>NC_064641.1:138621330-139862580 GCF_023864345.2 Schistocerca serialis cubense
GACCTGGCGTGGGCGACGGAGCGTGGGCGGCAGCAGCTAGAGGCGCACCGGTGGTGCCGATACCAACAAGACTCTCCGTTTCTAGTTTAGTCTGTTCTCCACTCCAGCCCGAGTGGCATACCTGCCGTCCGATTTCCGAATGGAGACCTTCATCTCTCGTGATTTGGAGCACTTTCTGACCATACAATGACCGCAGTACCTTCACATCTATATGGATGGTTCTAAATTAGAGGCGGGTGTGGGATACGCCTTGTTTGCCCCTTCTAGTGGCTCCTACCAAATGATTGGGCTTCCACCTGAATCTTCTGTCTGCAAGATAGAGCTACTGGCCATTGGGGAAGCTATTCATTATGGTATCCGGACACTTAAGTTCGTTCTGACACTTACGGACTCTCAGAGTGTGCTGCACAAATTGAAACACCGCGCATTTGTTAAATAGGCCAAGGTATATGTTCTGGAAGTCTTGGCGGCCATTAGAGATGCGCAGACCTTGGGCATTGCCGTCCAATAACTCTGGATTAAAGGACATCGTGGCATTATTCACAGCCTTGGCAAGAGGAGTATTACAGAAGGCCAGTGCGCCCAACGCCAATTATACGAATCTCAAATGGTTCAAATGGCTCTGAGCACTATGGGATTTAACTGCTGTGGTCATCAGTCCCCTAGAACTTAGAACTACTAAAACCTAACTAACCTAAGGACAACTCACACATCCATGCCCGAGACAGGATTCGAACCTGCGACCGTAGCGGTTGCGCGGTTACAGACTGTAGCGCCTAGAACCGTTCGGCCACTCCGGCCGGCTACGAATCTCGTATCGACGATACGCAACCCTGCTTCTCACGCTTGGAACTGTGAATGGCACGTCTTTCAGAACTCTTAGGAGGCCATCTGGGGCGCTATAACTGAACATCTCTTCCTGACCATGGTTCGCCTCAGTGCAGCTTCGTAGACGTCATGTGACTTCTTTCATTCAGACAATGCTAGGATTAACCACATCATATTGGCAAGTTCCATGTACACGACTGTGCAATCAGTCTTGTATAAGAAATTGGTTGTGAGAGATTACCCATACCCACTACTGTTCTTGTTTTACTCTACCGATTTGAAATTTTTGGAAATTTGTGGTAGGTAATTTCCTATGGGAGCAAACTGCTGAGGTCATCGGTCCTTGGACTTGCACACTACTTAATCTAACTTAAACAGACTTACGCTAAAGACAACACACACACCCATGCCTGACTGAAGACTCGAACCTCCGACAGGGGGAGCCGCGTGAACCGTGGCAAGGCGGCACAGACCACGTGGCTACCCCATGCTGCAACCGTTTTGATAAATATAACTTGCTTACAGACTATTTGTAAGCCACCAGCATTATAATTTAATTTACGTATTGCCGAAGTTTTCATTTTCACGTGGACTCAGCCCGATTCGTAATCGGTGGCGTAATTTTGTGCTTTAATTTGCATACAGACATCCATTCGTACATTACATTTTCATTATTGCTCTTTTGTGAATGTTATATCATTGTTCTACTGGCACTATTGTACGTACCGTAGGTTGTATTGTGTTTGTCATTTTGGGTTTTCTGTTACTTTAAGTATGTCTGTCTGTATGTTTCCTTTCTCATATTGTTATATGATGTTATTTGTAATTTTGTTCTTCAGCTATTCTTATACTTATTGTATGAAGTACGGTGTTTGCTATTTCATGTTTTATCTTTTGCTATAAGAGCATATGCATGTTTGTAACTCAAAGCCAAAATAAATTTAAAAAAAGAGAAAAAAGTATTGCACTGGGATCTACAATAAGGAGAGTTGCCAAACAGTATACACACATTAAGTTTCTGTGATGTCTATTCCTCATATTAATCGATACACTTGCAACGAAATGGGCTACCTAATATGTTCCTAAACTCCCCGCACGAAGACGGAACATTTGTGGGACTTACACCGCGGTTTCTATTGCTGATAGAATGGTAGGGTTAAGTGTTCTGGATAGCCCTTCGGCAAGGGACCGTTTATATACACAAAGGATCGTCTTAGTGTCACTATCCTACAGTACAGGAATATAATTTGAATATTACACACTTCCTCCTTCTTAGGGAAATGGAAAAAGTCGTTTGGTTCTTTTTGCATTTGATGTAGTCTACGGTTCGCCTAAAATGGCTTATAGAGACACCAATTCCTCTTGAAATCCTGGAATTTTTGCAATATATTCCTATGATGCAGATCTCGAACAACCTGAAAAATTTTCTTGTTATGTTTACCGTTTCTTAGATTCAGAGGTTCACAGTACATGTAAAACGCGCACGTAAAACCCGCTGTGAGGCGAAAAAGTAGTTTATAAAATGACTTAGCACGAAAAAATACCCTGTAAAGTGTTTTCGTTATGGGAACCCCATGTTGTAGTACTAAAGCACAAGCAAAATTTTTGTTCACGAAAAATTCGATCTCAGGTGTAACATTAGTTTTGCGTTATTTCAGGTTCACATAGTAAACTATCAAAATTTAGTGGTCCATGAAGGTCTTTTGAAATGAGTGGACGCGCGGGGTAGCCGCGCGGTCTAGGGCTCCTAGCCACGTTTTGCGCGATTCTCCCCCGACGGAGGTTCGAGTCCTTCCTCGTACTTGGGCGTGTCTGTTGTCCTTAGCGTAAGTTAGTTTAAGTTCGATTAAGTAATGTGTAGGATTAGGTACCGATGACCTCAGCAGGTTGGTCCCATTCGAACTTACCACAAATTTCCAAACTTTTCAAATGTGTGACATGCACAGCTGCAGCACGGAAGGAAGGGGAACCAGCGAAAAAATGCTCCTATTGGAACACAAGAAAGGCTAATATGCTCCCATTTATTTAAAAGACTGTGACTGAAAAGTGGGGTACTAGTTGCTTCATTCTACCTTACTCTACAAATGTTCAAATGTGTGTGAAATCTTATGGGACTTCGACTCTTTTAGGCTTCGACTGGAGCATTTTTCTGCTGTTGTGTACCCTGACTCAAAAAAAAAAAAAAAAAAAATGGCTGTGAGCACCATGGGACTTAACTTCTGAGGTCATCAGTCCCCTAGAACTTAGAACTACTTAAACCTAACTAACTTAAGGACATCACACACATCCATGACCGAGGCAGGATTCGAACCTGCGACCGTAGCGACCTTGACGCATTCCACATGATTGACGTTGCTGCTTGATGGGATCCCCGGAACAAAATGAATGAATTAACGAACTATCGTCTTCTTGCGTTGCCGTGATTGGAGTGACGCAGGATCATCGAGACTGTTTTGTGGGTCAATGGATACGTGTTGTCTGGTCATATGAATCACGTTACTTGTTACAGCAGATCAATTGTCGTGTCCAGACAAGCTGTCACCCAAGTGAACAGCTAAATGGAACAATAACTGCACCACTGACGCAGGCTAGTGTGGGCGGTATTGTGCTGTGTGGGAGATTCATCTGGGCTACCCCGTAACTTGCCTGGTCTTTTGTAAATCTAACTTGATACTGTAGCCACTGAAATAGGAGCTGAACACTTCACACAGCGCTGTGTACTGCGTGCCGTAGAGGAACAGTTTGTAGGTGATGACTGTACCACCTTGATTACTGAAATGTCTACCTCGGGTGGTGGATCACAGCTGTGGGCGTGACAAGCTGGAACTTGACAGTGGAGAATGCTCCCTTCTTCCACAATTATCTGCTCAAAATACAAACTATATGCAAACTGGTGTAAGCCTAATATTATCTTAACCCAGAAAATTGCTAATCACAGCAAACGAAAAGACTCTGTGGTTGCAAAATTGTTAAATAGAAATGAGAATAATTCCCATCAATCGTTTGACATGTAAAGTAATTAAATTTCCTATCACGCATTTATTGTTCCTCGTTGGGGCTCCTGCTTTACAACGGAACGCCGCCACAGTGAGTGCACCATCTAGTTACGTAGAAGAAATCGGTCATATTTATTATTTATGGGTTGCTTGACCTAAATTGTTATAGGACTAAGGAAAAGTTGGAAAACAAATCAGTCCTTCTAGTAGCTGAATTTATTTTCTCTAAACTGTTTCATATTACATGAACATTTTATCATAACTGAGTCAAATATGATTGTTTACTTGAAGCTGAATGAACGAACAATTACTTCTAAAAAAAGAAGCTAACAAACTGTACTCCACAGTGGAATGCACGTTGAAGTGCTCAAAAGCAGCTTAAGTGACTGCTTGAGTGAAGTTCATTTGGGATAGACCAGTCTGCTAACAAGTGGTGAATACCTCTAATTCAAGAGACTATTGTTGAGGAACCGTGATTGACTTTCCAAATCCTAAGCAACTTGAAAACACAACTTAATACCGGATATAAGACCCGAAATAAGTAAAACATTGAAAAACCAACAGAAGATGTGGAACTGACCACTCAAATTCTGAGCTGTTGAGAACAAAGGCAGCGCTAGCACTAACAAGCAACACTGACTCGAACGATTCACCGAAAACTGCGCCAGATGGCGAGCAGGCTCTCTGTCTCTCTATGTGACCTAACAATATTGAGATGTTGGCATCTCAGGGTGGGTCACGTCGCATATTAAGCTTAAACACTTTTCTGGCCGAGAGTATCTTACGTAGCTCGTCTGCCACGTGAGTTCCACTACCTTCTTCATAGAGATCGCGTCTAACCACAACTGTATATACCAAGAGAGTAGTAAAATTGTATTTAGACAGAGTCATTACACACTGTCAGTCGAATTGTTGGTCTGAATACCATAAATGCTTCAGAAAAATTATCTTTTGGCGTAATTACGTGAGTTTAAACCAAAAATCTTCTTCTAATCGTTTATCCGTTACTACGCGAACCACTGTTGTCTGTTAACACCAAGATCGCAAGCACTGTTATCTCTGCTAAGCATATTAAAATTCTCAGATGCAGGAAAATATTAATTATGTAATTTGTGTTCAATTAAGAAGCGTCTTGATTAATAAAACTGATAATGTTTCACTGATATACCCCATCAGATCACTATACTTTGCATATCATTCCTAGATTCACAATTTATATCACTTCTTGTAAATTAGATAAGTCAGAGATTAAACACCACTTTCTTTTAGCGTTGTAAGGTATATAAATTTTCATTCAGTAAAAATTATCACTCTTCCTGATCTTCACACACATCTCCATATAAATAAACTGGAGTCATCAATTTCCAAAAAAATGTTCAAATGTGTGTGAAATCTTATGGGACTTAACTGCTAAGGTTATCAGTCCCTAAGCTTACACACTACTTAACTTAAATTATCCTAAGGACAAATACACACACCCATGCCCGAGGAAGGACTCGAACCTCCGCCGGGACCAGCCGCACAGTCCATGACTGCAGCGCCCCAGACCGCTCGGCTAATCCCACGCGGCTGAATTTCCAATATAATTAACTTTTTAACACTTTTCATTTTAGAAGACACGAAGACACAAAACATTTTATTTTGTAACACCATACACAGATTACTACTACGTATGTATTTCAATGCACATCTGCTATAAAGCGTAGCTCTTTCAGAACAGCTAACATCGAACTCTGGCAGAGGACTGAAGTTACAACGTTACATTTTCGTTTATGAAAGTATATTTGGTTGTTAAAAACGTAGGCGACAGCATCTAAGAGAAGCTTCCGGCAACATCCTGCGCACGGCTGTCGGCTCTCTTATGTCAGCGTCCGGTGACTTTAACATTCCGGTCCATGTGGAGGATTCTTTCCGCTGAGGCTTAGCTGCTGCACTGCCCGTAAAACATACGAAAAAACCAACACACGTATTTTGTGGGTTTCAAAACAGAAATTAACATAATTTATATAAACATTGTGTGTATTCTAATAAAGTTACCATGAATAAGATCACATGGTCCGCCACCGGTAGCTGAGTGATAGCCGGCACGGTAGCTCAGCGTGCTTGGTCAGAGGGTTAACCGCCCTCTGTAATAAAAAAACTGAGTTAATAAATCAACAACGAACTTAAAAGGGTGTCTTACGCGTCCGCCCCGATCAGATACAACGAACGAAAACGAATAAAAAAATAAATAAAAAGTGGTCAGCGTGACGGACTGTAAATCCTAAGGGCCCGGGTTCGATCCCAGGCTGGGTCAGAGATTTTTCTCCACTCAGGGACTGGGTGTTGTGTTATCCTAATCATCATCATTTCATCCCCATCGACGCACAATTCGCTGAAGTGGCGTCAAATCAAAAGACTTGCACCTGGCGAACGGTCTACCCGACGGGAGGCCCTCGTCACACGCCCTTATTATTATTAGTTCAAATGGACACTTATGTCATCGCTGCGCTAACTGATACTGTAAAAAAAACCTGTATCATTACATCACGTGTTACCACACCGTCTCTCCGTCCGTCTTCTTCATTCCGAGGAACTCACGGCCTGTAGCGGAGGAATCACAACTTTCGCCACAGTGAAGGCCAAGAATTAAGTCTCGACACGCTAATACGCAGGGGAAGCCTGCGAAAACTTTTCCACTATCTTTTCGTTCATGCCCATTAACTGGTCAGAGGTTGGTACAGTATACACTGATGAGCCAAAACATTATGATCACTTCCCACCGCAAGGTTGAACGCCTCCTGGTGGCATTGCGGGCACGTGAAGCAGTGACGAAAGAATAGAAGTGGAAGAGAGAAGGGCGGGCAGTCATTATAGCAAGGATACGGACCGAAAATGCGGAAATCCACTGAGAGAAGTGGTTTTGACAAAGGTGCATCGTTGTGGCGCTACAGCAGAAAACGACAATCTCTGAAACGGTGAAGCTGGTCGCCTGTTGGCACACTACTGTCGTGAGCACCTACGGAAAATGGTTGAAGGATGGTGGAATAACGCGTAGGCCATATGGTACTGGACGTCCACGTTTCATCACAAAACATGGAGGTCGGAGGATTCCCTACTGTGTAATTTAGGACAGGCAGCGATCTGTAGCAGATCTGGCGACAGAGTGCAATGCTGGTGCAAGCACAAGTGTTTCGGAGCACACCATATAAAGGCGATTGTTGAACATGGAGCTCCACGTCACACGACTCCTACCTGCTTCTGTGTTGACCCAATGACATCGTCACTTATGGCCAGCCGCTGTGGCCGAGAGGTTATAGGCGCTTCAGTCTGGAACCGCGCTACCGCTACGGTCACAGGTTCGAATTCTGCCTCGGGCATGGATGTGTGTGATGTCCTTAGGTTAGTTAGGTTTAAGTAGTTCTAAGTTACAGGGGATTGATGACATCAGATGTTAAGTCCAATAGTGCTCAGAGCCATTTGAACCATTTTTTTCGTCAGTTGTGACTGCAGAGGACACAGCAGTTTTCCCCATGGATCAACAGAAACGTGTCGCCAGTTGAATGAATCGCATTTCTTGTTACACCAGGTCAGTGGCTGGGTCCTTACACGCTGTCATCCAGGCGAATGGCTGCATGAAACATGCACTGCGCCACAGATGCAGGGCAGTCGGGGCAGAATCATGTTACAGGGTACACTGAGTTGGGCTTCCATGGGATCTGTGGTGATAATCGAAGGCATCATGACAGCAGGTGAACTACGTGAACATTACTGCAGACCACCTGCATCACTTCATGATTGAAGTCTCGCCCTAAGGCGATGACATAGCCCAGCAGGACAACTGTCCAGGTTACGAGGTCAGAATAGTGCTGCAGTGTTTTGTGGGGGCATTATAGTGAACTTGCATGAATGTCTTGCCCAGCAAATGTGACTGATCTGCATCCATTGGAGCACATATCGGGAGCCAGCTGCATGGCTCTAAACCACCATCCTGTAACTTGACCTGTACATATACATCTGGTGCCAAATCGTATCAACAACTTGTAGGATCTATGACAAGCAGAATCTCTGTTGTACTGTGTTTGAAAAGTGGAATAACGCGCTATTATACAGATGGTCGTAATGTTTTGCCCCATCGGTATATACACCATGTCGCCACTCGTTGGTTCGGACATCCACGCCATATTGCCTACCACAATGTCCCATCTTATTGGCTGACATCAATTCAGAACTTCACCACACTGAAAACGGTGCTGCATGTTTCCAGACATCGACGGGAAATGTAGATTCGCCTTGCCAACAATACTCAGGGGACTTGCAGCCGACCTGCTGTAACTTACAAAGCTCGTGCCGCCTTGTGGACCATGGGAACTGGCCAGTTCGTCTCGCTAACATTTCTGGGAAACAGCAGTGCACTAGGGGTGCTGAGCTGTACTGTATGCAAAGCACTGAGACCACCTAGGTCTCTCACATATCTATGTACTTCCCTACAGCGCAGGCTAAGCTGCAGTTTTACTTATTATCGCAAAGCAGTATGTGATGGCACCCTGTGATAAAGCAGCATCTGTGAGGTAATGGTTTCTAGGGAATAATGAGAGACAGGGTTGTTGTCAGGAGTGCCATCGAGAAATATGATAAGGATCATTTTTGTTCTCTATATACACAAAAGACCTCATGGGTAGCGTGAGCAATAATCTGTCGCTCTTTACTGATGACGATGAAGTATAGTAGAAGATCTCTGTCGTAGCGGGCCCCTGTCAGTTAGAGGGCCCACACAACAGACAAGCAACGTGGGCTGCCGACCTCCCTTCAAGAGCTCGTTGCCAGTGGATGTAAACATCAACAGACTTTCCGCATAAACACGGCACTACTTCGTGTAAAGCAATGTGACAGAGATGTAGCAATTGGAACTAATGTGATTAAGTGTGGCACTACGCAAAATCGGCGTTATAAGCACAGCAGTGTGTATCTACAGCTAGGACAGTTCCGGCCAATACCTACACTGCCTCTAGCCTAGTAGACACTCGCCATAGTCTTCGGTAGAAATTTGGGATACATCGCCCCCTGGCTTCATCTAACAACGAAGGTGGAGGAGCTTTTGGAACGAGAGGATATCCGGTAACTGGAACCCTCTGCAAGTTCCCTCAACTTAAATCCATCGAGCACGTGAGGAATGCGGCGGGGAGATGTATTGCAGCACATCCACATGCACCAACAACCATCCAGCATTTGTCAACTGCCCTGGTGCAGAAACGGAAAGCCCTACAACAACTACTCCTTACCAGCCTTGTGGCCAGAGTGGGAACACGCTGCAGAGCTTTCCCAGCTGTCCGTGCTGATGAGACACCTTATTAAGAACCATGCCCCACCTTCTGTAATGTCCAGTGGACCACAATAAATTACGTCATTTCCTTGTAATTACTGTCTCTGTTCGTCTCATTGTGTAGTTCTTCCAGTTACTTTCTGTACTATACCGTTGCAGTGGTCCAAGTTTCATGGATCTGTCTTGCATGTCAGTGACACATATAGCCAAAGTTACTTTCGTCCTTCAGTTTTGCACACCAGTGTCGAAGGTGGTGGTGGATATACCCTGTAAACTTTCTCTGTATTACGAGACCTGCTGCAATACTGGCGACTGTATTTGTGGCTGGCACTTGTTGGTCTCTTCGCTACTTTCAAAGTACACCATTGATCGAGGTACGCTCGTCTTTGCCTTAGATTTCCAAATAGATGACAGAGGGATAGAAAAACAATTAAAATCGCTCAAAGGAGGAAAGGCCGCTGGATCTAATGGGATACCAGTTCGATTTTACACAGAGTACGCGAAGGAACTTGCTCCCCTTCTTGCAGCGGTGTACCATAGGTCTCCAGAAGAGCGTAGCGTTCCGAAAGATTGTAAAAGGGCGCAGGTCATCTCCGTTTTCAAGAAGCGACGTCGAACAGATGTGCAGAACTATAGACTTGTATCTCTAACGTCAATCAGTTGTAGAATTTTGGAACACGTATTATGTTCGAGTATAATGACTTTTCTGGAGGCTAGAAATCTACTATGTAGAAATCGGCATGGGTTTCGAAAAAGACGATCGTGTGAAACCCAGCTCGCGCTGTTCGTCCACGAGACTCAGAGGGCCATAGATACGGGTTCCCAGGTAGATGCCGTGTTTCTTGACTTCCGCAAGGCGTTTGATTCGGTAACCCACAGTCGTTTAATGAACAAAGTAAGAGCATATGGGCTATCAGACAAATTATGTGATTGGAGTGAAGAGTTCCTAGATAACAGAACGCAGCATGTCATTCTCAATGGAGAGAAGTCTTCTGAAGTAAGAGTAATTTCAGGTGTGCTGCAGGGGACTGTCGTAGGACCGTTGCTGTTCACAATATATATAAATGACTTCGTGGATAACATCGGAAGTTCACTGAGGCCTTTTGCGGATGATGCTGTAGTATATCGAGAGGTTGTAACAATGGAAAATTGTACTGAAATGCAGGAGGATCTGCAACGAATTGACGCATGGTGCAGGGAATGGCAATTGAATCTCAATGTAGACAAGTGTAATTTGCTGCGAATACATAGGAAGAAAACAGGTCAGCAACTGGAAGCAGTTAATTCCATAAATAATCTGGGAGTAGGCATTAGGAGTTATTTAAAATGGAATGACCATATAAAATTAATCTTCGGTAAAGTAGATGCCAAACTGTGATTCATTGGAAGAATCCTAAGGAAATGCAGTCCGAAAACAAAGGAAGTAGGTTACAGTACACTTGTTCGCCTACTGCTTGAGTACTGCTCACCGGTGTGGGATCCGTTCGAGATAGGGTTGATAGAAGAGATAAAGAAGATCCAATGGAGAGCAGGGCGCTTCGTTACAGGACCATTTAGTAATCGCGAAAGCGTTGCGGAGATGATAGATAAACTCAGTGGAAGGCTCTGCAGGAGAGACGGTCAGTAGCTCGGTACGGGCTTTTGTTGAAGTTTCGAGAACATACCTGCACTCAGGAGTCAAGCAGTATATTGCTCCCCACTACGTATATCTCGCGAAGAGACCATGAGGATAAAATCAGAGGTTAGAGCCCACACAGAGGCATACCGACAATCTTTCATTCTGCCTATTGGCTTCTGTCTCGGATCCATCGGCCGACGTTCATCTAATGATTTTACTGAAGTTTCGCCAGCACGAGTGGCTGGCATTGTCAGAGCTTCACCCTCCATTTCCGGTGGTGAACTGGAGACGAGCTCGTTGCCGCAGACTATATGTACCTGGCGCGCCAACGTCCGAGGGCTTCTCCGCGGTCATTTCCGGTGCGGTTCTCCTTTTGCTACCTGCGACGGTCGTTCCCTGCAGTACGGAAAGCCAGGATCCGTTTGCCTTAAGGCTTTCCTCTTTCTTGTTGAAACTGTTCACGTGTTTTTGTATTTCTACAGCTTCTCTGACCAAGCGCGTGTGATAGTGCTTCTCTACAGCCAGAACTTTCGTGTCGGCGAATTTTATTACGTGGTCGGTCGCATTCAGTGCGCGCTCTGCCATGGCCGATTTCTCTACCTGCTCCAACCTGCAATGTCGCTTATACTCTTTGATCCTGGTGTTAATTGATCGTCATTAGATGAACGTCGGCCGAAGAACCCGAGACAAAAGCCAATAGGCAGTTTGTCAACAAGTGGCCTCGAAAGCCTTGACAATTTTGTAATCTTTCTTTCCACGAACAATACGAGACTGGAATAGAAGGGAGAACGGATAGAGAAGGTACCCTCCGCCACACACCGTCAGGTGGCTTGCGGAGTATGGATGTAGATGTAATGTAGAATGCTTTATACTCGTTACGTATACAAACTGCAGCGACTGGGCTTTAAAGAGGTTTGTACGTAATTATTTCCGGATTCATTCTTACACCGTCCACGTATATTTTCCTTTGTGTGTCCTCCTTTAAGGGGTGTGTCGAATCAGTCGGTTTGACAGACCCAGCTCGTATTCTGCAGGCTGCCGCCAGCCAGCTAACAAGGAAGGGATTGCGCGCCGCCCGCTTACGGCAAGTGGAGCCGCCGTCCCGAAGCCCGCGGTGGTAGTTGCCAGGGTAACGCCCCGTCTCCTCCCACCCGCAGCCTTAAAAGCGCAATAACAACAAGGCGACGGCGCTGCAGGCGTTGCTCAGGAACGCCTGCTCCGTCGGGAGCGCCCTAGCGCCTAATGCAGAGCTACCGCCAGGCCCCAATAACACCGGTTCCTGAACTGCTGCTGCTGCTGCTGCTACTACCGAAGGGCTTATCTGTTCTCACGCCGAACGGTGCGTGCTCCCATACATGGCGTACAGTAAAGTGTAATTGTGCATTCCACACAGTCCGTCATATAGGCAGAATTGTCTCTCCCCACAACACGAGTTCAAATGCTACTTTGCGGCTCGCTTGCCTTGGAAAAGTGCGGTAATTTACAAGAAGCGTAGCCTATCGAATGCGCGATTTCCGAACGATGTATACTGACGTATAGCGTTATGCACATAGACAGATGACAGTAGTATTGCACACACAAGGTAAAAAAGAGCAGTGTATTGGTGGAGTTGTCATTTGTACTCCGGTGACCCTGTGGAAAGGTGTCCGACGTAATTACGGCCGCACGACGGGAACTAACAGATACTGGACGCATGGGACATTCCATTTCGGAAATCGTTAGGGAAGTTCAACATTCCGAGATCCACAGTGTCAAGAGTGTGCTGAGAATACCAAATTTCAGGCATTAACTCTCACCACGGACAACGCAGTGGCTGATGGCAGCACAGAGTTGTCGGTGCTAACACACATGGAACACTGCGTGAAGTAATCGCAGAAGTGAATTTGGGACGATGAACGTATCCGTTACGGCAGTGCGGCTAAATTTGGCGCTAACGGGCTATGACAGCAGACGTCTGACGCGAGTGCTTTTGATAACAGCACGATATTGACTGCAGGAGGATACAAGATGACTTGGACAGGGGCCGGCCGGAGTGGCCGAGCGGTTCTAGGCGCTACAGTCTGGAACCGCGCTACCGCTACGGTCGCAGGTTCGAATCCTGCCTCGGGCGTGGATGTGTGTGATATCCTTAGGTTAGTTAGGTTTACGTAGTTCTAAGTTCTGGGGGACTGATGATCTCAGAAGTTAAGTCCCATAGTGCTCAGAGCGATTTTATTTGGACAGGATTTGTGATTGGTGTAAAGAATGGCAGCTAACTCTAAATATAGATAAATGTAAATTAATGCAGATGAATAGGAAAAAGAATCCCATAATGTTTGAGTATTCCATTAGCAGTGTAGCGCTTGATGCAGTCACGTCGTTTAAATATTTGGGCGTAACATTGCAGACCGATATGAAGTGGGACACGTATGTAATGTCAGTTGTGGGGAAGGCGGATAGTCGTCTTCGGTTCATTGGTAGAATTTTGGGAACATGTGGTTCATCTGTAAAGGAGACCGCTTATAAAACACTAATACGACCTATTCTTGAGTACTGCTGGAGCGTTTGGGATCCCTGTCAGGTCGGATTAAGGGAGGACATACAAGCAATGCAGACTCGGGCTGCTAGATTTGTTACTGGTAGGTTTGATCATCACGCGAGTGTTACGGAAATGCTTCAGGAACTCGGGTGGGAGTCTCTGGAGGAAAGGAGGCGTTCTTTTCGTGAATCGCTACTGAGGAAATTTAGAGAATCAGCATCTGAGGCTGACTGCAGTATAATTTTACTGCCGACAACTTATATTTCGCGGAAAGACCACAAAGATAAGATAAGAGAGATTAGGGCTCGTACAGAGGCATATAAGCAGTCATTTTTCCCTCGTTCTGTTTGGGAGTGGAACTGAACCGATCATTGACTGGAGTAGACCATTTGCAGCCTTTCATGGACCTCATGTCCCCAAACAACGATGGAATTTTTATGAATGACAATGCGCCATATCACCGTGCCACAGCCTTTAGTGATAGGTTTGAAGAACATTCTGGAGAATTCTAGCGAATTATTTTGTCACACAAACGCCCAACATGAGTCCATCGAACATTTGTGCTCAAAATCCTGCACCGGCCACACCGTCGCAATAACGGACCGTTGTAGAGGCAGCATGGCTCAATACTTCTGCAGGGGACTTCCAACTGTTTGTTTAGGCCATACCACGTCCAGTTGCTGCACGAGACCTGGCAATGGGCTGCCCGTCACGATATTAGGAGGCATCCCATGACTTTTGTCAAGCCAGTGTAAGGTGCAATAGTCCATACCAAACAGTCTGTTACACGGAGATAATTTTATCACCACACAGCATGAGTTGAAATGATATTTCGAGGTACACTTGCCGCGTAAAGGCCAATTCACAATGGCCGTCACGCCGCGTCGCGGCACCGTCAAGGTTTCTCGGAAAAGAAGTTTTGATGGCTGACGTCATCATCCGTTGTTCACCACGTGATCGAAAAGCTCATTTTGTTTCTATTCACAGCGATGTGCTGATCTCCATATTTCGTTTCGTCGTGGTTTTCATGGTTGATATCAGTTGTTATTCTAAGTTTTTGCTGTTCGTTATTTTTGTTATTTCTTATAAATTGCTTCGTTTATTTATTTATTTCGTTAAAATTTATAA
Organism: Schistocerca serialis cubense; assembly: GCF_023864345.2. Taxonomy (NCBI): domain Eukaryota; kingdom Metazoa; phylum Arthropoda; class Insecta; order Orthoptera; family Acrididae; genus Schistocerca; species Schistocerca serialis. The sequence goes on from NC_064641.1 coordinate 138,635,721, forward strand.
TTTTATAGTGAATGGCGAAAGATTAATTGAAACAATGACACAGTAGGCTGAATTATACGATATGAGCGTACTAAATTACTTGACCGCTACTACATTTGCAAAGTGAGTTTTTGTACATACTGGTACCGTATGTAGTATTTTACAACGAGATTGGTTGTTATATGGTTGCAACTGCAAGAAGAAGAAATGGACCGAAATCTTCATTCATTGCAACAGTGCATTTTTTTAGTGTATATCAGTTAATGTATTAGAGTTGTGGATTGTTTATTGTTAAGTAGCTCTCCCGATTGTGTATGAAACAGTTTTGCAAACATCAGTGATCAATATTTATGTGGATTCGCTAGCTAGCCCCAGTACAAATAAGGCTCTTTTTAACTATTAAAAGCCAAGTACAAGATGTAAAGAAAACCTCTAAATCTTGATGAGAAAGGTATTGAGGGAGATATAACTATTGCATAAAAATTTGCACTGGACTTGCAACTAGACTTAACATTAAAGAAACCAACTGTTCACAGGATGTGGTGGCAGCTCATAACAATGTGTTCCTTTTAGTAATTATGATTGCAATTTGACATAAGAAAGGAAAAAAATGGTGCTTCGACTTAAGTACTTATAAAGTGCAGATTCCTCTTCCTCGAATTCCTTGTATATGTGTGACATTCCCCTTCCGTGCCAGATGGTGACATTTTTTCGAGCCACACTCCCTTTTTGCGTTGTTTTGCACTTACGTGTTCCTTCTCTACTATACAAACTCTGCCTGCAAGCTGCAAACCATTTACGTCCGATAACCGTCATTTTCGTACCACCGTGGACCCAGCATCCACGCATATAAGCTAGCACGTTGTGTATGTGCACAAATACAGCTGAAAATCATCCTACGAAGTTCGCAATTCCGGCGAAAAAAAACCGTTGAGGATAGCCATGCGAGCTGAGCTCACGTGACTTGAACTGACATGATGTCGAGGCGATTGAGAAACACAGGCCGTGGCGGGTACGTCACAGCATGTGACACAGCAGGTCTTACGAGTTCCAGCAGCCGTCTCCGACGGGGAGCGAGTAACTGGGAGCGTTTTTGTTAACGCTATCGTTCAATCCACCTGCCTCGGTAGGGTACTTGTCGATGTCCCTTCACTCTGTGGTAGCAGATACGTGCTAGGCAGTGTAAAGCAGCGTTGATGAAACCACCACCTAATACCTACCACAATGAGGCCGCGTAACTCTAGTTGAAAGTCAGTTCCAGAAATTTCATGAATAAAAAAAATCGGGCGTTCGGGATCTTCAGTCTACTTGCAGAAAAGCGTTTAAAATTTGATTAACTCTGCTTTTTACTCATATTGAAACACATGAAATGGCTATAAAGCCCGTTATCATTCAACGTTCACTGTCTGTATAACAAATATTCACTCGAAAACCAACCAGAATTTTAGTAAGTCAGACCCGACTAATTTTCGCGTTCTAGTACTCACTGACCCACAAGTATTCGCGAGTTAAACATTCGGTCGTTTCAGTGGTCTTCTTCGTAAGAGGTGCTCGACAAAATATTCCGCACAGATCATGAAACACGTCACGCGGAGTTGTTACTACGACCAGAAAGTTCACACGATCATATCTCTCAAGCTATTTAATTTAGATACACCAAACTTTCATTAAAATGTTGGTAACTCCCATAGCTTCAGTCACAATATGTTCGAACCGAAATTAGCTCACTATTTCCTCATCTTACAAAGTATTTTTAAGGAGCGATCTGACATCGTGTTATCCGTAGACCGGCTAGCAAGCTACTCCTCTCCAGGTGCTCTCCTATATGCCCACTCCTCTTTTCGCGCGCGAACAACTTAATTCTGATTGGCTGTTGATCTAAACGACCAATCAGAACGTTAGTTCTAGATCTTTCTCGCGGCAAATATTGCCTTATCCAATCACTAATTTGATAGTAATCAATGTCAGAGAAACTTCAATTTCTTGTATTTTGTTCAATCAAATTAAACGAAGTGCAAAATATTCTTCAAATTGATAAATAAACTTATTCCGCCTCTAACTTCCATTCTGGCTGCTTTTGTACAAAAGCAAGCACAGACTGACATATGTCAGCTGAATCGTGTTTGCAACGTAATTTTCCCACTGTTCGTACGTACAACGTACTACGAAAAATGAAATATTAAATTTTAACGTATGTCCCACATACACTCTCTCAATCATTCTCACGCCCACACACGGCAAAATACAATCAAATAATAATTTTGACCGATTTTTGTATTACGTAATGCACAGTGACTGAAGTTATAAAAAGAAAATTCTAATTAATTAATTTTTATGCACTGATAACTTTGGAGGTCCGCAGCTCGTGGTCGTGCGGTAGCGTTCTCGCTTCCCACGCCCGGGTTCCCGGATTCGATTCCCGGCGGGGTTAGGGATTTTCTCCGCCTCGTGATGACTGGGTGTTGTGTGATGTCCTTAGGTTAGTTAGGCTTAAGTAGTACTAAGTTCTAGGGGACTGATGACCATAGATGTTACGTCCGATAGTGTTCAGAGCCTAGATAACTTTGGAATGCCATCAAATGATAATGAAACTCAATCTGTTATTGTTCCTAACTTGGTTATAAAAAACAAGCGTAGGTTTTAGAAGTTTTAGGTAATTCTATTTATCTCCAGAACTGTAATAAATAAAAATCTGAAACTTTGACAGAATCATTCCAACAATAACAAAAGGTTGTGACCTAATTTGAACAAAATCGATTAATAACTAATATGGATTATTTATATTCGTTGAGGGTATGAATCTTCGTAACGACTGACTGTCACGCTATGCAGTTCTCACGATAGGCAGCGTCAGCTGTGCTGTGAGCAAAGACAAAAAATCCCTAGTCATCCGGCAGCCAACCTACTAGGCGGCTGCGTGCCTTACTGCAACGAATGCCATTCCGTAATAACTTGCTGTGTTAAAACTGTCTCAGATGAGTTTAATAATTCTTGACGGGGAGCTTAAATACACCACTGGCCATCAAAATTGCTACACCACGAAGATGACGTGCTACAAACGCGAAATTTAACCGACAGGATGAAGATGCTGTGATATGCAAATGATTAGCTTTTCAGAGCATTCACACAAGGTTGGCGCCGGCGCCGGTGGCGACACCTAAAACGAGCTGACATGTGGAAATTTTCCAACCGATTTCTCATACACAAACAGCAGTTGACCGGCGTTGCCTGGTGAAACGTTGTTGTAATGCCTCGTGTAAGGAAAGAAATGCGTAACATCACGTTTCCGACTTTGATAAAGGTCGGATTATAGCCTATCGCGATTTCGGCTTATCGTATCGCGACATTGCTGCTCGCGTTGGTCGAGATACAATGACTGTTACCAGAATATTGAATCAGTGGGTTCAGGAGGGTAATACGGATCGCTGGATCCCAACGGCCTCGTATCACTATCAGTCAAGATGACAGGCATCTTATCCGCATGGCTGTAGCGGATCGTGCAGCCACGCCTCGAACTCTGAGTCAACAGATGGGGACGTTTGCACGACGAACCTGGGTGCACGAATGCCAAAACGTCATTTTTTCGGATGAATCCAGGTTGTGTTTACAGCATCAAGATGGTCGCATCCGTGTTTGGCGACATCGCGGTGAACGCACGTTGGACGCGTGTACTCGTTCGTCATCGCCATACTGACGTATCACCCGGCGTGATGGAGTGCCATTGGTTACACGTCTTGGTCACCTCTTGTTCGCATTGACGGCACTTTGAACAGTGTACGTTACATTTTAGATGTGTTACGCACCGTGGCTCAACCCTTCTTTCGATCCTTACGAAACCCTACATTTCAGTAGCTTAAAGCACGACCGCATGTTGCAGGTCCTGTACGGGCCTTTCTGGATACAGAAACGTTCGACTGCTGCCCTGGCCAGCACATTCTCCAGATGTCTCACCAATTGAAAACTTCTGGTCACTGGTGGCCAAGCAATTGGCTCGTCACAATACGCCAGTCAGTACTCTTGATGAACTGTGGTATGGTGTTGAAGTTGCATGGACAGCTGTACCTGTACATGCCATCCAAGCTCTGTTTGACTCAATGCCCAGGCGTATTAAGGCCGTTATTACGGCCAGAGTTGTTTGTTCTGGGTACCGATTTCACAGGATCTATGCACCTAAATTGCGAGAAAATGTAGTCACATGTCAGTTCTAGTATAACTTATTTGTACAATGAATACCCGTTTATCATCTGCATTTCTTCTTGGTGTAGCAATTTTAATGGCCAGTAGTGTGCATGTAAGATCTAGACCACACACGATAAAATAAAGTGGGTACCTTTTCAATTACGTATTAATTTCCCGCGAGCCCTGCACGGAACCGAGCGTTCGTGAAGTGTGGCGGACAAGACGACCTGCGTGGTGTCGCAAATTCGCTGCAGGGACCGTGTACTTCGTTGGCCCCAGTGTGTCTTGCTGTGACATGATGGACAGTGTGAATACACCAAGACGTGACGGTGCCGCTACGGCTGGTGTGAAATGGCCTTAAAATCTCCTAATTTCCACAATGTGTTTGCTATCAAACGCGCTGGCTCCGAAAGATATATGCCGACCACGCACCTCTCGTGGCGGCAAATACGGAGATACTGTTTATTGTGGTGACTAGAGAGAAATTACAATAGACGAAGGTTTAGTAAGTTAGCATCAATTGCAAAGGGAACTAGTAATTTCATTCACGTTACTAGTGAATCACGTCTTATTCATGTACTATTCTGCCGGTTGTGTACGCCCCTGGAAGCAATCCTCGTTTCCCATAACTCGTACACACTCTAGATATGACGGTGAGGAATATTGGGAGAGCCTCGAAAGGTTGAATTTTCCGACGCAACGGCAAACTGTGGAAGTACGGGTACTGGAAGAGGTACAAAAATAGCTCTGAGCATTGTGCGACTTAACTTCTGAGGTCATCAGTCGTCTAGAACTTAGAACTAATTAAACCTAACTAACCTAAAGACATGACACACATCCATGCCCGAGGCAGGATTCGAACCTGCGATCGTAGCGGTCGCTCGGTTCCAGACTGCAACGCCTAGAAGGAAGAGGTATAGTTCGTCTCCGTCATCAAGTCCACTTTCTCTTTTAATAGACAGTTTGACAGATTTCCACAAACGCTCTGTATTCTGTGTGTGGAGAGATGGATGATCCGAAGAGAGAAATTCCACAGAATTATTTACAAATTCATATTGAAATCTTCCTGTCCTTAAGGTGTTGTAGGACTTAGAAGCCATCTGTTATAACTTTGGTCTCTAGCAAGATGAAATGCTTTATGGCAGACACTAAAGTTTTCTTGATCCTCGAATAAACTCTTGGTATGAAGCACTCCTGTGTTTGCCTTTCATTGTCTCCGAAGATCCGTAGGTGTTCACTTTTATGTTTTAGTGGTCGTGCTTTCTTGTATTTCCGAATGACTATATTCGATTCGTCTGTTTCAACTACCTCGTTTCGTCCACCGATAGGAACACTGCCAATCGTATCACATAGCAGACTTATCTACAGAACCCGTTTTTCGGTAACTCAGCTTCGGAAGCGATCGCTTGTAGGGTATAGTCTCTTACCTAGTACGAACTAAGTAACGCTCTTTTCGATGGGCAACTTACAGTTATCGAACCGTGTGGTTTTTTCTTATTCATGTCCTTTTCTCACAAGTCGCACAATTCAACTGAAATAGGAAATCGCCATTGGCGCCTTTCTTGCGAAGTTTCACACATCTGACTCCATGACCGTTCACCCAATTCCTGAAATCGTAATTTGGCAGAAATCCATTCTCCCAACAAAAATCAAACAAGACTGCATGCTACACAATCCAGGAATTATGTTCCGCCAGGTGTCAGTACCGGGACTCGAGACTACGACGGCTACACTCGTTCCTGTTCACAACGCCAAACGTTATACAATATTCGCTTGGCAACGCACTAAACTCTTCCCACATCCCCAGCAACGACAGCAGTGCGTTCGATATATTTCGTCGTTCGTTATACTCTGATGGGAAACGACGCAACATCAAAAACAATTAGTGTAGAGTAATAACATTTCGGGAATACATCTGTCTACGAAACATATTTAAGTGATTAACACTTCTAGATCACAGGTTAATGTAAGCCCAAGATAAACCATTACAAATTTGAAATGCTGGTACATTAATAACCGGTGTAGCCTCCAGAATGTTGAATCCAAGCATGCAAACGTGCATGAATTGAGTTGTACAGATGCCTGTGTCAGTTTGTGGGATGGAATTCCATGCCTATAGCACTCGGTCAGTCAATACAGGGACGGTTAATACTATTTGTGGATGTTTACTGGAATTGTCGTCCGATGTTGTCCGACATGTGCACGATTGGAGACCGATCTAGTGATCGTGCAGACCAAGGTAACATTTAGACACTCTGTAAAGCATGTTGGGGTTACAACAGCGGTATGTGGGCGAGCGTTATACTGTTGGAAAATACTCCGAGACTGTTGCTCATGAATGGTAGCACAAGACGTGGAATCTCCAGACTGACGTACAAATTTATTATCAGGATGCGTGGGATAGCCACGAGAGTGATACGAAATCGCACCCCAGACCATAGGTCCACATGTATGTCCAGTGTGTTTTAACACACAGACAGAGTTTGGTTGCAAGCACTCAACTGGCCTCCTGCTAACCAACAGACGGCCATCACTGGCACCGAATCAGATCCAGCTTTCATCAGAAAACATAACAGATCTCCACCCAGTCCTCCAGTGAGCTATCACTTGACACCACTGAAGTCACAAATAGGGATGGTCCGGGGTAAGTGGAATGCACGCTACAGGACATCTGGCTAGGAGCTGTCCTTTAAGTGATTTGTAACAGTTAAGCGATTTGTAACAGTTCGTTGTGTCTCTGCTGCCAACTGCTGCTCAAATTGCTGCTGCAGATACAGTAATGATGCGACAGATCTACACGCCGAATACGATGGACTTCCCTCCCAGTAGTGCCACGTGGCCGTTCGGAGCCTAGTGCTCTTCCAACAGTACTTTATGGTGGCCACCGCTGCCAGCAACCATCTACTGTGGCTACATTCCTGCCAAGTTCTTGTGCAATATCGCAGAAGGAACATCCAGCTTCTCGTAGCCCTATTATACGACCTCTTCCAAACTCAGTGAGATGTTGATAGTGGCGTCTTTGTCTACTTGAAGGCAGACTTGACTAAAATGAGCCCATCACTTCCAGTCTCAAAGGTAACTAATGATGACGATCGTTACAGCATGTATTTAAAGCAAACCTGATTTGCATCCTCATAGTGGCGCTACTAGCGTCACCCTTCTGCGACCGGCTCGAAATTGGTATAGACATCATCTCTGAGATGTGGAAACACGCCTAGTGACTTTCCGAAAGTTAATCAGATCAAAAAACAGTTGTGCTAGGGCTCGTGCAAAATTACGAGCCACTGGCGCAGGAACGATTTCTCGTTGTGAGTGCTGGCCTGTTTCATCCCGTCGGTCCGGAGGCCTCACTCGACTGTTGTCTGCCAACCGGCACACTTTGAGCGTTCACGTTGCCGTCTCTTTATACGTGGTGTACAAACAGTCTGTCCATCGCATAGGCGCGGGGAAAGTTCTTCAAGACTGCAGTACGGTTCAGAGATCGCGCCGTCACACCAAAGTCGGCAGCGCGAATCGGTAGCACTGACATTAGCAAGGGCTCGCTGCAATGCGTAAGAACCAATGCTAGGCACTCGAGAAGACCACGCCTCTCTCTCTCTGAGCGCAGCAGAGCCGTCACACTGATGCCAGTAAAGTGCCGACGACGCCATAGTTCTGCCCACTTCGAGATATGACACGCAAAGCTCTAGATGTCATACACTCAATTCGGTGCAAAACGTGTGTCAATAGAGTGTCAACCAAAACACCGATTTAGTTCGTGCTATGTCCTATCGTCCAGTAGACCATTCTTAAACGGTAATTAAAAGTAACACCAGAACTACGGATTATAGGGAAACCGCATCTGTTAGCAGTAAATGTAAAGATTACTGGTAGGTGAGTTGGTGGAGCATAAGATCGTCGTACTAAAAGTCCAGAGTTCGTAACCCACCGATAGCGAATTTTTTATTTTTTATTTTTTTTACGCGTGAAATTGTTATAAGGGGAACCATTTTTGTGACATGGAAAAGGACGTTTCAGAGGTTGTAGCAATGTTCTTTTGGCAGTGTGCTTTCGCTTCGTTAGTTGAAAGCAGCAAATAAATAGCGTACATTTGTGTAGATAACACCACACCGATCTATACAAATGTACACCGTATGTTTTCTACTTTCAGATAACGAACCGAAATCAGACTGCCAAAAGAACATTGCAACAAACTCCGAAACGTCCTTTTACATGCCAGAAAAATGACCTCCCATATAATATTTTCACGCTTAAAAAATCGCTACCAGATCTGGAACTCGGGACTTTTAGTACGACGATCTGGCGCTCTACCAATTTTTGTTGTTCTTATTTAACCTCATTTTGTTCGTTATTGACGTTTCATTTGTTCGGGGTGGACGTCTCATGACACCCGTTCAAGTTCATTGTTAATCCGTTCGCTCACTTCTTCATTACATAAGGTAGTTAACTCTCTGACCGAACACTATAACTCAACTACCAGGGATCTTTACATTTATTGCTAACATACACGGTTTCCCTATGTTCCGTAGTTCTGGGCCGGCTGGTGTGGCCAAGCGGTTCTAGGCGATTTAGTCCGGAACTGCGCGACCACTACGGTCGCATGTTCGAATCCTGCCTCTTCTTAATGGTCGTCACGTGCACACAGGTATCTGGTACCACTTCTTCTTGACACTTATAATAATACAACACTGTATGAAAGTTATAATACAGTTCACAGTTCTCACTTATACGAGCTGCGCATAACCTTCGAGGCGCGGCTGATCGTTAATGATGAGGAACCGCGATGACCGAACCGTTCTCACGCTCGCTACAAGACACTGGCACTTGAATGCTGTCCTTCGTAGTAAGCTATGTTGCAGATTGACATTAGTTCATTCTGGGAGGCCGAACAATGCTCGGATGGTTGATGCTGTACGGTACGACACGCAACGAGCGGATACATAAATACGTTATCGGTTGCACTGCTCATATTTAATTATTTATTTATGTACCTTTCTCTGAATTCACTTCCATATCTCATTACTTCACTATAATAGCACTTGTAGCAGCACTTGAACTTCCATAATAATGCCCTTGACATGTAGAGCTACCCACAGCACAACATAACAGCTCCGTGTCCCGTGCTCGACTCTGCAAAAGCAGCCGCTCGCGAAGATACTCCGCAACCAAAACCAGCTATAAGACAATACGCTTACCAATAGTTTGTTAACAAGTGCATCAAGTGACGCTTAGCTAGTCAATGATAGTTTTAAATTATTTAGTACTCCTTTGGCAAAGAACTGTGTCAGAGTTAAGTAAATCTTTTATTCATTTATGTAATAAAGTCAACTTATGTTTCATGTGTTCTAAGAGCAATCAAAAGGACATACAGTTAGGGCCAGGCGAAAGTACTTTCGTCTGATCACGACAACGATAGTACAATGTGCGATCATCTAAAATGCTGTTAGCGTTTTGTGTGAAGCGGCAAACGAAGAAGCAGATATTTCATTACGAACTGTGCTTGATAGGATTGCATGCCCTTCAAATCAATCAGTAAGAGGAAAAAAATAGATACAAGTACACTTACATCCACATAGACACTCTGCAAGCGACCGTAAAGTACTTGGCGCAGAGTACCCTGTACCACTACGTGTCATTTCCTCTCCTGTTCGCCGGCCTTAGTGACCGAGTGGTTCTAGGCGCTACAGTCTGGAACCGCGCGACCGCTACGGTCGCAGGTTCGAATCCTGCCTCGGGCATGGATGTGTGTGATGTCCTTAGGTTAGTTAGGTTTAAGTTGTTCTAAGTTCTAGGGGACTGATGACCTCAGCAGTTAAGTCCCATAGTGCTCAGAGCCATTTAAACCTTTCCTGTTCCAGTCGCAAATAGAACGAGGGAAAAGCAACTATCTATAAGCCTCCGTATGAGCCCTAATTTCTCGTACCTTACCTTCGTGGTCCTTACTCGCAACGTATGTTGGCGGCTGTAGAATCATTCAGCAGTCAGCTTCAAATGCCGGTTCTCTATATTTTCTCAATAGCGTTCCTCGAAAAGAACGTCGCCTTCCCTCCGGGAATGGCCATTAGAGTTCCCGAAGAGTCTCCGTAACACTTGCGTGTTGTTTGAACCTACCGGTAACAAATCTAGCAGCCCGCCTCTAAATTGCTTATATATTTTCCTTCAGTCCGATCTGGTACGGATCCCAAACACTCGAGCAGCACTCAAATATCGGTCGCACCAGCATCGTATATGCGATGTCCTTTACAGGTGAACCACCAGTTCCTAAAATTCTCCTCGCATTCTCGTCCCACCTGATATCGCTTTGCAGCTTTACGCCCAGGTATTTAAACGACTTGACTGTGTCGAGCAAGACACTAGTAATACGCTTTCCGAACATTACAGGTTAGATCTTCCTACTCATCCGCATTAAGCTACATTTTTTACCTCCCAAGGCATCACTACTTCAGAAAGAAGGGGAAGAGGGAGGAAAAATTAATTTTTAGGCAATGTTGCCGAATTTGTTGTCAGACGATTGCTTCATAATGTCCATATGACACATATTCTTTACTTTACATTGTCAGTACCGTTGTAACTTACATTGTCCACTACGCTACGGAATCGTGATCGTCCACAACAACACTCTCATCGCAGCTGACGTCCTCTCCACCACAGTGATGTCTGTGCAGGCAGGCTACAGGCCAAAGTTATGTAATCTGTGCGCACTGCCTACAGTAAACATAAAATATTCCAGTCCTTTTACATTTACTCTTGAATCGGATTTGCATGCCTTGATTGTTGAAAGCACTCTGAATGGTTGGAAAAAAGCACCCGGATCGCGAGGGACAGTATAGTCCGCCGCCACCTTTGGAGGCAATTCTCAGAAGGCTACCATGGGGGAGGCAAGGCTCAATAGCCAACTGGCCATGCCTTTGTAGTGCCAAGCCGGGACGTCCAGCTTTGTTCTGAAGCAACAGAGAAGGCATCTTACGCGGCGCAAACTCTTGGCGAAAATCTGGGAGTACATTGAGAAGGTTCGCTTTTTAGCGGAGGGCAATATTGCGCTCGATTGTAGAAAGTTGACTGTTTCTCCAGAAAGCACCAGAGGCCAGAGGGAAACAGTTGAAAGACAGATTGGTGTGCCGCAGTTTATGCCCTTTGGAAACGTGAGACACCATTTAACGTGTTGACTTAAGGAAAAGAAAGTCGATGAAATTTAAGAACCACCACCATTCGCTATTGTAAATAAACTACAGGTTAGAGAGAGGAATGCAACGGCGCAGACGAAGGCCACTTCATTGGTTACAGACAGAGACAGAAAGAGTTGAAGCAATTTTTTCCTGTGGAAGATGGGAGGACGAACGTTATTGGTTACCAGCTAGAAGAAGAGGCCTAGCGCATTTTAAGGACCATTTTTATAGTTCGGCACCCGGAAGATCCAGAGTTCAGTTAACCTGAATTTAGCAAGAGACTCAAAATGCAGCAATGCGAGGTTTCATGGTAGTAAACATTCGAGCATAAACCATTTCATCTCCAACTCCTTCTCGAACTCGATCTTTGGGAGCATGTACCACCAAAATTCGATGCTGAGTCTGCCATCGACTCTGCCAGCCTAATCTGCCACCTGAGCGGACAGACTGGAGATTTAAGAAAATTTCGAGCTGATCTCCACTCGGCCGCTGGCGAGGGTCGTTGGTTCCACCAGTGATTGATTCTGCAACCACTTCAGCCGCCACCTGCAGTACTGTGGTGAGAGCGAGGCGCAACCACGGTACGATATGTAAGGACATTAAAGTCATTTTATAGTAATTCCATTACCTCAAACTTCACTCTGAAGACTTGTATTTTAACGCCAATGAACAGTCTGCTTTCAGCATCAACCACAGATGTGACGTATTCCCTTCTGCAGCATTATCTTTTCTTCAGTTAACATCACAACAATCACTTGGCATTTTGCGGTTACGATTAATGCAGTTGTGCAATTATTAACATTAATTACTTACCAACAATCACTAGTACTGCTGTTTACCATATTCTTCAGTGTCAATTAAATATTCCGATCAAATGAGTCTTTCATTAGGAATCTGCATACGTTAAGTGACTGTTTCTGGAGGAATGGTCACGTAACACTGTACAAGCTGCTGCAATGCTCGTTAGACATCTGTCGAACAAATTAAATTTTAGGCCATTGCCAATAAATCTGAACGTAGCAAAGTCTGGACGCCTACTTTGCAACAGAAACACCGTTACAGTGAGACATTAATTCAGACGTGCAAATGACTGATTATAATTACTATCTAGAGGTCACCTAATCAGAATCAGTTATAGGACAGTTCGGTTTGAAAACGCAAAACAAGCCTGCGTTTAATATTATCGATTTATTGACTCTAAGTTCCACATCATCCGCAATGAAAATTACTGATAATCAGTTATTAGTGAATCGAACATTAATCTCGTGAAATTTACAACTGAGACTGGCTCATTAAAAGTTCATATAAGGTTACACTTTGGAGAATACCTCAAAATTATCTGGAAGACTGCTTGGGAAATGCGATAAGCTCTCCTAACCTGTGCAGTTCGCACTGATGAAGTGGGCGGATTCAGGGTCCGCGAAACAATACTGTTTCGTGCCAGATCATGCAAATTGTGAGCCGCTGAGAAAGCGGGTAATGAAGATACAAGGTGCAAAACATACTCGAAAATTCAGCAAGAGGGCAGAGTCGAAGCTGGATTAGAAGTCTCTCTTTCCGTAACCGAGCAGCCTCCTTTGTCGCTCCAGATATGCCCTCCAACCTTCGCTCCTCTCCTCTCCTCTCTTAACAAAAACACTACGTGGAGGCAACGATCCTCACCTTTGACTACAATGCCTAGCGAGAATTTCTCTAAATTCTCGTTAATGGTGGGGAACCATTCCGAAGTTTCCCATCCATTGCTTACAGAACGTGAGTTCATCTACATCTACATCTACATACATACTCGGCAAGCCACCGTACGATGTGTGGCGGAGGTTACCCTATACCATTACTAGTCATACCCTTTCCTTTTCCACTCGCAAATAGAGCGAAGGAAAAGCGAATCATAATTTCTCTTATGCTGTCTTCGCAGTTCTTACGTAAAATGTTCATTGACGGCAATAGAATCGGTCAGCCGCAAATGTGGCTTCCATAAATTTTCTCAATAGTCTTTCTCGAAAAAAAGTCTTCTTTCAAGGGATTCTCATTTGAGCTCACGAAGCATCTCCTTAATGCTAGTGCGTTGATCAAACCTACCAGTAAAAAATCTAACAGCACGTCTTTGAATTTCTCCGATTTCTATCTTTAATCCGATCTGGTGGAGATAGTAAATATTTCCTTGCTACCGTCCTTACGTGTTTGTTCCATTTCATAACTTACATTTTTCTACATTAAGAGAGCTGCCATTCATCACACCAACTAAAAATTTTGTCGAAGTCATGTCGTACCTTCCAATATTCATTCAAAGACGTCACCTTCCCGTACACCACGGCATCATCAGCAAACAGCGGCAGATTGCTGCTCACACTGCTCGCCAGATCATTTATGTAGTATATAGGAAACAGTGGCGGTCCTATCACACATCCCTGGGGCACTCGTTCCGATACCCTTGTCTCTGATGAACACTCGCCGTCGAGGACAGCGTACTGGATTCTGTTACTTGAGGATCCATTCACGTATCTGTGAACTTATTCTATATTCTTGTACCTTCGTTAACAGCCTGCAGTGGGGCACCGTGTTAAGTGCTGTTCCGAAATCTAGGTATATGGAATCTGCCTGCTGTCATTTATCTATAGTTCTCAGTATATCATGTGAGAGAAGCGTATGCCAACTTTCACGAGAGCGATGCTTTCTAAAACTGCGCTCGGTCTCCAGGAAATTTATGATGTTCGAACTGAATGTTCGAGAATTCTGCAGAAAAACCAATGTTAATGATATCGGTCCGTAATTTTGCGGGTCCGTTCTTTCATTCTTTCACTCTTCTTATATACCGGAGTCACCTGTCGCATGCGACATTGTACTGGAGAGATATTCGCGGTAAATACAACCTAAGTAAAAGACAATGCCGTAAAGCACTCTTTGTAAAACCGCACTGTGCTTCCATCCGCACCTGGTGACGTATTTGTTTTCAACTCTCCCAGTTGTTTCTTTAGGGGAGGGATGCCTATTGCTATGTCCTCCATACGGGAGTCTGTGCGGTGCTCAATCGACGGTATGTTTGTATTGTGTGAAAGATTTTTTGAACGTGAAATTTAAAACTCCGCCTTTCGTTTTGCTATCTTCAGCTAACACTCCAGGCTGATCAACAAGTGATAGAAGCCATGGACCCGTTTAACGATTTTACGTTAAGACCAGAATTTTCTAGGGTTCTCAGCAAAATCTTTTGCTAAGGCGTGTCGGTGGTATTTGTTGTATGCTCGCACATCGATGTTTTTACAGTCGCACGAATCTATACTAACATCTTCGTGTTGTCATTGCTGGTTCTCTTCTGAAACAAGAGTAGCGTTTCCCGAATTTCACTGTCAAACCGCGCTGGATCTTTCCGACCTTAATTCACTTACTCGGCACGTATTTCTCCAGAGGATGATTTACAAACTGAATTTTCCTGGCAGATTAAAACTGTATGACGAACCGCGACTGCAACTCGAGACTTTTGCCTTTCGTGGGCAAGTGCTCTACCATCAGAGCTACCCAAGCACGACTCAAGACCCGTCCTCACAGATGCAGTTCCGCCGCTACCTCGTCTCCTACCGTCCAGACTTCACAGAAGCTCTTCTGCGAAACTCCGCTGCAGAGTAGAAATTACATTCTGTGATTTACAATCTGTTTAAACTTTCCCCATAATTCCTCTATGTTCATCGTACTGGAACTAAATGATATCAATTCACTCTCGAAATGGGCCTAATAACTACTTATCTGCTCTTTCTATCAGAAATACCATTCTAGCCTTCTTGAGTGATTTATTAACTTTAGTAATCATAGTCGCTATGAGGACATGATGATCAGTAATCCGTTTCTCTGTACTGACGCCGTCGATAACATCAGAACCGTTTGCAGATACAAGATGTAAAATATTTCCGTTGCGTGTGGGTTGTTGAACTAGCTTTTCAAGACAGTTTTCAGAAAATGTATACAAAAGTACTTCGTAGGATTGTCTGTCTGCACCCCTTGCAATGAAATCATAAATCTCGGTATTTACGCGCTGCTGACCGTAGGCTTCATTTGAATGAGCCTAGAACTGTGTCAGCAGAATCGGCTGGCCGGTAGAAGCTTCCAACAATTAACTTAGTTTCATCTAGACCTGTTATGCGCGACCAAATAATTTCACTGTCACATTCAAATTCGCCCTCAGTAGAGACAATATGTTTGTCAACTGCAATGAACACTGCACCTCCTATGATGTATAATCTGTTATGACTCGCTAAATAACTCAGAGATTTCTGCTTTGGATTTCAGTCAGTCAACGAGAATAATTTGAGTGTGAGAACTTCCCTGGAGGGCTGTAAATACGGGAACTTTGTTACGAATACCTCGAAAGTTTACTGATAAAATTTTTACAGTTGAAATCTCTTTACTCTGAACTGTGATCAGTTATCTTTGTGTCGTCTGGCGAGTGTTCATCACAGTAACTCAAACTTCCGCCTAGCCTAAAAAATAACCATGTGCACTCTACAAGCACTCAGGTGCCCGAGTACCAGGTCTCTTTGTGTAGTGCACCCCTGACCTACCAAAGGGAGCCCTACAATTCCCCACCAGATAACGAAGGACCAGAAATATGCAGCTAGGGCAATCACAGAGTCGACGAAATCTTTAACTGAGACCTTCGACTCATCTCCAAATCAGAAGACCCCAGTCAACTACGGGGACAATGCTGGAAACTGCGTGCTCTGCTTGCACCCCAAATGTGAGGCAAGCAGCCTTCACCACTTCCTCCAGCCGCTGGTACGAACTGAGCATGGCCTCAGAACCCAAGCGACAGGCGTCGTTGGTGCTAATTTGAGCCAAAACTTGCAGACAACTGCACTTTGCACAGTCGATAGCTGCAAGCAATGCCTCCTCTACAACTCGGATGAGGCCCCCTGGCAGACACACTGAGTACACATTGGTTAACTTTCAGGCCCTGAACGCTGTTTCCCTAAGGGTCGGCATAACACACCTAACTTTGAAGCTCCCGATAACTAGCAGACCCCCGTTCTAGTGTATTCTGCTCACAGGACGAATAGGCGAGTCCAGATGGTCAGCCTCTGCACTGGCCCTCTGCCTTGAGCGATGCGAACATCCTACAACCCACCACATACCCTGCTGTGGGGGTGGATCCCTCACGTCGGGTATACTGGGAAGTGCTTCGGCAGCAGTTCTAGGGCGAAACAACCGACAACTGGGGTCTCCCAAGCAATCATAGTATGAAGGCTTTCACGACCGGATGACATATCGTCTGGTAAACCTTCGGGGATGTAAGGTCGTGGTCCATGAAACTCTTCAGCTCCTAACGTTTCGTCCAGAGCTGCGCTGGACATCTTCAGAGGAGGAGAAACACCCCTCTGAAGATGTCCAGCGCAGCTCTGGACGAAACGTTAGGAGCTGAAGAGTTTCATGGACCACGACCTTACATCCCGGAAGGTTTACCAGACGATCTTCCAAGCAATGCCCAGTTTCTCCGCCAACACCACACCCCGGGGCAGAAGCATGAAGGTGGCTGACTAGCCAAACGTTCATTCAGCTGTTCACCAACAGTGGACATTTCCTCCTGTGTCGGCGCACAATATGCACACATCCTACCCGTGCTAGCAAGACTAGCTGAAGAAGTAAGCTATAAAAGCAGATAGAAGCCGAGATATGCAACTTCCTACCCTCCTGACGTTTCACCAATGGAAGCAGACGCCTTAATGTAGCTGGCAGATGGAATGACAACTGTACCGCAGACTGCCTGACTCTACAGTTTGCAGCTACAAAATGCCATATTAAACTTGTTAAATAGAAAAATCCGTACGAAATTTAATAAATGTAGTACTCAGAAAACACAGAAAAAACTGATTACGCAACTTACCACTCTGCAGGTGCGACCGTTGGAGCTTGACTTAACATGCAGGGGATTGGAACTGGATAACAGAAGTGCCCCACTCTTGCTTTGCATGATGACAAAAGGACAGAGTGCACTCCGCAGAAGAACGGTGCGTATTCATCACTGTCTCGATTTCTGCATTGGTGTCCATCAAAGACTTTATATCTGAAAAACGTTTATCAAAAGGAAGAGACGAACACATTACTCCTCTTTAGTGAGCTGTTAAGTATCCTATGCCATACACCACTAAGTGGACAGCGATGTGTGAGTGTAGAAGTAGGAAGGCAACGTCATAACTAATGCAAAGCGTGACTGCAAGTAAAGCCGAGGGTAGCTGAAAATGAACAAAATAAGCCTCTCGTAATTACTGCGTGAGCCAGATTTAATTAATGGACGGCAATCAAGGTAAATATCAGCCAGCATAATTACAGCTGTGCTTGGACACGTCAAATGAATATTGCTTATTGAGTTCTGGTGTTACATTTAGCAAGATGTTTAATCTATTTAGTAAATATGGCGGTAATTTTCGAGTGCTGTTTTTAATAAAGGACTATAGAGCACAATCAAATATTGTAAATTGACTCACGGAAAAATGAAGCAAACAGCAGTGGAGGAGGTAAATCGAGTCAGACTTACAAAGAATTGATAGTATGAGACCCTTATCAGTATGACGTTGCACCCTCTCTGACATGGATGAAAGCACTGATTCGATTGGGATGGGTATCATAAAGCCGTTGTATTTCCTCCTGAGGCAAGCAAGCCCAAAGCTGTTTTAGCTCGTCCTTGATATTTTGGATACTGACACTGGTATATATATATATATATATATATATATATATATATATATATATATATACTGACAACTGACATGGATGCAAGCACTATTCTGGATACTGACACTGGGTATTATATATATATATATATATATATATATATATATATATATATATATATATATATTAATGGGGACAGTAAAACAGGAAGACGAACCAGTACCACAGCAGCGGCAGCACTGCCCTGGCCATCGCTGACTCCTCCCGACATGCAGAAGGGCTGCTCGATCGCTGCTGGAGCAGTTGATTACCTTCCTGTTTTGCTGTCGCTGTTAATACATATCGATAAAACGAATATCGCAACAGAGTACTTTTCGACCGCTCTATCGAATGTACGCGTAAAATTCCGCTTTAAAAATTATTTTGTTCGTAAAAAAAGGAGGTACTTTCTGTCGACACTGGGCTTTGCATGAAAGACATGACGAACAGTATTTGTTTGAAGTATCTGCCGAACCATCAGAAAAAATAGGCCTTACGATTCTTAGAAGGACACCTGGTATACAATATTTTATTTCATACTTGTAGTTGGCATTGTTTTGTTTACTCAGAATCCAGAAAAACTTCAGCAAAGGCTGGATGAACAGAACACAGAGAGTATCACAGTAGGTCTTGAGATGAGTTATAGATGAAACTAATGTAGAATTATTTTGCCAGTAAGAAAATAGCAAATATGAATCATAAAATTACATTGCTAAAAAGAAATGGGATCGATATATGAAGAAATACGCCAGAGGATAACCTAGGGCTTGGAATCATACTGTATCCAGAGGTAAATTCGTAGCGTATTTTAAGGGAACTAGTTTATGGAGACAAGGGGAAATCCTAAAAAATTTGTCAGTTTTGTAAATAGTGAGGTCAGAGAATAATTTGGTGTATGAACCACAGACTTTGGTCTCACACTTTCTTCTGAATTGTATTTTGTGTTTCAGCTTAAATAAAACATGTTGATTATTTATACACATCGTACATACACATATCTCAAAATAAAAACAAAGTACAAACTTAATTTTTTCTGGAAATTCTTTACATTTTTATGTTTGAAGTAGGCTTTTTAAAAAGATATTTCTGTCATAAATTATGATTCTAAAATTTAATAGTAACTATAAAAAGTTTTCGGTACTTAATTCATAGTTTTTCTTTAAAACAGTCTTTAATTTTCAATTTTAAGTCATAAAAATAGTGAACTTTTTAGTTAAGTATGTTTTAAGGCAGCATACAAAACTTCAGCCCTCTGTCTTTAATAGAACGCCTAAAAGTGAACTTCCAGGAAATTAGAGTTAAAACTTGTTTTTCAACTATCCTACATAACTCTAATGCATTTCTCGTCCATATTCATCTTCTTTATGGTGTCTTTTCTCCATGGTTCTTCTTTTTTAGACTTTTTCGTTTTACGCTTGCTTCTTTGGTGGCTTCCAGCACTGGTTTCTCTGCTTCAAAGAGTCTCCTAAAGTTCTTTGTATATTTAGCCCACCAGGCACCCTTATCAATTCCATAACGTTAAACCTTGACACTCCACCATCATTGAAAGACAGCATGGCATCCAACACACCTATTTTGAAACTATTCAGTTCTGCCAGATTTTGGTACCGTTCCCACGTACAGTTGTTAACACTATTATTTGGGGTTTGACCCCTACCATGTAATTCCTTCTCTAATAACATTTTGTCGCTAAAACATTAGAGACTAAAAAGTCATAAAAAGAAACAATTGAGAACAAAATCCTCTCTTAAGAGAACTGCTTGCGTGACGTGTGGGCGTCGTCACGCATGCTGACAGTTTTAAATCCCTCTAGTTTTTCGGCTTTATTTGGGACAGGTTCCTTGAAGTAAATTTCTTCATGGCAGGAAAACTATAGCGATTTTTTTAAAGAAGAAAAATCGATTTTTTAACCATTATTCATGTATAAGTCACCTTAAACAGAAACTCTACACCAAGAACTTACTTTTGGAAGTGGAACGTGGAAACTTATGCACAAACAGTTCAGAAATCGGGGATTGATCAATGTTTAATGAAAATTTGCATGTTGGGCATAACAAGAAGGTACAAGAAAACAGGAAGAGAGGATAAGAAAAAAGAGAGGAGCTGAGGAAGTGACAGGATGTGGATCAGTCTTAGAACACTGCAAACCCTCTACTCCACATTACTGCCGAGAGTGTGATGGCGTGGGCTGGTTGTAGCAGTCAGGCATTTCACGAGGGCGTTGCAGATGGAGGTGTATTTTTGAGCTGCATGTCGCGAAAGTTGTTCTCATTCACCTTGCGCTTTTTTTACAGCTGTTTCCCTTACACAGAAGATATCCCCCCTGTCGTAGCTCCGTTGTTAGCACTCGCCGTGTCTATAACGAGGATGGCTACGAATGAGTAATTGGCTAATAGGCTGTTGAATATAGTATTCAGACATTTATTAGACATTCCATCTCATTTCTTATTTCTTGTGACTCTTCAGTTTCTCCCGGCTTTATTTGTTCATCGAACTGGCTGTACTGCCAGTTCATAGTTTTCACCTGGACACCAGAGCTATGCTTGCGAAATGTGTACCAATCGCATTCACGAAGATTGAATAACTATCACACACAACTTAATTTAAAAAAAAAAAAATTGAATCGGTACTAGCTACAATACGCGCTCTCACTGAATACGTCTTTCCCCACGTGTTTGAACCCTCAGAGAGGCTAGAAACCACTCCGAATCAGGCTACTGCGGAGTCTCTGTTACGCTAGCCAATCAGAGGCCAGAAAAGACAGAGCTTTGGAAACGTATTTTTCAGATGCTTCACATGTTAGACCATGCACCCTGTATGTGATCACAACTCCGTCTTTAGCCCATTCGAGTGTATCCCATATTGTATAATACTACAGTTTCCGTATACTGAATTATTTGGCTGGAATGACTGTCTCACAATAAATCAGCATCGTGTTTCAGATTTGGCAGGTCTCAGTATAGAGCCAAGCAGCCAAAAATATTGCAACACGACAAATTGATAAGAGATGAACTAAGGAGATACTGTGTTGGATTCCTCGTGGTAAGAGGACAACATAATTACTCGATAATGGATTCACCACATGAAAAAAGAAGCAGAGCAAAGTTGGGATGGAAAAGCTGAAAGCTGTATCTTATGGAGCAGTCTGTAAACGGTCCCTATCTGTCACTGGTTAATAAATGGCCTGTGATGAATTTAAGAGTCGCTGCCCGAGAGTATGGAGAGACTAATAACAAACTAGTTGACTCCATTTTAAATCTCATTTATCATCATCAATCACCAAAACAATCTTTGAATGAACTCAGGTGGAAGGGACTACACTTCACGTTCCACTTTGAACGAAAAGACTGAACGAATCACGTTCCCCATAATTCTAAACAAATAACTTCCTCCAGAATGAGATTTTCACTCTGCAGCGGAGTGTGCGCTGATATGAAACTTCCTGGCAGATTAAAACTGTGTGCCCGACCGAGACTCGAACTCGGGACCTTTGCCTTTCGCGGGCAAGTGCTCTACCAACTGAGCTACCGAAGCACGACTCACGCCCGGTACTCACAGCTTTACTTCTGCCAGTACCTCGTCTCCTACCTTCCAAACTTTACAGAAGCTCTCCTGCGAACCTTGCAGAACTAGCACTCCTGAAAGAAAGGATATTGCGGAGACATGGCTTAGCCACAGCCTGGGGGATGTTTCCAGAATGAGATTTTCACTCTGCAGCGGAGTGTGCGCTGATATGAAACTTCCTGGCAGATTAAAACTGTGTGCCCGACCGAGACTCGAACTCGGGACCTTTGCCTTTCGCGGGCAAGTGCTCTACCAACTGAGCTACCGAAGCACGACTCACGCCCGGTACTCACAGCTTTACTTCTGCCAGTACCTCGTCTCCTACCTTCCAAACTTTACAGAAGCTCTCCTGCGAACCTTGCAGAACTAGCACTCCTGAAAGAAAGGATATTGCGGAGACATGGCTTAGCCACAGCCTGGGGAATGTTTCCAGAATGAGATTTTCACTCTGCAGCGGAGTGTGCGCTGATATGAAACTTCCTGGCAGATTAAAACTGTGTGCCCGACCGAGACTCGAACTCGGGACCTTTGCCTTTCGCGGGCAAGTGCTCTACCAACTGAGCTACCGAAGCACGACTCACGCCCGGTACTCACAGCTTTACTTCTGCCAGTACCTCGTCTCCTACCTTCCAAACTTTACAGAAGCTCTCCTGCGAACCTTGCAGAACTAGCACTCCTGAAAGAAAGGATATTGCGGAGACATGGCTTAGCCACAGCCTGGGGGATGTTTCCAGAATGAGAATTTTAAATAACTTCCTTTTACCTTTGAATCATATTGTTTGAACAACCTACGTATTGTTTTTTGTGAGCTCAGCAGTTAATTAAACGTTCCCACTTTTACAGTAAATGAAATTATATACTAGTGTCACAGTTGGGAGTTTGCATCTCACATCACACTTCCTTGTCCAGTGGGACATTCAATTGTGCCCATGTTCATGCTGATGCATTAGCACTTATTTTAATCTCTTCCACTAAGTCAGGCAATTATTTTCAGCAGTATCTCTGCGACTGGAAAGACTGTAATCTCGTCGTTAACTCCCTTTAAACCTCATTCGTCATTATCGTCTCTAATTTATCATCTCTAACCACCTTGACACCTGAAAAATTTTTGGTAAAATTATAACTGTCTTATTACCGGTTACTGTTGAGTAACAACCATCGTCAGACTTATGACAATACGCGGAAAATTGACTTTTACTTAGTGTGGTGAATAGTTAACAATCTTTAGAAAACATATGTTGTTTTAAAAAAGTATTAAAACATGAAAATACTACGAAACGTATTATGCTTACTAAAGAATCCGTAGCTATGTGCAATGTTGAGCCCAACATCATTGTTAAGAAGCGTAGCTCAGATCACGCAAAAACACAGAAAATTGCTTTTCAGTTAGTGTGGTCCTTAAAACATACGTTATTTTTAAAAAAAGTATTGTAAAATGTATCGCAACGAGTTCACGCGAAGTCAGCCGGCCGAAGTGGCCGAGCGGTTCTAGGCGCTTCATTCTGGAACCGCGTGACCGCTACGGTCGCAGGTTCGAATCCTGCCTCGGGCATGGATGTGTGTGATGTCCTTAGTTAGGTTTAGGTAGTTCTAAGTCTAGGGGACTGATGACGTCAGATGTTAAGCCCATAGTGCTCACAGCCATTTTTTTGTAAAATGTATCACTCTTACTAAACAAACAGTAGCTAAGCACAACGTTGTCAGCCGAAAGCGATCAAGAGTATTAAATTTTTTAACAAATTGTACACATCGCTGTATCTTCATTACTGGACGATGTCAGATCTTACCAAGATTAACATCGTCGATATGTAAACCTAGAAAATTCCTTCAGACAGCACTCTGTTTTCTGTGCCATATCTAGACAGCCGACCGCTTTTGTCGCCATAGCGGACGCGGCGCGTCAGATAAATAAATAAAGAAAACATAAGACAGACGGACATCTCTGGACGTCACAAAACCGCGGCAGTTCCACAGAGCGGATCCTCCGGTGACGAATGCTGACGTGCGGCTGGCACGCGGGCTTGATGCATCACGCAGCTGTCGATATATCCGTCCCTAATAACGGCCCTTCAGCGGCTGAAGCGCGGCTGATAGCGTACGATGTGGGCGCGAGCGAGCGCACAATGCTCCCTCGTTTACGCCTTTTGTCGAGCGCGGCTGCAAAAATTATGACACCGCCAGCAGAAAGCTACAATTCGGCGGCGAGTTGTTTTCTAGCGCTGCTGAATATGAATACCAAAAAAGGTAAAAATCAAACATTCAGGAAATGTGTGTTTACCGCCTATTTTTTTCTTCTACATAAAATATGCTAGTAAACGAACTCACGGTTTGTGTTACATAAGATTTCTTGGAACACTTTGTAATGGTTGTTTATTTGCGAAATCATTACCACCCGCCAACCCTATTTTTCGATACCGTAGATTAACGAATATTTTTCTACGTAATGTCTCATATTTTTCACTCCTTTCAAATTTGGTTTCATTTTTATATGTATGCACGTCGATATTTGGAGATGTTGAAATCGATATAATATCTAGTGTGAATATATTTGTACTTATTGTTATCTCTGATCCTGATTTGTGACTTTTGGCGCGGAAGCGTACAGAGTAGTCAAGTTTTTGTGTTGAATATGAACAGTCTTGACTTTGTGTCGGAAATGAAAAGATGAGTCTGAGTTGTGGACAATGAAAAATGTTGTGAGTTTTATTACGAGCAGTAACGGATGCGGAATTGTATGATGAAGTAATGTTTTGAACATGCGAAAGTATAAAAAGTTTAATAAATGTGAATTTTTGTGAAAATTAAGTGTCAAGAATTATTTTCAAGTGGCCATTGTTTAAAAAAGTATGAAGCACATTGCAATGAAAAACATAAATCATCAAATTAATCCTGAAAGATTGTCTTCGTAAGTCCCTCAAGTCGGCGTAATTAGCATCCCAATGCCTCTCGCACCAACAGCGACAGTCGTACTACCTAGACAACATTTTTAATTACGAGCCAAAGCCAGAGCGAGATCGTCGTTGGATTGCAAATACAAGATAAGTGATATTATTGTTAATTTTCTTCAGTAACTGTAATCAATTGATGTAGCAATACTTCCCACATTAAAGACCTTTTAGTTGCGCAATAAAAAGATCATACTTTGAGTGCGCGATGTGATAATTTTTGAACTAATTAACTGTTAGTGGAGGTGTTGTTATAACTTGATCCTCTCGTTATATGTACCAGTCACATTCGCTCAAATATTGCCAAATAGGCAGCATTGTCGTAATAATGAAAAGCACCACATTCAAGTGAATGGGCTGCCGCTGCCTATGGGTTGTATGCAACCTGCAACACCTTCAAAAACCACGTGCGAGATTTTCATATTCTCATTCTCGCTCGCTACGCGGAGATTATTGATCCTACAAAAGTAAAGTTTAATTTAATGTAGTTAAATTTTGTACTGCGATATGTTTTCGCAGGAGGCCACGGTTTTTGAGTTATTCAGGGAAAGCGTATTTGAAGGTCACATTTGTACGTTTTTCTTGAATAATTCAGAAATTACAACCTCTAGCGAAAATGTGACCCAGTTAACGAAATGTGTTTCCGCTTCACTGTACCGTAAGGTACTGATATATCACGCCGGCTGTTCTTGACGCGTGAAGTTTCATTGCGGATGTACATGTCAAAAGTACATAGGGATTACGATAGAAGGGTAAGAAGGCTACAAGTCCCAGCAGCATACACGCAGGAGAAAGAGCATCACTGTCTCTCAAAGGTAACTTTGTGTTTACTTGTTTTGGTATTGTCGCTACGTTTTGGTGCCCTCAGCACCTTGGTCAGATATTTCATCGTGGAACTCTTGACAACAAAAGTGTTTTCCAGGTGATGCAGATCTGCCGATAGGCTGCCACCAACGCAGATAACGCAGCGCAAAAGCGTCGTCGAAACTGCATACAGCCTTCCAGGTAGTGGTAGTGGGTCCCTGGAAACCACACGCCCATATGAGAAAGTTTACTGTACAGTCCATAAGGTACTCCCATAACTGTCAACTGCAAGAAGTGTGTTAGTTTTGATATTAAAAGAGACTATTTCAGACAAAGGTTGATTTAATCCAAAAGTCGTATATGCTTATGCTGCTCAGCACACCTAGAACGACACATTTTTAAAAATACGATGGTCAATACCATTTTTTTAAAAATGGAAGTGTGCTATTTGTTTGCGACAAAGGAGGAGGTCTGTAATGTGGTTGCGAAAACTACACTTTATTTGGTCCATAAATAACTATTTGCAGAGCAGAGTCCATGAACAAAACGTGAGCCAGCCAGGTCGTCAACAGTATCAATAAAGACAGTTCACAAGAAGAGCTCACACGGAAAACGCCAGATAGGAAGAAGACATCTTCCAGCAGAACAACACTTTCCAAACGCAACTCCGCAGGCAGCCGTAGTTCGATGTTACGTGGACAGCGGGCAGTGACTGGCGTCCAAACAAGATCCACCTGGGTAGCCACGCCGCTTCTGGGGTACGAGAAGGCGTACCGGTCCTGCATCGAATCAGCCCGGCAGATGAATGACGGGAACTGCTGGACCGGTCAGCCTGGTTGTGACTTTCAGGCAGTTTCCCACATCGGAATAGGTGAATAGCGGGCTGGTACGTCCTTCCCGCCTCAGTTACACGATCCGCAAACGTTTAGAAAACGTTCTCGCACTCTCACATGTGATTACATTAGATGCAGCCACCTTGTAGATGCGGGATAGAGCCCAGAAGAAGAAGATTCTCATCCAGAAAGGCCTGCCTGTAGACCAGTGGTTGCCAGACCTTGTTAGACAGCTACCTCTGAGTACAGTAAGATATTACCTAGTAACTCCCACCTCCCCCCCCCCTCTAGACCACTCCCACCCGCCCCTCAACTGTATCCCCGCCGTCATCATCTTTAACTCCTAACTAAACTTAAGCAATTCCCAGTGAAGAGGGAGTCCTCTCTACAACTCAATCACGACATTTAACTATTCACAGTTAGGGTAGACACTTGTTACAAAACGTAATTTCTCTGCACTAATCCTTTCCCTAGCGGTGTTTGCTTCACCCACACTATGCATCTCCATTTAAAATCCACCTAGTTAAGATTTATGCACTATAGTTACTGCCTGTAAATCACTTGACTGCTGGACTCCTTACTTCTGAAGTGGCCAACATTGCAGCACTTCAGGCTGTTAACGCTTTGTGTCTGACCACACTAATAACAACGGTAATGATAATAATTGTGTACAGCACTGTAGTGTTGTGCTCGCAGTTAGTTCGTATATCTGTTTCAAAGTAAGTAATGAAGCCATTTCTGGCGTATTGCAGGAACTATCTACAACCTGCAGAAGACATTTTCATGAGGTATTTAGCGTTTGTTACGTACGTCTTACTTTTATTTTCGTAGATGTACAGTTCAAAGTACAAAGTACGTTGTAATCGGTGGTCTACTTGAGGTATTTGTGACATACACTAAATGGTGTCAAGTGTTAATGCTACTGATTGAGAAAAAAATAATTATTGATAACTTATACAGGGTGAAAAGTATTCAAACCGACAAACTCTGGGAGGTTGTAGGGGACATCAAAACAAATATTTTTTCCTTATGTCATTTTTACCTAAGAGGAGTATTTAAACCGGTAGAGGAAATTTTCTCTGGCGGCAAATTAATTAAACCCATAAACACTTTTCCATTTTTTATGACCAAGAGACAACACATTAACACAACCCAATTTCAATTACAGTAGATTTTCAAAAATGCCTCCATTGACATGTAAACAAAGGTTACACCGTCGGATCATGTTCTGTCTGGTAAGGGCAAAAACCCCAGGAGTATCCTGAATTGTTCCTGCTGCTGCTACTATCCGGGCAACCAGATCCTGTTCTGATGCAAAAGGCTTTGCGTGAACAAGGTTGCGCATCTCTCCCCACACAAAAACGTCCAGAGGGGACATATCTGGTGACAGCTACAAGCCAGCTTCCTCAAATTGCAGCGTTCTTACCGTGCGACGGCGTCCCTGTCCAAGTAATCTGCTAAATGACCCGGTCTCACGCAGACGTTGGTACACAGCAGCGAGGATCGTATGATGCGGGATACGGCGATTAGGATCTTGTTGTTGATAAACCCGCTGTGCAGCTCGTCCGTTGTTTTGCGCTACGTAGTACGCACCAACCATGTCAGTGTACTCACTCCACATGTACCGCTCAATTAGCAAACAGACACAATGCAATACTACACTGGTGGACAGCAGTTTCCTTCAACTGAAGAGCGTAATACGCCCTCTAACAACTGAAGATCGTAATACGGCCTCTAACAACTAAATAGCGTAATACGGCCCCCACCGGTTTAAATAATCCCCAAAGGAAAAAATGACGTTAGGGAAAATATTTGTTTTGATGTCCCCTACAACCTCCCAGAGTTTGTCGGTTTAAATATTTTTCACCCTGTATAATCAGTATTAAAGTTTTACTAAATTTTAATAATAGTAACGATGTTTAAAAGTAATTTAGTTTAATGAATGAAACACAATCAACCCTTTTGGTTTTATGCCCATTAGAAAATTACATTTTACCCCTCAGGGGGTAATTACCCCCAGGTTGGGAGCCTCTGCTATAGACTAAGTGCGGCTGCTTCTGCTTGCGGTTTACTACTGGGTGCTTTGAGACACGGCCCGCCAGTTATACCGCTTCCGTTATACCAGAACGATAACACTTCTGCTTGGGCCAGAGACTATTACCCACTCGGAACTGGCGTGGAAACGATGGGTCACTTGATACAGCAGACGCCATATTGATTTAGGTGTATTTAGCCGTTTTGTATTATAACTTGCAGTACGCTGTTTCAAGGCAACGGCCCATTGAAGATTTATCACAAACATGTCACTCTTCTCATGAAATGTCGGATAATGACGCATTAACAGTATAAGCTTTCGAGAGATACTATGATAACTGGGCCGCGCTGGGTAGCCGCACGGTCTCAAGCGCCTTGCAACGGTTCGCGCGGCTTCCCCCGTCGGAGGTTCGAGTCCTTCTTCGGGCATGGGTGTATGTGTGTTGTCCTTAGCTTAAGATAGTTTAAGTAGTGTGCAAGTCTTGGGACCGATGACCTCAACAGTTTGGTCCCACAGGAACTTACCAATATGATAACTGACAGAAAAGACGAAACTCGCATGTGTTCGGCATAATGTAACGGATAACGGCGTCGATTATAGGGTCGAAGGAAATAATTACGTGTCCTACTTTATGCTAAATACTTTTTCTTCTTAGCGTTTTAACACATTGTGCGACTTTCTTATGAATGTAATACGAGTATGTTCTGTAGTATTCGACACTACTTACACATAAATCCGCGTTCTCCGAGGAGCTACTATCTTCGATTTTGTGACTTCTGTCTGACTAGAAAACGAAAGATGAGCTAAATATTTGGCTGTTTATTTCCGAATATTTGACTGTTGCCGAGTGTGTGGTTACGCAGGTTCCTAAGAGGACAACTTAAATTACTGCGAGTGAAGCAAGCATTGCCTATCGCAAGCAAAGATCGTGAAGGGACATATACTTCACATGTTACAAACAACTACAGACTGCCGCTAACGACATGCCGCCGCTTTCTCTAGGTTGTGGTGTCATCCAGTGCCCCCATAGTTGTGCGATGTTTACCCTAACGTAGCTAAGTTACTCATCGCCAGATCCGTTGGCAACGGAATGTGTCAGACAAACTCACTGATTTTATTCTTTTAGACGTCTGAAAAGGAATTGAAGAGATCAAAAGCACTGAATCAGGGTGTCTTTGTGCTGTCTCTGCAGCAGTGTGAACGGCGTACTAAGCGGACGTTTGCGACACTCCCCAAGAAAATTAGTGCGGCCGAGGCGAGTGATACGCGAGCTGACGACATTCTCGACACAGAGTGAAATAAACTTCCGGGCATTGTGTCATTTAAACGACTCAAGAACAACATAAAGAAATACCCATCTCCGTGTATTTTCACTCCCGAACTTCTGGTCATTGTCATAAACATGATAGACACAAAGCCAACATTCGCCATAGCAAAAGAAAAAGAACGATAATGCTGTGTAATCGAATTAAACCTGAGGATGCTGCGAGAACTATATTAGGAAATGAGCCATTACAAATAGTAAGACAGTTTTGCTGTTTCGGGAGCAAAAAATTAACGATGGTTCAATTAGAGAAAATATAAAGTGCACCTTGCAATAGTAAGGAAATAGGTTCTGAAAAACAAAAAATTCTTACCATTGAATATAAATTTAAATCTTAGAATTTCTTTTCTGAAGGTATTCTCTGGAGTATAGCGTTGTACGGAAGTGAAACGTGGGCGATGCACAGAAGAACAGTATTCGTCACACAAAAAGAAGTTATTACAGCTGTGTATGGAGCTGACACACGTACACCTTGCAGCTAACCTCCTAATACAGCTTGGAATAATAACTACAGCCTCTCAGTACATTTATTCACTTATGAAATTGGTTTAATGAATATAACTTCGGCACCGAATTAGACGAAATATGCAGCTATAAAACTCATGGAGAATGTACCATAGAAATAAAACATTTGAAAGATAGTAGAAGTGTTTCCAAATGTAAATTAAAGATATTTCTCCTTAACAACTCCTACACCATAGACTAGTTCTTGGATAGAAATAGTCAATCATTTTTACGGAAGAAAATCTCTAAATGGTCAGCGAGTATCAAATAAATATTTTTAGGACTTTGTATATGTGCGTGTGTGTTGTTCTGTTTACACGTTCTACATGGTGACATTTATCGTGAGTACTATCAATAGAGGAAATAATTAACTAGCTGGCTTTTGAAATGTGGTACTACGCAGCAATGCTGAAGATTAGTACGTCTATGAGCTTGGTGTGGTACACATATTTTCATGCTTTATTGGCCCATCATTGTTAATTAGCTCTCAGTAAGACATTTCCGTTTGTGTAATTACTATTTCCTTCAATTAATTTGAATGATAATGTGGAGTGCTTCCTTTCTCTGTAGATCACCAGAGATCGGACTGTATCGGCATAGGAGAACGCAGAACAGCACAACTGATACCCCACACTGATGGAAGTTTAGGCATGTAAAAACTGTAGAGGTAGACCGAAGCTTGAGTAAGAGAATCAAACGGACGTAGGTATCAGCAGTTACGCAGAGATTAATAGCCTTGCACAGAATAGTCTTGCGAGGAAACATTATTGAAGTGACAGTAATACTCTGAAGAGCCAGAGAAACTGGTATATGGGCGAGTATTCAAATACAGAGAAATGTAAACAGGTAGAAAACAGCACTGCGGTCTGCAACATCTATATAAGGCAACAAGTGTGTGGCGCAGTTGTTAGATCGGTTACTGCTCCTATAATATCAGGGTAACAACATTTAAGTGAGTTTGAACGTGGTGTTACAGTCGGCGCACGAGCGATGGGACACATCATCTACGAGTTAGCGATGAAGCGGGGATTGTCCCGTACAACCATTTCACAAGAATCGGTGAATATCAACAGTACGGCAAAACATAAAATCTCCGACATCGCTGCGGCCGGAAAAAGATACTGCAAGAACGGGATCAACGACGACTGAAGAAAATCGTTCAAAGTGACAGAAGCGCAACCCTTCAGCGCTAGGCCATTCATAAGTATCAGCGTGCGAACCATTCAACGAAACATAATCGATATTGGCTTTCGGAGCCGAAGGCCAACTCATGTATCCTTGATGACTGCACAACACAAAGATTTACGCCTCGTCAGGGCCCGTCAACACCGACACTGAACTTTGATGACTGGAAACATGTTGCCTGGCCGTACGAGTTTCGTTTCAAATTGTATCGAGCGGATGGTCGTGTACGGGTATGGAGACAACTTCGTGAATCCATGGACCCTGCATGTCAGCAGGGCACTGTTCAAGCTGGTGGAGAATCTGTAGTAGTGTGGGACGTGCGCAGTTGGAGTGATATGAGACGTCTAGATACGGCTGTATCAGGTGACAGTACGTAAGCATCTTGTCTGATCACCTGCATCCATTCATATCCATTGTGCATTCCGACGGACCTGGGAAATTCGAACAGGACCATGCGACGCCTGACACGTCCAGAACTGCTACAGAGTGGTTGCAGGAACACTGTTCTGAGTTCAAACATTTCCGCTGGCCCCCAAACTCCCCAGACATGAACATTATTCAGCATATCCGGAATGCCTTGCAACGTGCTGTTCAGACGAGATCTCCACCCCGTCGTACTCTTATGGGCGTATGGACAGCTCTGCAGGATTCATGGTGATATTTTCCTCCAGCCCTATTTCAGACATTAATCGAGTTCACACCACGTCGTGTTGAGGCACTTCTGTGTGCCCGCGGAGGCTCAACACGGTATTAGGCAGGTGTACCAGTTTCTTTGGCTCTACAGTGTTGTGTTGTTGTGGTCTTCAGTCCTGAGACTGGTTTGATGCAGCTCTCCATGCTACCCTATCCTGTGCAATCTTCTTCATCTCCCAGTGCCTGCTGCATCCTACATCCTTCTGAATCTGCTTAGTGTATTCATCTCTTGGTCTCCCTCTACGATTTTTACCCTGTGTGTGATCCCCAAAAGCAACACTGGAAGTCACTGTTAAAAAAGTAGCAATGTTAGAACCCGGGAGCTAAGGACAATAATTATAATGGGGATAACGACAATGGCGTGCAGCATGTGAGGTAAGGAGGCCTCTTCTCGAACAGCCAGCGAAACACCAAGCGCAGACTAATAGGATTTCTCTTACAGCCTATGTAACATAGCCCCTTACGCAAATTCAGCTAAGAGACTACTCCCGGTGGTCGCATTTTTAGATGCAGTAAAGTATCGTACGAGAAAGATTCTTTGTTTCGATCTTGTTCAATAGCAGGGGGGAACCGCTAAAAAGACACCATGGTCGCATACCGAGATGGTTCGCATCTGGCAAAGTGATGAGACGACGCTGGCTCCTGCGCGTTTCTCGCACGCAATGCGGGCGCCCAATTAAAAGTTTATCTCGCTGTGTCTGTCGCCGAGGAAAAGAGGGGGGGAGGTATGTGGGGGGTAATTGTGGATAGCGACCCGCGAACGGGAAACACGGGACAGACGTGGTCGCAGCACACCGGCGAGGCACTCACGGAGATTAGCACCCCCAGCCTTTGATCCGGCCGCTAAACGCAGAAACTAAACGGGGAACTCCCCGCTACGTCCGAGCTACACAGCTCCACAAGGACGTCTTCACTCTTGGGCGCAACGCAGTAATTTTTCTCCAGCTGTGGCGGTCTCCAGGAGTGCGGGACCAGTCGTACGGTCATTCTAAGCGCGTGTCTGCGGTGACAACGCAGTGAGATACGCGGGTAGGCCAAAGTTTCAATATCACCTCGAAAAATGCAGCCGGCCGCTGTGACCGAGCGTTCCTAGGCGGTTCAGTCAAGAACCACGCTGCTGCTACGGTCGCAGGTTCGAATCCTGCCTCGGGCATGGATGTGTGTGCTGTCCTTAGGTTTGTTAGGTTTCAAAAATTTGTCAAATCTTATGGGTCTTAACTGCTAAGGTCATCAGTCCCTAAGCTTACACAGTACTTAACCTAAATTATCCTAAGGACAAACACACACACCCATGCCCGAGGGAGGACTCGAAACTCCGCCGAGACCAGCCGCACAGTCCATGACTGCAGTGCCTTAGTTACGTTTAAATCGTTCTAAGTCTAGGGGACTGATGACCTCAGACGTTAAGTCCCACAGTGCTCAGAGCCATTTGAACCATTTCTCAAAAAATGAAGATTCATAAATGTTTTTCATTTTGTTTCCAGTTCCATGTCTGCAGTCTTGCTGCACAGACCACTAGCGTCCTCGTGGTATCGTGCTGCGCCTTGCTGTGGCCCCACGTGTGAGGGCATAGCTCGCTGATTGTGAATGCGCTTGAAGTCCTCTTTACACCGAAGCAAGCACAAGCGAACGTCCGAGAGCGAACGAAAATTATCTCTGGTGTGAACGCTAGGTTTGCATGAGCAAATTTCATTCGGTCATGTTCGGTTCGCATTCGCTTGTCTTTGTTCGTGGTCCCCTGCTGGCGGTCTTTCAGCGAACCGTCGAAGAAAGTTCGCTTTCTTTCGACTTCGGCGCTACAAGTACTGAAACCTTTCTTCTCCTATCTTGTCTGATTTTGGTGTTGTTGACATGAGTTACGTCATTCAATCATCGCTAACGCTGGTTTAAGAATGATGAGACAAGGTTCTTTCTATACGTGGAACACACCTGGAGACACTGAAAGTTTTCAAATTGAATATACAGGGTCAGAAGTAATAAATCGGACAAACTGCAGGTACGGATTCCTGACTGGAACTGGAGGAAAGAAGTTACTATGAACATGTGTCCGGAAATGAACGGTGTCAGTGCAACGATAACAAATCGTCCCGGAACAGAACAGAGATGCATCGCATCTACGTCACAGCAGATATTCAAAGTGGCCTCCTTGTGATTGCAGGTGAGAGGGTTAGTAACGGCTGCCATGCAGGATACACATAACTGTACTTTGGCTTACACCACGTAGGCGGACCCCTTGCCTGGAGCTTGTACAGGGGGTTCTGTTCTGGCGTAATGATAAGCGACGGCGCGAAGATGAAGAACGCAAGAGCGGAGAAGGCTGTGAGACGACGTCAGCCAATAGCCCGCTGGCAAGGACCGCCCCACGGCAGGCGCGCCTTTTAGCCGAAGAGAATATAAGCGCTGCTCCTGCCAGTCACGGCCGCACAGTATTCGCACAGTACCACACCGGGACTCTCAGACCAGGACAGTATTGGCACAGTACTAGACCCGGCCTAGTGGAGAGCGCTACGATAGCAGCGATGTGTGGTCCTTATCAGTTGCTTACATGGACCTGGTATACACCAAAGGACTTTGATTGTTTGCATGTCGCCCATCACTTGCGACACCATTGTAAATTCAAAGTTAAGTATTGTCAATGTTCTTTATTTGTAATAAAAACTATTTATGTGATTCTCTTGAATTATTGTATAGCATTCCGAGAATGTAGCATCCTTTAGGCCCCCTATACAAGACGTGTGGGCAGCACCCCACATGTTTATCTCAATATCATATCGAATCCCGACCTCTAAATCTCGTGCGCACACTGTCCGCCACCTCCCCATCTGTTCATCTATCTGAAAGGACCCGTATTCACACAAACCACCAAAACGGCTTGAAATGTTGAGTGATGTTGTTGGTGTCTATGAGGGTACTTCATTAGGTATACCTGGGCTGCCTCTCAACCGTTTCCATCTGCTTGGCCGTACACAAATACCATCTCGGCTTGTTCCCGACATGAATACCAGACCATTCTACTGCTTACAGTACGCTGTGTCAATGACACACCCAATATTGCGTGTTGCAACATTCTACTACACTACTGGCCATTAAAATTGCTACACCAAGAAGAAATGCAGATGATAAAAGCGTATTCATTGGACAAATATATTATACTAGAATTGACATGTGATTACATTTCCACGCAATTTGGGTGCATAGATCCTGAGAAATCAGTACCCAGAACAACCACCTCTAGCCATAATAGCGGCCTTGATACGCCGGGCGTTGAGGTAAACAAAGCTTGGATGGCGTGTACAGGTACAGCTGCCCATGCAGCTTCAACACGATATCACAGTTCATCAAGAGTAGCGAATGGCATATTGTGATGAGCCAGTTGCTCGGCCAGCATTGACCAGACGTTTTCAATTGGTAAGAGATCTGGAGAATGTGCTGGCCAGAGCAGCAGTCGAAAATTTTCTGTATCCAGAAAGGCCAATATGGGACTTGGAACATGCGGTCGTGCATTATCCTGCTAAAATGTAGGGTTTCGCAGGGATCGAATGAAGGGTAGAGCCACGGGTCGTAGCACATCTGAAATGTAACGTACACTGTTCCAAGTGCCGTCAATGTGAACAAGAGGTGACCGAGACGTGTAACCAATGGCACCCGTACCATGACGCCGGGTGATACGCCAGTATGGTGATGACGAATACACGCTTCCAATGTGAGTTCACCGCGATGTCGCCAAACATGGATGCGACCATCATGATGCTGTAAACAGAAACTGGATTCATCCGAAAAATGACGTTTTGTCATTCGTGCTCCCAGGTTCGCCTTTGAGTATACCGACGCAGGTGCTCCTGTCTGTGATGCAGCGTCAAGAGTAACCGCAGCCATGGTCTCCGATCTGATAGTCCATGCTACTGCAAACGTCGTCGAACTGTTCTTGCAGTGGTTGTTGTCTTGCAAACGTCCCTATCTGTTGACTCACTGCTAGTGATACGAGGCCGTTGGGATCCAGCACGGCATTCCGTATTACCTTCCTGAACCCACCGATTCTATATTCTGCTAACAGTCATTGGATCTCGACCAATGCAAGCAGCAATGTCGGGATACGATAAACCGCAATCGCGATAGGCTACAATCCGACCTTTATCAAAGTCGGAAACGTGATGGTACGCATTCCTCCTCCTTACACGAGGCATCACAACAACGTTTCACCAGGCAACGGCGGTCATCTGCTGTTCGTGTATGAGAAATCGGTTGGAAACTTTCCTCATGTCAGCACGTTGTAGGTGTCGCCACCGGCGCCAACCTTGTGTGAATGCTCTGAAAAGCTAATCATTTGCACATCACAGCATCAAATTAGTGCTTCGGAGAGTGCTGGTATAACTCGATTTGATTAATGAATCAAAATGGTTATCGGATTGTACAGATACATTGCCTTCGGGAGAAGTGAGCTAACAAGCACAAAAGAAAATTATTTGGTTTATGCCAAGAAATTTCTGAAAGTTATTTTCGGTGGCAGAAATGAAGCTGGTCTAGCAGAAGGACATAATTATCAGAAATAATGTCTCTAAATCAAAACAGCTTATTGTTATATCTTCTCATGGTGAATTAAGCTAGGCCTACTGTAGGTCTGTGGTAAATTTTCATTTACACATCTACGTACAACACTAAATTTTGAAAAGTTTGGGAAAAGCTTTTTGTAACAACATAGAATCGGAAATGAAAAAACAAGTGATAAACTTTGTTGTTATTGCTGTGGTCTGCCACAATATAGGCCTAATTCTTACTGAAAATATATTAATGTGGCATGTTTCGAAGCATAAAGCGCGTAGTCAGACATCCACTGTCATTAAAGTAGTTATCGTACAGCAATTAACTTCTTCACGGTCACAAGCCCTGTTCACCGAATACCTACGAGTAATGCACTTACTATTGATGCTTAATTGCCGACCAACGACAGCTGAATATCAAGCGTGATTTCCGTGTTGCCAATGAGATTCTATCACGGTTGGATAGTCGCACTGCACCTGGGCTTCCGAGAATCTGGAAACGCATTGTGAGATCGGACACCAGCTTCCGGTTTAGCTTAGCGTCGAGGTTTTCCGAGAGTCGCATCTCACCAAATAACATCCCCGACGCCGTCTCGGCGAATGAATCTGCACAATGTGCTGGCAGATACAGATGCGAACAACAAAGGGAGGATCGGCAGCACCACATGACAATACCTGAGAGGGCAAGCACTTGGTTTTCTCCCCGAGGCGGCGCAGTAAACCTGGAAAGCTGACTGGAAGGATCGGTGGCCACGAAGTACACTTCTGATAACTATTGTGCATATCCAAGTGCTTCTCGGAACATCTGGAACGCGTATTCGCAATTGTACAGCGATGAGGAAGGTGTAGAACGGAGACTGCAAGAATTGGCTGCAGTACCCACAATTGCTTAGTTTTGTACTTATTTTTACATTTCTGTCCTCAAAAAATATTAATATTTTCTCCAAAAACTATGATCGTGATGGAAAGTGAGAGAATAAGGAGCTACACTATGTGATCAAAAGTATCCGGACACCTGGCTGAAAATGATTTAAAGTTCGTGGCACCATCCATCGATAATGCTGGAATTCAATATGATGTTGTCCCACCCTTTGCCTTGATGACAGTTCCCACTCTCGCAGGCATACGTTCAATCAGGTGCTGGAAGCTTTCTTGGGAAATGGCAGCCCATTCTTCACGGAATACTGCACTGAGGAGAGGTATCGATGTCGGTCGGTGAGGACTGACATGAAGTCGGCGTTCTGAAGCAACCCAAAAGTGTTCTATAGTATTCAGGTAGGGACTCTGTGCAGGCCAGTCCATTACAGGGATGTTATTGTCGTATAACCACTCCGCCACAGGCAGTACATTATGAACAGGTGCTCGATCGTGTTGAAAAGCAATTCGAGAATGTTGACTGCATCTTTCAACATTGGGAAGCAAGAAGGTGCTTAAAACACCAATGTAGGTCTGTGCTGTGATAATGCCACGAAAAACAGCAAGGGATGCAAGCCCCCTCCATGAAAAACACTATCACATCATAACACCACCGCCTCCGAAATTTACTGTTGGCACTACACACGCTGACAGTTGACGTTCGGCCGGCATTCGCCATGCCCACACCCTGCCATCAGATCGCCACGTTGTGTACCGTAATTCGCCACTGCAAGCAACGTTAGTCCACTGTTCAGTCGTCCAATGTTTACGCTCCTTACACCAAGGGAGGCGTCGTTTGGCATTTACCGGCGTGATGTGTGGCTTATGAGCAGCCGCTCGACCATGAAATACAAGTTTCCTCACCTCCCGCGTAACTGTCATAGTACTTACAGTGAATCCTGATGCAGTTTGGAACTCCTGTGTGATGGTCTGGATAGAGGTCTGCCTATTACACATTAAGACCCTCTGCAACTGTCGGCGGTCTCAGTCAATAGACGGGGTCGGCCTGTACGCTTTTGTACTTTACGTGTCCCTTCACGTTTCTACTTCACTATCACATCGGAAACAGTAGACATAGGGATATTTAGGAGTGTGGTAATCTCGCGTACAGACGTAGGACACGAATGACACCCAATCACCTGACCACGTCCGACGTCCATGAGTTTCGCGGAGCGCTCCATTCTGCTCTCTCACGATGTTTAGTGACTACTGAGGTCGCTGATATGGAGTACCTGGCAGTAGGTGGTAGCACAATGCACTTAATATGGCGTATGTTTATTTAAAAAAATACGTTTCGCAGCTCGTTAAACGATATCTAATTGTGTTAACAATACACCGCACTAGCTTTTAGGTCATCTGCAGTAGCGGCTTGTCACGGGCTCTCGGAGCTAATTTAGAGCACCGAAGTTAGAAATAATTGGATGAGGCCTTTATTAATGAACGCGCTTGTGGAAATTTATACCAGATATCGAAAGAGCAAATTAGGGGTGCCGGAGCGCCGGTTGGAACTCGAATCCCTAGAGAAATTACCCAATTTATTAAGCAAACGACGTTATCCTCAATCTCTGCCTTTGGGTTTGGACGAAGCAAACACGTTACGTGTACTCCCTTCTCTCAGATACGATAAAACGGATAACTTCCTTGAGATGAAGACAGCTGTCTGATTTTTGTCTTTGCATTAAATTTTTCGAATTTTCCTTCGTAATTTGTACAGTAACTTCATTGAGAATGAAGCCTGTGCGATTTATCCAGCTACAACAAATTTCAACTTCTTAGTTACCTCCAGCCACGAATGCTTGACATGATGTCAGTTGGAGATATATCCGCGGCGTCTGAATATTATTCTATGTTTTCTAGTGCAATCTATTGCCGCATTTGTCTTTATAAGTGCGCATAGCACATAAAACTGACAGATTCTTCTGCATCGACAGTGCATGAGAAAATGTTCGAAATTTGAACGATGTTGGCGACCGCTATATAGACTATAGATGTGGTTATATATTACAACAAAAAAGTAGAATAAAGGCTTCGTCCCCAATAGTTTTGTGGGACACACGGCTGTAATTTCATGTCCTCTGATTTAATTAACTCAGTGGATTGCGCTATATTGACTTTAATGATACGTTTGACATCATCGGTTTAGACACATCCTGTACCACCATCACCATGACTGAAATCTTGAAAGTTATCTATAAATAATAAAAATATAACGTACTCTGTTTTGAATAATAAGAGCTGTGCACAAGTAATAATGAATCGTAATAGAAAACTGAATTGTCGTAATGAGAAGACAAGCCTTTAATACTGGTTAAGTGAATAATCTGAGTGCAAGAATTTTGAACAGTATAAGATGCCTGAATAATGAACTTTGGCATGAAAAACCCACAATAATTAGTTTTGCATAACCCAGAACTAAAACTGAGCCGCGCGTGATTAGCTGAGCGGTCTTCGGCGCTGCAGTCATGGACTGTGCGGCTGGTCCCGGCGGAGGTTTGAGTCCTCCCTCGGGCAAAGGTGTGTGTGTTTGTCCTTAGGATAATTTAGGTTAAGTAGTGTGTACGCTATGATGACCATAGCATTTAAGTCCCATAAGATTTCACGCTCATTTGAACATTGTTTTGAACTAAAACTAATACACAACACAGAAAAATCTAACTATCTCTGAATGACATAAGCTGGCCCTGATTGAAAAAAAAACATCAAAATATTTAGTCCTTACCTCTGTTCTGCTTAAATCTGGATAACTGCGTTGCACTACGGCTCTGTCTTGCGCGCTGCTATACTAAGGCTGCAAATTCCTGTATCTACACAGAGACACCCGTGACGTGCAATGAGTTCTCTGTTAGTTGCAAATCAAAGTATTTTCGGAATACATTTGGTTCCTTTTCTACTTTTGAAAAAAAAACCATGATCAATAAAAAATTGTAAGTTAAAGGTAGGTGGAAAATGGCCCTGCAATAATAAAAGAGTGACTTCAAAAAAATTACCTTATAACTCGTCTTCACGTAAATACAAGATTCCATTACACTTCTTCCTTCTCAGATCAGTTACCATTACATAATCATCTTAATTAAACAAATCGATAAATTGAGGCTTTACATTTGAAACATAGCAATACAACTGCTTCCTCACTTTGACACAGCTAACCACTATCTGCAACTGCGCCTACTCGGACACTAAAGATGATGACCTAACTACAACGTAGCTGCTTGCTCACATGTAACAGCTCGAGAGAAAACATATGACATTACTGAACAATCGATTAATATTCAAATGACACCTATCAATCTGAAGCACGTCAGGTGAAAATAAGGTATACCTGCTGTGGGAATCCGTCCACAGATATTTGCCAGCATTCACAGTCCGCTTCAGATTCCAAGATCTCTTCACTGATCTTCAACATAAAACCTACACGCTTCTCCAAATTCCAGTCTCCAATATATATTTACCACTAAATACTACGGTAACCTACGTGTTATCTTGCAATTACTTCTTCACATTTTCAGATGTCCTTCTCAGTACGTTGTTTTAACGTTTCTTGGTTCTGGGGTACGGTGCTAATACAAATCTAACACTGCACATTTAGGTTTCTCGAGACCTTGCTGAAGCGATACCTAATGACATTTTGCTAAAACGGTACCTAATGACGGAATGCAAACGATTCCTTTCCACAGTCCTTGACCAAGTGAGGTAATGTCACGAACTGGGCAAAATTTTTCGGGGCTTGCGGCTGTTTATCCAGGAGTTTTAGACTGAATTCTGGTCGGCCATTGTCAAGTGCTAAACGATCGTAGTGTGTTTGCCGGCCTCGTTTTTCTACACAGACAGGCCAATACACTGTGACCATTGCACACCGCACGAGTGAATGCCAGCTGGGAGGTTTCAAGCACGCGACTTGGTAAGAAAAGTATATAAGCCGAGCAAAGACGAATGGGGAACCATTCTCGCAACGATAAGGGTCTCAAATGTGTAAACTCACGGATATCAGCAACTTTGACAGACTGGCGTGCTACTGTCGTGAGCATCTACGGAAGGTTGATCAAAGACGGTGGAACCACGAGATGGCAATAGGGTGTTGGATGTGCACGCTTCATCACAAAATGCGGAGGTTGGAGGCTTGCCCGCTCTGTAAAGCGGATAGGGGGCGGTCTGTGGTATATCTGACGACAGGGTAAAACGTTATTGTAAGGACAAATACCGGATGGTTATAATTAAAGTGCAGCTGCTCATGGAGGTCTAGCGTTAGCTGTAATTATCGTATGGGAGCTAAACTTCCTAGTAACGCTAATGTTTTAATGCGGAACGAGTTTACGCTGGAGAAAAATTGATTCCAGTTTTAGCCACTGGATGCAAATTTGGCGTTGTACAGCATCTCGTCGACATCTCCGGTACTCGTATTGAACAAACTGTGTAAGTGGCGGTCAATGATGAAATCGTCATTAAGCCTTTCTCATTTGTTCGACTCTTTCTGCCCACACCCCATTCCTAATCAATTACATATGAAAACATTTTTATACATACTTTTCACATTCACAGCGCCATATTCCAGAAATACAAAATCAATTTGAAATCCCTTGTCAATAGGACTCAACACTTCGTGTGAGTAAAGAGCTAGTTGTGTTTCACAAGAAAGATATTTCCTAAATCCGTGTTGACTGTGTGTCAATAGACCGTTTTCTTCGAGGTAATTCATAATGCTTAAATACAATATACACTACTGGCCATTAAATTTGCTGAGCCGACCGGGGTGGCCGAGCTGTTCTAGGCGCTACAGTCTGGAACCACGCGACCGCTACGGTCGCAGGTTCGAATCCTGCCTCGGGCATGGATGTGTGTGATGTCCTTAGGTTAGTTAGGTTTACGTAGTTCTAAGTTCTAGGGGACTGATGACCTTAGAAGTTAAGCCCATACTGCTCAGAGCCATTAAATTTGCTACACCAAGAAGAAATGCAGATGATAAACGGGTATTCATTGGACAAATATATTACACTAGAACTGACATGTGATTACATTTTCACGCAATTTGGGTGCATAGATCCTGAGAAATCAGAACCCAGAACAACCACCTCTGGCCGTAATAACGGCCTTGATACGCCTGGGCATTGAGTCAGACAGAGCTTGGATGGCGTGTACAGGTACAGCTGCTGATGCAGCTTCAACACAATACCACAGTTCATCAAGAGTAGTGACTGGCGTATTGTGACGAGCCAGTTGCTCGGCCACCATTGACCAGACGTTGTCAGTTGGAGAGAGATCTGGAGAATGTGCTGGCCAGCGCAGCAGTCGAACATTTTCTGTATCCAGAAAGGCCCGTCAGGACCTGCAACATGCGGTCGTGCATTATCCTGCTGAAATGTAGGGTTTCGCAGGGATGGAATGAAGGGTAGAGCCACGGGTCGTAGCACATCTGAAATGTAACGTCCACTGTTCAATGTGCCGTCAATGCGAACGAGAGGTGACCGAGACGTGTAACCAATCGCACCCCATACCATCACGCCGGGTGATACGCCAGTATGGCGACAACGAATACACGCTTCCAATGTGCGTTCTTCGCGATGTCGCCAAACACGGATGTGACCTTCATGATGCTGTAAACGGAACCTGGATTCATCCGAAAAAATGACGTTTTGCCATTCGTGCACCCAGGTTCGTCGTTGAGTACACCATCGCAGGCACTCCTGTCTGTGATGCAGCGTCAAGGGTAACCGCAACCATGGCCTCCGAGATGGTAGTCCATGCTGCTGCAAACGTCGGAGAACTGTTCGTGCAGATGGTTGTTGTCTTGCAAACGTCCCCATCTGTTCACTCAGGGATGAAGATGTGGCTGCACGATCCGTTACAGCCAAGCGGATAAGATGC
Organism: Schistocerca serialis cubense; assembly: GCF_023864345.2. Classification (NCBI taxonomy): domain Eukaryota; kingdom Metazoa; phylum Arthropoda; class Insecta; order Orthoptera; family Acrididae; genus Schistocerca; species Schistocerca serialis. Next base: position 138,678,940 of record NC_064641.1, read on the forward strand.
CTGTCACGTCGACTGCTAGTGATACGAGGCCGTTGGGATCCAGCACGGCGTTCCGTATTACCCTCCTGAGCCCACCGATTCTATATTCTGCTAACAGTCATTGGATCTCGACCAAAGCCAGCAGCAATGTCGCGATACGATAAACCGCAATCGCGATAGGCTACAATCCGACCTTTATCAAAGTCGGAAACGTGATGGTACGTACTTCTCCTCCTTACACTAGGCATCACAACAACGTTTCACCAGGCAACGACGGTCAACTATTGTTTGTGTATGAGAAAACGGTTGGAAACTTTCCTCATGTCAGCACGTTGTAGGTGTCGCCACCGGCGCCAACCTTGTGTGAATGCTCTGAAAAGCTAATCATTTGCATATGACAGCATCTTCTTCCTGTCGGTTAAATTTCGCGCCCGTAGCACGTCATCTTCGTGGTGTAGTAGTTTTAATGGCCAGTAATGTATGTTCTAAAATCCTGCTGTATACCGACGTTAATGACATGGGCATGTAATTTAGTGGACTACTCCAACTACCTTTCTTAAATATTGGTGTGACGTGTGCAACTTTCCTGTCTTTGGGTACGGATCTTATGTCTAGCGAACGGTTGTATATGATTGTTAAGTATGAAGCTTTTGTATCAACATACCCTGAAAGGAACGTTACTGGTATACATTCTGGACCGGAAGAGTTGCTTTTGTGAAGTTATTTAAGTTGCTTCACTACTTCGAATCTGTCTACTTCTGCGTTACTCATGTTGGAGCTGTTCTTGATTCGAATTCAGGAATATACCTTTCATCTTCTTTGGTGAAGGAATTTCGGAAGGCTGTGTTTAGTGACTCTGCTCTGGCAGCACTGTCTTCGATAGTATCTCCATTGCCATTGCGCAGAGCTTAGGCATTGATTGTCTTACCGCTAGAATACTTCACATACCACCAGAATTTCTTTGGGTTTTCTGTCAAGTTTCGAAACAAAGCTTCCCTGTGGAAACTATTATAGGCATCTCGCATTGAAGTCCGCGCTAAATTTCGAGCTTCTGCAAATGATCACCAGTCTTGGAGGTTTATCGTCCGTCTAAATTTGGCTAGTTTTTTTCGTTGTTACTGCGACAGTGTTCTGACCCGTTTTGAGTACCAAGGAGGATCAGCTCCGTCGTTTGTTAATTTATTTGGTATAAATCTCTCAACTGCTGCCGATACTGTTTCTTTGAATTCAAGCCACATCTGGTCTACACTTACATTGTTAATTTGTAGGGAGTGGAGATTCTCTCAGGAAGACGTCAAGTGAATTTTTGTCAGATTTTTGAAAAGATACATCTTTCGTTTATTTTTGGAGGATTTGCAGGTTACAATATCCACTCTCGCTACGACAAACGTGTGTTCACTAGTACCTATATCCGTTTTGATGCTCGTTATTAGCTCAGGATTATTTGTTGCTAAGAGGTCAAGTGTGTTTTCTCAACCCTTTACTATTCGCGTGGGTTCATGAACTAACTGCTTGAATAATTTTCAGAGAATGTGTTTTGCACAATTTCGAATGATGTTTTACGCGAAGATCCGAAATGGAACATGTATTTTCGCCAACATATGGATGGTAAGTTAAAGTCACCACCTACTATAAAATATGAGTCGGGCACGTGTTTGAAATCAAACTAGTTTTCTTTGAAGCTTTCAGTAATTGTATCATCTGAGTTGGGAGGTCGGTAAAACGATCCAGTTATTATTTTATTCCGATTGCCAACAAAGACTTCTGCCCATACTAACTCACAGGAACTATCTACTTCAATTTCGCGAGAAGGTAAACTATTTCTAACAGCAACAAACACGCTACCGCCAACTGTGTTTATCTTATCCTTTCGGGACACCGTTAGGTTCTTCGCAGATATCTCTGGCTTAAGCCAGCTTTCAGTGCCTGTAAGGATTTGAGAATCACAGCTTTGGTACTTTCCCAACACAGCTACGACAATTTGCAATTGCTTGGGGTGAGGTTGTGATATCCCATAATATGTCCACTGAAGCGTTTCACAAAACGATTTGACATTAGCGTTGAACCAATAGCCCTACGGGCGACTGTACCGTTTTTCTCACAGGTGACTTGCATAAAATCTTACCAGTAATTGCTAGAGGGATGAGAACAGACGATGTCCCCACATTTGCAATTGCCATTTATTATAGCATGTTAATATAACTCGAAAACTAATAAAATAAATAAAAAATTACTATAGCAAATGTGAAATTACTAAAAAAATTTGAACTTAAAATTAAAATATTCTCAGAAGTTTTGAAATTCTCAGGACCGAGTTCTTACCACTATCAATATCGATGAGATGCAACAATCGTCGATATTCAAGATTCCTGGGGTGGATGAAATATATGCAAGGGTTGGAACTTAAACAGTGGCAACTATTTACTCACAACCGATACAAAGGAGTAACATGTTTTCACATGTTACTGTCCTTCAAAGTAGTTACCAGCTGTGTGTAGAACTCGTTGCCAGCGACGTGGAAGGCGTAGTATACCGTTCTGTTGATGGTGCAAATGGAGCAGTCTACTGCCTGTCGAATCTCTGGAACAGTTCTGAAGCGATTGCCACGAAGTGGTTCCTTCATCTTCGGAATCAAATCAAACTCACAAGGACTTAAGTCCGGGGAGTGTGGTGGATGATACAGTACTTCCAGTCCCATGGACCGAACAGAGCAGCCACAGCTTGCATTGTATGCGCCCGCGGATTGTCGTGCAAAATGATGGGTGGGTTGCGCAGAAAGTGTCACCGCTTCTTTCGCAAAGCTGGTCGCAGGTGGTGCTCCAAAAACAAACAGTAATACTGTACATTGACAGTCTGCCGTGGAGGTACGCAATGCGTTAGGATATCACCATCACAGGCGTACACGAGAATCATCAAACTTTCAACATACTGGGGCTTTGATGCACTTTAGACTTTCGAGGTGACCCATAATGACACCATTCGTTGGATTGGCGTTTCAATTTGGCTCGTGCGATGTGGCCCATGTCTCATCCAGTGTTGCGGTACGGCGTAAGATTCGACAGGAAGTAGACCGCTCCACTCGCACGGTCAACAGAACAGGCTCTGCTAACGGTATACTACGCTTTCCACATCGCTGGCAATGGGTTCTACACACAGCTGGTAACTACTTTGAAGGATAGTAACATGTGAAAACATGTTACTCCTTTGTATCGGTTGTGTGTAAATAGTTGCCACTATTTAAGTTCCAACCCTCGTATATACATAACTCAGTTAGTACGTCCGCCTGCTTAGCTGAGTGCTAAAGTGTTTGACTACCACGCAGCGCTTTCGGGTTCGATTCCCGGCGGCGTTGGAGATGTTCTCGGCTCGTGGTCTGGGTGTTGTGTTGTCCTCATCATCACTGACACGCCACACAAATCAGTTTTTTCAATTAGTATGGAACATTCAGATGTATGCAATCAGACCTGTATTCATTGTAAGTGAAACAGATTAGTGGTAGCTGTTGTGGAAAATGTTCTGAGGTCACTCTCAGAGATCTTTTCTCTCTACATTCAAGTGGGTGTACCTGGGAACGCAATTCCAGCCATATGACCGCATGACTATTTTGCTCCTTATTCAGTAAGGACTCGGACTCGTTCCTTGCAGTTTTTCCTCATTTGGAAAATCATATTGTATACGGAGAAAATTACTCAAAGGATTTCTCATTCAATTATAGCATTTTAATATTGATTGTTACAAGATCAAATTATATTTCGTGTAAGACAAGTCTACCCGTACGCATCTCAGTTCTACAGTAGCACGATCCCGTGCCACTGTTCATTTTTTATTCTACGAATTACCGAATGACTTGAGTAAATCTAGATCCTAGCAAGTCATTTAAATATTATGTCACTCTACTGCGTGAAGGCGACGAGGAGATTAATGGAAGTAGTGATAACTCGAAGTGATATGGTAATGTGTTTGTTACAAAATACGCTCAGTGTGTTCATTACCTGTCTCTACAGAATTATGTGCTGGCTCAGACGTTGATATGGGACCCTCCTCATCATATGATGTTCCAATATGCAATAAAAATTCCAGCTCAGTGTTTACGTGCCTGTCTCCGATATTTCATTACATTCTCCCGCCGTCGAATCTGCTCTGTTTTTATGGAGTTTGTCATTAAAAGCTGCAAAGAATTATAGCACTCGTTCTCCTCCGAGAAGTGGAAATTTTCAGATTTCAAATTTAATGTTGATATTTCATTCATGGCTCATAAACTTCAACCATATTTGTACTCCGCAATCCCCTGGATGATGTGCATCCCTAGAAGCAACATTTCTCTCTTTCTCTTCAGCTATCATTTCTTCTTAGCTACATAGCCGTCCCTCACACTTACTAAGTATCATTCTTTATTCACATTCCATTATAAAATAAAAACAGCACGTTGTGTATGAATAAATGGTCTCAGGTTGCCATATCTGAATAAAATATTTTAGGCTTCCAAACGAGTGAAATGGTTATATAAAGCGGGCACAATGAAAACGGTCTCGAAAATATTTCATGCATCTTAAAATAGGCAAATCCAACTTACACCTATCCCAGGAGCAGATGATGTAAATTGTGTTGCCTATCTTAAGGTGCATGAAATATTTTACAGACCTGGCACAAATTTATTATATAACAATAATTGGTTATACATCCAAGTTAATACAATTAACAGTTTAAAAGAAAATTTTAGCAATAGGAAATATTTAAAAAAAACATTCTGCAGAAGAACATACAGCCCCACTCTGAAACATTACATAAAGGTACTGTTAGAAAAAGGTATATTATATATCATGTGCAGTCATCAAGACCTCAAGAATACTGTTTTGGTTCAACATATGGTGAAAACACCAAAAATGCAGATCTTCAAAACAACTTACAAATAAATAATTTAACACATCACTCACAAAACTACACAAATTATTTCACACATACAGTCTATTACGAGCTAAACAGTCATTTCTGCCAGCTGTGTGATACCTAAATTTGATTGATACAGAATAAACACCGCTCAAAAGAATGATCTTCCAACATACTATAAACAACTTTATAATAAAAAGATGACTGCCCTTTTTTCCATTCAAATTTCTGCATAACAGTTTTGGTACTAACAAGCTACAGTTGCTGCCCCTTACTTGCTGCAGACAGACAAACACATCTGTCAATAAATGATTGATTAACGAGGTGGCAATTCAGAGCTAGCAACTTCTTGTAACAACTGATTCTCAAATGCTGCCACGAGAAACATTCTACATAGCAGAATCACACTAATTAAATTTCCACTCATTACAAAATCCAACAAATCACGCAATATAACTAATGGTCACTTCGTAACAATGGAACTGAAAAACATTACACACTCAAGTGTGCTTCCCACTCACAACAGTCCTCTTACGTGTATACACAACACAGCTCAAAATCTATATCCCAAGCAATATTAGTAGTGTTAGGAAATTTGCAATTTAAACGCTCCGATTTTAACAAAATCTAATGTACTAATAATTTGGACAGCACTTTCATAAAATGATCGATGATAGTGGATACCGTGCCAAACACTACGAAACAAATTAAGAATTATTCACAGTAGACACCTGGGACATCATAATATTCTCTGAATTATTTCAAATCACAAAATGTTGATTAGAAGTACCAACTCCATAATAAGTAATGATCATGAAATATAGTAAATCACATTACACAAGTAACGGGTAAGGCGAATTCTAGATAGCAGTTTATTGGTAGAATCTTGAAGCGATGCAGTCCTACAACAAAGGAAATAACTTACAATACGTTAGTTCGTCCAGTCTTGGAGTATTGTTCGTCTGTACAGGACCCTTACCAGTTGGGTCTGATTCAAGAGATTGAGAAGGTCCAAAGAAGAGCGGCAAGATTCGTGACTGGTACATTTAGCCATCGCGAGAGCGTTGCAAATCTTATACAAACTTTGAAGTGGGACACACTTGCAGATAGACGGCGCGCTAAACAGAAGGGGCTGCTCACAAAATTCCGAAATCAGATCTTCACCGAGGATGTAGAGCATATATTATTATCACCAACTTTCAAATCGCTCAATGATCACTATTCAAAGAAAAGGGAAATAAGAGCTCCTACTGAGGCGTTCAGACAGTCGTTTTTCCCTCGCGCGATCCGCGAGTGGAACAGAGGGGAGGAAAATATGATTTTGGCGCGAATTGTGCCCTCCGCCACACACCGCTTGGTGGCTAGCGGAGCATATATGTAGATGTAGATGCAGGTCACGAGCAGTGGGTGTGGGCAACTTTAGAAGGGTTCAGTATTCGTGATGGATTTGTTACTCGAGTGACAGGCAGTGACTAGTCCACAGTCCAAGTCGCTAAGCTCTCTTGCCGGACCCGTTCTGCTGTTACTGTTTCTCAACTGACAACACAACACTCCCTGCCTCCTTTTACATTGGTGGGGCCCACCTCTCGTGACACCTAGTGGCCAATTCTGCATCATTTTGAGGTGTCCGGCTCTTTTGATCAGATTGTTTTGTCTGGGTCCGAGAAAGGCCCCTGTCGACATTACTTGAGGTCGTGGTGTCGTGGTGAACAGACCAGGCACTACTGTGCTGGAGCAGAGGTTTCAGGTTGCCGGGGGTGACTACCAGACCCAGAGGCGACTGAGGCCTGGTGCTCATCTGGCACTGTGCCAAATGCGATTAGAGTGGGGGCGGTGAGGGCGCCTGGCTACTTTTGATCATTTTGTGTTGTCTGGGTACCGTAAAAGGCCCCAGTCGACACTACTTAGGGGAGGTGCCGTGAGCAGACCAGGCATTACTGCACTGCCTTGGAGGTTTCAGTTTGCCAGGGGCGGCTACCAGACCCAGAGGTGACCGAGGCCTGGTGCTCTCCTGCCACTGTGCCAAATGCGATTAGAGTGCTGGCGGTGAGGACGTTCGGGTATTTTGATCATTTTGTGTTGTCTGGGTACCGTAAAAGGCCCCAGTCGACACTACTTGGGGGAGATGCCGTGAACAGACCAGGCATTACTGCACTGTCTTGGAGGTTTCAGTTTCCCGGGGGCGGCTACCAGACCCAGAGGCGACCGAGGCCTGGCGCTCACCCAGCAGTTTGCCAAATGCAATTAGAGTGGGGGTGGTGAGAGTGTCCAGCTACTTTTGATCATTTTGTGTTGTCTGGGTACTGTAAAAGGCCCCAGTCAACACTACTTGGGGGAGGAGCCATGAGCAGACCAGGCATTACTGCACTGCCTCGGAGGTTTCAGTTTGCCGGGGGCGGCTACCAGACCCAGAGGCGACAGAGGCCCGGCGCTCATCCGGCGCTGTGCGAAATGCGATTAGGGAGGGGGTGGCTGAGGGGGGGGGTTGGGGGGAGGGGTTCTCGTTGCATTTGTCAGGCGGGAATTGCGGCGCGCCTGCATTTGCCGCGTAACTCGATAGGCTGCCGATCCGCCGCCGCCGCCTCCGCATCTTAATCAGCGCTCTGTTCCCTCGGGCCAACGCCTCGACACGTGGACAGTTGAAAGGGGTGGATTGTCTCCACAAAGAATCACTCCACTGTGGCCGACAGTCAATTCTGCATCCAGATACACCTGAAGTTTGGAAGACGTATTTATTTACTTACCGAAAATGAAGGAAAATGCGATTCACAGCTTGTAGAGCGGACCAAATAAGCAGCTAACAACATGACTCTCGATTTTATATACACTTTGTACTGTGGCGGCGTGTTAACTCGAATATTCTTTACTTTTGGACACGAGAGACACAACGAATCACTATACTGATATCACAATGCCTTCTATTGGACTTCCTGCCACGCTACTTGCCGCCCAGCACACCAGAAATGATAAAACGTACACTGTTTACATGGGAATTAGTGTTATTTACTCGTAACACAAAACTAGTCTCAGGAAGTTCCAGGGGTATTTTGAGCATAATTATTATTCAAAGTCGAATGAGTGAAACAATGTACGACACCAGCCTGCACAAAGTTAAAAATATTTTACTTAACTTCACAAACGGCAAGGCTAACTATCGTTTCTGTGTGGTATGTAACAACAAACAGACTTTTCAAAACTTAGTCTTACATCACTCAGCAAGATATATTACAGCCTAATGCTTTGTATTTGAATCTCAACTGACATAAAAATCCTACTCCCAGTGAATATCAGTACCGAAAAATTCTAATTAGCTCGTAAAACTTTTAACCTCGCATTAGCTTAGGCGAAAATTAACTCTAAAATGTATGTTTAAAAAATCTTCTCACGTATTCTAATAAATCGCTTTTCCTCGCATCAAATAGCAATATCTTTGAATGCTGCTACTGAGATATTACTTGTTCGTAATGAAGCGTAGCAACAGATATTAATTATCAATATACCTCTTTCTTTCTTTTTTTCTGATAAGCAGTTTAAGGTAATAGACATACAGGGTGAATCACCTAAAACTTGCATGGTAAATAATGCGGAAATGGAAAGTACTAGTGATGTACGGTTTTGCACAGAATGGACTGGTAGTCAGGTGCTCGTATTGTTAACAGATTGCAATGATACTTAAAAAGTGTTTATTGCACGATTCTAGTGCAAGTCGTTTACGAAATATCGTATTTTGAAAAGTTTCCACATCCTTACTTGTTTATGCCATTCAGCCTGCCTAGTTATTAGCTTAACTGTTTTATGTTTGCTTACAGTGTGCTTGTGTGTTCCTTGAGTACACTTTGATCTGCTAGTCAGTTAGCATGTGACAGTCCAAGCAGTAGGTCGTGAGTGAACTATTAGATTTACCAATGCAGAAAAAGCTGACATACTCTTGGTGAATGGAGAGCGTAGGAAGAATGCAGCTCGTTTTTGTACGGTGTATGCGGCAAGATATCGCAACAGACGTCAATCCCTTCGCTCCCAGCTACAGGCAGTGTTGGCTTGGGTCACACAGGTTGAGGCTGTTGCCAATGAGCATCACTGTGGGGGTCCGGATGGGGGTTTGTCGGAGACGGCCAGCTCGTCCCACGCATTCCCTGATCGGACTACAACTGTGGCTGCCCGGGATACTGCCCACATTGAGGCTGATCCCTCACCTGTGGTAGAGTGGGAGGTCGTCTCGAGGTGTGGCAGGGGGCGAAAGACTTTCCGGAGGGCTGAACGGAAGGCCTCTCCAGTTTGTCTGACGAACCGGTTTCAGGCTCTGTCTCAGGCTGATACTGATCTTCGGCCAGACATGGCTGCTTGTCCTGTTCCAGAGGTCTGCAAGATCCGGGCGGTCGCAGAGGGTGGGCTTACTGGTAGTTGTGAGCTCCAACGTCAGGCGCGTAATGGGGCCCCTTAGGGATATGGCAGCAAGAGAAGGGAAGAAAACCAATGTGCACTCCGTGTGCATACCGGGGGGAGTCATTCCAGATGTGGAAAGGGTCCTTCCGGATGCCATGAAGGGTACAGGGTTCACCGATCTGCAGGTGTTCGCTCATGTCGGCACCAATGATGTGTGTCGCTATGGATCGGAGGAAATCCTCTCTGGCTTCCGGCGGCTATCTGATTTGGTGAAGACTGCCAGTCTCGCTAGCGGGATGAAAGCAGAGTTCACCATCTACAGCATCGTCCACAGGACTGACTGCGGACCTTTGGTAAAGAGCCGAGTGGAGGGTCTGAATCAGAGGCTGAGACGGTTCTGCGACCGTGTGGGCTGCAGATTCCTCGACTTGCGCCATAGGGTGGTGGGGTTTCGGGTTCCGCTGGATAGGTCAGGAGTCCACTACACGCAGCAAGCGGCTACACGGGTAGCAGGGGTTGTGTGGCGTGGAATGGGCGGTTTTTTAGGTTAGATGGCCTTGGGCAAGTACAGAAAGGGCAACAGCCTCAACGGGTGCGGGGCAAAGTCAGGACATGCGGGGACCAAGCAACAATCGGTATTGTAATTGTAAACTGTCGAAGCTGCATTGGTAAAGTACCGGAACTGCAAGCGCTGATAGAAAGCACCGAAGCTGAAATCGTTATAGGTACAGAAAGCTGGCTGAAGCCAGAGATAAATTCTGCCAAAATTTTTACAAAGGCACAGACGGCGTTTAGAAAGGATAGATTGCATGCAACAGGTGGTGGCGTGTTTGTCGCTGTTAGTAGTAATTTAACCTGTAGTGAAGTAGAAGTGGATAGTTCCTGCGAATTATTATGGGTGGAGGTTACACTCAACAACCGAGCTAGGTTAACAGTTGGCTCCTTTTACCGACCTCCCGACTCAACAGCATTAATGGCAGAACAACTGAGAGAAAATTTGGAATACATTTCACATAAATTTTCTCAGCATGCTACAGTCTTAGGTGGAGATTTCAATTTACCATATATAGACTGGGACACTCAGATGTTTAGGACGGATGGTAGGGACAGAGCAGCGAGCGACATTATACTGAGTGCACTATCCGAAAATTACCTGGAGCAATTAAATAGAGAGCCGACTCGTGGAGATAACATCTTGGACCTACTGATAACAAACAGACCCGAACTTTTTGACTCTGTAAATGCGGAACAGGGAATCAGTGATCATAAGGCCGTTGCAGCATCCCTGAATATGGAAGTTAATAAGAATATAAAGAAAGGGAGGAAGGTTTATCTGTTTAGCAAGAGTAACAGAAGGCAGAGTTCAGACTACCTAACAGATCAAAACGAAAATTTCTGTTCCGACACTGACAATGTTGAGTGTTTATGGAAAAAGTTCAAGACAATCGTAAAATGCGTTTTAGACAGGTACGTGCCGAGTAAAACTGTGAGGGACGGGACAACCCCACCGTGGTTCAACAACAAAGTTAGGAAACTACTGCGAAAGCAAAGAGAGCTTCGCTCCAAGTGTAAACGCAGCCAAAACCTCTCAGACAAACAGAAGCTAAACGATGTCAGCGTAAGGAGGGCTATGCGTGAAGCGTTCAGTGAATTCGAAAGTAAAATTCTATGTACCGATTTGACAGAAAATCCTAGGAAGTTCTGGTCTTACGTTAAATCAGTAAGTGGCTCGAAACAGCATATCCAGACACTCCGGGATGATGATGGCATTGAAACAGAGGATGACATGCGTAAAGCTCAAATACCGAACACCTTTTTCCAAAGCTGTTTCACAGAGGAAGACCGCACTGCAGTTCCTTCTCTAAATCCTCGCACAAACGAAAAAATGGCTGACATTGAAATACGTGTCCAAGGAATACACAACTGGAATCACTCAACAGAGGAAAGTCCACTGGACCTGACGGAATACCAATTCGATTCTACACAGACTACGCGAAAGAACTTACCCCCCTTCTAACAGCCGTGTACCGCAAGTCTCTAGAGGAACGGAAGGTTCCAAATGATTGCAAAAGAACACAGGTAGTCCCAGTCTTCAAGAAGGGTCGTCGAGTAGATGCGCAAAACTATAGATCTATATCTCTGACGTCGATCTGTTGTAGAACTTTAGAACATGTTTTTTGCTCGCGTATCATGTCGTTTTTGGAAACTCAGAATCTACTCTGTAGGAATCAACATGGATTCCGGAAACAGCGATCGTGTGTGACCCAACTCGATTTATTTGTTCATGAGACCCAGAAAATATTAGATACAGGCTCCCAGGTAGATGCTATTTTCCTTGACTTCCGGAAGGCGTTCGATACAGTTCCGCACTGTCGCCTGATAAAAAAAGTAAGAGCCTATGGAATATCAGACCAGCTGTGTGGCTGGATTGAAGAGTTTTTAGCAAACAGAACACAGCATGTTGTTCTCAATGGAGAGACGTCTACAGACGTTAAAGTAACCTCTGGCGTGCCACAGGGGAGTGTTATGGGACCATTGCTTTTCACAATATATATAAATGACCTAGTAGATAGTGTCGGAAGTTCCATGCGGCTTTTCGCGGATGATGCTGTAGTATACAGAGAAGTTGCAGCATTAGAAAATTGTAGCGAAATGCAGGAAGATCTGCAGCGGATAGGCACTTGGTGCAGGGAGTGGCAACTGACCCTTAACATAGACAAATGTAATGTATTGCGAATACATAGAAAGAAGGATCCTTTATTGTATGATTATATGATAGCGGAACGAACACTGGTAGCAGTTACTTCCGTAAAATATCTGGGAGTATGCGTGCGGAACGATTTGAAGTGGAATGATCATATAAAATTAATTGTTGGTAAGGCGGTTACCAGGTTGAGATTCATTCGGAGAGTCCATAGAAAATGTAGTCCATCAACAAAGGGGGTGGTTTACAAAACACTCGTTCGACCTAGAGTATTGCTCATCAGTGTGGGATCTGTACCAGATCGGGTTGACGGAGGAGATAGAGAAGATCTAAAGAAGAGCGGCGCGTTTCGTCACAGCGCTATCTGGTATCCGTGATAGCGTTACGGAGATGCTTAGCAAACTCAAGTGGCAGACTCTCCAAGAGAGGCGCTGTGCATCGCGGTGTAGCTTGCTGTCCAGGTTCGAGAGGGTGCGTTTCTGGATGAGGTATCGAATATATTGCTTCCCCCTACTTATACCTCCCGAGGAGATCACGAATGTAAAATTAGAGGGATTCGAGCGCGCACGGAGGCTTTCAGACAGTCGTTCTTCCCGCGAACCATACGCGACTAGAACAGAAAAGGGAGGTAATGACAGTGGCACGTAAAGTGCCCTCCGCCACACACCGTTGGGTGGCTTGCGGAGTAGAAATGTAGATGTAGATGTAGATGAATCATCTCGGCAATTATTTATCAACCTTTTCAACCAGTGGTAGTGTGGCACTAGACGACGTGACAGAAGGAAACAAGTGACGAAGAGGAGAAAATTAATGCTCTTGCTGATTTTGCAGTTGGTCAGCACGTAAACTCCCACTCAGTGACACAAGGAAGTGGCGTGAGTCACGGCAAGTGTCCTGTGCATTCTCCATCGACAAAGGATCCATCCATATAACATCTCTCTCCTTCAAGAGCTGCATTGAAACGACTATGAGAATCGTGTTAACTTGAGTACATGGGCATTAAGACAGGATACGTCAAGTGTATCATGTATCTTGTTTAGGATGAAGCCATGTTTAGTAAGCATGGTTAGGTAAACCGCCGAAACATGCACTATCGGCCTGTTGACAATCCTGCTTTGTCAGATGGAGCGTCAGGATCCATAGAGTGTAAACCTGTGGTGTGGGACAGTTGGTGATCAGCTCGAAGGCCTATTTGTCATATAAGGAACACTGAACATACACAAGTATGGCAGCCTTCTAACAGACCATCTTCCACGGATGCTAGATGTTCATTTTCAGACTGGGAGGAAACTGTGGTACCAACGTGATGGCTGTCCGGGCCATAATACTCGAAGAACTGCAGTATGTCTTCACCAGTTGTTTCCGAATCGTTGTACTGGACGCAGAGGACCTGTATCTTGGCGGACCCGTTCTCCGAATTTGACGCCTGTATACGTTTTTCTTTCTACAGAGCTGAAATATACTGTCTACAAGGGCATACCAATTACACCCGATGATATGCAACGACGTATTGCTGCAACCTGCTCAGACATCTCGGCTGAAATGGTAGCACGTGGGCAGCAGTCGTTCCATTCGAGACTGGAAGCATGTATTGCTGCTGACGGTAGTCATTGTGCAAGCAAGATGTGTTAGTCAGTTGTCTCGTTACTGGTCATAATCCACATAGCTAGTGTATGCACTCGTGTTCTTCTTTAATACGTGCTACCACAGGTATTCTACAAGTGTCTGTGTGGGAACTTTTCAAAATACTATGTATCGTAAACGACTCGAACTAGAATCCTGCAACAAACACCACTGACATTTTAATTTACCCCACTTTTAGTTTCTTAATGTCAGTAGACATTATTCCATTTGAAAATACGTATACTTTCCAAGTATTATAACAATCTGTTGATTGGCTAACAGTACGACCTCCTGACTACCAGTCTATTCTATGAAAATCGCACGTCGATAGCACTCTTCATTTCCGCAATATTTGTGATGGAAGTTTTAGGTGGTTCACCCTGTATGTGAATATCTTTTGCTTGCTATTTTCTTCTCCGTTTAAACACTAAGTCGTAATCAGAACTGTAGATAGCTTGTCAGCTGGTCTTGTGGGAGTCACCGCCATGCGAGTAAAGTGCAACAGTTCACCTCGACAGTTTATTACTTATAAATTCTGAGGTCACAGTTTCCCTATTCTTTGAGAGCCAGTTGCTCGGCCACCATTGACCAGACGTTTTCAATTGGTGAGAGATCTGGAGAATGTGCCGGCCGGGGCAGCAGTCGAACGTTTTCTGCATCCAGAAAGGCCCGTATAGGACCTGAAACATGCGGTCGTCCATTATCCTGCTGAAATGTAGGGGTTTCGCAGGGATCGAATGAAGGGTAGAACCACGGGTCGTAACACGTCTGAAATGTAACGTCCACTGTTCAATGTGCCGTCAATTCGAACAAGAGGTGACCGAGACGTGCAACCAATGGCACCCCATACTATCACGCCGGGTGATACGCCAGTATGGCGATGACGAATGCACGCTTCCAATGTGCGTTCTTCGCGATGTCGCTAAACACGGATACGACCATCATGATGCTGTAAACGGAACCTGGATTCATCCGAAAAAATGACGTTTTGCCATTCGTGCACCCCGGTTCGTCGTTGAGTACGCCATCGCAGGCGCTCCTGTCTGTGATGCAGCGTCAAGGGTAACCGCAGCCATGGTCTCCGAGCTGATAGTCCATGTTGCTGCAAACGTCGGAGAACTGTTCGTGAAGATGGTTGTTGTCTTGCAAACATCCCTATCTGTTGACTCAGGGATCGAGATGTAGCTGCGCGATCCGTTACAGCAATGCGGATAAGATGCCTGTCATCTCGACTGCTAGTGATACGAGGAGGTTGGGATCCAGCACGACGTTCCGTATTACCCTCCTGAACCCACCAATTCCATATTCTGCTAATAGTCATCGTATCTCGACCAACGCGAGCAGCAATGTCGCCATACGATAAACCGCAATCGGGATAGGCTACAATCCGACCTTAATCAAAGTCGGAAACGTGATGGTACGCATTTCTCCTCCTTACACGAGGCATCACAACAACGTTTCACCAGGCAACGCTGGTCAACTGCTGTTTGTGTATGAGAAATCGGTTGGAAACTTTCCTCATGTCAGCACATTGTAGGTGTCACTTTCTCTGCCTAGTGATGACTGGGTGATGTGTGATGTCCTTAGGTTGGTTAGGTTTAAGTAGTTCTAAGTTCTAGGGGACTGATGACCATAGATGTTAAGACCCATAGTGCTCAGAGCCATTTGAACCTTGTATGAATACTCTGAAAAGCTAATCATTTGCAAATGACAGCATCTTCTTCCTGTCGGTTAAATTTCGCTTCTGTAGCACGTCATCTTCGTGGTGTAGCAATTTTAATGGCAATTTTAATGCTTCGTAGCTACAACATGCGTCAGCCTTCTGTTATCTTGACGCGTACCGAGCACCTAGAACATTGTTTTTACACACCGTCTAAGACATCATACACATCAAATTATAAATTTTCAATTGGTTTTCATACGCTTACGTATTTGGATGCAGAGCAATAGTAAAGGCGGATATACACCGTGTGTCTGACACAGTACAACTTACACGATATGAACTTCAGGGTCCGAACATCGGTTTGCTGAAGCAGTTGTCAGCTCCCTGCATAGTTTTGCAAACAGGTTACCGACAAACGTAACTCCACCTTATTCCCTTAGCTGTAAAGCCCTTTCTTACATAAAAACCCACGAATTTATATTGTAAACCAATCTGGCCACGATATTTAGATAATTTTACCTTGAGGAGGAAAGGTTTAATTCGTGCATCGTAAGGTAATAAGCAAGGCAAGCAGTTAACTGATTTACTTGACCCTGTTGAGTAGTAGCAAACATCTGAATTTTTCTGAAATACGTGGAAACAACGGTGCTTTTACACTTAAGTACCAACTGGTATAGGGATGCGTATTGAGATACATAGAGATATGTAAGCAAGCAGAATACGGCGCTGCGGTCGGCGACGCCTAT
Source organism: Schistocerca serialis cubense (assembly GCF_023864345.2). Lineage (NCBI taxonomy): Eukaryota > Metazoa > Arthropoda > Insecta > Orthoptera > Acrididae > Schistocerca > Schistocerca serialis. Next base: position 138,694,925 of record NC_064641.1, read on the forward strand.
ATGACACATCAAGTGTATTTGGCGCAGTTGTTAGATCGGTTATTCCTGCTACAATGGCACGTTTGAACGTGAAGTCGGCGCACGAGCGACGGGACACAGCATCTCCGAGATAGCGATGAAATGGGGATCTTCCCGTACGACATTTCAAGAGTGTACCGTAAATATCAGTAATCCGGTGAAACATCAAATCTCAGACATCGCTGCGGCCGGTAAAGGATCGTGCAAAAACGACAACTGAAGAGAATCGTTCAACGTGGCAGAAGTGCAAGCCGTCCGCGTATTGCTGCAGATTTCAATTCCGGGACATCAACCAGTGTCAGCGTGCGAACCATTCAACGAAACATGATCGATATCGGCTTTCGGAGCCGAAGGCCCACTCGTGTACCCTTGATAACTGCTTGACAAAAGCTTTACTCCTCGCCTGAGCCCGTCTATACCGACACTGGACTGTTGATGACTGGAAACATGTTACCTGGGCGGACCAGTCTCGCTTCAAATTGTACCGAGCGGATGGACGTGTACAGGTACGGTGAGAACCTCATGAATCCATGGACCCTGCATGTCAGCATGGGACTGTTCAAGCTGGCGAAGGCTCTGTAATGGTGTGGGGCGTGTGCAGTGGGAGCCATATGTGACCCCTGATACGTCTAGATATGACTCCGACAGGTTACACGTACGTAAGCATTCTGTCTGATCACCTACATCCATTCATGTCCATTGTGCATTCCGATGGCCTCGGGCAATACCAGCAGGACAATGCGACACCCCACACGTCCGGAATTGCTACAGAGTGGCTCCAGGAACATTCTTCTTAGTTTACACTTCCGCTGGTCACGAAACTCCCCAGACATGAATATTATTGAGCTGTTCTGAAGAGATCTCCACCCACTCGTGTTCACACGGATTTACGGACAGCCCTGGAGGATTCACGGTGTCAATTCCATTCAGCAGTACTTCAGACATTGGACGAGTCTATGCAACATCGTGTTGCGGACCTTCTGCGTGCTCACGGGGACTCTACACGGTATTAGACAGGTGCACCAGTTTTTTTTGGCTCTTTAATGTAGTTGTATCTGATTTTACTGAAAGATTTTAAAGAGCTCAGGAATTACCGTAAACAGAAATTAATTGTTTCTTCTTGTAAAATTATCACTGTATCAAAGTCAGTTTTTGTCCTAAGGGGGGGGGGGGGGGGGTGGAGGACGAGGAGAAGGGAGGGGGGTGATAAATGACATGTTACATGTGGGGAAAAATTTTGAAACTGGTCCTGTGACAGGGCACAGGGAAACTTGTGTAGCACTACCACAAATGTTTATAGCTGAACGTCTACTACGCAGAAAACAGCTGAGATAAAGAACTATGTTGTAAAATAAGTTTTCATACATTATTTTGGATGAAGAGGTCCGGTTAAGCGAACGTTCTTTGTTTTTAGAATGGCCCTTGTATATTTATGGACATCCGGTTGAGAAACGAGCAAAACTGGTGACGAGTGAGAAGCCTTCGGCGGTAGAGAACCGCGTTTCCAATTGTCAGTGCACGGGCGGCAGATTGGCTGTCTCGGAGACGCAATTCACGCGCGAGGTCTCTCAGACGCAGCACCAGCCGCACCACCGGAGCCATTACCGCTGACAGCACCAGAGTAGTAGCTGGCAGCCCGTTACGGCGAAGGGGTGCGCTGCGGTTGCACCGAGAAGGAGGGCGCTGTCTGTCAGCGCTGGGGAAGTCATAACGGCAGCCTGTAGGCACGAGAGGTCCACTTCCCCTCACATTTTTACGCCAATATCTAGGTCTGCTTACGTATTCTGAGAACTAGCGAGGAATCGGGGATGGCGGTTATCGCTGAAATAACCGGTTTTAGGTCTTATCAGTTCTTTTGAACGCCAGTTTAACCTGAGTGTTATAACCGCTCCAAATAAACAGTTTCTGATTAACCGCTTTTCTGTTTTTTTTTGTTTGCTGGTTTTGTTTTTTTATTCCTATTATTTTCTGTAGTAAACATAGAAATCGAACATAGGTTGAAAAATTTTTACCCTCTCAGTTTCGAGACATACAGAATCAAAATATTAAATTCAATGGACCAATAAAAGAAAATTTATTCCCTTAACCGTTCGCAGCTTTTCTTGAAAAGTGGTAAGTGCCTGAATATTAAAAAAAAAAGCACCACTGATTCTAATTGTTTGAAGCTCTCTTCCAAAATCAAGTTGCAATTGAAGATCATATCTTTATCTGAGCATTACTATCAGTCAACGACAAAAGGTGAAAGCTGAGGTTGAAGAAATCTATTTTTCATGTTAATTTGTCCGTTTCCGACGGTTACAAGCAGATAAAGACGCATTATATAGAAACAGGCAGCATATCAGCTACTTTCTGTTTTTATTGCATACTATGCACGGATAGAAATGGCAGACAAATCTTTAAACTTTTAAAGCATTGTAACGTACCTACAACCAATACGTTAAGTTCGTACAACAAATATACCTAATATGTAACTTATATGCTACTAACATGTGACTATGTTCGTCTGTGAAACTGGACTCGGTAAGCAATCTGAGCTATCAGTAAACGGAATCTAACCTGCATAACAGTGTATGCGTGTTGTATGAGTATCAGTTTCACTGTCCTTTAAGCCCTCAACAGATCGTTACATGAAAAACTTAAAACTAACAATCGGATAAGCCATCTGACTGCATATTTGAATATGGAAAACTAGTGGGTTATTTCGGAAATAAGCCTTATGCAAACACAACTAGTTTATTTTTATATTTCCCCTGATATGTTTCGACACCAATGTGTCATCTTCTGTGGGTTAACTTTTATTTCCTGTAAAGTACAATATCACATTTGTAATAATTTAAGTACTCTAGGCATAAGAAATACAATATTTGCGATTTTCTTCGTTTTGTTTGGTCACTCACCTTAAAATTACATCGCTAATTCAACTGTACTATTAAACATCGATTTTAGTGCTCGTTTTCGTCGTTTTTTTGACAGCATGTCATCGGCAAACTAGCCATGAAGAAAAGAGAGAGAGAGAGCGATGGGAAGAGGGGAGGGGAGAGAACCAAGAAAACAGATTTTTTTCTGTTATGTTTTTTGTGGGGAGTCACCTTTGTACAGTTCACTGAGTGTTCCAAACAGTGTTTTGTTGCACAGTGTTGTATTTTCATTCAGGACTCTCTTTCCCTGTATTATTGCTGTTTGTATGTGGTAGTTCTCCTCTATTGTGAGTTTTTCGTTGCTTTCTCTGAGGCTCTTAAGATCAGTTTCCATGTTTTTTGGGTGGTGGTTTTCTTGTATTAGATGGTCTGCAAAAGTGGAGTGTGTACAATCACTTCTTAGGCTCTGAGGTGTTCTGAGTACCTCGTTTTGAAATTTCTGCATGCTTGGCCTATGTAGACCAACTGGCATGAACTCCAGGTTAACTGATATATTCCAGCTGTGCAGAATTTGTCTGCAGAGGTCATCTTAGGTCTTAGATACTTCTGTACTGTGTTATTTGTGCGGAATGATATTTGTAGCCCCTGTTTCTTCAGTATGTTTCCCACCCTGTGCACGTTTTTGTTGCCGTTACTACAGGAACAAATGAACCTGTAACAATGAATAACTAACCTATCTAACTGCGATTTTGAACAACAGTTTACAACTGTTACATAGTCTGACTTGTGCAACGGAATTTAGTGGATTAAAGAACACGACATGTCGTGGTGTGTCAGTGTCTCTGCTTTGGCACTTAAGTTTTGCACTCACCTCTTTAGATTGCCTTTCTCCACATGGTATACAGCAATTCGCAGCAGCATGCAGCAGCAGCAGCAGCAGCAGCTACTAAAGCTTATTGTTACTAAGAATGAATTTAATAAAAAGGAGTTTGCTTGGGTCCTGTTAACAACTAAATAACTTGTGAGGAGGGACGTCATCAATTAAGTCTATTTAAAACTTCAGAATCATCATAACCCATAACCAATAATAGACAATGACAATTACAATGGCATAGGCATCAATAATGGCTGAATGCCAGATTAACAAGTTATTTCAATTTCAAAGTTACATTAACATTTAATAACCACAGCATATTTATTAATTAGATGTGGAGAACAATTATCATTATTTGGAGGATAAGGAGGCTTCTTTAACTGACAAGCAAAACATGCGACTATTGCAAACTCGGCCTAACAATCACGAGCCTAACCCTGCAATTGCTTTTGCGCTATGGTTGCGAATTTTACCTTGAATTCCATCTTCAAGCGTAGTTAAGCCATCTAAATCTCTCCTGGCTATATAAATGAAATCAGGCCCTGTGTGTGGTAAGATCTGCCATCACCGATGTGAGGGCAGCGTGACATGTCTTCTGTCTCCGAGCTCTCGACCGACACCACTACTTCCACTCTCGCAGACAGAACTCGTCCCACAACATTGCTTACAATCACGCCCGCATCTTTCGCCCTCAGATTGTCTGTATCGATATCTGAGTGCTTATACAACGCAAAGAATAGCGTTAAGTTGATTATATGGTTTCCAATGTAATGGAGAGTTCTGACACCCTCCTTACAGCATATGACGCATTGTATCTCACTGTTGCGTCACTTCCAGACTACGTATGCTGCCATTCTGCAATACAACTGATGCCCGGCGACGATAGCTAGAAACTACCGTATAGAACTGGTGGAGACAAGTCATGCACACCGCACGTATACGCGTATCTTAAGCCACGACATACGGCGACAGCAACTGTATTGTGTCAGCCAAGCTGTACCAATTGTTCTTCGTTTCTGAGGACATTGTTATTAAATCAGCACTGATCGAGGTCTGTAGGTCTCGACTAATTTTTTTCAAGATTGTCTGAAATGTTGCCAGTACATGGAATTTTGCAACAGGATTTCTATATACTGTACCCTTGGCACAGAGTGATGTATATAAAATCACTTGCAAGCTGCGTGAAAAAGTGTATATTGGTCAGTCAGGCAGACAGTGCTGTGGCAGTTACGCTACGTGAACATGAGAGAAGCTGGAGATTAAGTAAGAAATATTCAACCGTTGCTTTCATCTTTTAGCAGAAAACCATTCATACGATCTAGAATGTGGAGTTTTACATTCTGCCAAGAAAAGCAGAAAGATAAGTCTACATGAAATACTGAAAATTGACAAACACATGCCGCAGAATGCCAGCGTAGTACTAAACGATCAAACTCGATTTCCACCTACATCTACGTCTACAGGTACATGGATACTCTGCAAATCAAATTTAAGTGCCTGGCAGAGGGGTCATCGCACCACCTACACAATTCTCTATTATTGCAATCTCGTATAGTGCGTGCAAAGAACGAACACCTATATCTTTCCGTACGAGCTTTGATTTCCCTTATTTTATCATGGTGATCGTTTCTCCCTATATAAGTCGGCGTCAATAAAATATTTTCGCATTCGGAAGAGGAAGTTGGTGATTGGAATTTCGTGAGAAGATTCCTCCGCAACGAAACACGTCATCGCTTTAATGATGTCCTTCCCAAATCCTGTGTCATTTCAGAGATACTCTCTCGCGAACTTCGCGATAAAACTTGCTGCCCTTCTTTGAACGTTTTTGATGTACTCCGTCAATCCTATCTTGTAAGGATCCCACATCGTGCAGCAGTATTCTAAAAGAGGACGGACAAGCGTAATGTAAGTCTCCTTAGTACATCTGTTACATTTTCTAAGTCTCCTGCCAATAAAACGCAGTCTTTGGTTAGTCTTCCCCACAACATTTTATATGTGTTCCTTCCAATTTAAGTTGTTCGTAATTGTAATTCCTACGTATATAGTTGAATTTACGGCCTTTAGATTTGACTGACTTATCGTGTAACCGAAGTTTAACGGATTCCTTTTAGCACTCATGAGGATGACCTCACACTTTTCGTTATTTTTGGTCAATTGCCAAGATATATATAGAGATATCTTTTCTAAATCGTTTTGCCATTTGTTTTGATCGTCTGACGACTTTACTAGTCCATAAACGTCAGCGTCATCTGCAAACAACCTGAGACGGCTGCTCAGATTGTCTCCCAAATACACTCCTGGAAATGGAAAAAAGAACACATTGACACCGGTGTGTCAGACCCACCATACTTGCTTCGGACACTGCGAGAGGGCTGTACAAGCAATGATCACACGCACGGCACAGCGGACACACCAGGAACCGCGGTGTTGGCCGTCGAATGGCGCTAACTGCGCAGCATTTGTGCACCGCCGCCGTCAGTGTCAGCCAGTTTGCCGTGGCATACGGAGCTCCATCGCAGTCTTTAACACTGGTAGCATGCCGCGACAGCGAGGACGTGAACCGTATGTGCAGTTGACGGACTTTGAGCGAGGGCGTATAGTGGGCATGCGGGAGGCCGGGTGGACGTACCGCCGAATTGCTCAACACGTGGGGCGTGAGGTCTCCACAGTACATCGATGTTGTCGCCAGTGGTCGGCGGAAGGTGCACGTGCCCGTCGACCTGGGACCGGACCGCAGCGACGCACGGATGCACGCCAAGACCGTAGGATCCTACGCAGTGCCGTAGGGGACCGCACCGCCACTTCCCAGCAAATTAGGGACACTGTTGCTCCTGGGGTATCGGCGAGGACCATTCGCTACCGTCTCCATGAAGCTGGGCTACGGTCCCGCACACCGTTAGGCCGTCTTCCGCTCACGCCCCAACATCGTGCAGCCCGCCTCCAGTGGTGTCGCGACAGGCGTGAATGGAGGGACGAATGGAGACGTGTCGTCTTCAGCGATGAGAGTCGCTTCTACCTTGGTGCCAATGATGGTCGTATGCGTGTTTGGCGCCGTGCAGGTGAGCGCCACAATCAGGACTGCATACGACCGAGGCACACAGGGCCAACACCCGGCATCATGGTGTGGGGAGCGATCTCCTACACTGGCCGTACACCACTGGTGATCGTCGAGGGGACACTGAATAGTGCACGGTACATCCAAACCATCATCGCACCCATCGTTCTACCATTCCTAGACCGGCAAGGGAACTTGCTGTTCCAACAGGACAATGCACGTCCGCATGTATCCCGTGCCACCCAACGTGCTCTAGAAGGTGTAAGTCAACTACCCTGGCCAGCAAGATCTCCGGATCTGTCCCCCATTGAGCATGTTTGGGACTGGATGAAGCGTCGTCTCACGCGGTCTGCACGTCCAGCACGAACGCTGGTCCAACTGAGGCGACAGGTGGAAATGGCATGGCAAGCCGTTCCACAGGACTACATCCAGCATCTCTACGATCGTCTCCATGGGGGAATAGCAGCCTGCATTGCTGCGAAAGGTGGATATACACTGTACTAGTGCCAACATTGTGCATGCTCTGTTGCCTGTGTCTATGTGCCTGTGGTTCTGTCAGTGTGATCATGTGATGTATCTGACCCCAGGAATGTGCCAATAAAGTTTCCCCTTCCTGGGACAATGAATTCACGGTGTTCTTATTTCAATTTCCAGGAGTGTAGTTTATATAGATAAGGAACAGCAAAGGGCCTATAACACTACCTTGGGGAACGTCAAAAATCACTTCCGTTTTACTCAACCACTTTCCGTCAACTACTGCGAATTGTAACGTCTCTGACAGGAAATCACAAAACCAGTCACATAATTGAGACGATATTCCATAAGCACACAATTTCACTACAAGCCGCTTGTGTGGTACAGTTGTAGGGAAGCAGCCTACTCACGCCATATAGAATTCGTATGCTTTCCATAGTGTGCTAGCCTAGTCCACTCTAACTAGCTATGACGTCACAAATGTTGCAGCTACCTCGCGGGGCGGTATTTTGTAGGCCTGATAAGGTGAGAGGTTGTTTCAGTGTTTCGTGTACTCGCAGCTGCTGGAAATCTGTCCCCGCCAGAGTACAACCTGTCGCAGACCCGCTTTCTGGAGCCAGATGCCGGTAATTACGTTGACAGCGAGCTGTTGACTGGAAGTGGGACGCGGTCTGCGGTGGTCACGGGACTCGACGTACTCGTGCGTGCCTCGGTGAACGGCGGCGCCATTTAATCGGGGCGGGTGGGGGGGGGGATTGCGAGACTTCGGCGACTACAAAAGGGAGCCAGTCAATGTCTTCTCTCTCGACGCGATTCACCTGGCTCTCCACTCGGGCACTTAAACAGATTGAGCTTCCGATCAACTTGAGCTCCAAAGTGCTGCAACTGATCACTTTGCTACAGATTTATTGCCCTGTGGCGAAGTTGGCTTGTACGGTTTCCCGCGAACGTTGAGAGAACTTTATCGCCTACACAAACGCTACTTCGTCATTCCTTTAAGCAGGTTAAGCACACGACTAGTGAGCATCTTACTTGCTGTAAACGTCGGACGAGCTGTGGGCAGCTTCGAAGATCTGGAAGCCCGTTGGAAGTACGGTTCTAGACAAAAGTTTCGTATCGTCGTCAAGTACTCTGGTACAGATTTATTTATTTCTTTATTCCTTCCGCAGTGTATTCTGTTATCTTGGTAACAGAAATAGCCCACACAATCACATATACACTCCTGGAAATTGAAATAAGAACACCGTGAATTCATTGTCCCAGGAAGGGGAAACTTTATTGACACATTCCTGGGGTCAGATACATCACATGATCACACTGACAGAACCACAGGCACATAGACACAGGCAACAGAGCATGCACAATGTCGGCACTAGTACAGTGTATATCCACCTTTCGCAGCAATGCAGGCTGCTATTCTCCCATGGAGACGATCGTAGAGATGCTGGATGTAGTCCTGTGGAACGGCTTGCCATGCCATTTCCACGTGGCGCCTCAGTTGGACCAGCGTTCGTGCTGGACGTGCAGACCGCGTGAGATGACGCTTCATCCAGTTCCAAACATGCTCAATGGGGGACAGATCCGGAGATCTTGCTGGCCAGGGTAGTTGACTTACACCTTCTAGAGCACGTTGGGTGGCACGGGATACATGCGGACGTGCATTGTCCTGTTGGAACAGCAAGTTCCCTTGCCGGTCTAGGAATGGTAGAACGATGGGTTCGATGACGGTTTGGATGTACCGTGCACTATTCCATGTCCCCTCGACGATCACCAGTGGTGTACGGCCAGTGTAGGAGATCGCTCCCCACACCATGATGCCGGGTGTTGGCCCTGTGTGCCTCGGTCGTATGCAGTCCTGATTGTGGCGCTCACCTGCACGGCGCCAAACACGCATACGACCATCATTGGCACCAAGGCAGAAGCGACTCTCATCGCTGAAGACGACACGTCTCCATTCGTCCCTCCATTCACGCCTGTCGCGACACCACTGGAGGCGGGCTGCACGATGTTGGGGCGTGAGCGGAAGACGGCCTAACGGTGTGCGGGACCGTAGCCCAGCTTCATGGAGACGGTTGCGAATGGTCCTCGCCGATACCCCAGGAGCAACAGTGTCCCTAATTTGCTGGGAAGTGGCGGTGCGGTCCCCTACGGCACTGCGTAGGATCCTACAGTCTTGGCGTGCATCCGTGCGTCGCTGCGGTCCGGTCCCAGGTCGACGGGCACGTGCACCTTCCGCCGACCACTGGCGACAACATCGATGTACTGTGGAGACTTCATGCCCCACGTGTTGAGCAATTCGGCGGTACGTCCACCCGGCCTCCCGCATGCCCATTATACGCCCTCGCTCAAAGTCCGTCAACTGCACATACGGTTCACGTCCACGCTGTCGCGGCATGCTACCAGTGTTAAAGACTGCGATGGAGCTCCGTATGCCACGGCAAACTGGCTGACACTGACGGCGGCGGTGCACAAATGCTGCGCAGCTAGCGCCATTCGACGGCCAACACCGCGGTTCCTGGTGTGTCCGCTGTGCTGCGCGTGTGATCATTGCTTGTACAGCCCTCTCGCAGTGTCCGGAGCAAGTATGGTGGGTCTGACACACCGGTGTCAATGTGTTCTTTTTTCCATTTCCAGGAGTGTATTTGTGCATTCACATATTCTATTGGGGGCAGGTCTGGAGATCTTATTGGCCACAGTAGTACCTCAGCATCACTCACACGCATGTTGAGGTACGTGGCGTGCCTGGACGAGTACTGTCCTATTGAAAAATTGTATGATGAAAGAGTCTCATGAGAGGAGCTGTGACAACTCTAAACAGTGAAAAGTGAAAGGTCTTCTACATAAATACGAAAAGAAACCCTTTAAATTTCGCATACACGATAAATCAGGCACATCTGAAGGCCGTCAGTACAGCTAAACACCTACGAATTACGATTACGAACCGCTTAAATTGGGACAATCACATAGATAATGTTCTGGCCCACACGAACCAAGAACTATGTTTTATTGGCAGAATGCTTAGAAGATGCGACAGGTCTACTAAAGGGACACTTGTCCGTCCTCTGCTAGACTAATAGTGTGCCGCAGGGGATCCTTAACAAATAGGACTGACGGAGGACATCGAAAAAGTCCAAAGAACGGCAGTTCGTTTTGTATTGTCTCAAGATAGCGCAGAGAGTGTCACGGACATGATACAGGATTTGGTGCGGCAATCATTAAAACATAGGCATTTTTCGTTGCGGCGATACCTTTTCATGAAATTTCGATCTGCAATGTTCTCCTCCGAATGCGAAAATATTTTGTTGACACGCACCTACATGGGAAGAAATGATCATTGTAATAAAATAAGACGGATGAGAGCTCGCACAGAAAAACTTAGGTGTATGATTTTACTTTTGTGTGGACCCACAATCATATAACCGCCACGTGATTGTACAACAAGTTTTATTCCACAATCTATATTTAGGCCTTTATCAACAGATTAAAGCACAATAAAACTGGAAGTATCAGAAAAATTGCATGGAAAATACGTTTAATTAATATATGGGCTACAGAATTTGTTCTGTTAGTTACATACTAAGATCACTAGACCTGAGTAGAACACAATTCGTCTTTCGATTTTTTTTCTCTATTGTACTTCCAAATCCCTACTCGGGGACAGGTGGCAACAGCAGCGATGCTGCTCTTCAGCAGAGAGACATTACAGATGTACAGGAGGACATTTAAAACAATATGGACGCAAAAAGCCACACACTTCAAATGGTTCAAATGGCTCTGAGCACTATGGGACTTAACTGCTGTGGTCATCAGTCCCCTAGAACTTAGAACTACTTAAACCTAACTAACCTAAGGACATCACACACATCCATGCCCGAGGCAGGATTCGAACCTGCGACCGTAGCGGTCACGCGGTTCCAGACTGAAGCGCCTTTAACCGCACGGCCACACCGGCCGGCACCACACACTGTAAGCATTAAAAGACACAAGGTGAAGTACGGGCGGAGCACGAAAAGTTGCACAATGACTAAAACTGCCACGCGATGGAGCGGCGTAGTGCGGAACAATCACGGACAGCAAAACTGCAGTCCTGGAAATTGAAATAAGAACACCGTGAATTCATTGTCCCAGGAAGGGGAAACTTTATTGACACATTCCTGGGGTCAGATACATCACATGATCACACTGACAGAACCACAGGCACATAGACACAGGCAACAGAGCATGCACAATGTCGGCACTAGTACAGTGTATATCCACCTATCGCAGCAATGCAGGCTGCTATTCTCCCATGGAGACGATCGTAGAGATGCTGGATGTAGTCCTGTGGAACGGCTTGCCATGCCATTTCCACCTGGCGCCTCAGTTGGACCAGCGTTCGTGCTGGACGTGCAGACCGCGTGAGACGACGCTTCATCCAGTCCCAAACATGCTCAATGGGGGACAGATCCGGAGATCTTGCTGGCCAGGGTAGTTGACTTACACCTTCTAGAGCACGTTGGGTGGCACGGGATACATGCGGACGTGCATTGTCCTGTTGGAACAGCAAGTTCCCTTGCCGGTCTAGGAATGGTAGAACGATGGGTTCGATGACGGTTTGGATGTACCGTGCACTATTCAGTGTCCCCTCGACGATCACCAGTGGTGTACGGCCAGTGTAGGAGATCGCTCCCCACACCATGATGCCGGGTGTTGGCCCTGTGTGCCTCGGTCGTATGCAGTCCTGATTGTGGCGCTCACCTGCACGGCGCCAAACACGCATACGACCATCATTGGCACCAAGGCAGAAGCGACTCTCATCGCTGAAGACGACACGTCTCCATTCGTCCCTCCATTCACGCCTGTCGCGACACCACTGGAGGCGGGCTGCACGATGTTGGGGCGTGAGCGGAAGACGGCCTAACGGTGTGCGGGACCGTAGCCCAGCTTCATGGAGACGGTTGCGAATGGTCCTCGCCGATACCCCAGGAGCAACAGTGTCCCTAATTTGCTGGGAAGTGGCGGTGCGGTCCCCTACGGCACTGCGTAGGATCCTACGGTCTTGGCGTGCATCCGTACGTCGCTGCGGTCCGGTCCCAGGTCGACGGGCACGTGCACCTTCCGCCGACCACTGGTGACAACATCGATGTACTGTGGAGACCTCACGCCCCACGTGTTGAGCAATTCGGCGGTACGTCCACCCGGCCTCCCGCATGCCCACTATACGCCATCGCTCAAAGTCCGTCAACTGCACATACGGTTCACGTCCACGCTGTCGCGGCATGCTACCAGTGTTAAAGACTGCGATGGAGCTCCGTATGCCACGGCAAACTGGCTGACACTGACGGCGGCGGTGCACAAATGCTACGCAGCTAGCGCCATTCGACGGCCAACACCGCGGTTCCTGGTGTGTCCGCTGTGCCGCGCGTGTGATCATTGCTTGTACAGCCCTCTCGCAGTGTCCGGAGCAAGTATGGTGGGTCTGACACACCGGTGTCAATGTATTCTTTTTTCCATTTCCAGGAGTGTATGTACAAGTCGAGCACACGATGACGTCTTTAGATATGTATCTTTCGTTACATAACCAAATTTTGTCAAAAGTAAATGAGAGAACATTTGTGTAATAGGCTAATTTACTAGCAATTAACATGACTTCTTCTCTTGATATGGTGGTGAAATCAAATAGATGACCAAAAGGTTTTAAACTTTTTAAACAGTTATATAACATAACTGACCAATTTTTAAACATGATTGTCATTCATAACAATGTGTAACTGCTTATTTTGTAATTGACCATGTATCAAATATTTCACTATCTTGCAGGATTGTACTTCTATGTATCTTTAATTACGATGGTGTAAGTCGTCTTTTTACATGCACACTGGGAAGTTGGCTCTTCACACGATATTATGTAAACACTAGTATCTTCTGCCCACTTCAGAGATAATATAACCAGCTTATATAATGAAGAGTCTCGGTACCTGTTCTCAGGACATACCACAGATCACATGGTGCAAATTGGAACGCCTTTATGATGGTCTTTGACGATCGTTTCACTTACGTTTATGTCAATGGATGCTAAAATACAGTGTAGGGAAGTTGAACTATCTAATTCCAAAACCATATCAAGTGAAGAAGTCATGCTTATTTCCAATAAATTAGACTATTCACAAATGTTCTCGCATTTACTTTTGACAAAATTGGTTTATATTACCGAAGATACATATTTTTGACGACCCGCAGGCTTATTCCCCCCCTCCCCCCCTCACAGTTGCCGCGCCTCTATCGCTGTATCCTTCCCTCCATCCACCTCCACACCCTCCATCTCCTTCATCAAGGCAATTTCCAGTACCTCCCCCTCCCAGATGTTGAACTTCACCGTGACATCTAGTCTTCTTTCTAATAGCAACCTGACGTTGTTTCCCCACCCCCTCCCCAGGGCTGCCATTGTTCCTCTCCCCTCCTTCTCCCGGAGCGGATTTTTCTCCTTGCCTCCCTGAGTCCCTGCACTCCCTCCTCGACTGATTCCTTCCCACGTCCTTCCGTCACTGGCCCTCTTTGGCGCACCCTCACCTGTCTCTCCCTCACCTCCCCCCTCCCACCCTTCTCCCCCCTCCCCACCCCGCCCCGCTTCTTCCCTCCTCACTCATTTGTATGCCTCTGGCAGATCCTTTGCGTTTGCTCATCGTCATCAGTATACTAGGTCAGTGTTGTGTTTGGAGCTGTTCTCCTGTGCATCAAGAACTGTGATTTCAGTTGTGTGCGGGACTTGTACATAGGGTTATTGTCAGTGATTGTTATGTGCTACGCCGTTCGTCGATACTTTTATGATCCAGTGTGTGGTTTAGTTTTGTGTACGCTAGTTTTTTACGGATTTTATCTCCATTTTCAGTCCTCCCCTTTTTTGTCTGTTCTTTTCCGTACAGTTCCTCATTTTTTTATATCTATGTACACCACATTTTCTCCATTCTGTTATTTTAAATGTCTTCTTTGCGTAATTACACTCTTCCGGCAGAAGAGCAGCGCATATGCTGCTGCCAGCCTGCCCCAGATGAGTCACTGAAACACAATAAAGGAATTTTTTTTCTAATGATCGATAATTGCCCGAGGCCGAAATCTACGTTGTGGAATAAAACCAGCTGGACAGTCAAGTAGTGGCTATATCTTTCAAAAAATATAAGTGCCTGTTTTACCCGCGTTCAGTTAGAGAGTGGAACGGTGGAGGAATAAGGTGAAACACTTTGCTAAACCATCTCCCGGCCATTTAAGCATGAATTCATGAATTGTAGAGTAGTCATATCGATGTAGCAGTAGAGCACAGGAGGACATGGCCGTGATGTACCGTTGTGCCGTCAGATATACCGCAGTCATTACAAGCCATGAAGTGAAGTCATACCCGACGGCTCCCCAAACCACTACGCGAGGATCAACACCGCCTCGCTTCTTCAAAACAAGGAGGAACAGGACTTCTCCTCAGGTCACCGCTGTAATTCTGCAGAAAGGTCATCCGAGGTTGTACAGAACCGCGACTCATCTCTGAGAACTACACTACTGGCCATTCAAATTGCTACACCAAGAAGAAATGCAGATGATAAATGGGTATTCATTGGACAAATATATTGTACTAGAACTGACACCTGATTACATTTTCACGCAGTTAGGGTACATAGATGCTGAGAAATCAGTACCCAGAACAACCACCTCTGGCCGTAATAACGGCCTTGATACGCCTGATACGGCCTGATACAGAGCTTGGATGGTGTGTACAAGTACAGCTGCACATGCGGCTTCAACACGATATCACAGTTCATCAAGAGTAGTGACTGGCGTATAGTGACGAGGCAATTGCTCGGCCACCGCTGACCAGATGTTTTCAATTGGTGAGAGATCTGGAGCATGTGCTGGCCAGGGCAGCAGCCTACCATTTCCTGTATCCAGAAAGGCCCGTACAGGACCTGCAACATGCGGTCGTGCATTATCCTGCAGGGATCGAATGAAGGGTAGGGCCACGGGTCGTAACACGTCTGAAATGCAACGACCACTGTTCAAAGTGCAGTCAGTGCGAACAAGAGGTGACCGAGTCGTGTAACCAATGGCACCCCATACCATCACGCAGGGTGATACGCCAGTATGGCGATGACGAATACACGCTTCCAGTGTGCGTTCACTGCGATGTCGTCAAACACAGATGCGACCATCATGATGATGTAAACAGAACCTGGAATCATCCGAAAAAATGACGTTTTGCCATTCTTGCACCCGGATTCGTCGTTGAGTACATCATCGCAGGCGCTCCTGTCTTTGATGGAGCGTCAAGGGTAACCGCAACCATGGTCTCCGAGCTAATAGTCCACACTGCTGCAAACGTCGTCGAACTGTTCGTGCAGATGGTTGTTGTCTTGCAAACGTCCCCATCTGTTGAGTCAGGGATCGAGACGTAGCTCCACGATCCGTTACAGCCAAGCGGATAAGATGCCTGTCATCTCAACTGCTAGTGATACGAGGCCGTTGGGATCCAACACGGCGTTCCGTATTACCCTCCTGAACCCACCGATTCCATATTCTGCTAATAGTCATTGGATCTCGACCAACGCGAGCAGCAATGTCGCGATACGATAAACCGCAATCGCGATAGGCTACAATCCAACCTTTATCGAAGTCAGAAACGTGATGATACGCATTTCTCCTCCCTACACGAGGCATCACAACAACGTTTCACCAGGCAACGCCGGTGAACTGCTGTTTGTGTATGAGAAATCGGCTTGAAACTTTCCTCATGTCAGCACGTTGTAGGTGTCGCTACTGGCGCCAACCTTGGATGAATGCTCTGAAAAGCTAATCATTTGCATACCACAGATCGTCTTCCTGTCGGTTAAATTTCGCGTCTGTAGCATGTCATCTTCGTGGTGTAGCAATTTTAATGGCCAGTAGTGTATTTGACGCCATTATAGGCAGCCCATGTTTCCCGCTCACGGCACAGCTACAAACATAGCCTTTTCTCTTGTGGTGTTAGCGACAGGCTATGCATTGGAGATTAATTCCCTAGTCCGACCGTAGCTACATTTCGACCGAGGGTGCGAGACGACGATGAATTGTTGCAACGAGTCCATCGCTTGTTCTCTGGTGGCTCAGATGTGAAGGAGATACTACGCGCTTCGTGCGCAATGGACGATCTTACCTTGCGGGTGTCAGAGGTGTTCAGACTAGAACCTTGACGAGTATGTCTGCTCTCATGTTCCCATGCAGTCCAGCATTGAGCCACTGTCGCATCCGAATACCGCCAAATCTGGTCACTGCAAGATTCGAGCAGCCGGCCAAATAGAATGCGACAATGAGGCACGTTTCGAACTCTGTCAAACGCTGATAACGCTATCTCACACGAGTAGACTGCACTTCCGTGTCCTTCATAGCGATAACTCAACATCTGCCGCTGTTCACGAGCCTTACTGTACGAGGCGTGGTAACAGTTCTAAACATGAACGACACTAAGGCACTCTGGTGGGCGTTTTAGCTGTCTCAGAGGATTCACAACACTGGTCATTCAAACGTCCTCCGCTGGTGTGTAGGTGTACGAAGCTACACTGACATCCGACCGTGTCTTTTGGGTGCTTCAACTGTTCGTCAGACGGTGTACTTTTAATCGCTACTTTTCTTTACAGTTTGCTGACAGTCGTCTGCAGACATGCAGCTGATACAAAACGGGGCACTTTCGTGATGCCGACTATTAAAATTAGAACACCACGAAGACGGCAGGCAATAAATGTCTAATTATCATGAAGTCTGTTAAATGCTTGGATATTTATTTAAAGAACTGTCACCTGACCTTTCAAAACAGATTGTACGCATTACAGTTTTCTTTTGTCATCCTTTTTGTAGCTTTTTTGTTTTGTTTTTATCTGCAACTTTGACAAAATATAATACTTTAAAAAAATAGCAACAATTTGAGATTGAAATATAAATAAAATTTTGTGGTTTGAAGGGGTGAATGCTTCGGGATGGTTTCTTCGAGCTGTTGACCTCCAGTTGCAGCAGAACAGTTTATTGTTAGCAATAGAAAATTGGTACTGCAAAGCCTATGCAATGACATTACGTATTCATCCGTGTATAACAGTGGTTGCTTTCTTGCCTAGTTTTCCAGCATCTTAAATTACATTTACTCTAGTATTCGCTATCCTTAACTATTATTTGACTGATATGTACCGGGTGATCAAAAAGTCAGTATAAATTTGAAAACTTAATAAACCACGGAATAGTGTAGATAGAGAGGTAAAAATTGACACACATGCTTGGAATGACATGGGGTTTATTAGAACAACAAAAAAAAAAATTGCTAGACACGTGAAAGATCTCTTGCTCGCGTCGTTTGGTGATGATCGTGTGCTCAGCCGCCACTTTCGTCATGTTTGGCCTCCCAGGTCCCCAGACCTCAGTCCGTGCGATTTTTGGCTTTGGGGTTACCTGAAGTCGCAAGTGTATCGTGATCGACCGACATCTCTAGGGATGCTGAAAGACAACATCCGACGCCAATGCCTCACCATAACTCCGGACATGCTTTACAGTTTCACAAGCTGCGACATTGTCGCGAAAGAACACAGGGACCCGTATATGTAATAAATTTCCTTTAATTTACGTCTATGGTCACAATCTTTTTTGTTTAACAGATTACCGGTTTCGGTCTTTAATGACCATCATCAGATCTGTTTCATAAAAACAAAGTCCTAATGTACTGCAGCCATAGTGCCATTGTCAAATGTTAAATGCGGAATCAGCACCAGCATCGTCAAAGACATAGAAATCACATCACATGATGTGATGAAACAGATCTGACGATGGTCATTAAAGACCGAAACCGGTAATCTGTTAAACAAAAAAGATTGTGACAATAGACGTAAATTAAAGGACACTTCTGCTTCACAGTGCTGTTCATAACATTATTCCTCGACTACAGCTATTGTTGAGGATTGATGGTGGACTTATTAAGCATTTCCTGTAAAGAACATCATCTTTGCTTTGTCTTACTTTGTTATGCTAATTATTACTATTATGATCAGATGAAGCGCCATCTGTCGGACATTTTGTGAACTTTTGTATTTTTTTGGTTCTAATAAAACCCCATGTCAATTTGTACCTCTCTATCTACATTATTCCGTGATTTATTCAGTTTTCAAATTTATACTGACTTTTTGATCACCCGGTACATTTTGCGGTGCATTTTGGTACGTTACGTCTCATTCATAATTCTAGGTCTCATATTTTCTGTTACATCTCATCTTCCTCCTCCTCCTCCTCCTCCTCCTCCTCCTCCTATCCTCTTCAGTGTAACTGTTGTTGCTGTCACTGTGGGTGTTGCTGTTCATCTTCTGGAAATTGTTTTTACGTTGCACGTGAGCATGTCTGTTACGTCGTGTCCGCAGGTACTCCTCATGTGTTGTTTTTCAAATACTGTCTGTTAATGCATTTAGTTGTGCTCATTCTTCTTCGTTTCTTAGTGCCGTGTACATACGTATCGCTGTTTCTCTGTAGTCTAAGTGTAGTGTATGCCCATTGTTCACGTCCTGCCCGCAGAAGAAGCTAGTGTGTTCTGGGAAACCTTCTTCCCCGCATGTGCACGTAGGTGTCTGTCTCAGATTCACGCAGCTTAAGTCCGTGGGATAAGATCCATGTCGAGTTAAGAAATGTACCATACCGTGGCTGAGATCTGTATGTTGCGTTCTCAGCCGCTCCCTTACGTCAGGGAGGAAGTCGTGCAGACTACAATTCTTATCATCTTGCCATGTATCCATGATTGGATACGTAAATGTTAAGTATTGCAGCACAACTCCACAAAGTAAGTGGGAGTAATGGTTCAAATGGCTCTGAGCACTTTGGGACTTAACATCTGAGGTCATCAGTCCCCTAGACTTAGAACTACGTAAACCTGACTAACCTAAGGGCAGCACACACATCCATGCCCGAGGCAGGATTCGAACCTGCGACCTTAGCAGCCGCGTGGTTCCGGACTGAAGCGCCTAGAACCACTCGGCCACAACGGCCGACTTGGAGTAATGCCATCTACGGCTTGCATATAAGGAAATGTTACACAGCGGATCCCTCTTTCATGAATCTCTTTGGAATGTTTCTTGTGGGAAGATCGTGTTATATCCCGTGTGACACTGAAAAAAAAACTGTTAGATGACCCGTGTGACACTGAAAAAAAACTGTTAGATGACGATCAGATCAGCTTCAGGAGATGTACAGGTACCAGAGACGCGACTGAAGAAAAATTAAGAGACGCTCGCAAGTTTTTGCCGCCTTGAAAAAAAGAGTTCGTCAATGTAAAATCCCAGGAGATGTTTGAAATTACGAAAAAAATAGGAGTAGTCAGATACATACCCGTGACCTAGGGGTAGCGTCTTTGATTCATAAGCCGGCCGAAGTGGCCGTGCGGTTAAAGGCGCTGCTGTCTGGAACCGCAAGACCGCTACGGTCGCAGGTTCGAATCCTGCCTCGAGCAAGGATGTTTGTGATGTCCTTAGGTTAGTTAGGTTTAACTAGTTCTAAGTTCTAGGGCACTAATGACCTCAGCAGTTGAGTCCCATAGTGCTCAGAGCCATTTGAACCATTTGATTCATAATCAAAACATCTTCGGTCCCGGGTTCGATCCCCGCCACTTCCTAAATTTTGATAAATAATCAGCATTGGCGGCCGAAGACTTCCGGCATAAGAAGTCAGCCTCATTCTGCCAACGGCCTCGTCAAAGAGGGTGGAGGAGCGGATAGAGGTTCAGGGCACTCTCTTGTCCTAGGGGTGGGAGATTGCCCCTAAAGGCGGAAGAATCAGCAATGATCAACGACATGAGGATGCAGAAGGCAATGGAAACCACTGCATTAAAGACACGTAACGTGTATCCACACGACATGTGGCCTGTAATTGAAGATATGTCACGATGATCTCTCCATTGGAAAAAGATTCCGGAATAGTCCCCCATTCGGATCTCCGGGAGGGGACTGCCAAGGGGGAGGTTACCATGAGAAAAAAGATTGAACAATCAACGAAAGGATAACGTTCTACGAGTCGGGGCGTGGAATGTCAGAAGCTTGAACGTGGTAGGGAAACTAGAAAATCTGAAAAGGGAAATGAAAAGGCTCAATCTAGATATAGTAGGGGTCAGTGAAGTGAAGTGGAAGGAAGACAAGGATTTCTGGTCAGATGAGTATCGGGTAATATCAACAGCAGCAGAAAATGGTATAACAGGCGTAGGATTCGTTATGAATAGGAAGGTAGGGCAGAGGGTGTGTTACTGTGAACAGTTCAGTGACCGGGTTGTTCTAATCAGAATCGACAGCAGACCAACACCGACAACGATAGTTCAGGTATACATGCCAACGTCGCAAGCTGAAGATGAACAGATAGAGAAAGTGTATGAGGATACTGAAAGGGTAATGCAGTATGTAAAGTGGGACGAAAATCTAATAGTCATGGGCGACTGGAATGCAGTTGTAGGGGAAGGAGTAGAAGAAAAGGTTACAGGAGAATATGGGCTTGGGACAAGGAATGAAAGAGGAGAAAGACTAATTGAGTTCTGTAACAAGTTTCAGCTAGTAATAGCGAATACCCTGTTCAAGAATCACAAGAGGAGGAGGTATTCTTGGAAAAGGCCGGGAGATACGGGAAGATTTCAATTAGATTACATCATGGTCAGACAGAGATTCCGAAATCAGATACTGGATTGTAAGGCGTACCCAGGAGCAGATATAGACTCAGATCACAATATAGTAGTGATGAAGAGTAGGCTGAAGTTCAAGACATTAGTCAGGAAGAATCAATACGCAAAGAAGTGGGATACGGAAGTACTAAGGAATGACGAGATACGTTTGAAGTTCTCTAACGCTATAGATAGAGCAATAAGGAATAGCGCAGTAGGCAGTACAGTGGAAGAGGAATGGACATCTCTAAAAAGGGCCATCACAGAAGCTGGGACGGAAAACATAGGTACAAAGAAGGTAGCTGTGAAGAAACCCTGGGTAACAGAAGAAATACTTCAGTTGATTGATGAAAGGAGGAAGTACAAACATGTTCCGGGAAAATCAGGAATACAGAAATACAAGTCGCTGAGGAATGAAATAAATAGAAAGTGCAGGGAAGCTAAGACGAAATGGCTGCAGGAAAAATGTGAAGACATCAAAAAAGATATGATTGTCGGAAGGACAGACTCAGCATACAGGAAAGTCAAAACAACCTTTGGTGACATTAAAAGCAATGGTGGTAACATTAAGAGTGCAACGGGAATTCCACTGTTAAATGCAGAGGAGAGAGCAGATAAGTGGAAAGAATACATTGAAAGCCTCTATGAGGGTGAAGATTTGTCTGATGTGATAGAAGAAGAAACAGGAGTCGATTTAGAAGAGATAGGGGATCCAGTATTAGAATCGGAATTTAAAAGAGCTTTGGAAGACTTACGGTCAAATAAGGCAGAAGGGATAGATAACATTCCACCAGATTTTCTAAAATCATTGGGGGAAGTGGCAACAAAACGACTATTCACGTTGGTGTGAAGAATATATTAGTCTGGCGACATACCATCTGACTTTCGGAAAAGCATCATCCACACAATTCCGAAGACGGCAAGAGCTGACAAGTGCGAGAATTATCGCACAATCAGCTCAACAGCTCATGCATCGAAGCTGCTTACAAGAATAACATACAGAAGAATGGAAAAGAAAATTGAGAATGCGCTAGGTGACGATCAGTTTGGCTTTAGGAAAAGTAAAGGGACGAGAGAGGCAATTCTGACATTACGGCTAATAATGGAAGCAAGGCTAAAGAAAAATCAGGACACTTTCATAGGATTTGTCGACCTGGAAAAAGCGTTCGACAATATAAAATGGTACAAGCTGTTCGAGATTCTGAAAAAAGTAGGGGTAAGCTATAGGGATAGGCGGGTCATATACAATATGTACAACAACCAAGAGGGAACAATAAGAGTGGACGATCAAGAACGAAGTGCTCGTATTAAGAAGGGTGTAAGACAAGGCTGTAGTCTTTCGCCCCTACTCTTCAATCAGTACATCGAGGAAGCAATGATGGAAATAAAAGAAAGGTTCAGGAGTGGAATTAAAATACAAGGTGAAAGGATATCAATGATACGATTCGCTGATGACCTTGCTATCCTGAGTGAAAGTGAAGAAGAATTAAATTATCTGCTGAACGGAATGAATAGTCTAATGAGTACACAGTATGGTTTGAGAGTAAATCGGAGAAAGACGAAGGTAATGAGAAGTAGTAGAAATGAGAACAGCGAGAAACTTAACATCAGGATTGATGGTCACGAAGTCAATGAAGTTAAGGAATTTTGCTACCTAGGCAGTAAAATAACCAATGACGGACGGAGCAAGGACGACATCGAAAGCAGACTCGCTATGGCAAAAAAGGCATTTCTGGCCAAGAGAAGTCTACTAATATCAAATACCGGCCTTAATTTGAGGAAGAAGTTTCTGAGGATGTACGTCTGGAGTACAGCATTGTATGGTAGTGAAACATGGATTGTGGGAAAACCGGAACAGAAGAGAATCGAAGCATTTAGGATGTGGTGCTACAGGCGAATGTTGAAAATTAGGTGGACTGATAAGGTAAGGAATGAGGAGGTTCTACGCAGAATCGGAGAGGAAAGGAATATGTGGAAAACACTGATAAGGAGAAGGGACAGGATGATAGGACATCTGCTAAGACATGAGGGAATGACTTCCATGGTACTAGAGGGAGCTGGAGAGGGCAAAAACTGTAGAGGAAGACAGAGATTGAAATACGTCAAGCAAATAATTGAGGACGTAGGTTGCAAGTGCTACTCTGAGATGAAGAGGTTAGCACACGAAAGGAATTCGTGGCTGGCCGCATCAAACCAGTCAGTAAACTGATGACCAAGAAAAAAAAAAAAAAAAAAAAAAAAAAAAAAAAAAAAAAAAAAAAAAAAAAAAAAAAAGGGAGTAGTAAAATAAAAATAGGGTAATATGCAACATGAACAAGAAGTAATAAAGTAATATGGAGCAATGGGACTCGATGACCAAGAACGAAGTACTTTTATTAAAAAGGGTGTAAAACAGGGACTCAACCTTTCACCCCTACCGTTCAGTCTGTACATCGAAGAAGCAATGACGGAAATGAAAGAAAGTTTCAAGGACATGATTAAAATTCAATGTGAAAAAATATCAATATAACGATTCTCTGAACGACATTGTTATTCTTAGTGAATGTGAAGAGGAACTGCATGATCTGTTGGATGTAATGAACATTCTAATGACTACAGAATATGGATTGAGAGTAAACCGGAAGAAGAGATAGGTAATGGGTTGTAGCAGAAATAAGAACAGCGAGAAACTTAACATCAAGATTGGTGATCACGGAGTAGATGAAGTTTGGGAATTCTGCTACCTTGGAAGCAAAATAACTAATAAAGGACGAACCAAGGGGGACATAAAAAGCAGATCAGCACAGGCGAAGAGAGCAATTCTGACCAAAACACGTCCACTAATTTAAAGAAGAAATTTCTGAAAATGTATGTTTGGAGCACAGCGTTATAGGCCAGTGAACCATGGACAGTTGGAAAACACGGACAGAAGAGAATCGAAGCATTTCAGATGTGGTGTACAGAAGAACATTGAAAATTTTTTGGAATGATAAGGAATGAGGAGGTTCTCCGCAGAATCGGAGAAAAAAGGAACACAGAAAACACTGACAAGGAGAAGGGACAGGATGATAGGGGATTTAAGATATAAGGGAATAACCTTCACGGTACTAGAGAGAACTGTAGAGAGCAAAAGTTGTAGGGGAAGACAGAGATTGGAATACATGCCGCGGATAATTGAGGGCCAACGGCCTTGCCGCAGTGGTAACACCGGTTCCCGTCAGATCACCGAAGTTAGGCGCTGTCGGGCTGGGCTAGCTAGCACTTGGATGGGTGACCTTCCGGTTTGCTGAGCGCTGTTGACAAGTAGGGTGCACACAGCCCTTGCGAGGCAAACTGAGGAGCTACTTGATTGAGAAGTAGCGGCTCCGGTCCCGGAAACTGACATACGGCCGGGAGAGCGGTGTGCTGACCACATGCCCCTCCATATCCGCATCCAGTGACGCCTATAAGCTGAGTATGACACGGCGGCCGGTCGGTACCGTTGGGCCTTCATAGCCTGTTCGGGAGGAGTTTTAGTTTAGTTTTAGATAATTGAGGAAGTACACTGCAAGTGCTACTTTGAGAGGAATTCGTGGCGGGCTGCTTCGAACTAGTCAGAAGATTGATGAGTAAAATAAATAAATGAAATGAAATAAGAGGAACGGCTACCTGCACGAATCGGGATTCAACAGTCGCAGGCAGAGTTGCGCTTTACCAAGATGACGGTCCGGTAGTTTTGGTACACTACAGAAATGACATTATAAATGATAGAATTACCAGTAGTATTGGTAGCATTGGTAAATAAATAGACATAAATGAGTGTGTAAGAGAGAAACTGGGAGCCGACGGTTTCTGTTTTTTTTTTTTTTTTTATTTGGTTATTTGTTTTGCACATAATTTGAACTGCACATCATTCACTGTTGGTCTGTTTGCTATTTTATA
Source organism: Schistocerca serialis cubense (assembly GCF_023864345.2). Taxonomy (NCBI): domain Eukaryota; kingdom Metazoa; phylum Arthropoda; class Insecta; order Orthoptera; family Acrididae; genus Schistocerca; species Schistocerca serialis. The sequence continues at coordinate 138,719,764 of NC_064641.1, forward strand.
TTCTTGAAGAATATAAATAGCATTTTATAAGTAAAATTTAATGGATTCCGTAACTTCTTCGCTTTTGCATAACCAAAGCAATTACTTTTGTTACACAAGCATAAGAAACACACACTTAAAAAAAGTTTTGCATCACCTCGGTTCCGAGGATTCCGGAACCTGTACAGAAAACTGCGATAGAGATCAGCATAAACATCATTTTCGCCCTTTTCATTGCTCATGAAAACCACACATTGCATTTTGTACCACCATACAGCGAGGTGGTGGTCCAGATTGTTGTACACACCGGTGCCTCTGATACCCAGGAGCACGTCGTCTTGCGTTGAAGCATGTCTGTATTCGTCGTGGCATACTCTCCACAAATTCATCAAGACACTGTTGGTCCAAATTCTCCCACTCCTCAACGGCGATTCTGCGTAGCTCCCTCAGAGTGGTTGGTGGGTCGCGTAGTCCATAAACAGCCCTTTTCAGTCTATCCCAGGCATGTTCGATAGGGTTCATATCTGGAGAACATGTTGGCCACTCTGGTCCAGCGATGTCGTTGTCCTGAAGGAAGTCATTCACAAGGCGTGTACGATGGGGGCCCGAATTGTCGCCCATGAAAACGAATGACTCGCCAATATGCTGCCGATATGGTTGCACTATAGGTCAGAGGGTAGCATTCACGTATTGTACAGCCGTTACGGCTCCTTCCATGATCACCAGCGGCGTACGTCGGCCCCACATAATGCCACCCAAAAACGGCAGGGAAACTTCACTCGCTGGACAGTGTGTCTAAAGCGTTCAGCCTGACCGGGTTGCCTCCATACACGTCTCCGACGATTGTCTGGTTGAAGGCATATGCGACACTCATCGGTGAAGAGAACGTGATGCCGGTCCATTCGGCATATTGTTGGACCCATCTGTACCGCGCTGCATGATTTCTTGGTTGCGAAGGAGGACCTCGCCATGGATGTCGGGAGTGGAGTTGCGCACAATTTGAGTCGTAACACGAAGTCCTGTGGTTCCCCAAAAACATTATTCAACATGGTGGCGTTGCTGTCAGGGTTCCTCCGAGCCATAATCCGTAGTTAGCGGTCATCCACTGCAGTAGTAGCCCTTCGACGGCGTGAGCAAGGCAATCATCGAAAGTTCGTGTCTCTCTGTATCTTCCCCATGTCCGAACAACATCGCTTTGGTTTACTCCGAGACGCCTGGACACTTCCTTTGTTGAGAGCCCTTTCTGGCAAAAAGTAACAATGGGGACGCGATCGAACAGCGGTATTGACAGTCTAGGTATGGTTGAACTACAGACTACACGAGCCGTGTACCTCCTTCCAAGTGGAATGACTGGAACTAATCTGCTGTCTGACCCCCTCCGTCTAATAGGAGCTGCTCATGCACGCTTGTTTACATCTTTGGGAAGGTTTAGTGACATTTCTGAACAGTCAAAGGGACTGTGTCTGTGATACAATATTCACAGTCAATGTCTATCTTCAAGAGTTCTGGGAACAGGTGTGGTGCAAAACTTCTTTTAAATGTGTGTACAATGTTAACATTAATAGACTAAAGCACACACTGACGAAGTTTGAAAAAGTTATTCTAATTTTTAATTTCACCCTTAGATTATCGTGTAATACAAACATAAAAAAGCAGCATTTCTTCTCACACCATTCCACAACAGAGAGACATGCTGCCCCATACACATTCTTCATTCTTCGATTGATGTCTATCGGTGCTTGCCCTTCGGCAACCAAGAAAAGAATAACAGCACGTTGGTCTTGTTTGGACGCATTTGCTAATAACGTCGCCACAGGTCACGTTTCCGCATTTACCGCACACACGTCGGAAAGACGCGAATATCACACTAGTTCCTTGCCTAAACGTAATACTCATATACCCGCATCGGAGCAGCTCTACGTTGCATATTCCCTGCAGTTATGTGCTCAAACGGAAAATTTTTGAACGCCACTTACATTTTTCAGTTCCACTACACGGTGTTCTGACTGAATTAATAACGTCCATCAGAATTTCCTGTCCTTTGACAATATTTTTATTTCAGTAGCACTCGCACCCAACCTACTCAATTATTTGTTGGCGTTTTTCTCTCTACAGTTCTCTCTAGAACCATATAAGCTATTGCCTGATGTCGTAACGTATGTACAGCTCTCCTATCCCCTCTTTTTGTCAGTGTTCTTCTCAACTGTGACTTTTGAAGCTTGTGAATTGGACGTGAACTCCCGGCAGAGATATAAGACAATAATAACGGTAACCACTTCTAGTATACCACGGCACATAATTTGCTTGACATTTGTACGGACATTATTCAAAGTTCTTCTCAATACGTTTAATGATCTTAGATGATATGTATTTGTGTTCTTCAAAAGTGTGTACAATTAATTTCACTTGATATTCATGTAACTTCATTCCTTTGGTAGAGCCGTACTGAATGATACCATTATTTGCACTTCTTTTTATTATTTGTTACGAGATAACCTGATGATGAACTATGCCCGAAACGCGTCATTAAAGCAATAACCGATTCAGTATCATCAGGATCTGCACTTTCTTCTTCTCATGATACGGCCCCTGGCCCCGACTCTATTCATAACCCATTGCTTCAACATCTCAGTGCTCCACAATGGCAACATCTTCTCTGGGTGTTTAACCGTATTTGGCTCCAGGGTGACTTCCCTTTTCAGTGGAGGGATAGCATCGTGGTTCCTGCCCTTAAGCCTAGTAAGAACCCCCTATTTGTTGAAAGCTATTGGCCAATTAGTTTGACAAATGTTGTTTGCAAGTTACTAGAACAGATGGTAGCCGAATCTCGGGATCTATTGTCCCCTTACCAGTGTGGCTTCTGAGAGAGACAGTCTCCGATCGATCATTTATTTTGCTTGGAATCCGCAGTTCGGCAGGTTTATTCCCAGCACCGCCATTTGGTTGGAGTATTTTTCGACCTTCACATGGCCTATGACACGGCTTGGCGCCATCACATGTTACTTACACTTCTTTAGTGGGGTCTTCGGGGCCCACTCCCGATTTTTCGATTTCCTGTTCCATCGATCGTTCAGGGTTTGGGTTGGTACTGTTTTTAGTTCTCCATGGACCCAGGAGACTGGCATTCCACAGGATTCTGTATTGAGTGTACTTCTTTTCCTCATTGCTATCAATGGACTTGTGGCCTCTGTCGGGTCTTTGGTCACCCTTGCTCTGTATGTGGATGATTTCTGCATTTGGGTTAGTTCCTCTTCAATGGCCTCTGCAGAGCGGCAACTCCAGGGAGCTATACGGCGTGCCTCTGCATGGACCCTCTCACACGGGTTTCAATTCTCTCCTTTAAAATCGCTGGTGGTCCACTTCTGTCGATGTGCTATGATCCACCCCGATCCAGAGCTCTATCTCGATGCACAACAATTGCCTGTGGTCCCACAGTTTCGTTTCCTGGGTCTTCTTTTCGACAACAAGGTGGCTACATCTATTGTGTCAGGGCACCGCTAACGGGGCTGTAACGTATTCTTGTATTGCTAGAGGGCAGCACTTCTGATGACGTGTACAATATGACTTTGCTGTAAAAGGAACGTCTTGTACTGTTACAATGAAATGAACACCCTTAGCTGCTTACAGGCGTTGACATACGTCAACGGGGACAGATGAAAATGTGTGCCCCAACCGGGACTCGACCTGGGATCTGCTGCTTACCTGGGAGACGCTCTATCCGTCTGAGCCACAGAGGATACAGAGGATAGCGCGAAACCCACATTCTCAACGTATTGTCCCGCACTACATTCGTAGTGCCCCGCCCATTATACTCATTACTCGCGGCGCGTTGCCGATTCCCGTAAGAGTTCGGGCACTGTTTGTGCATTCGCACAGAAGAAGAAGATGGTCAAGTGGCCGGTGAGCCTTAACTATACGATTATAGATACTAAGATGGTATCTGTTCTTTCGAACAAGCAAATTATGTGCCGTCGTATACAAGAAGTGGACCTAAACGGTAGGTGGCTACATCTACTGTGTCAGGGCACCGCTAACGGAGCTGTAACGTCAAAATGTCCGAAAGAACAGATACCATCTTAGTATATATACTGTTATACTGTTTTTACAGTTGACCTTCTTACACATTGATTGAGCTTTTATTACTTTATATTAGCATTTCGACTTTACACTTCATCAGAAGATTCCGCCTGTAATGTATTATGAACGGGAGATGAGCAGAAAAGGTCAAATGAGCGACAAAGGCATACTATTGATTGTTCAAATAGCCGTCTCTTACGTAGTGTGTTCAATATGAGCACCGAAGACGTCGACGAGGTGGTGCATCTGTAAAACAACGAGATCATAAGTTGCTCGCAGCATTTCCGGTGGCATCTCAGCAACTTGTTCCTGTATCCTGTCCTTCAGATCAGGTAGTGACGGAATATGCCCCATGTAAAAAGGTTTCTTTAGATATCCTAAGAGCCAAAAGTCACATGGATTTAGAACAGATGATCTTGAAAGCCCTGCATCTGGAAAACCTCGTGAGATAACACATTGATGGAAGGTTGAATTAAGCAGATCTTTCACTGGAAGAGCGTCGTGAAATGTTGCCCCATTCTGCATGAAAACAGTGGTTTATACACAGCTAAGCTCTTTCAAAGCAGGAATCACATGCTGTACGAGGTGGTCTCCATAACGTGCTGACATCACCTGAAGGTCCTGTAGATATATTCTCTTCCAAGAAGAACGCACGAATGGAAATGTGTTTGTGAATGCACACCATACAGTCACATACGGCGAGTGCAATGGTTCTTCGTGCACAACACGCTGTTTAACAATACTTCAGATTCGACAGTTCGATGTATTCGCTGAATCCTATAGTGTCTCGTCACATGACAGAACATTGCCCAGGCATATGTCATCAACTTCGGTCCGTGCCAGAAACGGAAGAGCAAATTCAGAACGTTGCTGCGGATCATGAGGTTTCAGTTGCAGCAATGTCTGGATCTTGTACGGGTACCACTGTAAAATGGGACGTTTAACTTTCCGTACTGTTGTCCATAAGACGGATGTTTCTTACTACATTGCAGGACCACTAGCACTACCCGGGACATGTGCTGCATGGTCAGTTACAGCAACAGAAACCTTGTCAGTAACTTCTAGCAGGGTAACACGCCTTGCTGTTCACTTATGCTACTGAATTTCATTGTCATCCTCTTTAAAGCATTTAATGACATCACGCCCCTCCTCAGATGTTTCAGTCAGGGATACTCTGTCAATGCAACACTGTAATTGCTCCCGTTAACAGTGCACAATGCCGCTCCGGATAGCCGTGCGGTCTATGGAGGCGCCTTGCCACGGTTCGCACGGCTCCCCGCGCCGGAGGTTTGAGTCCTCCCTCGGTCATGCGTGTGTGTGTGTTGTCCTTAGTGCAAGTTAGTTTAAGTTACATTAAGTAGTGTGTAAGCCTAGGGACCGATGACTTCGCTAGTTTGGTCCCATAGGAATTTATCACAAATTTCCAATTTTTTCCTAACAGTGCACTGTCTCTCCTCCAGATGGCCATACTTTTCACTCACTTACGGCTCGTCAAATGACGGCATGGATGTCGTACCATCATACAAACAATGTACAGCTCCAGATTTGCACCTGGTGGCCAAAATTGGAACTAATTGTTGTGCAGCTTAAATCGGTTCCACATTAACAGATCCACCATTTCCGCTTCCGTACGATAATTGCGGGACACACTGGACTTCTATAAGTAGATGCATTTTAATTACAATCACCTAGTACAATCTTCGGTGTGTTTAATCCATACTTCCATACTAATATTGTCCGCTCCCGGTAGCTGAGTGGTCAGCGTGACGGAATGTCAATCTCAAGGGCCCAAGCCGGCACGGTAGCTCAGCGTGTTCGGTCAGAGGGTTAGCAGCCCTCTGTAATAAAAAAACTGAGTTAATCGATCATCAACGAACTGAAACGGATGTCTTACGACGTCCGTCCCGAGCAGATGCAACGTACGAAAACGAATAAAATAATATTAAAAAAAGCGTGGTGAGTAGTGTTAAAAAAAAATAGCCGGCACGGTAGCTCAGCGTGTTCGGTCAGGGGGTTAGCTGCCCTCTGTAATAAAAAAACTGAGTCAATCGACCAACAACGAACATAAAAGGATGTCTTACGACGTCCGCCCCGAGCAGATGCAACGATCAGAAGCGAACAAAATGAGATTTAAAAAGAGGCCCGGGTTCGATTCCCAGCTGGGTGGAAGATTTTCTCCGCCCAGGGACTGGGTGCTGTGTTGTCATAATCATCCTCATTTCATCCCCATCGACGCGCAAGCAGCCGAAGTGGCGTCAAATCGAAATACTTGCACCAGGCGAACGGTCTGCCCGACGGGAGGCCCTAGGCACACGACATGTTTTTATACTAATATATAAAAGGGGAAGTAGCTCCGCCTCTTACTTTTTCACAACTAAATCACTAAGCCGATTTCGATGTAGTTTGGAACGGAGGTAGCTTAAACCTTGAAGAAGATTGGCTGCTTTGAAAGGAAAAAAGAATCGACCACTAAGAGAGTGAAATAGGGGGATGAAGCATCTTTTTTTGCACCTGTCAACATAAACCATGTTATAAGATTTTTAAATTTGTCGCATAATTTGCACGTTGTATGACGTATAGCTTTTTCAGTAGCACCATGCTGTGATCCTGTCCACACTCGGCAGTGACGCTGCGTGCGCCCCCGTGTCAGTCGCTGAGGCTGTTTGGGGGGAGGGGGGTGGGGAGCGGTGGGGTGCAATCATCGCTGTTCTTACCCCAGCAGAAATGTGCTGACTTCATTTCATCTACAATAGCTTCCTTGCTCACCATCAATCTTCATAAAATAAAACTACTGATGTCTGAGTGCAGCCGTGATTTACATCTAGTACTGTATATGTGCAATAACAAAAATTTCCTTATTTTCTATCCTTATTGGTACAGAAGTTTTAATGGCCAGTGGTGTACTTACGAACAGGTCCTGTGCTGTCTCTACTGTGATGCCCATTTGTTTCATTTGTTTACAACAGGTAGTTTACTTCTGCTCTGAGGTTTGCCAGTAATTCTAAGGAGAACCAAACGCCTCGGTGGCCCCAGTGGCTTGTAATCTGAGGGATGAGAGAACAATGAGAGGGTGGAGGTGACCTGTGGGTGTGGTCACCTTTCTTTGGTCTCGCCACCACCTCGGAGCACCCGGGGACAGGCAGAGCGAGAGAGAGAGAGAGGGAGAGACGGTCCTTGCAGCGGCTAAAAATAGCTCCCGCTGCCTGCTGCAGCCGCCTCCACGGAGGCCGTGCGTGGGCGTCCAGGGCGCAGCAGAGTTGGGGCCGCGGGGGTGGCGGGGGTGGTGGGTGGGGGGGGGGGCGGGGGCGGCGGGGCCGGCAGGGACAAGGTGTGGGGTGGCTGCTGGCTCGCTGGCTGGGCGGACAGCCAGGCTCCAACTCGACTACCTCACGTGGCACTACCTGCTGTCAGGCGGAGAAATAAAAGTGTTGGTGTTGTTCACAAAACAGAGACAGCGAAATTGATGGACAACATAATAGTTTCACTGTGCCAAACTATGTTTCGAGGTCACAGCTTCATCATAAGGGCTTCAGTTGCGTTGCTGACACTCATAAAACTCGTATCTGCGAGTATTACTGAATGGGTCAAATGGCTCTGAGCACTATGGGACTTAACACCTGAGGTCATCAGTCTCCTAGAACTTAGAACTACTTAAATCTAACTAACCTAAGGACATCACACTCATCCATGCCCGAGGCAGGATTCGAACCTGCGACCGTAGCAGCCGCGCGGTTCCGGACTGAAGCACCTAGAACCGCTCGGCCACCGTGGCCGGCAGTATTACTGGTTTATTTATGATTCAACAAAGTAACTTCGATAAGTTTTCTACCCTGCTACATCAACGTAATTCCAGATAAAAGTAGGAATACGAGAGGGAATACTGATACTACGACTTCTGTTAGAACACAGGTTAAGGAAACGAAACCTATATTGTAGACTTAAGAGAAAGCTTTTGAACATGTCGGCTGAGATACTCAGTTTGAAATTCTAACGGTACCGGGGGTAACAGACAGGGAGCAACGTCTATTAGCAACTTGTCTACAGCAACCAGACGGTGTGTCAACAGACTTGAAAGAGAAGCGAGACAGGGTCTTAGCTTATCCCCAGTGTTATTCAATCTGTTCATTGAACAACCAGTAATTGACATTACAGTTCAGAGAGGAAAAAATAAAGAGTCTGAGTTTAGCCGATGACATTGTAATTCTGTCAGAAAGACCTGGAAGAGCCGTTGAACGGAGTGGACAATGTCTTCAAAGGTTGATATCAGACGAACATCAAAAATAGCGAAACAGGGGTAACGGAATGTAGTTGAATTAAATCATGTGATGCTGAGAGAATTAACCTATGGAACCACAAACTGAAAGATGTCGACGAGTTTTGCTATTTGTGCGGCAAAATAACTAATAATGGCCGAAGAAGAGATGATATAAAATATAGACTGCAAAGAAAAGAAAAGCGTTTTAACGAAATGAAATTCTTGACATCAAATATAGTTGTAACTGTTAGGAACTCTTTTCTGAAGGTATTTGTCTGGAGTGTAGCTAAGCATAGAAGTTAAACATGGATGATAAAATGAAATGAAATGATGGCATTGCTGGCCAGCAGGCCCCATCCAGGGAAGTTCGGTCGCCAAGTGCAAGTCTTATTTCAGCCGACGCCACACTGGACGACTCGCGTTCCGGTGTTGAGGATGAAATGATGATAAGGACAACGCCCAGTCCACGAGCGGAGAAAATCTTCAACCCTGCTGGGAATCGAACCTGGACCCGCTGTATGGGAGACAAGCGCGTTACCATCCAGCTAAGCAGGCGGACTATGGGCGATAAACAGTTTAGACAAGAAGAGAATAGAACCTTTTGAAATGCAGTGCTACAGACGAAAGCCTTAGATTAGACGGGTAGATGACAGAACGAATGAGGAGGTACTGAATAGAATTTGGGGGACAAGAAATTTGTGGCACAACCTCACTATGAGAAGGGATCGGTTGATAGGACACAATCTGAGATATCAAGAGATCATCAATTTGGTACTTGAGAGAAGTGAGGGGGGTAAAAGTTGAAGAGGGGGACGAAGAGATGAATACAGTAAGCAGATTGAGAAGGAGGCTTCCACCGTCGTAGTTTCGAGTCCTCCCTCGGGAATGGGTGTGTGTGCTGTCCTTAGCGTAAGTTAGTTTAAGTTAGATTAAGTAGTGTGTATTAGCTTAGGGACCGATAAACTCAGCACTTTGGTCCCATAAGACCCTACCACAAATTTCCAAATTTTCCAGATTCAGAAGGATGTAGGTTGGAGATGAAGAGGCTTGCATGGGATGTAGTAACAGAGAGCTGCATCAAACTAGTCTTCGGACTGAACACCATAACAACTACATCGTCTCAATATGTGAAGTTTCATTTTGGTTCTTTCTCTTCTTCCAGGTGCTTTACTTTTACTGATACTACAAGAGCAACAACATCAACATAAATACAGCGTGAGTCACGTAACATTTCCACTGGAAACAACTCCCAAACCACAACAAGCACTGACTAACCAATTCTGCAGACCGAAAGTGAGGAGAGGGACTAGTGTTATTGGTTAATACAAACCACTGAGAAATGCATGGAAGTATGATTTTCAACACATACTTACCTGTTTTAAATGGAAAGCTGTTATCATTTTTAGCACAACTGAAAATAGAAAAAATATTTAATCAATGCCGTTTCTTACATTGTAAAATGTTAACTACATCAATAGTAATTTGTAACGTACAGTTGATGCTTGAGTAACTCCTCAGCAGTTGTCTTGTGTATCTGAGAGAACCGAATTAATTAGGGGTACAAAGAGAACAATGATGTAACGTAGGCACAGAATAGACATGAACAGCACGTTACGTCCACATGCTAACATTTTTCTCTGAAGAATACTCTACGGCACTGATTTGCTAGACGAAAATGAACATTAACTTGAGAATGTAGTTAAACTTACGAATTTGTTTTTTGTTTTCAGTTACAGAATGTAAAAGAGTGTGTCCTGACATTTCAGGCCAATAAATGTTCAAAGTGGTGCCCACCATTTGCTGCACACATTTGCAGTCTACCGTGTAATGAATGTCTTACATGACGCAGTACATCTCGTGTAATGTTGCCACAGGCTCTCTCAATACGATGTTTCATATCCTCTGGAGTTGTAGGCACACCACGGTACACGTTCTCCTTTAACGTATCCAGCAGAAAGAAGTCTTAAGCTGTAAGACCAGGAGAACGGGCTGGCCAATACATGCGTCCGCCGCGTTCTATGAAATGCCGTCGAACATTCTGTCAAGGGTCAGCCAAGTGTTCACTGCAGAATGGGCAGGAGCGCCATAATGTTAATACCACATACGTCTACGCGTTTCCAGCGGGACATTTTCTATCAATGTTGGCAGAACATTTTGCAGAAACTCGACGTATTTTGCAGCTATTTGGGTGCCTTCAATGAAATGAGGACCAGTGGATGGTCGTTAATTACTCTGCACCATACATTTACATTCCACAGTCGCTGTCGCTCTACCTGTCGAAGGCAGCGAGGATTGTCCACGGACCAGTAATGCATGTTTCGTAAGTTCACTGCACCGTGGTTTGTGAAACCTGCTTCATGGATAAACATGTAGAACTGCAACGCAACGTAATTACTGATGCAGCCACACATGATACGGGTGAAATTTGTGACGACGATGTATGCGCATTACACTACTTTCACTCATTGCACTGCCTCTAGCGATGTCACGTGAACTCACGTGTGGGTTCACGGCAACAGCAGCTAACACAACAACTGCACCTGCTTCTCCTGTGACGGGTTTGTTACGATCCGTTTGTGTGTTACAACCATACCTGTTGCATACAGTTGTTTGTAGATGTTTCCAAATGTGCGGCGCGTTGGATGATCAGCATCTGGGTACCTTTCTGCATACAAGCTGCAAGCTACAGCTGCATTTTGTCTACACTCGCCATAGATGAGTATCATCTCTGCCTTTTCAGAGTTAGAATAAACCATTTTCACAGTTCTTACAACACTGTATACACTGTTGTCCTTGCGACCTTCTCACATTCCTACATGCGTACTTCTGTTCTTACTTGTTACAGTACACTATCACAGACGTCCGGTAACACAGTGTACTACAGTTATTCTGAGTACAAAGACTAATTCAGCAAGCGCTACATGCAGACACTGAGACAGCCAAACTCGTAAACATCGTAGTCTTCGTAAACGTACCCCTACAGATCTCGTTTATTAAAACACGCGACTGAACGTCTGAGCTTTCAAGCGCCAACTTTACGTTACAAATTACTCCGGATGTACTTAACATTTTAAAATGTAACAAACGGCATTGATTAAGTATTTTTTTCTATTTTCAGTTATGCTAAAAATAATAACAGGTTTCCATTAAAAAAAACATAAGTATGTGTTGAAATTCACACTTCCCTGTATTTCCCAGTGGTTTGTATTAACCAATTCCACCAGCCCCTCTCCTCACTTACGGTCTGTGGAATTGGTTATTCACTGTTTGTTGTGGTTTGTGAGGTGTTTCCAGTGGTGATGTTAGGTGACTCACCCTGTATATAACAGTTGAAACAATAGTTGGTAGTTACATCATCGTGATATTACATACAAATGAAATAACCAAAATTCGCGTAGACAAGTGTCTGACGTGTTGACACAGCATTACAGTGAGGTGACAGAAGTCTTGGAACTTCGATATGCACACATACACAGATGGCAGTATTGTCCCGTACAGAAGGTGTAAAAGGGCAGTAAGTTGGCAGAGCTATCACATGTACTCAGGTGATTCATGTGAAAAGGTTTCCGTCGTGATTATGGCCGTACAACGGCAATTAACAGACGTTGAACGCGGAATGGTATTTCGAGCTAGATGCAGGGAACATTCAATTTCGGAATTCGTAAGGGAATCCATTATACCGAGATCCAAAGTGCCAAGAGCCTGCCGAGGATACCATTTGTCAGGCGTTACCTCTCACCGCAGACAGTTCAGTGGTCGATGGCCTTCTCTTAACGATCTAGAGTATCGACGTTAGCGTAGAATTGTCAGTGCTAACAGACAAGCAACACTGCGTGAAATAACTGCAGAAATCAGTGTGGGACGAACGGCGAATGTATCCGGTTAGGGCAAGCTGCGAAATCTGGCGTTAATGGGCTATGGCAGCAGACTCCCAACGCGAGAGGCTTTGCTAACAGGAGGACATCGCCTGCAACGCCTCGTGACTATATCAGTTGGACCCTAGATGACTGGAAAACTGTGGCCTAGTCAGATGAGTTCCAATTTCAGTTGGTGAGAGTTTATGGTATGGTTCTAGTGTGGCGCAGACCCCACGAGGCCATGGATCCAAGTTGTCATCAAGGCACTGTGCAATCTGGTGGTTGCCCCACTATTGTGTGCGCTGTGTTTATATGGAATGGAATGCGTTGTCTGATCCATCTGCTCGTACGGAGACCATTTACAGCTATTAATGGACTTCATGTTGCCAAACAACGATGGAAGATTTATGGATGACAATGCACCATGTCACCGGGCCCCAGTTGTTCATGGAGGAGGAGGAGATTAGTGTTTAACGTCCCGTCGACAACGAGGTCATTAGAGACGGAGCGCAAGCTCGGGTTAGGGAAGGATGAGGAAGGAAATCGGCCGTGTCCTTTCAAAGAAACCATCCCGGCATTTGCCTGAAGCGATTTAGGGAAATCACGGAAAACCTAAATCAGGATGGCCGGAGACGGGATTGAACCGTCGTCCTCCCGAATGCGAGTCCAGTGTGCTAACCACTGCGCCACCTCGCTCGGTCCAGTTGTTCATGACTGACTTGAAGAACATTCTGGACATTTCGTGCGAATCATTTGGTATCCCAGACTGTCCGACAGGAATCCATGGAAATTTATGGTATATAATCGAGGAGAGGTCAGTTCGTGTACACAATTCAAAGCCGGCAACACTTTCGCAGTCATGGACGGCTACAGAGTCAGCAAGGCTCAGTACTTCTGTAGGGGACTCTCAACGACTTGTTGAGTTCATGCCATATCCAGTTGCTGCATTACTCCGGGAAAAAGGAGGTGCTACACGATACCTGAAGGTATCCCATGACCTTTGTCACCTCATAGCGTTTATATAGATACACTACTGGCCATTAAAATTGCTACACCACGAAGATGACTTGCTACAGACGCGAAATTTAACCGACAGGAAGAAGATGCTGTTATACGCAAATGATTAGCTTTTCAGAGCATTCACACAAGGTTGGCACCAGTGGCGACACCTATAACGTGCTGACATGAGGAAACTTTCCAACCGATTTCTCATACACAAACAGCAGTTGACCGGAGTTGCCTGGTGATACGTTGTTGTGATGCCTCGTGTAAGGAGGAGAAATGCGTACCATCACGTTTCTGACTTCGATGAAGGTTGGATTGTAGCCTATCGCGATTGCGGTTTATCGTATCGCGACATTGCTGCTCGCGTTGGTCGAGATCCAATGACTATTAGCAGAATATTGAATCGATGGCTTCAGGAGGGTAATACGGAACGCCGTGCTAGATCCCAACGGCCTCGTATCACCAGCAGTCGAGATGTCAGGCATCTTACCCGCGTGGCTGTAACGGATCGTGCAGCCACGTCTCTATCCCTGAGTCAACAGATAGGGACGTTTGCAAGACAACAACCATCTGCACGAACAGTTCGACGACGTTTGCAGCAGCATGGACTATCAGTTAGGAGACCATGGTTGCGGTTACCCTTGACGCTGCATCACAGACAGGAGCGCCTGCGATGGTTTACTCAACGACGAATCTGGGTGCAAGAATGGCAAAACGTCATTTTTTCGGATGGATCCAGGTTCTGTTTACAGCATCATTATGGTCGCATCCGTGTTTGGCGACATCGCGGTGAACGCACATTGGAAGCGTGTATTCGTCATCGCCATACTGGCGTATCGCCGGGCGTGATAGTATGGGGTGCCATTGGTTACACGTCTCGGTCACCTCTTGTTCGCATTGACGGCACTTTGAATAGTGGACATTTCAGATGTGTTACGACCCGTGGCTCTACCCTTCATTCGATCCCTGTGAAACCCTACAGTTCAGCAGGATAATGCACGACGGCATATTGCAGGTCCTGTACGGGCCTTTCTGGATACAGAAAATGTTCTACTGTTGCCCTGTCCAGCACGTTCTCCAAATCTCTCACCAATTGAAAACCTCTGGTCAATGGTGGCCGAGCAACTGGCTCGTCACAATACGCCAGTCACTACTCTTGATGAACTGTGGTGTCGTGTTGAAGCTGCATGGGCAGCTGTACCTGTACACGCCATCCAAGCTCTGTTTGACTCAATGCCCAGGCGTATCAAGGCCGTTATTACGCCCAGAGGTGGTTGTTCTGGGTACTGATTCTCAGGATCTTTGCATCCAAATTGCGTGAAAATGTAATCACTTGTCAGTTCTGGTATAATATATTTGTCCAATGCATACCCGTTCATCATCTGCATTTCGTCTTGGTGTAGCAATTTTAATGGCCATTACTGTAGTTATCTATAGGTTTTTTGTGTGCGAGTTTGAGAGTATCAAAATGTGTGACGTACACGGCCGCGTATTTTGACTACATTGACGTAGAAGATTAAATCTTTACATCGTAAAGGACTCGTAACTTTAGTATTTGACATATATGAAGGGCTTATTTCAGTAGTGGTACAAGTCCACTTTTGTTCATTCTCAGATACAGAGTCCTAAAGTTAAACGAGCGCTGAAAAATCTGTAGTTGAGATACCAGAAGTATTCAAGCATATGGCTTCTTGCTAGATATGAACCTATCCTTCTGTTTGTTTGGACCATTAATCTCAGAAGCACTATAAACAGAAAAGTGGAGGTAATGGACTTGTACCACTATTGAAATAGGCCCTTCATATTTTCTCTAACCGTTCCTGAGGAAGAGCGATCTTAACAGTCGGACAGACAGACAGACAGGCGGTCAATAGAGTGATCATGTAAGGGTTCTGTTTTTATCAATTGATGTATGGGACCGTAATGAACACAACAAAATATCCAGATAAGCGTTTCTTAAATGGTGACATTGAAATGAGGACTCTTACGTAACTACTGAAGCCATAATAGTGAAGCTGTGTATTTTTAATGTGCATGGCCGAAGAAAACGCTATCGAAAAGACAGCTACGCTATTGAAAAGACAGCACACAGATTTTATCATCGAATTTTGCATTTTCTAAATTGTCTTACGTGGGGATTTCAGGTAATAAATTACACTGAATGCTGAACTACTCTTCAACGCGACACAGACACAGGACACTATTTTGCTACATAGTCACCTAGTTTCAGTAACGTACAACCACAGTCTAACATAACAGTGGAGACACTCTTCTTTGTTTCCCACTGCGACTGCAACGCGCCAACCGACCATGAAGTTACACTGTTGAGTTCGGAGAAATTTTATGAAAGGGAAATCGGATAGTAATTGGATTGGATTGATTTGGGGGGAGGAGACCAAACTGCGAGGTCATCGGTCTCATCGGATTAGGAAGGGATGGGGAAGGAAGTCGGTCGTGCTCTTTCAGAGGAACCATCCCATCATTTGCTGAAGCGATTTAGGGAAATCACGGAAAACCTAAATCAGGATGGCTGGACGCGGGACTGAACCGTCGTCCTCCCGAATGCGATTCCAGTGTACTAACCACTGTGCCACCTCGCTCGATGAATCGTAATTGTTTTTATTGGTTTGTAAAATGGTTTCTACAAATTGGAGGGTCTGTAGCACGATAAACTATAACAATAACAACACGAAGATACAACGGCTGTCTTTTAGGTTTCCTAACGACTTTAGGAAGTGTGAACCACTACATTTCAGAATAGTTTACTTATGATTTTCTTGTGACATAAAGACATTTACTGCAGGATGTGAAGTTCTTCAAGTACTAAGAAATAGCTAGTAAACGAGAGAAGACCTGGCCTTTTGTAGAAAAGCGTCGTATATCGATTCAAAAGCGTGAAGTTTTATTCACTATACTTCAGTCAGTTCAATGAATATGGAACATAGGAAACGTGTATGAAATGCCATATCTACACTGTTAAACGTTGCATATACGTTACGACAACTGTAACGTAAAAAAAAAAAAAAAAAATCACATAGACTGGGTAATAAAAGAGTAAAAGCAATAAAACTGTTTCCCAACACAGAACAAATTAATTTCACAATTGTTGCTGCATCTGAACGACGAACGGCAAGAATCTACAACACATTCGCTTTTGAAGCTAAAGTAATAACATTTATAAAAATATTTATGTATTAGAAAGTCGTGTGAGGTGTAAGACGTTGCAAAACATTACGCTCCCTAAACCTTGTTATGTGTCCAAGAAAGTTCCTGTCATACAAATAATAGACAAGAAAAGAAACATATTCCTTTCATGCATGAAATATGTGTATACTGTCTTGCTTTCAACGGCATAAGCTGTAATTACACACATATTCGAAAGAATGTCTTCATCATTAAGTTGTACCTTATGTCACTGAATCAGGCAGAATCGACTGTTCTTATATCTACATGTACAGCTATATCATACTCCGCTATCCACCTAATGGTGTGTGGCGGAGGGTACTTTCGATACCGCTATCTGATCCCTCCAACCATGTTCCACTCGCGAACAGTGTGTGGGAAGAATGATTCTCGGTAAGCCTCTATACTGGCTCTAATTTATCGAATTTTCTCCTCGTGGTCAATACGCGAGATGTATGTGGCGGGAAGTAATATGCTGTCCGACTCCTCCTGAAAAGTGCTGTCCCGAAATTTCAATAGTAAATCAGGTAGGGCGCTATGCGTTTTAACTTCATCTTGGGAAAAAAATCGCTCGGGAATGAGAAAAGATGCTACAAGAAGAATGAATACATCACTAAATAAAACTAAAACAAAAATAACTTTCTTGCTTTCTCTGGTGACCCAGTGATTTTTGACAAAGACATAAATTTAGCCATTATTCAGACAAAACTTCTCGGAAATACTGGCGAGAAAATAAGCCTGAAAATCTACATCAGAAAATAAGAAGCTGACCAACATTTTAGATGCTCCAAAATCATTAAAAACTGTCTTTTTAAAGAAAAACAAAGTTCAAAAACTGAAATGTTCAAAAAATGGTTCAAATGGCTCTGAGCACTATGGGACTTAACATCTGAGGTCATCAGTCCCCTACAACGTAGAACTACTTAAACCTAACTAACCTAAGGACATCACACACATCCATGCCCGAGGCAGGATTCGAACCTGCGACCGCAGCGGTCACGCGGTTCCAAACTGAAGCGCCTAGAACCGCACGGCCCCACACGCCGGCAACTGAAATGTCTTCCGGAAATTATTCAGATCAATTGACTAAATAAAGAAGCAAATGACATCAGAGCAGATTGACACAGTGCACGAACTCTCCAAGGTTACCTGTAATAAGACACCAGACTCCATAAGTACAAAAATGAGGTATTATACCACTATGGTAAGATCTCAAGCACTGTACGCCGCTGAAGGCATTGTCTTACTCACTGCAAGAAAAACTGAAAGAATATAGGAAAATTCAGAGCCGAAGACAGACGGTAATGAGAAATATGTGAGGTCGGAACATTCGTAATTTCGCGCCAATGGTGTGTTGGAGCGAAATACGGTTGGCATCCCTATACACTCCTGTACTTAATGTGTAACTGCTGAAAGTTTGATTGCTGTATGTCTGTTAGTTATTGTTCAGTGATGTATTGAGTAGAACACTGTGTCGCACAGTATACGATTTTCGAGATGGCGGAGTTAGAGGAGTAACGAGTCTGCATTAAATTTTGCGTGAAACTCAATAAAACCTTTAGAGAGGCACACCAATTGATGCAGGAAGCCTGCGGCGATGAGTGCTTAAGCTGTACTAGGTGTTAGGATTGGTTTACACAGTTTAAAAATGGCTAGACAGAAGTTAAAGATGACCTCCACTGAGGACGCCCTTCAACGTCTACTGATTACGGTCGTGTCAGGAACGTCAACGAAATTGTGTGTGCCAATCGAAGACTGACTGTTCGAGAGATTGCAGAAGAATGTTACGTTTCAGTTAGGTCATGTCATCAAATCCTGACCCAGCATCTTGGAACGCATCGTGTTGCTACCAAGTTCGTCCCACGGCTCATGACTTAAGACCAGAAAGACCTCCGCCTCGCAATCTTTGAAGAATTTTTGGATCACTCAAAATTCTATATAGTCCTTAAAAGAATCGTAACCGGTGATGAGACGTGGATCTAGGGTTATGATGTTGAGACCAATGTTCAGTCTTCACAATGGTTCGGGAAAGATTCTCCAAGACCAAAAAGCTAGCCAGGTCAGGTCAAATGTCAAAGCCATGCTGATAGTTTTCTTTGAATTTGAAGGATTGGTTCATCATGAATTCGTGCCACAGGGACACTGTTGATTGATGATACTATCAGGACGTGGAAACGGCATTGGCAGTGGGGTGCCAATTGTGGAGGAGAGTTTCGAAGGAGACCATGCTCTATAAGCAAAAAGAAGCGTAGAAAAATTTTTCGACAAAGTTCCGGAATTTTCTGAGCAGACGTCGTATCCTAAGAAGCAACTCGACTGGAAACTTCAAAAATTTTCAGATACATTTCGGAAAAAAGTGCCTCTTTTTTTAGAAGTGGAAACAGAATGGAGGAATGCAGACTAAATGAACAAATAATCTAATACTTCAACAGCAAAAATACACTCATGCTCGTAAATTAAGGATAATACTGATACATGGTGAAACAATGCTCTGGAGGGCGGTTTGTGGATTTAAGTCACCTCGGGGAATGACCATGCGGTGGCGCTGGCAGCAGTCCACATACGCAGAGGTGTGTTGGTGCATGTCAGAGTACGGTGCAGCGAGTAAGTGTGCAGACGTTTTCAGGCGTACTAATGGTGACTGTGTGTTGAAAATGGCTCAAAGAACACATATTGATGACGTTATGAGGGGTAGAATACTAAGGGGACTGGAGGCTGGTTAAACACAGCAGGTCGTAGCACGTGCCCTCCGTGTGCCACAAAGTGTGACCTCAAGATTATGGCAACAATTCCAGCAGACAGGAAACGTGTCCAGACGCTGCAGTACGGGACGTCCACAGTGTACAACACCACAAGAGGACCGATATCTCATCATCAGTGCCCTCAGACGGCCACGGAGTACTGCAGGTAGCTTTGCTAGGGACATTACCGCAGCCAATCGAACAGTTGCCTCCATACACACAGTCGAGGGACGACTGAACAGACATGGTTTATTCGCCCGGAGACCTGCAAGGTGCATTCCACTGACCCCTGGCCACAGGAGAGCCCGTAAAACCCGGTTTCAAGAACACAGTACATGGTCATTGGAACAGTGGTCCCAGGTTGTGTTCACGTACGAGTCCAGTTATAGTCTGAACAGTGATTCTCGCCGGGTTTTCATCTGGCGTGAACCAGGAACCAGATACAAACCCCTTAATGTCCTTGAATGGGACCTGTACGGAGGTCGTGGTTCGATGGTGTGGGGTGGAATTGTGATTGGCGCGTGTTCACCCATGCATGTCTTTGACAGAGGAACTGTAACAGGTCAAGTGTATCGGGAGGTCATTTTGCACCATTACGTCCGCCTTTACAGGGGTGCAGTGGGTCCCATGTTCCTCCTGATGGATGATAACGCACTGCCCCACCGAGCTGCCATCGTGGAGGAGTACCTTGAAACAGAAGATATCACGCCAATGGAGTGGCCTGCCTGTTCTCCTGACCTAAACACCAGCGAGCACGTCTGGGATGCTCTCGGTCGACGTATCGCTGCACGTCTTCAAACCCCTACGACACTTCAGGAGCTTCGACAGGCACTGGTGCAAGAATGGGAGGCTATACCGCAGCAGCTGCTGGACCACCTGATCCAGAGTATGCCAACCCGATGTGCGGCCTGTGTACGTGTGCATGGTGATCATATCCCATATTGATGTCGGGGTACATGCGCAGGAAACAGTGGCGTTTTGTAGCACATGTATTTCGGGACGGTTTTCTCAACTTGTCACCAATACTATGGACTTACAGATTTGTGTCGTGTGTGTTCCCTATGTGCCTATACTATTAGCTCCAGTTTGTGATCCTTAACTTATGAGCATGAGTGTAATTGGATGAAGAAGAAATGAATATCTCTGAAGAAGGATGTGCAGAAGAAAACAAAACCTCAGAACTAAAATTAAGAGCTTCAAGGATTTTCAAGAGAAAAAGAAAAGCAAGTTCAGAAGATTCTTTAGCGAAAAACAGAGGAAAGGACGCAGTGGAAAAACCTACCAACACCGGAAATAAGAAAGCATAAGTAATTGTTGTACGTTTTTCGTATTTGGCTGGATTCGACACAAAAAACAGTTTTTCGTACTCTCGTCTCCTGGTCATTAGTGACGGAATTCTCACTCCGATGGACATGGAAGAAATCAACAGCGAAAATGTTGAAAGAACCATTCCACTACTCACGTTATTTTATTTAGTGCAACCGATAAACCAAATCTGAAGGGAACTGTATCTGAATCCCGCTACCCCCGAATACGACTCCAGTGTCTTAACCACTACGCCACCTCACTCGATTTACAACCGAGGAACCACTCTGAAAATCAGCTTGAGTTAACTTGGTTCAGCGTAACAAGTGAAGAGACAGAGGTACCGGCCACACCACGTAGGCCGATTTTGATACCGACGCCACAGCCTCGTACCTACTGAGCAGCAACTAGTGTGTTTTCTGATTCACAACAACCAAGCGGCGAAGGAGGATCTAGTATTAGTCGACCACTGGAGGTGATGGCGCCACGGTCGGCTTGTCGTCACGTTTTATCGTAATATTTCACGAGGACACACTGAACCGCTTGATAGTGTATGCACAGCTGTCGTGAAATCGTTCACAGCGTGATGCGTTTCCCTTAGATACCACTGTACTTGTTTACTGCAGGCCGGAGTGGTCGAGCGGTTCTAGGCGCTACAGTCTGGAGCCGCGCGACCGCTGTGGTCGCAGGTTCGAATCCTGCCTCGGGCATGGATGTGTGTGATGTCCTTAGGTTAGTTAGCTTTCAGTAGTTCTAAGTTCTAGGGGACTGATGACCACAGAAGTTAAGTCCCATAGTGCTCAGAGTCATTTGAACCATCTGAACTTGTTTACTGTAATGTGTCAACATCTGTACATTTCTAATTTTTGGACTATATGGATTCTCTTGCCCATGAGTATCGTTCAGCCAGTTCTTCCACAGAATATTGCCTATTTCCTCGCTACAAAATGACACCGCGACGAAACACTTTGTCTTGATATCGTACTGGATTTCATTTTTCAGTATAAGTTATGTCAATTTTCGAGTGAACTTTGGGAATAAGTTACGAATGTACTTGCTAAAACATTAGAAAGTGCGTAATATAGGGAGACATATTGAATTAAAAAATATGAATGAGAAAGTGTTTAATAAGCGACTGTAAACTTCCTTTTTATTTGTTCGTATGACGGAACTCAGGCCACAGCTGCGGAAACGTACTACCAGTTGACGGAAGCGCGATCTGTTGACATTCTAACGAAATTGACATCAGCGAAACGAACGTAATTATCATGGAGGTAAAAGAAAGAAGGGAGATGGCGCTATAGATTTACCCTGTACGTTGTTTTGAAGTCAGAGAGGGCGAGGCCTGCTGCCATCTTAAATAGCCCGAAACATTAGCAGACTACTGTCTGCGATTGCTTATTGTTCATTATTTCTGCCGGATGCACGCAACAGTTGTTTTAAATGCTAAATATAACAGTGCTTAATTGAATAAAATAGTGTCAGCAAGGCAATTTTGAACTTTTTCTGTTCTCGAATGTGTACTTGTTCTAGTAGTACGACACATTTGGCCTCGTTAATATAACTTGTTTTTAGTTTATATATTTCAAATAACTAAGAAGAGAAGGATGTGATGTGAAAAAGATACTTTCGTAATCAATTTAATTCCACTTCTACTGCATCTGTATTGATAGCAAATGAAGCTGGAACTCCGAAACCAATGTTTGTTTGCTTACTGATACTGCTTCTTGTTCGCCAAATTTTCAGTTTTCATCTCGTATGCACAACATTTTTAATATATACGTTTGCTAGAAACTTACCTAAGCGTTCTTTGTGAGCCCGTAAACAGGCGCAATGAGGTAAGAAGCCAGGCATGCTATCGTATCTTGTGCACGTCAATGAAGTGAACGATTATTGCAATGTCAACGAAACCGAACTGCATAGAGGTTGACAGGAAATCTAACGTCAACTGACAGAAATAAAACCACTACAATAAAAGTAAACATCGCAAGCATAATTCGTGTGTACAAAAGAAAATATTGTTTGAATCGCTCCACTTACGAGTGATATGCGATTCCTTTAAACTTTCGATTACGATCGGATCGATTAATACATCCGTAACATTGCAAAAGCAGCAGATGCTGTTTGGGACACGACCATCAAAGTTAATAGATATCACCAACTTTCAAAACAGGGCAGAGACATGTCAGAGTAACGTCACGGGAACCTAGGAGGTATAAATGAGGTGAACCTAATGTTTTGGGTTACATAAGATGGCGGACGTCAGCTTCAAAATTATGCCATAATGACAATTCCCTTCGTTTTTTACCTCCGTGGTAATCATCAGCGTGGCTACAGAGAGCAGCATTTCTGAGTCAGCGATTTATTGATATTTTGAAGGTGGTAGTGGCGGTATTTTTAAATACAAAGGTTAAATTTTGTTAACAGTGTAACAGTAAGTATTTTGCAGATGATCACGTGGGAAAAAATAACTTAATTGTGAGGTCTGAAACGATTGTCGAAATGATTATTTGACTGACTTATGTTTTAATGCTGTCCGAGTGACTTCTGGTGCAAATGGATGTACACTACTGGCCATTAAAATTGCTACACCATGAAGATGACTTGCTACAGACGCGAAATTTAACCGACAGGAAGAAAATGCTGTGATATGCAAATGATTAGCTTTTCAGAGCATTCACACAAGGTTGGCGCCGGTGGCGACACCTACAACGTGCTGACATGAGGAAAGTTTCCAACCGATTTCTCATACACAAACAGAAGTTCACCGGTGTTGCCTGGTGAAACGTTGTTATGATGCCTCGTGTAAGGAGGAGAAATGCGTACCAGCACGTTTCCGACTTTGATAAAGGTCGGATTGTAGCCTATCGCGATTGCAGTTTATCGTATCGCGACATTGTTGCTCACGTTGGTCGAGGTACAATGACTGTTAGCAGAATATAGAATCTGTGGGTTCAGGAGGGTAATACGGAACGCCGTGCTGGATGCCAACGGCCTCGTATCACTATCAGTAGAGATGACAGGCATCTTATCTGCATGGCTGTAACTGATCGTGCAGCCACGTCTCGATGCCGGAGTCAACATATGGGGACGTTTGCAATACAACAACCATCTGCATGAACAGTTCGACGACGTTTGCAGCAGCATGCACTATCAGCTGGGAGACTATGGCTGCGGTTAACCTTGACCTTGCATCATAGACAGGAGCGCCTGCGATGGTGTACTCAACGACGAAGCAGGGTGCACGAATGGCAAAACGTCATTTTTTTTCGGATGAATCCAGGTTCTGTTTACAGCATCATGATGGTCCCATCCGTGTTTGGCGACATCGCGGTGAACGCACATTGGAAGCGCGTATTCGTCATCGCCAACTGGCGTATCACTCGGCGTGATGGTATAGGGTGCCATTGGTTAGACGTTTCGGTCACCTCTTGTTCGCATTGACGGCACTTTGAACAGTGGACGTTACATTTCAGATGTGTTACGACCCGTGGCTCTACCCATCATTCTATCCCTGCGAAACCCTACATTTCAGCAGGATAATGCACGACCGCATATTGCAGGTCCTGTACGGGCCTTTCTGGATACAGAAAATGTTCGACTGCTGCCCTAGCCAGCACATTCTCATCTCTCACCAATTGAAAACGTCTGGTCAATGGTCGCCGAGCAACTGGCTCATCACAATACGCCACTCACTACTCTTGATGAACTGTGGTATCGTGTTGAAGCTTCATGGGCAGCTGTACCTGTACACGTCATCAAAGCTCTGTTTGACGCAATGCTCAGACGTATCAAGGCCGTTATTACGGCCAGAGGTGGTTGTTCTGGGTTCTGATTTCTCAGGATCTATGCAGCCAAATTGCGTGACAATGTAATCACATGTCAGCTCTGGTATAATATATTTGTCCAATGAATACCAGTTTATCATCTGCATTTCTTCTTGGTGTAGCAATTTTAATGGCTAGCAGTGTACGAAAACATGTAAAATAGTGTAAAGCGAGAAGAGGAAGAATACTGCTGGAACATAACTGATAATATCGCTTCTCAGCTACGCCAATTTTCTTTTAAGTTTATTATCTGAATTCATTCGTATGGGCATAATATGCAACTGATAATGTGAGTTATGTGATGGATTTGCAGGAAAAAATATATGAACACACAAAACATGAAACATAATAGTAACATAATTTTTGGGTAATAATCTCCGTAGTGCTTGTAAACGTTGCGTTCAGTTGCCTGGAGCGGTAGTTTGGCAGTTTTTACTGCATTCACTTTTTACATAATAATCTTGTTTAAGTTTCATTTTTTCCTTAAATTTGTAAGAGGCCACAATTTTCAGTGCAGTTGAGTTCAAAGAACTCAAGTTCTATACTGAGAAAAATTAATGCCGCAATAGTCTGTCCAGCTGCTTCCAGAATTTAGGAATAATATCACGGATTGTCCAAAAATTTTTTTGAATTTTCCTTCTAATCACTAAGTCTTTCTTAATTACTCTCCTTGGTTTCCGGAAATTATGTCTATTTTTTCCAAAATTATACCTCATGCTGATCAATTTGTTACTCAATTTGCCCATTCCCACTCTTCGTTTGGTTATGAATATTCAGACAGAAATCCATTGTATAATTTCTAGGGAGTCATTTTTTGGTATCCGCTTAAATGTTTGACCAGTAATGTGAATGTCTACCTAAATTGTTGTAGGACCACTTTGACATCCAAAGTGAATTCCTGGGGATCGAAGCATGTACATCTAGAATACCAGTGAACAAGCATTTTTTCATTCATTTCGACATGCAGAATGACAAAAGGGCATAATTGTTTACTCGTTATAGGCTATAATGGTTGGATAGTATTCAGATCCAGCGATTGTAGAGAATGTGTGTTAATTAATTTTTAAGAGTATCAAACGTTCAGATGTGTGTGAAATCTTATGGGACTTAACTGCTAAGGTCATCAGTCCCTAAGCTTACACAGTACTTAACCTAAATTTTCCTAAGGACAAAGACACACACCCATGCCCCAGGGAGGACTCGAACCTCCACCGGGACCAGTCGCACAGTCCATGACTGCAGCGCTCTCGACCGCTCGGCTAATCCCGCGCAGCTATGAGTATCAGTCTTGGACATTTACGGTTGTGTAAATTGTCTACATCTACATCTACATGGTTACTCTGAAGTTCACACTTAAGTGCCTGGCAGAGGGTTCATCTAACGATTTTCATACTACTTCTCTACCATTCCACTCCAGAATGGCGCATGGGAAAAAGGAACACCTACATCTTTCCGTTCGAGTTCTGATTTCTCTCATTTTATTATGATGATCATTTCTCCCTACGTAGGTGGGTGTCAACAAAATATTTTCGTATTCGGAAGAGAAAGTTGGTGATTGAAATTTCGTAAATAGGTCTCGCCGCAAAGGAGACCGTCTTTGTTTCAGTGATTACCACCCAAACTCGCGTATCGTAGCAGTGACACTCTCACCCCTATTGCACGATAACACGAAACGAGCTGCCCTTCTTTGCACTTTTTCGATGTCCTCCGTTAATTCCAGCTGATAGGGATCGCACACCGCGCAGGAATAATCCAGCAGAGGACGGACAAGTCTAATGTAGGCTGTCTCTTTAGTATGTTTGTCGCATCTCCTAAGCGTTTTACCAAGAAAGCGTAGTCTTTGTTTCGCCTTCCCCACAGTATTATCTATGTGGTATCTTGCAGAATATAATATCCAGCTGAAGGTAACGATATCACTGTTAATGAATATGGTGACCTAAAATTGTTTCACACGTATTACCAGATACTTCACAATTGATGTACATGTGATGGAGCTAACACTAAAACTGTGTCAAGCTTTCCATCTGGAATTCACCTTTTCCATGTATTTCCACAAGAGAAAGATCCTGAGGTAGAGAACAGTATCCGTTTGTTGGTAGTCTTACGATTTTAATCCGTGAACTTGTTCAGGCTCTTGTAAACATCCAGTCGCTCAGCCGTAGCAGCTGCACCAAGAACGTTTTCTTCATACCGTTATTATAGCCCTGTTTTCATTGATACTGTGTTCTGTCCATGCATATGAAGCCCATAAATCACTTTCGTAAAAGTGCCTGTCTTATAAATCTAATTTAAAAGCCTCTTGACTTTATCAGTAAATTTACACATTTACCCAACACTGTATTCAGCAGGCGTGATTTCTCTTTCCGGTCTGATGCCACATAGCAAAAAAACAAAAAAAACAAAAAAAAAAAAAAAACTTCAGACGCCCATCAGATACGTGTTGGTTTGGTCATAGCTATACCAAATAACAGAGCATAATTCTCGGTAGTTACAATCTGTAACACATAACATGGCGGTAGAATAACATATCACAATAATTATCACTCACGTAGTCCTAACCAAGGCTAAGGAGTCTTTCAGGGGCGTATAAATCAAAGTCACAGCAAGGGACACGTCTGTTCTTTGCAGACGCTTTAGAAAACAAGCTCCTGAAATGAGACGTGTGCTCAAATATCTTATTTTGTCCAACATCTGTAGCTAATCAGTGTCGTTGAAAAATGATGGTTGCACACAGCAGTATTAATCAGTTTATTACACAACCAGTTTCAGTTACCTGCAGGCCACCTTCAGGTGTATTCTGACATTCTAATCAGATGTGTGACAACCCATAACCACTATCAACCATCACATTACAACCTGATTTGTAGTTGAATGGAGATTTTGGTTTTTAACTTGATGCTTGAAACTGGTTACGGGTTATTACACATTTAATTATGATGTCACGCTACAAGTGAAGATCATCTATTTCTGACTGAAACTGGTTGCATGATAAATTGATCTATACAGCTGTGTCCAACCTAGATTTTTCACCAATTTTTACAAGCTGCAAATCATCGACTACTCAGAATCGTTGAGCCTGGAGCATAAAACTGCATGTAAAGTTATTCGACGTTTCCTCCTACTCAGGAGCGATGTCGTGCATTTATTCACATTTCACGCGTGCAGTGTCTCCAGAAGAAATGGCCAGTAAGTCGTGTCTTCTGGACTGAAGGTACAGCGGCTTCTAATGTAGAGTCTAATTGAAACTTTTTTAGTAAAGTGCTAGAGTGAAAAGCGATGTGTCAGGAACAGTGGAGTGTGGAATACACTCCGAACCGAACCTAAGTGGCTTCTGTCGTCGCTTCTGAAAATCAACATCAGCGGCCACTGTCAGAGCCTCCTGGCGGTCGCTTAGCTAAACAGACACGAGGTCGGAATAATACCTCGACAGGTCTCTCGGCCGCCAACGCGGAGTCGGTTCGCATACGTTCAAATGTCTCCTGCGTCGAGAGACCTCCTCTTAACTCGAGAGACGCGGAATAACCTCAGTGGACAGCCGAAAGTCAAGTGTGGAACCTACCGTACGCATGCTGTGTGTCTCTGCCGTACCAACGAATAGACTTCACGCTCGGCGGTTCCAGCATTTTGAGGGCAGTCCCGTATGACGCGACTATTAAGAGCTTGTCATAGAGCGAGGCTTAACAATTCGCTAATTTTGAGTTTGAGCAATCGCTCCTGCTGACGCTCTTGTTCGCGAACAGAGCAGTAGAGGCTTGGTGGAGACAACACAGGAGAAGCTTCAACTGGGAAATAGGGAAAGGGCAGTTTTGACAGCGGTGCCAGCTAATAGCAGCAATGGCGGGTCAGTATTGAGCAATGAACTCGTATTGTGTAACGTCCACAATGTGTTCGTACTGCGAGGAATCTTATCTTGCGAATCCATCTCTGGATTCCCAAGATGTTAAGTGTGTCATAAAACACTGAATACTTTCAGGAAGTTTAGTTTACAAAGGCACTACATCTCTTACGACGTGAAAGAAAACAAACGAAAAATGCCACTTCATTGTAACAGGGGTTCAGTCCACACATCGTCTAACCCAGAGGACCAGGCGGACAACAGCCAGCCGTCCTCAGCAGAATACAGTGAGGCGCTACGGCTACAGGCTCGGCACCAAGCCATCGCGCTCCTTATTCCTATCATTTCTCTCTCCCTGTCGTCTTAACCTTCGTCTGAGGTGAAAAGAATCATGAGATACTCCCTAGTATCGCGTCGGACCTCCTTTTCCCGGCATAGTGCAGCATCTCGACGTGGCTTGGACTCAACAAGTCGTTGGAACTCCCCTGCAAAGGTATTACGCCATGATACACCTTTAGCCGCCCATTATTGCGAAAGTGTTTCCGTGCAGGATTTTGTGCACGAACTGACCCCCATTATGTCTCACAAATTCGTGGCTTCGTGGGGTCTGCGCCCTACCATCAGCTCTTACCAACCGAAATCAGGACTCATCTGACCAAGTGACGGTCTTCCAGTCGTCTAGGGTCCAATCGATATGGTCACGAGCCGTGGAGAGGCGCTGCAGGCGATGTCGTGCTGTTAGCAAAGGTACTCGGGTCGGTCGTCTGCTGAGGTAGCTCATTAACTCCAAATTTCTCCGCACTGCCCAAGCGGATACTTTCGTTGTACGTCCCTCACTCATTTCTGCGCTTATTTTTCTCTGTGTTGCTTGTCTGTTAGCACTAACAATTATACGCAAACGTCGCTGCTCTCGGTCGCTAAGTGAAGGCCGTCGTGTGACGTAATGCCTGAAGTTTGGTATTCTGGGCAAACTCTTGACATTGCGGGTCTCGTAATATTGAATTCCTTACCGGTTTCCGAAATGAAACGTCCCATGCGTTTGTCTCCAAATAGCATTCCGCGCGGGAAAAAGATTCCCGTGCCAGTGCCGATGCGTTGATTTCTTATAGCTTGTGATACTACCGCCATCTGTATATGTGTACATCGCTGTCCCATGAATTTTGTCACGTCAATTTATAGGAGATCCACTTAATACATTTTTGCATGTTTTACGTTAACTGATGCTTGATAATGCCCGAACTCGTTACAAAACGCTCCTGCCAATTACAGGGCCTATTATTCGCCTGCTGTTGATTTGTAAGTCTTAAATGCAGAATATATAGCGATGAGGAGTCGAATTTGGGCTCCTCCCATTGTTGCGGTTGTGCTATAGCAACATCTACACACATGCTCCTCAAGTTACCGTACGGTGAGTTGCAGAGAGTAGCACGTACCATTACGTTAATTCGTTTCGTGAGCTGTTCGTAAACAGAGCGAGGGAAAATTGATTGTCCAAAATCCCCCGTACGAGTCCTAATTTCTCCCGTCTTTTCATCGTAGTCTTTCCGCAAAATGCACTTTGGCGGCCGTAGAATCGTTCTGCAGTCGTCCTGAAATGCCGATTTTCTAAACTTCTTCATTAGTGCCTCGCGAAAAGAGTTCCCATCTGAAGCCACGAAGCACTTCCGTAATACTTGCGTGTTATTCGAACCTACCGGTAACAAACTTAACACTCAGCCTCTGAAATGCTTCGACGCTTTCCTTTAATCCGACATGGTGAGTGTCCTAAAGACTCGAACAGTACTCGACAATAGGTAGCACTAGTATTCTATACGCCGCCTCCTTTATACAGGGTGACCCGACGTCCGCTAACTTTTTAAAATACAATAACAGAAGTAATAATGTAGTTAGAGAGGTAAAACATTCATATATGCCTGAAATGACATGGGGTTTTACTAGAATCGAGCAAAAACCGGCCAATAGATGGCGCTGAACTGACGAAACCCATCACACACTCCAAGGGTCTGGCAGCACCCTCAACAGCAGAATATGAGCTACCGAAAACCCCATATTGCCACACATGTGAAAGGTCTCTTGCGCAAATTGTACAGTGAGGATCGAGTGCTAGACCGCCACTTCTGTCATGTTTGGCCTCCCAGATCCCCAGACTTCAATCCATGTAATTCCTGTTTGTGGGACTACCCCAAGTCGCAAGTCCATCACAATCGTCCAACCTCATTAGGGATGCTAACAGACAACATCTGATGGCAGTTTCTTACCATAGCTACCATTATGTGTCCCATTGTCACTGTAGGTTAGTACCACTCGAAGCAAGGAGAGGGTATTCTCTTTCTATTACACAACTGCATGCATTATTAACAGGGTTCTTTGTTCACATAAACAAAAAGAGCTACTTAACTCAGTCCAGATGTCGTGGTACAAGCTCTCCATGATAGTCCACGTTACGCTCAGTACCAGTGAAGTCGAAGCCCCACTGTGTACACTAGTCTGGTCGATAGGTACTGTCTGACTCAGAGGTAGAGGATTAGCTAACTGGAACTCTCAATGGGCTGCGACTGATGACTCAACTCGTTGACTCAGTGGATGAGGGACTGGAACTGACTAGGCACTCCAGTCCACGGGGCGATCTAAGTACTGATGACCGAGAGGGCGTCGCAGGGCGTTTCTTGCGAGTCTGTCTTTGGCTTCTATCGACCTTCTCGCAACCTCTTTGCCCCATGGTGTGCTGGCGCCAGCTAATGTCAGCACACCTACTGATATGGTATACAATGCTGTTCACAATGTTGTCTCTCAACTACAAGTATTGTCAATGACTGACTGCTAAATCTTTGCTAACAGTTAATTATCATGCTAATAATGTTTTTGCATCATATGAAGTGCTATCTGTTGATCATTTTGTACACTTTCTTTGATTTCAATAAAACCCCATGTCATTTCAAGGATGTGTGTCAATTTTTATGTCTCTATGTACATTATTACGTGACGTTGTGAATTTTCAAATTTTGATAAACTTTTGGGTCACCCTATGGTTGAGCTAAACTTTCTCATAATTCTCTCAATAAAACTAAGTCGAGCATTCGCCTTTCCCAACACCATTTCATATCGCTTTGCAACGTTACTCCCAG
The DNA here is from genome assembly GCF_023864345.2 of Schistocerca serialis cubense. Taxonomy (NCBI): domain Eukaryota; kingdom Metazoa; phylum Arthropoda; class Insecta; order Orthoptera; family Acrididae; genus Schistocerca; species Schistocerca serialis. Next base: position 138,750,953 of record NC_064641.1, read on the forward strand.
ATATTTAATCGATGTGACAGTGTCAGATAGCTCACTACTAATACCGTATTCGAACGGAACGTTACATAATTGTTTTTCCTATTCATCTGCATTAAATCATATATTTCTACCTGTAGAGCTATCTGTCATTCATCATGCAAAGCCACGGTTCTATTTAAATCCAACAGAAATAATTTCACTTACCTTGCGGCGTATTTTTTCTTCTGCAGTCCAGTCCACACGGCTGACCCATATGAAAATGCGTATCGTTCCTCGGCTAGAGATAGCTGTAGCAGGAACTAGTTGAACTACACGCCTCTACAGATTGCATCAAATGTTTTCTGGTATGTGGTTAACTGAAGTATTAAGTGAGTCAAAACTTCAATACAGTGCTACCTGTTTGATACAAAAACATCGCCCAGCTCGTCCTAATCCTGAGCTATAGTTAGAATGCTCACACGGCGACTACAACCACTAGTAATAACCAACTTATGATACCAACCACATCAGTAACCAAAAAGATATCAAAACGAATTGTCTGTGACAGAATGCTCGCTCAAATATTACACAAATTGACCCCTGCGAATGTTCAGCTCGCGGTCACGTCCAGGCGTCATGTTGATCATTCTAGACGTTCCCTTCTGTGAAGACGCCAGAGGTAAACAGACAGCAGGTCTGCGACAATAAAGCCCACCCTGCTGAAGCCTTCTGTACACCGTTTGACTCGATACAACACGTCCAGGGGATGCTGCAAGGTCAGATACCAGTTGTCGTGGAGTACTAAGGCGGTATCGTAGTTTACAGTTAAATAACTGTCCTCTCTTTCTGATGTCATACGTGATCGACCCTGACGTGGTCTCCGGGATACAGTTTTGGTCTCACTAAACTGTCGACTCATCCGAGAAACAAGAGAATGATTCACATTAAGCCATCTAGCCACGTCAGTTTACAAATCTCCTACGCTACCATTTACTCAGTTCATACACTTAACAATATTCATCTACTATATTACTTTGCACATACCTTGTCATTCGCACTAATAATTAAATATATTAAATCATTTTTTTTTTATTTATGAATTTGGCCAGCTATGGACCGCATACAACTTGAGACTTATGGTTTTTATTTTCCTTCCGTTCTTCCCAGTACTTCTTCATTTTCTCGCCAACTGCTCGTCTCTGCTCATCTGTCCACACTCTCTTGGGTCGAGGTTTTGGCTCATCTTCTTCATAGTTTGCGTTTTCTATAAGTAGCCTAAAGTGATTCCTGTCACGTATTATTTCTTCTGTAACACCTATTTTGTTGGCGTCTTTCTTTACTGCTTTATCTATCCTGCAGTTTTTTTTTCAGCTTACTAACGTAATTAAAAATTTTCTTTGTAATCCGTGTTTCTTCGATTCTTTTTAAATGTCCATAAAATTTTAGCCGTCTCTTCCTCATTGTATCTGTGATCTTTTCTGTATTTTTGTATAGGTCTTCATTTCTCCTTTTAATCCACCTATTTTCCTTGTTTTTCTCAGGACCTAGAATTTTTCTTAGTATTTTTCTCTCTCTTTTTTCTAGTTCTCGTAATTCACCATTCTTATGCAATGTTAGGCACTCTGATCCATACGTTGCTTGTGTCCTAATAACTGAATTATAATGTTTAATCTTCGCTTGTATAAATGTCATATGCGTAGTTACAAAAGACAGCGTTTTGCTTCCAGAATTCTTTTTAGACAGTTTACGAATTTGGTCTGTAAGATACTGACACCTTTCGGTCACAGGTGTAACTGCTTGCAGCTACTGCTGGATCAGAGCGTACATTTTGAGTGCTAGAGCCGTGACACATCTTCTGTGTGTAAATCCTCGCTACTAACTAGAAATTCTCTGTAATTCATCTGCCCATTCTGTCAGCTACATCCCCACAATATGTTCGATTAATAAATATTCAGCCGCCCGGGGTTAGCCGAGCGGTCTCAGGTGCTGCTGTCATGGACTGCGCGGTTGCTCCAGGCGGAGGTTCGAGTCCTCCCTCGGGCATGGGTGTATGTGTTTGTCCTAGGAAAACTTAGGTTAAGTAGTGCGTAAGCTTAGGGACTGATGACCTTAGCTGTTAAGTCCCAGAAGATTTCACACACACATTTATTAAATATTCAGACTGAGTGTTTGATTCACACCTGTAAGCAGGAACGAGTGGGAACACCCCCCCGGCCACCTCGGTATAGCATCGCTTCCATTCGGTCCCATTTATTAGCGAAAGCGGTGAGCAAGTGAGGTGTAAACCACGTAGCGACGAGTCAGGAAGAGAACATAATGAGTTCGTTAACACAATAAAAACGTCATATGAGAGATGTAAGCAACTAGTAACACCTGTCTAGAATCAAGTTAAACATCCTGGGACAGCCTGTACTTGGGAATTACAAATCCACCTAGGGGAGGCAGGACTCGTGCAGACAGCCCCGTCGTTCCGCGCGATCACCGCACCCGCAGCCGCCACACCCGGCGGCGGCTGGGCGGCGCAGGAGCGTCCTCTGCGGGGCGCCGTCTAGCTCAGCGTCACCTCCGCCCCCGCCCCCGCCCCCGCCCCCGCTCTCCGCCCCCGCAGCACACGCCGCCGCCTCGTGCAGCGGGTCAGCGCCCGGCGCCCCGCCGCGCGACCCACTTTGCCGGGATGCAAACTCGGGACTGCCCGCTGTTCGCCACTGTCGTGACGCGTTCCCCGAGTCGTGTGATCCATACCAAGCCTGCAGCAAGGACGGCGTTGCTCCATTACTTTGCGCCCAGTCGTGATCTTACTTTCACTAACTTCTCAATCCACATATAAATGACTACGCTGTAAATCATACTTAAGTCCCTGCCAGAGTGTCCATCAGAGCACGTTTGCAGAACATTTTAATAAGACAATTTCAGAATGTATTTGCGGACCAACTGCCTCAGTTTTCATGTAAGCAGTTTACAGGTGTCGTGGTTTGTTTACATTTACGTTATACACTAAAGAGCCGAAAAAACTACGTAACATCGTGTAGGGCCTCCTAGAGATCGCAACACGATGTGGCATGGATTCGATTAATGTGTGGAGTAGTGCTGGGCGGAACCGACACCGTAAACCCGGCACGGCTGTCCATAAATCCGTAAGAGTACCAAACGGTCGACATCTCTTCGGAAACAGCACGTTGCAAGGCATGCTAGATATGCTCAATAATGTTCATGTCTGATTTGGTGGCCAGCGGAAATGTTTAAAGTCAGAAGACTGTTCTTGGAGCCACTCTGTAGCACTTTTGGACGTGTGGGGTGTCGCATTGTCATGCTGGAATTGCCAAAGTCCGTCGGAATGTACAATGGACATGAATGGATGCAGGTGATGAGACAGGATGCTTAAGTAAGTGTCACCAGTGAGAGTCAATTCTAGACGTATCAGGGGTCCATATCACTGCAGCTGCACACGCGCCACACCATTACAGAGCCCCCACCACCTTGAACAGTCCCCTGCTGGCATGCAGGGTCCATGGATTTATGAGGTTGTCCCCATACCGTACATGTCCATCCGCTCGACACAATTTGAAGCGAGAGTCGTCCTTCCAGGCAACATGTTTCCGGTCATCAACAGTCCAATGTCACTGTTGACGGGCACAGGCACGAGTGACACGAGTGAACCTTCAGCTCTGAAAGCCAATATCTATTATTGGTTCGTACGCTGACACTTGTTGGTGGCCCAGCATTGAAATCTGCAGTAATTTGGAAAGGGTCGCACTTCTCTCACGCTGAAGGACTCTTTTCAGTCGTCCGTGTTCCCATTCTTGCAGGATTTGTTTTCAGGCCGCAGCGATGTTGGAGATTTGATGTTTTACCGGATTCTTGATATTCACAGTAAACTCATGAAATGGGCGTACCTCGGAGATGCTGTGGCCCATCGCTCGTGCCCCGACTATAGCACTACATCCAAACTCACTTAAATCTTCATAACCCGGTATTGCAGCAGCAGTGACCGATCTAACAACTGCGCCACACTTGTTGTCTTACATAGGCGTTGCCAACCGCAGCACTGTATTCTGTCTGTTTACATATCTCTGTATTTGAATATTCATGTCTCTACCAGATTCTTTTTCGCTTCAGTGTAGCCGTGACAAGAGGTTCCCCTCTGAGCAATAGAATCCAGACACCCTATGCTAGTCCCAGGACAACGCCGGCCGGAGTGGCCGTGCGGTTCTAGGCGCTTCAGTCTGGAACCGCGTGACCTCTACGGTCTCAGGTTCGAATCCTGCCTCGGGCATGGATGTGTGTGATGTCCTTAGGTTAGTTAGGTTTAAGTAGTTCTAAGTTCTAGGGGACTGATGACCACAGATGTTAAGTCCCATAGTGCTCAGAGCCATTTAGCCCAGGACAACACAACATCCAGTCCCCAAGTGGAGAAAATCACCTTCCCGGCTGGGAATCGAACCTAGTCGCTCTGCATGATAGATGTGCTGACCACTTAGTTACGGAGACGGCCTAAAGCAGCATATGTGAGGCAATGCTTTCTTGACAATAACGTTTCTGATATAGACTGGCCCGGCCAGAGTCCCAACCTGTACCCATTGGAACACCTTTGGGATGAGTTAGAACGACGACTTCGGTTCAGACCCCAGGGTCCAACATCACTACCTTATTTGGTTTCCGCTCTTGAAGAAGAATGGTATGCCGTTACTCCACGGACATTAAGGGGGTAGGACGTCAAACGGGCCGACTTGGAGTAGAAAAGGTACCAAAGGACATTTTAATTTCCACTGTCTATACTTTTACAAATAAATTCATAAAACTTTATCGGCATGAACAGGAAGGACTCAGTGATTGACGCATCTGTATAGTAAGCAGGAGATCCCGGGTTCCAATCCCGGCCTGGTAAACATTTTCACTCGTCGCCACTGATTCCGCGTAACGTCCCGATGCAGATGGCATCAGCAACCCTTCCCTTTCCTTTCTTTTATCCCCTCCTCCACTTTCAGTTTACATCTGATGTATCACAGCTGCGGATTCCGCATTGTGTCTGCTTCTTTCGTAAATGTCCGAAAGAACAGACGCCACACCATTCATATAAGTGAACACTTGATTAAATCGAGACCCAAACTAAGCAAGTGAAGGTTTATGTTCACGAAGCGTATTCTTTTATAGAACAATAGCATATAATTTGTTAACCTCACTACATACAGCTGGAAGAAGATTATTTTCATCCACCACGGGTAGCTGATTTCATCATTGTTCATTAGTATAAAAGAACAGTGAGGAAATTCGTGTTTCCAGCTTGTATCTTCTCTTAGAAATCGAGATCTAAGTCATTACGGGTGATGACAGAAGCTCTCATTCCGTTGCAATTCTCGGCAGATTTAAATGTCGCACAGGTTTCAGGTAGTAGGGTCTCATCTTATAACAGAAAGATGCATAAATGCTTTGTGAGATGTTGTACCCATTTTAATACACTCAAAAACTGATGTTAGCCATGACCGCTGTATTTATTAATATTATGCTGCCTTAAGTGTTTCGGCCTTACGCCCTTCTCAGAGGCTCTACGAGAGAACTACATGAAAAAGTGTCAATTCAAAAACGTTGGTACATCAAACGTACTTCTTACAAAGGGAATACTCAATGACTCAGTGAAAAACATTGATGAAACACATGAAATGCACATCTTAAAAACGCGAAAAGGGTCAGAACTCACCAAAATATGCATAAGCCATTGTTGGTGTGGTGTCTAGGAATCCTGCGTGCTCGGTTCACTAGACAAAGAAGTCGAACAAGTCATGTTAATGTGTTTTATTACAATAAGAAAAGACACAGTACTTAACTTTTGCAATTAGACAGATGTAATGCAAGCTAAGGGCGACATACGAAATAATAAATCTTCTTCATTATAAACAATCCAAAGACTGTGCTACATAGACAGTACATGCGAAGTCAATAGAGTTGACGCTGCTATACAAGTGCCTAATCTTGTAGCTGCTCTTGAAATGGGCCGTCACCAGTTGGACGCGGCGGTTATGTCCTCTTTACACAAGGGCCGCTGCTGTCGTGTTGTCGTCCTGGAGAGGAGCAGGTCAGCGTGCAATTGGCTGACCTCTTCTCACAGCCGTCTATTGTCTTTCGTTCGTGACTGGCGTACCGGGCTTGACCTTACGCCGTAACAAATAGGCAAAACAAAACAGAATTAGTCAAATATGGTTAAAAGTGTTTTGGCCCACATTACTTGATGACATTTGAGTGCCAACTGACTCACTGTACACATCGAATGAAGTATTGGGTGAAGGTGACCACCAGATGATAGTGCTATACGCATTAATGAAAATTTAATATTTTGAAATACAAAAGTCCTGTTGCAATTAATTGATATAATGTACATTTAAATGACAAATAACATTCTATTATATCTGTTACACATCCAGTTTATTATCTGGCAACTACCGATCTGGTGTAAGGAGACTGATGAGAATGATCACAGCAAGATGGCGTCAATGTATAAAAATGTAATTAAATATGTGAACATCTAGCTGTTCAATAAAATTATAAATTACACCAGATGGGTAATTTAGCATACATTAATACATACATAAAAACTTTAAAGTGATATGTTGATATTCCAGAAATAAGGTAAAGCACATTTTAGAAAGTTACACGGTAAATAACAGGAAGCATATTTGATATGTAACAGTTTTGCAGAGATATGCATCAGTGTATAAAATAGTCTACAAAATGTAATATATCTATAAACTGTCAAAATATAATGTATGTATATATGTTACATCCTCAGAACGAGAGCATACTTCACCGTACTTCACTAATAATACTTTTATACGCAACATGTCCATGTTTGAAGTAAAGCGTATTTCTGTCGTGGAGGATAGTGAAACTGCTAAAAATCACTCCTGGATATGTAAGAACAGCTACAATAATGTGTTTGACAAAGTACGGCCCCTATCTCGCCCTTGCTGCAGTAAGACGGAACCACTGAAATCCGACAAACATCTACAATAAAAATTTCTTCGTCACTGCTAAGTCGTTTTGAGTTGCTATAGTAAGCCATGAGCAGATTACTGCTTTTAGCGATGCGAAAGAATCAAGTCGGCTGTCACTCGATTTGTAAATCGAGCTTAATCAGATTTCTGTTCATGCCGAGATCGCGCGTTTCGAAGGCGGTACTTCAGCTCCTCCGGCAAAGGCGATTAGCGACGCGCACAAGTAGGAGGCGCGAGGCGACGGAAGACGAAAACGGGGAAACGGAGGAAGTGGAAAAGAAGCGTAAACCGGCAGACTCTCCGATCAGCGTCACATTTCTCGGCATTCTTCATCCCCAGTGACTCTCAACCGTTTTGCTCACATAAATCTTCTGACCCAAGATTTTACTGCTCTGCCAAATTTTCTGCATCTGCTGCAGGAAGGCTACCACATGCTCGTGTGACGGAAACTCCTGAGGTACTGCAACAACGTAACCCGAAATTGCTTTTCCACAGATAATCCGATGGGCGAGCTACTTTGTTTTTATTTTTTTCTCTTTTCAGTATAAAAGCTCAATAGAACGGCAAAGCGAGTAATTTCAATGTTACGAGGGTCACTGCAAAAGAAATGCACACTATTTTTGTTTAGATCCGTCTTTTATTCTACATTTTTGAAAGTTTTACAGTGTATAGATACATTCTTTGTCCGCAGCTCGTGGACGTGCGGTAGCGTTCTCGCTTCCCGCGCCCGAGTTCGATTCCCTGCGGTGTCAGGGACTTTCTCTGCCTCGTGATGACTGGCTGTTGTGTGATGTCCTTAGGTTAATTAGGTTTAAGTAGTTCTAAGTTCTAGGGGACTGATGACCATAGATGTTAAGTTCCATAGTGCTCAGGGCCATTTGAACCATTTTTGATACATCCTTGAGGAACAATATTTTCATTTCTCCACATAATTTCCATCCCTCTCAATTGCCTTACGCCATCTTGGAACCAGCGCCTGTATATCCGCACTGTAAAATTCTGGACCAACCTGTTGGAGCCACTGTTTGGTAGCGTGCACAAGTCATCATCTTCAAACCTTGTTCCACGACGAGAGTCTTTCAGTTTCCCAAAGAGATGATAGTCACATGGAGCCGGGTCAGGACTGTAAGCGGGTGTTTCGGTGTTGTCCATCCGAGTTTTGTGATCGCTTCCATGGTTTTTTGACTGACAAGTGGCTGTGCATTGTCGTGCAACATCAAAATATCCTACTTTTGCCGACGTGGTCGAACACGACTCAGTCGAGCTTGAAGTTTCTTCAGTGTCGTCACGTATGCATCAGTATTTATGGTGGTTCCACTTGGCACGATGCCCACAAGCAAGTGTCCTTCGGAATCGAAAAACACTGTAGCCATAACTTTTCCAGCAGAAGGTGTGGTTTTGAATTTTTTTTCTTGAGTGAATTTGCATGATGCCACTCCATTGATTGCATCTTCGTCTCTGGTGAAAAATGATGGAGCCATGTTTCATCACCTGTCACAATTCTTCCAAGAAATTCATGTCCACCATTCTCGTACTGTTCAAAAAGTTCGCTGCATACCGTTTTTCTTGTTTCTTTGTGAGCCACTGTCAACATCCTGGGAACCCACCTGGCACAAACCTTTTTTAACGCCAACACTTTCACTATTTTGCAAACACTCACTTCCCCTATCCCAACGTAGCGTGACAATTCGTTCACTGTGTTGCGTCTGTCAGCAGCCACCAATTCGTTAACTCTCTGCACATTGTAAGGAGTGTGTGCAGTACGAGGCCTGCCGTTGCGAGGACAATCCTCTATATTGCCATGCCCGCTTTCATCACGTAACCTGCTTGACCACAGACTAACTGTACTGCGATCTACAGCATCATTTCCATACACCTTTTTCAACCTCTTGTGGATGTTTCCCACTGTCTAGTTTTCACAGCACAGGAATTCTATGGCAGCATGTCACTCCTGACGAACGTCAGGTGTAGCAGCCATCTTGAAGACATGCTGTGACGGCGCCACTCACGGGAACAGGTTGAACTAAGTTTGAAAACAAGCGGGAGGGATGTATCTACACACTGTAAAACTTACACACATGCAGAATGAAAACTGTATTTTTACAAAAACAGTGTGCATTTCTCTTGGAGTGACCCTCGTATTTTGTCAGAAGCTAAATCTGGGTGAACTGGAACGGAAGTCGACAGCAGAGGGCTGCCTTTTTCTGGTGGTGTGCTTACGTATGCTGCCGGCGAAAAATTAGTACATATTTTTAGAGCGGTTTCCAGTTCACTCTAAATTTATTGTTGCAACAGTGTGTGTGGAGTACACGAAGTGATTACATTTACAGATCAATAGCACAAGCAGTTAGGTACCAGTTGTTGACCCGTGCTGAAACATCCGTATTAGTACGTGTGTAGCCTCCACAGGCGGTAAGTCAGACGCTGACTCTGGCATCCAGTCAATCGTACAGAAGGCAAATACTGTTCTGGGATATTTTATTCCACGCGAGCTCCACCTGTTCACGTAGTTTTCTGTAAGAGTTGTTGGTTGATGAGTTTCACGAGTCATTTCTGTCCCGTCGTATCCCGCACCTTCTCGATTGGAGACACGTCCGGAGATCGTGCTGGCCAGGGAAGGTGCTGCACGTCTTGCATAGCACGTTGAGTCTCACGGGCAGTGTGTGGACGAGCATTATCCTGTTGGAATAACACATCACTTTCCTGTTTCAAGGACGACGAAAGAAAGGGTCTAACAACATTCTGCATGTACCAAGCGCTGGTTAGCCCTCCCTCCAGAAAAAGCAAAGGTGAACGAGAGCTGTAGCTTACAGCACACCAGACCATAAGGGCTGTGGTGGGAGCAGTGTGTCTTCGACCAATGCACTCCACGAGACACCACTCACAGGTCTGTGCAAACGACCATCACTTGCGTGCACACAGTATCTGCTTTCATCGCTGAAGACCATGGCGCGCCATTCCATCTTTCAAGTGATCTTCTGACAGCACTAGTCGAGCCGTGGGCGTCGATACTGTGACGCGAGTGGAAGATGATCTAGAGGCTAGAGGTGTGCATGCCCATAATCCCACTGCTAATAACTGGTGCACAAAAGTTCGTGTTGACATGACTGGGCTCATAAGCCCTCCTATCAGTGTTGTGCTGGCTGTACAGTCTGTCACTGCCGCCCTTGCAATACGGCGATCTTGGTGGAAGATTGTGCTGCGTGGACGTCCAGAACCTCGTCTACGGCTGTGAAAATGTTCACGTGACCACTGATACCAGCATCGTTGCACAACTAACGCAGCACGTCGAGCCTGTGTGTCAGTTCTCCGAAAGGACCATGCGGCCAATCAACAGGAATTCGTCTCCGTGGCATGGTTGCCTGCATGCTTCACACGTTTGCACTACACTGAACCTTCCGTCTGTGAGCATTTCATGTTACAGGTAGACACAACTGGTGCTCTGGTAGCTATGCCACTACGGAATCTGTTGGTGAAATCATGGGGGGAGGGGGGAATTTGTAGTTGATTTTAACTGACGCGCCCATATTCTACCTTCAAATTCTGTGAGTCAGTATATGTTTACGCATGATACTATTAGCTTTTCCAGACATAATTAGCGAAGTACGTCTAATTCGTAGAATTACGTGTACACTAAAATTCTTATGCTGATAGCAGTGGTAAGCCGTTTCCGCAAACGATCCTGAGTCCTATACTCTTAATAAATCGTTCCTCGAAGTCACGCTATAACTTTTAGATGTCCACTTTTGCAATCTATATGCACAATCTGAGTTCATGAAATATCGATTTCACAAAATTCCTCGTATAGAAGCTATGTAACTAGGGAACCGCCCCACCTTCTCGCGGATAGCGCTACGCGTCGAAGTCCTTACAACTTGTCAGGCGTAGCGGTAATAGTAAAGAGGGTGCATTCGGCCCCGACTTCATTTCTGTGGATGACAATACGTCACCACATCGAACAGTGCATGTGGAGAAGCTCATAGAACGAGAGGATATTTGCCGAATGGACTGGCGCGTGATGGATGCGGTGGGGAGTCTTTACGCCTTGCCGGTGAGCAGCACGTCCACACGCATCAACAGCTATCCAACAGCCGTCAACCGTGGTTGGTGCAGGAAAGGAACGCCACACCACAACAACTCCTTACCAACCTTGTGGCCAACATGGGAGCACCTTGCAGAGCACGCAGTGCCACCTATCGCGATCACGCATCCTATTTAGAACCATTTCACACCTTTTGTAATGTTGAAGGGATCATCATCATCATCGTCATCAATCGCAGTGACTTCAGTGTAATGTAAGTTTATTGAATTTATTTATTTATTGTTCCGTGGGACCAAATTAAGAAGAAGTCTCCATGGTCATGGAACGAGTCAATACATGAAATTATAACACGATAGTAGATGAAATGAAATATAAGCAACATATTCAGGCGACAAGTCGTAAGCTTAAATAAAGAAAATCAACAATGTAACACTGGAATTTGCTTAATTTTTCAGCTCTTCCAGTAGCTCCTCGACAGAACAGAAGGAGTGAGCCATGAGGAAACTCTTCAGTTTGGACTTTAAGTGTTTGGGCTACTGCTAAGATTTTTGAGTTCTTGTGGTAGCTTATTGAAAATGGATGCAGCAGAACACTCCTTTCTGCACAAGAGTCAAGGAAGTGCATTTCACATGCAGATTTAATTTCTGCTGAGGATTAACTGAGTGAAAGCTGCTAACTCTTGGGAATGAGCTAATATTGCTAACGACAAACGACATTAAAGAAAATATACACTGTGAGGGCAATGTCAGAATTCCCAGATTATTGAATAGGGGTCGACAAGAGGTTCTCGATCTTACACCACATATAGCTCGAACAGCCCGTTTTGAGCCAAAAATACCCTTTTTGAATCAGAAGAATTACCCCAAAAAATAATGCCATACTACATAAGCGTTTGAAAATATGCGAAGTAGACTACTTTTCGTGTTGAAATGTCACTTGTTTCAGATGCTGTTCTAATGGTAAATAAAGCAGCATTTATTTTCTGAACGAGATCCTGAACATGGGCTTTCCACGAAAGCTTACTATCTATCCAAACGCCTAGGAACTTGAACTGTTCTGTCTCGGTTATAATATGCCTATTCTGTCTGATAAAAATATCGGTTCTTGTTGAATTGTGAGTTAGAAACTGTAAAAACTGAGTCTTACTGTCATTTAGCATCAAATTATTTTCCACAAGCCACAAACTTATTTCATGAACTACATTATTTGATACTGTTTCAATACTACACACAAGAACCTCCACTACCAAGCTGGTGTCATCAGCAAACAGAAATATTTTTGAATCACCTGTAATACTAGAAGGCATATCATTTATATAAATAAGAAACAGCAGTGGCCCCAGCACCGACCCTTGGGGAATGCCCCACTTAACAGTGCCCCATTGGGACTGAACATCACTACCACTCTCAGTATTGCGGAGAATTACCTTCTGCTTTCTGTTCTTAAAGTATGAGATGAAACAATTGTAAGCTACTCACCTTACTCCATAATGGTCCAACTTCTGCAATAATATTTTGTGGTCAACACAGTCAAATGGCTTTGTTAAATCAAAGAAAACACCTAGTGTTCGCAACCTATTATTTAATCCTTCCAAAGCCTCACAGGGAAAAGAGAATATAGCATTTTCAGTTGTTAAACCATTACTGAAACCAAACTGTACATTTGACAGCAAATTATTTGAATTTAAACCTTGTATATACAACCTTCTCGATAACTTTAGCGAACACCGATGGCATAGAAATAGGTCTAAAATTGTCAACATTATCCCTGTCTCCATTTTGATAAAGTGGCTTCACTACCGAGTACTGTAATCGGTCAGAAAACCGATCACTCCTAAAGGAAAGGTTACAGATATGGCTAAGTACTGGGCTAACATACATACACTCCTGGAAATGGAAAATAGAACACACTGACACCGGTGTGTCAGACCCACCATACTTGCTCTGGACACTGCGAGAGGGCTGTACAAGCAATGATCACACGCACGGCACAGCGGACACACCAGGAACCGTGGTGTTGGCCGTCGAATGGCGCTAGCTGCGCAGCATTTGTGCACCGCCGCCGTCAGTGTCAGCCAGTTTGCCGTGGCATACGGAGCTCCATCGCAGTCTTTAACACTGGTAGCATGCCGCGACAGCGTGGACGTGAACCGTATGTGCAGTTGACGGACTTTGAGCGAGGGCGTATAGTGGGCATGAGGGAGGCCGGGTGGACGTACCGCCGAATTGCTCAACACGTGGGGCGTGAGGTCTCCACAGTACATCGATGATGTCGCCAGTGGTCGGCGGAAGGTGCACGTGCCTGTCGACCTGGGACCGGACCGCAGCGACGCACGGATGCACGCCAAGACCGTAGGATCCTACGCAGTGCCGTAGGGGACCGCACCGCCACTTGCCAGCAAATTAGGGACACTGTTGCTCCTGGGGTATCGGCGAGGACCATTCGCAACCGTCTCCATGAAGCTGGGCTACGGTCCCGCACACCGTTAGGCCGTCTTCCGCTCACGCCCCAACATCGTGCAGCCCGCCTCCAGTGGTGTCGCGACAGGCGTGAATGGAGGGACGAATGGAGACGTGTCGTCTTCAGCGATGAGAGTCGCTTCTGCCTTGGCGCCAATGATGGTCGTATGCGTGTTTGGCGCCGTGCAGGTGAGCGCCACAATCAGGACTGCATACGACCGAGGCACACAGGGCCAACACCCGGCATCATGGTGTGGGGAGCGATCTCTTACACTGGCCGTACACCAGTGGTGATCGTCGAGGGGACACTGAATAGTGCACGGTACATCCAAACCGTCATCGAACCCATCGTTCTACCATTCCTAGACCGGCAAGGGAACTTGCTGTTCCAACAGGACAATGCACGTCCGCATGTATCCCGTGCCACCCAACGTGCTCTATAAGGTGTAAGTCAACTACCCTGGCCAGCAAGATCTCCAGATCTGTCCCCCATTGTGCATGTTTGGGACTGGATGAAGCGTCGTCTCACGCGGTCTGCACGTCCAGCACGAACGCTGGTCCAACTGAGGCGACAGGTGGAAATGGCATGGCAAGCCGTTCCACAGGACTACATCCAGCATCTCTACGATCGTCTCCATGGGAGAATAGCAGCCTGCATTGCTGCGAAAGGTGGATATACACTGTACTAGTGCCGACATTGTGCATGCTCTGTTGCCTGTGTCTATGTGCCTGTGGTTCTGTCAGTGTGATCATGTGGTGTATCTGACCCCAGGAATGTGTCAATAAAGTTTCCCCTTCCTGGGACAATGAATTCACGGTGTTCTTATTTCAATTTCCAGGAGTGTATATCCTCGACCTGTCTCTGCAGACCAGCCACTTCATTTGCGACTGACCATATGGCTTTAATTTTATCCTGAGACTTAACTATTCTATCTGCATACCACATACTTTTTGCCTTTCTAATAACATTTTTAAGCACCTAACAATACTGTTTGTAATGGGCTGCTGCATTTAGATTTTGACTGTTTCTAACGTTTTGATATAATTGCCACTTTGTTCTACAAGATATTCTTATCCCTCTAGTCAGCCACCCAGGCTGCCTGTTTGTACTAGTACCCTGTTTTGAATGTTCTAACGGAAAGCAACTTTCAAAGAGCATGAGAAAAGTCTTGAGAAAAGCATTATATTTATCGTCTACTGTATCAGCGCTATAAACATCTTGCCACTCTTGTTCCTTGATAAGGTTTACAAAGGTCTCTACAGCAACTGGATCAGCTTTCCTAAACAGCTGATGACTATATTTAACATGTGTTGCAGCACAAAAACCTTTTAGAGTTAAAATTTGTGCATCATGATCTGAAAGGCCATTCACCTTTTTGCTAACAGAATGCCCTTCTAGTAATGAGGAATGAACAAAAATGCTGTCTATGGTTGTTCTACTGTTCCCTTGCACTCTCGTTGGAAAGAATACGGTTTGCATAAGATTATATGAATTAAGGAGGTCTACAAGCATCCTTTTCCTTGCACAATCACTTATACAATTAATATTGAAGTAACCACATATAACAAAACTTTTTGTATTTCCTATAAAGTGAACCAAGAACCTCCTCTAGCTTTAGCAAAAATGTTGTGAAATCGGAGTCTGGGTATCTATAAATAACAACAGTTAAAAGTTTAGCTCCACTAAATTTAACCACACCTCGCACAACATTCAAACACCTTTTCAGTACAGTACTTTGAAACATCAATTGACTCAAATGAGATGCCGTTTTTCACATACATGGGTACTCCCCCACACCGCAAAGAGCTCCTAGAATAGCTGCCAGCCAACCTGTATCCTGGTAAAGGAAGCCTCTGAATTATCACCTTATTTAAGAAGTGTTCAGATATACCAATAATTTCAGAGTCAACATCTATAAGCAGTTCACTAACTTTATCTCTAATACCTTGTATATTTTGATGAAATATACTAATTCCCTCATTACTCGGATACCTAAGCTTTGTCGAAAGTGGTTCCTTTCTTAGAGAGACTTCCCTTAAGCAGGAATACCTATCAGCTGACTTCAATCTAAAAAAGGTGCAGCTCTAGCACGAACTACTACAGGAATTTTCCCATGAGTGATCCCACCACCCCCACCTATGCTGTCACCTATAAACTTTGCCAACCTCCCCTTCTCATACCTGTTCATTTCACTGCATATTTATTTCAGTAACTTCCTGTACTATACTCTACATTTCTTTCAACGTATGCTTCAAATTTCGTAGAGCTATGATACTTAGTGGCAGATTTACATATAGACCCACTAGGCACAGGCCTAGAGGCGGAATTTTAACCTTTTACGTTTTAAAATAACTGCGCTTAGAAACGACGAAAGTTTTTAATAATGTTAAACAACTTGCTAGTTTACATAAGCGTTAAGAACGAAATTCGACAACACAAGCTTGGAAATATACGTAGTTTACTTGGTTACTGAATTCAAATTTAACATTGGGTTTCTGTCTGGTATCATCTTCATGATTGTTCAAAATATTTTTAAGTAAGCTCTCAGGACGGCAATCTACAATACAATGTCTGAAACGTTATTATTCCGAGAATGTTGTCGGCTTTTGCTTAACCCTACCATGTTTTCCCCGTGAAAATACCGGCGCCCCTGAAAAGGTGTGATAGACTAATCAGCAGTTTCTTGAATACTATAACATTTGTGGGTCTCAGTATGTAAAACCCGACTCTGCTTAAATTTCTTGTAGAAATTTAAGTAGAGGCGGCAGACATTGTGACTGATATAGACGATGAATGCACCTAAAAAAAATTACGAAACCGCAAGCTTCATGGTGACGAAGAAGCCGACTATGAAGAAGTTTTTCTGACTGGAAGGGAAAAATTTAGAGTCGAAATATTTCTCCCACTGGACAACTTGTACGTCGAATTAGTGAGGAGGAATGAAAGCTATAGAACATTGTTAGACTCCTTCACAGTTTTCAGTGACCTTAAGAACAGTTGACCTGACGATATTGCTGAACGTGCAGCAAAACTCCAAGGGTCATATGACACAGATTTAGAGCCTTCCTTCCCTAGTGAATGTGTACATTTCGCGGAACTTTTGAAATCTTGTGAGATTAGTGATATACCAGTCGAAATAGTAATTTTTTACGAAAAGAGAGGTTACAGTCCGTCTTCCTGAAAGTTGACATTGCTCTTAGAATATTTCTATGTATGGCACTTACAAATTGTTCAGCAGGACGGTCGTTTTCGGCTCTTAAGAGACTGAAATCGTTCCTACTACGTTCTACGTTGTCTGAGGAGAAATTGAACGCCTTGTCCATTCTTCACATTGCAGCCGACCTCCTAAGTGATTACCGTCTGAGCTATGAAGATATGATCAACGAGTTTTCTGCCGTAAAAGCCAGACGCAAACTTTGCTGACTGGAGAGTTTGTTTATTTATTCATATTAGTGTTAAAAATTTAAGATTATTATGTGATTTTATTATAACTTAGATCACATTCATTGGATTTACAAACTACGTATTCCTGCTTATTTTGCAATTGCCGATGGCAGAACGCGGAACTAAACCTCATTTACTTGCAGACGTGACCGAAGGCACCCGACACTACGAAACAACACCCGAATGACCCAGGCCGCTCGGCGCTTTACAGTCAAATCATACTGATACTGTAGTATATTACAACTGATGCATATTCTTGGCGTCTGCAGAAATGTATAGTTATCGCGGAAATATACGTTATCGGAGAGTACGCTCAGATGAAAAAGTGTTGATAAATAACGTAGTTCAGTTCTGTCGATAAATACGTGAAAGCTTTGCTAATACCGTTAGAAAGAGCTATGGTGAGAGCAGTAGCTGCAGTACAAAACTGTTCAGCCCTTATATGGATTAAAGGTATTGTGTACACTTATTACGCAGCGTCTAGCTACACAGACCCTAATACTTTACACGTCAAGTATTAAATTATAAAACAAATTTGATTTTTCCACACTAGTCTGTAAAATTATGTGTTGCTAATCTAGTTATGTGTTTGTTCGTCTGTATTTAGTTATTAGTTCGTGCACGGAAATCTCTGTTTCATTTTCATTTCTTATGCTTTCCTATAGATACACATATTAATACCGAACGTGGTTTTGTATCTGCTACACATTCAAGTTATTAGATCGTAAAACGACACTTTAATTTTGAACGCATCTCTGTAAAAGTACTTATGAAATTCTGTGTATGACGCATTCGCTTCAATTTTTAGACCGTAACACAACTTTTTTATTTTCATTTTCGACGGTTTCGTGTAAAAGAACAGACAAAAGTGTATGTATAACAAAACTCCGTTGTCTCCTACACGCTCTGCTGAATTTTTAGGCCATAAAAGAGAAGTTATTTTTTTTTTGTTTTCTTATGTGTTAACATAATGCAGTTTAACGTTTGTTTTATCCGCTGACGTACACCAAGTTCAGATCAGGAACTATATTACATTGTGATTGAGCGTGACTAGACCGCTGACGCGTCCTTCAGAACAACGAATAGCAGAGTACGGAAACAGCTCACAGCGCTCCCACCCAAAACGGCAATTGTGAAGTGATCGGGTAATAGTTATTATTTAAAACATGTGGTTTTTTTGCGGGGGGGGGGGCGGAAGGGCGCATATAATATGGTGTGACTAGTGGTGCAAAATTTTTAAACCCGTCACCGGTGATACTTAGCAGCAGTGAAAGTTAGTTTCGTCCTTGCGTTTTCCACACCAGTGTAGTTTGGCTGGTAGAAAACTTACATCATTCATGGGGGAGCGAGTGGGATGAAAAGAACTAAAGTAATTAGCGTTGTCATGGAATCAGAATGAATTTTTCGCTCTGCAGCGGAGTGTGAGCTGATACGAAATACCAAACTTCCTGGATAATCCCCCCCCCCCAACCCCCGCACACAAACACACACACACACACGCCTCCCCAACGTGAGACCACCAACAGATAGCTTAGTGGCATACCTACCAGAGCGCCACTTGTGTCTACCCTTTAATACAGATTGCTCACATCCGGAAGGCTCAGTATGGTGCAGACGTATGAATCAAACACGTAGCCATGCCACCGAAACACACTCGTGCTTCCTATAGCCAACTGAGCTACTTTGTGAGAGGACAAATTGTGGCCTTCCGAATGGCAGGATGGTCCTTTCGCAGAATTGCCACTCGAGTTGGACGTACTGCAACGATGCTGGTATCGGTGGTCACCTGAACATTCCCACAGCCATAGACGAGGTTTTGGTCGTCCACGCAGCGGAGATTCCCGCCAGGATCGTCTTATGGTAAGGGCAGCAGTGGCAGACCGTACGGCTACCACAGCATAGATAAGAGGACTTGTGAGCCCAGATGTGTCAACACGACCTGTTGCGAACCGGTTATTAGCAGTGGCACTATGATAATGCACACCTCTAGGACGTCTTCCACTCAGGCCACAACTTCGACGTGTACGGCTCGACAGCTACCGTCAGATGATCACTTGGATGACGGAATGGCGCGCCGTGGTCTTCTGCTATGAAAGCAGATTCTGCCCGCACTCAAGTGATGGTCGCTTACGCGTACGATGTAGATCTGGTGAGCGCTGTCTCGTAGACTGCATTCGATCAAGACACACTGGCCCATCCCATGTCTTATGGTTTGGGGTGCGGATAGGTACAACCCTCGTTGACCTTTGATGCTACACTAACCAGCGCCCGGAATGTGCAAAATGTTGTTAAACCCATTCTTTTGCAGTTATCATAACATGAAGGTGATGTGTTGCTCCAACACAATAATGCTCTCCCACAGACTGCCAGTGAAGGTCAACGTGCTCTGCAAGACGTGAGTAATCTCCCTGGCCATCACGATCTCCGGACTTGTCTCTAATCGAGCACGTATGGCAAATGACGGGGTGAGAAGCGACTCGTGATACGAAATTTCCTGTGTGCCGTGCCGAAACTCGAATCCCTAGGCTGTGGCTAAGCCGTGTCTCGGCAATATCCTTTTTTTCAGCGATGCCAGTCACACAAAATTCGCAGGAGAATTTCTGTGAAGTATGGAAGGTGGAGGATGAGGTACTGGCGAAAGTAAAGCTGTGAAGACGGATCGTAAGTCGTGCAAGAGGTAACTCCTTTGGTGGAGCAAAAGGCAAAGCTCCCGAATTCGAGTCTCGGCCGAGCATACTGTTTAAATATGCGAGGGAGTTTCGTTGTCATGGAATTCTTATAGAAATTCCAAACTGACGAAATAGATGCACGATCTATCCACATTAAGTGAAAAAAATATTTTCCTTGGGGTAGAAATGCATAATACCCACTGCAGTGGGAAGAAACTGAAAGCAACCGAAACTGTTGTCGAATCTCAAGTTTCCGGAATATTTAGGTATCACGCTTGATTACTTTTCAGCGCTAAGAATCGAAATGAAGATGATAAACAAAGAGGTATAGTTTGCTCGTTTCACTGACGAGAGTCTCACTAGGTTTAAGGTTATGTCGTTCCTGGTACAGCAATTTTAATGGACAGTTGTGTATTTTTTAAGGATATTTGGCAATTACATATGGAAATAGTTACCAGGTATCCCGTACAAATAAAGCTAAATGCATTTATTGATTGTTAACGTTCTGTGACCATAACCAGGCGAACGATATGATATTCGTTTCAAGGTACAAAATGTGTAAGTTTAGATTACAAATGCCACAGAGCTAACGGCAGTAGAGATGTCCATCTAAATATTTTGCTTTATGTCATTCGAAACAATGTTTACTATAAGCGAAACTAAATACTACGGCGAATGGAAGAGAGAGAAAAATTTCAACTGAGAGCAGAAACAGCCTTGGGAAAGTATTCTATAAATTATTTATGCGATTTATCTCCTTCGTACTTTAGCTACGATAATAACTGCCTTTTACACAAAAAAATATTCATGCCACCCCGTCGTATTTCGCTGCATTTTTGCAGTTGTATGGTAACTGATCATGTTTTAATATAATATTTTATGTTATTTTAAACTTGAAGTATAAGTTTATGATTATATGATAATCATTTTATTAAAGAGATGCTGAAGCAGTTTTCACCTCTTTTGTAGGTTGCCGTGTACTTGTTTATACCGCCATTACGCACGTAAAAATCCCTACTTGCGTTGTGTGATGCTTCTTGCTTGTGGGTGTCCACGTTTAACGTCATACAAGTTTTCTGAAATATTTGTCCCGTGATAATCCGAAGTAGCCTGTGACTGTTCTACTTTTTCACTTTGTCATCACCGTGAAACGTAAGACTCCCTACGGTGATACGTCTGCTTACTATAATTTCCACGGTCACGTTCTGCATTGAAGATGCGTATTCTTTTAGAAACTGTTGATTCAGTCTTCACCTCAGAAAACTGTACATGAACGTCCGTCGCTAAAATGTCCCTCCATTACACGATGCCACTACTTCAGTCTCACATACGATGACCGTAGATCGTAATTTCGTTCCGACCGTAAACATGCCACCCCGTTTGAATCCCAGCAATGAATATTCGTTCCCATCGACCATACAACAGTACACGCTTATCTGTTTGAAGTTCCTCTTTGTATAGTTCGTAGAGGTTAAACATATTCAATATTCGCAGTATATACAAAGCAATGCAATGTAGCGAAACGCGGTCTACATTCCGTTATGAAATAATTTGAAAATAGTAAACAGTGTAAAGAAAATATTTATGGAAAAACTGGACGATAGTATAACCATTTTATGAACATTTTAACAGTACCATGCTAACAAACAGCTGCTTCATATCTAGTGAACATACACACGGATATGAGAAACTGTGAACAAAAGCTGCTTGTTTACGTAAATATTTACTGAGCAATAACAATTTCAGCTGGTCGACGAAAAAATGTGAAAAGCACCGGCGATCGGAAATTATTTCTTTTCATTTGTGTTTAAGCAAAATGTAAATAGGGCTACTGCATCGGCTGAAGTGCGCTCTCTCGTAACACAAAGTTAAATTATATTATCTTTATCCCTCGAAGACAGCACTGGCCTTACGTTTTTTGGGGGGGGGGGGGGGGGAGAGGGGGGGGGGGAACTCGGCTTGTTATTGTCACAAACGCTGCACAATCTCCTCTCGTCTATTAGTATTACCTCTTCTGGACTTCGCTGACTGAGGTCACCATCTCAATACATAATACATAACATGATGTAAGCTCGACGTACATTACTTTCACAGCTCTGATTTCGGCTATGTCACTATTTATAAGTTACGGCAAATAATGAAAAAATGTTGCGTAGAAAATGTTAACAGATTTTACGAACTTAAGAGCAACCTAACCAAGTTTTGTTAATACATAGCGGTTTGATAGCTAACCGTGATCGCCAATGTATGTGGGTTGACACCACTGTCGTGATCTGGTTCTGGAGCACCGTTTCACAATCAATTAGTACAATACAATTGCCTTTCATGCCTAGTGATACGAGGCCGTTGGGATCCAGTACCTCGTTCCGTATTACTCTCCTGAACCCATCGATTCCATATTCTGCTAACAGTCATTGGATCTCGACCAGCGCGAGCAGCAATGTCGCTGTACGATAAACCGCAATCGCGATAGGCTACAATCCGACCTTTATCGAAGTCGGAAACGTGATGGTACGCATTTCCTCTCTTTACACGAGGCATCACAACAACGATTCACCAGGCAACGCCGGTCAACTGCTGTTTGCGAATGAGAAATCGGTTGGAAACTTTCCTCATGTCAGCACGTTGGAGCTGCCGCCATCGGCGCCAACCTTTTGCGAATGCTCTGAAAAGCTAATCATTTGCATATCATAGCATCTTCTTCCTGTCGGTTAAATTTCGCGTATGTAGCACGTGATCTTCGTTGTGTAGCAATTTTAATGGCCAGTACTGTACCACCCTGGCTGTGTCAGCTGGCGATAACCGTCATCCAGCACGTTGTCTTCCCTTATTGAACGATATCACCGCCTAGCGTGGTAGTGCACGTGACGACGCGTGACGAAATAACGAGGCCTTCGCTGACGTGGATAACCGACAAAGGCTAGCCGCTCCTGGCCTCGCCTAGATTGAGGCTACACTAACGCAACAACAGTGACGAAGGGGTGGACTACCTGATGGGAATGATACACAGCATACACCCTGAAGCGCCAAAGAAACTGGTATAGGCAAGCGTATTCAAATACACAGACATGCATACAGGCAGAATACGGCGCTGCCGTTGGCAACGCATGCGTAAGACAACTGTCTGGTGCAGTTGTAAGATCGGTTACCACTGTTACATTGACAGAATATCAAGATTTAAGAGAGTTTCAACGTGGTGTTGTAGGCGGCGCACGAGCGATGGGACACAGCATCTTCGAGGTAGCAATGAAATGGGAATTTCCCCGTACGACTATTTCACGAGTGCACCGTGAATATCAAGAATCAGGTAAAACATCAAATCTCCGACATCGCTGCGGCAGGGAAAAAGGTCCTGCAAGAACGGGACCAACGACGACTGAAGAGAATCGTTCAACGTGACAGGTGTGCAACACTTCCGCAAATTGCTGCAGATTTCAATGCTGGGCCATCAACGAGTGTCAGCGTGCGAACCATTCAACGAAACACCTCATGTACCTTCCATGAGAGCACGACACAAAGCTTTGCGCCTCGCCTGGGCCCGTCGACACTGGTATTGGACTGTTGATGACTGGAAACATGTTGCCTGGTCGGACGAGTTTCGTTTCAAATTGTGTCGAGCGGATGGACGTTTACGGGGTATGGAGGCCACTTCGTGAATCCATGGACCCTGCATCTCAACAGAGAGCTGGTGGGATGTGCGCAGTTGGAGTGATATGAGACGTCTAGATACGGCTGTGTCAGGTGACACGCACGTAAACACCCCGTCTGATCACCTGCATCCATTCATATCAATTCTGCATTCCGACGTCTAGATACCACTCTGACAGGTGGCACGTACTTAAGCATCCTGTCCGATCACCTGCATTCCATTCATTCCGACGGACTTGGGCAATTCCAGCAGGACAATGCGACACCGCACATGTCCAGAATTGCTACATAGTGCTTTCAGGAACACTTTTCTAAGTTTAAACACAATCGTTGGCCACAAGACTCCCCAGATATGAATATCTGGGATGCCTTGCACCGTGTTGTTCAGAAGAGACCTCCAACTCCTCGTACTCTTACGGATTTATGGACATCCCTGCAGAATTCATCGAGTCATTTCCCTCCAGCATTACTTCAGACATCAGTTGAGTCCACGCCACCTCTTGTTGCGGCACTTCTGCGTGCTCGCGGGGGACCTACACGATATGAGGCAGGTGTACCATTTTCTTTGACTCTTCAGTGTAGTACGAGATATACGGGTTGTCTGTTTTAACTGATTGTTTCCATAAGTGCGCACAAAAATATAACAGGACATAGAGAATACTCCACTGATCAATTTGAGGAAGGGAACCAGGGGTCGGAGAAGCCAGCGTAAGCAGACATGGAAGTAAACTTGTCTACCGCTTTGTGTAGCATTACTGTCTAGCATTACTGCTTTCTAGCTTATTTACAACTAACATGCGCGCACGTTTACACGTGTTGTGCTGTTTATTTACTTGTACATTCTATATTTCCTGCAAGGAAGCAAGGAGGAAGAGCGTCGTTGCTAGGAAGTCATGATGCAGGTGTTGTTTACTTTACTTGTCCTTAAGGTGGCTCTGTTGTATCGTATTGTATTGTCCTACGACAGAACGTGTTATGAATCAACGATAGACCCATTCATTACTCAGTGCTATTCAGAGACGTACAGTACAATACGATGGAAGAGTACCGGTAGAGTTTCGCAGGACTCACTGATGTGCACCTTGTGAATGGGGAAGTACGCTGCAATGTTCTCGCTGCTGAAAGGCTGTACGGGGAACGATTTCCTAACAGGCAGCATCCGTCACGACGAGTGTTTTTTCTCTCAGTCGATGAATGCGGGACACTGGTTCATTGGAAAGAAGAAACGAGAGACGTGCAATATGAGGACCACTCGCACACCCGATTTTGAAGAGGAGGTGCTGGAACGTGTCGCAGCGTACCACATTAGAAGTACTCGTCGTATTGCACGTGAAATGGGCGCTGCACGTACTAGCGTGTGGCGAGTACTCCACAAACAAAAATTATACCTACGTCATCCACAATGGGCCCATGGAATGTTGGTGACTGACTTTTCATCAAGAGTCGCATCGTGTCAGTGGTTGCTCCAGCATTTGACTGATTGACCCGAATTCCTCCATATCGTGCTGTTTATTGACGAGGTCTCATTTGATCGTGATGGTATTTCGAACAGCAGGAACAGCCATTCGGGGGATGAGGAAAACTCTCACGTTGTAGTTTTGCTATGAATATCTGCACCGGCATCGTAGGCGACAATCTCAGTGGGCCATATCTTCTACCTGGCCGTCTGAATGGCCACCTGCACGACGTTCGTGCTAAGAGTTCAACCCGACTTATTGGAGAACGAAACCTTGGCTGTTCGTGAGAGGATGTGGATACAACATAACGGTGCACCGCCTCACTTCATTGTGGATGTGCGGAACCATTTCAGTGCTGTATTTCCTGGTCGCTAGATTGGAAGGGGACGTTCTATTCCAAGCCCTGCGAGGCCACCTGACCTGAATCCCGTTGTTTATTTCGTTTAGGGGTATCTAAAGTCAGTTGTATGTGAGACCCCAGCGGACTCGGAGATGGAATTTGTAGCCATAACTGTAGCTGCCTGTGGTGTGATTTGAAACACACCAGGACTATTTGTCAGGGTGCATCAGAATCTTTTTCGCCGATGTTATGCTTGCATTGACGTTGATTGCCGTCAGTTTCAGCACATTTTGTAAGACACAGTACAAATGGTGCGTTCATTGTGTCAATGATGGTATTTTCATTTATAGCTACTGTAACTAAAAAGTACTCAATAATGTGATTTTATTCCTATTATCTCCTTAAACTCGCTTGTTTTTACCACAGGTTCCCTGCGTCAGACTGTTCGTGAAGCATCCTCTGCGTCATGTTAAATTTTGCGTGCTCTTGCGGGAGCTCTCTGCATATACCGGTGCCTCTGTTATGGGTTGTCAGACTATTTTAGCTGATATTTCAGCAGATATTCGTAATTTCGTTCTTGCAACGTGTAGCTGTAAGCAACCCAAACAAATACTGCTCATTAAGTCTCTCATGCGACGCCCAGGTTCGATGTTTTTTTCCCTTTGCAAACAAAAATACTTTTCAATCGGAATTTTACGCGCTCATTCGATAAATCGATCCCAAATTAGTCGAGTCGGGAATTCGTTTTATCGACATGTACATGCAGGACAGTAAAATACAAAAATAAACACCAATGCAGCAGCTGGTCAATAACGTTGGATGGTTGGCTGTAGCGGTCAGCGCCGTCTCTGCTGGAGTGCTGGCTTTTCTCCTTGTTTTACTGACCCTGTTAATACGTATCAATGAAACGAATATCAGAATAGACTAATCTGGCGCCACTCTATCGAATGAGTACGTTAAATTCCACTTTCAAATTCGTTTTGTTTGTGACAGGAAACAAACCTATTCCTTCTGTCGACAGTGGAAGTCGCATAAAATACGCGATAAACTCCATTTGTCTGGGCTGACGCCAGCTGCACAATGCAGAGACGAAACTGCAAATATCCACTAAAACACCTAAACTGCGCCTGACGACTCTTAGGAGAGAGACCCTCTACGCAGAGTGTAACGGGTGTGAGGGGAGATATTTATAAGCTGCGGGCCTATGGGGTATCGTCTCAGTTGTGCAACTGGATTCGTGTTTTCCTGTCAGGAAGGTTGGAAGGTTTCAGTTCGTAGTAATAGGCGGCAAATCATCGAGTAAAACTGAAGTGATATCAGGTGTTCCTCAGGAAGCATCCTGGGACCTCTGCTGTTCCTGATCTATATAAATGACCTGGGTGACAATCTGAGCAGTTCCCTTAGGTTGTTCGCAGATGATGCTGTAATTTACCGTCTTGCAAGTTCATCCGAAGACCAGTATCAGTTGCAAAGCGATTTAGAAAAGATTGCTGTATGGTGTGGCAGGTGGCAGTTGACGCTAAATAACGAAAAGTGTGAGGTGATCCACATGAGTTCCAAAAGAAATCCGTTGGAATTCGATTACTCGGTAAATAGTACAATTCTCAAGGCTGTCAATTCAATTAAGTACCTGGGTGTTAAAATTACGAACAACTTCAGTTGTAAAGACCACATAGATAATATTGTGGGGAAGGCGAGCCAAAGGTTGCGTTTCATTGGCAGGACACTTAGAAGATGCAACAAGTCCACTAAAGAGACAGCTTACACTACACTCGTTCGTCCTCTGTTAGAATATTGCTGCGCGGTGTGGGATTCTTACCAGGTGGGATTAACGGAGGACATCGAAAGGGTGCAAAAAAGGGCAGCTCGTTTTGTATTATCATGTAATAGGGAGAGAGTGTTGCAGATATCATACGCGAGTTGGGATGGAAGTCATTAAAGCAAAGACGTTTTTCGTCACAGCGAGATCTATTTACGAAATTTCAGTCACCAACTTTCTCTTCCGAATGCGAAAATATTTTGTTGAGCCCAACCTACATAGGTAAAATAAGAGAAATCAGAGCTCGAACGGAAAGGTTTAGGTGTTCGTTTTTCCCGCGCGCTGTTCGGGAGTGGAATGGTAGAAATATAGTATGACTGTGGTTCGATGAGCCCTCTGCCAAGCACTTAAATGAGAATTGAAGAGTAATCATGTAGATGTAGATGTAGATGTAGTAACTTAACATGTACACACAGCAGTGGGTTGCTTTTTTTTCCTTTTTTTTTCTCCACATCGAACAGTCTTCCCACGAACACGACACTATACGGACTCATATTTTTTACGTAGTTTAACTTCACTAGTAACTGGACTGCACCTGTCGGTATAGATTCACCATTTAGCGCCCACGTGTCCTCACTTCAACCCTTGATCTGGGGCCCAGGGGAAAATAAGCATTAACGACTTACCCTTTTCACATGTGCTTGAAGGTAGTAACCAGCCTAGAAACATACCACTACTAATAGCTAGAACTACAAAATGGCTCTGACCACTATGGGACTTAATATCTGAGGTCATCAGTCCCCTAGACTTAGAACTACGTAAACTTAATTAACCTAAGGGCATCACACACATCCATGCCCGAGGCAGGATTCGAACCTGCTACCGTAGCAGCAGTACGGTTCCGGACTGAAGGGCCTAAAACCGCTCTACCACAGCGGCCGGCTGCTAGAACTACACTGAAGCGCCAAAGAAACTTGTATAGGCATGCGTATTAAATTACACGGATATGTAACCAGGCAGAATACGGTGCTGCGATCGCCAGCCCCTACATAAGACAATTGTCTGGCGCAGTTGTTAGATCGGTTACTGCTGCTACAATGGCAACTTATCAAGATTTAAGTGAGTTTGGAAGTAGTGCTATAGTCGGTGCACGAGCGATGGGACACATCATCTCCGAGGTAGCGATGAAGTGGCGATCTTCTCGTATGACCAGTGTACCGCCAATATTAGGAAACGGGTAAAACATCAAATCTCCGACACCGCTGCGGCCGGAAAAAGTTCCTGCAAGAACAGGACCAACGACGACTGAAGAGAATAGTCCAGCGTGACAGAAGTGAACACTTCCGCAAATTTTTGGAGATTTCAGTGCTGGGCCTTCAACAAGTGTCAGCGTGCCAACCATTCAACGGAATATCATCGGTATAGGCTTTCGGAGCTGAAGGTCCACTCGTGTACCCTTGATGACTGCATGACGCAAAGCTTTACGCCTATCCTGGGCCCGTCAACACCGACATTGGACTGTTGATGACTGGAAACATGTTGCCTGGTCGGACGAGTCGCCGGCCTTGGTGGCCGAGCTGTTCTAGGCGCTACAGTCTGGAAGCGAGGGATCGCTACGGTCGCAGGTTTGAATCCTGCTTCGGCCATGGGTGTGTGTGCTGTCCTTAGGTTAGTTAGGTGTAAGTAGTTCTAAGTTCTAGGGGACTGATGACCTCAGCAGTTAAGTCCCATAGTGCTTAGAGCCAATTGATCCATTTTCGAACGAGTCCAGTTTCAAATTTTATCTAGCGGTTGGACGCATACAGGTGTGGAGAGAAACTCATGAATCCATGAACCCTGCATCTCACCAGGGGACTGATCAAGCTGGTGGAGGCTCTGTAATGGCGTGGGGCGTGTGTAGTTTGAATAATATGGGACCCCTGACAAGTCTAGATATGACTCTCACAGGTGACACGTACTTAAGCATCCTGTCTGATCACTTGCATTCCATTTATTCCGACGGGCAATTCCAGCAGAACAATGAGATACCCGACACTTACAAAATTGCTACAGAGACAGCTTTCTGAGTTTAAACACTTCCGCTGGGCACCAAACCCCCCAGACATGAACATTATTGAGCGTATCTGGGATGCCTTGCAGCGTGCTGTTGAGAAGAGATCTCCCCCCCCATCCCCCCCCCCCCCCCGGAACTCTTACAGATTTGTGGACAGACCTGCAGGATTCATGGTGTCAGTTCCCTCCAGCACTGCCGGCCGCGGTGGTCTAGCGGTTCTAGGCGCGCAGTCCGGAACCGCGCGACTGCTACGGTCGCAGGTTCGGATCCTGCCTCGGGCATGGATGTATGTGATGTCATTAGGTTAGTTGGGTTTAAGTAGTTCTAAGTTCTAGGGGACTGATGAGCACAGATGTTAAGTCCCATAGTGCTCAGAGCCATTTGAACCATTTTTGAACCCTCCAGCACTACTTCAGGCATTAGTCGAGTCCATGCCACGCCTTTCGGCGGCATTTCTTGGTTCTCGCGGGGGCCTACTCCATATTAGGCAGGTGTACCAGTTTCTTTGGATCTTCAGTTTATTAGTCTACAAATGAAGTAAATACCGTATACTGTCCGTAGTCACCACTTAGTGCACTTACACCCGTTGTACCCTGTATATATACAGGTTGGTAACTAACAATCCGAAAACCTGAAAGGATTTTGCGAGATAGCTTGTCCTGAGAAGTAAAAGTTCAGAAAAACATTCAATACGTTGCGCCATTTCCGAATTTATTGGCTTTGAAGCTAGCCAATCAGGCCGTGCACGCATAAATTCAAGCGACCGGCCAGAAACGTTGTCGCCAAACGTGTCCTTCGTTTAGTTTCTTAAAACCGAAATAATGAGCGATACAAAAATTGGACGTGGGACGGTAGTAAGGATCATAGCCGAGCGAAATGCTGAGCAGTCCCGTGGTCTGTCAACTACGCTATGAGAACAACTGACACTAATTGTAAATGGCGGGAGGCCTGATTGGCTAACTTCAAGGCTAATTAACTCGGAAACAGCGTAACGTATCGAATTTTTTTTTCTTAACAGTTGTTCCTCAGCACAACGTACCCTGCAAAACCCTTAAAACGTTTCCAGTCTTGCAACACACGAGTGATTCCTTTTGCTAATTCCTTAGATTTTTTACAACCACTCTCCGCAACGCTCGACTGTTCCTATTCTGATCCCCATCTTAGTTTAGCTGCAGTTGTTTCCTCGCGTTTCCTCTTGACAATGACGTCACCAACAGCGGTTCTGGGCAGCTTTAGAAGGGTCGAACAGGCTCTGGTGGGTTTGATACTCAAGTGACATCCAGTGAGCAGCCCACGTTTGAAGTCGCTGAGCTCTCGAAACCGACCTAATCTGTCATTACTGCTTCTCTACTGACCACACAATACCCACCGCCTTGTTTTGTAGTGGCAGAACAGCGTCTAGTGATATCTAGTGGTCACTTCCGCATTACATAGGAGTGTGTCGGTACTTCTGATCATGTTGTTGTTGTTGTGGTCCTCGGTTCTGAGACTGGTTTGATGAAGCTCTCCATGCTACTCTATCCTGTGCAAGCTTCTTCATCTCCCAGTACCTACTGCAACCTACATCCTTCTGAATCTGCTTAGTGTATTCATCTCTTGGTCTCCCTCTACGATTTTTACCCTCCACGCTGCCCTCCAATACTAAATTGGTGATCCCTTGATGCCTCAGAACATGTCCTACCAACCGATCCCTTCTTCTGGTCAAGTTGTACCACAAACTTCTCTTCTCCCCAATCCTATTCAATACTTCCTCATTAGTTATGTGATCTACCCATCTAATCTTCAGCATTCTTCTGTAGCACCACATTTCGAAAGCTTCTATTCTTTTCTTGTCCAAACTATTTATCGTCCATGTTTCACTTCCATACATGGCTACACTCCATACAAATACTTTCAGAAACGACTTCCTGACACTTAAATCTATACGCGATGTTAACAAAATTCTCTTCTTCAGAAACGCTTTCCTTGCCATTGCCAGTCTACATTTTATATCCTCTCTACTTCGACCATCATCCGCTATTTTGCTCCCCAAATAGCAAAACTCATTTACTACTTTAAGTGTTTCATTTCCTAATCGAATACCCTCAGCATCACCCGATTTAATTCGATTTCATTCCATTATCCTCGTTTTGCTTTTGTTGATGTTCATCTTACACCCTCCTTTCAAGACCCTGTCCATTCCGTTCAACAGCTCTTCCAAGTCCTTTGCTGTCTCTGACAGAATTACGTCATCGGCGAACCTCCAAGTTTTTATTTCTTCTCCATGGATTTTAGTACCTACTCCGTATTTTTCTTTTGTTTTCTTCGCTGCTTCCTCAATATACAGATTGAATGACATCGGGGATAGACTACAACCGGGTCTCACTCTCTTCCCAACCACTGCTTCCATTTCACGCCCCTCGACTCTTATAACTGCCATCTGGTTTCTGTACAAATTGTAAATAGCCTTTCTCTCCCTGTATTTTACCCCTGCCACCTTCATAATTTGAAAGAGAGTATTCCAGTCAACATTATCAAAAGCTTTCTCTAAGTCTACAAATGATAGAAACGTAGGTTTGCCTTTCCTTAATATTTCTTCTAAGATAAGTCGTAGGGTCAGTATTGTTTCACGTTTTCCATTATTTCTACAGAATCCAAACTGATCTTCCGTGAGGTCGGCTTCTACCAGTTTTTCCATTCGTCTGTAAAGTATTCGCGTTAGTATTTTGCAGCCGTGACTTATTATACTGATAGTTCGGTAATTTTCACCTGCTTTCTTTGGGATTGAAATTATTATATTCTTCTTGAAGTCTGAGGGCATTTCGCCTGTCTCATACATCTTGCTCACCAGATGGTAGAGTTTTGTCAGGACTGGCTCTCCCAAGACTATCAGTAGTTCTAATGGAATGTTGTCTACTCCCGGGGCCTTGTTTCGAGTTAGATCTTTAACTGCTCTATCAAACTCTTCACGCAGTATCATATCTCCCATCTTCTGATCATATAGTGTACGAATATTCTCAATTTTGTATTTCGCTCTGTACACTATTTTGTTTCTAATTGAAACGGCCGCAGTTATCCTAACGCTTAGTAAGCTGTTGAGCAGTAGGCCTAGGCCAATGACAAGAAAGTAGCGTTCACAGTTGAAACCATGCATAAATTTCTTTAATTAAAAATCTAAATCCTTGTGACGTTAGTAAAATAGCTTTTGAAAACTGTAAGGTGGCAACGGTCCTAATCTTTACATGAGACCATTTAACATGACTGTAATCACTTTGCGAGCACTTTAGGCCAATAAACGCGACTGACAGCGGCGCAATCGCTTTGTAGATACACTACTGGCCATTAAAATTTCCACACCACGAAGACGACGTGCTACAGACGCGAAATTTAACCGACAGGAAGAAGATGCTGTGACATGCAAATGATTAGCTTTTCAGAGCATTCACACAAGGTTGGCGCCGGTGGCACACCTACAACGTACTTACATGAGGAAACTTTCCAACCGATTTCTCATACACAAACAGCAGTTGACCGGCGTTGCCTGGTGAAACGTTGTTATGATGCCTCATGTAAGGAGGAGAAATGCGTACCATCACGTTTCCGACTTTGATAAACGTCGGATTGTAGCCTATCGCGATTGCGGTTTATCGTATCGTGACATTGCTACTCGCGTTGGGCGAGATCCAATGACTGTTAGCAGAATGTGGAATCGGTGGGTTCAGGAGGGTAATACGGAACGCCGTGCTGGATCCCAACGGCCTCGTATCAATAGCAGTCGAGATGACAGACATCTTATCCGCGTGGCTGTAACGGGTCGTGCAGCCACGTCTCGATCCCTGAGTCAACAGATAGGGACGTCTGCAGGACAACAACCATTTGCACGAACAGTTCGACGACGTTTGCAGGAGCATGGACTATCAGCTCGGATACCATGGCTGTGGTTACCCTTGACGCTGCATCACAGACAGGAGCGCCTGCGATGGTGTACTCAACGACGAACCTAGGTGCACGAATGGCAAAACGTCATTTCTTCGGATGAATCCAGGTTCCGTTTACAGCATCATGATGGGTGCATCCGTGTTTGGCGACATCGTGGTAAACGTACATTGGAAGCATGTATTCGTCATCGCCATACTGGTGCATCACCCGGCGTGATGGTATGGGGTGCCATTGGTTACACGTCACAGTCACCTCTTGTTAGTACTGACGGCACGTTGAACTGTGGACGCTATATTTCAGATGTGTTACGACCCGTGGCTCTACCCTGAATTCGATCCCTGCGGAACCCTACATTTCAGCAGGATAATGCCCGACCGCATATTGCAGGTCCT
This sequence comes from Schistocerca serialis cubense, assembly GCF_023864345.2. Taxonomy (NCBI): domain Eukaryota; kingdom Metazoa; phylum Arthropoda; class Insecta; order Orthoptera; family Acrididae; genus Schistocerca; species Schistocerca serialis. Next base: position 138,784,079 of record NC_064641.1, read on the forward strand.
GTACGGGCCTTTCTGGATACAGAAAATGTTTGACTGCTGCCCTGGCCAGCACATTCTCCAGATCTCTCACCAGTTGAAAACGTCTGGTCCATGGTGGCCGAGCAACTGGCTCGTCACAATCCGCCAGTCATATTCTTGATGAACTGTGGTATCGTGTTGAAGCTTCATGGGCAGCTGTACCTGTACACGCCATCCAAGCTCTGTTTGACTCAATGCCCAGGCGTATCAAGGCCGTTATTACGTTCATAGGTGGTTGTTCTGGCTACTGATTTCTGAGGATCTATGCACCCAAATTGCGTGAAAATGTAATCACGTGTCAGTTCTAGTATAATATATTTGTGCAATGATTACCCGTTTATCATCTGCATTTCTTCTTGGTGTAGCAATATTAATGGCCAGGACTGTAATTAGTTGTTATTTGTTGGAGTAACACTCTCGATTACGGTGTACAAAATGTCTGAGGAAACGCATCGGCACGCTGGCTATGTAATGCAGGGAGAATTACGCGATTTTGTAACTATCTGTTTCTGCGTCAATGCACTGTATGCGAGGCACCGAGGACAGCGCTCGGCCAGCGGCTGGAGGCTGCAGCTCCGGAAGCTGTAGCTGGACGCTATGAAAGGAAGGGGCTGGGTAGCCCTGTAATCTGGTCAGCCACGTGTCAGCGGCGGCCACTACAAGCACGCGCGTCTCCAGATGTGTAGCCTCAAGTGTTTACAAAAGCAGGGGTCTCTGTTCGCTCTGACGGGAAATTTTGCCGGGAAATTTGAAGTGCTCCCTTAGGAAAAAAATTCCTGAAAATATGTTGTTGCTCGCAGCTGTGGATCTTCCCAAGTGGCTTGGGCGGAGTTTACTCGTGAAATTTGGTGGAAAGGGAAGAATTGTGGAAAATAGTTCGATTCCCAGGCCGTACATTGGTCGGCACTGGGAAACTGGGTATTTTGAGCGTTTCTAGGGATGTTACTGGCTCGGTAAAGTTTTGGTGGGGAAAACAGAGGCTAAGAGGGATCTTGCTGGACACTCTGTAGTGGTCTTCCCTGTTGGGTTTTCGTTCTGAGAGGACGTTAGCCGTGTCAGCTCTTTGCTGATGGGAATATTGTCGCAATTTGAGAAGTTTACGGACAGCAGTCTGTTGTCCAAGTATTGTGGGAGTGTAGTTTCCGAGGCGCTTCACCCGGAGTCCACGGCCGCGCCGTCGCCCGCCGGAGATCGCAGCCACAACAGCAGTATTACCGTGAGACCGCGCCCGCTTCGGCCTGCGTTAGGAGTAGCGTCGAATAGGTGGATCACGTGCAATTGCTGATTCCACTGAGATTTCACAATAGTTTGGGGTGTAGTGGTTCTTCTTATTTTACGTTTAGTGTCGATGTCAGTCGATCAGCCAATTTATAAGAGATCGCGTTTTGTACCGATTTTGACATAGTTCACTGCCAATCCCAGCTAGGAAGGTAATTTGTAAATGGTTCATTTTTTTTTAATTTAGCATTGGTCTGAAATTGATAATAAATTTATTCTCATTCAGTAGAGCTTTTACTTTCAGTAATTTGGTCCTGAATTCACCCTTTTGCTGTATTTTATTTCTGTGTAATTGTCTGATATCATTGAACCTCTTAGCTGTTCGTTATGGTCCATGTTTGGAATTAAAAACAGGTGTGATTTATCGTCAACACTACCACCGCAGATTACTTAGGGGTGAGACGGTGACATTTAAATCTAGCTTTATCTATTCTTGTGTACATTTCCACTTCCGATTTATCTGTAAGTTGTTTGCCAGGGGCAAACACACGCAAAATCCAGACATACAACAGGTGGGGTGTTACAAAACAAGTAAGAAATTAAACAACTTGCCGAATATTAACTAGGAAATAGGATTAGCAATACCCCCGTCAGCAAAAGGACTTTTAAACAATTAAGAAACTAAGTGATTTATCAAATATTAACAGACATCTAAAGTCAGCCAAGCTGCGTATTAATAGTCAAAACCCTAACGTTTACAAAAATTTTAAATTGGATTTTAAATATAATATTTTAAATGACTGCAGCAACTTTAGTAACAACAGTAGCAACATAAGCAATGCGTCACGTCCGTTGGTGACATAAGTTCAGAATCAGGAGAGGTTGTACAGATACAGTTCAGCCCCACGGCTGCCGCGGTAACCCGACGGACACGGTGGGCGGTGTGAACTCGCCACCCACGGGTGTGCTGGTGGATGGGGTAGGTCCCGTACTGCGTGAACTACAACAGACTAAGAGCTATCCTTAGAAAACCAATAACTGTTCACTGATTTACAAAGGGTGACACATATTACCATGTAAGAGCCAAATACAAATAAACAAACATCTACCCAGTCAGCGAATATGGCGATAAGAAATAAAGCACGTAACAGATGGATAGCACACCGATTACAGGAATGAGAGAACCAAGGAGGCTTACGTACCCCAACATTGTCAACCAGTTACTGGTACTATTATTAAATGAAAGAAAATTCAAACTCGCTGACTTCTAACTCGTTTTGCAGTAAAACGCTAACCGTAAGTAACGAATCGGGATGTTCTAGCTAACGTAAACTCCACTACTTCAAATAGCTAAGTAACCTAATCTCAGGTGTCGCACTTGCTTTAAGAGGCTTTTAACAACTACTCGCCGGCCGCTGTGGCCGACCGATTCCAGGCGCTTTAGTCGGGAACCGCGCTGCTGCTACGGTCGCAGGTTCGAAACCTGCCTCGGGCATGGATGTATGTGATGTCCTTAGGTTAGTTAGCTTTAAGTTGTTCTAAGCCTAGGGGACTGATGACATCAGATGTTAAGTCCCATAGTGCTCAGAGCCATTTGAACCATTTGAACAACTACAGTGGAAAAGTACATTCCTAGTTTAGCAGAATTCACCACAGAGAATCACAGAGCGGGTCAACTAACTACCTCAGCAAAATGTTCTAGAAATACTTAACTAATATGATTGCAGTGAAAGGCACTGTGATTAAATCAAACCAATCCCACTAAAATATTTTGCAAATGCTTAGCTAAAACGATTACAGAGAAAAGGCACTCTGATTACACTTCACTGTGTTTGAAAGAAATAACAACACAGTTCAGCCCTCAACATCGTCCACAGTAAGCCACTCCAAACATGACCACTTTAGACAGGCAGTTATGATTAACGTAACTCCACTAGTTCTGTAACACAGACCACGTAACTTTCACTCGTTTCAGAAACAGCTGCAATTAACGTCTCTAATGAAAAAATTGCGTCCGTTAAGGTACACTTCAGTTCTTACAGAGCGAACCCCCATAAAACAGCGAACACAGTAGACCTTCCGGGAAGGCGAAGGTAGTCACAGCACTACGGCTTTAACAAAACAAGACACAGAAGCTACAGAAAGAGTCTCACCGAAAATATTTGAGAATCGGCAGCGATGTGGCACCCAAAATCTCCACACGCTCGGCACAGGAAAATTTCCAGTCCCATCGCCACTACACCGTGTTCACAGGGTTGGGGTATGTGCAAAAGTCGTTTGCTATTGGCTCCCGACAGTAGAGGTAAGACAGCCTCGCGCCCCGTAGGTGCTCCTTCAAAATCGTCCTGCCAATTCTGTCAATCTGCGTGCAGGTCAAAGCTCCTCCCGCGCAGAACCACCAAAGATCATGCCCCACTATCGCGATCTAGCGATCGATTGATCGATGCGATCTGGCCCGGCTCACGAATTATGCGAATATATTTGCTCACACGCACACATTACATATTTTCATACATCGTCCGCTATGAACATCAGCTCTGATTCCTCTCAATCGAACTACTGCTAAATCCATTCATTCGCGGCACTGGTGTTCGATGCTAGAAACATGAGATGTTAGCCGAAGCGAGCAGTCTGACACTAATTGGTCAAGAGGGAGTGATTTCCTGTCCGATTTACTGCCCGCAGTTCGCCTGTGCTGCTACAACTGCGAAGCGAAATCGACCGGGAGTGTGGGTGCTGCTATTTCATCCTCATCGTAACGAGTTAACAGCGGGGCGTTGCGTCGCACGTAAACATTACACGCTCTCGCGGCTGATATTGAGTTCGTCGAGTCGACCACTTTGACTGAATGCCGATATAAATCGCAATGTGACTATCGCAGTTCAGTAGAGTCGTTCCACACGTCGCGATAATTTCATCAGATTAAACTGAGGCGTATATACCTATCTCTTGCCCGCTCGGTTAGCCAGGCGGTCTAACGCACGGCTTTTCTGAGTAGGAAGGAGCGCCTGGTCCCCGCCACGAATCCGCCCGGCGAACTTGTGTCTAGGTCCGGTGAGCCGACCAGTCTGTGGATGGTTTCTAGGCGTTTTTCCATCTGCCTTGGCGAATGCGGGCTGGTTCCCCTTATTCCGCCTACACTATGTCGGCGATTGCTGCGCGAACAAGTTCTCCACGTACGCGTACACCACCATTACTCTACCACGCATACGTAGGGTTTACACTCGTCTGGTGTGAGACGTTCCCTGTGGGGATCCACCGGGACCGAACCGCACAATAACACTGAAAGAGTGGTTTGATGTGGGCCGACGGAGGGGTGAAGTGGACTGCGGTAGTCGTCGTGGGGTTGTGGACCACTGCGGCTGCAGCGAGGATGGAGCCTCTCCGTCGTTTCTAGGCCCCCGGTTACCATCCAATACAATCCCTGTCTCTTAGGACTCCATTCTCACTGCATATTCACAAGCGGAGTGTTGTTGACAAACGAATGTTAAACGATAGGCAGTCAAATCAAAATTCCCTATTCCTCGTTTTGAGATTCTTACGAACTAAGAAGTCTTCAGAAATATTTTGTAGTTGTAGCTGTGAAGCTTATTTCAGTCAGTGCTCAAACAAATCGTTGTATGGCCATATGGTTGCATCCTTCTGCAGTTCCTCTTCTGATTCCATCGGCTGTACAATCGGCGTAGAGCGCCGAGCTTTCTGAATACGCCATTCTCTGCAACCGTTTTCCCGGAGCACCTTCATGGGATGTTGAGACCCTCTTTATTGGGGCAGACTCTCAGGAGGATGCGCAGTTGCATTTACTCCATTTTGTCGCTCATTATCCGGGAATATTGGACGAATTCTTCGGTATCATTAAGCGGAAACTGTCTTCCATTCACCAGTTAAAACACAAGCACTGCTTGGTAGTGTGAAGAGCGACTTCGCACTGCGGTAATTCTGGGTGTGGCAGGTATCTCGGCAATGTGACACGATTTACGTAATTCAGAAAGCGCTTACTGCCGTGGGGCAACTGCGTCGCCGCAGTTGATACACCGGTTCCCGTCAGATCACCGAAGTTAAGCGCTGTCGGGCGTGGCCGGCACTTGGATGGGTGACCATCCTGTCCGCCATGCGCTGTTGCTGTTTTTCGCGGTGCACTCAGCCTCGTGGTGCCAATTAAGGAGCTACTCGACCGAATGGTAGCGGCTCCGGTCAAAGAAACCCATCATAACGACCGGGATAGCGGTGTGCTGACCACACGCCCCTCCTATCCGCATCCTCAGCCGAAGGTGACACGGCGGTCGGACGGTCCCGATGGACCCTTTGTGGCCTGAAGTCGGAGTGCTTACTGCCGTAGATTGTTTCCCTGAACACCAGCGGTAAAGCAGCCTAACAATTTGGGAGGAGCGAAACAGTGCGCATCAGAGTTACACGCAGTGGGTTATGTCCATACTAAGGTTCCCACACACACGTCTAACTTCTGGGAGTACCGTGCGAGGTGGCACAGTCATTAGCATTCGCATTGGCGACGACGATGGTTCAAACCTCGCGTCCGGCCTTCCTGGTTTAGGTTTTCCGTGATTTCCCTAAATAGCTTCAGCAAATGCTGGGATGGTACCTTTAAAAGGACACGGCCGACTTCCTTCCCCATCCTTGCCTCATCCGATGGAACCGATGACCTCGCTGTCTGGTCCCTTCTAACCACCCAGCCAACTTTCTGGGAATGTGTAATTAAAGAATCTCGATAGATTCGAGTTAGACATTCAGCAAATCATACAATGTAGGCTTTCACGGCCGGTGTTGTCTTCAGTTAAAACTTCCGGGCTGAGAGGCCGTGGTCGATGTATAAAATTTCCACATGACGTTTCGTCTCCATCTGCGGGAGACATCTTCTGAGGTCGTCCGGCAGTAGCCGGCAGTAGCTGGACGACCTCAGAAGATGTCTCCCGCAGATGGAGACGAAACGTCATGTGGAAATTTTATACATCGACCACGGCCTCTCAGCCCGGATGTTTTAAATGAAGAGTCAGCAAAGCGATCGCGACAGTGGCTTCATCCTTTGTAAGGCCTGGGAACCCGCACTGAGTCAGATTAAGACGAGAAAGGATACACGCCGCGACATCCACATGAGTGCTAAAATGAACTAGTAAAAATTCGGCTACACGATAAATCAGTGTAATCCAAAAGCCGTAAATTCAACTAAATACCTAGGTATTACAATTAAGAACAACTTAAATTGGTAGGAACACATAGAAAATGTTGTTTGGACGGCTAACCAAAGACTGCGTTTTATTGGCAGGACACTTAGAAAATGTAACAGACCTACTAAGGAGACTGCCTACACTAGGCTTGTCCGTCCTCTTGTAGAATACTGCTGCATGGTATGGGATCCTTGCCAGATAGGATTGGCGGAGTATATCGAAAAAGTTAAAAGAAGAGCAGCACGTTTTGTATTATCGCGAAACATGGGGGAGAGTGTCACATAAATGATACAGGATTTGGGCTGGACTTCATTAAAAGAAAGGCGCTTTTCCTTGCGACGGAATAATCTCACGAAATTCCAATCAGAAACTTTCCCCTCCGAATGCGAAAATATTTTGTTGACACCAACCTACATAGGGAGGAACGATCACCACGATAAAATAAGGGAAACCAGAGCTCGTACGGAAAGATATAGATGTTCATTCTTTCCGCGCGCTATACGAGATTGGAATAATAGAGAATTGTGAAGGGGGTTCGATGAACCCTCTGCCAGGCACTTAAATGTGATTTGCAGAGTATCCATGTAGATGTAGCTGACTGTGGGGGCAGGCACAGCCGCGGCACAGACGCCGGGAGCACTTTCAGTAGAGGAGTAGTAATAACTGGAATAAGTTTCGCGCTGTAGTTCAAGCTTCAGACGGAAAACATACAAATTTCGTCCAAAGCAAACAAAATGTTTTCATTCTTGTTTATTCCATCTTCACCACGAGAAAACATATGTGCTGCGTCAAACGAAAAATGGACCAGTGCAACGTCACTGTTACGTCCCTGCAACGAAACATCGCGCTGTTTCTCTATTCATTTGGTGATGGTAACCTGCATCTATGGCCTAACAACGAGTTGTGTAGCTTGTTACTGAGTTATGTAATTTATTTCAATAACTGATCACCATTTAGCTCTTGCACCTTATGTCATATTTTTTGGTAGTGTTAACGTTATGGTTAGACATTCTCTCAATAGATATGAAGTATAAAGCCAGATTTTCAGTGTCTTCGAAAATTTTTATCTATAAGTGTATACCTCGATAAGTCAAAACATTATGACCACTGCCCACCGCGAACTTGGATGCCGCCTCGTGGCGCTGTGGGCACGTGATGCGGCATCGAAAGTACGTGAACGGAGCGAACACAGACGGGGGATCACCCTAGCGAAGATATGGGCTGCAAATGAGGAAATCCACTGAGATAAACGGCTTTGAAAAAGGGCAGATTATTATTACTCAGAGCTCGTGGACGAGATTCTCGAAAACGGGGAAGCTGGGCGGCTGTTCAGGTGCTAGTGCGGTGAGCATCTACGTAAAGTGTTAGAAGGACGGTGAAACAACCACTAGGCGCTAAATGGTTGGATGTCCACGACTCTTCACACAACCTGCGGTTTGGAGGCTTCTCTGCTATGTAAACTACTGTAGATGGTGATCTGTGGCACCTCTGCCGAATGAGCACAATGCTGGTGCGCTTACAAGTATTTCGGAGCACGCTCGTACGTTGTCGAACACGGAACTCAACAGCAGTGAACCCCTACGTATTCGTGGCCAAGCGGTTCTAGGCGCTTCAGTCCGGAACCGCGCTGCTGCTACGGTCGAAGGTTCGAATCTTGCCTTGGGCATGGTTGTGTGTGATGTCCTTAGGTTAGTTAGATTTAATTAGTTCTAAGTCTAGGTGACTGATGACCTCAGATGTTAAGTCCATAGTTTTCTATTCCGCCTGGTTCAAGTGGTTCAAATGGCTCTGAGCACTATGGGACTTAACATCTGTGGTCATCAGTCCCCTAAAACTTAGGACTACTTAAACCTAACTAACCTACGGATATCACACTCATCCATGCCCGAAGCAGGATTCGAACCTGAAACCGTAGCGGTCTCGCGGTTCCAGACTGTAGCGCCTAGAACCGCACGGCCACACCGGCCGGCATCCCGCCTGGAAGACGGCGCGTGGGTCTGCTCCTGTAAACTGAATGGGTAGGCCGAATGTAGGAAGTAAGCAGGAGCAGGTGAGGTAAGACTCTCGGTACAGTTTTTTTACGTGAAAGTACATTTAATTATTAGTCAATAACATACGTAACTTTAAAACTGAAGAGCCCGTAGGTGCAAAACCGTATTCCCGTCGCAAGTAGTACATAGTCTCAATAGCAAGCTGAGGTTGAAGCGATGCTTCCAGGCCGTCTGCTCTTGATCAAATGGGCAGAATCTAGAGCGGAGCTCGTAGATCTGGACAGCGCCTGCTAGAGGGCGCTGTCGTCGATGTCGTAGTGCCAACCTACGCCGTGGCATCGTAGCTATCGGTACCACACCTAGTGCTTGGAGCCATTTGAACCCTACGTATTCACATGTTGATCCAACGATGTCGTCAATTACGACTGAAGTGGGCTCGTGACCATCGGGATTCGATCGTCGGTCAATGGAAACGTGTCGGCTCTTCGGGTGAATCAGATTTCTCCTACACTAGGTCGATGGTCGTCTCTCCAAACACTGTCATCTAGTTGAAGGGCGGCTCGAATCGTGCAGCGCGTCACGGAGGCAGGCTGGTGGGAGCAGTATTATGCTATGGGAGACATTATCCTAATTTTGCATGGGATCTGTGGTACTAATCGAAACACGCTGACAGCTGCCAACTGCCTGCATTCCTTCATGCTTGAAGTCTTCCCCGACGGCAGTGTCATCTTTCAGCAGCATAATTGCCCGTGTCTCGCAATCACAACCGTGCTACAGTGGTATGAGGAGTATTATAATGAACTCACGTTGGTGCCTGAGCGACCAAATTCGCCTGATGTAAATCCTATGGAGTCTATCTGGTTCGCTATCGGGCACCATCACCGCGTGCGCTAATCAGCGGCCCGTTATTTAAGCGAATTACATGATCTGTGCGTAGATATCTAATGCCACATACCTCCACAAACAAGACAACACACTGTCGGATCCCTGATACGCAGAATCACTGATTTACTTCGTTCAAAAGACGTACAATCAAGCTGTTTAGTAGGTGGTCATAATGTTTCGACTCATCAGTGCAAATGCACGTATAATCAGTACGATATTTACTACTGCTAATCGATCAGTGATGTTGTTTGTTGTTGTGTTCTTCAGTCCTGAGACTGGTGTGATGCAACCCTCCATGCTACTCTATCCTGTGCAAGCTTGTTCATCTCCCAGTACCTACTGCAGCCTACATCCTTCTGAATCTTCTTAGTGTATTCATTTCTTGGTCTCCCTCTACGATTTTTATCCTCCACGCTGCCCTCCAGCAATAAATTGGTGATCCCTTGATGCCTCAGAATATGTCCTACCAACCGCTCCCTTCTTCTTGTCAAGTTGTGCCACAAACTCCTCTTCTCCCCAATTCTATTCAATACCTCCACATTAGTTATGTGATCTACCCATCTAATCTTCAGCATTATTCTGTAGCAACACATTTCGAAAGCTTCTATTCTCTTCTTGTCTAAACTACTTATCGTCGATGTTTCACTTCTATACATGGCTACACTCCATACAAATACTTTCAGAAATGACTTCCTGACACTTAAATCAATAATCGATGTTAACAAATTTCTCCTCTTCAGAAACGCTTTCCTTGCCATTGCCAGTCTACATTTTATATCCTCTCTACTTCGACCATCATCAGTTATTTTGCTCCCCAAATAGCAAAACTCCTTTACTACTTTAAGTGTCTCATTTCCTAATCTAATTCCCTCAGCATCACGTGACTTAATTCGACTACACTCCATTATCCTCGTTTTGCTTTTAATTGATTAAGCGATTATCTTCGTACATTATTTGCTTCTGTCATTTAGGCAAGTCGGACATTTGTGACATTTCATCTTCCGTCTGAGAATGGCTACAAAGCCGAAATCATGTTTGCGTGAAATAAATGAACAGTAATTTACAGTTTAATTTCGGCAATTTCTTCCAAAATGGCTGAATATGGAAAGCGAATGCGACGACCCCACGGTTATACTTGCGAATTCGTATACTCGCTCTCCTTTCTGATTGAGTTCGAGTCGACTTGTTCCCCTCAGCAGACTCATAAGACGAGTGGGATGCGGTGGATACTCACAAGTCAAATCTACGTGCACCCGGAGACGGCGAGTTACGAGATGACGTCACAGGATTCGGTGGATGGAAGGTGCGCGGGAAAGGGGTGGGGGGGGGGGGGGGAGGGGAGGTGATGCTGGAAACACGCCAGCGCCTGAGGGCGCTTCGCTTGTGGAATGGTGGTAGACGGAGGAGAGTGGGGCAGAACGGGATATAATCCCGGCGTCAGGTCCTGCACATTCAGTTCGTTAGCGCACCAGATGATGCCAATGGGGTCGTTTACAGAAATATTTGGCTGCTGGACAGTGTTATTCTGCCCTTCACTCGTAAACTATTTCGTCATGAATGACGCTGGGACAAGTTGACGAGTGACAGTATTTTACCTGTTCCTGCAAAGGAGTAAAGCATAGCTAATATGGTCTAAGGCTTCCATTCACTCCCTTGTGGACCAGTCTAATGTGGCAGTTGAAGACAGGAAAACAAAAGCCGAAGTTTTTAATTTCACGTTCAAGACATCTTTCGCACACAACAACAGCACAAACATACCGTCATTTAATCATATGACGAACTCCCACATGGACGACATAGTAATAAGCAACCCTGGCAATATTTGAAAGTACATAAATCATCAGGTCCGGATGGAAGCCCGATTTTATTTGACAAAGAGTACTCTACAGCATTGACCCCTTACATAGCTTGCATTTATCGTCTATCTCTCACCGAGCACAAAGTCCCAAGCGAGTGGAAAAATGCGCAGGTGACTCCAGTATATAACAAGGGTAAAAGAACGAACAGGCAAAATTAAAGACCAATGTCCTTAACGTCTTGAGACTGAGAAGCTTATATCCACGAAGCAGCAGGGTTTTAGAAAGGATAACTTATGCGAAATTCAGCTTCCCCTTATTTCACTCGATATTCTGCGAACTATGGATGAAGGGCAACAGGCAGATTCCATATTTCTAGATTTCCAAAAAGCGTTTGAGACCGTGCCCCACTGCAGGCTGTTAACGAAAGTACGAGCATATGAAGTTCACAGGTATATGAATGGCTCGAGGCCTTCTTAAATAATAGAACCTAGTATATTGTCCTCGAAGGTGAGTGTTCATCAGAGAGAAGGGTATCGTCAGGAGTGCTCCAGGGAAATGTAATAGGATTGTTGTTCTCTACATACGTAAATTGTTCGGCGGACAGAGTAGGCAGCAACATTCGGTTGTTTGCTAATCACGCCGAGGTGTAGAGTAACACATCGAAGTTGAGTGACTGCAGGAAGATACAAGATGATTTAGACAAAATTTCCAGTTGGTGTGATCCATGGCAGCTAGCTCTAAATGTGGAAAAATGTAAGTTGATGCGGATGAGTAGGAATATCAAACGTGTAATGTTCGGATACACTATTAATAATGTCCTGCTTGACACTCTCAGGTGGTTTAAACATCTGAGCCTAACGTGGCAAGCGATGTGAAACGAAACGAGCATGTGAGAACTCTGGTAGGGAAGGTAAATGGTCGACTTCAGTTTATTGGAGGAGCTTTAGGAAAGTGTGGTTCACGTGCAACCTATCCTTGAGTACTGCTCAAGTGTTTGGGATCCGTACCAGGTCGGATTGAAGCAAGACATCGAAGCTGCTAGATCTGTTATCAGTAGGTTCGAACAACATGTGTTACGGGAACTCAAAAGGGAAACCCTGGAGGGGAGGCGACGTTGAGGAAGACTATTGAGAAAATTTAGAGAACCGGCATCTGAAGCTGACTGCCGAACGATTCTACTGCCACCAATATACGTTGCGCGTAAGTACTACGAAGGTGAGACACGAGAAATGTGGGCCACCACGGAAGCATAAAGACGGTCGTTTTTGCTCGCTCTATTTGTGAGTGGAACAGGAAAGGAAATGACTGATAGTGGTAAGTGTAAGCTCTGCCACGCACTGCACGGTGGCTTGCGGAGTATCTATGTAGATGTAGATATAGTAAAAGCATCTTTTCTTCAATGTGATGTCGTCGTTCAGGAGCAGTCACAGATTTCTCAGTCAGTTGGGCCCGTAACTCGTGGTCTAGTGGCTAGCGTTGCTGCCTCTGGATCACGGGATCCCGAGTTCGATTCCCAGCCTGGTTGGAGATCTTCTGTGCCCGGAGACTGGGTCATTGTGTTGTCTTCATCGTTTCATCATCATCATTCGTGACAATGGGTCGACTGGCGTAAAAAATTTTGACTTTGTACGGGCGCTGATGACCGCGTAGTTGTGCGCCCCACAAAGCAAACTTGATCATCATCAGTCCGTTGGTGTGACAGACACTCATCTACTGTGCTACAGTTCTACAATATTTAGAGTAGGGACATCAGAATAAGATACATGAGACAAAGAGATTACAGAGCTATACAGGGTGTCTCTCCTAAGAGTCGTTAGGTGCATTTTCTCTGGAGTTTTAGCAGATATTTGTAATATCTTCTTTGTGTTGTGGCTACAGTCATCCCGAAGAAATATTGCTCACCAAGTCTTTCATGAGACGCCCAGATCGTCGGGAAGTATCAATTTATTTCCCACCACTAAGAAAAAGGTAATTAAAGCGGACTTTTACGTGCCAGTTCGACAGAGTGGTCCACGATTACTCTAGTGCCATATTCGTTTTATAGATGTGTATTAACAGGGACAACAAAGCTCTGAGAGTAACCAGTACTCCAGCTATGACCACATTACCCTGGCCCACACTGACTGCTACCGCCAAGCATGCAGCGAATTACGGAAGGATGGGGAAGGAAAACGCCGGTGCCGTTTCGAAGGAACCATCCCGGCGATTTAGGGAAATCACAGAAACCTAAATCAGAATGGGCAGACGCGGCTCTGAACCGTCGTCCTCCCGAATGCGAGTCCAGTGTGCTAATCACTCGCTCGGCCTAACAATAGGTCGATACTGAACTGGTGTTTATTGTTTATGTTTACCTGTTAATACATACCGATAAAACAATTATCTGACTAGACTAATTTCGGAGTGCTGCGTCTCAGTTTAAAAATAATTTTATTTGTAACTGGAAATAACCCACGTTTTCATCTGACACTGAGCGTAGCATGAAAGACGTGACGAGCAGAAATTGTTTGATGTCACTCCAGCAACACAATGCAAAAACAAAATTGCATATATCTACCGAAATACTAGAGGAAATGCGCCTCAAGACTCTTAGGAGGGACATCCGGTGCAGACAGTCGTTATTGCCTCGCTCCGTACACGAACGGAATGCAAAAGAAGATCACTCATATTGGTAAGAACTACCCTGCGTCACGTACTACGCAGTGGCTTGCGGAGCGCGCAGGGTGACCCCTAGATGAGTATTTTGTTACAAGGAACCAGTGGGTTCCAGAGGCTGGCGTCAAAGCGATAGCGTAATTATGATTTATTCGGTTTGTTATCCAGGTTACCTTTGTATCTGTGAAAATACCTGTAATATGCAACCACCGTGACGTTAAACACAGAACACAGAATAATACAACAATCCTAACACGCGAAATTACTGTGGTACGATTGCCGTCACTGAGGGAATAGCTCAGCGTAGTGTCGTTTCAATACTCCTCCGTTGCAGTCAGCGAAACCAGAAGCGAATTTCATATCTACTATCTCTTCATCAATTAGTAAATCTTCCGATACTGCTGTGTATCGCTGTCAACGTAGAACTGAAACTCACAGAAAAGCAGATACGAGACAGAACCGAGCGGCACTGAATGCAAGATTGAGGGCAAACAGTAAAACGGGCATTACTATTGTCAACAGTAAACACCGTAAGTAAGCGAAACAAGTTTGTCTCTAAAAAAGACAATAGCGCGTACCATCGACATTTGCAATGTCGTGCAGATATTGTCCATCAGAAAGAAAAGTGTCATTAAGAAAGAAACTAATTCATTCTCTAACCAGCCACCGAAGATCACAGGCGCCTTATGCCAAAACACTCTAATATCACGTAAATATCAAATCGTGAACTTGTGCAAAAAACCGCTGAGATCGGTAATTTCCAAAGAGGAATGCGCGCGATTTCTAAAACTGCTGTCCATCGTCCGTCTCTCTCTGTCTCATTTCCTTCTTTTTTTCTTTTTTTGTGGCTGTAGCGAAGATCATCAAAGAAATAGGCTGTCATTATTGAAGTTCGTCTCTCTCTTGCTTTTGTCACGCTCACCAGTTTAAAATAAAATATTCAATAAATTGCTCTTTTTCGGATTTCGGTTAAATATTGCATGTTTTTTAAACCATATATTTGAGAATTTAATTTCAGGAAGCAAAGGCTTTTAGCATGTCTTAGAGGCAGTGTTGAATCGATTGGTAAATCTGAAGCCAAATATAAACGGCCTCAAGAAGATTATTCATTGAATTAAGACGCAAGAAAATGTGGTGGCGATGCGCTTACCACGTGTTTATAATTAAACTTAGGGCGTTCTGTGCGCTGCATTGAGGGTTGTGTGCATTGCAGGAGGCTGAAACATTGCAGGTATGTTCATTAACCGGGCCACTCGTGGAGTATGCTGAAGAAAATATTACTTCCCTTTCTGTCACCAGCTGCAAATATAATTCTGTAAGCGGTCTCTATGAGGGGGAAGATTTGTCTGATGTGACAGAAGAAGAAACAAGAGTCGATTTAGAAGAGACAGAGGATCAAGTGTTTGAATTTAAAAGAGCTTTGGAGGACTTAAGGTCAAATAAGGCAGAAGGGATAGAAAACATTCCATGAGAATTTCTAAAATTATTGGGGGAAGTCGCAATAAAACGACTGGTCACTTTCATGTGTAGAACGTATGTGTCTGACGACATATCATCTGACTTTCGGAAAAATATCATCCACACAATTCCGAAAACTGCGAGAGCTGAGAAATGCGAGACGTATCGCACATTCAGCTTAAAAGCTCATGCATCCAAGTTGCTGACAAGAATAATATACAGCAGAAAGGAAATAAGATTGAAGATGTGCTAGACGACGATCAGTGTGGCTTTAGGAAAGGCAAAGGCACGAGAGAGGCGATTCTCGCGTTGCAAAGTAAAATGGTGCAAGATGTTCGAAATTCTGAGAAAACTAGGGAAACGCTGTAGGGAGAGACGGGTAATATATAAAATGAGAAACGTCCCCTTTGAAAAATTATACATGGCTGTGCTTAAACTGACACACAATATTTTTAGCGCAACGCAATCTGACTTTCAAAAATCCCTACAAAGGAATGCCCCTGACTAACATTAACCTATACGTTTCACAAATCATTTACCTCACAAAAATCTTCGTTACTCGAACTACTGCAATACAGCGAGCGCCACTACTGCCAGCTAAATAAAAGATTCAAACTACTGAAGGCACTAACTACTGATAGGCACAGTTAGCAAAAGAAAGATTTTGATAGAGAATAAACAATGTATTTACCTTAATATTGTTCAAAAGTCATATTATATATATCAGTTCATGACATCCAGTCTTACAAATGTACTGTCTCTGATGGACACACGTCCAGATCATCCGCTCTCAAAACTCCGCCATCTCTCTCCCTACATCCACCACTGCTGGCGGCTCACCTCCAACTGCCCAACACTACAATAGCGAATATTCCAACAATGCTAACCAGCCACAGACCGCACACAGCACAGCCAGTGATTTCATACAGAGCGCTACATGGCGTTACCAATATAAGAACCTAAACAGCCTACTTACTAGTGTACATGAGGCAAGAGGGAATAATAAGAATGGACGACCAAGAACGAAGTACTCGGATTAGAAAGGGTGTAAGACACGATGTAGTCTTTCGCCCCTACTGTTCAATCTGTACATCGAAGAAGCAATGATGTAAATAAAAGAAACGTTTAGGAGTGGAACTAAAATTCAAGGTGAAAGAATATCAATGATACGATTCGCTTACGACATTGCTATCCTGAGTGAAAGTGAAGAAGAATTACATGATCTGCTGAATGAAATAAACAGTCTAATGAGTACAGAATATGGACTGACAGTAAATCGCAGAAAGACGAAATCGATGAGAAGTAGCAGAAATGAGAACTGCGAGAAACTTAACATCGCGATAGATGGTCACGAGGTAGATGAAATTAAAGAATTCTGCTACCTAGACAGTAAAATAACCAATGACGGACGGAGTAAGGAGGGCATCTAAAGCAGACTAGCAATGGCAAAAAAGGGCATTCCTGGCCAAGAGAAGTCTACTAGCATCAAACATTGGCCTTAATTTGAGGAAGAAATTTCTGAGAATGTACGTCTGGAGTACATCATTGTATGGTAGTGAAACATGGACTGTGGGAAAACCGGAACAGAAGAGAATCGAAGCATTTGAGATGTGGTGCTACAGACGAATGTTGAAAATTAGGTGGACTGATAAGGTAAGGAATGAGGAGGTTCTGTGCAGAATCGGAGAGGAAAGGAATATGTGGAAAACACTGATAAGGAGAAGGGACAGGTTGATAGGACATATGTTAAGACATGAGGGAATGACTTCCATGGTACCAGAGGGAGCTGTAGAGGGCAAAAACTGTAGAGGAAGATAGAGATTGGAATACATTCAGCAAATAATTGAGGACGTAGATTGCAAGTGCTAGTCTGAGATAAAGAGGTTAGCACAGGAGAGAAATTCGTGGCGGGCAGCATCAAACCAGTCAGAAGACTGATCACCCCCCCCTCCCCCCCCCAAAAAAAAAGGCCGTCATAATGTATGTGAAGTGTTCCCTGTTTTGACTTCAGTACGCTGTTTGTCTCTTGGTGACGTGTGTTGATTTCTTTTGTGAAGTGACTGAGAGTGTGACGAGTTAAGTAGCATCTCCGTACGAAATGCAATGGCTATTGAGAAGGAAGACCGTGCGCTGATGGCAAATGTTTTTGTCAGAGCAGCAGCAATAGCAGTGTTGCATTGCAGGAATATCGCCAACGGAAACAGCTGCAAAGAGGCCCCATTCGAATAAATGGGCTAGAGAATACGATCAAGAAATGTGAAGAAACAGGAGAATCAGGTGGTGCAGCTGGGAGCACAAGGCAACGCATTCCCGTGGCAGTTGTTGATGAAGTTGCTGCAGCTACAGCTGACCGTGCAACATATGTCTCAAACACTGCAGGCAGTACTCGAGCTGAGTCATGGGAATTCTCTCTCCCCTAGAGAATAGTTCAAGAGATTTTCGGGCTCCTCTCACACTGAAATCCATACAGGATTCAGAATGTGCATGAAATGAAGCCCGAAGATAGACTACAATGCCGCGACTGTGCCCTTCACTTTTTGGCACGCATGGAAATGGATGACATGTGACCAGGGAATGTTCTTTGAACAGATGATACCCATTTTACTTTGCGCAGTGCCATGAATGCACAAAACTGTCGCGTACGTGGTTCTAATTCACCACATGTTGTACACGAACATCCACTGCACTCAAGACTACGTGACTCTGTGGTGTGGTTTCATAAGCTCCTTCATTCTCGGTTCGTTTTTCTTAGAGAAGTTGACACCTCGTGGGCCTGTTAGGTGTACAGTGATGTCTGCACGTTGTTAGGATCTCCTCGTGCAACACGTGATTTCAGCTTTGCAAGAACGCAACTGTGTCCATATCACTATTTTCAACGCAAGATGCGGCGACATCCCATGTCGCTTGCCAGGTGAAAGATTCGTTACGAGAAACGACCGCATCATCTCTTGGGAATTTCAAGATGAGTGGTCTTCCAGATCCCCCGACCTAAATCCATGTGACTTCTGGTTGTGGCGATATCTGAAAGATCGTGTCTATCAGGTATACAACGGGTCTCTTCCTGATCTGAAGGGTATCATACGACGACATGTTGCTCTGATTACACCGGATATCCTGTCGACCATACCGTATTACTGCTTACAGCACCATATTTTCACCTGGTGTCAGTGTCTGGAACTATTGTTTTTTGAGCATACCCTTACGAGCGCACGGATTATTGAACAAGACCTACGACGTTTCAGAGTCCTGTGATGCATACAGTCCACAGTACAGCACTCGGAACAGTTTTAACCGTCTAGTACATTCATCAGGGTCTGTACTAGTGAGTTACGAGACAAGAGTAAGAGTGAGAGCGAGATTTACGACTGTCTATCTCAATCTTCACCATAACATAAACAATTTCTGCAATAAATAAAGTATACATGTAAAATTAAATTTTGTCAACGTCGAAGATTCTGCTTGTGGCTCTTATCCTGGTTTTTCCACGACCCGTGACGGAACGGTGGATTAAAAACGAATAAATAAATTTACTCCAGAGGCATAATTTTCTGACTTCAGCCTATTAAGTATGAAAAAACCGTTGTAATAAATTTCGAAAATATCTTACGAATGAAACGTAAAACTTTTTGGAAACAATGTTACTAATTAAAATGATGTGAAATGAAATCCTGTATTTCCTTGTGGTGTCACCGCTAGACACCACACTTGCTAGGTGGTAGCTTAAATCGGCCGCGGTCCATTTAGTACATGTCGGACCCGCGTGTCGCCACTGTGTGATCGCAGACCTAGCGCCACCACAAGGCAGGTCTCGAGATACGAGAGAGCACTCGCCCCAGTTGTACGAGGACATTGCTAGCGACCATACGGACGAAGCCTTCCTCTCATTTGCCGAGAGACAGTTAGAATAGCCTTCTGCTAAGTCCATGGCTACGACCTAGCAAGGCGCCATTAGCCTTACCTACTTTGAGAGTTATAGTATAAATGTCTCAAGAAGAACGCTGTATTCATCACATAATAAAAGTTAAGTATAAAGCAGGTACGTACTTTTCTTGCTACCATTCAATAGTTATCCTGTTCCAGAATTCACGCCCGTCGGCGTGTGTGTACGCGTGCCTTTCTTTCAATCGGCTACCTCAAGTGGCGTAACAGTCTTGTTACGTCACTACATTCCTTATTGTGGAAGTACCGTTTGTTGTTATACACGACCTAGTTTTCGGGTGTACAGCTTACACTGTATTTGTACTGTTTACAAATTGTCAAACGAACAAAAGAAAAATACGCAAAGGCGTTCCTGTTCTCTCTCCTGAACTAAGAAAAAAGTATGAAATTGTCACTATAATGGCCTTCAGCCGTGAAAAATTATTCTAAAGAGAAAAAAGCAGTGTAGCCTGTAGTTAGGAAAATAATAGTTGCTAAAGCCAAAGAAAATAGAATAGTGGAAGCTACGTTTACTTAGCGAAAATTTCTTCGTCCATTCGGGGCTTTGTAGTTTTATACAAATGTTAAATCGGTAATTTGCGTAGTAAGAATTGCTGAAATCGATAAATCCCAAATCTAAAACTCAGAAAATATCGCTGCATTGCTTTTGAAATTTTATCGGTGGGGCTCAGGTTCACCCTGCATACAGCGTGTTTCAGCTGCACGTACTGATATCGTTTTATGCCGCCCGCAGTGTTTTATCTGCCCTTCAAAAACCACGCTGGAGATTTTCATATTGTGTCGCTCGTTATGCGCGAACTACACTACTGGCCATTAAAATTGCTGCACCACGAAGATGACGTGCTACAGACCCGAAATTTAACCGACAGGAAGAAGATGCTGTCATATGCAAATGATTAGCTTTTCAGAGCATTCACACAAGATTGGCGCCGGTGGCGACACCTTCAACGTGCTGACATGAGGAAAGTTTCCAACCGATTTCTCATACACAAACAGTAGCTGACCGGCGTTGCCTGGTGAAACGTCGCTGTAATGCCTCGTGTAACGAGGAGAAATGCGTACCATCACGTTTCCATACTGGCGTATCACCCGGAGTGAAGGTATGGGGTGCCATTGGTTACACGTCTCGGTCACCTCTTGTTCGCATTGACGGCACTTTGAACAGTGGACGTTACATTTCAGATGGGTTACGACCCGTGGCTCTACCCTTCATTCGATCCCTGCGAAACACTACATTTGATCAGGATAATGCATGACTGCATGTTGCAGGTCCTGTACGGGCCTTTCTGGATACAGAAAATGTTTGACTGCTGCGCTGGCCAGCACATTCTCCAGATCTCTCACCAATTGAAAACGTCTGGTCAATGGTGGCCGAGCAACTGGCTGGTCACAACACGCCAGTCACTACTCGTGATGAACTATGGTATCGTGTTGAAGCTGCATGGGCAGCTGTACCTGTACACGCCATCCAAGCTCTGTTTGATTCAATGCCCAGGAGTATCAAGGCCGTTATTACGGCCAGAAGTGGTTGTTCTGGGTATTGATTTCTCAGGATCTATGCATCCAAATTGCATGAAAATGTAATCACATGTCAGTTCTAGTATAATATATTTGTCCAATGAATACCCGTTTATCATCTGCATTTCTTCTAGGTGTAGCAATTTTAATGGCCAGTAGTGTATTAGTCTTACAGAAAAAGTGAACAGGACCTTTCTTTAGGAAATTTAAGGTAGTTAAATTTTGTACTGGGATAAGTTTTCGCTAGAGGCCATAGTTTTCGAGTTAATAATGAATGCGACCTTCAAACCCACCCCGTTTCCCACACTCAGCCCCCATCGTTTAGGAATTCTAGAATATTGTTAATGGCACTTCCTGCTTCTACATGAACTGTTGCCGATATTTGATCTGTTTTGTCTCTATTCATTGGGTTATTACGCCACCAGGACAGTCGGCTATTTCGTTAACATTATTAATTCAAACGAGGGATTGAGGGTAATAAAAAACTTTTCTAAATGTTTCGCTGAGACTAATTGGGTTGATGTTTCGATCCAAATTTAACCCTTACATGCACAGTAGTTTCGTAGTCATAAGGCCTGACGAATACAACGATGTAATTTTTTAGTTTATGGTGTTAAAATTCACAAAATTTTTAGATATAATTTACGTGATGTCACTTTTTGAAACTGTAAGTGCCTGACTAAGTCAGCCGCGTGGGATTAGCCAAGTGGTCTAAGGCGCTACAATCATAGACTGCGCGGCTGATCCGGGCCGAGGTTCGAGTCCTCCCTCGGACATGGGTGCGTGTGTTTGTCCTTAGGATAATTTAGGTTAAGTAGTGTGTAAGCTTAGGGACTGATGACCTTAGCAGTTAAGTCCCAAAAGATTTCACACACATTTGAACATTTTGACTAAGTCGGTGTCCTAATAAAACCAGTCAATAAAGACCAAAAAACATCGAATGTGGGAAATAATTCATGCAGTAGCATATTTTTGTTCTGTGGTAAGAGGGAGTGCCATGAACATTATATTAGAAATCCTGATCGGCGAGGGCTGAGTGTTGGAGTGGAGGCGCGTTTGAACGTCACTTTTGTATGCTTTTCCTGCATAACTCGAAAACTACGGTCTCTAACGAAAACGTATCTTAATGCAAAATTTATGTATATTTACTTTCCTAAGAAACTTTTTAAGATTTAATAAGAAGCACACTGTTTTCGTTCTACTGATTTTTGTTTATTTCGAGTTAGTTTTCGGCTTATTAGTCCATCTTCAAAAAACAACTGACTACCCTCTGCAAAGGACACTGTTTCTTACGTAACCAAACATTATAGGCGAAGATGCAATCACTTGCATGGAGTGTCGTCCATAAAACTTTTTTCTTAATGTTGGAATTACACTATACACAATGGATAATGTTAAGCACAATAAATAATTAAAGTACACAATATTACAAGTTAAATGGATTTTTTCCTTGAAATACTCTTAGATTATTTTTCATTTATGTTGTGCAACAAACATTTGTCCACATCGTAAAGTAAACTCTAGGCACTGAACAGTATTGAACACAATAATTATAATATATAATATTACATTGTTACAGGATATATGATTATGATGCCATACCTGAGCACAAGCAACTCTGTATTAAGAAACGAACATGTTTTACATTGTAAATACATGGTTAAAATATACAGTAATAAAATATTACCAGTTATATCGTTGAAGTTTGTGGGGTAAGGAATCGGAATATCTGTTAATTTTTTATGTGGGAAGAACATGAAAATCGATCGCGTTATTTTTTAAGGCCAGATATATCATTGTGGGTTGCATAAAACGAAAACGATAGGGGCAACTGATTCATCCTGTGTTTGCAAATATATGCGTAGTGTGGCTGTGGTCTGACTTGGCAGTACCGAACAGGTCGCGCTGGTGACCATCAGACACTTCTGCTGTGCTGACTTTCGTGCAGCGTTTCGGGTTTCGGTAGCAGCATGGACTCGAAAAACGCGTAGCCCTGGGCGCGAAAGCCTTCTACAGGCGAGCGTGATTCGCGCAATTACGTTTCCACTGTGCGCGGAACACGCCAGTGCTTTCAGCGTCGGTGTTTCTTCAGCTGAAGCTGTAGCCATCCACACAGGCCACTTCCCTTCCATTACCGCCGCCGCCGCCGAAGGCTATTCAGTCCGACAGGGCTACTCCACCCTTTCCGCTGTGTCCCGGCTTCATTATTAAAAGACCGGCCCTCAAGGGCCGACTGCGCCCTCTCCGCGGGTCTGTTTACTTTTGCTCTTTCTCGATTAAGTCTGAGTGAACTACAGTGTCCCTGTGGCAGCGCTCACAGTAACTCTGAATTATGAGATTTCTCTCTGCTCGCAGGACACACCACAGCTAAACAGTGTGACCAGCATCCAGGCATAGCACAGTGCTTCATAATACTCTCATTAAAATTATACTGGGTGCGCTGCGCCGTCATCATACAAAGTAACGCAATGACTGACAAAAAATTGTAGCACCCAAAATGGGAGGGGGAAACAAAATGACACTTCACCCATTGAGAGGGTATGTGACATCGTTTCAGTGATTACAACATCGAGTCAAATTCACGAAGGACAGTATGACGTTGCACCCCCTCTGGACTGGTGAAGCCCACTGATACAGCTGAGATCAGTGTCACAAAGTCATTGTATCCTGTTCTGAAATAAGTTAGCACTCAACTGTTGTTACTGGTCTTTTATCAGTGATTCTCAACCTGGGGGTAAAATGAAATTTTCTGAGGGGTAAAAACTAAACGATTCCATTCTGTTTCAGTCACGAAACTAAATTATTTTCAAAAGATCATTACTATTTTCACAGTTTTCTAAGGCTCTAATATTGATTATATAAGCTATCAATAATTACTTTGTCTCAATTAGCTGCATTTATGCAGTGGAGGTTACAGGTTCCTCATTTAGTCCACCCGCTACATACATAGATTGTGCTTTGTCCGGTACATCACTGATGATAAAAGAGAGACACAAGTGTATCGAACGCTAAATATCTCAAGAAAATGTCTTCTCCAAGTTGTAGATAGTACCTGCAGTAGTCCAAAAATTGCTTCATTACTCGCTTCGAAACAGACATATGACGTAATTGATACTAAGATACAGCAGTGACCACATAAGGGCTACAATAGTGCCGTACACGGTTGTGTTACTATTGTTATTATTACCATTATTATTAGAGTGGTTAGACACAAAGCATTAGTAGTATGAAGTCGTCGAATTTCTGCCAGTTCGGGAGTAAAGAGTGCACCAATAAAGTGATTTACGAACAGTAAGTACACTCCACACATCTGAACCTGTTCGATTTTAAATGGGGTTGCAATGTGCAGGTCAAGCAAGTGCCGCAATGGAGAGGAGTAATACAGGGAAGCATGTTTTGTAACAAGTGGGTACCCTCACTGTGGATAATCAGCTTTCTTTCCAGAGAAGAAATTGTGGGTAGCATTTGCGATGCACCACTCGTCATTCGTTCATTCTCAAACACACACACACACACACACACACACACACACACACACACACACACACACACACACACACAAAGAAAAGCCTTTAATTCTAAATTTGAATTAGGTACCTAAGTTTGTGAGGGAGGTGGAGGGGCAGCAGGTGGCAGGGGGGGGGGGGAGAAGGGGGGCGCTAGCTAATGTCTGATTGCACTCACGGGTAATGGTCTAAGAAAGGTTGGGAACCATTGCTCTAGATATTGGGCCTGAGACAGAGATGACTTCGGAACTGGTCCCACACACGTTCCATTGGCGACAGATACGGGGATGTTGCTGCTCATGAAAGCACCAAATGATCATGCAGACAGTTCAAAGAGACACGTAGCGTATATGACCAAGCGTTGTCGTGTTTAAAAATGGCGCCGCGATACTGCAGTATCAGGGGTAACTCATGGGAATGCAGGATGTCCGCGACATACCACTGTGCCGTCAGAGTTGCCTCAATCACTGCCAGCCGCAACCTGATGGGTCCCCATCTCATGACTTCAGCAATAACACTTGTGCACCTCTCCAAAATATTGGAGAAATGGTACCAGTCATCAGGTCGCCGTCCTACTCGCTCCAGGGTAGTGTAGCACCACGATTCGTCGCTGTACCCAACCCGACGTCGTTCATCAGCAGTCCAGCCTTCCCGCCACAACACAAACCCAAACGCAGCCGTTTTTCTTGTAGCATTAGCAGCAGCCCATGCGTGGGACGGTAATTCCCCGGTCCGGATGCTGATAGTCTCCTACCAATGGTGAAGAATGACACAGAATAGTTCAGGGTGTCCATCAGTTGGGTGGCAGGTGCAGACGTGTTACGATATACAGTACTTGGTATCTGATGCGGCGATCCTCCTTTGTGGTGGTCAGGCATAGTCGACAGCAACATTGAAGACGAATGCACATCCACTAACGTTCCCATGCGTTCCAACATAGGGGCAGCATCTATTCCGAATGCGCTACAAATCTGGATACTGCATGATTCGACCAGTTCGCGAACTGGAGACCCACAAAGAAGCACCTTGTTAGGTGCTGATAACGCTCTCATAGTAGTAGGCGGCATCTCCGTGTCCTCCACAGTAATCAATCAGTATCTGATGCTGTTCACTCACATTATGTGCCCTACCAGGGCAACAACATAAATGCAGTCTGCTAACCATTCTCAGAGAGCTACAAGTCTGATCATTTATATAACCGTCAATAGTGCGCACGTGCACGAACTTACGTTGACATCCGACTATGTTCTCCCGGTGCTTCACTTTTTTGCTATGCAGTATATGTTACAAGGAATTATCTGTTACCACGTCCACGGACAGAGGCGCAGGATTACAGTCCCATAGCTTTGACGTCCATCTGCTGTAGAATTATGGGGCATGTTTAATGCTCACTCACGTATTACGACGCTATTAGAAGTGGAAATCTCCTCTATAGAGGTCAACATGGATTCCATAAGCAATGAAAACTCAACTCGCTCCTTGAGATCCAGAGGGCTGTATATTTGCACAAATGGAAGTGCTTTAAAACGGGATGATGCTTCTACAAACACTTTGGTTCTCATAACGGCGAACATTCATCAGTTGCTACTCGAACTGAGCTCTTATTCGCATTATTCACTTAATTTACTTCCAAGCGATTTTCTACTACTCCTAAATTCAAAATTTTGTTCTTTAGGAACACCTTTCCTTCGCATGTCGATGTGATCACCAAAAGAAACGGTTATTTTTACAGTTTGATGAAACCTGCCTTTCAAGTTAAGTGAACAGAGGGGAAAATTGTCCAAACGGCAGGAAAGGAAGACATACACTCTAGGGCAAAAAAAAAAAAGATACATCACAAAAGAATTATCCGAATGAGACGAAAACAGGTAGATGTGATGTACCTATGCAGACAAACAAATGATACAGTTTTAGAAAAATTGGATGATTTATTCAAGAGAAAGAGCTTCACAAACTGAGCAAGTCAGTAACACTTTGGTGCACCTGTGACCATTAAGCAAGAAATTAATCGGATTGGCATTGGTTGACAGAGTTGTTGGATGTCCTTGTGAGGGATATCGTCTCAGAAGCTGTCCGATTGTTGTATTCACAACATCCCTAGCTGCTTGGAAGGCAATGACCATAATGCTCCAAACGTTCTCAGTTAGGGAGAGAACCGGCGACCATGGTCGCCAAGGTGGATTTTGGCAAGCAAGAAACCAAACAGTAGAAAATCTAGCCGTGTGCGAGGCAGCAGTATCTTCCTGAAACATGGAGACAGAATGATTTCTCATGAAGGGCAACAAGACAAGGTGTAGAATATTATCGTCGCACCGTTGTGCTATAATGGCTCCGTGGATGACAACCTGCTATGAAATAAAGTGTCACCCCAAATCATCACTTTTACCAGAACTCGTTAGGATTCTACAGTAGCAGGATCGTGGCCAATCGCGATATCAATGTATCATTTCGCTGTATTGCTGCTCGCGTTGGTCTGGATCTTACAAATGACATGCCAATTTGAAATGGACGGTTTAGGAACGCCATACTCAACGTCATGCAGAATTTCAATGGTCCCGAGAGTACAGACGTTTCATCGCTCGGCCTTAATGATCATAAAGTCACTTCACGAACTTCCATTGAGAAAAATCGACTTGTTTATCATGTAAATCGTGTTTTTTGGCCTGGAAATGTGCCTGTTTGCAGTAATACAACTATGGCACCACGTCTTCTTTTCAGACATGTTAGAACTCACCGTACTGCATAACTATGGACGTCTCCACGCATAGAGATTCAGAGGAGAATGAACGTTGCCATAATGCATTCGTCATCGTCATAAGGTCCCAGCGCTTCGCTATGAAATGCCGTTGTGCGAGATGCAACAGGGTGGTCTACTTTGTCACAGCTGACAATTTACGCACAACTCTTACGTTTCACGCTCACTCAGGCTGCGGATGTGCCCTATCTTCGAGATGTCCATGGCGCTATACAAGATAACACAAGGCCACATGTTTGTGTATCACGATTCCTATTGCAGGCTTATGGGTCAACTACGTCCTCCAGTGGATTCACTGGCTCCCGCCAGATCACCGAGATTTCTGCGCTTGGCACTTGACTGGGTGACTATCCATCCATCCGCGCCGCCATGCGCTGTTGACCTACCAGGGTGCACTCAGTCTAGTGCCAATGACGGACCTACTTGAGCTAGTAGTAGCGGCTCTAGGTCACAAAAAATAACGACGGCTGAGAGATCAATTCGATTACCTCACACCCCTTCGTAGCCGGCCACGGTGGCCGAGCGGTTCTAGGCGCTTCAGTCCGGAACCGCGCGACTGCTACGGTCGCAGGTTCGAATCCTGCCAGGGGCATGGATGTTTGTGATGTCCTTAGGTGAGTTAGGTTTAAGTAGTTCTAAGTTCTAGGGGACTGATGACCTCAGATGTTAAGTACCATAGTGCTCAGAGCCATTTGAACCATTTTTTGAACCCCTTCGTATCCGCATCGGTTGACGCCAATCGGCTGCGGATGGCACAGCGGTCGGCAGGTTTCGTTGGGCCTTCCGAGAACTGTTGGGACGGAGTTTGGTTCTCTTATTACAAGCTTTTAGGTATTGTAGAGGGGACTTAGTATATACAGGTTTGATAAAGAACCTGAGTCAGAAAATATACCGTTTGCATATTAAAAATTTTTTAAATCGTATCACATCCAAATCTCCCGCACTGCAACTGGTACGTTCGTGACTCGGAGGGTTAAATGTGGTGCTCCATTGACACACCACGCTCTCCATTTTGAAAACGTCCTTTGTCACACAGAAGAGAACCCAACAACAAGTACTTGAAACATTGTTAATCCCATGGGCTCCTGGAGAGCACATACTTAAGGACTCAATGTCTCCACTGCGTGCGTACCGCGAGGTGAAAGATTTGAAAATGATCCAATCTTCCATCTTACTTTGCCTTGGAAAGATACTCTTATGGATATGGGTTCCTCATCAAAACTTTTCCTATTCAGTACCCTGCACAATCGCTAGAAGCCTAGAACTGGAATTACTGAGCGACGGGACGAAGTGCCTAGCACAATGGACGCGGATTTGGGAGAACGACGGTTGCAATCCGCTCCGGCTATCCTTGGGACAGTCCAAGCTTGTGCTTCGTCTACAATGACCTCAATGTCGACTGGACGTTGCACCCTGGTTTCCCCTCCGTCTTGCAATAGGAATTGTGAAACACGCTGCAGAGCGTATCTCATTGTTATCGACACGTTCTTCAGAATTGTCTTAAATGAAAACAGCTGGTATGGGCTGTCGAGAGAGACACGCCACTGCTCGCCTGTTAATACGGTTGGTGACGTCTGGCATGAAAATGAAGCAGCGTGAAATAATGTACCAGCGTCTGTAGCCCAAGCTCGTTTCGACTCCATGCCCAGCCTGGTAAGAGCTCCCTGAGGTGGAAACCGTCGGTATTACATTTCGTAATCTTTACACCCCCAAACCACCTACAGATTCAATCGTACTGTACTCTGTTCATCCATTATGGACATGGAACAGCGGACCAAACGGGCGTGCAATTGAGAAGTTATTTTATTATATTTTCGCTACCAGTTTCGGCAATTCATTATGCCATCTTCAGGTCCCATTCGCACTTCTCAAAAATAATCGATATTGGCATACTGGATCATATGTTTCTGGATGTCGTGAATTCTCTAGTGCTTCCTTCGAAGACTTGATTACTACTCGTTGCAGTGGCCCAGTACGCCAATCTCGATTATTATCGTTATATATATTGCATGGGGGCTTAATTATATAAATATGAAATGCAAATACTTTTAATTTTTAGTAGCTGTCTGTTCGGTTACGCTGTCTCGTTAACGGTTGGCCCTGACTAGTATTTGTACACAATCTGAATGCTTAGAACAACAACAAAGAATGAAAGAAAATTTCCATTAACACAATTAATTAATTAAGTCCCCAGCAACTATAAAACCTAGGAAACAACAAAACACAAGTGTAGCTGTTCTGTGTGTGGAAGTGTGATTCAACGTACACATCTGGCACGGTTCTTCGTCAATAAGACAAGATATTTTGAACACCATTTATACTGAAGCAATTAAAAAAAATTGAAATACTATAATTGCGTAAGGAAACCAGAATTACACTCTAATACAAGAACACAAGCCAGATGCTTTGTTGACTGAACCTGTAATGACGCATTATTTAAGACATTGAAATAATAAAAAGAAAAGGGAATTTTTTTACCTTAATATATATTGACGAAAAGCACTCTGATCATTACAATATCTCCATTCGGACAACATCTGCTGTCTAACCCATCAAACAACTGCATAAAACATGGAACAAGCACTCCCTACTACAACATCTCAAGACCGACTCACAACTACCACATCTCGACAAGCACTCTCCACCACGACTTCTCGACAAGAACTCTTCACTACGACATCTCAGCAAGCACTGCCAGTGGAGGCGGCTGAATAATACTCTTTGGCGCAATCTCTGGCGCTGTGGCTCAGTGTAGCCACCTTTCATATGCCCTTCCTCCAAGGGCCAGAATTTGATGGTATTTTTGCCAGCATTGGTGGTGAAAATACCACCAAATTCGTCCACAAAAATACAGACAAAAATAAAAGATAATATTAATATGTAAATATCACATGATTAGATAAAATTTAGGCTTTGCACTGACCTTTCAATAACCTAATATATAAAATACAGTAAGCAATACAAATTCTTTCATACATGTGACTTTACATAATAGTTTACACAATACACAAAGAATCAGTTTATACAAATGTTCACATAAAATGCATTCAATGATTCAAAAAAAGAACAAGCAGTTGATAGTTCAAGCAGTAGCACCCAGCAATGGTCAACAGGTGCAAATACCAACAAGTGACATCATTTTAGTAAAAGCAGTTCTATCAGTGGCACCCAGCAATGTCGAACAGGTGCAGACACCAACAAGTGACATTGTTCAGCAGAAGCAGTTCCATTAGTGGCACCCAGCAATGTTGAACAGGTGCAGACACCAACAAGTGACATCATTTCAGTAGAAGCAGTCCATCAGTGGCACCCAGCAATGTTGAACAGGTGCAGACACCAACAAGTGACATTATGTCAGTAGAAGCAGTCCATCAGTGGCACCCAGCAATGATGAACAGGTGCATACACCAACAAGTGACATTATGTCAGTAGAAGCAGTCCATCATTGGCACCTAGTAATGTTGAACAGGTGCAGACACCAACAAGTGACATCATTTCAATAGAAGCAGTCCATCAGTGGCATCCAGCAATGTTGAACAGGTGCAGACACCAACAAGTGACATCATTTCAGTAGAAGCAGTCCATTAGTGGCACCCAGCAATGTTGAACAGGTGCAGACAGCAGTCCATCAGTGGCACCCAGCATTGTTGAACAGATGCAGACACCAACAAGTGACATCATTTCAATAGAAGCAGTCCATCAGTGGCACCCAGCAATGTTGAGCAGGTGCAGACACCAACAAGTGACATTATTTCAGTAGAAACAGTTCCATCAGTGGCACCTAGCAATGTTGAACAGGTGCAGACACCAACAAGTGACATTATTTCAGTAGAAACAGTTCCATCAGTGGCACCCAGCAATGTTGAGCAGGTGCAGACACCAACAAGTGACATTATTTCAGTAGAAGCAGTCCATCAGTGGCACCCAGTAATGTTGAACAGGTGCAGACAGCAGTCCATAGTATTCACTATCACTAATCACACTGTTCATCAGAGTTTATCAGCAGAAATTAAACATTTCCAGGTGGCATCTATCATGTAGAAAAGGTGCAAGTAACAGTCCATAATATTCACTATCACTAATCACACAGTTCATCAGCAGAAATTAAACATTTCTAAGTGTCACACATCAATGTTGAACAGGTGCAAGCACGAACAACAGTTTGAATGCACACACAATTGCTTTTACAAAATTATTATCAATGCTCTTACACTAAACATACAAATTATAAGAAACACACAAATGATATCACATAATTGTCATATTAACTATTACAAATGCACAAATATCAGTAAACCTATAATATTTATGGGTGTCAGTGCAAGCCACTACAAAAAAAATAAAATAATATTTAGGAGATAGGTTAGTACCAATTATTTGGGATTAGGAAAGGAAAACACACAAAACACACTCACTCATCTTTCATCCACATAAAGTACTACTGTGTAATTGAATAGTGTTAACTGTGTAAATGCAATTCTGTCAAAGGTTTGATGTTCGACATGTGTATCAAGTAGTAGTGGCAGCAATGTATAACAGTCAATAATAGTTAGTCAACATCATAGTCATCATGTCAAGACCAATGTTTGCAAAGCCAGATCAAAATGTACAGTTGCTGAACAACTGTCAGTGAGCTAAGATATGCAATTGCTTCCTCTCTCCAAAAAAAATATACACTGCTTATTAATTTAACAAAGTGTGTGTGTAGACAATCTTCTTTCCACTTGAGTGTTCTAGTCTGCTATCTTCATCCTCCTTGTTCCGTATAAACCAACAACAACAAAAAAAATATGCTCCTCACTTACTTTACCTCTTATCCACCAAAACTCCACTAATCATTATCATCACATAATCTTAATACTTCAATAATACCTCTTACGTCGATACATATAAACCTTATCATCAATATCATTTACCTTACCTCTTGTCCACGAAAACTCCAATAATCATGAACTTCACATAATCTCAATACCTCAATAATACCTCTTCGTCGATACATATAAACCTTATTACCAATATATTTCACTTCCATAACAACTCTTTCTTCTAGTCAGTCTCCTCGAACAAGTACAGATAAAATCCTAGTGCAAACTTCAATTCATCATCCCATGCAATCCGAAGACACAGTGTCCACACACAACCTCTGTGTAATCCATCTGACCCAAATCTTCTGCTCATTATGAATTATAAGATACATTTTGGTTACCTTGTCCATCATTAAACAAAAGAAATGCATACATGACCTCTAACAGCCTTTAGTTTGAATAACTCTCAGTAAGTAAGTACGAGTACGTAGTATGAAAGATCACATAAGACTTTTAGTGAATAAATCGTAATATTTCACAGTGTGTACACCACTTCAAGAATCTTGGCAAATCAGAAACATACATATGGAGTATTTCTTGTGTCAAGTGTCACTTCCTATTTCAATTTCTCACGAAGAATGCAGTGTAATAACTGTCAATGGTCTGAACCTAGTGTTGGTATGTCATGTCGTTAGCTTCCTTTCTATTAGCACAAATTTATACAGCTTCCATAAAACCTCCAGCTCCTGTGACTTCTATGAAGTTTCTTGTACTAATGTCGTTCGTCGAATTATAGCAGTTCATTTTCTTATCTTAAAAATGTAAGGCACTGAGCGTAAGCAAAACATGCAATGGCGAGTAAATATACCAGTAGAGAACAGAATGTCAACAAGTGGATGCAGCACAATCCCTACAACGAGGCTCTGCCAAGCAAGCAATCTATAATTAATACCATAGTGTGACCTAAACTCTATGTTTGTACACAGTATATCAGCATATCTATATACCAAATTAAAGAGTAGTTATGACAACAAAACAGAAATGTGTAAATATGTAATCCATAAGCAAAACAGCAAATATATATCTTACATAATAAACAGGTCATTAGCATCATATCAGCATAAGCAAATAAATGTTCATATGTAATCTTAATAAGTAAACATGAAGGCGCAAGCAGATAAACCACAAAGTATAACTTACATACATAACCACATCAGCACAATTAATCATGTGACAGTTATAATTTAAATAAATAAGCACAGCTGGCACATAATAAAAAAAATATGACGTCAGTGAAAAAGCAGTGCAGCCAAGCGATGCATAATATATACAAATAACAACCCTGTTCATTAATCAATCATTGTCAAAATCAGTTAATGTACGCAAGCACGTCGCTTAACAAGTAAATTCATAGAACATGAAATTAGCACAAAGTATGAATCACGTAATAGCGAGCAGCAAATTACGTCTAAAGTACGTACCTAAGTGGAAATGTTACCTGAAAAATAAACTCAATTAACAGTTACCCTTTTAGTTTATTAGTTTCTTCTTGGAAATTACATTCTTCCTGAAATTTTCTCGATAGCAAGTCCTCTTAACGTCGGACACACACAGACTTTACCTGAAGTTCTTAAATATTTTACACAACCGTATCCTGAAAAATACTGAACGTTAATAACATAATTTATCAAGTCACTATAGCTTTATACTGAATTTAATCAGAGAAATTAAACTGTGTATTTGTTTACGGCTGTCAGTGCTTTCGCACTGAGCGCTCGATCAGCTGTAGGCGCGTGACGTGGGAAGTGATTGTTTGCGGTCAACGACTGCCTTGTGCGGCGCGCAGACTTGACTGTTGCTTTGAGTATGTGCCGCCGCCAAAACACAGCGCGGTATCCTTGTATTCTCTGCATGTTTACATGTAGCTGTTAGTTTCTCTAAAGTATGTCATTCCACAAAAATTTTAACGTTCGATATATGATGTATTCCCTTAGAGCGCTGAGATTTAAGAGTTTCTACTTCGACAGTGTTATCATGAATAATTTTGCGAACTCTATATGGACCGTTATAAAGCAGAAAAAATTTGCGACACAAGCCTTTTCCTTTGTGAGACAAACGATGAGACTTAATTAGCACCTTTTGACCAACTGACAAGGTTTTTAAACGACCAGGACGTTTAGCTGATTTCTCTCTTCTAGCAGCCGCAGATGCAATATTTCGTAGAACCAGGTTGACAACTTCAGAATGCCGCAGTTTCCGTGTAGGCGGAAAAGGAACAATTTCAGAAATGCGATTTGTCGGTGCTTTATTTTTTAATATCAATAGAGGCGGTAAAGAAGTTGAATCATTAGGGAGTTCATTCAGAATGTTTTGAAAAATATGAAGATACTGATCCCACGTTCTGTGATTCTGATGACAATAAAGTCGACACAATTTATTGATTTCCTTCATCCATCTCTCTGAAGCGTTAGATTGAGGGTGAAAAAGTGAAATGAAAATTGGTTTAATCTTACGACGCCGTAGAGTACGAAGCCAAATTTTAGAGCGAAACTGTGATCCATTATCTGATATAACCTTATCAACATGACCCACTTCTTTAAGAAAATGTTTGATGAAAGCGTTAGATACTGAACGAGCTGTTGCTTTGCGTAAAGGTGTAAAACACACATATTTTGATGTCAGTTCCACTGCTACCAAAATGTACGCAAAACCATTAGTAGAACGAACCACTGGACCGAACAAATCGACTGCAGCCATGTCCTTTAATTTCGCTGGAATGATAGGAAACAACGGTGCTCTGTGACATAATTTGCATTTGACAAGAACAGATCGAATACGTTTTTCCATATTACTGAAGTAGCAATTTTCTCGTAATTTATGAAAGCATTTTCCGGGACCAAAGTGTGCATAACTGAAATGTGTGTACCAAATCAATTTATTGACCCACTCATCAGGAATACAAACTAACCAAACAGAGTTGTGGACCGATTTTCGTTTAAAAAGAATATCATTGCGAACTAGATAATACTGTCTAATCGCTACGCTTTCCTTTCTCCTCCACTTCTCCTTAATGTCCTTCCAGATTGGATCCTTATTTTGCTCCTTAGCGATGTCCTGGAGTGAAGACGAAATAAAATTCTCAAACGCAACACCTTTAATATACATCAAACAATAATTGTTTTCTTTGCAGTCCTCTTCAGCACTTTGTTTCAAACCCGTAGGTGCACGTGATAAAGCATCAGCAACAATATTTGAAGAACCCTGTATGTAAACAATACTAAAGTCAAATTCCTGTAGATACAACGCCCATCGTGACAATCTTCCATGAGTTAATTTTGTTGACATAAGAAATTCCAGAGCTCGATGATCGGTGTAAACCTTAGTATGTCTGCCAAACAAAAATAGGCGAAATTTTGTGAAAGCCCATATAACAGCCAAAGCTTCAAGTTCCGTAATCGAATAATTCTTTTCTGATTTAGAGAGAACACGACTTCCAAATACAATAGTTTTCTGTACTACAACGCCGTTTTCTTCTATCTCTTGAAATAAGTGTGCACCTAGGCCTTTGTATGATGAGTCCGTCGCCAAACAAAAATCTTTAGATAAATCCGGATGTGAAAGAAGAGGAGCAGCAACTAAAGCATCACGAAGTTGTTCAAATTCTGACTGAGCTTCCTCATCCCAACACCAATTAGAATTCTTTCCAGATAATTCACATAAACGAGGTGTGGCCAAATCGTCCAATCTAGCAAAGCGTCTAAGAAAATTACAGACACCAAGGAAACTACGAACATCACGTTTTGTGGTAGGAACAGCATAATTACGAATAGCATCTAGTTTCTCTGGATCAGGAAGAATACCTTCTGTAGAAATAATATGACCAAGAAACTTCACCTGAGAACGATCAAATTCAGATTTTTCTAAGTTCACAGTAATGCCAACTCTTGCAAAAATACGTAATAATGAATCCAAGGAAACTACGAACATCACGTTTTGTGGTAGGAACAGCATAATTACGAATAGCATCTAGTTTCTCTGGATCAGGAAGAATACCTTCTGTAGAAATAATATGACCAAGAAACTTCACCTGAGAACGATCAAATTCAGATTTTTCTAAGTTCACAGTAATGCCAACTCTTGCAAAAATACGTAATAATGAATCCAAAATTTTGTTGTGCTCACTCCAAGAACGTTTAGCAATAAGGATATCGTCAACATATGAAATAATATTGCAACGAAGATAAACAGGTAAAATTTCGTTTAAACTACGAATGAATGCTGCTGAAGGTACAGTAAGTCCAAACGGTAATTTCCGAAATCACTTTTGGGTAAAATAGTCATATCCGGTTATTGTTTACTTACTTTCTAGATAGATTGATAGTCGAAGAGTTGTTTTGACAGATGCAAAGAATAGTAAAAGAGTAGGCAGCGGTGCAGAAAACTAAAAGGGAAATAGCACCACTACAGCTCGGGGCCCTATGCACGCTACGGCACATATTCACTTAGTGTAGTGAATCCCCTGAGGACATTAATAGCGCACATAAATTCCAGTTTGTGACTTAGTGGCCAATTTGGTGGAAGTGCGTACGTAAATTGATCTAACCATGTACATGGATGTATGTCATTCTTAGAATTACGAAAGATCTTAAATTTCCGAACAGTCAAAAAGTGTTTATAGTCAAAGTTTTCACGTCGTGGCGACAAAGACCTACCGCGTCTGTCCCAGTCCCAATGTCGATTATTGTCAAGTTGGCGCGCCTGGCGCTCTCTTGTTGCATCCCGTAAATGAAACAAATTACTTTCTTCAAACCCCTCTGCTATTTGTGATTCTAAATTTCTTTTGCTGTCTTTTCCTACAATTTCGCCTTCAATTTGTTTGACTTGCTTTTGTAATGCCTCAAATTCCCTTTTAACGCGTTCATTAAATTTTCCCTGTTTTTCAACATGCTTATTTATGTTCTGGTACTCTTCGGTTTCTGCACATGGCCATGGAGCTGTATCATCTGAATCTCTGTCCCCATTTAAACTAAGACTTGTCAGTTTATCTGAAATCTCCTCAACTCTTTCCGATGAGTAACCTATTTTTTCTTTCTGTTTATTTACGTCTTCCGTAAGTGTCGCGACTCGGGTTTCGGTATTGTCACATTTAGTAGTTAACTGTTCATACTGTTGCTTTAAGTTATTTGTCCTGTCATTTGGTACTGATTCCTCGGTTCTTTCAAATATTTCTTCCTTATCGTGTGCACGTTGTAAATTTAAGTCTGAAAATTTTTGTACTATCACGCGATCTCTTTCTTCCTGTTCTCTGTCCTGTTCCTCTTGTCTGATTTCTGTTGAAATTAAAGTATTATTGTGAGCATTCAAAATCGGTTGTACTTCTTCTCTAATTTCTTTCTTTGATTCGTCTTTCATGTTTTTGAAGCATGTCCCTGTTCGTGAGCCTAACTGTGTTTCCATTGTTTCCATCTCGGTTTTAATTGTTCCTATTTGTGAGCCTAACTGTATTGTCAAAGTTTCTATCTTCGTGTTAATTCTTCCCATATCTGTTTTTAATTCAGATTCCAACTGTGATCCCAAATTTAATATTGCACTCATTAACTGCTCCATATCTTTTGTCGTTAATCTCGTATTCTGTGAATTTTCTGATTGAGCAAAATTTTGAAATGGTTCCGGACTATCTTCCCGACTTATTAAATTGTTTTCAACTTCATCATTCATCATACTGTTCTCCTGTGTTGGCGAGTTCGCCATATTAACAATTTCGTCATTCTCACTATTCATCATTTTTGCCTTTTTCATCGATCGCGTAATCATTTACAAAATGTACAAAACTCGTCACTGTACGAAAATTACACACAATGACTCTTTATCTCCAACAATACCATTCACACGAAATGTTTCCCTCAAACACGATTAACGAACAATTGAAATAATTGCACTAAATTGTCAAACCCGTAGACAAGACAACAAAAATTAAATTCTACAAAAAAAACCATTAGAAGAATGACAATTACCAAATCTACACATGCAATATAGACTACAATTACTAAACCACAAATTACTACAACAATACTACTGTCTACTATTTTTACAATCAGAAGAATTCCAAGGGACGATCCGAAGCAGCGGTCACCACGTGCATGGGGGCTCAATTATATAAATATGAAATGCAAATACTTTTAATTTTTAGTAGCTGTCTGTTCGGTTACGCTGTCTCGTTAACGGTTGGCCCTGACTAGTATTTGTACGCAATCTGAATGCTTAGAACAACAACAAAGAATGAAAGAAAATTTCCGTTAACACAATTAATTAATTAAGTCCCCAGCAACTATAAAACCTAGAAAACAACAAAACACAAGTGTAGCTGTTCTGTGTGTGGAAGTGTGATTCAACGTACACATCTGGCACAGTTCTTCGTCAATAAGACAAGATATTTTGAACACCATTTATACTGAAGCATTTAAAAAAAATTGAAATACTATAATTGCGTAAGGAAACCAGAATCACACTCTAATACAAGAACACAAGCCAGATGCTTTGTTGACTGAACCTGTAATGACGCATTATTTAAGACATTGAAATAATAAAAAGAAAAAGGAATTTTTTTACCTTAATATATATTGACGAAAAGCACTCTGATCATTACAATATCTCCATTCGAACAACATCTGCTGTCTAACCGATCAAACAACTGCATAAAACATGGAACAAGCACTCCCTACTACAACATCTCAACACCGACTCACAACTACCACATCTCGACAAGCACTCTCCACCACGACTTCTCGACAAGAACTCTTCACTACGACATCTCAGCCAAGCACTGCCAGTGGAGGCGGCTGAATAATACTCTTTGGCGCAGTCTCTGGCGCTGTGGCTCAGTGTAGCCACCTTTCAATATATGTGGCCTGAAGATGGCATAATGAATTGCCGAAACTGGTAACGGAAATAAAACAAAATAACTTTTCAATTGCAGTGCTGTTTCGCGAATTTCGTTTTTAAATAAAAACCCTTAGGTAATGTGGAATTGGTTACTACA
Source organism: Schistocerca serialis cubense (assembly GCF_023864345.2). Lineage (NCBI taxonomy): Eukaryota > Metazoa > Arthropoda > Insecta > Orthoptera > Acrididae > Schistocerca > Schistocerca serialis. The sequence continues at coordinate 138,822,845 of NC_064641.1, forward strand.
TGTTGCGAAAGGCGGACCCGCCAGTATAACAGGAGGCAGAGAATATTGTGTTGTCATTACAGGAACAGTGGTCGGTCAGCAGGGCTCAGTCACTTCGGACGTGGACTAGTCCTTGAGTGGCACCTGAGTAATAAGTTCATCAGAACATTTCAGCCCTTCTAAAGCTGCCCAAGACGATTTGATTATGAAATGGAAACGCGAAGTATCAACTACTGCCGAATCAAGACCAGACAGATCTCATGCACTGATGGACAGGGACCGTCGAACATTGCGGGAGATAACTGTAAAAAAAAAAATCACTTGACATCTTCGGAAGCAATCACTCGTGAGTTTCTGAGCTCTACCAGTAGTCCAGCCAGGACAGTGACTGCATAGGGCGCGATAAATAGTGGGGTACAATTGTCTAGCAGTTCACCGCAAGCCATACATATTTTAGATAGTATGAGGTGGTGTAAATAGCGACGCCATTATACAACGGAGTGATAAATCACGCTATACCTGTTGCAATCCGATGAAATGGCTGGGGTTTCGCGAATGCCTCGAGAACATCACATGCCATCATATGTACTAGCAATGTTGGTTGTTTGGTGGGTTTGGCAGGAGGGGACCAAACAGAGAGGTCATCGGTCGCATCGGCTTAGGAGAGGATGGGGAAGGAAGTCTGCCGTGTTCTTTCAAAGGAACCACCCTGACTTTTGCTTGAACCGATTTAGAGAAATCGCGGAAAACCTACATCAGGAAGGCCGAAGGAAGGTTTGAACTGTCGGCCTCTGGAATGCGAGTCCAGGGTGCTAACCACTGCGCCACTTCGCTCGGTCGGCTAATGTCAACAGTCAAGTGCAAAGGAAGTGGTGTTAAAGTATGGGGATGTTTTCCATGGTCAATGTGTGATTCCTTTATTGTGCTTAAGAAGACGTTAAATGCAAAAGAGTATGAACACATTTTGCAGCCCTGTGTGCAGTAAAGAGATAGGAGAGGATGATTGTTTGTGTCATCATGATATCATGACAATGCACCCAGTCATAAAGGAGCAATGAAATGAAGTGATATTATGGGATATATGGCCAGGAGTCCCCACCTGGGGAAGTTCGGCTGCCGAGTCGCAAGTCATTCCAGCTGGCACTCACTGGGCGACCTGCGTATCGGTGACGATGAAATGATGAAGAGGACAACACAATACCCAGTCCCCCAGTGGAGAAAATCTTCGACCCAGTTCGGAATTGAACCCAGTCCCGCTACATGGCAGTCAGATGCGCTGACCACTCGGAGGTGGAGTGAAGAACCATATGTAAGGCAATGGTTTCTAGAGAATGGTGTTCCTGAAATAGACTGCCCTGCCCAGAGTCCCGATCATAACCGAGTGGAACACCTCTGCTACGAGTTAGAACGTCGCTGCAGAACTCAGTGTCCGGAATCAACACCTCGTCTGGTTTCAGCACTTGGAGAAGAATGGATTGCCGTTCCTCCGCAGACATTCAAATACCTCAACGAAAGTGTATGCAGTTCGAGCCGTTACAAACGCAAAGCGTACACGCCTCCAGATTAATGGTTTTTAATAGATGTTCGGATACTTTTGATCATATGGTGTACACACGCATACATGACACGTTCGTTGCTGTATAACAGAAAGTACGTGACGGGAATTCTTGTCAGCCACGGCTTGGTAAGCACTTGGTGGTTTGCACGTGTTTACACCTCGCTACTTGCAGCCTGAAGTGTGTGCTGCAGACCATCTGGTCGTAGAGCTGACCTGTTGACACCGCGTCAGAGGTCAGAGCGCCAGCGACGCCTGCTGCGGCGTCCCTCGGCGTCGCGACGCCGCCACCCACTCGCTGGCGCGACGTAACGGGGTCGCAATTATGACGGCGCTAATTGAAACGGCGCTGCGAGGCTGGCTACACTGTAGCGGCTGGGGGGCGGCGTCAGCGGCGGGGCGGCGGCTGGGGCGGCGTCGGCGACGCGTCGGCCTATGGCGCCGGCGCCGGTCGCCGCCACGACGCCAAGGGCGACGCCACAGGGCGCGTCAGGCCAAGGGCCCAAGCCCAGGGCGCCGCGCAGCACCGACAGAGCGCGAAAATGAGGACCTCGCGCCGCATTACCGACGACGTGTCTCACTTGGCTGGTTGCAGACAAAGAAAATACACCACTTTCAGTCGAAATATATTCGGAGCTAAATCTCCCATTTCCGCAAACTGCACTGACGTTTATAGTAACCACACATTATTCCCTTGCCACGGGACAGTAAAGGAAGCGCGCAGTTGTTAACATTCCAAGACTTGCGTTTCAGACGGAACAAATTATTTACAATGATCACTTTCGTTCGGCGACGGGAGGAGTCTCGTAGTTAATAAAATTTTGATATTTTTAACACCAGACTCCTGGGCTCAAATTCGCACTTACAAACTGCTATTTCTAATCGAATGTAGTTAAATTGTGCGTTTATGGATGACGGGTGGTAATCTAATATGTATCCTGCCGCTTACGCGAACTGCAGAGGAGTCGCAGATGGTGCTGAATAAGGACAAGAGAAAGGATGGGCGTGAGAAGATTGAGGGATATGCGAATAAGTTCTATTACATACAGTATTTTTGAGTCGCCTTAGTTTCTCAAATCTCGTGTTTCTTCACGCACACCCATAGTTCTTTTACTTTTGTTTTATACGGAATTGTAAGACCTGTTTTGTTGAAATCGTAGACGAGCAATCTACACTACTACCCATTAAAATTTCTACACCAAGACGAAATGCAGACGATAAACGGGTACTCATTTGACAAATATATTATACTAGAACTGACATGTGATTACATTTTCACGCAATTTGGGTGCATAGATCCTGAGAAATCAGTACCCAGAACAACCACCTCTGGCCGTAATAACGGCCTTGATACGCCTGGGCATTGAGTCAAACACAGCTTGGATTGCATGTACAGGTACAGCTGCCCATGCAGCTTCAATACGATACCACAGTTCATCAAGGGTAGTCACTGGCGTATTGTGACGAGCCAGTTGCTCGGCCACCATTGACCAGACGTTTTCAATTGGGGAGAGATCTGGAGAATGTGCTGGCCAGCGCAGCAGTCGAAAATTTTCTGTATCCAGAAAGGCCCGTACAGGTCCTGCAACATGCGGTCGTGCATTATCCTGCTGAAATGTAGGGTTTCGCTGGGATCGAATGAAGGGTAGAGCAACGGGTCGTAACACATCTAAAATGTAACGTCCACTGTTCAAAGTGCCGTCAGTGCGAACAAGAGGTGACCGGGACGTGTAACCAATGGCACCCCATACCATCACGCCGGGTGACGACGAATACACGGTTCCGTTGTGCGTTCGCCGCGATGTCGCCAAACACGGATGCGACCATCATGATGCTGTAAACAGAACCTGGATTCATCAGAAAAAATGACGTTTTACCATTCGTGTACCCAGGTTCGTTGTTGAGTACCCCATCGCAGGCATTCTTGTCTGTGATGCAGCGTCAAGGGTAACCGCAGCCATGGTCTCCGAGCTGATAGTCCATGCTGCTGCAAACGTCGTCGAACTGTTCGTGAAGATGGTTGTTGTCTTGAAAACGTCCCCATCTGTTGACTCAGGGATCGAGACGTGGCCGCACAATCTGTTACAGCCATGCGGATGAGATGCCTGTCATCTCAACTGTTGGTGATACGAGGCATTTGGGATCCAGCACGGGTTTCCGCATTACACTCCAGAAACCACCATTTAATATTCTGCTAACAGTCATTGGACCTCGACCAATTCGAGCAGCAATGTCGTGATACCATAAACCGCAATCGCGATAGGCTACAATCCGACCTTTATCAAAGTCGGAAACGTGATGGTACGCATTTCTCCTCCTTGCACGAGGCATCACAACAACGTTTCACCAGGCAACGCCGGTCAACTGCTGTTTGTGTATGAGAAATCGCTTGGAAACTTTCCTCATGTCAGCACGTTGTAGGTGTCGGCACCGGCGCCAACCTTGTGTGATTGCTCTGAAAAGCTAATAATTTGCATATGACAGCATCTTCTTCCTGTCGGTCAAATTTCGCGTCAGTGGCACATCTTCGTAGTGTAGCAAATTTTAATGGCCAGTAGTGTATGTTGCAGTGGCCGAGAAGTTACGTCACGTCAGTACGAGTTGTTTACTACTGTTCGTGCGTGCGCTTGACGACTGTCACAGTACAGAATGGAATCTTCAGTCTGCAGCGGAGTGTCCGCTGATATGTAAGTTTCTAGTAGATTGATGCTGTGTGCCGGACAGGGACTCGAACTTAGGTCCTTTGCCTTTGGCGGGCAAGTGCTCTACCGACTAGTCAACCCAAGAACGACTCACGACCCTTCCTCACAGCTTTACTTCCTCCACTACCCGACCTCCTATCTTCCAAGCTTAGCAGAAGTTCCTCAGCCACAGCCGCACGGGGTAGCCTTTCGGTCTCAGCGCCCTGATACGGTTCGCGCGGCTCCCTCTGTCGGAGGTTTGAGTCCTCCCTTAGGCATGGGTGTGTGTGTTGTCCTTAGTGTAAGTTCGTTTAAGTTAGATTAAGTAGTGTGTAAGCCTAGGGACCGATGACCTCAGCAGTTGAGTCCCATAGAACTTACCACAAATTTCCAATTTTACTCAGCCACAACCTGGGGGTGTTTCCAGAATAGTTTCACTCTGAAGCGGAATCAAGAGTTTAGACATGTTGAACTTAAGCATAGTTTCATAAATAAGATTCCTTATTCCTGGCACTTAAACACTTTCTATCTTAGTGCCAAAGAGGCTACGAAAAATCTAGGTGGCACAATATGATTTGGCGGAAAGAGGCGTTAAGTTCATCCAAGATTTCAATGGACTGCTACGAGTAACAGCTGACACCAGTCAAGCACACACATAAGAAGTAATAAACAACATTTAGTGACATGAGGCTACTTGTCGCCCACTCGATATGGGTTCTTGGTCTTCAATTTCAACAAAATAGGTCTTGAAATTATTCTAAAAAACTGCGAAATGTGCGTGAAGAAACAAAATTTCTAAAAATAAGGACCACTTAATTTATTTATTTATCTTTACACCCATATAACCGTCCCATAGTAATGATATTATCATATTACCCCTCTGAGTTTCTTCAGTTCCATATCATATGTTTCCATTTGCTGTGTACAAATTATATCAATTTTTAGGTACGGAGAGAATTTATCAGGATCGTATGATGATGCGGAAAAAGAAGCCTTAAAGTAATGACAATTAATTGTGTGTAACGAAGATCATGTTTATCGTTCTGTTTCTTACAGGAACACCAGTGATCGTAAATGCACAAAATCTGGAATATTGTGTCAGCAAAGATCTTCATGAAGTTCTTTCACATTGGAAATCAAGCTCAATGAATAATTACTCTAATCTCTAGCAATCCATCAGAAATGGTATCGATTTTAATGATGTGCCATGACACACATTCAGTACCCCACCCCTCATAAACTCTACCCACCAACCGTAGCTAATTCAGATCCTTAGTCCAGCATACTCACAACACGAACAGCAAATATAATCCAAAAAACGTACTCGCCGAGCAGAGATTATTTTTTTATGAATGGGTATAAATTAACCAGATGTTACTACATGAGTAACACATCTGACCCTGAAGTCCAGTCAAACGAAAGAATGAACTTAATGAATAATGCCAAAAAAAATAGCAAATATCTGTGACGTGTGAGAATATAGGATCCCAAAATCGACGTCTCCCTACGTATGTAGCCTACTACAGTGTTATATAATATGTTCACAAAGTAAATAATTATACAATACGTTCATAACGAGTTTTCAATGTATTGCTGTCATCGGTTTTAATTACATATTTTGTGCAAATAACAGTGAAAGTTTGTTGTCATACATTCGCTGGTAGGCGCTTAAAATAAAAATTTGTGGTGGTAAGTTCTATGGACCAAACTGCTAAGGTCATCAGTCCCTAGGCTTACACACTACTTAATCTAACTTACGCTAAAGACGACACACACCCATGCGTGAGGGAGGACTCGAACCTCCGACTCCGACGGGGGAGCCGCGCGAACCGTGGCAAGGCGCCTTTGACAGCATGGCTACTCGACGCGGCAAATAAATGTATTTAAGATAAACAGTAGATACGTACACGAAATCTGTGACTGAATTTTTTTTTTAGACCTGTCATGGATAACTCACAACAACGAAATATCTGTTAAAATTGTGGTTACGTAAGAGAAAAGGGAGCGGCTTGAGCCTGCACCATTACCTCCAGCGAAGGTGTGCTTACATTAACAACCCATTGTTTTCTATGCGGAAATTCTTCTTCAAGCACTGATTTGTTACTAAATCTTGGCTGCCCACATGGCTAATTTTTTCTCCGTACGCTGCTGTCGCCAACATGTAATTGTATTAAATCTGAGATCAGCACTCAAAGTTTTGAACCATAAGATTTTGTTTCTTCGCTGCCTACGTTTGTGGCTATTTTCACATTTATGTGCAACCTGTGGAAACCAGTACTTCTCAGCATGCCTAATCATATATCTGAGACAATAAAGTTTTCTTTTCCAGATATTGTTTTCAGTTTTTAAGAGTTTTCCATGACTCCTCGGTTTACTGGAGGGTTGGACGTCATCAGTTTAATAGATATTCTTTGAGGATTTTGTTTTTCTCGTTCTGACTTCCGACAGTGTAAACTCTTCTGTCCGAGACGCAAAATTTACGAAGAAATATGTGAAGTTATACTTTCGTAAGAAATCTCAAATTGTTATGATGTTGCGGATAAATTTCATCGTTGATTTTTCCTATGATCCTGCAATATTTTCCCGCGGATTCTACAGATTACTGCGAGTGCGTACTGGAATACTTACTTCAGCAAGGAAAAACTGATTTATTCTGGGTTACCTGCGCAACTTTAATTTGGGGTTCCTCTACAATGCACCCACTCTCACTTTCGCTATGCAGAGTGTTCGGAAATCCGCGGCCAGATACTTCATAATGTCGTACATTGTGGAATTTTTAAAGCAAAAGCACTCGTTGTCAAACATCCGTTAGTGCTTTGTGTTCCATTTAAGCGAAGATAATGTGACGTCATTAGTTGTGATGACAGGGAGGACACTAAATTGCCTTATTTATAGGTCGTTATGGATCTGGCATTCATATTACTGTTTATTTGTGTTCATTACAAACATCGCTCCTATTCCAACGCAATGGAAGTGAACACATATTCGGCGATAACCTGTTTGTGTTGGTATTTGAAAGCTCACGTTTATCAAACCCCTGTCTAATAATCGGAAGGCTTGGAAGTTTAAGGCAAGAAAAAGTTTCATGTGATATGGTGGCGATTCGTGTTCCTCTGTGTTACCCATCATTAACGCGCTACGAAGAAATGTAGATCATCAGTTGTTAGAGGGAAATAAAGTGGCAGTTTATGTATGTATGAGATGCAACCAGTTGCTGTTTAGATTTAATAGTGCTTATTGTACGATTAACTACTTTTTGAGCCACTGCAGTGACATCCGATGAAAGTATTACAAGAATATTATTTTCTGTACCACGTGTAGCGGAACGGTAGGATTGTAGTGGTGGCGAAATTAACAGAACTTCAGGCAATAATTTAAAGAAATATGTACGAAACGAAATTTGCATTACTCACATTGTGTGGTACCTTGGTAACCATGAGAAATTCATTTCGCTAATATTCTCGAAGGAAGAAAAACCACGAACAGGACTGATATCAGTACACAGACAAATAAACCATTACAATTTCAGAAACAAATGGATGATTTAGTTAGAGAAAGAGCTCCACAAATTGAGCAAGTCAATAACCCGTTGAGCCGGCCGGAGTGGCCGTGCGGTTAAAGGCGCTGCAGTCTGGAACCGCAAGACCGCTACGGTCGCAGGTTCGAATCCTGCCTCGGGCATGGATGTTTGTGATGTCCTTAGGTTAGCTAGGTTTAACTAGTTCTAAGTTCTAGGGGACTAATGACCTTAGCAGTTGAGTCCCATAGTGCTCAGAGCCATTTGAACCATTTGAACCAATAACCCGTTGATCGACCTCTGGTAGTTACGCAGGCAGTTATTCGGCTTCGTATTGATTGAGAGAATTATTTCATGTACTCTTGAGGGATGTCGTCCCAAACTCTGTCCATTTGACGTGTTAGGTCGTCAAAATCCAGAGTTGGCTGAAGGCCCCTGCCCATACTGTTCTCAATTAAGTAGACGTTGCTTGTCAAGTCAGGGTTTAGCAAGCACGAAGGCAAGCAGGAGAAATTGTCACCATGTGCGGGCGGGTATTATCTTGCTGAAATGTAAACCCAGGATGGATTGCCATGAAGGGCTACAAAACAGGCCGTACACTATTGTCGACGTAGCGCCATGCTGTAAGGGCGCCGCGCGTGACAACCAAAGGGATGCTTCTATGAAATGAAATGGACCCCAGACCATTGTCGGGCTGTATAGCGGAGGAAATCGGGTTGGGTTCCACCACCGTCCGGGGCATTGACTGTAATAGAATTGTCTCCACTGATGAGTCCAGCTTCGAACTTGAACCGCGATGACCACTTAACTTATCTGGAGACGCCTCAGGTACCAAATTGGCTGTCGCCAGCCATACGGCCTGAAAACCTGGAGTGTCGGTCTGGGGTGCCATTTCTTTTGATAGCAGGACGCCGTTGCACTCTTGCAGCTCAGCGGTACATAGACGATTTTCTTCGCCCCGTTTTATTGCTCTTCATTATTGCTTACATTTCAGCAAGATAATGCCCGCTCGCACACGGCAAGACTTTCTACTGCTTGTCTTCGTGCTTGGCAAACCCTACCTTGGTCAATTAAGTCACCGGATCTCTCCGTAATTGAGAACGTTTGGTGCGTTATGGGCAGGGACCTCCAACCAGTTCAGGATTATGTGGATATAACACGCTAATCGGACAGATGTTGACACGATATCCCTAAGGAGGATATCCGACAACTCTGTCAATCAACACCAAGCCGAGTAGCCGTTTGCGTAAGGGGAAGAGGTGGACTAATGCGTTACTGAGTGGCTCGATTTGTGAAGCGCTTTCTCTTGAATGAATCATCCAAATTTTCTGAAATTGTAATCATTTGTTTGTCTGTAGATGTAAAATTGTACATAACATCTACAGATTTCCGTCCAACAATTTCATCTTACACACTCTGGCTACAACACGCATTATCAAAATGAGTTACCATAGATGCCACAATGCAATGCAATGTAATTGAAAGCAATGTAAGTAACCTGAAACGAAACGATCTTTTCGTTTCGTACACATTTCTTCAACTAACGCCGACCAGTATCTGAACAGCCAAACGTGTCTACGTAGCATCTCAGACGAGAGACGCATCGGTTGTTCGATAGCGCAGGATCACGGAGCTACGCTAAGTACCTTGAGTCATCAACTTTCGTTCATAATCGTTTGAAAATGAAGATGATTTGTGAGATATATTAAGTGATTACCGCAAACACAAAAATACACATACTGAAAAAAAGATAGCAAAGGTTCGTATTACTATAATTCTCCTGGCTACTATGCCGCGGTTTTCATTTTGTAATTTTAATACGGATACTATCAAAAACAAAGTTGTGAAACCCTATGTATTGAAACAGTCGTACATAGAAAATAAATGAATATACGTTTGGATCAGAAATACCAGCACTCTGAGCGAAATACCCCACTGGCCTTTATAACTAAAACACTAGAACAGAAGGAAGGCGGCGTACAAAAGAAACGTCATAGTGGAGCGAAGTGAACTGCAAGCTCGGGGTTTACGAACGATTACCATTCAGTATAACTACACACTGTAAGCGTCCTCGTCTGAACTCGGTATATGCGGAAAAAAGCTGCGTACATGACGGCTTCCTCAGTCAGAAATTGCATTTTCATTGTGTCTGATTTGAGAAGATTATGTAGTCCCTCGTAAATTGCATTTTGATATTGTTTGTTTTTAAGAGGAGTACTTAGTATCTCGTATTAGTAAAAAGAAATTGTTACCTCGCTGTATCGGATTTCCATAGTGGCATAATCGTGGACCATATAGATTGGTTTATCGTTCTACATCTACATCTGTTCCTGCGATATTGCTGCTTCCGTTCATCGTGATCCTGCGAATAGAATTCGATTATAGAATAGATGGTTCAGGAGGATTATGTTAAATACAATGGACAATCTCTTCTACTCCACGCAACTACCGCTCGAGAGGGCAGATATGTTGTCCATTCAGCCATGAAGGACTTTCCAGTCACGTGAGACACCTTGAGTCAGGTATGGGCTTGTTCGCAGTGAGCAAGCATCCACACGGTGATTGCTACGGCGTCTGAAGCACCAGGGCTTGTCACGATGGCGACCATGGCTACCCTTGTCGCAGCAGCCGAGAGACATGCCCACTGTAGACCAGCCAACAAAAACTCCGAACAAAAGGATGGCGTCTTTTCAGACGAGTCGCAATTGTGCTTATAGCTGATGTATCCATTAACGCAGGCTCCGAGTAGAACGAACACCAGATTGCGTTCATCATGATCAAATGACCTCATCATCTGATATGATGGTGTGGACTGCCTTTGGGTACACAGTACAATCAGCTCTCGTTCGCGAAGCCGATAATCTCAATAGAAACAGCTACACTTCTGACGTGTTCAAGTCAGTATCCGTGACCAGCCTTCCAGATCCCTGGAGAAATAACAAGTTGCCGCTTCGTCATGTCCCATACGTTTTCAGTTGGCGAGAGATCTGTTGATGTTGCTGGCCAGGACAGTCGTCGTACACGACGAAGAGCTCGTTGCACCGCAGTAGCTGTTTTGTGGACGTGCATTGTCCTGTCGAAGAAATGGCAGTAGCACAGGAACGACAGGGTGTGCAGTGTAGCGGGCACTGGTTACTTTATCCTGCAGAAACAGGAAATGTGAGCGCGGCTTGTAGCTGAATGGTACCCACACCACGAAGCCTGGGATGGGACTGTGTGTCGCAGGCGAATGCCCCCTGGCTGACCAGCTCACCAGGTCCACGTCATACACGAGTGCATAGTCACCGAAGGGGAGAAAAGTAAATAAACTGAATTCTCGGTGTTGTTCTATAACTTGTGTCATAGCGAAGGCACAGTCTCAGTCTCGTCTTTTGCGAAAACCATTTGGGCATCTGAAAATATAGTTTCAGTGCTAGGCGATATTCGTTTTATTAACAGTCTATTATACAATTCATAATATGTATATAGAAGGCTAATACCTCAGCAGTTGTGATATTCTTGTCTACTTACCTTCTCACTTCTTTTTCTATGAGAAACCAGTCTTCTGACTGGTTTGATGCGGCCTATTAGGAATTCCTCTCCCCTGCCAATGTGCCAGTCTCTTCATCTCAGAGTAGCACTTGCATCCTACGTCCTCAATTATTTATTGGATGTATTCCAATATCTGTCTTCCTCTACAGTTTTTGTCCTCTAAAGCTCCCTCTGGTACCATGGATGCCATTCACTGACGCCTTACACATGTTCAATCATCCTGTCCTTCCTCCTTGTCAGTGTTTTCCACGTATTCCTTTCCTCTCCGATTCTGCGCAGAACCTCCTCATTTCTTACCTTATCAATCCACCTAATTTTCAACTTTCGTCTGTAGCACCACATCTCAAATGCTTCGGTTCTCTTCTGTTCCGGTTTTTCAACAGTTCATGTTTCACCACCATACAATGCTGTGCTCCAAATGTACATTTTCAGAAATTTCTTCCTCATATTAAAGCCTATGTTTGATACTAGTAGACTCCTATTGGCCAGGAATGTCCTTTTCGCCAGTGCTAATCTGCTTTTGATATCCTCCTTGTTCCGTTCTTCATTGATTATTTTACTGTCTAGGTAGCAGAATTCCTTAGCTTTATCTACTTCTTGACCATCAATCCTTATGTTAAGTTTCTCGCTGTTCTCATTCCTGCAACTTCTCACTACTTTCGTATTTCTTCGATTTACTCTCACTGCATACTCTCACTCATTAGACTGTTCATTCTATTCAGCAGATCATTTAATTCTTCTTCAATTTCACTCAGGATAGCAATGTCACCGGCGAATCGTACCATTGATATCCTTTCGCCTCGAATTTTTATTCCACTCCTGGACCTTTCTTTTATTTCTATCGTTGCTTCTTCGATGTACAAGTTGAAGAGCGGGGTCGAAAGACTATATCCCTGTCTTACAACTTTTTTAAACCTGTGCACTTCGTTCTTGGTCGTCCACTCTTACTGTTCACTTTTGGCTCTTGTACGTGTTGTATATTACCCGTCTCTCCCTGTCGCTTACTCCTATTTTTCTCAGAATTTCGAACATCTTGCACCATTTTATACTGTCCAATGCTTTTTTCAGGTCGACAAACCCTATGAACGTGTCTTGATCTTTCTTTAGTCTCAAGTGGACTCGCCATCTTGAAATGTATTTTTGAGATTATAAACAAAACAATTTTGATACATCAGCTGATCGGGGCTCATCCCAGTGATGCCAACATAAAACCGTAAAAGTACCAAACTTGCCCTACTAACGGTTTCTTTCCCATACTAATTTTTCTCTTTAATTATTGAATGACCATCGTAGTTACTGCCTGCAGAGTCAGAGGGCGCACAGACAGCCCTCCTGAGCGCCATCTGATCGCCCGGTAACCGTGACACTAACACTATTATTCCTCAGTGTGCACGTATTATACTCTGATGCCACCGGCCGGGTGGAGGGGGGGGGGGGGGAAGGGGGGAATGTATCCACTGCAGATAACAGCTAACAGCAATGATCACAAGAACGTACGGTCGCAAGAAGACCGCCCTCCAAACGGTCACGTGGCACTACCGAGAGAGAAGACCATCGTGTTTGTTGGCTATGGCTCTGGTGCACCGTACTGCATCCATAGTAGCAATTTGAGCAGCATTTGGCACCAGAGTGACGCAACGAACGTTACAAATCACCATCATTTGCGACTTCAGTGGCAGTCACAGTCAAGAAATCGTTCACATAGGAGAACCGTACAAAATCACCGTCATTTGACCATCGGACAGACTCCCGTATGGACGCCATAGAGATAATCATACCTGGCGTAGAGAAACAACTGAAAGATTTGATAACAAATAAATCAGCACGTCCGGATGGAATCCCAATTCAGTTTTAGAAAGAGTACTCCACGGCATTTGCTCCTTACCTAGCTTGCATTTATTGTGAATCTCTCGCCCATCACAAAGTCGCAAGCGTCTGGGAAAAAGCGCAGGTGAATCCACTACATAAGAAAGGTAAAATAATGAACACGCAAAATTACAGATCAATATCCCTAACTTCTATTTGCTGTAGAATCCTTGAACAAATTCTCAGTTCGAATGTAATAAATTTTCTTGAGTCTAAGAGGTTTATGTCCACAAATCAACATGGTTTTAGAAACCATCGCTCGTGCGAAACTCAGCTTGGCCTTTCCTCACATGATGTACTGTGAACCATGGATAAAGGGCATCAGGCAGATTCCGTAGTTCTAGACATTCATGAAGCATTTGACACGGTGCTCCATTGCACGCTATTAACAAAGGTACGAGCATAAGGAATAAGTTCACAGATATGCGAGTGGCTCGAAGACTTTTTAAATAATAGAACAAAGTATGTTGTCCTCGATGGCGAGTGTTCATCGGAGACAAGGGTATCGTCGGGAGTCCCCCAGGGAAATGTGATAGGACCGCTGTTGTTCTCTGTATACGTACATGATTTGGCGGACAGGGTGGGCAACGATCTGTTTGCCGATGATGCTGTGAGGACGGTAAGGTGTCAAAGTTGAGTGACTGTAGGAAGATACAAGACGACTTATACAAAATATTCAGTTGGTGTGATGAATAGCAGTTAGCACTAAAAGTGGAAAAATGTGAGCTAATGCGGATGAGTGGGAAGAACAAACCTGTAATGTTCAGATACAGTATTACTAGTGTCCTGCTTGACGCAGTCAGGTTGTTTAAATATCTCGGCGTAACATTGCATGAAATGGAACGGACATGTCAGAACTGTGGTAGGGAAGGCGAATGGTCAACTTCGGTTTACTGGGATAATTTTGGGGAAGAGTGGTTCATCTGTAAAGGAGACCGGATACAGGACGCTGGTGCGACCTATTCTTGAGTATTGCTCGAGTGTTTGAGATCCGTACCAGGTCTGGCTGAAGGAAGACATCGAAGCAATTCGGAGACGGGCTGTTAGATTTGTTATCGATAGATTCGAACAACATGTAAGTGTTACATAGATGCTTCGGGAACTCAAATGGGAGTCTCTTGAGGCAAAGCGATCCCTGGAGAGAAGGTGACGTTCATTTCGAGAAACACTATTGAGAAAATTTAGAGAACCGGCATTTGGAGCTGACTCCCGACCGATTCAACTGCCGCGTAAGAACCAAGAAGACAAATACGATAAATTAGAGCTTATACGAGGGCGTATAGACAGTCGTTTTTCCTTTGCTCTCTTTGCGAGCGGAACAGAAAAGGAAATGACTGGTAGTGGTACAGGTACCCTCCCCCACGGACGGAGGGGGTCTGCGTAAATGTAGATGTAAATGAAGAAGCGAGAGTTCACTGGAGGACAGGGTGGAGGTGTGTTGTGTTTTGTGATGAAGGGTGGTTGTGTCCCGGTGCCAGTGTGTTGATTAGAACGAGTCTGGTGGAGGACTTGCCGCCACCTTGTGTGGTTGCTATACACAATGGACCTACACCTGGAGCTATGGTCGGTGGTGTGATTTCGTTTGGCAGCTGGAGCACTCTCTTGGGTATCCCACGCACCCTGACTGCAAACCTGTTCGTTAATCTGGTGATTCGACCTGTTGAACTGTCCTTCATGAACAGCATTCCAGGGGGTGTCCTCCAATAAGATAACGCTCGCCCACATATCGCTGTTGTAACCCAACATGCCCTACAGAGTGTCGACAGATTGCCTTGGCCTGTTCGATCACCAGATCTGTCTCCAACCGAGGACATGTCGGACATCATCGGGCGACAAATCCAGCGCCATCCACAACCAGCATTAACCGTCCGTGTACTGACCGATGAAGAGCGACAGGCGTGGAACTCAATCCCACAAACTGACAACCGGCCCAGCCGGCCGGAGTGGCCGTGCGGCTCTAGGCGATACAGTCTGGAGCCGAGCGACCGCTACGGTCGCAGGTTCGAATCCTGTCTCGGGCATGGATGTGTGTGATGTCCTTAGGTTAGTTAGGTTTAATTAGTTCTAAGTTCTAGGCGACTGATGACCTCAGAAATTAAGTCGCATAGTGCTCAGAGTCATTTGAACCATTTGACAATCGGCATTCCACATTCCACATTCTGGTGGTTACACCAGTTACTAATCTGTCAGTTTCACATTTGCAATGGCTTATCTTACGCTTCCATTAACCTGTGATCTTGCAATGTTAATCACTTACATATCTTACATAGACAAATGTGTTCCCCAAGTTTCGTTACGTTAATTATTTTTAGGTACTATGATTTTTTCCCAGTCAGTGTATACAGTAATTTCGTTATTTATCATCAATTCTGCTGCTGCAATTTGAATGGCTGGTAGTGTAGTTATGAATCGTCTACTGGGATTCGTCTTCGAAGAGCCGTTTTTCCCACTTCCCGAGTCCTCATAACTGCAGCTGGAGGGCTTCAAACCTCCGTCACTTTGTGCTCAACTACGCAGACTGTATCTCTGATTGCATTTTCACCGGTGGAATACAGCGGCGCCTAGAGCCGAGCAGCGCCTGCGCCACTGCTTGCTAGTCAGCGACTGCCCCCGGCGGTGCCCTTGGGCCATAGGAACTCTGCGTCGGCAAGGTAACAGCCGGCTGCGCGCCACGAAGAGTTATAATTGCCGCTGTAATGGGAAGCCGGCGCGACGTGCTTGTTAGCGGGCACCGAGCCACTCCTACCCCCCCCCCCTCCTCCCCACCCCTCCCCGCAGCGATTAACTGTCCGCAAAGCAATTACCACTTCTCGCCGCCGCCTCCGCCACCACCGCCGCCTCCACCGCCGCCCCCACGGCCGTTTGCGCCGCCTCTGATCGGAGTGATCATGGCACAGAACGAGCTACGGCGTCTGCCGGCGACTCACTTTTTACCTCTTCTCTTCGTGTGTAGTTCCGTGAGAACATCACGAAATCCTTTCATTGACATATTTTTATTGGGTCACTCTCCCGTTTTTCTGACTGTTCGGTACTAATATGGCAACTGATTTTATACCAATTTGCCGATTAGCGGAACACTTCAAATTTTGAACGTTAATTCAGAACTGGATGACTTTTTTTTTTTTTCACTTGCTGCTCTTATTTTTTGACCCACCCTCTGATTTCTTATGGTGGGTCGCTGAATGCCACTTGGCCGCTGTGACTGGATTCGGGGACCAGAGTGGCTAGTGAGAAACCATCCCTACTCCAGACCCCACTCACACCGTTGCCCGTGTCCCGCTGCGTGGAGGCGGGCTCTATTTGTTTTGTTTCTAAAATGGTGTGCTGTGAACCATATGATAACTTTACAGTCAGTATAAAGGAAAGAGGATGATAATACAAAATAAAGTGTTGGTATATAAGGAGAGTTGAAAAAAAAGAAAATAGGAAAGAGTCGGGACAGTTTCCATCAGACTGAACGAAAGCAGTAATCACACCAATCTTTAAACATAGAAACAGAAAAGATTGTAACAACTACAGAGATATCTCTTTAATCAGCGTTGGGGGTAAAAATCTTCTCAGGTATTGTTGAAAGGAAAGTGCGAGTATTAGTTGAGGACAAATTGGATGAAAATCAGTGTGGGTTTAGGCCTCTTAGAGGTTGTCCGGACCAGATCTTTAGCTTACGGCAAATAATGCTACGAGTAGAACAGGGAATTGTATCTATGCTTGATAGATCTGAAAAGGCACATGACCGGATTCCTAGGAGGAAGTTATTGTCTGTTCTACGATATTATGGAATAGGAGGCAAACTTTTGCAAGCAATTAAAGGTCTTTACATAGATAGTCAGGCAGCATTTAGAGTTGACGGTAAATTGAGTTCATGGTTCAGAGTAGTTTCAGGGGTAAGAGAAGGCTGCAACCTGTCTCCACTGTTGTTCATATTATTTATGGATCATATGTTGAAAACAATAGACTGGCTGGGTGAGATTAAGATATGTGAACGCAAAATAACCAGTCTCGCATGTACGGATGACTTAGTTGTGATGGCAGATTCGACTGTAAGTTTGCAAAGTAATATTTCAGAGCTAGATCAGAAATGTAAGGACTATGGTATGAAGATTAGCATCTCCAAAACGAAAGTAATGTTAGTGGGAAAGAGATATAAACGGATTGAGTGCCAAATAGGAGGAACAAAGTTAGAACAGGCGGACGGTTTCAAGTACTTAGGATGCATATTCTCACAGGATGGCAACATAGTGAAAGAACTGGTAGCGAGGTGTAGCAAAGCTAATGCAGTGAGTGCTCAGCTACGATCAACTCTCTTCTGCAAGAAGGAAGTCATTACCAAGACTAAGTTATCTGTGCATCGTTCAATCTTTCGACCAACTTTGTTGTATGGGAGCGAAAGCTGGGTGGATTCAGGTTACCTTATCAATAAGGTTGAGGTTACGGATATGAAAGTAGCTAGGATGATTGCAGGTACTAGTAGATGGGAACAATGGCAGGAGAGTGTCCACAATGAGGAAATCAAAGAAAAACTTGGAATGAACTCTATAGATGTGGCAGTCAGGGCGAATAGGCTTAGATGGTGGGGTCATGTTACACGCATGGGAGAAGCAATGTTACCCAAGAGACTCATGGGTTCAGCAGTAGAGGGTAGGAGGAGTCGGGGTAGACCAAGGAGAAGGTATATGGATTCGGTTAAGAATGATTTTGAAGTAATAGGCTCAACATCAGAAGAGGCACCAATGTTAGCACTGAATAGGGGATCATGGAGGAATTTTATAAGGGGGACTATGCTACAGACTGAACGCTGAAAGGCATAATCAGTCTTAAATGATGATGAGGAGGAGGAGGAAAGAGTTCCCGTCACCTGGTTGTGGGTGGCGGCCAGGGTCTTGGAATGGACTTCAAGCCACTGGACTCCACTCTCAATTCCTTTACTATATCTATCATTTTAAGCTAACATTCGTATAAAATAAAGAAAGAGAATACAAAATGGCACTCCATGTGTAGTCTCCTTTTTTAACTCTGGTCAAGTGATCTGCAAGTAGCACGCCCCGGCTAGACAAACTACCCGGCCTGGACGGTGGTTTTCCCCGATCTACTTCACTGTATCCGTCGGGTTGGGCTCTGGTATGAGGGACCACAATTAAGATCCTTCCATCTAGGCCTTGCATCGTTGCTCACCAGCAGGCGTAGGCACCTTGAAGAGTTACCTATATTTCAACCTCTCCTTAGTCACTATACGCCTCTCACTAGACATGACGGTGCTGCTACATATGTACATACTTACAGTTGTGGTGCTTAATGGTTTTATATGGGTTTGTTGAATCGTAAGCACCTCGCATCGGCTTTCATGGCCTGTTTAAGGTCGCACAAGTTGCCACTATGGATCATCGACGTCAATGTTTAGGTCCGAGTCTGTGTCTCTTTCTTGACTAGAGCTATCAGTGATGTCGTCCAACCCATGGGCACCCCGCTGTGTTTGTAAACCGACTTGCCTTCTGTGTGGTCTGTTGCGTGGATATTCTGTGTATGTGATTTTGGAAATTTCGTCAGTCAGTGTATTTAGTTCTGTCCACTGGTGTGGGTCGCGCAATATGGCATGTAGTTCTGGTGGTTGACATGTAGTGTGTGTCTTATGTTTGTGTGCTGCCCGCAAAAAAGGACAGTGTGTTCTGGGAACCTTCTTCCCCGCATGTGCATCTACTAGTCTGTTGCAGACTCACGCAGCTCAGGTGCGTGGGATAAGGGCCATGTCCTGTGAGGAAATGTACCATACCGCTGCTGGGATCGATATGTTTTAGTTTTAGTCTTTCCCTGATATCAGGGAAGAAGTTGTAGGCTCGGTGGCCCTTATCGCTTTGGTCCCACTCGCTCTACCTGGTATCCACTCGCCATGATCTGAGTGGGCGTGTTGTCTCAAGCAGTGCACCAGTGATCTGCCGAACCTGATCTAGTCTCCCCATCATAACGCAGTACATTGCCGCACAATACCTGATGGTTATATCTATTGGGAAGATTCCCATCACGACGCATAGTGCATTAGCAAACATTGTGCTGAAGGCCTCCGTCAATCGAAGTAAGACACTTCTTTGCCCACGATGCACAGCAGTTCTGTTGGTAGACAGACTTAGTCTGCGGGCCCACGTGCTGGGAGCAAAACATAGTACTGACTCGAAGAGAGCACAATGGTACGTCCGTGTGACTGACAGGGGAAGTCGGAATTGTTCCGAGTTTAGACTTGAAAGTTTGTGGAATATTTTTCCTGCTTTGTCTGTGCATATTCTTATGTGTTCATGAGAGTTCAATCGCTCGTCTATATGTACTCCAAGGTAGCGTGTAACTGCTGACCTTTTTATGTTTGTGTCCCCAATTTTGACTGTTGGGTACCTGTGAAGGATGCCCTTTAGCAATATGTAGGTTGTTTTATTCTCGGCTACCTTGAGTTTGTTATTTGTGCGCCATTCGGTAATTATACATAGTGTTCCATTGGCTCTGTCTTCTAGCTGGGCACAGTTGTTTGCTGACACTGCTACCAGCAGGTCGTCAGAATAGGCAACAACTCCATCTGTCAAATTGTGCTCTGTAGTTGTAGGAGCAGTTAAATCATTATGTCCCAGAAGATAGGGCCACAAATCGACCCCTGTGGACAGCCTTTTGTAATGCACTTGATTACTTTCTGGTTGTTCATGTGCCAAGCCGCAGTTCTGTCCGTGCAATAGTCTATGAGGCTGTAGTACAGAGACTCTGGCACCTGCGGGTGTCTGAGCCTCTTGAACAAAGATGACTACCGTAGGTTGTCGAATGCGCCTGAAATGTCTATCATGATAGCTGGTGTGTATTTAGTATGTGTGTTATTTACTATTTGAAGTACCCTGCTTATTGCATCATCTATTTATTTCGCTTCCCAAAAGCTAAATTGATGTGGTGTTAGTGTTCTGTGTGCATGTAGTGTATTGCAAAGCAATTTTTCTTGTACTGGATGACAATATGGTATTAATGCCCTTTCTTGTCGGTCTGTTCCGCAGGGGTCGGGAAGGAGGTGACAAAGTTTGGTAACGTCCGACATCTCGGCTGCCCTGCAGAACTGGTGTGTTGTGTAGTTGTGCAGGTGGTATCGGGGAGCATCACAGGCAGTATAAGAACAGACAGGCAGGCTGGGCAGAAAGAAGGGGGGGGGGGGGGGGAATGGATAGGAGATGAACGGAGAGTGGTGAGTGTTCATTGGAGGTGAGGGTATCATATGGAGTGCCCCAGGGAAGTGTGGTAGGTCCGCTGTTGTTTTCTTTCTACATAAATGATCTTTTGGATAGGGTGGATAGCAATGCGCGGCTGTTTGCTGATGATGCTGTGGTGTACGGGAAGGTGTCGTCGTTGAGTGACTGTAGGAGGATACAAGATGACTTGGACAGGATTTGTGATTGGTGTAAAGAATGGCAGCTAACTCTAAATATAGATAAATGTAAATTAATGCAGATGAATAGGAAAAAGAATCCCCCTATGTTTGAATACTCCATTAGTAGTGTAGCGCTTGACACAGTCACGCCGATTAAATATTTGGGCGTAACATTG
Source organism: Schistocerca serialis cubense (assembly GCF_023864345.2). Lineage (NCBI taxonomy): Eukaryota > Metazoa > Arthropoda > Insecta > Orthoptera > Acrididae > Schistocerca > Schistocerca serialis. Next base: position 138,843,534 of record NC_064641.1, read on the forward strand.
CAGAGCGATATGAAGTTGTACAAGCATATAATGGCAGTTGTGGGGAAGGCGGATAGTCGTCTTCGGTTCATTGGTAGAATTTTGGGAAGATGTGGTTCATCTGCAAAGGAGACAGCTTATAAAACACTAATACGACCTATTCTTGAGTACTGCTCGAGCGTTTGGGTTCCCTATCAGGTCGAATTGAGGGAGTACATAGAAGCAATTCAGAGGTGGGCTGCTAGATTTGTTACTGGTAGGTTTGATCATCACGCGAGTGTTACGGAAATGCTTCAGGAACTCGGGTGGTAGTCTCTGGAGGAAAGGAGGCGTTCTTTTCGTGAATCGCTACTGATGAAATTTAGAGAACCAGCATTTGAGACTGACTGCAGTACAATTTTACTGCCACCAACTTATATTTCGCGGAAAGACCACGAAGATAAGATAAGAGAGATTAGGGCTAGTGCAGAGGCATATAAGCAGTCATTTTTCCTTCGTTCTGTTTGGGAGTGGAATAGGGAGAGAAGATGCTAGTTGTGGTACGAGGTACACTCCGCCACGCACCGTATGGTGGGTTGTGGAGTATGTATGTAGATGAAGATGAGAGACGAGGACGTAGAGGGATAGTGCAGTAGGTCTATATGTGACATATCTGTACACAAGAGAAGCCAAGGGTAATATTAATTAAAATAAAAAAATATAATCTCAACAAAACCTTTAAAATCCATTCAGAAATTTCACACACACTGGGTTAAAAAGCAAAAAATAATTATTTAAAAAATAAGATTTTTAATATAATACGTTTTTAGACTGGGTTAAAAAGTATAGGACACTTTCTCGTACCTCTGTACAGATTCTTAACCCCATCCTCTATCCCCAGTCCTCAAAACTTTTAATAGCTGTGATGTACTAATGCACAAGTACAAACAAATATATGATTACCATTTCAGAAAAAATGGATGATTTATTCAACAGGAAGAGCTTCAGGAATTGACAAGTCCACTTCTGGCTCTTATGCACGCAGTTATTCGGCTGGGCCTTGATTGGCAGAGTCGTCGGATCTCATCATTAGGGATATCACGCCAGATTCTGCCCAACGGCGCGTTAGGTCGTCAGTGTACCGAACTTGTCTGAGGACCCCACCCAGTGCTCAGAATACTACAGATGGATCGTTTCGTCCATTTTTGGCTTCAATTTAATGGCTATTGCCAGAATACAATGTGGGTTTCACGATCAGTGTTTACTTATTTGGTGAAGTGCGCTCTGACACTTGAGGCTGTAGTCCGAGGTATAATTTTCTGGCTAAAATTTCGCCTCCTATTGCGGGAAACAATGTTCGAAGATAAATTCTCTACAGTACAAAGATTGTAAAATGTATGATTCTCATAATTTTTTTTATTGACATCTGAGACAATCTCTTACAGCTATCTCTTTTATATTGTTATGATTCCCATAATTTTTTTATTGATATCTGAGACAATCTCTTACAGCTATCACTTTTACATTGTTAACACAATGGAATCAAATACATAGTACACAAATTGTTGAAAATTTTACCTAATGTTCTACACCCTTCATATTACTCAGAGGTCCAAACCAACAAAAAACGCCTAACACACAGACTACTTTGTATACCCTGAAGCTTCCTGGCATGTTAAAAGTGTGTGTCAGATCAGCACCTGGGACCTTTGCCTTACTCAGGCAAGTGCTCCTCTAACTGAGCTACCCAATCACAACTCACGACCCGCCCTCACAGCTAGTACTTTATTTTCCACTTTCCAAACTTCACAGAAGTTCTTCTGCATAACGTCCTGGACCAGCAGTCCTGGAAGAAAGAATATTGCTGATACATCGCTTGTTCGAAGCCTAAGATATTGTTTCCGCAATGAGTTTTCGTTCGGTACCAGAGTGTGTGCTGTTCGTGGCAAGTTAAATCAGTGTGCCAGATCGTAACTCGAAACTGGGGTCCTTGGCTTTAACAGACAAGTGCTCCACTGACTAAGCTATCCAAGCACGACTAATGAACCTCCCTCACATCTTTACTTCCACAGGTACCTCATCAACTACCAAGTTATTCTCAAAAATATGTATAACCTCTCCAAGAATAACGATATTACGGGGATATTTCAGTAATTGGTCTGCAACGGCTTGCATATATTTGTCGAAAATCATTTTGTAGCGCCATCATCTACTATGAAAATCTATACTTCTGCTGCCAGTTTCGCTGAAAATAATCATTATCAGGCGCAAGAAGTTTTTCAATTGCAGCATCTGTGTGAATAAATAAATGACGTTCCATCCTATTCTACATAACGTCCAATACATGAGCTGGACGACAGTTCCGAACAAGTAGAATTGTAAAAAAAGATTTGGAAGATCCAAATTATGAAAACATTAATTAACTGTTCCATTGGTTCATGATAGAATATATTTGATACACACGACACTTAAGTAATATTATACAATTTCTTTTTATTTTTTTCGTACCTTCAGAAGGTACGACGAATAGAGATTTTACTCCTTCATTGGTTCAGCTGCAGTTTGCTTCGGGCCCACGCTTGTTCCACTCTTCGAACTGTTGTTACTTTTCTTCTTCCACATTCTTCCAGTTCTTGATTTTTTTCTGTCCTTAAAATCTGCCTTTTCTACTGCTTCTTATTGTGTCCATATCGTTATCGCCTTCCATATTTGGGAATCTCCTACTTTTCTTACCCATGTGGTTTTAAATACGTAATTTTTTAGTAAGACAAAGACTTGTTTAGTTATTCTGTCCCATAGAATTTTAGTGTTCTTTTTCTCACTTCAACTGTTAATTTTTCAACCTTCAGATACAGTTCTGAAATTTACTATTTCGCTAACCTGTCTTCGGGTGTCAGGCCATCACATGTACAAAGATAAATATGCGCGGCTGTGAATGAAATGGAATCATAGATCTTAAACTGTGTGCATCGAAAGAATCTCTCACTTCGCACTCAAATAAGGCAGTTAGTAACGTTCGATATAAGTTTAAAGTTAAAAGCTTATTTCGATAATAGAAGTAAACTAAAATCAATTTAATATGTACAAAACACAGGATATTTTGACTTAACGAATGACATTACTACTTACAATAGGTGTTTATGGAAGAAACAAACTGATCAAAATATAGTAAAATTGCTTGGTACATTTCGTGTGCGTGACTGATAATTTTAACACTCAAAGGAATTACAGGTATTGGTTGTGAGTGGACGTTGATTTAAATCAATGGGAAAAGTGGAAAATTTGTGCCAGACTGAGATTCAACTCCAGGTCTTCTGCTTACTAGGCAGATGCTCTGACCGCTAAGCCATTCGGACACAGTGGTCATCTTAACTGCACAGACTACCCCAGTACACATCCCGTCAGACCCAAATTCTCAACTGAGCCACACACTACTGATTTACGAGCTATCAAAGCTCCACTAATTTAAAAAAAAATGGTTAAAATGGTTCTGAGCACTATGGGACTTAACTGCTGTGGTCATCAGTCCCCTAGAACTTAAAACTACTTAAACCTAACTAACCTAAGGACATCACACACATCCATGCCCGAGGCAGGATTCGAACCTGCGACCGTAGCGGTCACGCGGTTCCAGACTGTAGCGCCTAGAAACGCACGGCCACTCCGGCCGGCACTAACTTCACCCGATATAGAACTCACCTAGGCGTCATTGCTCACAGGATGACGCATAGCTGTGATATGGATCCGACGCAGAGAGAGAGTTGTCCCAATGCTTCCCAGAATGGCATTCCTACTAGGACACCCATCCCGTCATCGAATTTACCTGTCAAACTGCTGCTGCTGCCTATGCAGTACGATCCTATTGAATATACAGCTTTTGATCCATTGCAGAGGTCAGTTTAAGATTTCATCACCGTATCCCACAGACTATACTATAACTCGCAAGAGACGCTCTCTGTGACCCTGTGTCATAGTTTGAAACATTGTTTTCTAACACGCTTTGTGCAATGCCATACATATTGTTTTTCTGACATGACTTCGAGGTCTGTCTCAGGTCCCAAACTTACATTAAGACGCTCCGATCCACCGCCTCTCACCAAAAACTAGACATCGCACAGTATAATCGTTTTGTTACTACAGCTACCACAACACGCGACACACGGTGGATGATTTTAAATAAAAGACAGTTACAACATAAAGAAACTAGAATAGTTTGGCTGCATTGTGGTAAGTTTCAAGAGTGACGTCCAAAAGTGATTGACGACCTCTACATTTGAACTTATCTGTCACAGTGACAGAATAGTTGATGGCTCTGCATTCCCTTTCGACTGATTCCTCATTTTGAACTCATGTAAGCGATCACTGTTTCGCTGCTAGCAACCTCCAGCAGGTGTCACCCATCCACAAAACTCATTCCCCTACTCAAACAAGCGCTGTAGGTCAATTATTATGTGGTAACCAACAGCGTGCCAATGAATGGATGGGATGGAAAAGACGCTGCCGATGTAGTGTAATAATAAGCATCACAGTTGATAATGCGAACAATTTTAACAATTTCACAGTAACTTCAACACCGGCCAATTATGTGACAGCATGTTTCCCCAATTTCAGTATCATAGCTAAATCAACCCTTCTCCACTTTGTGAACTGTGCAGTACGACCATTCAGTGTTAATTCTCTAACACATAAATCATCAAAGTATACCAGACAGCGCTCTACATATTTCTAACACCTCGAGCATAGTGCTTAATTTACGATCTCTCTCTCTGCGTATGAGCATTCTCGCTGTTTTAGGGTAAAATTAGAGAGTGAAATACCCTCCTCACACTGTCATTGACCGACCCACCCTGTAGCACTGTTACCAAATTAATCTGCAACCGACCAGAAAAAGAGCGCTACACTCCACGTCTCGTGAATGGATGAAGCTTTACAAGTCCTAACCCATCCAAGTGCATGAGATTTATCGAGATGCGCCCATGTCGAGGAGCTTATCGATGTATAGTAACAGATTTCAAAGTGTCTTGATGTAATAGCAGTCCGTTAAGAAGAACAAGAAACGTATGATTTTTATGCGTGGTGGAGCTCCAGACTGATGCAGTTCGACGCATTTTTATGTAAATCGACCAAGCTATCAACTCTGAAGTATTGTTCTAGAGTCTAGGATCGGTGCCTGGAAGGTATTGGTAAGAGACATGAGAAACACATTAGTTGACCTTGTAAATTATAGGGATGATTTGGAATCTACTACATCACCAACATCGGTATTTGAGAGTGGAAATATCAGTTTCCTCTATTTGATTCGAGTTGCCAAGTAAATGTCTTGGCAGACATGACAAGTTTCTAGTTAGTCAGTGGTTTACAGCATGACCCAGTTTCGGGTTTGTAGAGAAATAATTTCCAGTCTATATCTTTGGAATTATGTTGTGCTAGCGATCCATAGCATGCTGCCTACTGCTTGATATCGGGAAGTACCGCGAAAATGGTATAACATTATGGTGAACCATGCGAAAATACATGTGTTCTTGTAATCCCTGAGTCTGGAGATGCCTGTAGAAAAGCGAGCAATCAAGGTAGCAGGTTCAGACCAGAAACAGTAACGTGTTTGTGCCGAGCGGAAACGAACACGAATTTGTAAACCAGTTCTGAAACGACTTTAGTTGGCTGAGGGTGCTCTGGTCACGCTTTGGGGGTAAATTCCTTGTGATCGTCAGCTGCGGGAAAATATCTAGTACTGTGAGGAATAGATACGGCACTGTCTATCTTCGCAGAATATGTCCAATGATGTAAAAGGGATGATTTTGTTTGGTGCAGGATACGAATTGTATGTTTACTACATAGACACAGTATGCGGTGATATATTGCTGGGCTAGAGATCAGTTTCGCGAACTAATATTCGAGCTCTTGTCCTTGGTGGGAGAGAAGTGTAATTGAGTTGGAGTCTTTCCATATTTGGCGTTATGTAGGGTACGCGGTGATATATTGATGGGTCGCAGGTCGGTTTCATGTTCTAATAATCAAGTTCATCTCCTCGGTGGGAGAGCAGTGTAAATGAGTAAGAGTCTTTCCATATTTGGCAATATGTATGGCAGTTTGTAAGATTTAATTGCCAGTGCAATATGGCGATCTCTGTAAAATAACTGCTGAAAGTTTCGTCTGCAGAAGGAAAAAAGGCGGATGGTGCTTTGATACCAGTGGCATCAGTAATTCAGTGGGTAAATTCGATAATAGCTAATCATAATGCTCGAGTCACTCACATCCTTTGTGCTGTGATATAGGAGCCTTTACATAGCAGAGGGAACATTTGTGGGTTTTGAAAACAGGAGGGATAACAAGTGAAGGACAGGGTACCATGTTAGATCCACGGGGAAGATTGCATTCGACGCTATTTTGCGTCATTTTCGTAAACAGGTTCTGTTAGGGCAAATATTTCCATGCATACAAGCTTAGACATTAAGAAAGTGAATGCTAACTACACTCCTGGAAATGGAAAAAAGAACACATTGACACTGGTGTGTCAGACCCACCATACTTGCTCCGGACACTGCGAGAGGGCTGTACAAGCAATGATCACACGCACGGCAGAGCGGACACACCAGGAACCGCGGTGTTGGCCGTCGAATGGCGCTAGCTGCGCAGCATTTGTGCACTGCCGCCGTCAGTGTCAGCCAGTTTGCCGTGGCATACGGAGCTCCATGGCAGTCTTTAACACTGGTAGCATGCCGCGACAGCGTGGACATGAACCGTATGTGCAGTTGACGGACTTTGAGCGAGGGCGTATAGTGGGCATGCGGGAGGCCGGGTGGACGTACCGCCGAATTGCTCAACACGTGGGGCGTGAGGTCTCTACAGTACATCGATGTTGTCGCCGGTGGTCGGCGGAAGGTGCACATGCCCGTCGACCTGGGACCGGACCGCAGCGACGCACGGATGCACGCCAAGACCGTAGGATCCTACGCAGTGCCGTAGGGGACCGCACCGCCACTTCCCAGCAAATTAGGGACACTGTTGCTCCTGGGGTATCGGCGTGGACCATTCGCAACCATGAAGCTGGGCTACGGTCCCGCACACCGTTAGGCCGTCTTCCGCTCACGCCCCAACATCGTGCAGCCCGCCTCCAGTGGTGTCGCGACAGGCGTGAATGGAGGGACGAATGGAGACGTGTCGTCTTCAGCGATGAGAGTCGCTTCTGCCTTGGTGCCAATGATGGTCGTATGCGTGTTTGGCGCCGTGCAGGTGAGCGCCACAATCAGGACTGCATACGACCGAGGCACACAGGGCCAACACCCGGCATCATGGTGTGGGGAGCGGTCTCCTACATTGGCCGTACACCACTGGTGATCGTCGAGGGGACACTGAATAGTGCACGGTACATCCAAACTGTCATCGAACCCATCGTTCTACCATTCCTAGACCGGCAAGGGAACTTGCTGTTCCAACAGGACAATGCACGTCCGCATGTATCCCGTGCCACCCAACGTGCTCTAGAAGGTGTAAGTCAACTACCCTGGCCAGCAAGATCTCCGGATCTGTCCCCCATTGAGCATGTTTGGGACTGGATGAAGCGTCGTCTCACGCGGTCTGCACGTCCAGCACGAACGCTGGTCCATCTGAGACGCCAGGTGGAAATGGCATGGCAAGCCGTTCCACAGGACTACATCCAGCATCTCTACGATCGTCTCCATGGGAGAATAGCAGCCTGCATTGGTGCGAAAGGTGGATATACACTGTACTAGTGCCGACATTGTGCATGCTCTGTTGCCTGTGTCTATGTGCCTGTGGGTCTGTCAGTGTGATCATGTGATGTATCTGACCCCAGGAATGTGTCAATAAAGTTTCCCCTTCCTGGGACAATGAATTCACGGTGTTCTTATTTCAATTTCCAGGAGTGTATTTCTGGGACACTATACAATTTCCGAGAGGTCGAGTCGATTCTTATTTTTACACAGTCATGTGACATCAGTATAAGATTGAGAACCTTGTTAGATGCGCTTGCGATGGTTTGTAGCTACGCGCGCCCACTTCCTGTTGTTGCGTCAGTCATGATGGGCAGTTAAGCATGGTTAGACGCATCTCTCATGTCGCGCTAGGAACAATGAGCCCTGTGCTACTCTGTCATCAATGGCAATGGCACGTGCTGGCCAGAGGAGTCTTGCATATGAGAGCAGCGTGAGCGTGCCTTGGAGTTCTGTGACGTCCATATAACACTGACTGTATACTCAAAAATAGGAACTACTTTCACCTGTGTCTGCAGCGGCTCAGGGTTGTGACAGCGTGCATGCCCCTTGAGCGCCTGAGCTCCTGCCTGGTCGCATCTGCAATGGTGCCTAGGTCAACATGTACTCTGAGAGGAATTTATCAGGAACCAAGTATGAAAGGGATATCGCTGCCTCACGATTGAGGGTGTCTGTGCATGGTTTGACAGCTGATGGCCATGTCACTTTGCAGGGCTGCAGGTAGTCTCCTGTGCGATCTACTGGACAGGGGGTGGTGGACAGTGTCTGCGTACATTGTTTGTGTGTCTGTTGTATTACTTTGCGAGCAGGTCTGTAGGCTGCGCTATGCGTTATTTGGACATTTTACAAGTACTGAGCATGTCTGCACAGCAGTGTACTGCATTATTTAAGAGGAGTCTTCATGTCTGTACTGAAATTACATTTCGGTAAATTAGGAGTTGTTTGCGTGTCTGCAGAGCGTTATTTAGGAGTAGTTTACAGATCTGTGGACTGTGTGGTGTAACTCCAAGCAGGTGTTTTGTATCAGTGTGATAAATATACATCCCTAAATAAATTGTTCCAAAATAAATAAAGTACACTCCTTCCTTACTCTCTCCAGCAGTCCAGCACAGGCTGAGTCATTTTCGCGCCATTTTCGCCCTCCAGACCACCATCTTGGATTACATCACAGGGGGGGAATGACAGCACCCTCTGGTGGCAGTATTGTGTACTAGGTCAGTTGGAGTCTATATCTCATGGTGGAGACACTGCATGCCAAATAAAAACTTATGTCCAGCACAGGCAGTCGTTTTCCCACCATTTCCACCCCCCATCAATTTGGATTAGGTCACGAAATGGACGACAGCGCTCTCTGGTGATGGTACTGTGTACTAGGTCCAGACCTCATGGTGAGCACACTTGTTGCCACCATATTGGATAATGGTACTTGTGTCATCAGCTGACGTCATGGCAGCCATCTTGGATACATCACAAAATGGATGACAGTGCTCTCTGGTGGTGGTACTGTGTACTAGATTAGTTGGAGTGTGGACTTCATGGCGAATACACTGGATGGTGGTGCTGCTTCTAATTGTTTCAATGAAGACTGGTGCATGATTTCGACAGCTGACGTTTAGCAAGCATGCCTGCAGAGTGTTTTAGATGGATTATTATTTTGACAATTTACACGTTGTTTGACTCTCTGGACATAAATGTATTGCATTATTTACGAGTGGTTTGCATGTCTGTAGGCTGTGCAGTGCGTTATTTTGACAGTTTACAACTAGCAAGTGCATGTGAAGAGCAATATACATGAGTTATTTAGGAGTAGTTTGCAGGTCTGTATGTTGTGTGCCATGTCAGAGCTTGTATTCTGTATCACTGAGCTAAATATACTCTAACCCTGAATACATTGTTCAAAAATAAATAAAGTACACTCCTTTCTCTCTACAGCAGCCCAGTGAAGGCTGAGTGCTTTTACCACCAACCCCTAGGAAGAGGTGGCGGTTGGGTGACTTAGGTTAGTGGAGGTGAGCTTTGTTTCCCGCAGTTGTCTACTGTTGGTTGGGAAACCCCAAGTGACCTTTCTCTACCGCCGAAATTCAAACTTGGCGCCAGTTCCTAGGATGAGGTGGTGGTTGGGTGAATTAGGTTAGTGGAGGTAGTCAAAGTGTCCTATCTTCCTGTGATTTTCTTAGGTTAGTAGAGATACGTGAATTGACCTTTCTTTACCACCAAAATTCAAACCTGTTCCTAGTAAGAGGTGGCGGTCGGAGGTTAATAGAGGTAGCCCAAGTGACCTATCTTCCCGCAATTTTTCTTAGGTTAATAGAGATAACTATGATGTGATGCATTATCCTGTTGGAATTTGAACTTCCCACCATTTTTCTGGGGGAGGGGAGGGGAGGGGATTAGGTTAGTGGAGGTAGCCGAATTGACCTATCTTCCCACCTATCTTCTTGTCACATCCAACATCTTGGATGATGACATGTACTCTTCCCAAGTCTACACGCCACCTTGGATGACGTCATCGATGCCGTCTTGTATACATCTGGCAACAATGCAGAGTGGATCAGAACTCCCCTTACCCCAATACTCGTGCATTGCTGTCTCCAACATGGTTGGAGGATGCCTGGGGACAAACTAAAGGATTATACCGGTATTACTGGTGATAAAAGCAAGGAAAAAGCAACACTACCTTACACTGGAAATGGCATCCCAAATTAGTTGGTGCCAGACTGGACAATTCTGTCACTCTCTTGGCACACGATGGGAGGTGAACCCTGACTGCATGGTTACTAAAAACTGGACGGACTTACAATGCCAGATTCGAGCCATATTCCGAATACCTAATGCCAGAGATCTGAACTTACTACAAAAGGTTTGAGGTTATTCGAATTTCAGTAACCAGATGCCTGAAACCCTAGCAATGAGAGGTCTAAGGGCACTCAGCTCGTTTATTGTCAGTGGACACATCTTCACGATCCTATTTCTATCGCTCAATTTTCTGCTACAGGTGGCGAGCGCAGTCTTCCTAGTGTGCAATATCAGTGTGCGTCGCTTCTTATCTACCGTATACATAAGAATCCCATATACAAGGTTCTTACCTTGTCCAACATTTAATTGAAACCTTGCATCCGCAAGCGATGCTGGAACCCCGAACACACCCACCAATACTTTTTGGACTTCAGCCACGTACACATCAACCCGGACCGGCCGCATCAGGTCTGCGTGAAAAATATTTTTATGCTCCTGAGGGCGAAAACTGCACGTAATCCATTTGAGATCATGTGTCCACAGACTGAACGGAACACACTGTGTCCAATATCTATAGGCCCTTTTTACCAATGTGCATACATGCTCTGTGGTGCCTTCTGTTCAATGACAAGATCTCTATGAATGACAAATTACAGAAGATTCGCCTCAGTACGACTTCAGCGTGCAAGTTTTGTGGGAGAACTGACTTCCTGATACACACACACACACACACACACACACACACACACACACACACACACCTGTCGTAGTGCGATGGAGATATGGCCATTACTCAAGCATAAACTAGTACTGCTTGACTGGATGACGGGCAGTAATATAACCACTAAAGAAGCGCTTCGACCAGTAAAACTCCGATTTCCACCGGCAAAGAAGAACACTGTGATAAGGATGACTGAACACACAGCAACGTATGCAACAGAAGAAAGACAAGCGAATACTACTGACTATCTTGCTTATATCCTATACGAATTTCAGAAGTTCGCAGAAGAGGACCGAAACCACAGGAAGACCTTTAGGAATATGCTCAGCATATTCGTATTAAATATGCCCTACACCTAAAATCGTGGATAAAACACATCATAATGTGAAGTACACATACAGAGTGACCATCCGAATACGATAAAGTCATACACATGAGAAACATTACACAGAGCGTCAGCCAGATTGAAATATTTTGACAGTAAATACTATATTACTTATTTTCCGCGAACAGAAGATCGTTCCGTTTCCAAAGAAACTTTTTAATTTTCAAATACTATATTGCGTTTTATGCATTACAAAATTTGGACTTTTAGAAAGAAACTTTTATAAGTTGCCATTTCCAAGAAAGATGAATTTCAGTTTTCGATTTTCCTTGTTGAGGAGCACATCCGCAACAATAGTGAAGCCAGGTTCAAAGAAAACGGGAATTTAATTTCAAGATGGATGCCTAATTTTTAAAAGCAGATATTGATCTTTATTTTAAGAAACGATGCACCTTTAGCTTAACAGAAGAACACGTTTAGTTTTAAATTTACATTATAATGACGGAGCATCATTGAAGCCAAGAAGCTAGTCGAAGAAGGCAAAGAATAAGAGAGAATGGATCGGCTATAAGGAGAAATTGGAGCCCTCCGTCCCCAAATAAAATAAAACAAAGTAAAATAAAAAGTTAAAAAAAGACAGCTCAGTCAATAAGACCATTTCGCGGGAAAAGCAAGGTCCCAGGTTTGAGTCCTCGTCAGGTATACAGTTTCAGTCTGGCAAAACGTTTCAAAACGGCGCCTGCTCCGTTGCAGACTGAAAGATTCATTCTGGAAAAATTATTATTGGTATGTCGAACATCTTGCAAACTTTTGCCTTACGAAGTTTGGCCTTCCGAATGCCTTGGGCACTCCGTGGTTATATTCATCGCAGGTAATTCAACTCATTACTGCTAACTCTTCGTTTGTCTGTTTGCTTCCTCGGTGGATACATACAAACAGCTTTTGACACATGGCAAACGCAGTTATTGCTTTTACACAAAACATGTAACGACGGTGGTCCTGTTGTGGATTATTTTCTTCTTCAATAAACTGCGGTGTTGAATGTGATGCTACGTCACTTTTCTGTACGCCACTTACATTTTTTCCTATTTCGAAACTAATGATATGTACTTGTACAACTATGATAATTCTGCCCCCTTTTTTTTCCTTTATTGGATTTCGATTCCCCCGAAGGGGGTGGGCTGGCAGCAGCTTAGTACGCCGCTCTTCAGCCTACAAAATTTCTTTTAAAAAGATGAAGATAATAAATAATAAAAGCAGGCGATAAACTCGCTGACTTAAATGGCGGAAAATTGTGGAACTTAATACTCAAAACAAAGGGTTGATGATGCTAATAAAATACACAGGAAGAAGACAGGTAAAATAATAGACAGAGAATTAAAAAACATGGCGACAGTCCGGTTTCTGTTCGCAATATATATAAAATTCACACCCAGCGACATCATGATTTCTGTTCGCAACACTTTGGAAAGATGCACAACACTGAACACTCACTTGAACACTGCACTAAAAAGTTGGCACAAACATGACATACCACAGCCAAGGGCAGGCAGGGGGAACCTGGACAGAGGATGGGAAAGAAAAGGGGTGAAGTAGAGGAAAAACCAAGTGGCGGGGAGGGGGGGGGAGGAGCCAATGGGAGACGAGGACCCATAAGAGGGGGGGGGGTGGGGCAGCTGGGCAGACAGGACAGGGTGTGGGGAAAGACAGAGGAGGGGAGTGCAAAAGGACTCGGGGGGGGGGGGGGGGGGCGGGAGGCAGAGAGAGGTTAGCAGGGGAGAAAACAGGATGGAAGGGTGGAGAGGTAGCCTGGGGAAAGGACAGAGGAAAGGAGGGGGAGATGAGGATCATAGTTGATAGGAGGGATAAATGGAGGGTGAGAGGGCATCATCCAGGAGGGGGAGTTGACGGAAGCCACCTTGGGAAAGAAGATGAAGGGTGTACAGATGGAGGGAAGGGGGGGGGGGACAGATAATTCTGATGCTTTCTTCAGTTTTATAGCTCGGAAGACGATTGGTTGAATCAGGTAGTAATGGATAATTATCATCTTTTTCAACAAAAACTGACGGAATATACAAGAGGCGTTCTGTAACTAATGCAACACTTTTTGTCTCGGCCAGTTTCAGTTGAAGAAATGTAGAATTTGCTGTGGAACATCGTGAAATATTCCCGATATAGTTTCATGAAATTCCGATAGGTGGCTATACGTAGCCTTCAAAATGGCGCCTGTAACGGAGGAGCGTTCCAAGCAGAGAACTGGGTTTCTTTCGTAGATATTCATAGGAGCTTGCAGAAGGTCTGCGGAGACCTGGCAGTGAACAAATGCACGGTGTCGTTGGGGGAGGCCTCTGGCATCATGACAACAAGATCTTGCAAACCTGTCCGATCTCCCGGTCCCGGTCAGCGGTCGCACACAGCTGTGAACTGAAGTGTCGGAACGTGCGGACACTCTCATTCGAGGAGATCGACGGACCTCGATCAAACAAGTCGCCGCACAACAGGCCATATCTGTTGGTAGTGCTCACACACTCGTCCACCAGTTGGGTACTCGAAAGTGTGAGGCCAATGGGATCCTCGCGCCTAAGAGAAGATGATAAAGAGCAACGAAGAATCATTTGTGCGGAAGCTGTACGTGGATGATGGGGAGGCTCTTGATGCAGGAACACGTCGGCTCCGACGTCGACCAGTAGAGTGGGACTATGGACATACAGGCCCTGGCATTGAAGGGAGATTATGCTGAAAAACAGTTTTTTTAATCAAAACAGTGAGGAATAATATGTTGTATTGAATAAAACATCCAGCTTTCAGATAAAAAAATTGTTGTATTTGTTGTAAACGAATTAATACAAACTCTTTTGCTCGTCGCCAATATATGTTGTGTCGGTAGCTGGGCCGACACCGTGAAGTTTAGCTGGCTGAAAATGAACTCAAGACTAAAGCAGCCGGGCGTGAAGTCTGGAACATGAGAACTTATAAATGAATAAGAAGAAAAGTATGTAGATGCTTATTACTTATCTTTTTAGTAGTCCTTGGAATACATCTCTCTTGAATACTCGTAAGCTGTAGGCACTGATACAAATGGCGCCTTGCTAGTTCGTTGCCATTAACTTAGCTGATGGCTATTCTGTCTCTCGGCTAATGAGAGAGAATGGCTTCGTACATCTGGGCGGTAGCTAGGTTCTCGTACAACTGGGCGATAGCTAGGTTCGCGTACAACTGGGCGGTAGCTAGGTTCTCGTACAACTGGGCGGTAGCTAGGTTCTCGTACAACTGGGGCGAGTGCTCTCTCGTATCACGAGACCTGCCTTGGTGGTGGCGCTAGGTCTGCGATCACAGTGGCGACACGCGGGTCCGACATGTACTACATGGACCGCGGCCGATTTAAGCTACCACCTAGCAAGTGTGGTGTCTGGCGGTGACACCACAGTATTATTTACTGAAAGCCCCTCGAAACAAGTGGCGAACAATAATTCTAAATTTTTGTCTTAGATCGATCGTCAACTTCCCTCTCCCCAAAGCTGCAAGTTCGTTGGCTGTCCACGCTGCTTGTAAAAATTATCTTGTCGCACTTCTCAAGTGGAAATAGCTCCTCACTTTTCTTATATTTTCATTCAATTGTAGTGCTGAATGATGATGTAGAAAGCCTTGTAGTCGATGATTCGCGTGTACACGTTTAGAGCTTCGCAAAGTTTGAGCCATTTCTGTAGCAACTAGGAGTGAGGCGTCCCTTACTTCATCGTGGAGCGATACGGCTGGTGCAAGTTCACTCTGCCACGTAATCACGCCGCCGTCGAGAAAGGGAACAGTAATCTGTGGATCCGCGTCGACGTCACTCTCCTCTGCTCGTGACATTGTTTCTGGATAAAGGTCACAAGCCTCGTTTTGTTTCGCGAGACAAAGTGAAGTAATTATAACTACCGCTCCGCTGAAATTAATTGCAGCACAGAAAGGTCCGGACTCCTGGCTCGGAAGGTTAAATGCAGCTCATACTCTCCACATAGCCCTGTAATGGAGTTCCACAAAGCTAGCTTCAATCTTTGCACAACGAAGGAGGTGTCGCAGTGCTAACACACTGGGCTACATATGTGAGGACAGCGGTTCATATCTCCATCAGGGCAGGGCTACAATGGTTTCCTTAAGAGGCAAATGATTTGACGGTTCCATTGAAGAAGAAATGGCCGATTTTCTTACCTTTGCTGACCCAGTTGGAGCTTCGGTTCGCTCGATTTTGAAACCGAAGCTTCCTTTCTTTTTTTAGGCTCGAGTACACGTGACTCACCAATTTAAAATTAATGAATTAGATTGTTTGGTAGAGAACACACTGTATGGCGTTAGAAAAGAACCTAGGCAAGTCTGCCTTTCTCCTTCAACTGACTGCTAACCCTCCCTCTCATATAATCCGCTGTCGAAACTCTCGCTTGCTTGCATTAACACATCAGTCTCTCTATATGCCACTTCCACATTATATACGCACCAAAAGTTTCCTAGTCGCGCTTCACACCGCATCCATGCACTTCCACCGTTAATTCCACTGGTCCCTCAGCTATCACAGAAACTTGCCGTATTTAAAGTCGTAAAAAACTGTAGTCCGGAAATATTCGTTAGTTAATTCCCGTTTGCTGGTGCACTCAAAACCTATGACAATAACTACAAAACTATTTGAGAAAATCTAAGAAACGGCACGGTAATCAACTGTCAAAATATTATAAAGCAACTGTCAGAAGTAAACAATTTCATTTGCTTTTAGAACCACGGCAAATTATACTTTCAGAGTTTAACAATAGGCCGAATTTTCCGGCAAACATATTTATTCTTTCACATCTGTAGGTACCTAATCATGACTCCTATTTTGTTTCATTAAAATGTATACGTGTTCCTGCAAAATTAGAAAGCTCTTTTCAAGAGAACATTACCGACACATTGAAAGACGGCTATCTTAATTAATGGATAATGCATATTCTCATATCAACAGTGCAGACGATTTTTCTGTGTCCTTACGTTTCGTGCAGGGAATGCGCAGTGGGTGGATGCATATGTATTTCATATATCGACCACCTTCCTTTTTGGCATCCTGTCTTAACGCACACGTCCATCGTACGCTCCACACTGATTTCTGCGGTTATTTCACGCAGTGTTGCTTGTCTGTTAGCACTGACAATGCCGCTGCCCTCGGTCTTCAAGTAAAGGCTGTCGGCCATTGCTTTGCCCGTGGTGAGAAGTAATGCCTGAAATTTGGTGTTCTCAGCACATTCTTGACACTGCAGATCTCGGAATATTCAATTACCTAACAATTTTCTGAAATGGAATTCCCACGCGTCTAGCTGGAACTACCATTCCCTGTTCCAAGTCTGTTACTTCCCTTCGTGCGGCCGTAATCACGTCGGAAAACTTTTCACGTGAATCTCCTGAGTACATATGACAGCTCTCCTAGTGCACTGCCCTCTTATACCTGCCTCCATCTGTATATGCGCATACTGGTATCCTACGACTTTTGTCACCTAAGTTTATAGTGCAAGATGATCTTCTATACAGATAATCCAAACCACCTCCACGTGTAGTCGGTTAGATCAAAGGGGCGTTTTCGTTGCTTCTAATTCAAACCAGGGTACTTTCTAACTGAAAATCCCAATGGACCGACAACAACACCCAGAAAAGTTACATTCTGCAATATTATGTGTGGAAGTCGATCAAAAAGTAATAAGATAACAGCGTCTTAAAATATAGTCGCTTCATCCTGATCTGCATAAATGACCTGGGTGACAATCTGAGCAATTCTCTTAGGTCGTTCGCAGATGATGCTGTAATTTACCGTCTAGTAAGGTCATCCGAAGACCAGTATCAGTTGCAAAGCGATTTAGAAAAGATTGCTATATGGTGTGGCAGGTGGCAGTTAACGCTAAATAACGAAAAGTGTGAGGTGATCCATATGAGTTCCAAAAGAAATCCGTTGGAATTCGATTACCCGATAAGTAGTATAATTCTCAAGGCTGTCAATTCAACTAAGTACCTGGGTGTTAAAATCACGAACAACTTCAGTTGGAAAGACCACGTAGATAATATTGTGGGGAAGAGGAGCCAAAGGTTGCGTTTCATTGGCAGGACACTTAGAAGGTGCAACAAGTCCACTAAAGAGACAGTCCACTAAAGAGACAGCTTACATTACACTCGTTCGTCCTCTGTTGGAATATTGCTGCGCGGTGTGGGATCCTTACCAGGTGGGATTGATGGAGGACATTGAAGGGGTGCAAAAAAAGGGCAGCTCGTTTTGTATTATCACGTAATAGGGGAGAGAGTGTGACAGATATGATACGCGATTTGGGATGGAAGTCATTAAAGCAAAGACGTTTATCGTCGCGGCGAGATCTATTTACGAAATTCCAGTCACCAACTTTCTCTTCCGAATGCGCAAAAATTTTGCTGAGCCCAACCTACATAGGTAGGAATGATCATCAAAATACAATAAAAGAAATCAGAGTTCGAACAGAACGGTTTAGGTGTTCGTTTTTCCCGCGCGCTGTTCGGGAGTGGAATGGTAGAGAGATAGTATGATTGTGGTTCGATGAACCCTCTGCCAAGCACTTAAATGTGAATTGCAGAGTAGTCATGTACATGTAGATGTAGAAAAGAGGTTCCCAGACATACGACCTACTATATCACATGTAAGTAAACGCGTAACTCAGGTACGATCGTGTGTTACATCAAGTTCTCACAATGTTGACCTTCAGCATGCTACGAAGTGACGCCAAACAATGTTACACGTTGAATTTCATGTGGACTGAATCACATCGCAGCGCATATACATGTTGAAGGACATTTCATAGGTTCGAGCGCCATCGGCGGTTCCCTGTAGACTACTGGTTTTAATTTTCTCAACAGATAAAAGCCAAAGGTTCTAAGGCTAGTGAAAATTCAGCCCATTTTGTGTTTCCCGAATTCCAGATCCAGTGATCTCCCAAAGTTCTGTTAAGAAAGTCTGTAATTATGTGTGCTGAATGCACGGAACGTCAGTTATGTTGCAATCACGTGGGCTGCCTTTAGTCCAATGGTATTTCTTCCAATATCTGCGATAGCGTATCTATTAACAACTACACACACTTTTGGCCACTTGGAGTTCCATCAATAAAATACGGTAGTATTATGCAACAACTGAAAGTACCGGTAGACAGTTTCACAGACAGCTAGAAACGTTAGAGATGGGCCTTGTCTAATAGGCAACAACCCTCAGAAGAGATTCATTATCCACAAAAATTAATTCTGCTCACTGTGTAGTCTGTTTTGTTGTTGTGGTCTTCAGTCCGAAGACTGGTTTGATGCCGATCTCCATGCTACTCTATCCTGTGCAAGCCTCTTCATCTCCGAATAACTACTGCAACTTACGTCCTTTTGAATCTGCTTACTGAATTCATCTCTTGTTCTCCCTCTACCATTTTCCCCCTCCCACCCCCCCTCCGCACACACTTCCCTCCAATACTAAACTGGTGATCCCTTCATGTCTCAGAATATGTCCTATCAACCGATCCCTTCTTCTAGTCAGGTTGTGCCATAACTTCTTTTTCCCCAGTTCTGTTCAGTACTTCCTCATTAGTTATGTGATATACACATCTAACCATCTTCTGCAGCAGCCCATTTCAAAAACTTCTATTCTCTTCTTTTCTAAACTGTTAATCGTCCATTTTTCACACCCATACATGGCTATAGTCCATACAAATACTTTCAGAAATTACTTCCTAGCACTTAAATCTATATTCGATGTTAACAAATTTCCCTTCTTCAGGAACGCTTTTCTTGGGATTGCCAATAAACAGTTTATATCCTCTCTTCTTCAGGCATCATCAGTTATTTTATTGCGCAAACAGCAAAACTCATCTACTATTTTAAGGGTCCCGTTTCCTAATCTAATTTCCTCAGAATCGCCTGATTTAATTCGATGACAGTCCATTACCCTTGTTTACCGTTTGTTAATGTTCCTCTTATATCCACCTTTCAAGACACTGTCCATTTCGTTCCACTGATCTTCTAAGTCATTTGCTGTCTCTGATTACAATGTCTTTGGCAAACCTCGAGGTTTTTATTTCTTCTCCCCTGAACGTTAATTCTTAATCCAAATTTTTTTTGGTTTTCCTTCACTGCTTGCTCAATGTACAGATCCAGTAACAATGAGGATACAACCCTGTCTCACTCCCTTCTCAACCACTGCTTTCATTTCATATCATTCGACTCTTATAACTGTCGTATGGTTTCTCTACAAGCTTTCGCTCTTGGTATTTTATCCGAGCTGTCTTCAGAATTTCGAAGAGATTATTCTAGTCAACATTGTCAAAAGTATTCTCTAAGTCTACAAACGCTGTAAAGGTAGGTTTGCCTTACCGTAACCTATCTTCAGAGAAAAGTCGTATTGCCTCGCGTGTGCCCACATTTCTTCGAAACCCAGACTGATCTTCCCCGAGGTTGGCTTTTACAAATTGTTCCATTCTTTCGTAAATATTAAGTCAAACCAATGTAGCATTTAAATTTCTTCGTTCCGACTTTCCTTTGTAGCCTATCAGTCCTGTTTCACATGTTGGTTATTTCCGCGGCCTATAATGGGTCATACGTAGCTACAGATTGCTCTGATAATGATATTCAGCTCCATCAACTCCGTATTTTTATTGCATAATAATGCCGATAAAAAATAATAAAACATGATGTATGTGAGCTTTTGATCTCACATACTGGAAACAGATCGTTTGATCAGTTTTAGTGACAAGCATTCACTGCTCTTTTGTTTTCGATTGTAGGTTCGCGTTTGACATCAAAAGCGAAATTTGATTTACCGTTTATACCGGAAGTATGTAAATTGGCAATTACTGTTTTTAATGCTTGTAGCCGTTACGAGCATGCGCAGAGACAGTCAGCAGTTGTCAGATGTCAAAATTTTTATGAAAAGCGAATTTATTTGTCGCGTGCACACACACACACACACACACACACACACACACACACACACACACACACACTGGAACACAAAAATCGAAAAATTACACCTCGTTCAGCGATTTTTTCCTGGTAAGTATGTCAATGCAACAATCTCCTACGTTATTTCTATATTTGATTCCCGGTGTTAGAGTTACCTCTTTGTGATCTAGTCAAAAACAGGTGATTTCGTGTCAGTATTTTGGAGTTTATCGAAGATAAAATATGCATGTAGAAATGATTCTTAACAGACTTTGTTATTATTACTCAAGTTTGAAGCTTTGTTCCTGGCTTTTAGAAGACATTCTATAAAGCGAGACACCTCCAAGCTGTCACTTACTAAACAAAATGCGAGCTCACTGAATAGACTGAAGGCTTCCTAGCAGATAAAACCAACATTTCGTTCTTAACGGTACATTTTAGAAGTACCTCAGTGTAGTGTTATAAGGCTATTACTATGAACAAAATGCATAAGTGATAACGAAGTGCAGAAATACATGCTGAGGGTCAACTCTTGATGCAGAGGTGTCAGGCAGTCACCGACATATGTAAGTGTACCATATTGGACGTAAAGAGGCAATAAGACCCATTACTGTTGGATTGCACTTGGCGGTATACTACTTGAAACAGCTACACGGGCTAATATCAATCTAAAACGTGCTAAAGTAGAACGACCACATTAAATCACGTGTATGGAAAAAAACACGAGGCTGCGTTGGAAGAATCCTGAACTAATTTAGTTCATCTACGAAAAAACTAACTTACGAAACAGTCGTCCACCTCACTCTTGAATACTGCACGTCACAGTGCGCCCCTCATCAAATAATATTAACCAGTACCCTAAAGTGAAGATGTAGTAAAATATAAACTCTTTTCCTTTCATTATTTGATCGGACTATAAGCAATAAAAATGCTACAAAAGGTTTGAACTTATGTTTAAAGTTTGTTGGAATTCCCTAAGTAGTCTCGTCCCAAATAAGCTAACCGCACAACAATTATACTGCCAACAATCTTAATAAACGTTTCTGTAACAGCAATCAAAAAAATTTTTAGTAATTTTTCTTTTTAAATTTTTCTTTTCAAAATTCAGTCTTGATCGCACCACGTATGCTACAAGAACATCGGTGACCGTTTTCGGTCATATCATATGACCATCATCACACCCATGACACCTTCAAAGATGGTAGGTGGAGCACTCTTCTCAGCTGCTGTGATGTCAACTGGATGTCAACCAGTTGACATCACAACAGCTGAGAAGGTAGGATAAGTGAAATTAGGGCTGCGGAGTAATAGAGACAGTCGTCTTTCCCTCGCTCTTTTTGTGGATGTAACAGGAAAGTAAATGACTATTAGTGGTGCAAAGTATTTTCTGCCACGCACGATTCGATGGCTTGAGGAATACGTTTGTAGATACAGAAGTATATGTAGATGTAATGAGTGAATACAAGGTGAAGAAAAAAATGCCGCACTTGGAGGTTGCCATGCGATTCCTCATCCTAGTTCAAGAAAAAACTATCTAGCAAAACATAGTCCCGCCAATAGGATTAATGTAAATGACATTTAAAAAACGAGGCTCTAGCAACACTGTAAATGCATGCAGCGTGGACAAGGACAGTTAGACGAATTCTGCGATATGTTTATGCTGCCCAATTAGCTCAATGGGCCGGCCGCGGTGACAGCTGTTTTAGGCGCTTCAGTCCGGAACCGCGCGACTGCTACGGTCGCAGGTTCGGATCCTGCCTCGGGCATAAATGTGTGTGATGTCCTTAGGTTAGTTAGGTTTAAGTAGTTCTAAGTTCTAGGGGACTGATGAGCTCAGATGTTAAGTCCCATAGTGCTCAGAGCCATTTAAAAAATGTTCAAATGTGTGTGAAATCTTATGGGACTTAACTGCTAAGGTCATCAGTCCCTACGCTTGCACACTTCTTAACCTAAATTATCCTAAGGACAAACACACACACCCATTCCCGAAGGACGACTCCAACCTCCGTCGGGACCAGTCAGAGCCATTTGAACCATTTTTTTTAGCTCAATGGGACGAGGCAATGTTCAAATCACGCTCGCGTCCATTTTTTTCCCTCAGTTAGAGCATCAAATTGTATCCAATTTACACCTCCGCAGTGCGGTATCTTGTGCCTTTCTTTCTGTTACTGTTACCTTTATTGAAACATTAAAACATAACATGAGCGCCTTACGGACGTAAACGTGCACTTTGTTTCGTCAGTGATACAGATAAACCCAACAGTAACTAATAGTGAATACAGTAACATCGTCTGTATCTAATTAGGTACAAGGAGAGCAATAGGTAGGCTGCACAAGAATGCACATAATGCTTCGCACGGAAATTCCTTTCTGTACTGTAATGGTTCTTTATTTACGTGACCATTACGGCACTCCAACCCCAGTGCTCGATACCAGTAATATCGTACTACTTTTCTGCGAAGTAACAGACATATTTTTGTGACAATATTCACATTTGGTTTTATTAATGTATAGGTTCTCCGATGTATCGATATATTACAATGATATGGTTCTTGTGTGTATTCATTTCTGTGAGACTGTCATAATCTTTGACTTACTTGTAACCGTTTTGGCGCGAATGCACTCAGAGCCGTCTTTGTTTCACTTTGCAGAAGTTAAGTTGTTATTTCGCTTTGTAAAAGAACAGTCAAGTCTTGTGTTTGGTTAAAGTGGAAATTAAATATATGATGATTGATACAAAACTGTTTTCTTGATGATGTGACAATTAAGAAGTATATTTGAATTTACAAGAAGTTTAATAAAAATTTGGATCGTAAACAATTATTTCTACCATGCCATTGTTGTGAGCTGGGATTGTTTGATCATTAAGAATTTCCTGAAAAACGCATTTGTTAGGTCTTCAAATATTGCCAAAATACAGATCTGGACCTTCTAGCAGTCAAAGTGGAATCACCCTAGAATCAACAAAATGAGCCATAACAACTTCGACGAAATATACGTGGGAATCCATTCAAGGTAAGTGCCAAAATTAATGACTTTTTTACAGTGACTTCATTATTCCCATTCTGACGATACCATCCACAGTCAATAACTTTGTTGTCGCCCGATAAAGCGAGCATATGCTGCGTGAACAACATTATTAATCTGGTTTCTAACCTACTTTGCGAGTGGTGGTATTGTTAGAGTACTCTTGACGTCCACGCTTATCTTCATAGACCTGGCACGTACAAGAACGAGCAACATTCACTTTAGAGAAGACGTTCGAAGTGACCACCTTGCATTTCCAAACACTTCGTCACTGATGGACCATACTTCGCTGAACTCCAAGCGCTCTAAGAACAGAAGGATATTCGATTGATGGACTGGCCTGCCCGTTGCCCCACTTGGATCCCACAGAGCACCTGTGGCACGCGTTGGCGAGGCGTACTGCTGCACCTTCACATGTTCCAATGACATCCAGCAGTTCCCAGTCGTGCTGGTGGAGCAATGGAACGCTCTACCACAAAAACTGCTTAAGAATATTGTGGCCAGCATGCGAGAACGTTAAGAACATGGATTACCAGAGATTTTCCGCAGTTAAGAAAAGTTCTCCCACGTACCTCGCCGAGTAAGCACTCCTGGGTACTGCACAGAGACGCGGCTACCAAGTGTGAGAGGTTTGTGAGTTGTACCCGGGAACCTCAGCCGGAAGAAAGTTTTCACGCGGAAGGCAAAGGTCCCGGGTTCGAGTCTCAGTCTGGCCTTTTACTTAATGGCACACTGGTCAGCTTTTCAAACGCAATACTGCAACGACCCGGCGCGGCATGGTTTCGAAAAGACCTTGGTAGGTGTCCAGAATGGTGGGCACCAAATGGCAATACGAGTCGCAAAACGAGACATCCACTGATAATTTACTTTGACAAAGGGCAGATTGTTATGGATCCGTGACTGGGAATGAGCATCTTGGAAATGGCGAAGGTCATAGCCTCTTTGCGTGCTACTGTCATGAGCATATATAGGAAGTGGTTGAAGGATGGTGAAACCAACAGGAGGCGACACCTCCACACAACGTAGGGGTCGGAGGCTTGCCCGCTCTGTAAAGTAGGAGAGGCGGCGAAAGCTGGTGGAATGGAAGACGCAAAACAGCGCTGATGCAGACAAGTGTTTCGAAGCATACCGTACAGCACACTATTTCAGTGAGGATGGGATCATGGATCATGGATCGTGGAGCAATAGAACCCTGTTGACTGGGCGCATTAATCATGTTTATTGTCAAACCGAGCTGATGGTCAGATGCAGATACACCATCATCCAGGCGAACGGCTGGTTGAACATGGACCGGACGACGGATGCAAGTCGATAGGGGTAGCTTCACGCTATGGCGAACATTCATCTGAGCTTTCTCGGGGCCTGTGGTAACAATCGAGGGTACAGTGATAACCTTTTGAGAACCATGTGCATGCCTCCGCGCTTGTCTTCGCTGAAAGCGACGGCATCTTCCAGCAGGATAACTTTCCCCCTCACAAAGCCGAAACTGAGCTACAGTGGTTTGAGGAGCATGACAGTGAACTCACTTCGATGACTTAAGCAATAAATACGCCTGATCTGAACGCGAAGGGACACTTTTGATACATTTTCAGTCGCCCGAACATTGCCTACAAACCACTGGCCTGTAACAAAAGGGGTGTTCAATAAGTAATGCAACACACCTTTTTCACATCCACGGTTGAAAAAATGGGAAATTTGTTGTTGGACCAGGTGGAATATTCCCCTTTCAGGGGATATCTAAATTCATTTTTGTATCAGACCCCAATGGATACGGATATTGATGTAGTAGCCAGAATTGTAGCTGGCTGTGATGTGATTCGAAACACAGCAGGAATATTTGTCAGGGTGCGTCACAATTTTGTTCGCCGATGTCATGCTTGCATTGACGTTGATGGCCGTCAGTTTCAGCACAATTTGTAAGATAAAATACAAATGGTACGTTCATTGTGTCAATGATGGTATTTGCAGTTAACTGTAACAACGTAAATAAAGAAGTACACAGTAATATTATTTTATTCCTACTATCTCATTAAGGTGGCTTCTCCGCCTCCTGGTTCCCTGCCTCAAATTGTTCAGTGGAGAACCCCCTATGTGCTGTTAAATTTTTGCACGCTCTTACGGAAACAGCCTATATTTATAATTTTGATGGTGGACCACATTCATTTATGTAGGGTTTTTCTTTTATAATGCTTAATGAAGCAATTAAGAAAACCTTACATCAGTTTATTTATTTCTGGGTGCTCAAAGTTTCATTCTGTTTTTGAAACATTAACTACAATTGGAATGGTAACCGACAGTTGCGGTGAAAGTACAGTTCAGTCAATGTAAACCCAAATCCGTGGAAACTTTGTCCACCTAAATTTTTTTGCATTACTCCCTCTATATTTAGGAAAATGTATTGTACTAATTAGTATGTAATCCTTTCAAACAAGCCCTTATGTTCATTATCATAAATTTCACAAATGATTATCACATTTGAACACTAAAATCGCTCAAAGTATTCCCGGTTTGCGGTATGTTTGCATGGCGTCTCACCCCCACACGGTGGCGCGCCTGTCATCCCTACCGCAGCAAAACAGGATCTGCAGAAAAAGCTCAGGACATTTATTCTCTCCCGACAATGTGCCACTATGGTTCAGCAATGGTTTTTCCGTGGAACCACACGTGTAACTTACTGTCTTAAGTCCTCTCGCAGTTTCCCTAGCCATTGTTTGCTACGATTTTGAAATTATAATGAGGGCTCTGGCTAACTTCGTAAATTATTCGCAATCTGGGCACTTTAATGAAAGGCTGCTGAATTTCATTGAAATTGTGCGAACTCAGAACTTTGAATGATCTCGTGTAATGCTGAACTGACTGCAGTGAACACCCATTTATGGCTCCTTCGGCACTTTTTGCTGCGAACTCGCGCCCGTATAGTGAACAGGTGGACAGAAATTGTGACCTAAACTGCATTCCAAAACTAATAAAGGGTGGTTTAAAGACATTTCTTGTCGGCAGCCATCGTTTAGGATGTGACCCTGCAGCCCTGTATTAGCAAGCATTTCAAGTAGGAACAAGACAACGGCGACTGAATATTTCAACAGTGTGTACAGTCACCCCCTCAGACGGAGGGCGAGCCAAACTAGACCACACATACGGAGAACACAGAACCGTAATTACCGGGCTGGCGGCGTGTGCCTGACATACACACAACTCCATATACAGATGCAAAGCTAGCCTGAAGGCAACCCTTTCATCGATGTTCCCTCTATGGTACCTCGTTCCGGATTCTCGCTAAATCAGGTCTGTTGTAATTTTATAATGACATCCGGGTATCATTCGCCAGGAGCGTGTGGTCACTCCTGTGTTTGCGTTGGCGTTCCCATTGCAAACGTTCCTTCTTGTTGAGTCGTGGGAAGCGGTCAAACATGGTTAGCTGCCTCGCATAGATGACGCATCTACTGTAATTAACAAGTACTCGGATGTTGATGATGGTTTTCTACAGCTTCACTATGATGACAACATACCCAGCATCCCTGTCCTTTGTCGTTTTTCTCCAGTTACCATTACTTTTGGGATTTTTACCTAATTTATGGAACAAAGAGTGTACACACAAGTCGGTCAAATTTTGCGAGGTATAGTCCACGCGCTTACCTCGAAGCCTATATTGGTAACGTGTGCCAACTTCGAAACACTAGGTGCAAATAATCGTATTTATATCAAAGAAAGATCCGTACTCAAAGACTGCAAAGTTGCGCAGGTCACACCAATATTCAAGACAGGTAGTAGGAGTAATCCATTACATTACAGGCCCATATCGTTAACGTCGATATGCAGCAGGATTTTAGAACATATATTGTGTTCCAACATTATGAATTACCTCGAAGAAAACGGTCTATTGACACACAGTCAACATGGGCTCAGAAAACATCCTTCCTGTTAAACACAACTAGCTCTTTATTCACATGAAGCGTTGGACAAGGGATTTCAGATCTATTCCGTATTTCTGGATTTCCGGAAGGCTTTTGGCTCTGTACAACACAAGCGGCTCATAGTGAAATTGCATGCTTATGGAATATCATCTCAGTTATGTGACTGGATTTGTGATTGCCTGTCAGAGAGGTCACAGTTCGGAAAGTCATCGAGTATAACAGAAGCGATTTCTAGCCTTCCCCAAAGTAGTGTTATAGGCCCTTTGCTGTTCCTTATCCATATAAACGATTCGGAAGACAATTTGAGTACCCGTCTTCCGTTGTTTGCAGATGATGCTGTCGTTTATCGATTAATAAAGTCATCAGAAGATCAAAACAAAATGCAAAACGATTTAGAAAAGTATCTGAATGGTGCGAAAAGTGGCAGTTGACCCTAAATAACGGAAAGTGTGAGGTCATCCACATGAGTGCTAAAACGAACTCGTTAAACTTCGGTTACATGATAAATCAGTCTAATTTAAAAGCCGTAAATTCAAATAAATACCTATGTATTACAATTACGAACAACTTAAATTGGAAGGAACACATATAAAATGTTGTGGGGAAGGCTAACCAAAGACTGCGTTCTAGTGGCAGGACACTTAGAAAATGTAACAGACCTACTAAGGAGACTGCCTACACTACGCTTGTCCGTCCTCTTTTAGAACACTGCTGCGCGGTCTGGGATCCTTACCAGATAGGACTGACGAGTATATCGAAAAAGTTCAAAGGAAGGCAGCACGTTTTGTATTAACGCGAAATATGGGAGAGAGTGTCACAGAAATGATACAGGATTTGGGCTGTAAATCATTAAAAGAATGGCGTTCTTCTCACAAAATTCCAATCACCAACTTTGTCCTCCGAATGCGAAAATATTTTGTTGACACCGACCTACATAGGGAGAAACGATCACCACGATAAAGTAAGGGAAATCAGACCTCGTACGGAAAGATATAGGTGTTTGTTCTTTCCGCTCGCTATACGAGATTGGAATAATAGAGAATTGTGAAGGTGGTTCGATGAACTCTCTGCCAGGCACTTAAATGTGATTTGCAGAGTATCCATGAAGATGTAGATGTAGAAAGAATACGTCATTTTCTGGCACTGAGAGACAAACTCATAGGAAATTTAGTTATACACTACGTGGACAGTCTGTTGTAGTCTTAAGCAGTAACAGTTCCAGTGACTATTTTCTGCCAGTTTGCACCACTCGCGGCAAACAAAACCAGCACCTTCAAACCTAACGTAGGCAGAAACTACGCTTCAATCTCTATTCACGTTCATTGGTTTCTCCAATTCGTATCGAAACTATCACTATCCAACCTAGGTGGTGGCGTATGTTAAGCTTTGAAGGCAGGTCGTGAGTCGTCGTGGAATCGAAAGTATTGAGTTTATTCAAATTATATAATGTATCCAGTTCTCATGAAATAACATAGAATATATTTCGGAATTATCATCTTTCCTAGTTCATGTAAACTGAGAATCTCTTAGTCCTGCGTGACTAGAAAAGTGCACTGATCACAGAAAGTAGTGACATTATTAACACACATCGCTTTGCGATATTGTTTCATTCGCTACCACTATCTCACGATTATTATTTTGTGAGTATTGGATCTGTGTACTTGAGGGAAAACCTCTTGCATTTTCCGCGTTCGAGCGGTGCGCTACCAGTTGGCAGAAGTTAGTCAGTGAGTCTCATTAGGTGAGGTGCACCTCCCCATGGAGTCGGGTAGTTTTCGCAGAAGTGAAGCTGCCGCCTGCTTCGTGTTATTGTGGACAGAGTCGGTGTCTTGACCTAACTGTGGGCAAGGAGGCAGCGGTCTGCTACAGTCGTCCCTAGTGACTAATTGAGTCTCACACATTTTGCCTTTTCTCCGTATCCAATAAGAATTTTTACAGCTGAGATCGCGTGTTGAAATATTTTTATTTCCTCAATGACCGGTTTAGACAGGTGTAGCTCTAGTCTTCCGATTTTCTGGAATAAATACTCTGCTTGAATATCAAAGGAGGAGACGCTGCAGCACCACCCAGCCAGTCCAAAATTTTGGTTATCCAATCGTGTCGCCCCGATTGGCATGAAGGGCCGGATACACTGCTCCAGGCCGGTAGCAGCGTCGTGCTTGTTGATGTGCGTCCCGTTGGGTTTTTGTGAAAACAGCGATATTATCAACCACCACATTGTCAACAGCATTCAGTCGTCTCCTCACGTAAAAGTTTTTGAAAGTGGAGAATGGAGGGAATGAACTTATATTAAAGCCGTCCGTCTCAGGCCTTTCATTGAGAGGGAGTCGTATACGGCCGCTGTCTGCAGCTGATTGGTATATGCTAACAGATTTAGAGAAACGTACGTGTCGTACATTATGGTAGCGTGATCTAAATTATGAGCAGCTCACTACTTGTTTACTTTGGCACGCAACTCATCTTGATTACCTTAGTAATAATTTGTGGTGTCTTGTTGCATCGTTAACACTGATTTCGTAAGATGCCCACATAAGCAGGTCTATTTGTGCTTTCTGCACACACCCTTTCACGCTTTTTGCTACCTCTCCAAAGTTTAGCGTCTTTTTGTAAATTTATTTGAACTTCAGAGAACTTTGATCTCTGTTAATGTTATTGTGTTTTACACTGAAGCGCCAGACAAACTGGTATAGGCGTGCTTATTCAAATACAGAAATATGTAAACAACAGAATACGGTGTTGCGGTCGGCAACACCTATAGATATAAGACAACAATTGTCTGGTGCAGTTGTTAGATCGATTACTGCTGCTACAATGACAGGTTATCAAGATTTAAATGAGTTTGGAAGTAGTGCTATAGTCGGTGCACAAGCGATGGGACACATCATCTCCGAGGTTGCGATGAAGTGGGGATTTTCCCGTACGACCATTTCACGAGTGTACCGTGAAAATCAGGAATCCGGCCAACGCTGGGGCCGGAAAAAGATTTTGCAAGTACGGGACCAACTACGACAGAAGAGAATCGTTCAACGTGACAGAAGTGCAACACTTCCGCAAATTGCTACAGATTTCAGTGCTGGGCCATCAACAAGTGTCAGCGTGCGAACCATTCTACGAAACATCATCGGTATAGGCTTTCGGAGAAGGCCCACTTGTGTACCCTTGATGACTGCATAACACAAAGCTTGACGCCTCTCCTGGGCCCGTCAACACCGACATTGGATTGTTGATGACTGGAAACATGTTGCCTGGTCGGACGAATCTCCTTTCAAATTTTTTAGAGCGGATGGACGCATTCAGGTATGGAGACAGCCTCATGAATCCATGGACCCTGAATCTCAGCAGGGGACTGTTCAAGCTGGTGGATGCTCTGTAATGGTGTGGGGAATGTTCAGTTGGACTGGTACGATACCCCTGATACGTCTAGAAACGACACTGATAGGTGACACGTACGTAAGTATCCTGTCTGATCATCTGCACCCATTCATGACCATTGTGCATTGCGACGGACGTGGGCAATTCCAGCAGGACAATGCGACACCCACACGTCCAGCATTGCTACAGAGTGGCTCCAGGAACAATTTTCTGAGTTTAAACACTTCCGCTGGCCACCAAGCTCCCCAGAGAATATCTGGGATGCCTTGCAACGTGCTGTTCAGAAGAGATCCCCACCCCTCGTACTCTTACGGATTTATGGGCATCCCTGCAAGATTCATTGTACCAATTCCTTCCCGCACTACTTCAGCCTACCCCCATGAACCATGGACCTTGCCGTTGGTGGGGAGGTTCGCGTGCCTCAGCGATACAGATGGCCGTATCGTAGGTGCAACCACAACGGAGGGGTATCTGTTGAGAGGCCAGACAAACGTGTGGTTCCTGAAGAGGGGCAGCAGCCTTTTCAGTAGTTGCAGGGGCAACAGTCTCGATGATTGACTGATCTGGCCTTGCAACACTAACCAAAACGGCCTTGCTGTGCTGGTACTGCGAACGGCTGAAAGCAAGGGGAAACTACAGCCGTAATTTTTCCCGAGGGCATGCAGCTTTACTATATGGTTAAATGATGATGGCGTCCTCTTGGGTAAAATATTCCAGAGGTAAAATAGTCCCCCATTCGGATCTCCGGGCGGGGACTACTCAAGAGGACGTCGTTATCAGGAGAAAGTAAACTGGCGTCCTACGGATCGGAGTGTGGAATGTCAGATCCCTTAATCGGGCAGGTAGGTTAGAAAATCTAAAAAGGGAAATGGATAGGTTGAAGTTAGATATAGTGGGAATTAGTGAAGTTCGCTGGCAGGATGAACAAGACTTTTGGTCAGGTGAATACAAGGTTATAAACACAAAATCAAATAGGGGTAATGCAGGAGTAGGTTTAATAATGAATAAAAAAATAGGAGTGCGGGTAAGCTACTACCAACAGCATAGTGAACGCATTATTGTGGCCAAGATAGACACGAGGCCCATGCCTACTACAGTAGTACAAATTTATATGCCAACTAGCTCTGCAGATGATGAAGAAATTGATGATATTTATGATGAGATAAAAGAAATTATTCAGGTAGTGAAGGGAGACGAAAATTTAATAGTCATGGGTGACTGGAATTCGAGAGTAGGAAAACGGAGAGAAGGAAACATAGTGGGTGAATATGGATCAGGGGAGAGAAATGAAAGAGGAAGCCGTCTGGTAGAATTTTGCACAGAGCATAACTTAATCATAGCTAACACTTGGTTCAAGAATCATAAAAGAAGGTTGTATACATGGAAGAATCCTGGAGATACGAGAAGGTATCAGATAGATTATATAATGGTAAGACAGAGATTTAGGAACCAGGTTTTAAATTGTAAGACAATTCCAGGGGCTGATGTGAACACTGACCACAATCTATTGGTTATGAACTGTAGATTAAAACTGAAGAAACTGCAAAAAGGTGGGAATTTAAGGAGATGGGACCTGGATAAACAGAAAGAACCAGAGGTTGTACAGAGTTTCAGGGAGAGCATAAGGGAACAATTGACAGGAATGGGGGAAAGAAGTACAGTAGAAGAAGAATGGTTAGCTCTGAGGGATGAAGTAGTGAAAGCAGCAGAGGATCAAGTAGGTAAAAAGACGAGGGCTAGTAGAAATCCTTGGGTAACAGAAGAAATATTGAATTTAATCGGTGAAAGGAGAAAATATAAAAACGCAGTAAATGAAGCAGGCAGAAAGGAATACAAACGTCTCAAAAATGAGATCGACAGGAAGTGCAAAATGGCTAAGCAGGGATGGCTAGAGGACAAATGTAGGATGTAGAGGCATATCGTACTAGGGGTGGGATAGATACTGCCTACAGGAAAATTAAAGAGACCTTTGGAGAAAAGAGAGCCACTTGTATGAATATCAAGAGCTCAGATGGAGACCCAGTTCTAAGCAAAGAAGGAAAGCAGAAAGGTGGAAGCAGTATATAGAGGGTCTATACAAGGGCGATGTACTTGAGGACAGTGTTGTGGCGTAACAAGACAGCTACGCCACACTGAAGTAGCCGAAAGGCACGCGTAATCTCACGTTGGCTAGATAGAGGTCTGAAACAGGATACGTAATGAATGGTAGCAAGAAAAGTACGTAGCTGCTATTATACTTAACTTTTAATCCTTGTTGTATACATCGTTCTTGATGAGACATTTCATACGATAACTATCAAACTATGTAAGCTAATGGCGCCTTGCTAGGTCGTAGACTTTGACTTAGCTGAAGGTTATTCTAACTATCTGCTCGGCTAATGAGCGATGCTTCGTCCGTGTAGTCGCTAGCAAAGTCGTCGTACAACTGGGGCGAGTGCTAGTCCGTATCTCGAGACCCGCCTTGTGGTGGCGCTCGGTCTGCGATCACACAGAGGCGACACGCGGGTCCGACATGTACTAAAAGGACCGCTGCCGATTTAAGCTACCACCTAGCAAGTGTGGTGTCTGACGGTGACACCACATTCCTCCCCCGCAAATCGGCGAACGGTCGTGGTATAAGGCTTCCGCCCGCCGTGGGGAGGACCCCATGTTGACGTATGCGATGAGGTCGGGAGCCTAACAACAGGCGAGGCTGTGCCACCCGCACCCGGCCATTCGGTCCGAGGGGAGCTAGGAAACGCCTGAAAACCTAGTCCAGGGTGCACGTCAACATGCGGTATATTCGCCGGTAAAGAGACAGGAGGGGCCGAAGGGTCGACCTCCATTGCGTCGGGGTATCCGACGCGCGAAGACGCCATGTGGTCCGGAGCAGGCAAGAGTTCCATGGCGGAGGACGGCTGGTCACGGGAAGCGATCGGCGGCGCGTGACCCAGGGAGGCGCGTGGCGGCTGCAGCGAAGCGTCCACCGCGGGCGGCGCCGGCTGGAGGACAGGCGGCGGCGGCGGAGGCGGCAGCGGCGCGTCGCCATGGGGCAAAATGGAAGGCATCGTCGGTAACACCTGGGGATGAGGCGAGCCAGTAGATGGGTCCCCAGGGCGCTGACCGGACGGCACCGTCGCTGAAAGCAGACGGGGAGCGGCAGAACCCGTGCGACGACAGAGGCGCAGCTGATTGAGATGCCGACGCACCTCACCAGAGGCCCCCAAAATCAAATACATCGCGCGGCCGAGGCAGCGAAGAATGCGCCCTGCGAGCCAACGCCGTGAACCTCGATAGTTGCGATAGAATACAACGTCGCCTGGAGCAAAAGCAGAAGTCTGCCGCTGCACAGGAACCTGATGCGGCGGGTGCAGCAAAGACATCAAGGTTCGATGAGGACGACCGTGGAGCGGCGAGCGACCATCTCGGGGCTGAGAGCGATACGATGACAAAAAGAGCAACAACGCGTCCTCCCGAGAATGCGACTCTTTCAACTTCAACATCTGTGACTTGAAAGTCCGGACCAATCGTTCAGCGGCACCGTTTCACTGAGGCGAAAACGACGCGGATGTCAGATGTTGAATACCATTGGCCTGGCAGAATGACTGAAATTCTGCGGACATGAATTGTGGGCCATTGTCGGAAACAATAGTCTGCGGAAGACCTTCAATGCAAAAGATAGCAGACAACGCTTGGATGGTTGCATTCGACATCGTGGAAGACATCCGGACAACAAAAGGAAAATTACTGAAGGCATCTACCAGAACCAACCATCGAGCATTCCAGAATGGACCAGCAAAATCGATGTGCAAGCGTTGCCAAGGGGAAATGGCTTTTGGCCATGAAAAGACTTTCCGAGGCGGTGCGGATTGTTGTTCGGCACACGCCATGCAAGAAGAACACATATTCGTAATCGCAGCATCGATTCCGAACCAAGTACAGTGCTGACGAGCAAGTTGTTTCGTTCGCACTTATACCCCAATGGCCTTGGTGAAGAAGCCGTAAAACAGAGGACTGTAACGAACGTGGGACCACGACTCTGGACTGATCATTATCAGAACGCAAGAACAAAACACCTCGTCGAACAAAAAGTCTCTCCTTGTGAGCAAAAAATCGGCGAACCAACGGATCCTCGATCCGAGACTTTGACAAAGGCCATTGCGTAGCAACAAAACGCAAAACGGTAGCAAGGACAGGGTCAGCAGCTGTGGCTGTAGCTACACGACGAAAATCAATCGGAAACGAGTCGACCACTTCATCGGTTTCCGAATCAATGAACATGCAAGCAAGTTCGGAAGAATCGAATGCTTTATCCTCAGCAACAGGCAAACGGAACAACGCATCGGCGTTTCCGTGCTTAGCAGTGGACCGATACAAGACATCGTAGCGGTACTGCGAGAGGAAAATAGACCAGCGAATGAATTTCTGCGCTGTACGCGGAGGTACAGGCTTGTTAGGATGAAAAAGCGATGTCAAAGGTTTGTGGTCTGTGATGATGGTAAAGTGACGACCATACAAGAAATCATGGAACTTAGAAACACCAAACACGAGAGCCAAAGCTTCTTTCTCTATCTGTGAGTAATTTCGTTGTGCAGACGAGAGCAATTTGGACGCAAAGGCAATAGGGCGATCATGCGACCCATCTTTGTGCGCAAGCACAGCACCGATCCCGAAATCCTATGCATCTACCATCAACAAAAGGGGTTTCTGGGGATCGAATGGCGTAAGGCAAGTATTAGAAAGCAACTCCGATTTCAACTGGCGAAAGGCGCGTTCGCATACCGTCGTCCAGACGAACGGAACACCTGTACGGCGTAAGCGATGAAGCGGAGCTGAAATGGAAGAGGCATTGCGCACATTCACTCACACCTTGTGATTCTAATCGTTTAATGTTTTTGCGACCTCATCACGCAATGCGTGAGGAACATTGCGCACTCTGAAAAATTTCGGTTGCGCGTTGACTTTCAGTTCCAAATGTGCTTCATAGTTTTTAGCGCAACCTAAGCCCGGGGCAAAAATGTCTGCAAATTCTTCACACAGACGAGAAACCCTGTCTGAAGGCACAGTCTGATTCACTGATAGGACCTGATTTACAATAGACAAGTTAAACAACTCAAATAAATCTAAACCAAACAAGTTCACTGCAGAAGAAGAACGAAGAACGTAAAATGACACAAGTTTTGTTTGTCCCTTGTATGTTGCAAGAAGAGTGCACTGTCCTAACACAGGGATCTGCTGTCCTGAATATGTAGTGAGCTTAACAGTTGCGGCACGCAACGGAGGTTTGCCCAGTTGTTTGTACATGTCGTGATTGAGCAATGAAACTGCAGCTCCGGTATCGAGCTGGAATGGTATGACCTTGCCATTAAAGTCCAAATCTACAAAAAGTTTATTGTCCTGCTGACGACAAGAGCGACTGTCTCGTGCAATTTGAACTGATACAGGTACAGCATCACTTGCTACTTGATGTGATTTCCGGCGACGTCGACGCACAGTATGTGTGGGACGAACACAGTCACTGTTATAGACAGTGGCACTGGACGAAGTGGAATTAACTACATGAATGTCCATGGGCGAAGGTCCACGAGCCTGAGTATTCTGGGTTCGATTCCGGCGCGAAGCAAAGGCCTGGAATGATTAAGAGTGTCTGATCTGAGCTTTTTCTGGCGAACACTTTGAAAATGTCCTTTCTTATGACAGAAAAAGCAAATAGCCTGGCGTGACGGGCAATGTTCACGCGAATGTCTAGTAGCACACTGCGGGCATGATTTCACTGCATTTGTGTGCTGGCGCGGCACTCCTGGTTTAGAGCGTGGCGGCAGCTGCGTGGACGTGCACGAGGGCAGTTGACCGGGCCACGCAGCACGCCCGGCGGGCCAGTTAATGTGACACACGGCCGGCGAAGTTTCAAATGATTCCTGAGCAAAGTCAAGCGTGTCTTGTCTATCTAATATGTCTATCACTTGCTGAATGGAGGGATTAACTAGTTTCAAAATTTGTTCCCGTATGCGAACATCAGAAACGTTCTGTGCTATTGCATCATGGACCATTGTATCTGAATAAGGGAGTCCACATTCACACTCAAAAGCACAATCCCTTGTAAGGCCTTGCAATGTTGCAACCCACTCCCTATTAGTTTGACTGGCCATACGTTTTGTACGAAAGAAAGCATACCTTTTTGCAACGACCTTGACTGTTTCTTTGAAATAGGTGTCCAATGCCGACAAAATTTCATCGTAGGGCAGAGTCGCTACGTCGCGTCGGGGAAATAATTTCACTATCACATGGTACGTTTGCACCCCGACACACGACAATAAATGAGGCTGCCGCTCGTTACCTTGAATTCTGTAGGCGGCGAGATGAAATCCAAACTGGCGGGACCACTCAGTCCATGTCTCTTGGGTTGGGTCAAACTTGCGAAACGGCGGTGCAACTGCATGTTGTGGCTGCGGTAGCGATGAAGCGGCGGCTGCCGCATCGGTTTGAATGGCACGTTGACCCTGGACGAGCTGTCCAAGGGCATCCAATAACACCTGCGTCTGCTGATTCTGCAAGCGATAAAATTCGGACAGTACATCGGGAGATTGTGGCGAAGCCATGACACAAGTAAATCAATTAAAGAGAAAGAACAAGACCCTTTCCGTTGACTCGTCGTCAACTGTTGTGGCGTAACAAGACAGCTACACCACACTGAAGTAGCCGAAAGGCACGCATAATCTCACGTTGGCTAGATAGAGGTCTGAAACAGGATACGTAATGAATGGTAGCAAGAAAAGTACGTAGCTGCTATTATACTTAACTTTTAATCCTTGTTGTATACATCGTTCTTGATGAGACATTTCATACGATAACTATCAAACTATGTAAGCTAATGGCGCCTTGCTAGGTCGTAGACTTTGACTTCGCTGAAGGCTATTCTAACTATCTGCTCGGCTAATGAGCGATGCTTCGTCCGTGTAGTCGTTAGCAAAGTCGTCGTACAACTGGGGCGAGTGCTAGTCCGTATCTCGAGACCCACCTTGTGGTGGCGCTCGGTCTGCGATCACACAGAGGCGACACGTGGGTCCGACATGTACTAAATGGACCGCTGCCGATTTAAGCTACCACCTAGCAAGTGTGGTGTCTGACGGTGACACCACAGACAGTATTATGGAAACGGAAGAGGATGTAGATGAAGATGAAATTGGAGATACGATACTGCGTGAAGAGAGTGACAGAGCACTGAAGGACCTGAGTCGAAACAAGGCCCCGGGAGTAGACAACATTCCATTAGAACTACTGACAGCCTTGGAGAGCCAGTCCTGACAAAACTCTACCATCTGGTGAGCAAGATGTATGAGTCAGGCGAAATACCCTCAGACTTCAAGAAGAATATAATAATTCCAATCCCAAAGAAAGCAGGCGTTGACAGATGTGAAAATTACCGAACTATCAGTTTAATAAGCCACAGTTGGAAAATACTAACGCGAATTCTTTACAGACGAATGGAAAAACTGGTAGAAGCCGACCTCGGTGAAGATCAGTTTGGATTCTGCAGGAATGTTGGATCACGTGAGGCAATACTGACCGTACGACTTATCTTAGAAAATAGATTAAGGAAAGGCAAACCTACATTTCTAGCATTTGTAGACTTAGAGAAAGCTTTTGACAATGTTGACTGGAATACTCTCTTTCAAATTCTAAAGGAGGCAGGAGTAAAATACAGGGAGCGAAAGGCTATTTACAATTTGTACAGAAACCAGAGTCGAGGGACATGATAGAGAAGCAGTGGTTGGGAAGGGAGTGTGACAGGGTTGTAGCCTGTCCCCGATGTTGTTCAATCTGTATATTGAGCAAGCAGTAAAGGAAACAAAAGAAAAATTCGGAGTAGGTATTAAAGTTCACGGAGAAGAGATAAAAACGTTGAGGTTCGCCGATGACATTGTAATTCTGTCAGAGACAGCAAAGGACTTGGAAGAGCTGTTGAACGGAATGGACAGTGTCTTGAAAGGAGGATGTAAGATGAACATCAACAAAAGCAAAACGAGGATAATGGAATGTTGTCGAATTAAGTTGGGTGATGCTGAGGGAATTAGATTAGGAAATGAGACACTTAAAGTAGTAAAGGTGTTTTGCTATTTTGGAAGCAAAATAACTGATGATGGTCGAAGTAAAGAGGATATAAAATATAGACTGGCAATGTCAAGGAAAGCGTTTCTGAAGAAGAGAAATTTGTTAACATCGAGTACAGATTTAAGTGTCAGGAAGTCGTTTCTGAAAGTATTTGTATGGAAGTGAAACATGGACGATAAATAGTTTGGACAAGAAGATAATAGAAGCTTTCGAAATGTGGTGCTACAGAAGAATGCTGAAGATTGTATGGGTAGATCACATAACTAATGAGGAGGTATTGAATAGAATTGGGGAGGAGTTTGTGGCACGACTTGACACGGAGAAGGGACCGGTTGGTTGGACATGTTCTGAGGCATCAAGGGAACACAAATTTTGCATTGGAGGGCAGCGTGGAGGGTAAAAATCGTAGAGGGAAACCAAAAGATAAAATACTAAGCAGATTCAGAAGGATGTAGGTTGCAGTAAGTACTGGGAGATGAAGAAGCTTGCACAGGATAGAGTAGCATGGAGAGCTGCATCAAACCAGTCTCAGGACTGAAGACAACAACAACTACTTCAGACATTAGTCGAGTCCATGCCACGTCGTATGCGGCACTTCTGTGTTTCTGTGTCCTCGCAGGGGCCCTAGACGATATTAGGCAGGTGTACCAATTTCTGTGGCTCTTCAGTGTATATCAGTCACTAGAGGAAAAAAAATATCTCTACTGACTTTGATTTCAAGATACCTCACTGTCTTACAATTTTTACAATTTTTCCATGGTTAGGCTATCCACTAATAATAAATATAACCTGTTGAACACCCAGTTTGTCGTTCTCACTGTGACGGTGTTTCAATTGTATATAGAGGCCAATCTCAACGATCAGTTATGTTAAGAACTAGTTGAATACCCTACGTTGTCCGTGAATAATCTTGTTCCAGTCTTCTATAAGTCCATCTATTCCGTTCGCCTCTCTCTAACCATTCCCCAACACCCCCCTCTTTCTCTGTCCATCTCCTCCTCCTATCTGTTCCTATCCCCTCCTACCCCATAGCTGTCTGTTCACCTCCTCGTCCTCCCTTCTGTCTCCACGTTATCGGTCGAACCCCGATAGGAGCACTAAAGTATTTCTTTCCAGATATCGTTACAAGGGCTTAGGATGAGCTTTTCATCAGTGCCTTTACCAGCATATGCACATGTCAGATACATTTCTCACATATCTGACATATTTTACGCGTACTGCTAACACATTTCATCAGTATGTCTGGCGTATTTTGCCCTGCAGTTACATTTTCACCCACCTCAATGACTATGACGATGTATAGTTAGAACTATTTGCTGTCCAACGATATAATTTTGCAGGTACATCCAGTGGTATATATGCGAAATGTGTTGTGAATAGAATTAGTAGTAAAGAAAAAATAAATTAAAACTTCATGCATGATGCAGCAGTTTCTCACGCATCTCACTATTTGACGCCATATTTCATTGACTACATGTCGTACAATGATACATTTTTGTAGGTGCATTCAGCGGCAGATGTGTATGCTGGCTTCGAAATGTACTGCGAATAGAGTTCTGTGAGAGTTGTTGGTTGACGAGTCCCATTGTATTCCACACGTGCTCGATTGGAGACAAGTCCAGAGATCGTGCTGGACAGGGTAGTTACTGCACGTTGAGTTACACGGACAGTGAGTGGGCGAGCGTTATCCATTTAGAATAACACATCACCTTCCTATTGCAAGAACAGCAAAAGAAGGGGTCTAAGGACATTCTGCATGTATCGAGCGTTGGTTTGCGTGTGTTGTAGCTTATCGAACCCCAGAGAAGCCTGGGTTGAGGGCAGTGTGTCTTGGACGAACGCACTTTACAAACCTGCGCTCACTGTCGCTACATCGTTCGCGCAAACGACCATTACCTGTGTGCAGGCAGAATCTGCTTCCATCGCTGAAGACCACGGCAAGCCAATCCATCTTCCGAGTTATCCTCTGACGATACCATTCGAGCCGTGCACGTCGATGTTTTGGCGTCAGTAGAAGATGGCCTACAGGAGGTGTGCACGCCCGCAGTCCCACTGCTAACAACCGGTTCGCAACATTTCTTCTTGACATGTCTGGGCTCGCAAGCTCTCTTATCTGTGCTGTGGTAGCTGTACGATCTGCCACTGCTGCCCTTAGAAGAAGACGACCCTGTCGGGCGTCTGTGCTGCGTGGACGTCCAGAACCTCGCCTACGGGTGTGAGAATGTTCAAGCGACCAGTGATACCAGCATGCTTCCAGAATGAGATTTTCACTCTGCAGCGGAGTGTGCGCTGATATGAAAGTTCCTGGCAGATTAAAACTGTATGCCCGACCGAGACTCGAACTCGGGACCTTTGCCTTTCGCGAGCAAGTGCTCTACCATCTGAGCTACCGAAGCACGACTCACGCCCGGTACTCACAGCTTTACTTCTGCCAGTATCTCCTCTCCTACCTTCCAAACTTTACAGAAGCTCTCCTGCGAAACTTGCAGAACTAGCACTCCTGAAAGAAAGAATACTGCGGAGACATGGCTTAGCCACAGCCAGTTGGTAGAGCACTTGCCCGCGAAAGGCAAAGGTCGCGAGTTCGAGTCTCGGTCGGGCACACAGTTTTAATCTGCCAGGAAGTTTCATATCAGCGCACACTCCGCTGCAGAGTGAAAATCTCATTCTGGAAACATCCCCCAGGCTGTGGCTAAGCCATGTCTCCGCAGTATCCTTTCTTTCAGGAGTGCTAGTTCTGCAAGTTTCGCAGGAGAACTTCTGTAAAGTTTGGAAGGTATGAGAGGAGATACTGGCAGAAGTAAAGCTGTGAGTACCGGGCGTGAGTCGTGCTTCGGTAGCTCAGATGGTAGAGTACTTGCCCGCGAAAGGCAAAGGTCCCGAGTTCGAGTCTCGGTCGGGCACACAGTTTTAATCCGCCCCAGGCTTTTGATACCAGCATGGTTGCACAACTGGCACAGCACGTCCAGCTTGTGTGCAATTCTCCGAAACGCCCGTCCTGCCCCTCGGAAGGCCCCAAATTGACCCATTTCAGACTCGCTCAGTTGGCTGTAGAAAGCACAAGTGCATATCACTTTGAGGTTGCTTTCTTGCTTCACAGGTTCGCACCATATTGAGTCTTCTGGCTGTGAGCATTCGCTATTAAAAGAGTAGACACAGATGCAGCTCTGGTAGCTATGCCACTATGTTATCTGTTGACCGACGACGTTGAAACCATTATGAGAACATCTACTATCCCCCAAGTGGCATATTCCGTCATCGCGTCATGATCGACATCGTCTTTCCAGGTGTACTAATTTTTTTCCGGCACATTTATTTATCATTTGACACCATAGGGCACAGATACAAAAAAGGAAAAGGAAGTATTTCTCAGTGGAACAGAACTGTATTCACCCGACATCAAGCAAACAACATCGGTTCCTTTATTATGCAGGAACTTTACCTTGTGTAAATGTTCAGTTGACTCAAAATTGCAAGAAAGTACACTATCTGATTCAAATCATTCACATTAATGTGGCGTGTGTCCACGCTTCGCCATTATGACAGCTTGAACACTTCTGGAGACAACTGTAATGAGGTGCCTGACTGTTTGTGGAGGAATGACAGCAAGAAGGAGGTGATGTTGGATACTGGCGTTTGGAACGAAGTCGGCGTTCTAAATCGTCCCAAAGATGTTCCATTGGGTACAAGACTGCTCTTTTGGAAGACCAGTTCGTTCAAGGGACCTTAGTGTCCATATACGGTGCATTATGACACGGTGCATTGCTGATGCTAACAATCATCGTCTCTGAACTTTTCCTCTACTGCACATAACACACGATGATGTTAAATGCGTTCAGACCCTACTGAATTTAGCGTTTTCTTAAGTCAATAAGGGAACCAAGTGGAATGCTCTCCCACCGTAACACCATCTCCTCCATCTTGTCTTCAGTCATCCACTGTCCAGTTGTTTCGCTCTTTACACTACCTCCAGCGTCGTTTACCGTTGTCAAAAGAAATATGTTGCTTATTAGACGCCGCTCGTTCATTGTACAGCACTCTTTCTAACTTCCCGCGCACAGCCATTGCGCTAACTGGACTTCACGCAGCATTTTGGAGCACCAGAGTGACTCTTCCCTCTAACATGCAGTTCCTTACAATAACCCTCTGCAGTGCTTACAGTCCCTGTCCATTAGTTCATAAAGTCTGGCTAGTGTTAGTTTAGCTGCAGTTGCCCATTCGCGTTTCAGTCACATCAGCAACGGTCTTCATGGGCAGGTTCGGAAGGGATGAAATGTCCTGAAGGGTTTGTTGCTCCGGTGGCATCCAACGTCCACCTTCGAAATCATCTATCTCTCGTAACCAGCCCATTCTGCTGTTACTGGTTCTCTGCTGACAAGAGAATACTGCCCGCCTCCTCTTATACTGGAGGAGGGGGGGGGGGGGGTGGGGGGGACCGTCTGCCGTGAAGTGTTGTGGTCAATTCCGTATTACATAGCAGGGTCTGGATACTCTCGACGACATAATGTCAGGATGTAGAGCTAAGCTGTTGTTCAAATGGCTCTGAGCACCATGGGACTTAACATCTGAGGTCATCAGTCCCCTAGAAATTAGAACTTCTTAAACCTAAATAACCTAAGGACATCACACACATCCAAGCCCGAGGCAGGATTCGAACCTGCAACCGTACCGGTCGCGCGGTTCCAGACTGAAGCGCCTAGAACCGCTCGGCTACAGCGGCCGGCAAGCTGTTGTTGTCATCAGACTTCAGCATTTGGAAACAAAAATACTTTTCTGTTTTACACTGTTCTTCCTTTTTAGGCATTTCAATAGGACAGAAAACCACTAATACTGGTAAAAAGTTCCTTCGTCCATGTGTGGCCTGTTCCAACAGAAATTTTGTCCACAATTTTTTCTGTGCCTGCCTGTTACTGATTGTGCGTGGTCTCCTTCGAAATACCCTGCTCCACAATTGATACATCGTTCCCAACGCCGTTTCGACTACCGGAAGCAGTCTTGGTACGCCTCGTGCTGGATTGCGCGAAGTGCCGTCTGCGAATTTTCTTTTATCTCGTCTACCGTTGCAGATCTTTGTCCTTTCAACGAGGTTTTCCACTTCGGAAATAAAACAGAGTCCGCTGAGCCCAGGTCTGGAGTGTTCGGATGATGAGGCAGCACAATGCATTCGTTTTTGGTGCAACAGTCACGCACCAACAGGGATGAATGTGCGGGTGCGATATCGTGATGCAAGAGGCATAAATTGTCTCGCCACATTTTATTCCGTTTCCTTCTCACATTTTCTCGCAGCCGTCGCGACACGTCCCGATAGTACCAGCGATTAACAGTTTACCCCGTGGCGCGAGTTCATGGCGAACTAATCCTTCAAAGCCAAATAAAGTTATCAGTATGGCTTTGACGTTTGACCTGACCTGACAAGCTTCTTTTGGAGAACCTTTCCCGAACAACTGTGAAGACAACTGAATCTTGATGGT
Organism: Schistocerca serialis cubense; assembly: GCF_023864345.2. Lineage (NCBI taxonomy): Eukaryota > Metazoa > Arthropoda > Insecta > Orthoptera > Acrididae > Schistocerca > Schistocerca serialis. Next base: position 138,887,816 of record NC_064641.1, read on the forward strand.
CTCAACAACATAACCGTATACTCACGTCTCATCACCAGTGATGATTCTCTTAAGGAACACCTCGTTCTCATTTGACGTTCCAAAAGCTCTTCACAGATTGCGAGACAAAGGTCGTTCTGGTCCTGACTCGTGAGCCGTGAGACGAACTTGGTGGAAACACGATGCATTTCAAGGTGGTGTGTCGTGATTTCATGACATGATCCAATTGAAATGTTACATTCTTCTGCAATCTCTTGGACAGCCAGTCTTCGACTGGCGCGCACAATTTGGTTGACGATCCTGCCATGACCGTCGTCGGTAGACGTCGAAGGGCGTCCAGAACGAGGGCCATTCAGCCATTTTTAAACCGTGTGAACCATTCGTAGCACCGAATACGGCTTAATCACTCATCACCGTAGGCTCTTACATCATTTAGTGAGTCTCTGTAAAGGTTTTATTGAGTTTCACACAAAATTTAATGCGGACGCATTGCTCCTGTAACTCTGGTATCTCAAAATTCGGAAACTGCGTGACACAGGGTTCTATTCAATACAGCACTGAACAATAACTAACAGACATACAACAATTTAACGTCCGACAATTACACATTAAACACAAACGAGCGCAGGGATGCCAACCGCATTTCGCTCCAACACACAACTGGCACGAAATTACGAGCGTTTCGGAATTTTTAGAACAGACCTCGTACACTGTATAGCAGAGGAAACTTTGCACCAGTGTGGCCTGAGCAGTATACGTGTAAATGTAAGTGCTGAATTCTAAAGATGAAGACTAGATACAGTAAAATTCGAACAGAATGCCTACGCAGCTAACACCTACCAGGAACTGTAAATGTATCAATACTCGCAGGTTTCCAGCTCTCAAATCGACAGATAAATATTCTACGGACGTATCTTCTAGTAATCGCAATTCAAATTACGTCCCGCACATTGCAGTGGAGAATGCAACTTTATAAACCCAGAGAGCGAGAGCACTATACAGCAGTCGTCCTGGGAGAGGCTTAGGCTGTATAGGGACCGTATGATGTAACGCGAAACCACCCACTGCACACGCAGAATTCGCTTTGAGGATTTTCCCATTCACAGCTGCGTATCACGTCTGCAGAATCCTGCTGCACTCAGCCTCCAACAAAAGTTGGCTCCTCCTTTTTATGAGGTCTCCACGAGCACTGCTGCTGCGAAGTCAAAACCCACCCCCGTGAACCATCTACAGTGCGAATCGTTTGGTTGCAGGCGTCACGATGATTCGTGAATATCTTGTTTTGCATGTACTTTTTTATTTTGATTTCACATCTTCTTGACATCTAAATCATTAGCAGAGGCTGGACTGAAAAAATAAAAAATAAAAACAAATCAGAAAGAGTTGTTAATATACTCCAACTCAGACAAATTCTGCAGATATACGTGCAAAGCCCGGCACCGTCACTTCCATCACGTCCTCGATGTCTTTCTTACCGAGCTGCCGGCCACGCATATTAGGTTGGTGCGTAAGTTCTTAGCGTTTTTGTTTTACGTGTTGGTATTCCGGTTTCTATGGGTTTATTTATCGATTATCATTATTTATTTGTAGTTCCTATTTGAGTTTATATGTTGTCATTTTGTCATTTGGAGGTAGTGAGTGGAGCTGTGGACGCTGGAGTGGCAAGCGGAGGTATCGGAACATTTCCGATATAATCCTCTGACTTCAGCAGAGAGATGACAGGAGCGGAGGCAGCCAACAGCATTTGCGCCGTGTACATGGATAATGCCACTAGACAGAACACGGCAAGAAAATGGTTTTCCCGTTTTGAGAAGGATCGTTTTGACATTAGTGACTCTCCACTTTCAGTAAGACGTTCGAAGTTTGATGAAGATCGTTTAAACGCATTAATACATGTTGAACCACATCAGTGTACTCGAGAACCGGCAAATTTGATGGACTGTGATCATTCCACCATCGTGCGACATTCGCATGCAATAGGGAAGGTTAAGAAATCAACTGGTCGCTATATGTGAATTTCTACTTGCTCTTCATCAATGGCTCGTGAACAATACCGAGCATTCCTACCCTGTCTCGTTATTGGTGACGAAAAATGGTGTTTTTATACTAACATGAGGATAAAAAAGGAATGGTTGAGACCAAACAAAGCAGCAACTCAGCGTAAAAAAACCTGCGTGCATCTACGAAAGATAATGTTCGCATCTGGTGGAATAGCGACGGTGGTGTAGTACGAATTGCTTCACTGAGGTGTAACCACCACTGCTGACATTCATTGTCAATAACAGAGACGTCTTGCAGACGCAGTCCAAGAAGAACGACCAGAAAGACTGCGATGCTATTTCACGATAACTCCCTCCCGCATTCTGCTAAACTGACTATTCAGGAGTTGCGTTGACAAGTCATTCCGCACTCACGTTATTCGCCTGATTTTGCACCCTCAGATTTTCACCTTTCGCGCTCTCTACAGAACAACCTTCATAGAACTTCCCTTCCGGATGAAAATGTTCTTCAAACATGGCTCGACGAGTTCTTTACCTCAAAGTCACGTGATTTCTACGGTAGCGGAATCGAAAAGTTACCTCAGCGTTGGCAGACTGTTGTAAATAGTAAATGAAAATACAATATTATTGATGGCTAAAGACTGTTATGTGTACTGGTTGTGTTTATTAAACTTATGGAAAAACGCTACGAACTTACGCACTGACCCAATAATTAAGGACGTATGACTGAAGTATGCTTTGCTGCTGAAGCCGTTGTTCTCTCAAGAGGAGAGTTTCATCTGAACGTCTAGTCTGCGGTCTAGTAGACAGTATTTACGTAATAATTGGCCCTACTTTCTTATTTGCCCTGTTGATACCTCCCCTTAGAAAAAATTATGAATGCTTGTGCTGATAAACCCCTTACGTTATTTGATTTTCAAACAGCTGAGCAAAACTAAACGTGCTCAGACATTTCTCTCTTTACTTATTCTGATCATCACCAAACTGACACACAGTATTTTTAGCGCAACGCAATCTGACTTTCAAAAACCCCTACAAAAGAATGGCCCTGACTAATAGTAACCTATAACTTTCATGAATCACTTACCTCACAAAAATCTTCGTTACTCGAACTACTGCAGTACAGCGAGCGCCAATACTGTCAGCTAAATAAAAGATTCAAACTACTGAAGGCACTAACTACTGATAGGCATAGTTAGCAAATGAAAGATTTTGATAGAGAACAAACAATGTATTTACCTTAATAATGTTCAAAAGTCATTATATATATATATATATATATATATATATATATATATATATATATATATATATATATATATCAATTCATGGCATCCAGTCTTACAAATTTATTGTCTCTGATGGACACACATCCAGATCATCCGCTCTCGAAACTCCGCCATCTCTCTCCCCACATCCACCACTGCTGGCGGCTCACCTCCAACTACCCAACACTACAATAGCGAATATTCCAACAATGCTAACCAGCGACAGACTACACACAGCACAGTCAGTGATTTTCATACAGAGCGCTATGTGGCGTTACCAACATAAAAGCCGGCCGAAGTGGCCGTGCGGTTAAAGGCGCTGCAGTCTGAAACCGCAAGACCGCTACGGCCGCAGGTTCGAATCCGGCCTCGGGCATGGATGTTTGTGATGTCCTTAGGTTAGTTAGGTTTAACTAGTTCTAAGTTCTAGGGGACTAATGACCTCAGCAGTTGAGTCCCATAGTGCTCAGAGCCATTTGAACCAACCAACATGAAAACCCAAACAGCCTACTTAAACTGTTACTCAAACTGACAAAATTAGACTAAAAAAAAGTTGTGTGGCACAGGTTTATGTCAAAGCACGTAAATTTAGTTATACAAGGGATCCACCCCAACCATTCGGATTAATCAGTTAAGGAAAAGGGAAGAAATCTTAAATCAGGATGGGTTCATGGGATTTTGAAGTGCGCTATACCGAAACAGAGCCCAGCTGCTGACACCCTTACCATTTTAATCGGTCCAATGGAAGGATTTACCAAAGTGTAAGTTCTTAAATCCCGTAGAATATTAACACGAAAGTTTGTGTGTGTGTGTGTGTGTGTGTGTGTGTGTGTGTGTGTGTGTGTGTGTGTGTGTGTCTGTGTTACTCCTTCACGCTGAAATGGCTGGATGGATTCGGAAGAAATTCAGGACTGAATTAGCTTATACCCTGATTTAAAACACAGGGGTGCTTTTAAGGGTGTGTAGTAGATATTTATTTAACGATTTGAAGAATATAACAAGAAATGTGGAACAACAATTACTCTCAGAAGAAGTTATTTACTCTTTGAATACTGAACTGCATCGTATTTGTGAAAATGGGTTTATTGTTCAATACGTCCTACATAATACGATTCAACGTAATGAATACAGTGAATATACAATCCTCGAAAGTGCTTAATCCATACTTTCGTACAAGCACGTTGCATTTTAACCGCGTATCTTACAGCTTTAGTGGCAAGTGAAGTCTCGCAACAATGGTGTCATTTAAATGCTGTACAAGAGAGAGGCCTCATGCCGTTAAATGTAGAATGTGGTAAGCTTTTAGTGAGGCCGGATTTGAATATAATACATTGACGGATAAGAAATCGAAACACCAGTAATGAGTTGTGCGACATAAACGAAAGTTGGTAGGCGTGTTTCTACATCTGAAAGATTATGTCTACTCAGATTTCAAGCAAGTCGCGTAAGAGTGGCTAGCAGCGCCATTATGAGGATGCAAATCCGGTTTCTTCTAAAACACGCTATAACGGTCTTGAGCGTTATGTACCTTTGAGATTGGGCGTGGTGAATTGATGTTAGTCAATGTGTTTAAGGCGACAAAGACGGCACTATCAACACTTCACTGAGTTGAAACGAGGTCGTGTAATAGAGCTCAAAGAAGTTCGGTGTTCCTTCTGCGATATTGCAGAAAGACTTAGCAGGAATGTTGCCACTGTACACGAATGCTCGCAGCAGTGGTCACTGTCGCAAGAAAACAGGACGGCAAAGCGGCACTACTGAGAGGCGAAAACCATAGTGTTCGGCATATGGCTCTGGATCATTGTACTGCATGTGCAGAAGCAACCTGAGCAACAGTTGGCACCACAATGAAGCAACGAACTGGTACAAATTGATTACTTCAAGGACAGCTCCGAACCAGACTCACTGTAGCGTACATTTCACTGCCCCAAACCATCGTCAATTTTGACTTCGGTGGTGTCATGCGAGAGCTCACTGGAGGGCAGGGTGGAAGCCTGTTAGGTTTTCTGATAAATTCTGGATTTGCCTCGGAGCTAGTGATGGCGATGTCTTGGTTAGGAGGACCAAGTTCAGGACCTGCAGACAACGTGTCTGCGTGCTAGACACACTGGACCCACACCCGGAGTTTTGGTCTTGGATACGATTTCGTACGACTGCAAGAGAACTCTAGGGTTATCCTATGCACCCTGACTACAAAACTGTACGTCAATCTGATGATTCGACCTGTTGTGCTGCCATTCATGAACAGCATTCCAGGGGGTGTTTTCCAACAGGATGATGCTCGCCCACATATCGCTGTTGTAACCCAACATGCTCTACAGTGTGTCGACATGTTGCTTTGCCCCACTCGATCACCAAACCAGTCTCCAGTCGAGCACATATGAGACATCATCAGACGGCAACTCCAGCGTCATCCACAACCAGCGTTAACGTCCGTGTATTGACCAACCAGCGAAGTGCAACAGGCATTGAAATCCATCCCACAAACTGACATCCGGCACGTGTAAACAGAATGACTGCACGTTTGCATGCTTGCATTCAACATTTGGGTGTTATACCGGTTATTAATGAATCAGCATTTCACATTATCAATGGTTTATCTCTGATGCTGAGGGAATTAGATTAGGAAATGAGACACTTAAAGCAGTAAAGGAGTTTTGCTATCTGGGGAGCAAAATAAATGATGATGGTCGAAGGAGAGAGGATATAAAATGTAGACTGGCAATGGCAAGGAAAGCGTTTCTGAAGAAGAGAAATTTGTTAACGCCGAGTATAGATTTAAGTGTCAGGAAGTCGTTTCTGAAAGTATTTGTATGGGGTGTAGCCATGTATGCAAGTGAAACATGGACGATAAATAGTTTGGACAAGAAGAGAATAGAAGCTTTCGAAATGTGGTGCTACAGAAGAATTCTGAAGGTTAGATGGGTAGATTGCATAACTAATGAGGAGGTATTGAATAGAATTAGGGAGAAGAGGAGTTTGTGGCACAACTTGACAAGAAGAAGGGACCGGTTGGTAGGACATGTTCTGAGGCATCAGGGGATCACCAATTCAGTATTGGAGGGCAGCGTGGAAGGTAAAAATCGTAGAGGGATACCAAGAGATGAATACACTAAGCAGATTCAGAATGATGTAGGTTGCAGTAGTTACTCGGAGATGAAGAAGCTTGCACAGGGTAGAGTAGCATGGAGAGCTGCATCAAACCAGTCTCAGGACTGAAGACCACAACAACAACAACAACAACAACATCTCGCGTCTACATTAACCTGTGATATTGCAAAATTCATCACTTAAATAGATTACGTAAACAAATGTATACACGATATTTGATTGCTTTAGATATATTATTTTTTGTTGTTGCAATTTTCTTTCGTCAGTGTGTATACACACCAAGAAGATTACGATCTTGTTGGTGCTAGGGGACATGTATTCTGTCACTTCTCCCATCGCCTCAAAATTTGTAAATAGCGAGTTTCGTCAGTTGGGATTGGGTTGTTTGGGGGTTGGAGACCAGACAGTCTCATCGGATTAGGAAAGGACGGGGAAGGAAGTCGGTCGTGCCCTTTCAAAGGAACCATCCCGGCATTTGCCTGGAGCGATTTAGGGAAATCACGGAAAACCTAAATCAGGATGGCCGGACGCGGGATTGAACCGTCGTCCTCCCGAATGCGGTTCGTCAGTAACATTTCTTATAAATAGCTGTTTGACCATGAGTAACACCGCGGGGCGCAGCTAGTTGCCTACAAAATCAATTACAGGGTGGGCCAGTTTCAATTAGGGAATAATACAATCATCCACAGAGAAAAGGGGAACATACCTTGAATTATAATTGTGTAGGCTTCCGCGGCCAGTCAGTCGACATAAAAATTTTCTGGGTATAGTACAGCATCAGACCCAGAAGAAGGCCGCTGCAATCGTGGCCGAAACGTTGGTTTTTTCTCCAGCAGCAGTAGTTTTTATATTATGACGCGGTACTATACCCAGAAAACTTTTATGTGTACCTTGAATTGTCGATAGATGGCTGCATCTTGAGTTGTCGATAGATGGCACCACGAAGAGCACAGCTCTCCTTAGTTGTCACACATAATGGCGGGAAGAACGTTGTCTACTGAGCTGTCCTTGAAAAATGTATGTCTCTTCAGGGTTACGAATAATTTCTTCGAAGTCCAACGCCGAATGTTGAAAGAATTTGGACCGCCTATAGGTCACAGGGACACAATCGCTCGAATAAGCGAGCATTTTGATGCAAGTGCCAAAGCTGTAAGGTCCAAATGTGCTGGCCAGCAGAGAACTATCAGGACCCCAGACACACAGGCACGTATTGCTATGGAACTGGCATCGCCTGCAGAGAAATCGAAGGCTAGCCATCTGTTGTCGTCTCTGCTGAACATATCAAAGACAAGTTTGCTATGAGCTCTGCTTGACTTGAAGCAGACTCCATACCGTCCACAACTTACTCATGCACCTATAGAGGATGACTTCCACAGGCGATTTGAGTTTACTCAGTGATGGTCGCCATTTTTTGGAGGACCCTGACCTCATACAGAATATTATTTGGACTGATGACGGCAAATTCCACACTTCAGGATCAGTGAACAGACACAAGCGCGTGTTTTAGCGGCGAGAGTACCTAGGTGTCACCATTGAGTATGATTTCCAGTCCCCAGTGGTGATTATATGGGGCGGTGTGTTGAACAAAGGATTGATTGGTCCGTTCTTTCTGAAAGGTCATGTCATATGGGAAACCTACTTTGTGTTACTGAGGATGCTGTCATATCAGAGCTTCAGAATAGACCGATCTTTGATGAACTGTAGTGCCAAAAAAATTGTTCTTTGCCACATTTCGCCAACATTCTCCGGGATTTCTTGCATGAAGCGTTTCCTGAGTGATTGTACGGTCGTCGAGGAACGTGGAGAAGGCAGTTAGATCTCCCGACTTCGTCCCACTGTACTTTTTTCTCCGGGTTTACTTTAAGGATGAAGTGAACGTTAATCACCAGCGTGCAGCATTTGCGTGGAGTGTTTGGTCAGGAGTTCAGCAATGACATGTGCAGGAAGACGTGTCAGAATGTTCCTGTGCGTTGCAACGCTGTGTTGACACAGGGTGGCCTGGTCGACCACTAGCCTGAAAATCTATGTCTGCTTTATAACAATTACCATCATGTGTGTGTTATCCCATTTTTGTAACTCTTACTACCATTTAACAACAAATGTTACACATAACCAAAGCTGCCTAATTGAGTCTGGCCTACACGGTATATTACTTTCAAGATATTACATATAAGCTGACAAATGTTGGCTACCTGTAGCCCCACATATTTCGTTAATTTATGTCTTAATATTAAACTGTAAAAGTCTCTCTAGAAGTGATTTCCAGTACTAGCACTGCAGTCATACCTATTTGAGGAAAGAAGTAGTTCTGGGGATAAAGGGCATTAATGAATATATACACTGTGGAACACTTCTCAAAATCTTTTTTTTTTTTGGGGTGGGGTGGGGGGTGGGGGGTGGGGGCGGGAGTGATGGTCCTGTTGCATATTGTTGAACTCATACAAAATGGAAATCTTATGCTATTGGTCTGCATTCTAAAAATGGTATCCGCTAGTCAAGTTACTGACTCAACGAATCAGCATGGTGCCCGGCATCTTTGGCGTCGTACTCTTCGAACATCGTCGCTAAATGATGTGTGACTTCGTCAGTTTCCGATCTGCAATATCTGTGCACTTACAGCTGCTTCAGACGTAGTGGAAATTTCTTTCCACAACATATATCATTTAAACTTGCAAAAATATTTTTCATGTGAATAACAAGTTGGCTTGTCCTGCATCCTGAAATTCGGTACTTTCACATGCAAGATATAGAAGAGAGGGATCTACTAAATACCCGAGAAGCCACGACCCATACAAGCCATGAAAACCATAAACATCTATTTCAGTCACTAAGTTATTTGTTTCTCACACTTGGTTCACAATAAAAGCTACTATATTTAACATATGGCTTGAGTAATAACGGCATACATTGACTAAATATTTTTTATCTTAAGATATTCTGACATTTTACTGTTATGAGTTTCAGTAGCTATAAGGAGTCAAATGAAAACGAGACAGATGGTAAAAAAGTAAATAAATTGTTTGTTATTTCACAAATAATCGCCATACCTGTTAATACATTTATCCCATTGTGAGACGACGGTCAACACCTTCTTGGAAAAATATCTGCAGTTGCCTGCGGAACCATGATAGTATCCACACGAACATTTCTTCGTCCGTAGTAAATCATGGCTATGAATGTATTTCTTCAGATCCCTAAAAATGTGGAAATCGCATGGACAGAGAGCTCGGGACTGCATAGACGAAATGTAAGAGCTTCCTAGCGGTACTTCTGCAGCGTAATCGAAACAATCTTGGCAAATGTTCGCCGGCTAGATAGTAGTACAGATCACGTTTGCTCCTAGAGCTGTACCGCAAAACTACCCTTGTTCTCAGCCCTGCAAGTAATTTTCATCTATTTGATTTTTGCCGCGCGGAGTGGCCGCCCGGTTAGAGGCGTCATGTCACGGATTGCGCGGCCCTCCCCCCGGAGGTTCGAGTCCTTCCTCGGTCATGGGTGCGTGTATTGTTCTTAGCGTAAGTTAGTTTAAGTAGTGTGTAAGTCTAGGGACCGATGACCTCAACAGTTTGGTCCCTTAGGAATTCACACACATTTGAACATTTCATTCTTTTTTGCCACCAATGAATATGTTTTGCCTTAGTAATAAACGCAAATATGCAATATACATTAATCTGTTTACTCCTGCAGGCATTTTGCGATTATTCTTATACCAAGATGCTGCATCTAATTACTTTAACACATCTCATACATGCTTCTAAATATTTACCGATATATTTCTCCAAGAACTTTGCTTATTCAAATGGTTCAAATGGCTCTAAGCACTATGGGACTTAACATCTAAGGTCATCTGTCCCCTAGAACTTAGAACTACTTAAACCTAACTAACCTAAGGACATCACACACATCCATACTGGGGGCAGGATTCGAACCTGCGACCGTAGCGGTCCGAACTGAAGCGCCTAGAGCCGCTCGACCACATCGACCGGCGGAGTTAGAAGGTTCCTCGGCAGAGGTAGTTTATGAAGAACCACTAAGACTGCTGGCGGAGTATTTTGCTGTACCACCGCCACATGCCATATGTACGTTTTGCAGCAGGTCAAGCTCCGCCCAAAACGGTGTGCTCGGCATGCCGTAGGCAAACTGTTCGTACACAGACAATTAGGTTCTTCTTCTCATGTGTGGTTACAAACGGATGCATTACTTCCGCCACAGAGATCAAGTGCAAGTTATTTAGAACATGGACATACCTGGGCAGTGAGGATGGCGCTACTAATTGCCTGTATTGCATGCTCAAGGAGTAACTAGCGATCAGAATACGGCACAATGTTTTTTTGCTGCGAAACCACAGGAAAAAAAGATAGGCATTGTTAATTAGCAGACTGCTTCGCTGTAAGTGGCAGAGGGAGAGAACAGCGTTTTGTCGGGAGCTTCCTCAGTCAGGCCTTGTAAGGGGGGGGGGGGGGGGGGAGGAGGGGGGGGGCTTCCGCGTTCCAGAGGAAGCGGCACAGCAGGAAACGCAGGCCTGCCGGCTGAAAGTCATCTCTTAGCAGTACACGTTCATAAGGGCTTGGGCCATGAGAGTTTGCGGAAGGTAGAGTGCGAAACGAAGCCCGATGCGGCGAAACGGCCCCAACCCAGCCACAGTCGATCGAACGTCCACAGAAAGGAAGAAAAGAACACTAATAGCCTTCGGCTCTTCTGAAAAACTAAGGCAGTAGTGAGAGTTTTACTGGAAATTTACACTCAACTGAAGCGTGGACTAGCACGGATTGGCGGAAGGATGTTTGAGTCGAAATAGGAAGGGGGCACTTGTCTAGAGACGAGCCCTGTGACTGGACAGAAAAGTGCAGTACTTCTGCTGTTCTTCTGCAATAGGAAAGTTGTGTGAGGCAATCGGATCTGAGCCTCCTCCGTGAGCGGAGAGGACGTGTGTCTGTGTGCGCCATCTTGTGCACAACAGAGAGGTACCTAGACTCCGACTGACTGTCGAATAGATGTCACCTTGAGCAGTATATTCGTCGCTCTGTAAGCAGAGTGGGGAAATCAAATAGCTCCAAGAACAGTTGGACATTTGAAATGCTCTCTGTTCTCGTGTGCTTGTAGTGAGAATCTGTGCTTATCTGGCCAGTGAGCAAGCAGCTGGTGGCACTCACACACGGTACAGTAGCAGAGCAGTTCACAGAGAGGAGTATTATGGACAATATTAGTACGAGTGAATGGGCAGGTTTCAGAGCTGCAGCGAGCGTCAATCGACGGTGCGGCAGCCACAATCAGACAGTCAGCAGCAGTCGCTTTCACTGTCGTTTTGGATATGGCGATACAGCAGCTCGGCAGAACATAGGACCGTAATTCAATAAATGCGTTGAGTTCCATGACATCGTGCTCTATTCAAAAAGTGTCAGTTTCATTTGGGAGTTAGTTACTTTTGTTGCTATAACTCGACATCTTTTATCGACAGTATTTAGTCATATTACGTGGTGCAATTTAAGACGGCGAAAAATCCAATACGAATTAATGCCAGGCCAAATTCAAAGAGACAGATAAGGATAGGGGATATCCGCGTCAATCGAAACTTTTAATTGAATAAAAAAATGATTTCGACAATATACAGGGTGTATCAAAAAGAATTATCTGATTTTGAAAAATTGTAACTATTATGTTCTTTGAGATAAGTGCCTGAACAACGTACTGTTGGAAGGAGCAAACTATCGAATTTTACATGGTTCCCGCTAGGTAACAGCAGTGTGCACCCACTTCAGTTCTAGTAAAAATGGTGTCGGGACAACAGAAAGCGTTTTTTGTTCTGTGTTTTGCGCAGTGCGGGTCAGTAATAACTGCTCAACGTGACTTTCGTACTAGGTATGGTGTGGATCCTCCTACATCACAGGGCACTAGGCGATGGCATGAACATTTCCGAGAAAAGGGTTGTTTGTGTAAAGGCAAATCGCTGGGCCGTCTCTCAGTATCTGACACAGACGTCGAACGCATCCGCCATAGTTTCACAAGGAGTCCGCAGAAATCCGTTCGTCGTGTAGCTCGACAGCTCAACATGGCCCCAATGTCCATTGGTCGTGTGATGGATTGACATATACACCTGAAACCATACAAAATTCAGCTGCTTGAAGTTCGTCTTGAAGGTGACAAACAATTACGTGTGGGGTTCTGCAATTTCATTCTTGGAGAGATGGAAGATGACAGTTTTCTTTTATTTTTAGTGTTCAGTGACGAGGTAACATTGCATTTAAATGGAAAGGTAAACTATCATAATGTGAGAATATGAGGTACGGAACACCCACATGAAGTTGTACAACATGAAACGGGCTCTCCAAAATTTAGTGTGATTTGTGCAGTTTCACGGGAAAAGGTGTGTGTGGTCCATTTTTCTTTGCCGAGGACACTGTTAGAGGAAGCACATAACCCGATATGCTTGAGAACTTTCTTTTTCCACAGTTGGAGACTGATTCGAGTGACTTCATTTACCAACAGGAAGAGGCAGCGTCACATTGGCATCTGGAAGTGCGGGAATCTTTAAATCAAGGGATTGCAGAACAATCGATCGGTCGCACTGGACCAAATGATTCAGCCTTACATTACAGACCTTCAAGGTCACCGGATCTGACTGTATGTGATTATTTCTTGTAGGGATTTATAAAAGACTGTTAATGTGCCTCCGTTACCAACAACAATGAATGACCTGAGAACATCGCATAACAGCAGCTGTGGAAGCTGTAGCTCAAGCCATGCTCGCTGCAGTGTGAGAACTATCTGAATACCGCATCGACGTATGCCGTGCACCTCAAGGGGGGCATATTGAACACCTATTAAAAGATACGAATAAAAACTTATTGTCTCTTTTATACACCCTGTAGTTTGTGCATATTTATAAATAAACTTTTTTTCCTATTTTTAATTTCTCACCTCTCTTCCAGCACCTAAGAATAGAATTCTAAGATAAGCCAGGGTATGGTTATATCAACACCTTGATATTTGATGACGAGAAGATTTACATTGATGAAAAGTCGATGCAAACTGTTTCCACACTATCAACGTAGAGAGTGATGTAAGCTATGTCCGAAACTATATCATTACAAATAAATATTTAAATTTCCATATGTATATGGTGCAACAAACTAAATACTAAAGAATGAAACCAATAAGGGCATACTGCTAAAATTCTGTAAGGTACTGGCAATGTGTGCAGTGTTGTACAAACAGTTGTGAAAGCTGGGTCTCTCTCCTAACAGTCTCACTCAAATCCATAGGAAGTCTGAAAGTTTAATGTTAAAACGTCTACACTCGTGTCTGTATTTTTTTAACTTGTATTTGTAAGCTTCTGGTTTGTGTTTGAGAAACTGGTGAAACTTATTTTGATATCTGAATACGTAAGTCTCACTGCAGGGCAACAGAATTGTGTCAAAACTAAATTTTGAACGGAAGTACGTGAAGCAAACGCTACACGATGCGAAATCCAAGCTAGCCAGTACATCAAACAATTCGCCTGCGAGAGAGCAATCCGGTTTCAATGAAATTTACCTATGCTGTTTGACTGTAAAATAAATAACTCAGATTAAAATGTTTGCCTTGAATATTGCTAATCTTTATCTTAAGTCTTGCAAATAAAAATTGTACCAGAACTGTTAATTTAATTACAAAGCATATGAATATAAAATTTGACGCATCTGACTTTCTGATAAAACTGCTTGAAAACTCACAAGATAGCACTTTACCAAGACCTTCTACTGGTATTAAGCCTCTAAAAAATGGTTCAAATGGCTCTGAGCACTATGGGACTTAACCGCTGTGGTCATCAGGCCCCTAGAACTTGGAACTACTTAAACCTGACTAACGTAAGGACATCACACACATCCATGCCCGAGGCAGGATTCTAACCTGCGACCGCAGCGGTCGCGCGGTTCCAGACTGAAGTGCCTAGAAGCGCTCGGCCACTCCGGCCGGCTATTAAGCCTCTGAACTAATATTATTTTCATAAATAATACTCTGACAATCACTGTGTCTTACAATAGACATGAATTTTGATGATAATTCAATTTGTTGGCCTATCTGTGAGCATGGAACGCGCATCTGTTCTGCAAACTGCTAATATTAGGAATATTGATGTGACTGTCCGAAACCAAATTCCATTTGCCGTACTTGCCGATGTACAATGCAGTACGATATCTCACCAGTTTTCACAAAATGCTTCCGCAGTACAAAACTCGCGATGTGAAATGCGAGTATAAAACACATACGTAAAGGTAAAGAATGAAAAATGAGGAACTAAATTTAACGAATGATAAATGAGAACAAAACTATGCTTCATAAAGACATGACAACAATACACCCTTTGGCACAGTTCTCACGACTAGAAAAGTTGGCAAAGTATTTCTTAATAATTTACCTGTGCAAAATTACTTTCTTTGACACTTGTTCCAAATATAAGACGAAACCGTGTGTTGCACTATAAAATTTCTACACCAAACTTTAATCATACGCAATGTGCCAACAATAAGAAACTACACAACTACAAATACAGAAAATATGGATTGCCTTACGCATTGGCTTACGTAATTCCTCCATTAAAACAATCGCAGTTAACATTTTTCGTCAAATCTCATTATTACAAAATCCTTTTTAAATAACCTTGCCTGAACTACAAGGCAGGCCAGCTTCCATCAATTTTGAACCAAGTGCATTGCCAGACTGACTAACACATACTCTATGTTTCTCTCTTCAAAAGAAGTAACCATCTTTGGTCTCAGGAACAGACCTACAAAGAATACGGTTATATCAGCACTACGGAGGTTAAGTACATTTATCGAATTCACAACTTCCTTCAAATTTATGGTAAATAACAAAGCTACTTTTCAAGCTGAAATTAAGTTCTTGAATGAAATGGTCTTTGCTATTCGAACTCAGAGTAACGGCGACACAAGAGAAAATGTGTGTATTAACGATGTATTTTGAGATGATGTAGCAGTACTGACGAAAGGGGAAAACGATTTGGAGGACATGTACCATTGTAGATTACCTAAACAAACAATGCAGTGCTAATTAGCAGAGAAGGAGAATACAGCGAGAGGAGGCACAAGATGGACAGAAGTGTGAGTACGACACTCTTAGTCGAGTTAATGTGTGTGGTACAAAAGCAGTTTACAAAGTTGCTCGAATTGGCTCTTCCGCAGATTTCACCTTTCCCTCCCTGAAATTTTTTGGTGCCTTTAATGACCAAACATTTTCTTGCCGATTTCCTTGAAATCTATGTAGTATTCATCTTAGAGGAAACTCGCTTCCAAAAACTTAGTGACAGGTTTAGAGTGCTTTTGCCTTTATAAGGCAATATATTACAAGGTGGTCGCAAATCAATGAACTTTGACCACAGGAACAATTCTAAGCTTCCCAAAGTACAAAATATTCGACATGTAACGTAATCAGACCTCTAATTCATTCCATAAATACTAGACTTGGGAGCAAAATAACTTGTGATGGTCGAAGTAGGGAGGATATAAAATGTATACTGGCTATGGCAAGGAAAGTGTTTCTGAAGAAGAGAAAGTTGCTAAAATCGAATATAGTGTCAGTAAGTCGTTTCTGAAATTATTTGTGTGGAGTGTATCCATGTATGGAAGTGAAACATGGACGATAAATAGTTTAGACAAGAAGAGAGTAGAAGCTTTCGAAATGTGGTGATAAAGAAGAATGCTGAAGATTAGAAGGGTAGATCACGTGAGTAATGTGCCGGCCGAAGTGGCCGTGCGGTTAAAGGCGCTGCAGTCTGGAACCACAAGACCGCTACGGTCGCAGGTTCGAATCCTGCCTCGGGCATGGATGTTTGTGATGTCCTTAGGTTAGTTAGGTTTAACTAGTTCTAAGTTCTAGGGGACTAATGACCTCAGCAGTTGAGTCCCATAGTGCTCAGAGCCATTTGAACCCACGTGAGTAATGCGAGGTATTGAATAGAATTGGGGAGAAGAGGAAATTGTGGCACAACCTGACTAAAAGAAGGGACCGGTTAGTAGAACACGTTCTGAGGCACCAAGGAATCACCAATTTAGTATTAGAAGGAATCGTGGAAGGTAAAAATCATAGAGGTAGACCAAGAGATGAATACACTAAGCAGATTCAGAAGGATGTAGGTTGCAGTAGTTACTCGGAAATGAAGAAGCTTGTACAGGATAGAGTAGCATGAAGAGCTGCATCGAACCAGTCTCTGGACTGAAGACCACAACAGCAACAACAGCAAATACTAGACCACTATATGCACCTCTCTACCTGGACAATACTGCACTAGTAATGAATAATCCGGTATGAAAGTACATAACGTGTATTGTTAATAAAACACACGTCAATGTGTGTTACGTCATGTGAGAATCAATACCGCAATAACATGAATAAAAATACATCGCTGTCATTTATCTTTATAAATGACATTAAACCAATAAATCCAAGGAAAAAATAGCTGTCGCTATACGTCAACAATTAGCAAAGTAATAATGTCTATACCATAATATGTCATTATATCAGAGTAAATTACAAAAACTGATTTTATTTATGAACCTCGTGAAAAATAATGCTAATAGCAGTTAAAAAAGATATGCTGGAAATCGATGCACCCTCAGTAATTGTAATTAAGCTGACATTAGAAGTACAGTGGGAAATGACGAAATCGGAATGTGACCAATCACGAAAATGCGAATTCGAAAACACAGTGAAGGCGGAGTGGCAAGGAGATGCAAAATGTAAAATATGCGCGCACTGGAAATGGGGAGGACAACCGCCCCCGCAGATGCATACATGAATTGCTTTTGCATCTCATTGCGCCTTCCGCGGCGCGGTCTCCGTAAACCAGCGGAAACGATGCCGCAGACGGCGTTCTGCACGACAACGTGGCGTTGCCCTCTAGCAGCCGCGCGCGTTGTTCGTTCGTTCCTAACAACGGTAACATTGCTGCAATTGCAAAAACGGTGAATTCGATGTCAAGAATGTGCCGTCTGATTCCAAACAAAAAGAAGGACATGAGTATATTTTTAGTGGCCCTGTCCATGGCCTCATCTTGAACCTTGGACACAGCGATCGTTACTCTACTAAACAATATTATTGGCTTTAGACAAGAGTATACTAGCAAGGTAAAACGGTGAGACCAAGACTGCTGTATTCAACTGTATTGTTTATTAGGGAAGCCGGCAATGCTTTGCAATTGCCAAATGTATATGCGAATTGCATGTACATCCTGAATTCCTTGCCTCATCCCCTCCGTCTCTTTTCTCACCTTCTGATCCCCCCTCTCTCCCCGTAAGCCACCTCCTCCCCCCCCCCCCCCAAATCACTCCATGCATAACCTCCCCCCTCTCTCTGTCAATCTCCTCTTTCTCCCCTCCTTTCCCCGCCTCCTGTTCATTTCTGTCTAAATGTTCAGTAGAGGATCGTGTAAAAATTGTAGGTAAATCCATCAAGTTCTCCTCGAGATTGTTGGTAACAACTTTTCCCCTTTATACAGGGTGATTTTTTCCACCGTGTACGAATTCTAGTGATTGACCGATGAGAGGATACGGAACAAAAAAGGTCTAATGAACTTATGTCCGGAAATGCATGGTTTTTATGCTACAGGCCATTTATACAATTATACATTGTTACAGAGACTACGGTCTAAGACGCGCCATGCCATGCAGCCATAGTTACCCTATGTGTTGAAAATGGTTTCCATGTGCCTCAAAGCATGCGTGTACGTGCCATAGGGTGTCCTATCTCACACGTTCACATCGGCCAGGCCGCATCCGAACAGTGTCAAAGGCAGCAAGAATACGCTGCTCCAGTGTCTCCACATCCGAAATCATACGGGCTGAAATACGGTGGTCGAGCAGGACACGCAACTGGATCCCCTCGTCCGATCCATCGACCAGGGGAGACATGATTGAGATGCGTCTGGACGTTAATGGCGAATTGGGCTGGAGCGGCGGGCAGTAAGGTTGCATCGGGAGACCTGTCCCCCCTGACAACCACCACAGCATTCAATGTTTGCAACAATGTTTGCGCGCGGGGTAGCCGATCGGTATGAGGCGTCTTGTCACGGTCCGCGCGGCTTCCCCCGCCGGAGGTTCGAGTCCTTCCTCGGGCATGGGTGTGTGTGTGTCGTCCATAGCGTTAGTTAGTTTAAGTTACAAGGTGTACAACTTTGCTTCCGCCGTTTGCCGATAGGTGGCGACAACGGTAAGTAGCGGTCGAAAGAAACAGATCGCAGACGTCAGGCAGTTAGCTTGGACCTTGGTCAACATAACCTCATTCAAATATTAGTCGATTTTTTTCTGCATTATAAAGTTGTTCTTGATTGAAAATCTCAGTTTACGAGTCTAATTCTCCTCATTTGCGGGAGATGTTATTGTTCTGTTTCAATATGAAGAAAACAGCGGCTGAATCTCATCGAATGCTCTCAATTACATATGGTAAGGACACTATTAGTGAAATAACGTGTCGTGAGTGGTTTCAACGCTTCAAGAACGGTGATTTTAACGTCGTAGACCGGCATGGTGGTGAAAGAGAGAATGTTTTCCAAGATGCAGAATTGGAGTGAAGATTCGCGTCAAACTCAAAAGGAATTGGCACGATTAGTGGGAGTGACACAGCAAACCATTTCAGAACGTCTCAAGGCTATGGGCATGATTCAGAAAGAAGGAACTTGGGTCCCGTGTGAGCTGAACTGCTTTTGTGTGTTTGTGAACAGTTGCTTCAGAGGCAAAAACGGAAGGGATTTCTGCATCGCATTGTGACATGGGACGAAAGATGGGTTCATTACGATAACCCTAAACGCAAAAAATCATGGAGATATCCACCCCGTGCTTCCACGTAGACGGCCAAACCGAATATTCACGGCTCCAAGATCATGCTCTGCATTTGGTGGGACCAGCTCGGCGTCGTGTACTATGAGGTGTTAAAACTAAGTGAAACAATCATGCTCTGCATTTGATGCGACCAGCTCGGCGTCGTGTGCTATGAGGTGTTAAAACTAAGTGAAACAATCACAGGTGCTCGTTATCGAACGCAATTAATGCGGTTCAGCAGAGCGTTAAAGACAAACGGCCGCAATACAGCGAGAGGCACGATAAAGTGACTTTGCAACACGACGACGCTCGATCCCACAATGCAAAAGAGATCAAAACGTACTGGGAAACGTTAAAATGGGAAGTCCTATCCCAACCGCCGTAATCTCCAGACATTGCTCCCTCTGACTATCACCTGTTTAGATCAATGGCGCATCGCCTGTCTGACCAACACTTCCGATCTCATGAATAAGTCACAAATTGGAACGATTCTTGGATCGTTTCAAAAGATCAACAATTTTCTCGACGCGGGATTCGTACACTGCTCGAGAGATGGGAGAAAGTAGTGGCCAGCGATTGAAAATGCTTTGAATGACACATGTGTAACCAATTTGTTTGATTAAAGCCTCACATGTTGGGGAAAAAACGGCAGAAGCAGATTAACTAGTGTGTAAGCTTAGGGACCGATGACCTCAGCAGTTTGGTCTCATAAGACCTTGCTATATGACTGCTCGTTGGCTGTATGCTGGTTCTATATATATATATATATATATATATATATATATATATATATATATTGACTTATTGACACTGTGTGACCATCTCCTCGCGTTACCTCAGAGAATTGTACTCGACTTTGCGACCTGGCTGCTAATATACCAGGCCCATAAGAAATGGTGTCTATATTGTGACCCTTATTTGAATAACCTGATAAAAACATTAATTATTTTTGAAATGTGCGCAACGGAAACTGGTGCGAGTTTCTCTAGGATAATACGTTCTGGGGCGGTTGAACTCAAAGCCGTCACTATAGCAGCTGGGAGCCTATTTTAATTCACATTGCAGATTATTTCTTTCATTAACTTTAGAAAATCGAACTGAATAAGATACATCCTACCCATTTCATGTGTCAGGTGACTGGGGGAATATTTCTTAACTGAAATGCTGACTCTCATTAAATAGATTTATTTTCTACTTTGATGAAAACTTTAGAAGCCGACACATTACAATTTTTCTTTAGTTACAAAACTTATGTCTGAATCAGCGTTACCTCTCATGGGTAGAACAGTGACAAAACGAAAACACTACACGAATAATTTCATATATGACACAATTTCATAATAACACAAAAAATATATGACACATAATTCTATAATAACACAAAAAATACATAAGTGGGCCACACCGTCTTTAGCGGGAAAATCGTCATTCATTCTTTAAGAGTCACTTATCGTCATGCATGAATTACACCACTAAAAATTTAAGATAGGCCACTGCTGAAGGTAGATAACCTCTATCAAAGAAAAGATTCTGGGCAAAAATGATGTACTATTGGCGCCAAAATGAAGTGCGAACTGAACTCACAAAGAATGTACCAAAAATAATTAAATTTCGCGACAGAAATTTCTCGATCTACCATCCGATACGCAATCTGCACTCATTGGGCTAAAGGTGAAGCTTATAACTCGGGAAATAGCTACATGAACTGATGGTTCCTGTTGCATGCTCACTACCACAAAGAAAAATTTCACAAACACATTTCAGAGAAAACTATTGCAAATAAATTAAAACCGTAATCTGTACCGATGAAGGTATGTTGAATGCGTGCTATGAGCATACCCTGTCGTAAATTTTTAGCCATATTACCTCATTTCTATCTCATCAAATCTGCGAGCTGCTGTGCTCCCGCGTCCGGTCTGTCTCATGGCTGGCCCCACAGTGCTCTCCACGCGCCAAAATCCGACCAACGTTCCTATTCAGACGCGGTGGTGGAGAGACTCACCTCACCCCCGCACCAACTTTGTAACCTACCCTCGTGCCTGTTTTCATCTTTGCCTGCTGCTCTGGCCTACGTGCCGTTATTCTTGTAATGTTGGCAGTGACTGCTGTTCCCTTAAACTGTTCCCTTTGGTCCATGCTCCCGCTTCACTTGACTTCCATTCATACCCATGCACACTCGTACAGGGTGGAACAAGGAGTATACATATAAACGGCGTGTGACCTCTTTGTGAAATGATGTAAAGAAATAAACAAATGCGTCAAATATTCCTTTCGCCCAGAGAAGTATTGAAGCTGCTGGCAATCAAAGAAAAACTTATATCTCGATATATAAAACATAATTACTTCCTACTGTAACCTGAGGCAAAACGAAAGTAAGGCCTCAACCTTACCACATATTTCCAAATTTCCAACAATGTTTCGCCCTTTGTCTGAGACAGGTTCGTTTCAGGAAGCACGAAATCGTGAAGGAAGTCCCCGAAATGATCGGACACCAGACTTGGAGGAAAATGTGATTAACACTGGGGAAGGCGACCGTCGTGTCAGTACCAGGCAGTTGGGCCGCCAGTACAGGGTAACCCAGACGACCGTGTGGAACATTCTCCATGACGGTTGTTACTACCTTTATCACTTACAGCGAGTACAGGGCTTACTGGCGACAGACTTTATACATCGGGAGCGGTTTTGTCACTTCTTTCGCCACCAGGTACCAACGATTCTATTCACAGATGAGACCACCTTAACGTGGAGTGGTATCTTCAACTTCCATAACAGTCATCAGTGGAATAGTATGCAGAACCCCATGGTACGATGATAGCGACTTATCAGTATCGGTGCAGCCGGGATGTGGGGATCGGGATAGTTGGCGTCCATATTTTGGGCCAGTCTTCCTTCCACATCACCTAACAGGCTGGAACTATCGGCGTTTCTTGCGAATGACTTTGCCTTCCCTGCTGGAAGAAGTGCCATTGATAATTCGAGGGGTTATTTGACTGTTACATGATGGTGCTCCAACCCACATCACCGTTAACGTCCGGACGCATCTCAATCGTGTCTAGCTGCATGGCCTGTTCGTTCACCGAATGCCGCTGGACCTGACGGGATACCAGTTCGATTTTACAAAGAGTACGCGAAGGAACTTGCCCCCCTTCTTGCAGCGGTGTACCGTACGTCTCTAGAAGAGCGCAGCGTTCCAGATGACTGGAAAAGGGCACAGGTCATCCCCGTTTTCAAGAAGGGACGTCGAACAGATGTGCAGAACTATAGACCTATATCTCTGACTTCGATTAGTTGTAGAATTTTGGAAAACGTATTATATTCGAGTATAATGACTTTATGGAGACTAGAAATCTAGCCGGCCGGAGTGGCCGTGCGGTTCTAGGCGCTACAGTCTGGAACCGAGCGGCAGCTACGGTCGCAGGTTCGAATCCTGCCTCGGGCATGGATGTGTGTGATGTCCTTAGGTTAGTTAGGTTTAATTAGTTCTAAGTTCTAGGCGACTGATCACCTCAGAAGTTAAGTCGCATAGTGCTCAGAACCATTTGAACGATTTTTGAACTAGAAATCTACGCTGTAGGAATCAGCATGGGTTTCGAAAAAGACGATCGTGTGAAACCCAGCTCGCGCTATTCGGTCACGAGACTCAGAGGGCCATAGACACGGGTTCACAGGTAGATGCCGTGTTTCTTGACTTCTGCAAGGCTTTCGATACAGTTCCCCACAGTCGTTTAATGAACAAAGTAAGAGTATATGGACTATCAGACCAATTGTGTGATTGGATTGAAGAGTTCCTAGATAACAGAACGCAGCATGTCATTCTCAATGGAGAGAAGTCTTACGAAGTAAGAGTGATTTCAGGTGTGCCGCAGGGGAGTGTCGTAGGACCGTTGCTATTCACAATATACATAAATGACCTTGTGGATGACATCGGAAGTTCACTGAGGCTTTTTGCGGATCGAGAGGTTGTAACAATGGAAAATTGTACTGAAATGCAGGAGGATCTGCAGCGAATTGACGCATGGTGCAGGGAATGGCAATTGAATCTCAATGTAGACAAGTGTAATGTGCTGCGAATACGTAGAAAGAAAGATCCCTTATCATTTAGCTACAATATAGCACGTCAGCAACTCGAAGCAGTTAATTCCATAAATTATCTGGGAGTACGCATTAGGAGTGATTTAAAATGGAATGATCATATAAAGTTGATCGTCTTTAAAGCAGATGCCAGGCTGAGAATCATTGGGAGAATCCTAAGGAAATGCAATCCGAAAACAAAGGAAGTGGGTTACAGTACGCTTGTTCGCCCACTGCTTGAATACTGCTCAGCAGTGTGGGACCCGTACGAGATAGGTTTGATAGAAGAAATAGAGAAGATTCAACGGAGAGCAGCGCGCTTCGTTACAGGATGATTTAGTAATCGCGAAAGCGTTACGGAGATTATAGATAAACTCCAGTGGAAGACTCTGCAGGAGAGACGCTCAGTAGCTCGGTACGGGCTTTTGTTGAAGTTTCGAGAGTCAGCAGTATATTGCTCCCTCCTACGTATATCTCGCGAAGAGACCATGAGGATAAAATCAGAGACATTAGAGCCACTCAGAGGCATACCGACAATCCTTCTTTCCACGAACAATACGAGACTGGAATAGAAGGGAGAACCGATAGAGGTACTCGAGGTACCCTCCGCCACACACCGTCAGGTGGTTTGCGGAGTATGGATGTAGATGTAGATCTCAGTTCGTGCAATTTCTGGTTATGGGGCCATCTCAAAAGTATCGTGTATGCACAAGACTTTCCATATATGGAGGCACTGGAGCAGCGTATTCATGCTGCCTTTGACACTGTTCGGATGCAGCCTGGCCGATGTGAGCGTGTGAGACAGAACATGCTACGGCGCGTAGACGCATGCGTTGAGGCACATGGAAACCGTTTTCAGCGCACACTGTAACTGCGGCTCCATGGTACAACGCGTATTAGATCGCAGTCTCTCCAACAAAGTATGATTGAAAAAATGGTCTCTAGCATAGAAACGTGGAAACCATGCATTTTCGGACAAGGTCTTTAGACCTTTCTTGTTACGTATCCTCTCATCAATCAGTCCCTTGAGTTCGTACACGCTGAAAAAAAATCATCCATTATATTACATACATAATTACATACGTGATTTATTACGAAGGAGAAATAGCCTATGTCCATCCGAATGTTCATTAGAGCACCGTGCAAAACTGGGAAGTAAATCGGTGAAGAAGTTTTCGAGATTTGTGACAACAACACATCCCTCTTCACGTATGATATATACAGCGTGTTCAGAAAATGTGCGAAACGCTTGTTTGGATGTTGCAGGGCAGGTGGCACTGAGACATAGATGATAGGCACCACAGGACATTTTAATTTCCACTGTCTATACTTTTACAAATAAATTTATAAATCTTTGTCCGAATGAGCAGGAAGGATTCTGGATGCACACTCATAGCAGTTCAAAAATCATAGCAAAATAATTTTTTTTTACATATGAAATTTCATCATTTTGTCACTTACTACTGGCTGCCTTTGTTGCTATAGGTACACTTTTCTTCATAAATAAGAGAGATTCTTCGATGAATTTTGCACATCATGCAAACCATACTTACAGGTGTATCAAACTCTAGAATTTTCCAAATCTATTAAAAACTGTAGTAAAAATTCAGATAATTAACTATAAAATTTGAGTTTTTTTTCTAATCATGAAGTTTAAAATGCAACAGCTCAATCATTTTATCATAAATTGAATAAATTTTAGAGTTTCATACACCATTAAGTATAGTTCGTATGCTGAGCAAAATTCATCGAAGAATGTCTCTTACTTGTGAAGAAAAGTGTACCTATAGCAAGAAATGCACCAATAGTAAGGGAAAAAATGATGAAATTTCACATGTAAAAAAATTGTTTTGTTACGTTTTTGAACTTCCGCCGCTATGAGTGTAAATCCTGAATCCTTCTCGGTCATGCCGACAAAATTTTATAAATTTATTTGTAAAAGAATAGACAGTGGAAATTAAAACGTCCTATGGTGCTTCTCGTGCTCCAATCAACCCGTTTGACGTCCTACAACCATTAAGCAAAAAATTAGATGCGTTGCGACGTTTCCGACTTATCTGGCATTGATGTTAGCGAATCAGGTCGCCGTGCGCGGAAATTCAAGTTTCAGCTGACCAAACAAAGCAGTCGCTGGCAACAGCGCCTCTGGCAGGCCGCTAGGATGTAAGCGCGCATCGCCAGGATTGGTTAATTTCAATGCTAAGTAACTCGGCGGCGCAACGTCTCTAGTTGTTTTCTTAACATTTATGTCTCACTACAGCGTGCCTTGTAACACTCCTACAAGTGTTTCAGACATGTTCTAGCCACACTCCCACGCCCGGGTTCCCGGGTTCGATTCCCGGCGGGGTCAGGGATTTTCTCTACCTCGTGATGGCTGGGTGTTGTGTGCTGTCCTTAGGTTAGTTAGGTTTAAGTAGTTCTAAGTTCTAGGGGATTTATGACCACAGCAGTTGAGTCCCATAGTGCTCAGAGCCATTTGAACCATTTTTCTAGCCACACTCTATATGTACATAGACTGAAGCGCCAAAGAAACTCGTATAGGCATTCGTATTCAAATACAGAGATATGTAAACAGGCAGAATAAGGCGATGCGGTCAGCAACGCCTATACAGGGTGTTACAAAAAGGTACGGCCAAACTTTCAGGAAACATCCCTCACACACAAAGAAAGAAAATATGTTATGAGGACATGTGTCCGGAAATGCATACTTTCCATGTTAGAGCTAATTTTATTATTTCTCTTCAAATCACATTAATCATGGAATGGAAACACACAACAACAGAACGTACCAGCGTGACTTCAATCACTTTGTTACAGGAAATGTTCAAAATGTCCTCCGTTAGCAAGGATACATGCATCCACCCTCCGTCGCCTGGAATCCCTGATGCGCTGATGCAGCCCTGGAGAATGGTGTATTGTATCACAGCCGTCCACAATACGAGCACGAAGAGTCTCTACATTTGGTACCGGGGTTGCGTAGGCAACAGTTTTCAAATGCCCCCATAAATGAAAGTCAAGAGGGTTGAGGTCAGGAGAGCGTGGAGGCCATGGAATTGGTCCGCCTCTACCAATCAATCGGTCACCGAATCTGTTGTTGAGAAGCGTATGAACACTTCGACTGAAATATGAAGGAACTCCATCGCGCATGAACCACATGTTGTGTCGTACTTGCAAAGGCACATGTTCTAAGGCACAGGCAGAGTATCCCGTATGAAATCATGATAACGTGCTCCATTGAGCGTAGGTGGACGAAACTAAAATGAGCTCTAACATGGAAATTAAGCGTTTCCGGACACATGTCCAAATAACATCTTTTCTTTATTTGTGTGTGAGGAATGTTTCCTGAAAGTTTGGCCGTACCTTTTTGTAACACCCTGTATAAGACAACAAGTATCTGGCGCAGCTGCCAGACCGGTTACTGCAGCTAAAATAGCCGGTTACCAAGATTTAAGTGAGTTTGAACGTGGTGTTATAATCTGCGCACGACTTATGGGACATAGCTCCCCGAGGTAGCGATGAAGTGGGGGTTTTCCCGTACGACCATTTCACGAGTGTACCGTGGATATCAGAAATCCTGTAAAACATCAAATCTGCGACATCGCTGCGGTCGGGAACAGATCCTGCAACAACGAGACCAACGACGACTGAAGAGATTCGTTCAAAGTGACAGAAGTGCAACCCTTTCGCAAATTGGAACTTCCTCATAGATTAAAACTGTGTGCCGGACCGAGACTCGAACTCGGAACCTTTGCCTTTCGCGGGCAGAAGTAAAGCTGCGAGGACGGGGCGTGAGTCGTACTTGGGTAGCTGAGATGGTGGAGCACGTGCCTGCGAAAGGCTAAGGTCCCGAGTTGGAGTCTCGGTCCGCACATAGTTTTACTCTGTCAGGAAGTTTCATATCAGCGCACATTCCGCTGCAGTGTAAAAATCTCATTCTTCCGCAACTTGTTGCAGATTTCAATGCTGGGCAATCAACAAGTGTCAGCGTGCGTACCATTCACCGGAACATCATCGATATGGGCCTACGGAACCGAAAGCCCACTCGTGTAACCTTGATGACTGCACGACACAAAGCTTTACACCTCACCTGGGCCCGTCAGCACCGACACTGAGCTGTTGGTGACTGGAAGCGTGTTGCCTGGTCGGACGAGTCTCGTTTCAAATTGTATCGAGCGGATGGACGTATACGAGTATAGAGACATCCTCACTAATCCATGGACCCTGCGTGTCAGCAGGGTACTGTTCAAGCTGGTGGAGGCTCTGTAATGATGTGGGGCGTGTGTGGTTGCAATTATATTAGACCAGTGATACGTCTATGACAGGTGAGACATTATTGAGCATATGTGGGATGCCTTGATGCCTTGAAAACGTGCAGTGCTTCCCCCCCCCCCCCCCCCCCCGTACTCTTACGGATTTATGGAGAGCCCTACATGATTCATGGTGTCGAGTCCATGCCACGTCGTGTTGCGGCACTCTGCGTGCTCGCAGGGGCCGTTAACGATATTAAGCAGGTGTACCAGTTTCTTTGGCTCTCCACTGTGTTCCGTAATCACAAAAATATATAGCCTACCTGCCTATGCCTGTTCGAAAGCTAGTTAGAGTATCGCATAAAAATCTGAAGTAAATTGATCAACTACGTTTAGAGATTTGTGGTAACTACTTTCCCAGTTTATATATTACATATTTACGTATACATTATTTATATTACATAAATGTATAGCCGATATCCATCCGAACGTTCATTAGACTGTCGTCTAAAAGTTTGTAGTTAATCGGTCAAGAACATTTCGAGATTTTCGGTTAACAAGGTTTCCCCTTTTTATATACCATATGAGTTGATATACTACCTATATAACAGTCATAATAATCTTTTTTTGTTATGAAATCATACCAAAGATACCATTACTACCCACAATTACAAACACAGAAAAAAGGAAGTCAACCTAATCCATCTAGCCGTTCAGTTGATTTGAATTTCCGGCTTTTGCGGTGGATTTTCTAAAAATTTTCTTTCATACAAAACTTGTCCTGACAGTAACGACAACAACAACAAAAGAGAAAATCAACCAAAACGATCAAGCCGTTCTCAGGTGACGATGTTTCGTACAAGTGAAATTGATTTTCATGTATATAGATTAAAATAGACCTATTTCGGCGTGATTGCCATCTCAGGTTATATGAGGTGGTTTTGATATCCACATGTTATCAGTGTCTTAATTGCTGTCCCACTACTATATAAGTTTGCTCTTTTGATGTTGGCGGAGCTATGATAGGAACTTTCGTTGCAGCAATTATCTGTGAAGTTGTCGAATTACGAAAGTTTATTTCATAATGACGTTACTTGATGGCTGTGCTGACAGTTGAGTCAGTGCTGGTCAACGTTTATGACATAAAATGGTTCAAATGGCTCTGAACACTATGGGACTCAACTGCTGAGGTCATTAGTCCCCTAGAACTTAGAACTAGTTAAACATAACTAACCTAAGGACATCACAAACATCCATGCCCGAGGCAGGATTCGAACCTGCGACCGTAGCGGTCTTGCGGTTCCAGACTGCAGCGCCTTAACCGCACGGCCACTTCGGCCGGCGTTTATGACATATTTCCAGAACTATGTGTCGAGATATATTTTTGCAAGTGCTTTCAATTGTATATGTGGATACTCTCAATACAACTGTCAGTTAACGTCATTACGAAATAAATTTTCATAATTCGACAACTTCACAAATAAATGCTCCGGAAAAATTTTAACACCTACTATAGCTCCACTAACATCAACAGAGCAAACTTAGACTGCAGTGTGACAGCAACTGAGACATCGATGTCGTATGGACATTAAGACCACCTGTTATAAATTGAAGATGTGAATCACGCCAAAACAGGCCTATCGTAATAAACAATACAATAGGCGTCTTGGTTTCTTAGCATCTATAATGTCATATAACACATACGATGCAGTGGGCCCAGATCAGTACAAATTTAATAAAAACGTTGCATATGTTATTTGCATGATGAATCCAGTAAAAGTATTCCTATTAACGAGAAATCTATTGGAAGCTCTTTGACTAGGCCGTGGAGAACTTGAGTAATTACAGATATGCAGTCACTAGCCACAATAAAAGAAGAAAAACGCTTTAACGAAGCAGAAGAGTAATTAGCAACTTAAAACAACTTGGACTGTATCTGATAATTTTCTTTTCAATATACTTTTTATATACGTATTTTTACCAGTAACCCATCACCCATGCACAGTTGTTTAAAGACTCGAATTCTCATGCATTAAAAACTTCAATCGTTTAGTGAGTAAAATATTGGACGTTCAGCACGTAGATCCTTTGTAGTTGAAGACGCGAAACTCTAATTTTGCTGTTTTTATTACTTTCGGATTATTCAACTGTAACCTAATGAAAAAGTCAAGACCAAAAGTGCGATATTTATAAGCGGTAAGCCGTTCTCTTTTCATTATTTTGTGGAGCTGTAAGCGATAAAATATTTACCAAATGTCTGAAGCTATATTTAAAGTTTGTTGGAAGTCACCAAGTGCTCGCACTATAGCAAGGGTAATTTGCGATCAGTTTTATGAGAAGCTAGTTTTTCACATATCTCAATGTTTATGACAGCATATTTCCTGAACTGCGTGTCGTAAAATGATATATTACTGTTGGTACAGTCAGTAGCATATATTTGAAAACCGAGCGAGGTGGCGCAGTGGTTAGCACACTGGACTCGCATTCGGAAGGACGACGGTTCAATCCCGTCTCCAGCCATCCTGATTTAGGTTTTCCGTGATTTCCCTAAATCGTTTCAGGCAAATGCTGGGATGGTTCCTTTGAAAGGGCACGGCCGATTTCCTTCCCAATCCTTCCCCAACCCGAGCTTGCGCTCGGTCTCTAATGATCTCGTAGTCGACGGGACTTAAACACTAACCACCACAACCACCATATATGTGAATACTGTCAGCAAAGTGATGCGAACAGAATTAGTGGCAAAGAAGTAATAAATTAAACCACGATGGTTTTTGATGAAGTTTACTGCAAAAGCTGTGAAAATGTAGGAAACGATAAACATTTGTTTCTTTCTTTCTTTTGTGGTAGGCGTCAGCGAGAAAAAGTTTGTAATCTGAAACTATGTATTAAGTTTGTCGTTAAGTGCTCTTATTCTCAAATACTGTACGAATGTATTGCGAGGTGAGTAATTTGCGCGCCATGAGTTATGCTCCCTCAAGATACGACATTTTAAATTTTTAAATTTGGTCAGTAATCATATGAAACAGTGAGAAACAAATTTTTATCACCCCTCGAACCCGTTAGATAGATAACCTGCAGCTGGTGCTTTGTGACCATTTTACCCGTTTAGTAATACAGATAACAGCAATAATACGGAAATATTTCTATGTCTAGTGGGGTGTAGCCTGTAAGTGAACGAGTAATTTCTTGGAAGTTCACGCCACTCGTGACTTTTTGGGCGGTCTTGCAGATATAGAAGCCAGCGACCCTCTTTGGTATCTTCATTCTAGCGCTCTTCCTCTCTCTTCGGCACCAACAGAAGACTGCTTTCCTCCACATCCCATCATTTCGTCTTGCCGAACCTATTACCCATTTCCATTTCAATGCCTTAACCAGCTGTATTACATTACTGGTTTTGACCTCCACACGACCATCGTGAGCTCTTTTCCTATCTCTTCTAGTTAGACCTAGCATCGATCTTCCCATATCCGTCTGCCCAGTTCTTTCTCTCCCCTCTTAAAAATCCATGTTTCGAAAACATAAGTTAAAACGGGAAGAACTCTTCTTTTCAGGTCCACTGGCGTTTTGTACTTACATGCAATCGAATGCCGGCCGAAGTGGCCGTGCGGTTAAAGGCGCTGCAGTCTGGAACCGCAAGACCGCTACGGTCGCAGGTTCGAATCCTGCCTCGGGCATGGATGTTTGTGATGTCCTTAGGTTAGTTAGGTTTAACTAGTTCTAAGTTCTAGGGGACTAATGACCTCAGCAGTTGAGTCCCATAGTGCTCAGAGCCATTTGAACCATTTTTTTGCAATCGAATGCCTTACAAACAAAGTTCATCCTAGCTATATGCGGCGGAAGATCTCAGGCTTAGTATCTCCTTTAACGTTCAAAAATATGACCAAAGTGTACGCACTCTTCAACTATCCCTAGAGTCCAAAGGTTCCTTTCTCCGGCAGCTCGCTGAACGGCGTTTTCGACACGCTCTACTAGGTTCCGTTTTCTTCGCCCTTTTCTACAAGGTTGGAAACTAGAGACTGGAGTTCCTCGTGTTATCGTCTAGGAGCACAAAATCATTTGTAAAGGGTAAGTTGTTTAAGTGACATCCATTACTTCTGACCACTCGTTCCTTTAGTATGATCTTGGACACATCTGTAAATAGTTTTCACGGAATTCGTTTCTTTTTTCCGCGTAACAACTCTTCCGAGAACCAACGTTGTCCTGTAGATGTTGTGGATCATCGTAACCTAGGTTTCTTGTGCCATTTGTTCCGTTAGGCAGACAACCTTGTAGGTAGGGCAAACACAGCTACGAATAGTTATCTTGCGTATTAATAGCCGCTTCAGCTGTATTAGGTCCTTTATTATTGGACCAACGCCGATTTCGTGGCACTAAAAGCCACATGTACCGTCAGTGTGAGAGAGCATACGACCGCGTCCCCTGTCCACCATTGCGTATAGACCGGAGAAGCGGTAAGTGCGGTTTTCATGTTCTGCTTTTCCTTCAATAGCTATTTACTTGACGGGTTTGGTCCAGATATAATATCCCCCCATTTAATGGCAACCACTTCTTGGTTTTTCATTCTATCCTAAAATTAGGTCTTAATGGTTTTTCGTTTATTTTCACCTTACCAGTGGATCACTGTGGTATGATTTGTGTATGACCAATCCATTACATTGGAATCCGGCTGTTTAATTCTATTACATATCTTTAGCGGTGTTTTGTTCTGACGGACAACAAATGTTGGACCCAAAGTTCCGAGCTTTTCAGCTCTAGTGTTTTAGTTATATGAGTATTAACATTTTAATATTCTCATATAAAAGTTTTTAACAGTTTTTAATTTTTTTAAATCTTCAAATAATTTAACATGCCAGTATATCTCAGCGTTGGTGTTCCTCCTGAATTTACTGTTATACAGATGTTCACCTGAAGAGTGATCCGATAATAAAGGACTAAATACAGCTGTATTGGTTTACTAATACCCAAGATGTTCCGTTACGGACTGTCATACTGTTATATGACTGACTTAATGAAATGCCTTTTCAAAGTCGAGGAACGCAAGAGAAATGTTGCATTTCATATTTCTTTTGCACTGCTGATTACTTCTCTTAGAGTGTGGATGCGGTCTGTTCTGTTAAATCTTGGCCTGACTCCTGCTCGTTCTATTGGATGAGACATTCGTGATGCCTTTCCTCAGGAACTTCGTGGAAAGCTTGTAGAAGACAGACAACAAATTAATTCTGTGATAATTACGTACGTCCTAAATGCTACCCTTTTCGCGGAGTAAGATTATTTTATACCTGCCCAACTTCGTTGTATTTTGCCTCTCGGCACAATTATTGCGAAGACTCTCTGGCTGATCTGCTGTTTCGTCTCAAGTGAGTTTCAGAGTGTAACAACCCGTCACATTTCCGGTTAATTAAGGTTTAAATGAAACGTGTACCTAAAGTTTCCTGTTTTGCGGAAAAGGCATATACTCCGAAGAGTAAATTAAATACGTGAAGCGTAAGTGATACTACAATCGAATCGGCCCCTGGTAGCTGAGTGGTCAGCGCGACGGAATATCATACCTAACGGCCCGGGTTCAATTCCCGGCTGGATCAGAGTTTCTCCGCTCAGGGACTGGGTGTTGTGTTGTCCTTATCATCATCATTTCATCCCCATCGACACGCAAGTCGCTGAAGTGGCGTCAACTTGAAAGAATTGCACCGGGCGAACTGTCTACCCTGCGGGGTGCCCTAACCACACGGCATTTCCATTTTACCGAATCGTCAATGCTCACGGTAAAAAAAAAAAAAAGTTTCTGATAAAGTAAAATGAAATGGAATCAAGTAGGTAGCAGATCTTGGGAAAAAACGTTATAAATTCAGCTACTGAATAAAGAAAATTAACAATCACCAGCTCACTACGCGAGCAAAATTACTGTTTCTGTAATTACCGATTATTACAAGTGCTAAATTTATATAAGAATACTTGGTTTTTTATCAGTCGAAAATAGCACTAAATTATTAAATGTTACGTTAGCACGGCTTCAAATTGATATTTCGCAATGGTCAAATACTTTTCACATTAAATCATAAAGCATGGAAACAATTTAGTACTGAACAGAGACCAATAACATTTAATTAGCTGTGGACGGTATCGTAAAATGCAAAAAACGTGACCTCACTAACAGTATTGCTTACTGTCGTTAGTTTTGCGCAAAAGGCATTTATACTTATTTATTACCAAATGCTGTCATTTAAATTGCAAAACATTGTAATGCTAGAGCCACATTCAGTAATTACTTTCGTGTAATTCACATTTACGTAATCTGCAAAGCTAAATTTCAATTGCAAAAGTATGCCCAAATTTGAGAAATGATTTTACTGATTTGTTGGTCGCAAATAACTTCAACGCATG
This sequence comes from Schistocerca serialis cubense, assembly GCF_023864345.2. Taxonomy (NCBI): domain Eukaryota; kingdom Metazoa; phylum Arthropoda; class Insecta; order Orthoptera; family Acrididae; genus Schistocerca; species Schistocerca serialis. Next base: position 138,921,685 of record NC_064641.1, read on the forward strand.
GAGTTACTGAAAATCATTTTGTACAGCTGCCACAATTATTAGCTCAAGAGTTTAAAAACACTTCTGACTGAGTGCAGTCGCGTAAAATAAAACTTTTCAAACAAATTTCGGGCTTGCTGCCGGCCGTCGTTCAATACTTTGCACGATATTTCAACTGGGCACCTGCCAGTCATCTTCAGGTGAGCCGTCGCAGACTGGCGATAACGTCTTTTTTTTCTTTATTGTGATTTTAAAACCTGTGGAACAGGTAGGCTGGCAGCAGCACAATACGCCGCTCTTCAGCCGATGAGAGTACAATGATATAAACAGAGAAGACACATCACTTGGAAAAACGGCGGGAAAAAAAAAACAGTAGACACATGAACATAAAAAAAAAACATGAAGCCGTTCACACTCGATGACAATCCACACTACGAACTGTTGACACGACGCACAAACACTGAAGAAGACGATGGCACTGATGAACGATGGAGTGTGACGGTGAACACTGAACACTAAACATGACGGCACACACGAAACACTGATGGCGGTGATCTCTGGCGCGCGAATGTCCACCTAGCATGTGCGAGTCCGGGGACCTGCCAAGAGGGGAACAGGGGTGAGGTGGGGGAGAGGGGAGAAAAAGGATGCCAATGGCTGAGGAGATGGAGGCAGGAGGAGAGGGACAGGGGAGGGGAAGCCCGGGGGAGCAGGGGGGAGAAATGGAGGAGGGAGGGAAAAGGGAGAGAAGGGAGGGAGGGTGCCCAGAGAAGCAAGCACAGGAGGAGGGCAGGATGATCAAAGTTGGTAGGAGGGGTAGATGGAGGGGAGGAGGGCATCATCAGGGAGGGGGAGCTGGCGGAAGCCACCTTGGAAGAGGGTAAGGAGGGTAGAGAGATGGAGACCGGGCGGGACGTGCGAATACAGGCGCGGCAGCGGGCGGGGGTGGGAGAGGATCAGGGAGACGAGCAGGTGAGGAGGATCGAGTTTGCGGGAGGTGTATAGGATCCATATGCTTTCAAGGAAAAGGAGGAGGTGGGGGAAGGGGATGAGATCGTACAGGATCCGCGTGGGGGAGGGGAGACGGATGCGATAGGCGAGGCGGAGAGCATGACGTTCAAGGATTTGGAGGGATTTATAAAAGGTAGGGGGGGGTGGAGATCCAAGCCGGATGGGCATAACAAAGGATAGGGCGGATGAGGGATTTATAAGTGTGGAGGATGTGCAGGTGGCGCACCGAATATACGCAGTCGGATTCCTGTAGGTTCGAATATGGAAAAATGGGCGCCACCGAGAAATACGATGAGAATGCCATGAATTTTAGTACACTAAAACATTATGACATAACTTATGAATTTAACTTTTTCGCTAACAAATATGCATCTGTAATAATTAATAAAGTAGTAACGTATGTATATAGAATTAAATGTAAGAGTGGAAAGGCTAACATTGGATGATAGAGCAAATAAGAAAATCTTTGAAGACCAAGGAGCTTTGGAAAAATTGCGTATAGCGTGTAGTAATAAAATAGTCCATTTAGTCTGAGACCCGAACGTTCATCTGGCGTTCCTTGGCGTAAGTACACTAGAAAGAATCGATTCAAGTTTGTAACCTCCGGAGGTGGGGAGTCCAGGAGATGCTGCGGTCGAGGGTGACGCCAAGGTACTTAAGGGTGGGAGTGAGGGCGATAGGACAGCCATAGATGGTGAGATAGAAATCAAGGAGGCGGAAGGAAGGGGTGGTTTTGCCTACAATGATCGCCTGGGTTTTGGAGGGATTGACCTTGAGCATCCACTGGTTGCACCAAGCGGTGAACCGGTCAAGATGGGATTGGAGAAGGTGTTGGGAGCGCTGTAGGGTGGGGGCAGGGGCAAGGAAGGCGGTGTCATCAGCAAACTGGAGAAGGTGGACGGGGGCTGACGGCGGCGGCATGTCCGCCGTGTACAAAAGGTACAGAAGGGGGGAGAGGACGGAGCCTTGGGGCACACCGGCAGAGGGGAAAAAGGTGTAGGAATCTGTGTTATGGATGGTGACATAGGAAGGACGGTGGGAGAGAAAGGAGCCGATCAGACGGACGTAGTTAATGGGAAGGGCGAAGGTTTGGAGCTTGAAGAGGAGACCGGAATGCCATACGCGGTCATAAGCACGTTCGAGGTCCAGGGAGAGGAAGATTGCGAAGCGACGGGATTTAAGCTGTTCAGAAAGGAGATGAGTGAGGTGAAGGAGAAGGTCGTCGGAAGAGAAGGACGGCCGAAAGCCACACTGGGTAACGGGAAGGAGGCGGTGCTGGCAGAGATGCTGGTGGATGCATCGGGTGAGGATAGATTCCAGGACCTTGCTGAAGACCGAGGTAAGGCTGATGGGACGGTAGGAGGAGACGGCGGACGGCGGTTTGCCAGGTTTAAGGAACATGAGGATACGGGAGGTTTTCCACAGGTCGGGGTAGTAACCGGTGGACAGGACTACATTGTAGAGCCTGGCCAGGGTGGAGAGGAAAGAGATAGGAGCTTCACGAAGGTGACGGTAGGTGACACGATCGTGACCAGGAGCGGTGTTGCGTTTTGTGCGGAGTGTAACAATGAGATCCTGTGTAGTGATAGGGGCATTGAGTTCTGTGTGTGCAATGTTGTCCAAGTACTGGAAACCAGGAGCGAGGGGAGGGACAGAGGTGTCAGTGCGATCGCGGATATCCGGGAAGAGGGAGTAATCGAACTGGGGACCATCGGGGATGGAAAATACATCGGAGAGGTAGGAGGCAAAGTGATGGGCCTTACTAAGGGTGTCAGGGAAAAGGCGATCATCATGGAGAAGAGGATAATAGGGGGAGGGTTTAGTTCTGGTAAGGCGACGGAAGGCCGACCAGAACTTGGACGAGTTGATTGGTAGGGTAGCATTTAAATGGGTGCATGTCTGTCGCCAGTCCCGGCGTTTCTTAGCCTCGAGCAAATTACGAATGTGTCGCTGGAGTTGCCGGTGGTGTCGTAGTGCGTCCGGGTCACGCGTGCGGAGGAAGGCACGGTAGAGACGACGGGATTCACGGAGGAGGAGGACGGCCTGTGGGGGTAAGGTAGGACGGTGGGGTTGGATGGCGACAGTAGGGACATGGGCCTCCACGGCCTCAGACAAGGTCTGCTGGAGAAAGGAGGCGGCATGGGTGACATCGTCAGGGTAGTGGTAGGTGAAGGGGTGGCTATCGACCTGGGTGGAAAGGGTATCCCGGTAGGCATTCCAGTTGGCACGGGAATAGTCATGGATGTATTTGGGGGGAGGGTAATTACGAGGGTCGGGGCGGGGGCGACGACCGTCTGAAACGGTGAGGAGGACAGGGAGATGGTCGCTACCAAGCTATAACGTCCTCCGCTCCGCAATATATAGCATACTGTAACTAATCTGCGCATGCGTCGAAAACTTGATAGTTGAACCAACACTGCCCGCCGGCAGCGCCATCGCTGGTGGTATAGCGGAACTCAGTCGCCCTCTGCGTTGCTGTTTGCCACGGCCGTCGACGCACTCTGTCGTCTTCCATTTGAGCAAATCGTGGAGATGATGGGATTCCATGCACTGTCCAGCTGGTAGCCACTGTCACGGTTTAACAGATTTTCCGCCAGTCGTATTTCTACGGATTCTTTAATAATGGAGTCCCAGAAAGACGTTGCTGTGGACAAAATCATTGTTTTCTCATACTCCATTGAATGTCCAGTGGAAATACAATGTTCAGCCATAGCGGACTAGCTTGGCTGCAAAAGGCGGGTGTAACGTTGATGTTCAGTGCAGCGTTCTTTCACTGTGCGTGTGGTTTGACCTATGTAAGCCATACCACATTGGCACGTTATCTTGTAAATTCCGGCCTTTCGTAGTAACAGATTGTCCTTAACTGATCCCACAAGGTCCGCAATCTTCGATGGTGGGCGGAAAACCACTTTTACCTGAAATTTTCGGCGGATTCTTGCTATTTTAAACGAAGTTTTGCCAACGAAAGGAAGAAAAGCTAAAGATTGTTCCGGCATGTTCTCTTTATTTACTTCCTGCTTCTTAGTTTTAACTGTTAGTGCCCTGTTAATCTGCCGGATGGAATACCCATTTTCGCTGAATACTGTCCTCTGAGACAGTATGAGCTCTATGAACAAGTGTTTTAAGCAAACTCATGGTTTGCGATGGGTGATGGCAACTGGATGCTTGCAGGTACAAATCAGTATGAGTGGGTTTCCGGTAAACCGAATGCCCTAGAGAACCATCATTCTTCCTTCGAACCAGGACATCCAAGAAAGGCAAACAACCATCTTTCTCTATTTCCATGGTGAACAGGATGTTGCTATGAATGGAGTTGAGGTGATGTAGAAACTCCATTAATTTATCTTCTTCATGAGGTCACACTATGAAAGTGTCATCTACATACCGCCAAAAAACTGTTGGCTTCAGGGCCGCTGATTCAAGCGCTCTCTCTTCAAAATCCTCCATAAAAAGGTTGGCGAGCAAAGGAGACTGGCAGGTGCCCAGTTGAAATATCGTGCGAAGTATTGAACGACGACCGGCTGCAAGCCCGAAATTTGTTTGAACAGTCAATTCGCCGGGAAAATTTTAAAATTCACAAAATAAAATTTATTTATCACTGAAAAATAACCAAAAAATATCTTTCACTGTATTTCACTTTGTTAAGCACTGTTTTTTAAATTACTATTAAAATTACTAGACGTAAACATTTCATTTAATGATTGTCTTTCAAACAGTTGAGATGTTAATTACTGTTGTTCTTTGAACATAGCAAAAAATTACTTACTGCTTACTTATTTTATATGACTTAATTATTTTGCAGATAAACATTGCAGTTACTTCTTGTTCTTTAGGATTTACTCTTAGTTATAATGGATAGGATGAAACCTACTATGGTAAATTGTCTTAGGCAGGACTTACAATCAACACTTTGAAATATGTTGCTATTATTCAGTTACAAAATTGACTAGGACGCTGGTGAGCCGTATGCTAGTCTGATCAAAGAATTGGTTAGACTTTACTTCGCGTTGAGTTGTTGTCGGTACATTAAGGCATTGTTGGTTGACAATGTGTGGTACTCTTCTCCTTGCAGCTCCACGATAAATAAAATTGGAGTCACAGTACTCTTCATGTTAACTGGCATCCTTTCGCAGTGATCATATTGTGCCTGCTTAGACCTTCGTGCTTGGCCACACCAGACGTCCACCGAGCCATTACATATTTCAGCACTGCTGCCCTAAGACCATGTCTCAACACGCTCGCCGCGACGCTACTCGCTTCACCCTTCTCTGTAAGCGACTCAACTCGGCTATTCACAACTCAACGCCTCTCTACACCGTACTGCAGGCGCTCCCTCATGCCCAGAGATAACATGATTGCAACTTGACTATACTCTTTGATAACAACGTCAACCCTGAGTAAGCCAGCGTGTGTGCATACAACTAGCGTACATTTAATATTCGTTCAATTTTACAATAGAGAAACCGTACAAAATGTCAACACTTCATATGAAAAAATATTAGTGCAATACTTACAGCCTTTGTTTCACAGAAAAAAACACATTGCAGCAAGCAAAACTGAAAGGAGAAAAATTAGTAATCCACAGAATTGTTGTGTTATAAGTGATTTTAACAAAATGCTGTCACGCCCTCCCGTTTTATCTTCCCGCACCAGCTCATTGGTGGAGAAACTGCTGTTGCTGGTGGCTCCTCTGTTTCTTCCAGTCTTTCGGATTGCTTGCGGTAAAAACAGCAGGAACTTCTTGGTATGCACTTATTGGTCTCATCCATTGCTGTTATAGTTTTCTACCTATCATGAGCACCTGATAAAACTTTTTCCAACTTCGCATGTGGTGGTATTAGTTCATATGAGGGCGGAAGACAATTAAAATTATTACAATCCTTGTAATTACAGTTTATGGCTCATTTTGGTGCATTTTTTTAACACAGTACCGACAAAGGCTACTAGCGAGACACTGAACGGGGGAGGTTCAATAAATCGAAATTACGTTGTATTTATGTGATTTTAAAGCAAGTTGCTAATGTTATTAGAAGCAACATGCAAAAGTACCGACCTACATCCTTGACAACTTTTTACTGTATAATGTTAGAACATATTCTCAGCTGAAACGATATGGGCTCTCTCGAGAATAATGGATTCCTGCACCCCAGCCGGAATGGAGTCCGAAAATATTGCTCACTTGAAACCCCATTCGCTGTTCCTTATATGCCATTCTGAAATCGATGCATCAGGGCAGTCAGATTAACGGTTCACTCACATTACAGTGTTATGTTTGGTGTCATCGAGCAGTAACCAGTCACAGACGGCAGTCGGCAGAACTAGCAGAGAAGGGTGTATAAAGTGTGTTGGGGAGACGCAGAACGCAATGCAGTCCTTGTCGTAATGCGCAAAATGAGCGATTTATCTGACGTCCTGAAGGGCAGGATCATTGGCTTTCCGGCCAAGGGGGTAATGCTTGAACCTGTAAACTATTCACGACTCACCGTGGTTAAAGCGTACCGTGCATGAAAAAATGGCGCTATTCAAAACTGGCGCCAACGCAGCTGTGGTCAAAAAAATAAGGCTTCACAGTTACACCTCAAGTATTACACCGACATGCAGTTTGCCCAGTTACAATATTCTCAATTCTGTCACCAGGAGCCACGTATAACACTATAGCTGGCTGATAATTGTCAAATATGACCTAAACCTGCAGTAAGTGTTACCATATGGAAGGATTTTGCATTGACCATGCTTTAACCTAACGGATAGAGGGAATCGAACCTGAATTTCGTAACTATCGCTGTTGTAAGAACTTACAGTAACAGATTTAACGTAAATGAAATAATAAACGGTCGCCAGCCTATTTAGTCATAATAATCTGAAAACATTATTTTCAATGGATTTGCATATACTCTTGCAAAAGTGACTTTCATAGATTCTTTCTCAGAAAAGTGCAATGAACACCTACAATAACCAGACGAAACTACACAGTGGGTAACAGTAGCACTCATCTGTATAGACTAGCATTCCCAGAAACAAGATATAGACTTTATCCCTGCTGACTGCAATCACTACTTCAGTCTTTAAATAATCTAGCACAAAAAAAAAAATGTTCTCAAAGGCTAACACGAGACTAAATAGCATCTGACCAGATTGCAAATTAGGTTAACAGACTTATACATATGACAAATGCAATAAAATTCAGAATACTCATGTTTCAAATACCAGTTTCTTTCAACACCTGGATTATTATTGCAAAATTAAACACACACAAACACACTGGTTCATACTGATATACAGTTCCAACCTCCTGAAGTTCTTGGAGCAGTAGCACAACAGCGGTGGCGAACACGTGGTGGCTACTTGGTTTCTCCTCTAGCGGATTATTTCTCTATTTCATTTCTTCTTGGCGACGTAATTATTAATTTTAGAGCCATTCCCAATGCGAGAGCACCCTTTTACAGCAGTAACCACATCCGAGGCCGTTCCATCATAGATTAGGATACTGAACGTCTCACTCGGCACCTGCGGGGTTGACTCCACAACTTCTGGCCACTAACTGCCTATTATGTTCTCTCGCTCCCCGCTCAGCCTGACCGCCACTTCCACCTTTAATTTGCGCGCCAAACCACTTCCGTTGCGGAGGGGAATCACTATGTCTTTTATATTATACAATAGAAAATCTCTAAGTATGAACCAATTTTTATATTGCAGTTTCTCATACATAAACAAACATATTTAATAAAATTCCATTATTTAAGCGCACTATTACGTTAAACCATTTATACATCATAAAGTACCACCTCCCTCCAATGATCAAAATAACTTAACTAGTAACGAGTAAATACAAAATAGTTGCACTGTGCCGATTGCTCACAATCGATTGTGGTGTTACATGGTGCACTATGGGTCGTAGGTGAGAGGCGTGAACGACGGCTGCGGAGGTGTGTACGAGCGAACAGACGCACAACTGTCGAGCAGCTGACCGTCCAGATGAACCAAGGGGCTACCAACAGCGTCTCCTCAACGACCGTTCCGCGAACGTTCCTGTGTACGGGTCGCTGCAGCAGGCACCTGGTCCATCACCCATGCTGACTGCTGTTCATCGGCGACGAAGGCTGGGATTTGCACGCCAGCACCGTAACTGGACGTCCACTGACTGGCGACAGATGGCCTTTTAAGACGAATCACGTTTTACTCTCCATCGGCGTGAAATGTCTGAAACCAAACAAGGACGGAGCTTTCTCGTCTCGGGAATGTTTTCGTGACATTCGCTGGGTTATCTCCTCATTCTGTCAGGCACAATGCATCAACACAGGTATTCATCCATCCTTGGGGACCGTGTCCACCCCTACATGCAGTGTGTTTGTTGTCAGTACGACGGCATCTACCAGCAGGACAATACGACGTGCCACACAGCTCGCAGCGCAGGTGCGTGGTTCGAAGAGCACCAGGGTGAATTTGCCGTACTCCCCTGGACATGGAACTCTCTGCACTTAAAACTGTGGTGCGCGTACTGTAAGACCTTCGGTACACACACCATCAGATTATTTGACTTGTCGCTCTAACGAAGTAGGCGAGTATCAGAAATATGTCTCGTGGTCTTATCGTGGCGTGTTTATCTTCTGCCGTTAGGTCAGACGATAGAAATGACACTTGCACGCTTAGAGTAGCAGATTGATGGTGACCAACTTTTAACAGAACTTGATTAATTTTCACACACATTTATTAAAATAATTAAAATAAAAGACATTACGTAACTTGATTCTAGATGCTGTTTACAACTGACAATCTGAAGTTCCTTTGGTCTTGGTACGTTAATCTTATTCTCACATATCTCTGATACTTGACAAAGTGTCTATACATTTATCTTCATGGCTATGTACAGGAATATGGTAATCTTATTAGGCGCAGACTGAAACTTGACTGCAGACTAACGCAGACTAATGCAGACTGATGCAGGCTGACTAATCGGAGGTCTGTGCACTCATTATAAAACTTCGCACGTTCAGGTATCACTGCACAAGTGTGATACGCGAGGAGGAAAGGTTCTACGTTAGCAGCAATCTCATTGGCTGCGTTACATATTAATACGCGGATCGGCGGAAGCAGAATTTTGTCCATCTCTAAGACAGCGCCATCTCATAGTGCGGAGACGGACGAGCGCTGCGCCTGCGCTGTTGTGCTTAGCGGGGCGCGCTCTAGTGGGAAAGTTGTGTACGCGCTGACTACGCGGAACTATGTACACAACAAAAACCCATAGAGAATCTGTGGGACCACCTCGATCGGGCTTTTCGCGCCATGAATCCTCAACCGAGAAACTTAGTGCTGCTGCCCACAGCATGGCTTCACAGCCCTGCCGGTACCTTCCAGTACCTCACTGACTGTCTCCCTGCATGTCCCGCGCTTCAGAAGGTTGTTACTCAGGCTTTTGATATGTGGTCATACGAAATGCGACTGGACACAGTACATGTAGTGTTTATTGCCTTCCTAGAAGCTTTTGACTCAGTATCATACCTACGTTTATTATGAAAAGTATTAAGGACATTTGTGATCGGAAAGAGGCATGATGCAGCTTGTTGCCTTGGACTAAGGACATCATGCCCCAGCTACAGCTTGTCTTGGCTGGTGTAATAAGCTATATGCTTCAATCTTCCTCGTCACTTAGTGGATATATTATTGAAAACCGTATCAAAAGCCGTACAGTGGTTTCTGAAATTAGCCTTAGCGCAAAGACAGAAAAACGCGGGGGGAGGCTTAAATTTATAATATGTAGTGATGCTGAGTCATAGCCAGATATTGAAATAGCTGGAGACTTGTCCCCAGGAACTATGTTAGGTCTACAGTTGTAAAACTACCGTCTGCTACAGCAGACTACCATAATTAAGCGTAGACTAATGTAATTTATCTAGTAACTATTGTCAGTTAAGGTCATACCAGTGCTACCTATAAATTGGGTGTGTTGCATACCCATTGGTCGTTACCTCATAACGATCGCTTTCTTTACGTATGCAGTCAGTGTCTTACTAGGTTCCCCTAAAAATCATCTAGAAACTGAGTGAGGATATACACTCCTGGAAATGGAAAAAAGAACACATTTACACCGGTGTGTCAGACCCACCATACTTGCTTCGGACACTGCGAGAGGGCTGTACAAGCAATGATCACACGCACGGCACAGCGGACACACCAGGAACCGCGGTGTTGGCCGTCGAATGGCGCTAGCTGCGCAGCATTTGTGCACCGCCGCCGTCAGTGTCAGCCAGTTTGCCGTGGCATACGGAGCTCCATCGCAGTCTTTAACACTGGTAGCATGCCGCGACAGCGTGGACGTGAACCGTATGTGCAGTTGACGGACTTTGAGCGAGGGCGTATAGTGGGCATGCGGGAGGCCGGGTGGCGTACCGCCGAATTGCTCAACACGTGGGGCGTGAGGTCTCCACAGTACATCGATGTTGTCGCCAGTGGTCGGCGGAAGGTGCACGTGCCCGTCGACCAGGGACCGGACCGCAGCGACGCACGGCTGCACGCCAAGACCGTAGGATCCTACGCAGTGCCGTAGGGGACCGCACCGCCACTTCCCAGCAAATTAGGGACACTGTTGCTCCTGGGGTATCGGCGAGGACCATTCGCAACCGTCTCCATGAAGCTGGGCTACGGTCCCGCACACCGTTAGGTCGTCTTCCGCTCACGCCCCAACATCGTGCAGCCCGCCTCCAGTGGTGTCGCGACAGGCGTGAATGGAGGGACGAATGGAGACGTGTCGTCTTCAGCGATGAGAGTCGCTTCTGCCTTGGTGCCAATGATGGTCGTATGCGTGTTTGGCGCCGTGCAGGTGAGCGCCACAATCAGGACTGCATACGACCGAGGCACACAGGGCCAACACCTGGCATCATGGTGTGGGGAGCGATCTCCTACACTGGCCGTACACCACTGGTGATCGTCGAGGGGACACTGAATAGTGCACGGTACATCCAAACCGTCATCGAACCCATCGTTCTACCATTCCTAGACCGGCAAGGGAACTTGCTGTTCCAACAGGACAATGCACGTCCGCATGTATCCCGTGCCATCCAACGTGCTCTAGAAGATGTAAGTCAACTACCCTGGCCAGCAAGATCTCCGGATCTGTCCCCCATTGAGCATGTTTGGGACTGGATGAAGCGTCGTCTCACGCGGTCTGCACGCCCAGCACGAACGCTGGTCCAACTGAGGCGCCAGGTGGAAATGGCATGGCAAGCCGTTCCACAGGACTACATCCAGCATCTCTACAATCGTCTCCATGGGAGAATAGCAGCCTGCATTGCTGCGAAAGGTGGATATACACTGTACTAGTGCCGACATTGTGCATGCTCTGTTGCCTGTGTCTATGTGCCTGTGGTTCTGTCAGTGTGATCATGTGATGTATCTGACCCCAGGAATGTGTCAATAAAGCTTCCCCTTCCTGGGACAATGAATTCACGGTGTTCTTATTTCAATTTCCAGGAGTGTATAAAGAGACCGCTAACCTACAGAACATATATGTTCTGTATAGTTATCCTCCCATCTTTTACTAAAAAGTCGACAGTATTTATAGTAAAAGCGAAACTGTCAACGTTTAATTCAGGTTTTATTCGAAAATTGTTCCTCGTAAGATGAAACAGAGGACTGTGATAGTAAAACTAAAAGAGATAATACAGATTTATCGTATAACGCTAGAAAACTCTATTTGCTCAACAAAAAGATAAAATTAAAGATAAACTCAATACAGAAATATATCAGAATTCGCTACAATACTTCGTCAAACTTAAACCAATTTCTGTTATCCACAAACAAGTTTCGTATTTATCAATAATAACAGGAAACTCATACCTTTGATCACGATGAAGATCGTTCTATGGAGTACAAAATAACTACAATGGTTATGTATGTTTTATGTTTTTGCATGTAAACGATACTTGCATCAGATGTAACTGCTTTGGTTACATAAAATAAGTCATGCGAGTAACTAATTTTTAATTACTTATAAAATGCGATCTATATTCACTAAGAATACAAAATACATGGTGGACTAGCACTGCATGATGTGCGGTTCTAATTATCCACAAAACAAAGAAACCAAACAAACAAAAAAAAAACAAAGAGAAGTCGTCGGCTCCTTTTTTTCTTCTTTTTTTTAACACATTCATTTAAGTTTCCATCTGTTCCAGTTCTACAAATACCACCGGTAATACAACCATTTACTACGTCATTTATGTAGTGCACCAAGTCTACTGAAATGTAGTTTTAATAGAGCGCAACTATAGCTAGGACTCTTTGTGTTCATGCTTCATATAAGTGACCTTGGAGATAATAGTGACCTCAGACTTTCCTGAAAAAAGCAGCACTAATATTAACTCGGATCTTGGTGAGAAGTAAGAATTATGCAAAGATTGGCTAATTGCTTTCAAAGTCCATAAATGCAAAATTGTGCACTTTGGAAAACTGAATGCTTTAGTATCCCTTGATTACAGTATCAAGAAGTTACAACTGGAATAGATCAACTCATCCAAATATCCGTATGTAACAATTTGTAGGGACATGAAATAAAACGCTCACATAGGCTTAGCTGAAGGTAAATCAGGTGCGAGAATTCGATTTATGGGTGCAATACCGAGGAACTGCAATTAGTCAACAAACGACATTGCAGTCCCACACTTCCTAGTATGCGGGACCTGTGCCAGATAAGATTCTATTACGGTCGTTGAAAGCTTCAAGCATTGCCAAACACATTTCCTTGAGCTTTCTTACAGAAGTTTTTTTGCAGTGATTGTGTAGAAAGGGGGATCCTCTCTTTATGAACTTTTCTATTAGGACAATGATCACAGCATGAAATTATACGCCTAACAGAAATATGAATGTGGAAAGAACCAACAATTTTTTTTATGAAAATATATCTCTGCATATAAAAGGAAACGCCCTGAATGAGTGACTGATTCATGGTCGCCCAGGCCAAACCTCTAAAGATAGAATCTTGGAATTTATAGAAGGTGTTGATCTAATATTGTGGACATCATTTAAGAATGATTTTTCTCGAAATTTCGCCCCTAAGAGCGTGATGCAGTGGCTGAAATGTTTTTTGAAACTATGTCACTATTAAGGCAAGCTAGAAATACGCAAATTGGTACTTGGTTTCTCAGTCAGAAATTAAAAAAAACTGTTTTTCAGAATTTTTGTAAATTCAACCCATAAAGGGGAGAATAGCGGGTGAAATCTTTTTTTTAAATAAATCATTACTAAAAAAACTAGTAAAGAATTTTCAAAGCTACATCTATGTCAACTGATCTTTGACTTCTCGGTCAGAAAAAAAAGTATGTGTTTCATCCCTTTTGGAAATTCAACCTCTATGGATGTGAATTGGATCTGACTCATCTTCGGCCAGCCCAAACCGCTAAAGATAGGGACTTGAAATTTGTAGAGGGTGTGAGTCTTATAATGCAGGCACCGATTAAGACGGGATTTTTCGAAATTTAATCCCCCAGGGGGTGAAATAGGGGACGAAAAGCTCTTTGAAAATATGTCGCTATTAAGACCATTAGAAACTTGAAATCTGAATGGCGGTGTTGATCGTATACCTTGGGCATGGCTTAAGAAAGGACTTTTGAAAATTCCATCCTTAATTAGATGAAACAGGGGAAGAAAAGCTTAAGACAACTTTGAAGGTAGAACTACGAAAACTGATCTTCGGTTTTACCCTGTCTACACAGTGTGTTGATTTGCACATGAGCAATTAGCTTAACAACATAAAAATTTGATTATTAAAAAAACATATTGTGCAGACCATACAGTCAACACAGGCGAAGTAACAGGTGCTAATCTAGTTTATTTATTTATTTAAATGTCAAGTTCCGTAGGACCAAATTGAGGAGCAAATCTCCAAGGTCATGGAACGTGTCAGTACATGAACTTACAACATAAAAAGTAATAAAGGATAAAAATAAATGTTCATGAACCTGAAAGAAAACCAGTCCATAAGATTAAGCAAACGCTATCAGCAATACAATGAGAATCATCTTAGTTTTTCAAGGAACTCCTCGACAGAATAGAAGGAGTGACCCATGAGGAAACTCCTCAGTTTCGATTTGAAAGCGCGTGGATTACTGCTAAGATTTTTTAATTCGAGTGGAAGCTTATTCAAAATGGATGCAGCAGTATATTGCACACCTTTTTGCACAAGAGTTAAGGAAGTCCGATCCAAATGGAGGTTTGATTTCTGCCGAGTATTAACCGAGTGAAAGCTGCTTATTGTTGGAAATAAACTAATATTGGTAACAAGAAACGACAATAAGGAATATACATATTGAGAGGCCAATGTCAAAATACCCAGACTCGTGAAAAGAGGTTGACAAGAGGTTCGTGAAGTCACACCACTTATTGCCCGAACCGCCAGTTTCTGAGCCAAAAATATCCTTCTAGAATGGGAAGAGCTACCCCAAAACATAATACCATACGACATAACTGAATGAAAATAAGCAAAATAGACTAATTTACATGTCGAAATATCACTCACTTTCGATACCGTTCGAATGGTGAAAATGGCAGTATTAAGTCTTTGAACAAGATCCTGAACGTGGGCTTTTCACGACAGCTTCCTATCTATCTGAACACCTACGAATTTGAACTGTTCAGTTTCACTAATCATATGCCCGTTCTGTGAGATTAAAACGTCAGGTTTTGTTGAATTGTGTGTTAGGAAATGTAAAAACACAGTCTTACTGTGATTTAACGTTAGTTTATTTTCTACAAGCCATGAACTGAGGTCATGTACTGATCTACTTGAAACCGAGTCAATGTTGCACACAACATCCTTTACTACCAAGCTAGTGTCAAAGGCAAACAGAAATATTTTCGAGTTACCCATAATACTAGAGGGAATATCATTTATATAAATAAGGAACAGGAGCGGCCCCAACACTGATCCCTGGGGCACCCCTCACTTGACAGTACCCCACTCAGATCCCACATCACAGCCGTTATCAACATTGTGAATAATGACCTTTTGCTGCCTGTTGCTAAAGTAAGAGGTGAACCAATTGTGAGCTACTCCCCTTATTCCGTAATGGTCCAACTTCTGGAGCAATATTGTGTGATCAACACAGTCAAATGCCTTTGTTAAATCAAAAAATACGCCAAGCGTTCGAAACTTTTTGTTTAGCCCATCCAGTACCTCACAGAGAAAAGAGAATATAGCATTTTCAGTTGTCAAACGACTTCTAAAGCCGAACTGTCATTTGATAGCAAATCGTGTGATATAAAATGATCAATTAACCTTACATACACAGCCTTTTCGATAACTTTTGCAAACACTGATGGCATAGAAATAGGTCTACAATTATCTACATTATCCCTTTCTCCCTTTTTATAAAGCAGCTTTGCTACTGAGAACTTTAATCGCACAGGAAACTGACCATTCCTAAAGGAAAAATTACAAATATGGCTAAATACAGGACTAACATGTGCAGCACAGTACTTTAATATTCTACTAGACACTCCATCATAACCATGAGAGTCCTTAGTCTTCAGTGATTTGATTATTGTCTCAATCTCCCTCTTGCCTGTATCACAGAGGAGTATTTCAGACGTCAATCTCGAACAGGCATTTGCTAAGAAATTTATATGATTTCCTGTAGATACTAAATTTTTATTTAATTCACCCGCAATGCTCAGAAAATGGTTGTTAAATACTGTACATATATCTGATTTATCAGTAACAGAAACATTATTACTGCAAACTGACTTTATATCGTCAACCTTGTGCTGCTGACCAGATACTTCCTTCACAACTGACCATATGGCTTTAATTTTATCCTGTGAATTAGCTATTCTATTTGCATACCACATACTTTTTGCCTTGCTAATAACATTTTTAAGCACCTTACAGTACTGTTTGTAATGGGCTACTGTAGCTTGATTGTGACTACTTCTAACATTTTGATATAATTCCCGCATTGTTCTGCATTATATCCTTGTCCCACTAGTCAGCCAACCGGGCTGTCCATTACTGCTAGTACCCCGTTTAGAATGTTCTAATGGAAAGCAACTCTCAAAGAGCATGAGAAATATGTTATGGAAAGCATTGTATTTATTATCTATATTATCAGCACTATAAACATCTTGCCACTCTTGTTCCTTGACAAGGTTTGTAAAACTCTCTATTGCTGTTGGATTAACTTTCCTACGTAGTTCGTAATTAAATACGACATTGGTTAGAGTACAAAAACCTTTTAGTGTTAAAATTTGTGTATCATGGTCTGAAAGGCCATTCACCCTTTTACTAACAGAATGCCCATCTAGTAATGAAGAATGAATAAAAATATTGTCTATAACTGAGCTACTGTTCACCTGCACCCTTGTTGGAAAAAACACAGTTTGCATCAGATCATATGAATTTAGGAGATCTACCAACATCTTTTTTCTTGCACAATCATGTACAAAATTAATATTGAAGTCACCACATAGAACTACTTTCTGGTACTTCCTACAAAGTGAATCACGAACCCTCTCTAGCTTAAGCAAAAATGCTCTGAAGTCGGAGTTAGGGGACCTATAAACAACAGCAATTAGAAGTTTAGTTTCACTAAATTCAACTAATGCTGCACAACTTTCAAATATCTGTAGAGTGCAGTGTCGTGATACGTCTATGGACTCAAATGAAATACTGTTTTTTACGTACAGAGCCACTCCCCCACCCCGCAAGGAGCTCCTTGAGAAACAGCCAGCTAATCTGTAGCCTGGTAAAGGAAGCCTCTGAATTATCAAATTATTTAAGTGGTGCTCTGATATACCAATAATTTCAGAGTTAGCATTTATTAGTAGTTCACTAACTTTATCTCTAATACCTCTTATATTTTGATGAAATATGCTAATTCCTTCTCTACTTGGAAACATTACATCCTCTGGAGGTGAGCCCTTCGTTAGAGGCACTTCCTTTAAGCAGGTATACCTATCAGCTGACTTCAGTCTAAAATAGGTGCAGCTCTAACACCAACTACTATAGGAATTTTTCCATAAGTGATACCACTACCACCACCACCACCCATTACACTGTCGCCTATAAGCTTATCCAGCCTCCCCTTCCCATGCCTATTGAGGTGCAGGCCATGCCTAGTGAAACCCCATCTACTGATAGACCCAACTGGCACCACTGAGATGTGATCCATGCCCTCCGCCATCAGTGCCCTCCCCAGCCCCACATTAACGCGCCTAACAGCCGCATTAAGGTGAGGCCGATCATGAAGCTGAAACAGTCGCACGAAATGCACATTAGTACCACCAGTTTGAGTAGCTATCTTAACCAAGTCACCACTGACATCATATTCCCCGTCCCTATCGAGACTGTTCCCTGCTCCACCCACTATCACTACTTGATCCTCTTTCGTAAAATTCTTACATAACTCCCCTATGCTTTCAGTCATCTGAGCCAACCCAGCACTAGGCTTCACAATGCTGGTGACCTGGCACTCACTCCTCAACACTTCCTGCAACAGCTGGTCCACACCTCTACCGTGGGAACTACCTAGCAGCAGAACCTTCTTTCTGCTAGACTTTGCAACTAACCTAGGCCTCCTAATTGCTGAGGACTGCTGCAAGTTACCTACATCTACGGCTACACGAGGCTCCTCTCCACTCAACTCTGACAGTTGGTCGTATCTACCGCATGAATGTAAAGTAAAACTGTCTGAGTACCTCCTCTTCCTAGCTACCTTCTTGCCAACTGCCAGTTCCCATCCCCACCACCCTTCACCCTCCTCAACCTATCTAGTTCCTCCTTTGCGCATTGTAACTGCACCTGAAGGGCACAGATCTTATGCTCCTGCTCCTCTATTATCTTGTTTCTACTACAGATTCTACATTCCCAGGAGAGGATCTCCCTAAAATGACCACTGGCTTCCCCACTGCATTTCCCCCAATGAAAATACTTTGAACAAATCCCACACCGTAATCCACTACTCACAAACCTACGACTGAGCCCACACTTTTCACTCATGGTAAATTTTACAGTTAATGAAAAAAAACTATACGTCTACGTTACCAAAGTTCAGTTACACCAGTAGAACTATTTAAGAACTAACAATAATGGTCTCGAAATTCTCTGCCTACTAAGAAAGCAGCTACTTGTATTAATACTACTACAACACAGCCGATACCAATACCAGCAAAATTTCACAAAATTATTAGCTACAACCAAAAAATTAAAACTACCACTTTAACACTAAGCGAAGTTGAAACACTATATGAAAATTTTTCTGAAATATTTCACTAGAAAGAATAATAAACGTCAGTTGAAAATTAAAGCACGAAAATTACTTACGACTTCAACACACTGAAAACTCTCTAAAACACAGCGAGCGAACGATTACAAAAGTTTATTAAGTCGTTAATTCGCCACAAACGGCACGCAACACCGCTGAAATCTATTAAATTTAATAACTGTATTGCAGAGCGCAAATAAGTTTGTCAGTACTTAGCTTATAACCGCTACAGCTGCAGTGCACGCCGCATTGCATTCAACTTTGCAACTGTACTGTATTTGCAAATGTGTTGAAAATGAATTTCCCTCAATTTTCAGCAGACTTGATCCATGCAGACTTGATCCATCACTTTCGGGATAACGTTCGTGAATGGGAAATGATGCTATGATTGTGGCACGGCTGTTGCAGGATGCGGTCTGAACGTCGGACGGAGGAGGCGGTGGCGGCGGTGCTGTGGAGCCGCGATCCCGGCCTGGAGGCGGCGGCGGCGGCGGTGGCGGAGCCGGGGGCGGCCGACTGCGAGGGGCGGCGCTCGCTGCGCTGCCGGAGGCGGGCCGCCCCCGCGCCCCCGCCAGACCTCGACCTGGAGCAGCTCACAGACTCTTCCTCGGTGAGTACTGAGAGTTCAGGGTTCAGAGCTCGGCGTCTGCAACAGGTGGCGCTCGCCGCCGCCTCACACCGTCTGCTGTCATGTCGCACGAAGCTCTTTCTAGTACCCTCTCCATAAACTCGTGTAAGCCTCCCTCCTATCTCGACTAGCTGCGGGTCCTCATGAAAAGTGATGAACGCACTTTACTCCCAGAAATTTACGCCCACTAAGTAAATATGACCCAACGATAACGCGATCTGACCTTTTGACCTTTTTACCAACGACAGGACATCGTATGTCTACGCAAAGCACAAGGTAAAGGGTAGTAAGACAACTAAATATTGAACACGTGCTCGAATTTCTTAACGAGGTACAACACAAAGTCCAAGCGTCGCAAATCGCACCTTATAAACCTGGCTGCTGGCAGGACAAGTGCCTTTGCGGTCTGTTACCTGTTTTGCCTAATGACAAACTCACATTTATTCTGGGTCGTAAAAGCAATTGTTTGCATTTTCGCAGTTACATAGTCTCAGCAGCACGAAATTTAGGAACATCTCCATCAGTGTCAACTTACATTGCTCGCAGAAAATTGTTTATAAAACAAGAAATAGGGCACAAACGCAAGAAGCACACCACCCCGTAAAAATACATCATAATTCCAATACGGAGCTAAAAACAGGTGGCTGAAATTGGTATGCCAGGAAAAGTTGTGAACTGACTAAGTCGACAAGTCCAAATGAAGTTGATCAACTGTAGTGGTGATTTACCAGTATTCTAGTTACACAGTTTCACCATCGTAGCGATGAAGAAGGTCACATTCCTTCCGAACAATATCTCAGATTCATAGAAGGAATAATATTACTGAAAACTTTGTCTACTAGTAAGTCACTTGAGTTTACAAATGGTTAGTAGAGAGATGGATTCACATGACTCCGTGTTCTAAGCGAAGCAAAAATATGAACGGAGACGCAATGTTTTCTAGACAAAATCTGCACACGCACACACACACACACACACACACACACACACACACACACACACACACACACACACACACACACACACACTCGCTCGCACGCACGCACACACACACACACACACACACACACACACACACACACACACACACACACACCGAAACGGTTCGACTTCACCTAGCCTAGTTGATGGTTGCAGACACAACCTCTTTGTTACAAGTGGCATGCGAAAACCAATTCACAGATGTTGGCCACTGATGGAATCGTGTATACGATTGGGTTTAATTCCCTCAGCGTCAGTTAAGGCCTGCAGATGGTGTACTGAAGCACTGAAAGTTATAGCCATATCATAAATAACGTCGTAAGGACGGCTGTAGGCGTGTCATTTTATTACATAAGTGAACGGCCGAAATCTCTCCAACCTCCAATCAGAAGGACGGACGTACAATAATCTGACTTCTGTCGCAGTTCCCAGTTATGTGAAAATTATTGAACTGCTAGCGACTGACTGCGATTTCACCATAATACAGATGTTCGCTGCTCGAATGGGTTCACATTCACGCTAGAAAAATTTCAGAAAAAGTGTCTCTTATAGTCTATTTGCTTCCCCGGGCGACGAATAAAAAAGAAATGGCTATTTCCAGCAGAACGAGCTGCAACAGAGGCAAATTTTGCCGCCCAAACAGCCTCGTTGGCAGGAGCAAGTCAAAACCCCTGCCCTCACAACAACAATGCTCACTCCTCGCTTTGGCAAAGATTCCTCGTTCTAGCAAAAACGGGTGACTCATGACTGAATGCTTGTGATCAAACAAGTCACCTACACCGTACATGGAGCAATTCTGCGATGAATGAAGGGTTCACTTTCCAAAACTGTTATGTTCCATCTGGCCCTACTCTCATTTCTGATGCCGCTGTATTGGAAATTCACTGTCGTTTTAATTTTGCCATTATTCAACACTCTCAATAGCTTTCGGTGGTGTCAATCGTAAATAAAAATAATTCAGTTCCTATCATTTATATTTTCGCGCAAATCAGCATGAAAAGGTTACCATATTCAAATAGTACTGGGATAGCAGCAAATAACCATTAAGGAAATGGTGATCAAAGATTACGCTACTCTGTTTCTGCCTGAGACATAACCAATCAGATCAAATGATTTTCATGTCACCTCTCCTCTAATCGTAAGCGCGAAAGAAACTGGTGATGCACTCTTTCCGGGATAGGATGATAGGAACGGTAGCAACCCATCATTGAAAGACTATATTGATACATTTATTGTACTAGACTCCCATTTCCCATACCATACCAAAACACAGAATCACTCCACTAAACACGCTCGTTAGCAACTGCCTCTAACAATTATTTGCCCATAGGTGGCATATTGTCCAAGGAATAAACATAGGTACTCCATCCATACAGGCAAGAAAAATCGAAGTACAAGGAAGCCCTCTGTTATACTACATCGCTCAGAGAAACCATTCACTACGGTTAAAACGGACAAGTAAAGTGAGGAGGCTACACACACGATAGCATCACTAGTGCAACGATTAGATACTCAAATGTTTTTGAAAAAATAAATACGTTATCGAGTACCCTTCTGCATCACTTATTTCATCCTAAACGAATAATTTACGCAATTTGTGGAAGAAAACCGACAGGTTAAGACTGCACTCACGTGGACAGTGAAACAGTCACATATCAGAATCTTTACAGATTATTCAATCAATGTAAAAAGAAAGAAAGTGCGATACAGATTTAAATAGTGTCTCTCTCTCTCTCTCTCTCTCTCTCTCTCTCTCTTTATTATGAGTTCTCAGTCTCCTGACTGGTGATTTGTTGAGCGAACCACCTCGAATTCCTTTGCAACCTCTTCATCACAGAGCAGCAGCTGCAACCCACATCCTCCATTATTGGCTGAGAGTATTCCAGTCTCTGTCTTCCTCTACAATTTTTACATTCTACAGCTCCCTCTAGTACCATAGAAGTTATTTGGCGTATGTCTTAACAAATGTTTTACCATCCTGTCCGTTCCTCTTGTCGGTGTTTTCATGTATTCGTTTCCTTGCCGATTCTGCGGAGAACCTCTTCATATCTTATCTTATCAGTCTGCTTAATTTTCAACATTCCTCTGTAGCACTACATCTCAAACACTTCGATTCTCTTCTGTTCCCAAAGTCCATGATTTACTTCCATAAAATGCCGTATATTCTCAGAAATTTCTGCCTCAAATTAAAGCCTATGTTTGATAATAGTAGATTTCTATTGGCCGTTTTTGCCAATGCTATTCTCCTTTTTATGTCCTCCTTGCTCTGTCCGTCAAGGGTCATTTTGCTGCCTTGGCAGCAAAATTCCTTAACTTCATCTACATCGTAATAATTATTCCTGATGTTAAATTTCTCGCTGTTCTCAGTCTACTACTTCTCACTACTTTCTTCTTTATTCGTTTTATTCTTAATCCATATTCTGTGCTCATTAGATTGTTCATTCCAATGAACACATACTGTAATTGTTCTTTATTTTCACTCAAGATAGCAATGTCATTAGCAAATCTTATCATTGATATCATTTCACCTTGAATCTTAATCCTACTCTTGAAACTTTCTTCTATTTACATCATTGCTTCTTCGATGATGATCTTTGGTTTGTGGGGCGCCGGTCGCGGTGGCCTTGCGGTTCTAGGCACTTCAGTCCGGAACCGCGTGACTGCTACGGTCGCAGGTTCGAATCCTGCCTCGGGCATGGATGTGTGTGATGTCCTTAGGTTAGTTAGGTTTAAGTAGTTCTAAGTTCTAGGGGACTGATGACCTCAGATGTTGAGTCCCATAGTGCTCAGAACCATTTGAACCATTTTTTTTTTTTTTTTTTTTTTGTGGGGCGCTCAACTGCGCGGATATCAGCGCCCGTACAAATTCCCAACCTTTGCTCAGTCCAATCTCGCCTCTTTCATGAATGATGATGAAATGGTGAGGACAACACAAACACCCAGTCATCTCGAGGCAGGTGAAAATCCCTGACCCAGCCGGGAATCGAACCCGGGACCCCGTGCTCGGGAAGCGAAAGCGCAACCGCGAGACCACGAGCTGAGGACTTGCTTCTACGATATATGTATAGACTGAACAGCATGGCCGAAGTCTACATCCTCCTCTTATACCCGTCTTAATCCGAGCACTTCGTTCTTGGTCTTCCACTCTTATTGTTCCCTCTTGGTTCATGTGCGTATTGTGTATTACCTGTTTTTCCCAATGGCTTATTCCTACTTTTCTCAGATTTCGAACATCGTGCACCTTTTACACTATCGAAAGTTTACTCAAGATCGACAAATCCTATGAACGGGTCTTGATTTTTCTTTAGTGTTGCTTACATTGTCACCCTCAACGTCAGAACTACCTCTCTGAAGCCTTTACTTTTCCTATAGCCAAGCTAATCGTTATCTAACAGATCTTCAATTTTCTTTTCCATTCTTCTGCATATTATTACTATCGGAAACTTGAATGCAAGAACAGTTACACTGACTGAGCGATGATTCTCGCAGCTGTCGACTCTTACTGTCTTCGGAACTGTGTGGAAGGTGTCTTTCCGAAAGTGTGGTGGTGTATTACCAGTCTCATACATTCTACAAGCCAACTTGAATAGTGGCTTTATTGCCACTTCCAACAATAATTTTAGAAATTCTGATGGAATGTTATCAATCCCTTTTGCCTTATTTGATCTTAAGTCCTTGAAAGCTGTTTAAAACTGTGTTTAATCTGCCAGGAAGTTTCATATCAGTGCACACTCCGCTGCAGAGTGAAAATTTCACTCCTTCAAAGCTCTTTTAAATCCTGATTCTAATACTGAATCCCCATTTCTTCCCTATTGACTCCTGTTTCTCCTTTTATCACATCAGACAAGTCCTCACGGTCACAGAGCCCTTCCATTCACTCTCTCCTCTGCATTTAACACTAGAATTGCCATTGTACGCTTAAGGTTACCACCCACGCTTTTAATTTCTCCGGAGGTTGTATTGACTTTCCTATATGCTGAGTCTGTTCTGACAACCATTTCTTTTTCGATTTCTTCACATTTTTCACGCAACCATTTCGCCTTAGCTTCGCTGTACTTCATATTTATTTATTACTAAGGGACTTGGATTTTTGTGTTCCTGAGGCTCTCTGAACATCTTTGTACCTCCTTGTTCATCGATTAACTGAAGTATTTCTTATGTTACCCATTGTTTCTTTACAGTTACCTTCTGTGTACCTATGTTCTTTTATTACTATGGGACTTGGATTTTTGTGTTCCTGAAGTTCTCTGAACATTTTTGTACTTCCTTGTTCATCGATCGGCTGAAGTACTTCTTATGTTACCCATTGTTTCTTTACAGTTACCTTCTGTGTACCTATGTTTTTCTTTTCAACTTCTGTAACTGCCGTTTTTAGAGATGTTAATACCTCGTCAACTGAACTGCCTACTGAACTATTGATTATCGCAGTATCTATAGATTCAGAGAACTTCAAGCGTATGTCTTGATTCCTTAATGGTTCCGTATCCCAACTTACTTACGCACTTATTCTTCCTGAATAGTCTCTTAAACTTCTGCCTACTCGTCATCATTATTAAATTGTGATCCGAATATATATCTAGTCCTGGGTACGTCTTATAATCCAATATCTGGTTATGGAATGTCTGCCTGACCATCATGTAATCCAACTGAAATCTTGTCATATCACCCGATCTTTTCCAAGTATACCTCTTACTCTTGTTATTTTTTAAACAGAGTATTTGCTGCTACTAGCTGAAGTTTATTGCAGAACTCAGTCTTTCCCTTCTCACATTCCTAGCGTCATATTCCATCACAACCCTTTCTTCCACTCATTCTCCTATAACTTCATTCCAGTCCCTCATGACTATTAGATTTTCATTTCCCTTTAAGTACTGAATCACGCGTATAGTGTCCTGATATACTTTCCATCCTCTTCATCTCCTGTTTGAGACATCGGCATGTATACCTGAACTATCACTGTCGGTGTCGGTTTGCTGCCGATTCTGATGAAAACAACTGTGGCATGACCCGTTCGCAGTAATTCGCTCTGTGTCCTACCTTGCTATTCAAGACAAATCGTACTCCCGTTATATGATTTTTCTGCTGCTGTTGATATTACCTTATACTCATCTGACCAGAAATCACTGTCTTCTTTTCATTTCATTCAGTGAGTCTCTCTATGTCTAGATCGAGGCTTAGCATTTCCATTTTTCAGATTTTCTAGGTTCCCTACTATTTTCAGGCTTCTAACATTCCACGCCCCAACTCGTAGAAACTTATTGTTTCGTTGGTTTTGCAAACTTTTGCTCATGGTCAGTTCCCAAGGCAGGAAGATTCGAATGGGGGACTAATCCGGAATCTTTTTCCAACGGAGAGATTATCATGAGACTTTATCAATTACACGCCACATGTTTTATGGAAATATATCATGTGTGTTTAATGCAGTGATTTTCATTGTCTTCTGCATCTCTGAGAAGATATGTAATGTTATTTCAGTGATCACAAAATCGAGTGAAATTTACAAAGGAATTGCCAGTACGAACCAAATCATCAGTGTAAAGTTACACCTCCTCTGGCTTGGGTGCACGCATTAATTGCCCTGGGAAGGTTGTGACAGTGCTGTTGTATCTTATCCTGAGGCAACCTGCCCCACAAATGTTGTAACAGGCTCTTGATATCCAGATACTGGCACTGGGACGGAACTGATGGGCGAGCTGGTCCGACACATTTTCTATTGGAGACTGTGGTGTACCTAGATATCACACAGCAGTTCGTAGAGACACGTGTGAAAGAGCATTGTCCTCTTGAAAAATGTCAGCATGATACTGACGTATGAGAGTTAACACATGAGAAATCACGATGTCCGTGACATACTGTTGTGTTGTGAGGGTTCCCTCTGTCACTGCCAGTCGGGACCTGAAGCCATTCCCGATAGCTTCAGACATTTTGACTCCAGGATTAACACCGCTGTGCCTCTCCAAACATTGGAAGGATCGGACCTCTGTCAGGTCCTCGCCATTCTCTCAACGATGGTCATTGCTGGACTCACTGGAACACCATCAGTCAGCAGTCCACGCTTATTGGTCATGCCACAACACCAAACACAGCAGTCAGTGTTATCGGCAGTCTACACAGGGGATGGTAGTTCCCTAGTCCGGCTGCTGCTTGTCTCTGACCAATGGAGAGGGATGGTAAACAGTGCTTCAGGGAGTGCTTTGCTTGTTCTCGGGTGGTAGGTGCTGATATGGAAGGTTTACAAGGTACATGATGTAAAATTTGGTGATCCTCCCCTGTAGTGATCAGACGTGGTCGCCCCGAATTTTGACGACGGTTATGACTGCCGTCACGTTTCTGTGCAGTCCAAGATCGGGCCAATGTCACATGTGTAGGCACCGAAATCTGATTATTTCATTATTTCTCGATTCGACCAGATGACCGACCTATTGCCACATCCAGCGAGTGTTCTAGACCTTCAGTGACATTAGATACTGGTCGAGGTCCATCCAGTAAGCTAAGAAGTTTCAAAGAGTTATGGAACTCGGTCAGGAAATAATCGAACAAAGGCAAGATTTGAATAACCACAATCTTTAACTGCTCGTCTGAGCAAGCATTGGATAATGACTCGAAGGAAAGTGCACTACTCCTGATTGCAAAAACCCATGGAGGGAGGTACGCAGCGAAGTATGAGCGCGAGCAGAGCCAGAGCAAATACTAAAAGCCCAGGCTCCGGTTCTGACCTACGAAGAAGTTACTCCTGGACTGCTGTCTATATTGAATTCTCTCGTGAGCTACGTCGCCTCCACCTGTATGCTGTGAGGCACGTCGCTCCGCCCCTTCCACGTTGACGCTTCCAGACATTGCCCGGCGGGGCCTCGTGTATGACCATATTCTGTAATGCCTCATGGCTCTCCTCATTAGCTCACGTGATACCTCGTGAGTCTACCTAACATTTCCGGCAAACGCCCAGACCAGCGGCCCTTCAGTGGAGTCTCATTTGTACTCTGAGTACTTTCTAGAAAACTTATTCGTTCTGGCTGGTGTTCTGTTACTTTTCAGACGTTGCATTGTTTTAAAAAGCTACATCCTTTATATCTCTTTCAGGTATTGATGATATTGTTTCACACAAGTACGTAGCATTTCTATGTCCTTAACAGTGATCATTCTATATGTGACTCTTTTTTCACCCCTTATACACTGAAGAGCCAAAGAAACTGGCATACCCGCCTAATATAGTGTAGGGTCCCCGCGAGCACGCAGAAGTGCCGCAACACGGACTCGACTAATGTCTGAAGTAATGCTGGAGGGAATTCACGGCATGAATCCTGCAGGGCTGTCCATTGATTCTTAAGAATAAGAGGAGATGGAGATGTCTACTTAATAGCACGTTGCAAGGCATCCCGATATGCTCAATAATGTTCATGTCTGGAGAGTCTGGTGGCCAGCGGAAGTGTTAAAGTCAGAGGCATGTTCCTGGAACCACTCTGTAGCTATTCTGGACGTGTGGGGCGTCCCATTGTCCTGCTGGAATTGCCCACGTCCATCATAATGAACAATGATATGAATGGATGCACGTGATCTGACAGGATGCTCACGTACGTGTCACCTGTCATAGTCGTATCTAGACGTATCAGGGGTCCCATATAATGCAACTGCACACGCCCCACACCATTACAGAGCCTCCACCAGCTTGAAAGGTCCCCTGCTGACATGCAGGGTCCATGGATTCATGAGGCTGTCTCCATACCTGTACACGTCCATCCGGTCGGTACAATTTGAAACGAGACCCGTCCGACCAGGCAACATGTTTACAGTCATCAACAGCCCAATGTCGGTGTTGATGGGCCCAGGCGAGGCGTAAAGTTTTGTGTCGTGCATTCATCAAGAGTGCAAGTGTGGGCCTTCGGCACCGAAAGCCCATACCGATGATGTTTCGTTGAATGGTCCGCTCGCTGACAGTTGTTGATATCCCATCATCGAAACCGATCTAACAGCTGCGCCAGACTCTTGTCTTATGTAGGCGTTCCCGACCGCAGCGCCGTATTCTGCCAGTTTACATATCTCCGTGTTTGAATACGCATGCCTATACCAGTTTCTTTGGCACTTCAGTGTATATCCTAGCAGGCCTGGCGATAACACAAAAACACGATCAACAGCTACGAGCTACTGCATGAATACACTTTATTCAACATGTAAACGAAATTACAGATATTCGGATTTAGGTTACAACATGTTCGATATGCCTGCCATCATTGGCGATGATGTGGCGCAGACGAATAATGAAATTCTGCATGACCCGCTGAAGTGTCGGAACATCGATGCTGTCTTTGACCTCATGAACGGCTGTTTTCAGCTCAGCAATGGTTTTGGGGTTATTGCTATACATCTTGTCTCTGATATAGCCCCACAAAAAGGAGTCGTATGTGTTCAGATCTGGAAAAGATGGCGGCCAATCGAGGCCCATGCCAGTGGCCTTTGAGTACCCTAGAGTCAGACTGCGGTCCCCAAAGTGCTCCCAGGGCATCAAACACTCTCCTGCATCGATGATGTCGAGCTCCGTCTTGCAGGAACCGCATCTTGTCCATATCAGGGTAACTATGGATAAAGGAGATGAAATCGTCTTCCAAAACCTTCACGCACCGTTCGGTAGTCACCGAGCCATCAACGAATATCGCAACGATTGTTCCGTGACTGGACACCGCACACCACACAGTCAGCCGTTGAGTGTGAAGGACTTCACGAAATGCAGATTCTCAGTCCCCAAAATCCTCCAATTTTGCTTTTTGACGAACCCATCCAAATGAAAGTGGGCTTCATCGCTAAGCCAAAGCACATTCACCTGTTGTCAATTCTGTGGACAATAGTGGCGAAACGCAACCGTTGTTCCATGGACCAGGGGCTCAACGGCCGACTGGTTTGAATTTTGTATGCGAAGAGATGCAGGTCTTCAACAGCAAGTTGTCGCAGTGTCTCCCAGTTCATTCCCGCCTGTTGTGCAGCTCGTCTGACCAATTTCCTGGGGTTAGCCAACACTGTCATCATAACTCTACCCACTCTATCAAACTCTCGAATTAAATTCTTGATTGTTAGCACACTTGGATCGGTTGTCTTCAACTCGAACTCGGTCGCAAACTTCCTTTCAGCCGCAGTTTGGCTGTTATTGCTCGCATAGTAGGCCTTCAGAAGCTCTGTACGCTCAGACATTTTCACGTTCAAATGGCCGAAAACAACAAGACGCATGAGCGTGTGCATACTAATTCCCATCATGCCCTCGTGGCCAACCTTCGAGTTTGAACGTCCTAACGCAAACCGTTCAGAAGTTATGACGATTTTATTTCATATAGTTCAAGAATTGTCACTCTTTAATTCTAAAAGTCTGTGCGACGTGCGGGATACTCGACGCTAGATAGACATTGGCATACAGTATCGGCTGTAGGAAGTTCAAAGTCCGCAGTAGGTGATCTGCTGTCCCAACTCTAACTTGGTGCAGGAGGCGCCTATAACTATGGTCGCATTACGGCGTATATCGTTCGTGAGGTCTAAGCCCAAGCATCTCATCTTGACTGAGCTACCGGACCACGACCCACGACCCGTCCTCACGGCTTTACTTCCTACAGTACATCAGCTCTTACCAGCCCAAGTTTACAAATTTACCGGACCATACCTTGTGGAACTGGCGCTCTTGGAAGAAGGGATATTGTGAAGACGTGCCTTAGCCACAGCTTGGAGGATGTTTCCAGAACGAATTTTCATTCTGCAGCGGAGTGAACGCTGATTTGGAACTTCTGTTGTTCTTGTGGTCTTCAGTCCTGAGACTGGTTTGATGCAGCTCTGCATGCTACTCTATCCTGTGCAAGCTTCTTCATCTCCCAGTACTTATTGCAACCTACACCCTTCTGGATCTGCTTAGTGTATTCATCTCTTGGTCTTCCTCTACGATTTTTACCCTCCACGCTGCCCTCCAATGCTAAATTTGTTATCCCCTGATGCCTCAGAACATGTCCTTCCAACCGGTCCCTTCTTCTTGTCGATTTGTGCCACAAACTCCTCTTCTCCCCAATTCTATTCAATACCTCCTCGTTAGTTATGTGATCCACCCATCTAATCTTCAGCATTCTTCTGTAGCACCACATTTCGAAAGCTTCTATCCTCTTCTTGTCCAAACTATTTATCGTCCATGTTTCACTTCCATACATGGCTACACTCCATATAAATACTTTCAGAGACGAATTCCTGACACTTAAATCTATACTCGATGTTAACAAATTTCTCTTCTTCTGAAACGCTTTCCTTGCCATTGCCAGTCTACATTTTATATTCTCTCTAATTAGGTCGTCAGTCGTGGTTGGATAGCTCAACAGGTAACACTCTTGCCCGCAAAAAGCAATGCCGCAGTTTCGTATCCTGGTCCGTCACCCAGTTTTAATCTGCCTAGAAAGTTTGAGGAATGACTTTGCAACGTGTAAAAATAGAGGAGATTTATAGTGGTAGGAGCAGATGGAGGCATACTTTCCACGTCACTACTACCTGACTCACTGGAAGAAAACCAAATTACGATGCTTGCCGGCTCTTGGATAAATTTTTGGGGATACCCATAACTTCATCACACATCGTAAGATGGCTTACAGGCTACTGATGAACATGCAGAGTAGTAATTGCTCATCTGTTCATTCCCAGACATGTCATGCTAAAGCTTATACTGAAAACGTGAAAAGTACGTCCCCGTAAATCTTCGCAACGGGGAGGAAAGGAGAAG
Organism: Schistocerca serialis cubense; assembly: GCF_023864345.2. Lineage (NCBI taxonomy): Eukaryota > Metazoa > Arthropoda > Insecta > Orthoptera > Acrididae > Schistocerca > Schistocerca serialis. Next base: position 138,952,268 of record NC_064641.1, read on the forward strand.
TTAAGAGAGCGATGATGAGGCCAAGGCAGGGCGAGAGCTGACCTAGGTAGCTCCGGCGGGCAGGTACTCGTGCTGGCAGCGCCCCGTCTGTACTGTTGACACGGCGGGCCCGCAAACTAATCAGCGGGGCATTAGGCCGGCTTAGCGCGGCCGCCGTCCCCGCCGACCCCACCACCCCCGCGCAACCATTGTGCGGCCCGCTCCGCTCGCAGCACAGCTTTAAAACGGCGGCGCATCCCCCAGCCGGCCGCAGACAAAGGACCCTCCGCAATAATAACTCGGTGTATTCTTTTGTTTGCCACGGCGAAATTTAATTAATGGGCATTACAGCGCGAGTGTTCCAGGGCGGCGGGGCACTACAGCCTCTTCAAACTAATACACGCCTGCGGGGATGTACCCTCCAGTTAACAATGAAGTACTTTTGCATTTATACCAACAGCGAGTGGCCGAGTGCTTCCCCGTGACCTTTCGCTGCCAAGTTCTTCGAGTTTCTTTTAAAAGCAGGGGCTATTGCGGAAAGGCTTTGACGCTCTTCAGAACAACACTGGGAACTGAGAACGATACTCTGTCGCCACACTGGTTTCCTCAGAATGTTGCTCTTTAAGAGTATTACGCTTCGAGTTGAATGTTAGGTATAAGACTACTATGCAAAGACAAAAGCTGCATCTTCCTGGAATATCTTTAATTACCGTATAAAGGTCCCGCGGCAGGGCGGGGTTGCTGTGAGCTGCTCCACTGACAGCGCTGCGCATGCGCCACTTCGGCCTTCTCTTTACTTGTTACGATGTTTCGTACCTTTTCCTTAGAACACTCGTTTGTAAGCGGAACAGCCGGCCGCAGTGGCTGAGTGGTTCTAGGCACTACAGTCTGGAACCGCGCGACCGCCACGGTCGCAGGTTCGAATCCTGCCTCGGGCATCGATGTGTGTGATGTCCTTAGGTTAGTTAGGTTTAAGTAGTTCTAAGTTCTAGCGGACTGAGGACCTTAGAAGTTAAGTCCCATAGTACTCAGAACCAGTTTTTTCTTTTTTTTTTTTTTAAAGCGGAACATGTGTCAGCCCCCGAATTCAGCGGTTTATTTACTCCTGATGGCGATGGCGGAGACAGTCATCGAAAGCTCGAGTGTTCTATTCGAAGAGATAGGGCTTGGAATCGAGATGATTTTGTTCAGTATGATGGCCGTCTATACTTTCTATAGTTAATTACGTTTATTCTTTTAAAAACTTACGAGGGTTGACCAGAAAGTAACGCACTGCATTTCCTTTCTTAAACAATTCTTTATTGAACACAATGAGAACTACACACACGTAATCTCCAACCAGTTCTACGGCCTTCCTCCAGTGCCAACCAAGGCCGTGCATGCCGTGTCGGTACCAATCCTTGTCCTGGTGGCTCCAGTGTGTGAATCGCCTCCTCATCGTCCTCAAGATGTGTTCCACGAATGGCGTCCTTTAATGGCCCAAACAAGTGGAAGCCCGGGGGTGGTAGGTAAGGGCTGTCATGTGTGACAGCCATGGATGGTCTCCCCGACCCTTGCAAACCGAGGAGTTCCGCCGAACCGCCTTCTGATTTCCTCACCCTCCGTGCCCAGCGACTGACTGTACTTCTGTCGACAGCAGATGCTCCGTAGACTTTGCACAAGCGTTTGTGAATATTCCCCACAGTTTATTTCTCTGCGGTGAGAAAGTCAATGACGGCAAGTTGCTTGTAACGTACATCACCTACAGACGCCATTTTGAAACTATCCTGCAGCTACGCTATCTGTCTGAAGTGACGGAAACTCGACGCGCTCATACAGGAGACTTCAAACAACACATACATAACGTTTCGCATTAGTAGCATTGTTTTTGGCTAAGGAAAAAATGCGATGCATTACTTTCTAGACAACCCTCGTAGATGTCTCTTCAGTAATGATATACCCAATATCCACTCTGCTAGATGCCAATAGTGTGGTTGTGTTCGAAAGTTACGGGTCCAATTCCTTGTGGTGGAACAAATATTGGTAACTGCATTTGTAAATGTAGCGTACGAGGCTCAAAGAAGTATAGTTCACAGTTTGTTGATGAGAAGTGTAAACCCAGTAACATGGATCAGAACCCGAACTTCGTTTCTTATGTGTAGTCTCTTATCGTTATTTTAACACAGACTTTATGAATCTCTGCGTGGGTCATTATTTAAGTTAATGTTATTTTCTACAATTAAGCTAATAATGATACTACAGGTACTACAGTTGGCGCTGTCGACGTCGTCATTGCCTTCAGTCTGAAGACTGGTTTGCCACAGCTGTCCTCGCTAGTCCACCCTGAGCAAGCCACTTCATCCCTGGAAAATTGCAATCTATGGCGGACTATTTATTGAGGAGTCAGGATGTGTCCCGTCAACCGATCCCTTCAGTTTTTGCTCAAAATGTTCAAATGTGCTTGAAATCTTATGGGACTTAACTGCTAAGATCATCAGTCCCTAAGCTTACACACTACTTAACATAAATTATCCTAAGGACAAACACACACACCCATGGCCAAGGGAGGACTCGAACCTCCGCCGGGATCAGCCCCACAGTCCGTGACTGCAGCGCTAGACCACTCGGCTAATCCCGCGCGGCTCAGTTTTTGTTATTAATTTAATTCACCATTCTCCTGCAGCATCACATTTCAAAACTTCTATTGTCTCTTTGCGTGAACTTTTAATCACCCACGTTCCATTTCTGTACAATTTCAGTCTGATCAAATATCTTCATAATAGGCTTCGTAACGTTAATTTTATATATTCAGTGTTAGCAAATTTCTCTTTTGTGGACACGCTATTCTTGCTATTGCCCGTCATCGTTCTATACACTCTCTAGGGTCATCGTCAGTTATTCTGATGCACCACGAAGAAAACGCAGTCTCATTTCCCGATGAAATCCCGTTGGCATCGCCTGATTTAATTCGACTAAATTTCACTACCCTTATTTTACTTTTGTTGATAGTAATGCATTAACCTCTGTTCAAGAGACTATTCATTCCTTTCAATTGCTCTTCCAAGTCAACTGTCGTTTCTGACAGAATTACTGTGTCATAAGAAAAGCATAAGTTTTTATTTCATCTCTCTGAATATTAATTCATTATCCAAACTTCTTCTTGGTCTCAAATGGTTCAAATGGCTCTGAGCACTATGGGACTTAACAGCTATGGTCATCAATCCCATAGAACTTAGAACTACTTAAACCTAACTAACCTAAGGACAGCACACAACACCCAGCCATCACGAGGCAGAGAAAATCCCTGACCCCGCCGGGAATCGAACCCGGGAACCCGGGCGTGGGAAGCGAGAACGCTACCGCACGACCACGAGATGCGGGCTTCTTCTTGGTCTTCTCGACAGATTACTCAAGTATAGATTGAATTACATCAATAATAGACTATACTCCTATTTCACTCTCCTATCAACTATTGTTTCTTTTCCACATTCTCCAACACATGTAGGCTGATTCCTGTAGATAATATGCATTTTACCCTGCTCCCTTCAGAACTGAAAAGAGTGTGTCCCAGTCAGCACTGTCAAAAGCTTCCTCTTATAAACGCTGTGAAAATAGGTTTACCTCTCTTCAAGCTATCTAAGTAAGAATGCATTTTCACTAGCGATGTAACTTTCAGGTGAGTAATCGAAACAAACCACAGATCACATGTTACGCAGTGGTCAAAATAAATGATACACATTATAGAATCGTTAATACTGACCTTGGTGATCTACAAATACGTTTTGATATCAATTAATTGGTTTGTTTGGAATGTAGTTCTAGCGGGAAAGCCGGCCGGAGTGACCGAGCGGTTCTAGGCTCTTCAGTCTGGAACCGCGCGACCGCTACGGTCGCAGGTTCGAATCCTGCCTCGGGCATTGATGTGTGTGATGTCCTTACGTTAGTTAGGTTTATGTAGTTCTAAGTCTAGGGGACTGATGACCTCAGATGTTAAGTCCCATAGTGCTCAGAGCCATTTGAACCATTTTTTTCTAGCGGGAAAAGTCCATATAGCTACCGTAAGAGGACAGTAAGTGTAGTGAGGGGCATCCGAGTCACCTTTCAACACTGCAGTACTTGTGCTGTGTGTCATTACGACAGCTGCGTTGCTTCAGGATGGTTCAAACAACAATAAAGTACGATCAGAGGCTCCGTATAGTCGCTGTAATGGAGCAGGAAATGAGACGTCGCAGAGGATGTCGCTGTGAGTCAAAGTGATGTCTCTGGAATGTGGAACAAGCCTTTGTCGACAGTATCAGTGGAGAATCGTCACCGTAGTAGCCGCGGAAGAAAACCAACAGGTGTGCAGGACCGAGTTGTGCATATAACAACAAGCAGAAATCCTCAACACGATGCTACACGTCTACGGCGGCAGTCCCAAGCATCTACAGGAGTGCAGGTTCCAACACAAATGATGCGAAAGAGACTCCCTGAGCTGGAATTACGTAGCGGAAGTCCTCTCAAGGCTTCTCTAAAACGGATTCTGAGTTGGGCTGATGCCGCATGGGTACTAAATTACTTTTTGTGGTCTAGACAGCAGTGGGACACAACGCTCTTTTCTGGTGAGACCTGTGTCAGTCTCCATCCTGATAGGACTGTATTCGTGTGTGGACAAAATGAGAAAAACGTTTACACCCTAACCGTATGGTAGACCGCGACTGTTGTCGAAGTCGTTCAGTCATGATTTGGGGTTGAATCACGTATGGACGCCGGAGACCCATTGTGACTGTACGTGGGAGGATGTCTGGTAGGAAGTACCGAAACGACACGCATTGCGGCTCCAGTTGGTGGACATACAGGAGCGGGATTCACGCTCATGGACGACAATGCGGGTCCCCTCTGTCAAATTTTTGTGAGCACATTAGTCGGATGGAATGTCCTCCATATTCTCCACTTCTCAGCAGGATTGAGAATGCATGGATCATGCCAAAAGCAGCGATATGCGAGCGTTCTGTCCCACCAGGGATCTTACAGGGCATCACAGACGACGCTGTGGAAGAGTGGGACTATATCCCACAAGCTTATCTGGACTGTACATTAAGGAATGTGCCTAGCCGCATTCAAAAGTGTCTCCAATTAGGAGGAGGGCCAACTGGTCCATACACCAGGTGTTACGCGAGATGACAGTGAGAAGGTACTATAGTGTCTGCAGTGCAATGCTTTGTAAGCTCTTGTTTTTCGTGTATGTGTTTATCAATAGAAGTGTGTTTACCTTCTTTATTTTTGTTTTCTGATGACTATCTGACAGAATAAAATCAGTTTGATTTCCTTTCACGTCATTTATTGACAATAAAGGAATATGTAACATTTATTTTGACCACTGTAATTTTCAGGCCTGCAGTAGATAAACGATCATGAAATCTCTATTACACTTCGCAGAAATAAATTCGACCAGCAGAAGGTGACACATAGATGTCGAAATATGTCTGGGCTAACAAAAAGAAATAAACAGGGCTTTGCCTAAGGCGAAGTTAAAAAAATTATCTCGGTTATTTTACCAATAGCTTTGTTTCCTGCGTTCTTCCACATTTCGGCATTGCTCCAGTCTTCGTGTTATTAAATGGGTATTACAATTAATAAAACTAAAATTGGAAATGTGCTCTCTGTAAACGATCCTCATTGGTCTCAGATACCTGAAAATCTCCCTCCAAACCATCAAGAGGTGGGGTCTACCTGGCGTAATCTAAATAGTCTAACTCTGGAGATAGCATAATCCACATGTAATCTCCATAATTCTGATTTCTAAGAGTCACTAGAAGGTGCAACTGTGCAGAAGCGCAAATCGCCGTCCACTTGCTCTTTCTCACCGCTCTTCCACGAGTCCTGTACCGGAAGAGGCAGCTCCTAATGCTCTTGCGGTGGCCCGTTTCAGCTTGGGTCTGATTTATCACGCACGTTTATGCGATTCGCTTTACTTATTCTGTAATTTTTTTGTATTCGACACACCGGCGTCCGGAGGCAAAGATTCGGATACTTCGCAAAGTCTCACTTTTATTGCTGGCGGGAAGAAACCGACAGAAAGTAGCGACAGCTGTTCTGCTCGACTCGACACTCACTCGGCTTGGCAGTAACCGAGTTACGAGTAAAACTGAGGCGCGGGATTTGCAGAAGTTGCTCGGAGGTCTGGCGGGAGTTTTTCAGGAGTTATCTGACGTCCCGCGCCTTCCTGTCTAGAGCTTACATGTGGGCTGCAAGAAGGATTTCCCAAGGGCCGGCCAGTGACAATCACCGCTTGAGGCGGCTTCTGCGTTACGGCCTCAAACCGAAAGCAACAATAAATGCTATTACTGTCTTTATTATTATTATTATTATTATTATTATCATAACTCTCACTACTCTCGTTCAGCCGCTCTTTTATTTATTGCTACTTTTATATCAATTGTTTATATTTATGTAAGAGGTTACTGACACACACAGTGGTTACGGTTACTACAGACCACACCACAAGTTGGGAAACGGGGCCAAATTTCTAGTAGTTTACTGTCGAGTTGAGATTTTCACACACAAATGTTTTATTCACATCTTACAGAAAGTAGCAGTACGGCAAGAAACAGCCTTTTAAACACGCCGCTAACGGCAATCAAGTAATTTATAGCAATAGAACAATTTTTTAAAAAAATTCTTTTTTAAAAAAATAGAAGTAACAGTAAAGTAATAAACAACCTTTCAAAACACGCCGTTAACGGCAATCAAGTCATTTATAGCAAAACAACAGTTTAAAAATTAAAAAAAGCACAGAAGCTAACAGTACGACAATAACAGCCTTTCAAAACACGCCGCTAACGGCAATCAAGTAATTTATAGCAATACAACAGTTTAAAAAATTTAAAGAACATTAGTAAACAGGCTACTAAAGTAAATACAGAACTTTGTTAATAAAGTACGGTGAGGTACTGAAGCTACCAACACCGCCATTAAAAAAATCAAAGGTCACAGCAAACACACGATTAATGGCAATAAAGGAATGGAGGAATTTAAAAAAAGTTTTTAAACAAAAGTGTCCCGGAATATCATTAGAACATAACAGATATGACGGACCCGTGTAAGGCGGCCACAAATCACCCACTCAAGGATGCTCAGGCTAGGCAGAATACTGACCGATTTAAATACGCCCGTAAACACAATTGCCAGTCTCAGGCTGGTCACTGCACCGACTTTTAGCCAGCGAAAACTTGTAATAAGATGGCTTAACTTGCTGACAGAATTAGGGCTAACCTCGTGCAAGGAAACACTACACCCCACAGTCCTGATGAGCGACCACATGATCAACCAAGAAGAAGCATGAATTTACTTACAACACACGACAGAATAGCGAAACAATTAAACTGCCAAAACTACACCTCCCATCGGGCAGTAACGAGAGGAGAAGGAAAGATCATTGTCTTCAATTACACCGGTGCCGGGGACAGGAAACCTGATTGCCGGAGGCCACAAGGCAGAAGAGAGACTGGTTACGTAAACTTATTACTTAATGATTAAACCTTCCACTAACTTGTAATTATGCTCGAACAGGCAGTACACGATCTCCGATGGCAAGGATCCACACATCCGACCGCGCACGCGTCGCCAGTGTGCCCAACACGCCTCGGTCACGCGACAACACTCTCTGTCACCGGAGTTCACGTCTTCTCTGCAACGTTGACGGGTAGTGGCCGCTCCTTCATGTTAGGTGTCTCCTTTTTAAACTCCAGTGTTGAAACGGAGGTCTTAAAGAAGCTTGTTAATGTCCCACCAAGGGGAAATGAACAGCAACTACTCGTGGGACGATTCTGTATACAACCAACCCGCGGAGAGCTCTTCCGTCAACTCCACCCGCTCGTTACACACAACCGACATACATCACGTGGCGACTCGATACAACCGCCCACGCCTGGTCCGCGCTGGCGAGCCACATTCCCCTCCCGTGTCCACCCGACTCTGAGAGCACGTTCCTACTTCCGCGCGACCACACGAAGTTACCACCGGTGAAAGATCTCACTTCCACCATAGCAGTTTCCCGGAAACAAAAACGCAGGTATCGATAGCAGAGGGAAAAGACAACCAAGCAGCCACTTAATGACAGACAACATTTCAAACAAACATGTCAGGGGAAGAAAAGGGAAACCAATGCAATTTAAACACAAGGTGTAGCACGAGTCGATACACGGCTCAGTCATGTTTATAAATCAGTTTTAAGAAATTGTGACATGTTAAAATTAATAACAAAATTGTGTTTCAGCATAGTAGTGATTGCAATAATAACAGTAGGAAAAGGAAATGTAGTCATGAAAAAAGAAATAACTGTTCTGAGGAAGATATCAGAAACATTTAAATTGAAAAATAACACAGAAGTATAGAATCATGAAAAAAAAATTCAGGCGAAACTACGAGAACAAGACGTACGCTCTACAGCAAAATCCAAACTACGTGACCTAGAAGAGTGACAAGAAAAACCGTAGAACATTCTGAAAAATTAAAAGACAAACCCACATAGCTAAGAAAAGTGCACGAAAATCTAGACTAAACTGGCAAAAATAAGCAAGAAACTAAAGACAAAAAAAATATAGAAACAAAATAAAGACCTGGGAAGGATTTTTCTAAAAGTAAGAAATAAAACAGATTAGAGAAACATCTGACGCGACTTTGAAAGATGCATAAAATATTCTACAACAAAGACGTGCATCAAATGTTTCTGTAATCTGTTTTATTTCTTACTGTCAGACAAATCACTTCACAAAACATTTCCCCGTTTTCTTTTCTTTTCATTCTTTTTCAAGCTTTGTCGAAACATGAAATATATTTAAATTTCGATCGGTATTTTGTTTTTATGAAGAGTATATAGATCAAGAGAAGGCGGAGAAATTTCAGTTTGTGCCGAAATTTGAAAATTATTTTATATTTACAACATGAAAGCAAGAATTCCACAATTTCTACACCAATGTGACTTGTATTGAGCAATACAGCTAGACTTTGAAAAGACTAACTTTTTGATACGTCATTTACATAGCTAATAGTAGACGTTTTATGTAATATTTCAATTTTTCCTCAAATCACTAAGTTTATCTTGATTACTCTGACTTTTTTTTTTCAAGTAACTTAAAAAGAACTAGACCTCACCGATGAGTTTCATACACCATTTGTCCATTTCCGACTCTTCGTTTCGGTACGAAAATTCTGACCAAAATCCACTGTGTAATTTCTGGGAGGGGGGGTTTTGTTTTCCTGAAGAACTGCATTTCGGCCATCAGCTGTACGAAATCATCTTTATTCTTTACCAGATTCGGTCATAGCAACTATCATCACTGAAAGAAAAAGCAGTACATCAGAAGAACAAGCAATTTATCTTCCCTTTAGATGAACTGAAAGTCACTACAGCAGCTGCAATATGCTTACGTGATCATACATAATATACCATGACTCCGAAAAAAAAAAAGTCTCTTTATACCTCATAACCGAGTATGAAAAAAATAGCGTTAGGATTGATCACAATTAAACGTCCCTTGGATCACATCACTTTCTACGTAAATACATAAAACTGCAACCAGTCACTTTGTATAATAGTTATTTATTATTGAAATTTACACATACAAATACAGATTGTGTAAAAGTGTATGAAGTGATGTACCAACTGGACATCAAAATGGAAGTAGACAGTTGGACACTAACGGAAAAAAGCCGCCCATACTGTCGCAGTAAGAACAAAACTAAAATTTTGCATCCATATCGACAGATAAACAATGCTCATGGCGATACATTAAAGCCTGTTCTATCTTCTTGTCACAGAGTATTATGCTAGAAATTGTGATGTAACTTCCAGGTTAGAAAACCGGTTCATGGAATAATAAATAGCTATTCAGCAAAGTGAATGGTTGCAGTTTTACGTATTTACATTCAATTAACAGTCACGGGTTCTGAAATATCCGTAACGGAAAGCTTAATCACATCACTTTGACTCAGACGAACTACGTCAAGACGCAGCCGCGTGCTGGCAACGATCTTAGATGCAGAGAAATGCTATAAAACTGTACATTTACGATTTTACCAATAAATTTTCTTTGTCTGTTACACTGAAGGCCATTATAATGATTTCATCTTGGCTGTCGTCAACAGATATATGTTTTATTTAACTCCGCACAACTGGCAAATTTTTCTCTCGGTTATTCTCAAGTGCCGGTTAGGAAAAAAATAAAACAGAACAAAGATGCAGAAAATTTACTTTTAGTCTAGTAACACATAAAAAATATTTTTTAATAGAACAGTCTAAAATACACCAACAAGCCATAATATATTCCATTATTTAGAAGAGGACCTGGCAGTTCTGAAAGCGAACACATACACATGCAAACATCAAATTTAAAACAGAATGTTTACTGAATATCGTAATAGTCGCCGCAGCAACCAGTGCCACATTTTTAGACACTGTTTGTGCTCATCCTCACATTTAAAAAACCAACTGTCGGTTCTGTCCGCGTGAGAAACAGACAAATGAAATATACAGTATTCTATGTCGGTGTATTCATAAATCGGTAAATGTGTCCGAGATGTAAACGTAACATATCTACATAACTATTGGCACACCAGAAGATCGAAATTGTAACAACACGTCCAGTGCAAATAGTGTGTAAAAACGGCAACAGTATCTGCTGCGTGAGGTAATATTTAGGGGAGATATTACAGTTCTTTATTACATTTGGACGTAAATCGTTAAAATATACAGCTCTGTCGGACGATCCATCAGGATGAAATTACAAAACAAGTGACCATATATACATAGGCAACTACATAAACATAACAAATAACCGTGCATGGGGGCTTAATTAAATATGATTGAAAATACTTTTTATTTTTCGTAGCTGTATGTCCGATTACGCTGTGTCTCGTAATCGGTTGGCCCTGACTAGTATTATTACGCTATCTGACTGCAAAGAACAACAACAAGAATGAAATGAAATTTTTCGTTAACACAATTAATTAATTAAGTCCCCAGCAACTATAAAACCTACTAAACCGAAGCACAAATGTAATTGTTCTGTGTGTGGGAGTGTGACTCAACGTACACATCTGGCACGGTTCTTCTTCAACAAGACAAGAATTTTTAAATACCAATTATACTGACGTGATAAAAGAAAATTAGAAATACGATAATTGCGTAAGGAAAGCAGAATTACACTCTAATACAAGAACACATGCCAGATGCTTTGTTGACTGAACCTGTAATGACGCATTATTTAGGATACTAAAATAAAAACAAACTGAGTTAATTACCTCATTTATATTGATGAAAATCATTCTAATCCTTACAATATATCTCTACCAGAACTCTCCAATATCACATCTCAGCAAGCACTGCCTAATAGCACATCTCAACAAACACTCTCTGCTGCAACATCTCAGCACAGACTACTCCGAGTCCTCGACAGGCACTGTCTTCTACGAGTTCTTAACAGGCACTGACTTCTACGAGCTCTCGACAAGCACTGACTTCTACGAGTTCTTAACAGGCACTGACTACTACGAGCTCTTAACAGGCACTGACTACTACGAGCTCTCGACAAGCACTGACTTCTACGAGTTCTTAACAGGCACTGACTACTACGAGCTCTCGACAAGCACTGTGGAGGCGGCTTAATAATACTCTTTGGCGCAATCTCTGGCGCAGTGGCTCATTGTAGCCACCTTTCAAACCTGCTCAACATTGCTGGGTGCAACTGATGGACTGCTTCTACTGAAATGATGTCACTTGTTGGTGTCTGCACCTGCTCAACATTGCTGGGTGCAACTGATGGACTGCTTCTACTGAAATGATGTCACTTGTCGTTGTCTGCACCTGCTCAACATTACTGGGTGCACAGATGAAGCAACTTCTATGGAAATGATGTCACTTGCCGGTGTCAGCACCTACTCAACATTGCTGGGTGCCACTGATGGACTGCTTCTACTGAACTAATGTGACTGTTTGCTGTGTGTACCTCTTCAACTTTACTGGGTGCCACAGATGGAACTGCTTCTACTGAAATGATGTCACTTGTTGGTGTCTGCACCTGCTCAACATTGCTGGGTGCAACTGATGGACTGTTTCTGCTGAAATGATGTCACTTGCTGGTGTTTGCACCTGTTGACCATTGCTGGGCTGGAATTATCAACTATTTTTTTTTTTTTTGAACAATTAAAAGTATTTTATGTGTACATTTGTATAAACTGATTTTTTATGTATTGTGTAAACTATTATGTAAAGCCACATGTATGAAAAGAATTTGTACTGCCTACTGTATTTTATATATTAGGTTATTGAAAGGTCAGTGCAAAGCCAAAATTTTAACTAATTATGTGATATTGAGGTATTAATATTATCTTTTATTTTTGTCTGTATTTTTTTGGCCGAATTTGGTGGTATTTTCACCACCAATGCTGGCAACAATACCATCAAATTCTGGCCTGTGGAGGAGGGGCATATGAAAGGTGGCTACACTGAGCCACTGCGCCAGAGATTGCGCCAAAGAGTATTATTAAGCCGCCTCCACAGTGCCTGTTAAGAACTCGTAGAAGTCAGTGCTTGTCGAGAGCTCGTACTAGTCAGTGCCTGTTAAGAACTCGTAGAAGTCAGTGCTTGGAGAGAGCTCGTAGTAGTCAGTGCCTGTCGAGGTCTCGTGGTAGTCTGTGCTGAGATGTTGTAGCAGACAGTGTTTGTTGAGATGTGCTATTAGGCAGTGCTTGCTGAGATGTGATATTGTAGAGTTCTGGTTGAGATATAATGTAAGGATTAGAATGATTTTCATCAATATAAGTGAGGTAATTAACTCAGTTTGTTTTTATTTTAGTGTCCTAAATAATGCGTCATTACAGGTTCAGTCAACAAAGCATCTGGCGTGTGTTCTTGTATTAGAGTGTAATTCTACTTTCCTTGAGCAATTATGGTATTTCTAATTTTCTTTTATCACGTCAGTATAACTGGTATTTAAAAATTCTTGTCTTGTTGAAGAAGAACCGTGCCAGATGTACGTTGAGTCACACTCCCACATACAGAACAGTTATACTTGTGCTTTGGTTTAGTAGGTTTTATAGTTGCTGGGGACTTAATTAATTAATTGTGTTAACGAAAATTTTCATTTCATTCTTTGTTGTTGTTCTTTGCAGTCAGATAGCGTAATAATTCTAGTCAGGGCCAACCGATTACGAGACACAGCGTAATCGGATATATAGCTACGAAAAATTTAAAAAATATTTTCAATCTTATTTAATTAAGCCCCCATGCACGTGATTTAGAAAGAACACGACTTCCAAATCCAATAGTCTTTTGTACTACAACGCCGTTTTCTTCTATCTCTTGAAATAAATGTGCACCTAGGCCTTTGTATGATGAGTCCGTCGCCAAACAAAAGTCTTTGGATAAATACGGATGTGAAAGAAGTGGAGCAGCAACTAAAGCATCACGGAGTTGTTCAAATTCTGACTGAGCTTCATCATCCCAACACCAATTAGATTTCTTTCCAGATAGTTCACATAAACGAGGTGTGGCCAAATCGTCCAATTTAACAAAGCGTCGAAGAAAATTACAGACACCGAGGAAACTACGAACATCACGTTTTGTAGTAGGAACAGCATAATTACGAATAGCGTCTAATTTTTCTGGATCAGGAAGAATACCTTCTGTAGAAATAATGTGACCGAGAAATTTCACCTGAGAACGACCAAATTCAGATTTTTCTAAGTTCACTGTAATGCCAACTCTTGCAAAGATACGTAACAATGAATCCAAAATTTTGTTGTGCTCACTCCAAGAATGTTTAGCAATAAGAATATCGTCAACATATGAAGTAATGTTGTCACGAAGATAAACAGGTAAAATTTCATTTAAACTACGAATGAATGCCGCTGAAGATACAGTAAGTCCAAACGGTAATTTCCGAAACTGGTAACAGTTACCAAAGGCTAAAAAGGCAGTATATTTTCTACAATCAGGGTGGAGTTCTATTTGCCAAAAACTTGCGCGCATATCAATCGTGGATAAAACTTTAATTCCATGGAAATGTTGAAGAAGTTCATCTAAATTTTGTGGGCGGTCAGTTTCAGGAATGATGATGTTATTTATCTGTCTGGAATCCAGAACCAAACGAATTGACCCATCCTTTTTAAGAACAACGTGTAATGGGCTAGTATAAGGACTGACTGCAGGCTCAATAATGCCCTGATCTAGCATGTACTGAAGTTCATTCTTAACCTTGTCTCTGTAAGCCAAAGGAATAGCGTACGTTTTCCCGCGAAATGGTGTATGTTCTTTTACTTTAAATAAATATTGTAAGCCTTGTATAGTTCCTGTGTGATGACTAAATACTGTAGCATGTGAAGTCAAAATGTGGTGCAGCTCTTCTCTTGCAACGTCATCTGGCACTTCAGCTTTCTTAACCTTTTCAATAATTAATTCTTCGCTATTAATTATATCATCCATCGCGTCTCTGTATCTATCGTCATTGTCATGAATAAACACACTGTCGTCATAATGCTCAATGAAAACATCAGAAGTAAGAAACCTTAAACATTTTGTATCTGATTCAGATCTTGTTAAACACTCGAAAAATTTCAAATATTTCGGCATTCCGGCAACAGTCAAATTTACACTTCCTTCTTTAAAGTTCAAAATTGCCTCATGTGCGTTAAGAAACTCCACACCTAATATAATTTGGGTACTGAGTAATGGAACAATAATAAAATTAGCAGAAAATTCGTATCCTTGACAAATGAAATTTAAGTTGGTCTGTTGTTTGACTTCCACACTTTTTCCAGAAATAGCACCTCGAATTGTAGTTTTAGAAATAGGTAACACAGGACAGGCAATAGTTCTTTCACATATACGAAAAACTGATTCACTAATGACATTCAATGGGCTCCCAGAATCTAAAACTGCAGTGAACTTATTCTTACCGACACATACTTCAATAACAGGATGTAAAAATGCGTCTACATTATTTTCCTTTTCGTCTAACAAAATGTCTCTCATGTCTTCCAGGCGTACGTAGTGTAAAGTCGTAGTGTCATTACTTTCTGAACCGTCTATATTGTTGCCAGAAGCCGAAGCTGCAAGTCATTGTCGATTGTTTGCGTCACGTCTTTGATTATTCGCATCATTTCGCGGATCAATTTCAACGATTTGCACTTGTCTCTCTGAAGTTCTGTCACGTGGAGGATGCCAATTAGGTCCCTCCTGTCTGTTAGATGCAAATTCTTGGTTGTGTCTGTCATTAAAATTTCTGTTTTCCTGTCTGTCTGCATAACTACCTCTTGTGTAATTTCGACTGTCACTTCTGAAATTATTGTTGTATCTACTACCCTGGTTATTTCTGTAGTAAGAATTTCTATTCTGTCTTGATAATACCGATTACTGTTTCCATATGATTGATCATTCCGGTACGAATTACCGTTATTATAATTGTCTGTGTAATTTCTGTTAGAACGTCTGTTATTGTCATATGGCTGGTATCTATTGTCCTGTTTGTTACGTCTGTCATTCTCAAAATTACCCATATAACGTCCGTTCCGATCACTACCCCTTTTCTCTGAAAATCTATTGCAATTACTGTTACTGAAAAAATTACAGGAAGTCCCGTCGTCGTTGTCATACTCGAGTTCTTGTAGCAAAGTCTTAAAAGTCTCGATGTCGTCTTTACATCTTCCAGCCAAAGCAATTTGTCTTATGGATTGTGGCAGCTTAGTTAAACAAATGCGAATTAATTCAGTCGGGCTATAAGGGTTGGACAGGAACTGATTCTTTCGAATCATGTCTTCAAAGTACTCTGCCGGCGTGCGGAACTCAAAAATTACGCTGCATAATCAGACTATGTTTGACTCTGTTTTGTGTGTTTTCGGACCAATATGCCGATAGAAATGCATGATAAAAATCATTTGGATTATTACAATCTCTAATGAGTGCGCGCATCCGCGTCGCCGGTTCGTTTTCTAAATATCCACACATAAATTCCAGTTTGTGACTTAGTGGCCAATTTGGTGAAAGTGCGTACATAAATTGATCTAGCCATGCACATGGATGTATGTCATTCTTAGAATTGCGGAAGATCTTAAATTTACGGACAGTCAAAAAGTGTTTATAGTCAAAGTTTTCGCCTCGTGGCGACAAAGACCTACCGCGTCTGTCCCAGTCCGAATGTCGATTATTGTAAAGTTCGCGCGCCTGGCGCTCTCTTGTTGCATCCCGTAAATGAAACAAATTATTTTCTTCAAACCCTTCTGGTATCTGTGATTCTAAATTTCCTTTGCCGTCTTTTCCTACGATTTCGCCTTCAGTTTGTTTGACTTGCTTTTTTAATACCTCAAATTCCCTTTTCACGCGTTCATTAAATTTTCCCTGATTTTCAACATGCTTATTTATGTTCTGATACTCTTCGGTTTCTGCAAATGGTAAAGGAGCTGTATCATCCGAATCTCTGTCCCCATGTAAACTAAGATTTGTCAATTTATCTGAAATCTCCTCAACTCTTTCCGATAAGTCACCTATTTGTTCTTTCTGTTTATTTACGTCTTCCGTAAGTGTCGCAACTCGGGTTTCAGTGTTGACACATTTGGTAGTTAGCTGTTCATATTGTTGTGTTAGGTTATTTAATCTGTCATTTGGTACGGATTCCTCGATTCTCTCAAATATTTCTTCCTTATCCTTTGCACGTTGCAAATTTAACTCTGAAAATTTCTGTACTATCACCCGATCTCTTTCTTCCTGTTCTCTATCCTGTTCCCTTTGTCTGATTTTTACTGCAATTAATCTATTATTGTGAGCATTCAAAATTGGTTGTACTTCTTCTCTGATTTCTTTCTTTAATTAATCTTTCATATTTCTGAAACACGTCCATATTCGTGAATCTAACCGTGTTTCCATTGTTTCCATCTCAGTTCTAATTGTTCCTATTTGCGATCCCACTGAGTCTAACCGTGTTTCCATTGTTCCCATACCAGTTGTAATTGTTCCTATCTCTGTTTTAATTGATCCTATCTCTGTTTTAAATTCAAATCGAAACTGCTCCATTGTTCCCATTTGCGAGTCTAACCGAGATCCCAAATTTAATATTGCACTCATCAACTGCTCCATATCTTCTGTCGTTAATCTCGGATTCTGTGAATTTTCTGATTGAGAAAAATTTTGAAATGGTTCCGGACTATTTTCCGGATTTATTAAATTGTTTTCAACTCCATTATTCATCATACTGTTGTCCTGTGTTGGCGAGTTCGCCATGTCAACAATTTCGTCATTCTCACTATTCATCATTTTCGCCTTTTTCATCGACCGCGTAATCATTTACAAAACATAAAAAAATTCGTCACTGTACGAAAATTACACACAATGACTCTTTATCTCCAACAATACCATTTACATAAAATGTTTCCCTCAAACACGATTAATCGAACAATTGAAATAATTGCACTAAATTGTCAAACGCGTATACAAGACAACCAATCAAATTCTGAGAAAAAAATACCATTAGAAGAATGACAATTACCAAATCTACACACGCAAAATAAACTACAATTACTAACTACAAATTACTACAACAATACTACCGTCTACTATTTTTACAATCAGAAGATTCCAAGGGACGATCCGAAGCAGCGGTCGCCACGTGCATGGGGGCTTAATTAAATATGATTGAAAATACTTTCAGTTTTTTTAGTTGTAGCTGTATGTCCGATTACGCTGTGTCTCGTAATCGGTTGACCCTGACTAGTATTATTACGCTATCTGACTGCAAAGAACAACAACAAAGAATGAAATGAAAATTTTCGTAAACACAGTTAATTAATTAAGTCCCCAGCAACTATAAAACCTACTAAACCAAAGCACAAGTATAACTGTTCTGTATGTGGGAGTGTGACTCAACGTACATCTGGCACGGTTCTTCTTCAACAAGACAAGAATTTTTAAATACCAATTATACTGACGTGATAAAAGAAAATTAGAAATACCATAATTGCTCAAGGAAAGTAGAATTACACTCTAATACAAGAACACACGCCAGATGCTTTGTTGACTAACCTGTAATGACGCATTATTTAGGACACTAAAATAAAAACAAACTGAGTTAATTACCTCATTTATATTGATGAAAATCATTCTAATCCTTACATTATATCTCAACCAGAACTCTCCAATATCACATCTCAGCAAGCACTGCCTAATAGCACATCTCAACAAACACTCTCTGCTGCAACATCTCAGCACAGACTACTCCGAGTCCTCGACAGGCACTGTCTTCTACGAGTTCTTAACAGGCACTGACTTCTACGAGCTCTCGACAAGCACTGACTTCTACGAGTTCTTAACAGGCACCGACCTCTACGAGCTCTCGACAAGCACTGTGGAGGCGGCTTAATAATACTCTTTGGCGCAATCTCTGGCGCAGTGGCTCAGTGTAGCCACCTTTCAACCGCTACAACAGTAAGGAAAACAAAGTGCAGAGCTTCCATGACAGTACAGAGTACAATATAATGATCTGCCTCCCATCTAGACATTATCATCCTAACTTTGTTACTAGCTGCCAAAGGGACAAGCGCTTCAGATAATCGTATGGTGGCTGGACAGGAGAAACGTACGTAAATAATTAAATAATGTTATTACAAATAGATACAAACCTCAGCTTACAACTGAAAGCAGTTTGTACTCAAAGACTTCACATTTACTTATAACAGGGAGACTGTCGTACCCAGTTTACGTACCTGGAAACACACAACATTGTTTGGTCGGTACTTGTCCAGTCATTGTTTTTAGTATCACATGAAAGAACACACATTAGAAACCGCAATAAGCGGTTTTCGCCATGCTCTGCAGTTTTTGTTGTTGTCAGACACGAGGTTTTGTTTTTCGCAGCAATTGTAATTTTTTTCGCGTTCGAGGCGCTTAAGTGCTGTACGACATATTAAAACTATTTCGAATATATTGTTAATTCTTCTGGTATAGAATTTTATAGTGAGTGAAATGCTATATATTTTGACAGCTGTTTATATAACGTGGACAGTCAGGCTATATGTCACAGCTGTGCACCATCTTGTACCTTGAAACAGAAGACCTTTTACCATGGTATATGTGGTACTTGCCCGCAAATGAAATAAGTTTCTTTATGTATCTTAATAATTTTACCTATCTTGGAAATGGAAGTTTGTGTTAATTTACAATAACGTCCATTTCTAGAATGTATCTAACTTGCAACTGGCTTTTAATAATACCACTGCTTAATATGATTTCAGTTTCACATTACTGTAGTGGAATAGAGTAATAATGTACCAAACTGGTTATTAAATACAGTATTAACAAGATGTTTTGGACTGCAACGCTTTTAAATATCAGTCGTGCATTGTTTTTAGATACCTGACCATGTTCTACCATGGAGCATGTTTCCACATTTTTTCGGAGAAATTTCTGGAGTTTCAGGAAAAGATTGCAGCACATAAAACGTGAATGCCATCAATTAAAAGTTGTATAGTAAACATATTAAACTTCTATTATAGGGGCGAAAGTCTGAAAAGTTCACGAAGGTACAAGAATCTACAATACGTGACTCTGCTAGATTTATCCACAAAGCCGAGGTGGGACCACTATAGTGTCGTTCAAAATGACAGACTAATATGTTACAAAAACAGCTACAAAACCACTAATTTGCAGACAGAGGATGAACTGCTAATCAGACGTTGATTGTTTTGCTTGCCATGGTGCCCTACCATCAAAAAATATTAACTTTCAAACATTCATAAAGGAAATGAAGGTAGATGAAATTTGGCAACTGCACCAGTACTTACAGTGAACGTGTCTCGGCAGCTTTGAATCACTGATTTTATGTTATTTTCCGTGCACCGGGCAGTTGTATCATGGTAAACGTGTCCCAGTGTCGTAAACACATCCACGAAATCGCAAACTAAAACTAGCGTCACCATCAGCATTTTTACAACAATCTGATTTCACATACACTCAATGCGTTTCACGTGTTCTGTTAGTTCACAAAGGTGCTAAGAAGCGAATGTATACGTTGTTTACATTGGTGCCAGCGACGATATGATAGATATGACTTTAATATCGATACATTTTCGGAAATAATAGATAAATAATCGATGTGCAGCACAAAATAATGAAGCTAATGAAATAATTTTCCAATGTGAACATTTTGTTGGCAGGGAACTAGCAACTTTATTAAATTTCTTGAAGCGTTTTTCTACGATCCTGTGAACAGTTGCAGTACTTGTATAAGGCGACTAGTTTCCAACCTCGCAGGTTTATTTTCAAGCCTGGCCTACTGAGGCTGCGCTGATAGTGTCCCATTTGAATCATAAATATTAAAGTGGTAACACGTGCTTCACAAATGTTTGCAGAATGAATATCATAATCAACACGTGCCTCAGTGCAGCCTCGATAGGTCAGGCTTTAAAAGGAACCTGTGAGGTTCGAAACTAGTCGCCAAATACAAATACTGCAACTGTTCACAGGATCTTTAAAAAACGCTTTAAAATATGAAACAATCCTTTTCAATAAAAATACTTTTTACACTTGAGATATACTACACAGGCCCTACATAACGTATTAGAATCAAGTGAGGCACATATTTGTGTCAGCAGCTGGTGGAATTTATTTTATGTCCTATGAGAGAGTAAATTTTGTACGTTTTTCAGGAAAGCATTGTTGGCTAGTTCTGTTTGTTTATTAAGAACGTGAAGTCAGATTGTTCGTTGTAAAATTGCTAATGGTGACCCAACTTTTGCTTTGTGATATCTTTGATGTGTTTATAATAATGGGACTCGATTATCATGATACAACTGTAGTTTACGTGGAAAATAATAAAAACTCATACCATCAAAGCTATGGAGAGACGTTTAGTATAAATGCTGGGGCTAACCAGCCGTTATGCAGTTTCCATATTTCGTTTATCTTCATTTACTTCATGAATATTTAGGAGTTATTGTATTTTGATAACAGGGTACGGTGGCAAGCGAAAGAACCACCGTCTCCAGACTGAAATTTCATTCTGCAGCGGAGCGTGCGCTGATTAGAAACTTCCTGGCAGACTAAAACTGTGTGCAGCACCTCCACAATTCCCAACAATATCTTTTCGCCTCATGAAATTTTTTCAGAATAACTTCCGTGAAATTTGGGTGGTATGAGATGGGGTATAGGCGAAAGTAAAGTCGTGAGTCGTGCTTGGGTAGCTCAGTTGGTAGAGCCGGCCTCTGTGGCCGAGTGGTTCTAGGCGCTTCAGTCCGGAACCGCGCTCTACTATGGTCGCAGGTTCGAATCCTGCCTCGGGCATGGATGTTTGTGATGTCCTTAAGTTAGTTATGTTTAAGTAGTTCTAAATATAGGGGACTGATGACCTCAGATGTTAAGTCCCATAGTGCTTAGAGACATTTGAAGCATTTTTTCAGTTGGTAGAGACTTAACTGTCAAAGTCAAATGTCCCGAGTTTGAGCCTCGGATCGGTAGAGATTTTAATCTTCCAGGTAGTTGCAACTAACAACTGATTAGCAGTTAATCCTGTAATGCAGCCATCTCACGATTAACAAATGTTCGAAACCAGTCACCATGGAAAAATAAAATGTGTAGAACAAAAAGTTCTTAAATAAACAGTTCGTAGCTGACTTTATGACACCCATACTAATACTTTAAATGTGGAAGTAATTGTGTCTATTACGCTTTCACGACTAAACCGATGAACCGATTTTTATAAAATTTGGTATGGAGATAGCTTAAACGCTGAGGAAGAATACAGGTTATTTCAGGAAGTGTGAAGTGCAACATATTCATTTATTTGAAGAACATAACGCGAGATATGGAACAATAATAACTCTTTGAAAAAGCTGTTTGCTGTTTGACTTCTGAACTTTATAGTAGTTGTGTAAATGCTTTTATTGTTTGATATGTCCTAGATAATATGATTTCACGTAATGCATAGAATGTTTATACAACCCTGTACTTGTTTAATCGATAATTCCATACTAATATCAGTCACAAACCGTCAAATTTTGGTCACTGAACGTCATGTGTCTCTTAGAGCTTCCAAGACGCTTAAAGACACGTAACGACGGCGTCATTTAAAGCCTGTACGACAAACATAGAGTCGTAGGTTTACATGTGGATGCGGGAGGCTTTTGGTGAGGCTGCATTTCGTTGTGATCTACTAACTGACAATGTTAATCAGTTAATCACAAATTAATCATCACAGGGAGATGGATCAAAAATGTAGGCACCTTTCTTTTTTTGAGTCCTCAGTCTTCTGACTGGTTTGATGGAGAATGCCACGAGTTCCTCTCCTGCGCCAATCTCTTCATCTCAGTGTAGCACTTGCAACCTGTTCTCAATTATTTGCTAGATGTTTTCCAATCTCTGTCTTCCTCTGAAATTTTTGCCCTCTATAGCTCCCTCTAGCAACATGGAAGTCATTCCCTGATGTCTTAACATATGTCCTACCATCCTGTCCCTTCTCCTTGTCAGTATTTTCCACATATTTCTTTCTTCTCCGATTCTGTGCAGAACCTCCTCATTCCGTACCTTACAGTCCACCTAATTTTCAACATTTCTCTGTAGCACCACATCTCAGATGCTTCGATTCTCTTCTGTTCCGGTTTCCCCACAGTCCATGTCTCACTACCATACAATGCTGTGCTTCAATTCTCAGAAATTTCCTCCTCAAATTAAGGCCTATGTTTTCTACTAGTAGACTTCTCTTGGCCAGGCGCCATAACGCCGTAAAATGTAAGGGAGAAACGATTGTTATGTGTTGCTCTGGCGGCAAAGCTCACATCCAGTACTAGGTGAACCTGAGAGATACCTGGGAACTCTGCTTCCGCACGAATGTAATGAATCGATGTGTTTTTAAAATATAAGTAGAAAATATTGGTACGTTATTTCTATTTTGAACTGCAATTTCCTTAACCTTCAGTATAAAGGGAGTGGAATGACTTGACCCATACAGTGACCATTTCATTTAAACATACTTATTTGCATCATAGATAAATCATCAAGAGAATTACAATCATAATTCAGATAATTTCTTTAAGAAATGCCATTCAGTCAAACATCTCTTTAGAAACATTTAAAAAAACCGCCACTCGGGCCAAGTAAATCATTTAAAAATGAACTTTACATCAAATAACCAGGAAATCAATTACTTTCATATAGATTGAAAACCGCCCCTCCCGGGCGAGATATTACCAAACAACTTTACAATGTTATAGACAGTTTAATCAATAATAACCCAGTTATTTCCCCATCAAAATTGATATACACCACTAAGGCTGAATTGCACCGCTATTTTAGAAAACGGTTTAAATTAAGACACATTCTTCTAGAAATCCCTCAAAATTCTGAAGACAAATATTTAAAACATTTAACTCGGGCAACCTTGCAGAGCCACCACAAGTTTTAGAAAACTGCAGCTTGTACAATAACTGAGGCCCGAGACTGCGAGGCTGCGACTTGGCCACTAACGGTGGAGGCGACTGAGTACTTCTCTTCGAATTAACATGTGGACTCCGTTTGTACTTCCACCCCGTTCAGAGCGTCGAAATCGGAACTAAACAGTACACGCGAGCTCAGGCGATGTCCACCGCCCGTACGCCCGTTAGTATTAAAAGGGGTGGCTCTGCACTTCGGTGGCCCACTGCTTCCGATCTCTGAAACACAAATCAGAAGCGAGAACAGGGAACCAAACAAACCTTCCTTCACCTTAATACTCATACTTATACAGAAAACAATAATAAAACTGATTTCATTCCTTTAAACAGAACCACGTACACGAATGATGCAAACGGAACTGGCTCATTAAAACCCAAGCATCACATGGAGCACCTTATGTGGGCCTGTAAGGTACCACACCGCAATCTTTAGACACGGAATATAGATCGTTCGGTAAGGCTGCGCACACGTATCATTGTTTTAGACACTTTCCAGCTGAAGTAAGAACAATAGTCTTAAGGAGCGAAACACACAATAAGAGGCATGAAATATCATATCACAGTCCTTGCACCGCTTTGCTGCCTCAAGATCAATCATAATTATATTTCACTAATCGTTGGTAGGACTTGAATTACTTAACTTGATGCCAGCTCCTGGATCGATGTGGTGAAGACACCAGACGTTGCTTAGTCCGGTAGTAACAGCGTATTCCTTCACGGAAGCGAGCACATGCATAGCTTCACGAGGTTGCCAAGAAGCCACAGCGCCGGCCCGCTATTACTGGCCCCAGTACGATCAAGCGCCAACTGCCGCCCGCACCCAGGCACACCGCGCTCGCTGTCGTCTCTCCAACGTCTCGCTAACACGCGCACTTCCGCGTCCGTGTCCAACGTTGTTGTCTCTTTCCACTCCGTACTGCCCCACTATATCCTCATCCGGCCCACGCTCCAAGGACAAACTTCTGCCAGAGGGAATCTATAGTGCCTAATCCAAAGATATCCCTGGCGCCAGTCCCGCCACGGCTCAAATGTAATGCGTGCTTTCCGATTCGACATACAGCAAAATAATAGAAACACCTTTTGTACCTACGTACCGGCATTGCATACGTTTTTAGACACACATCTCTACAACACTATATACACACACACACATCTACATCTACATCTATATACATACTCCGCAATCCACCATACAGTGCTTGGCGGAGGGTACCTCGTAGCACAACTAGCATCTTCTCTCCCTGTTCCACTCCCAAACAGAACGAGGGAAAAATGACTGCCTATATGCCTCTGTACGTGCCCTAATCTCTCTTATCTTTGTGGTCCTTCCGCGAAATGTAAGTTGGCGGCAGTAAAACTGTACTGCAGTCAGCCTCAAATGCTGGTTCTCTAAATTTCCTCAGTAGCGATTCACGAAAAGAACGCCTCCTTTCCTCTAGAGACTCCCACCCGAGTTCCTGAAGCATTTCCGTAACACTCGCGTGATGATCAAACCTACCAGTAACAAATCTAGCAGCCCGCCTCTGAATTGCTTCTATGTCCTCCCTCAATCCGACCTGATAGGGATCCCAAACGATCGAGCAGTCCTCAAGAATAGGTCGTATTAGTGTTTTATAAGCGGTCTCCTTTACAGATGAACCACATCTTCCCAAAATTCTACCAACTAACCGAAGACGACTATCCGCCTTCCCCACAACTGCCATTACATGCTTGTCACACTTCATATCGCTCTGCAATGTTACGCGCAAATATTTAATCGACGTGACTGTGTCAAGCGCTACACTACTGATGGAGTATTCAAACATGACAGGATTCTTTTTCCTTTTCATCTGCATTAATTTACATTTTTCTATATTTATATTCTTTACACCAACCACAAATTCTGTCCAAGTCATCTTGTATCCTCCTACAGTCACCTTCCCGTACACGACAGCATCATCAGCAAACAGCCGCACATTGCTATCCACCCTATCCAAAAGATCATTTATGAAGATAGAAAACAACAGCGGACCTACCACACTTCCCTGGGGCACTCGAGATGATACCCTCATCTCCAATGAACATTCACCATCGAGGACAACGTACTGGGTTCTATTACTTAAGAAGTCTTCGAGCCACTCACATACTTGGGAACCAATCCCATATGCTCCTGCCTTAGTTTGCAGTGGGGCACCGACTCAAACGCTTTCCGGAAGTCAGGGAATATGGCATCCGTCTGATACCCTTCATCCATGGTTCGCAAGATACAGACGTCTCGTGAAACTACTAGCTTGTGCACTCAACTTCACTCATCATAACAAAGCTGCTGATATGTGAGCGAAACAGGGGTCGACAGCTAGTATTTTATAAAACAACCACGGAACCCTCCAATGTTAGTTACTACCGATATAACTTTAAGTGACTATTCCAGTACGTGCTGCCAAGATGACGTTGACACTGCGGAGTTCTTGCAGCTGCGGCCTACACGATCTTTGTCGGTCCGGCTTGCTCCAGGTGAGCGACGAGGTGGTGAGCTTCTCTCGGCGCAGCCACAGCGGGGGCGGCGGGGGCGGCTCGTCGTCGTCCTCGTCGGCGTCTCGTCGGCGGCGGCCGGCGCTCAACGCCCGCGAGAGGAATCTCCGCCGCCTCGAGAGCAACGAGCGGGAGCGCATGCGCATGCACTCGCTCAACGACGCCTTCCAGGTGAGGCGCCGGCCGCCACCTGCTGCGCGAGCCTTCCCAGAGTACACTGCTCGCCGCTAAAACTGCAACTTATTCTGCCTTCAAGTATGGTATACAGGGTGCGGCGCTTGTATCCGGACAAATTTCGATTTCTATTTCCCGCCAAATCGTAGTTTCGCCGGATGTCGCGATTGGCGTTCTTGAAATCAAGTGAACAGTCAGATGTTACGGACAAGTGCAGAGTACAATCGAATAGCCGCCATTATCGAAAATCTCGCTCCGGCCGTTCGCCGTCTGAAATACACTTGTGCTCGTAAATTAAGGATAATTGCAGATTGTGGTGCCACACAACGTAGCACTACACAAAACTGGCGCTAATAGCATAGGCACTTAGGGAACACACACGACACAGATCTGTAAGTCCACGGTATTGGTGATAAGTTGAGAAAACCGTCCGAAACACATGTGCTACAAAACGCCACTGTTTCCTGCGCATATACCCCGGCATCAATATGGGATATGATCACCGTGCCCACGTACACAGGCCGCACAACGGGTTGGCATACTCTGGATTAGGTGCTCGAGCAGCTGCCAGGGTATAGCCTCCCATTCTTGCACCAGTGCCTGTCGGAGCTTCTGAAGTGTCCTAGGGGGTTGAAGACGTGCAGCGATACGTCGACTGAGAGCATCCCAGACGTGCTCGCCTGATATCTTCTGTTTCAAGGCACTCCTCCACAATGGCAGCTCGGTAGGGCCGTGCGTTATCATCCATCAAGAGGAAGGTGGCACCACTACACAACTGAAAAGGTGGACATACTGACCTGTTACAGTCCCTGTGTCAACGACATGCAGGGGTGTACGTGCACCAATCATAATCTCACCCCACTCCATCAAACCACGAGACCTCCACACAGGTCCCTTTCAAGGACATTGAGGGGTTGGTATCTGGTTCCCTGTTCACGCCAGATGAAAACCCGCTGAGAATCACTATTCAGACTATACCTTGACTCGTCTGTGAACATAACCTGGGACCACTGTTCCAATGGCCATGCACTGTGTTCTTGACACCAGGCTTTACGGGCTCTCCTGTGAGAAGGGGTCAGTGGAATGCACGTTGCAGGTCTCCGGGCGAATAAACCAAGTCTGTTCAGTCGTCTGTAGACTGTGTGTCTGGAGACAACTGTTACAGTAGGTGCGGTAAGGTCCCGAGAAAAGCTACCTGCAGTACTCCGTGGCCGTCTGCGGGCACTGATGGTGAGATATCGGTCTTCCTGTGGTGTTTTACGCTGTGGATGTCCCATACTGTAGTGCCTGGATACGTTTGATGTCTGCAGGAATCATTGCCATAATCTTGAGATCACACTTTGTGGCACACGGAGGGCTACGACCTGTTGTATTTGACCAGCCTCCAATCGCCCTAGTATTCTACCCCTCATAACATCACCAATAGTGGTCTTTGAGCCATTTTCAACTCACAATCATCATTAGCACGTCGGAGAATGTCTGCACACTTCCTCGCTGCAGCATACTCTGACATGCACCAACACACCTCTGCATAAGTGGACTGCTGCCAGCGCCACCGTGTGACGACCGCAGTCCAAATGCACCGCATGGTCATACCCCGAGGTGATTTAAACCCGCAAACCGCCCACCAGAGCGATGTTTCACCATGTATCAGCATTATCCTTACTTTATGAGCATCAGTGTAGCTCGATTCTTCGGTTACCTGAGATCAGCCATTTACGATATTGTGGCCAAGTATAATGCTTTGTTAAAGTGTGGGGTTCACGTGATAGGTGTGTGCAGTGAGGGTGACATCATGCCACCACATTTCTTTGAAAAGGGAAGAACTGTGAGAAAAGAAGTTCATCTGGAAGTCGTGAAACCGTGGATGGTGACTGTTGTGGCTGCACCCTCTTGTACTGTTTAGAGGCTGGATGAGGAGAGGGTGGTATGATAGGTGGGTGGTCGGTTTCCTCTCACTACAACGCAAAATGCACACATGGTTAAAATACACTTTCCTACAGGAACCAATTGAGTCCTTAACTTCAATTATGTCCAATCTGAAGTTCTGTGGTTAACAGCAGTCAAATAACATGTACTAATTCTTGAATCTTGTCCGTGCTCATATCACAGCTATATACAATGACTAACGTTCCCTCACAGCAAACTTGTGAGGCGACGACTGTCACTGTGGACGACGTATTGAGGTGCAATGCGAATTGAGTCCCGATAAGATGTACTGAGGTTGAGAGACTGAGTGGTTGAGGCAGCTCGGTCGGCGATGTCGGCCTACATGCACGCTGCCCAGGGGACGTTATCGGCACGTAGCTTGGGGGAGTGTCTTGGTTTTCTCTTGCCTTGGGAGCGCTTACTTCAGCGCCTGCTACACAATGTGCCCTAGTGCCGACGGGTGTGCTGGCGAAAGCGTACGCCAGCACAGTAACTGTGGCCTCAGGGTGACAATATGTCTTTCAACACGGCGTTGCACTGGCTCACACGAGCCATTTACTTCAAAACTGCCTCTCAGATAACATTGGCATGTTCAGGTCAAAGAAAGTACGAACTTGAACCTCCTCGATTACTACACTACTGGCCATTAAAATTGCTACACCAAGAAGAAATGCAGGCGATGAACGGGTATTCATTGGACAAATATATTATACTAGAACTAACATGCGATTAGTACCCGTGGTCTAGGGGTAGCGTCTTTGATTCATAATCCCCGCCATTGCCTAAATTTTGATAAATAATCAGCATTAGCGGCCGAAGACTTCCGGCATAAGAAGTCAGCCTCATTCTGCCAATGGCCTTGTAAAAGAGGGCGGAGGAGCGGATAGAGGTTCAGGGCACTCTCTTGTCCTAGGGGTGGGAAATTGCCCCTAAAGGCGGAAGAATCAGTAATGATCAACGACATGAGGAAGCAGAAGGCAATGGAAACCACTGCATTAAAGACACGTAACGTGTATTCACAGGACATGTGGCCTGTAATTGAAGAAGTGTCATGATGATCTCTCCATTGGTAAAAGATTCCGGAATAGTCCCCCATTCGGATCTCCGGGAGGGGACTGCCAAGGGGGAGGTTACCATTAGAAAAAGATTGAATAATCAACGAAAGGATAACGTTCTACGAGTCGAGGCGTGGAATGTCAGAAGCTTGAACGTGGTAGGGAAACTAGAAAATCTGAAAAGGGAAATGCAAAGGCTCAATCTAGATATAGTAGGGGGTCAGTGAAGTGAAGTGGAAGGAAGACAAGGATTTCTGGTCAGATGAGTATCGGGTAATATCAACAGCAGCAGAAAATGGTATAACAGGTGTAGGATTCGTTATGAATAGGAAGGTAGGGCAGAGGGTCTGTTACTGTGAACAGTTCAGTGACTGGGTTGTTCTAATCAGAATCGACAGCAGACCAACACCGACAACGATAGTTCAGGTATACATGCCGACGTCGCAAGCCGAAGATGAACAGATAGAGAAAGTGTATGAGGATATTGAAAGGGTAATGCAGTATGTAAAGGGGGGCGAAAATCTAATAGTCATGGGTGACTGGAATGCAGTTATAGGGGAAGGAGTAGAAGAAAAGGTTACAGGAGAATATGGGCTTGGGACAAGGACTGAAAGAGGAGAAAGACTAATTGAGTTCTGTAACAAGTTTCAGCTAGTAATAGCGAATACCCTGTTCAAGAATCACAAGAGGAGGAGGTATACTTGGAAAAGGCCGGGAGATACGGGAAGATTTCGATTAGATTACATCATGGTCAGACAGAGATTCCGAAATCAGATACTGGATTGTAAGGCGTACCAAGGAGCAGATATAGACTCAGATCACAATATAGTAGTGATGAAGAGTAGGCTGAAGTTCAAGACATTAGTCAGGAAGAATCAATACGCAAAGAAGTGGGATACGGAAGTACTAAGGAATGACGAGATACGTTTGAAGTTCTCTAACGCTATAGATACAGCAATAAGGAATAGCGCAGTAGGCAGTACAGTTGAAGAGGAATGGATATCTCTAAAAAGAGCCAACACCGAAGTTGGGAAGGAAAACATAGGTAAAAAGAAGGTAGCTGCGAAGAAACCATGGGTAACAGAAGAAATACTTCAGTTGATTGATGAAAGGAAGAAGTACAAACATGTTCCGGGAAAATCAGGAATACAGAAATACAAGTCGCTGAGGAATGAAATAAATAGGAAGTGCAGGGAAGCTAAGACGAAATGGCTGCAGGAAAAATGTGAAGACATCGAAAAAGATATGATTGTCGGAAGGACAGACTCAGCATACGGGAAAGTCAAAACAACCTTTGGTGACATTAAAAGCAACGGTGGTAACATTAAGAGTGCAACGGGAATTCCACTGTTAAATGCAGAGGAGAGAGCAGATAGGTGGAAAGAATACAATGAAAGCCTCTATGAGGGTGAAGATTTGTCTGATGTGATAGAAGAAGAAACAGGAGTCGATTTAGAAGAGATAGGGGATCCAGTATTAGAATCGGAATTTAAAAGAGCTTTGGAGGACTTACGGTCAAATAAGGCAGAAGGGATAGATAACATTCCATCAGAATTTCTAAAATCATTGGGGGAAGTGGCAACAAAACGACTATTCACGTTGGTGTGTAGAATATATGAGTCTGGCAATATACCATCCGACTTTCGGAAAAGCATCATCCACACAATTCCGAAGACGGCAAGAGATGACAAGTGCGAGAATTATCGCACAATCAGCTTAACAGCTCATGCATCGAAGCTGCTTACAAGAATAATATACAGAAGAATGGAAAAGAAAATTGAGAATGCGCTAGGTGACGATCAGTTTGGCTTTAGGAAAAGTAAAGGGACGAGAGAGGCAATTCTGACGTTACGGCTAATAATGGAAGCAAGGCTAAAGAAAAATCAAGACACTTTCATAGGATTTGTCGACCTGGAAAAAGCGTTTGACAATGTAAAATGGTGCAACCTGTTCGAGATTCTGAAAAAAGTAGGGGTAGGCTATAGGGAGAGACGGGTCATATACAATATGTACATCGAGGAAGCAATGACGGAAATAAAAGAAAGGTTCAGGAGTGGAATTGAAATACAAGCTGAAAGGATATCAATGATACGATTCGATGATGACATTGCTATCCTGAGTGAAAATGAAGAAGAATTAAATGATCTGCTAAATGGAATGAACAGTCTAATGAGTACACAGTATGGTTTGAGAGTAAATCGGAGAAAGACGAAGGTAATGAGAAGTAGTAGAAATGAGAAAAGCGAGAAACTTAACATCAGGATTGATGGTCAAGAAGTCAATGAAGCTACCTAGGCAGTAAAATAACCAATGACGGACGGAGCAAGGAGGACATCAAAAGCAGACTCGCTATGGCAAAAAAGGCATTTCTGGCCAAGAGAAGTCTACTAATATCAAATACCGGCCTTAATTTGAGAAACAAATTTCTGAGCATGTACGTCTGGAGTACAGCATTGTATGGTAGTGAAACATGGACTGTGGGAAAAACGGAACAGTAGAGAATCAAAGCATTTGAGATGTGGTGCTATAGACGAATGTTGAAAATTAGGTGGACTGATAAGGTAAGGAATGAGGAGGTTCTACGCAGGATCGGAGAGGAAAGGAATATGTGGAAAACACTGATAAGGAGAAGGGTCAGGATGATAAGACATCTGCTATGACATGAGGGAATGACTTCCATGGTACTAGAGGGAGCTATAGAGGGCAAAAACTGTAGAGGAAGACAGGGATTGGAATACGTCAAGCAAATAATTGAGGACGTAGGTTGCAAGTGCTACTCTGAGATAAAGTGGTTAGCACACGAAAGGAATTCGTGGCGGGCAGCATCAAACCAGTCAGTAGACTGATGACCAAAAAAAAAGACATGTGATTACATTGTCACACAATTTGGGTGCATAGATCCAGAGAAATCAGTACCCAGAACAACCACCTCTGGCCGTAATAACGGCCTTGACACCCCTGGTCATTGAGTCAAACAGACCTTGGATGGCGTGTACAGGTACAGCTGCCCATGAAGCTTCAACACGATACCACAGTTCATCAAGATTAGAGACTGGCGTATTGTGACGAGCCAGTTGCTCGGCCACCATTGACCAGACGTTTTCAGTTTGTGAGAAATCTGGAGAATGTGCTGGCTAGGGCAGCAGTCGAACATTTTCTGTATCCAGGGAGGCCCGTATAGGAGCTGCAACATGCGGTCGTGCATTATCCTGCTGAAATTTAGGGTTTCGCAGGGATCGAATGAAGGGTAGAGACACGGGTCGTGACACATCTGAAATGTAACATCCACTGTTCTAAGTGCCGTCAATGCGAACAAGAGGTGACCGAAACGTGTAACCAATGGCACCCCATACCATCACGCCGGGTGATACGCCAGTATAGTGATGACGAATATACGCTTCCAATGTGCGTTCACCACGATGTCGCCAAACACGGATGCGACCATCATGATGCTGTAAACCGAACATGGATTCATCCGAAAAAATAACGTTTTGCCAATCCTGCACCTAGGTTCGTCGTTGAGTACACCATCGCAGGCGCTCCTGACTGTGATGCAGCGTCAAGGGTAACCGCAGCCATGGTCTCCTAGCTGATAGTCCATGCCGCTGCAAACGTCGTCGAACTGTTCGTGCAGATGGTTGTTGTCTTGCAAACGTCCCCATTTGTTGACTCAGGGATCGAGACGGGGCTGCACGATCCGTTACAGCCATGCGAATAAGATGCCTGTCATCTCGACTGCTAGTGATACGAGGCCGTTGGGATCCAACACGGCGTTCCATATTACACTCCTGAACCCACCGATTCCATATTCTGCTAACAGTCGTTGGATCTAGGCCAACGTGAGCAGCAATGTCGCGATGCGATAAACCGCAATCGCGATAGGCTACAATCCGACCTTTATCAAAGTCGGAAACCTGATGCTACGCATTTCTCCTCGTTACACGAAGCATCACAACAACGTTTCAGCAGGCAACGCCGGTTAACTGCTGTTTGTGTATGAGAAATCGGTTGGAAACTTTCCTCATGTCAGCACGTTGTAGGTGTCGCCACCGGTGCCAGCCTTGTGTGAATGCTGTGAAAAGCTAATCATTTGCATATCACAGCATCTTCTTCCTGTCGGTTAAATTTCGCGTCTGTGGCACGTCATCTTCGTGGTGTAGCAATTTTAATGGCCAGTAGTGTATGTTTGGAGCGTAGTCGAAAGAGTTACCAATAAGACGACGTACCCTAACGTCGCATCTCTACGCACCGCTATGGAAGCAGCATTCACGAATATGGACAGCGCTGTTTTAAAGGGGGCTTGCGATCGCTTGATGACAAGTTTGGAGGCGGTTATTGCGGCTGAAGGGGGTTACATCGAGTAATGTTACTCTTGAAAGGTACTACTACTTATATGTTAAGGATTTGCATTTTCATTTGTATTTTGTTTCAGTAAATTTGGTTTAAAAAGAAAATGTTTCATTTGTCCGGATTTAAGCGCCGCACCCTGTCTAAGAGCATAGAAAACGAGATTAAAAAGATTTGTGGTGGGTGTACAGGGCACGAAATTTAGCAGACGGTGTTCCCACCTCTGGCGTCAACAACGGCTCTGAGCTGAACTGTGCTCAGAAGTCAGGTATCGGACCTAACGGTACCAGTGGTGCCTGTACTATCGGACATCTCTGACAGAGCAGACAACATTCATACGTATAATTATATAGGCGCGACGACTGTTTGATGAAAAAAATTGCAGTGCAGACGCAGAATCTAAGAGCCTACACCTGTGGGAATCAGATATCAGCGAGCAGTGGATTAATGGGCGGGGGCTGTTGCGGTGTGACGAGCCGGAAGCTGGGTGTTTGGGTATGAGGGAAAGTGTGTCCGAATGGCCGAGTAGTTAAGGTAACCACTCTAGAGAAGCGGAGTATCCGTGTTTGAGCCCCAGTCCAGCAAAAATTTTCAACTCTCGCCGTTGCACTGCCGTAATACCCTCTCCGACTGATAGCCGTTATTTCCTATGTCATTCCAATCCTGTTTTCTTTCCATTACTTTCATCGCAATTATTCAGGTATCGAGACGTCACTTCATGTCGCTTCTACATATACGTGTACATCTACATACAACCTTGGAAAGCCACTGAATCATAAGGTGAATAGTGTTGGGTACGTTAGCCCACTGTTGGACACTTCAGTCTACATGGCTACTCTGCAATTTACAATTAAGTGCCTGTCACAGTGTTCAACAAACCACGTACAGGCTAGTCTCTACCGTTCCACTCTCGAAGAGAGAGCAGGAACGAAGAACACTTAAATCTTTCCGGGCTAGCTCTAGTTATCATTATGATCATTTCTGTCTATGGACGTGTGCGCCAACGAAATATTTGCGCATTCGGATGAGAAAGTTGTTGACTGAAATTTCGGAAATGATTCTCCAGTAACGAAAAACACCTTTGTTGTAATGATTTCCTTCTCAACTTGCGTATCTTATCTGTGACATTCTATTCCCTTTTTCGTGATAATACAAAACGAGCTGCCCTTCTTTGAACTATTTCGATGTCCTCTGTCAATGCTAGACGCTGCGGATCCCAAACTGCGCAAAAGAGGGCTGACAATCGTAGTGTAGCGAGTGCCATTAGTTGACCTGCTGCATCTTCTAAGTTTCCTGCCAGTAAATCGCAGTGTTTGGTTTACTTTCCCCAAAGTAATTTATAAGTGATCATTCCAGCTCAAGTTATTCGTAATAGTAGTCACAAAGGATTTAGTGGAATTCACAGCCTTCAGAGATGTGTAATTTGTCATGTAACTTAATTTTAGCGGATTCAATTTATTATTCATGTGGATGACTTCACACTTTCCATTATATAGTTGGTTGGCTGGTTGATTAGCGGAAGGGGAGCAAACAGTCAGGTCATCGATCCAATCGGTTTAGGGAAGGATTGGGAAGGAAATCGGCCGTGCCCTTTCAAAGGAACCATCCGGGCATTTTCTTGAAGCGATTTAGGGAAATCGCGGAAAACCTAAATCAGGATGGCCGGACGCGGGTTTGAACCGTTGTCCTACCGAATGCTACTCCAGTGTGCTAACCACCTATATAACCTCGCTCGGTTGTACAGTCAAATGCCACTATCCACACCACACAGATATCTTCTACAAATCATTCTGCAAATGGTTTTGATCGTCGGATGACTTTACAAGACGACAGCGTCATGTGCAAACAATTTAAGAGGGCTGCTCAGATTGTCTATTAAATCATTTATATATATTAGGAACAGCAGAGGTCCGGTAACAGTTCCTTGGGAACGCCAGATATCACTTCTGTTTCACGCGATCACATTCCGTCAATTACTGCGAACTGTAAAATTTCCGGCAGGAAATCACGAATGCGGTCGCACAACTGATACTCCCAGGCAAACAGTTTGACTGGAAGTCGCTTGTGAAGAACGGTGTCAGAAACCTTCTGGGCCGGCCGCTGTGGCTGATCGGCTCTAGGTGCTTCAGCCTGGAACCGCGCTGCTGCTAAAGTCGCAGGTTCGACTCCTGCCTCGGGCATGGATGTGTGTGATATCCTTAGGTTAGTTAGATTTAGGTAGTTCTAATTCTATGGGACTGGTGACCTCAGATATTAAGTCCGATAGTGCTTAGAGCCACTTGAGCCATTTTTTAAACCTTCTGGAAATCTAGAAATATGGAGCAATTTGAGATCCCTTGTCGATAACACTCACTACTTCATTACGTCCTTTTTCTGTTGCAGCTGTGAGAAGGAAATGCGTCTCTATGCTTCCGTACGAGTCGTGATTTCTCATTGCTTGTCTTCGTTGTCCTGAGGCGAAATGTGCGTTGGTTGTAGCAGAATCGCTATGCAGCCAGCCATAAAAGTCGCTTCTCTAAACTTTGCAATAGTGTTCCGCGAAAACAACGTCGCGTTCCCTCCAGGGATTCCCACTTGAGTTCACACAACATTACCGAATTTCTCGCGTGTTGGCGAACCTACCGGTGTCAAATCTAGCAGCATGCCTCTGAAATGCTGCAATGTCTTCCCTTGGTTATCCCAAACACTCGAGCAGTACTCACGAATGTGTCGCACAAGTGATCTATACCTCGTCTCCTTCATAAATGAGCTACACATTCCTAGATTTCTCCCAGAGAGTCTAAGTCGACCATTCACCTTCACTAGAACCTACTTTAGGAGCTGATTCCAATTCAGATCACTACACTTGCGTGTTTAATTGACGTGATTGTAGCAAACGGCACACCACTAGTACTGCATTCGAGTATTATAGGATTGTTTTTCCTACTTGTCTAAATTAGCTTGCATTTTCCTACACCGTCCGCCCAAAAATCTTCGAGACTTATTTTATTCCTGGCGCATAAGCACCGTAAGAGCAGTTAGTACAGTGACAGCTTGGACGAACAACTGTAAACAACAGCTGTGCATTCGACACGTGAGATGCGAGCAGTCAGTGTTCAGTTGTGGACGTGCGACAGTAGTATGTCAACGTTCTTCTGTTACAAATCATAATGGAGCAACATCTCTAATTTAGGTGTTCAAGACCTACTCCACATTGTTTTGAAGAGGAGAAAAGTGTTGCCAACGTTTGTCATGCTCAGTTTGACCACCAAACAAAAAATGACAGATGGACACCTGCCACGACTTGATTGAAATGTAAAACATGGAAAGTTCTTTTCTATAATTTCTTTCGTTCACCATACGAGACGAGATGTCATGTTATCAATGTGAACGTACCACAGGCTGACAAAGTGCAGAACGCTTTGACGACATAACTGCGTTTCAAGCGAATGTTATTTTCAAGTTCAACTACATCCCAAAGTAGGACTTTTCTGACGGTTTTACATGGTTGTATGAACGTTCTGTGCGTTGTAATCAGTTGGGAGGCAGCCTACGTAGAACATCCGAATCATTAATCCACCATCTTAACATTATGTTTTATTATCCAGCCTCACTACTTTTTGGACTGTGTACAATTAGAGCAAGCTGTGATTCATCACACCAAATAGAAACTTTGTCCAGTCCATCAAATGGTTCAAATGGCTCTGAGCACTATGGGACTCAACTGCTGTGGTCATAAGTCCCCTAGAACTTAGAACTACTTAAACCTAACTAACCTAAGGACAGCACACAACACCCAGCCATCACGAGGCAGAGAAAATCCCTAACCCCGCCGGGAATCGAACCCGGGAACCCGGGCGTGGGAAGCGAGAACGCTACCACACGACCACGAGATGCGGGCTCCAGTCCATCCCGTATCCTCTTGCACTCAGTGACGACGCCTCCTAACACTACAGCATTGTCAGCGAACAGTCACAGATTGCTGCTCATCCTATGAGTCAGATGGTTTATTTACTGGGTGGTTACAATTAAACTGACGGTGTTCTCCGTATAGCAGTGCGGTCTGCATACATCGCAAGACGCTGAAACATCGCAAGTTTGTTCATAGATCAGTAAGTAATGAAGTAATGAATGTTATCGACAAGGGATCTCAAATTGCTCCATATTTCTGGATTTCCAGAAGGTTTCTGACACCGTTCCTCACAAGCGACTTCCAGTCACACTGTTTGCCTGTGGAGTATCAGTTGTGCAACCGCAAT
This sequence comes from Schistocerca serialis cubense, assembly GCF_023864345.2. NCBI lineage: Eukaryota > Metazoa > Arthropoda > Insecta > Orthoptera > Acrididae > Schistocerca > Schistocerca serialis. The sequence goes on from NC_064641.1 coordinate 138,989,931, forward strand.
CGTGATTTCCTGCCGGAAATGTTACAGTTCGTAGTAATTGACGGAGTGTGAGCGTGTGAAACACAAGTGATATCTGGTGTTCCTAAGGAACTGTTACAGGACCTCTCCTGTTCCTAATATATATAAAAGATTTAGGAGACAATCTGAGCAGCCCTCTTAAATTGTTTGCACATGACGCTGTCGTCTCGCAAAGCCATCAGACGATCAAAACCAGTTGCAGAATGATTTAGAGAAGAAATCTGCGTGGTGCGGATAGTGGCATTTGACTGTACAACCGAGCGAGGTTACATAGGTGGTAAGCACACTGGAGTAGCATTCGGTAGGACGACGGTTCAAACCCGCGTCCGGCCATCCTGATTTAGGTTTCCCGTGGTTTCCCTAAATCGCTTCAGGAAAATGCCTGGATGGTTCCTTTGAAAGGGCACGGCCGATTTCCTTCCCAATCCTTCCCTAACACGATTGGACCGTTGACCTGACCGTTTGATCCCCTTCCCCAAACCAACCAATCAACCAACTATTTAATGGTAAGCTGGAAGACGTCCCGCTCTCTACAAGACCACACATGTTGTTCCAACATGACGGAACGCCGACACATTTCAGTCGCCGTGTGCGTCGATTCCTGGACCTACGGTTCCCAGAATCGTGGATTGGCAGAGGTGGTCCTGTACCACGGCCTGCTCGATCCCCAGATATGTCCCCTCTGGACTTTTTTGTGTGGGGAGAGATGTGCAACCCTGTTTACGCAACTCCTGTTGCATCAGAAGAGGATCTTGTTGCCCGGATAGTAGCAGCAGCAGGAACAATTCAGGATACTCCTGGGGTTTTTGCCCGTGTCAGACAGAAAATAATCCGAGGGTGTAATCTTTGTTTACGTGTCAATGGAGGCATTTTTGAAAATCTACTGTAATTGAAATTGGGTTGTGTTAATGTGTTGTCTCTTAGTCATACAAAATATGGAAATTCTGTAAATGTTTTGCCCCTCTTCGTCTGTGAGAAGCGCCATGAAAGTTATTCCATGATATCTTGACACCGATATACACTGAAGAACCAAAGAAAATGGTACAGCTGCCTAATATCGTGTAGGGCCCCCATGAGCACGTAGACGTGCCACAACACGACGTGGCATGGACTCGACCGATGTCTGAAGTAATACTGGAGGGAGCTGACACCATGAATCCTGCAAGACTGTCCATAAATCCGTAACAGTGCGACGGGGTGGAGATCTCTTCTGAACAGCACGATCCGAGGTATCCCAGATATGCTCAATAATGTTCATGTCTGGGGAGTTTGGTGGCCAGTGGATGTGTTTAAACTCAGAAGAGTGTTCCTGGAGCCATTCTGTAACAATTCTGGACCTTGGGGTGTAGCATTGTCCTGATGGAATTGGCCACGTCCGTCGGAACGCACAATGGACATGAGTGGATGCAGGTGATCAGACAGGATGCTTGCGTACTTGTCACCTGTCAGAGTCGTATCTAGACGTATCAGGGGTCCCATATCATTCCAACCACACACGCTCCATACCATTGCAGCGCCTCCACCATCTTGAACAATCCCCTGCTGAAATTCAGAATCCATGAAGTTGTCTCCACATCCATACGCGTCTATCCGCTCGATACAGTTTGAAACAAGACTCGTCCGCTTAGGGAACATGTTTCCAGTCATCAACAGTCCAATGTCGGTGTTGACGGATCCAGGTGTTGTGCAGTCATCAAGGCTACACAAGCGAACCTTCGGCTCTGAAAGCCCGTATGGATGATGTTTCGTGAATGGTTCGCACGCTGACACTTTTTGACGGCCCAACACTAAAATCTGCAGAAACTTGCGTCGGGGTTGCAGTTTTGTCACGATGTACGATTCTCTTCTGTCGCCATTGGTCCCGTGCTTGTAGGATCTTTTTCGGCGACAGCGATGTCGGAGATTTGACGTTTTACTGGGTTCCTGATATTCACGGTACAACCATGAAATAGTCATACGGGGAAATGCCCACTTCATCGCTACCTCCGAGATGCTGTGTCCCAAGGTTCGAACGCCGACTACAACACCACGTTCAAACTCCCTTACATCTTGCCAACCCGCATGTGTAACAGCAGTAACCGATCTGACAACTGCGCCAGACACTTGTCTCATATAGGCGTTGTCGACCACAGCTCCATACTTGCCCGTTCAGATATCACTGTATTTGAATACTCATGCCTATTAAATGTATTTTACTTCAGTCTTTGATCAAAGTATGAATTCTTTAGACAATGACCGGTTGCAGTCCGTGATGACCATCATCAGATCTTTTTTACACCATGTCCTAAAGTGGTTAGGCCGTAATGGCATCGTCAAAACATATAAATATAATCAGCATGGCATCGTCATAAAGATCTAAAATAAGGTGTAGAATAGGCCGCATCGTCCACACAGTCATTATTGCATGGTGACACATGCCTATACAAGTTTCTTTGGCGCTTTAGTGTACCATCACGTCCTCTACTTCAGTCAGTCTTTTCCATATATTCCTTTACTCCCGATTCAGTCCACCAACTCTACGGGTCAAGCCTGCTCTCGTAGACAAAATCAGACGATATGCTGAACACAGTGCTAGGTTGAAGCCAGGGAAAGCTGTCAGTGGCTGTCGGGTACTTCCGCTTTGCATTGTTGCAGCTTCTTTCATGAGCTACCACGACGTCCTCAAGGACTGTGCGAATAATATGCGTTTTGGTGCGAGGGAAGGTCAAGAAAGATGATTTGTAGGTGCGCTTTGTTGGCAATGTAAAGCCAATAATTTCGTCGACAACGAAAGTATTACAATGCAAGTTAGTATTAATGCACAGCAGTGGAATATACTTCGAAAATAAAAATCCCGTTGCAATTCGAAAAATGCAAAATTTGAATTATTTTAATAGAATTACTTTAAATATATTCTTCACACATTTGAAAATACACACAATTTTATGTCAGCGCTTCATTGCTTCCAACGTTCTCAAAATATTTCACCATCGTGTTCACTTAGTCTTAATAGTGTTTTTTTTCAGTTGGAAACTGCTAACTTTAATTTTCCGCCAATAAAGTGAGAAGTGCAATGCCAAGTCCTCGGTAGCACGAGACCTGAAGCATGTGTCACATTTGCTGTGTGCTAAACTGCCCCTGGCTCAGCTTATTAAAGTGGAGGTCACACTTCCTCGCAGTAAATCTGGTTAGTTTGTGGTTCTCGCTATACCGCATCTTACCCTTTCTCTGGGTGGTGTCCCTGCCGCTAACAGAAGGGGTTCCGGATGCTTATTTCCGAGTAATCAATAGCTCTGATGAGAACCAATCAACGGCTCGATCCGTCTGGCAGAGAAATTGGTGGCTGTGCGGCTTCTTGAATGGGACGTGACGTCAATGGAAGCCCTGGCGCTAGCGCCACACAACGTGGTCCCCAGAGGGCGCCCGCACGTCACGACGCCTCCCAGCAAGTGGGCCGTAGCGTGCCGTACGTGTTCCTTACTGAGTAATGAGTGTTCCACGTACTGTTTCGTTGCTGCCCGAAACGTTTGCTTACTGGCGTGCTCTCTTTCCTGCACGTACATGTGCCCGACTCGGTAGTTCTCGTATTCGTCCAGTTGCCTGTTCTGAGTCGAGCAACTCGTTAGTGACATAGAGTACCGAATACGTATTGTGATTCGCCATGTTTTCTTTCCCGCAATCAATTCGTGCCCGACTCTGTCCGAATCGGTAGTAATCGTAAGCACCCAGTCTTTTTTCACACGCTATTGTTTCCGCCATGCGGCAGGCAAATCGACAGTTTTCCAATAGTCAACAGCGTTAAACGGGGATTTTAATGGGGTTACGGCGGGAGGCCAGAACACGGCTACTGCCGTCAAGCACGTGTTGAAGAGACAGTTTTAAGCTCGGAACCCATGTAAAAAATGTCATATTTCATAATTTTTTTGACTGATATCCAGTTTCTTTTATTTGCTTTTTTTTTTTATTTGTGGCCTTTGGACTTGATCCTCTCTGCCAGCCTTTGATGCATGTGTGCTACAAAATAAACGACATATCCAGTGACACACACACACACACACACACACACACACACACACACACACACACACACGTCAACTAATGACTCAAACAGAACATTTACATTGAAGTTAAAACCTTCTGGGTTATTAGGCCAAGTCATATTTCTTCTAAAATGTTCGACGTTTCGATCCCTCTGTTAGGATCTTCCTCAGGATCTTTTGGTGTCCACTACTGCTAGGTACAGTGTTCCAGCAGTAGTGGACACCGCCGGCCGAAGTGGCCGTGCGGTTAAAGGCGCTGCAGTCTGGAACCGCAAGACCGCTACGGTCGCAGGTTCGAATCCTGCCTCGGGCATGGATGTTTGTGATGTCCTTAGGTTAGTTAGGTTTAACTAGTTCTAAGTTCTAGGGGACTAATGACCTCAGCAGTTGAGTCCCATAGTGCTCAGAGCAATTTGAACCATTTGAAGTAGTGGACACCAAAAGATCCTGAGGAAGATCCTAGCAGAGGGATCGAAACGTCGAACATTTTAGAAGAAACATGACGCGGCCTAATAACCCAGAAGATTTTAACTTCAGTGACCACGGCCACGAAAGCCTGCAGACTTACAAGAAAGCCTGCAGATTTAAATAATATTTACATTGTTTGTAAATATCATACACTACTGGCCATTAAAATTGCTACACCAAGAAGAAATGCAGATGATAAACGGGTATTCATTGGACAAATATACTTTGCTAGAACTGACATGTGATTACATTTTCACGCAATTTGGGTGCATAGATCCTGACAACCACCTCTGGCCGTAATAACGGCCTTGATACGCCTGCGCATTGAGCTTGGATGGCGTGTACAGGTACAGCTGCCCATGTAGCTTCAACACGATACCACAGTTCATCAAGAGTAGTTCAAATGGCTCTGTGCACTATGGGACTTAACTTCTAAGGTCATCAGCCACTTAGAAACTTAGAACTCCTTAAACCTAACTAACCTAAGGACATCACACATACTCATGCCCGAGGCAGGATTCGAACCTGCGACCGTAGAGGTAGCGTGGTTCCAGATTAAAGCACCTAGAACTGTTCGGCCACTCCGACCGGCTCTAAGAGTAGTGACTGGCGTATTGTGACGAGCCAGTTATTTGACCACAATTGACCAGACGTTTTCAGTTGCTGAGAGATCTGGAGAATGTGCTGACCAGGGCAGCAGTTGAACATTTTCTGTATCCAGAAAGGCCCGTACAGGACCTGCAACATGCGGTGGTGCATTATCCTGCTGAAATGTAGGGTTTCGCAGGGATCGAATGAAGGGTAGACCCACGGGTCGTAACACATCTGAAATGTAACTCCACTGTTCGAAGTGCCGTCAGTGCGAACATGAGGTGACCGAGACGTGTAACCAATGGCACCCCATACCATCACGCCGGGTGATACGCCAGTATAGTGATGACGAATACACGCTTCCAATGTGCGTTCACAGCGATGTCGTCAATCACGGATGCGACCATCATGATGCTGTAAACATAACCTGGACTCATCCGAAAAAATAGCGTTTTGCCATTCCTGCATGCAGGTTCGTCGTTGAGTACACCATCGCAGGCGCTCCTGTCTGTGATGCAGCGTCAAGGGTAACTGCAGCCATGGTCTCCGAGCTGATAGTAGTCCATGCTGCTGCAAACGTCGTCGAACTGTTCGTGCAAATGGTTGTTGTCTTGCAAACGTCCCCATCTGTTGACCCAGGGATAGAGACGTGACTGCACGATCCGTTACAGCCATGCGGATAAGATGCCTGTCATCTCGACTGCTAGTGATACGAGGCCGTTGGGATACAGTACGGCGTTCCATATTACCCTCCTGAACCCACCGATTCCATATTCTGTGAACAGTCATTGGATCTCGTTCAACGCGAGCAGCAATGTCGCGATACGATAAACCGCAGTCGCTATAGGCTACAATCCGACCTTTATCAAAGTCGAAAACGTGATGGTACGCATTTCCCCTCCTTACACGAGGCATCACAACAACGTTTCACCAGGCAACACCGGTCAACTGCTGTTTGTGTATGAGAAATTGGTTGGTAAATTTCCTCATGTCAGCACGTTGTAGGTGTCGCCACCGGCTTCAACCTTGTGTGATTGCTCTGAAAAGCTAATCATTTGCTCCTGTCTGTAGCGCGTCATCTTCGTAATGTAGCAACTTTAATGGCCAATAGTGTAGTATTCAGCCGCTAAAATGTTCTATATAGAGGGTGATTCAGGTGCGCCTGACAATGTCGTTCTAAACAGCCTGCAATTCTATTTCTGGTTCTCAAAAAACACGCGTGAGATTTTCATCTTCTCTAGCTTGCTACACGCAAACCATCAGTCTTACAGAAAAAATGAACAGGACGTTTTCGTAGGAAATTTCACGTAGTTAAATTTTGCTCAGGGATACGTTTTCGCTAGAGGCCGTAGTTATAGAGTTGTTCAAGTAAAACGTAACGAAGTGGCCTTCAAATGCACCCCCACGCCCACATTCAGCGCCTACGGCTCAAGTTTTCTAGTATGTTGTACATGGCACTCTCTCCTACAAATGTACAATAATTTGCAACTACACGAATTATTTCACACATTCGACCTTCTTTGGTCTTTGGTCGACCACTTGCAAATTGTAAAAGTGACGTTTGTGTAAATTTTATCCAACAAGGTTGTGAATTTTAACAGCATAAACTAAACAATTACATAGTTGTACTTGTCACAGCTTCTGCATAAGAAAATACAGAACTTGTAAGTGTTACGTTCAGATTGCTTAGTCAACGTAATTTGTTTTAGCGTAACGTTTACAAAAGTCATTTTTCTTTCATTAGCCTCACGGGCACGTTTGAAACAACAGTACTAACGAAATAGCCGCCTACGCTGGTGGCGTAATAGCCCAATCAATAGAGACCAAAAAGTAGAATATAGGGAATAATTCGTGTAGCCGGAAATGTTTGTACAGATGTAAGAGTGTGCGCCACGAACTACCTACTAGAAATCCTGACTATTGAGGGACGAGTGTGTGGGTGGAGGTGCATTCGAATGTCACTTCTGTAAGTTTTTCTTGAATAACTCGAAACCCGTGGCATCCATCGAAAACTTTTCGCAGCAAAAAATTTAACTACATTAAATGTCCTACAAAGAGGTCCTACTCATTGTTTCTGTGGAAATAATAGCTTGTGCGTATTGAGCGACAGAATATTAAAATCTCGTACATTGTTCTTTTAAGGCCAAATATACAGGGTGACAATTATAGAACTATATACAAAAATGTAAATTAGTTACGAACTACAGCGAGCACACACATTATTCACCATGTAAACGTCACTATAGATATTCAGATTTAGGTTATGACATGTTCTATATGCCTGCCATCATTGGCGATGATGTGGTGCAAACGAATAATGAAATTCTTCATAACCCGTTGAAGTGTCGGTATATCGATTGTGTCGATGCCCTTCTAAATGGCTTTTCTCAGCTCAACAATGGTTTGGGGTTATTGCTGTACACCTTGCCTTTAATGTAGCACCACAAAAAGGCGTCGCATATGTTCAGATCCTGAAAATATGGCGGCCAATCGAGGCCCATGCCAGTGGCCTCTGGGTACCCCAGAGCCAGTATGCGGTCCCCAAAGTGCTCCCAGGACATCAAACACTCTTCTGCTTCGATGGGGTCGAACTCAGTCTTGCATAAACCCCATCTTGTTGAAATCAGTGTCACTGTGGATAAAGAGGATGAAATCAGCTTCCAAAACCGTGCCATCAAGGAATATCGCAACGATTATTCTGTGATTGGACATTGCACATAACACAGTCATCAGTTGAGTGTGAAGAGACTTCTCAATCGCGAAATGCAGATTCACAGTCCCCCAAATGCGCCAATTTTGCGTATTGACTAACCGATCCAAATGAAAGTTAAACCAAACCATATTAATTCCCATCACGTCCCGCGGCCAACCGTGCAGTTTCAATGTGCTAACGCAAACCGTTCAGAGGTTATGACGATTTTATTTCATACAGTTCAGTGATAACTGTCACCCTGTACGATTGCGATGTGAATAAATCGACATCGTTAGGGTTGGTTCAAATGGCTCTGAGCACTATGGGTCTTAACTTCTGAGGTCATCAGTCCCCTAGAACTTAGACCTACTTAATCCTAACTAACTTAAAGGACATCACACACATCCATGCCCGAGGCAGAATTCGAACGTGCGACCGTAGCGGTCGCGCGGTTCCAGACTGTAGCGCCTAGAACCGCTCGGCCACTCCGGCCGGCAACATCATTAGGGGCAGCTCAATCAATCTGTTATATCGAGTGTGTCAAACCTTTTGGGTCAAACAGGTGATAGTGGGTTGACAATCAATTTTTTAAAGAAATATTTACAAAATTTATGGAAGTTAAAAAAGGGTGTCGCAAAATGCGTGATAAAACATCTCGTATCGGAAATTATATTTGGTACATAGAACATGATGTAGTCAGACTAGTTTCACTACTCTAGGCCCTTGGTGCCACAGACTAACGCTCTAACAGCTTCTCAACGGGAGCTCTACACGACAGACGCTTACAGTTATGCTTTCCTGGGCTGTGTGTGTCATGTGTTACCTGCTACTTACCGTTTACAGACGTTCTACTGGGCGACTGCACAGAGCACAAACTTTATCGCAGTTTTGATTGATACTCTGTCGATATACAACATTTGGTACCGATGAGGCTGTTGGGGATTTGGAGGTTTGGGTGTGAGTGCCCCAGCGTACACAAGGACACTCCTTGGACAGACGTGAAACTGGAGATGCAGTCAAAGATCGTCAACCGACAGTTCCGAAGTAATGCATTGCCACAGTGTGTCACTATTCCCTTTGGTTGTTTTATTTCTTTTCAACAAATATAATTTTGTACTTTTAGTATACAATGCTATTATGACTACGACACTTGCTTAACTTAAGTGTTCCTGGGTAGATCCATGTTTTATAGTGTTATAAACTGTATATAACGGAGAAATGAAAACTTGTCTAAACAGATTTGTTATTTTCCTCTTATTGTTTTATTGCAGTGGGGACTATTTTGTTACGAAATATTTCCAAATTTTATACCATTTCAGATATCTTTTACAGTTTGACTTCTTTAAGAGGCAAATAGGAGGCACTGTTGTCACTGCTGTCCGTAATTTACATCTGCTTAAAGCTCAAGACTGACTTTTTCTTTTCGTATTTGACACACCTACTTACGAAGCGAATGCGAGGACTGTATGCTGGTGATAAGGGGCTACGTGTGCACTATATATCATACATTTGCCACTGCAGAGGATAATACACTCCTGGAAATTGAAATAAGAACACCGTGAATTCATTGTCCCAGGAAGGGGAAACTTTATTGACACATTCCTGGGGTCAGATACATCACATGATCACACTGACAGAACCACAGGCACATAGACACAGGCAACAGAGCATGCACAATGTCGGCACTAGTACAGTGTATATCCACCTTTCGCAGCAATGCAGGCTGCTATTCTCCCATGGAGACGATCGTAGAGATGCTGGATGTAGTCCTGTGGAACGGCTTGCCGTGCCATTTCCACCTGGCGCCTCAGTTGGACCAGCGTTCGTGCTGGACATGCAGACCGCGTGAGACGACGCTTCATCCAGTCCCAAACATGCTCAATGGGGGCAGATCCGGAGATCTTGCTGGCCAGGGTAGTTGACTTACACCTCCTAGAGCACGTTGGGTGGCACGGGATACATGCGGACGTGCATTGTCCTGTTGGAACAGCAAGTTCCCTTGCCGGTCTAGGAATGGTAGAACGATGGGTTCGATGACGGTTTGGATGTACTGTGCACTATTCAGTGTCCCCTCGACGATCACCAGTGGTGTACGGCCAGTGTAGGAGATCGCTCCCCACACCATGATGCCGGGTGTTGGCCCTGTGTGCCTCGGTCGTATGCAGTCCTGATTGTGGCGCTCACCCGCACGGCGCCAAACACGCATACGACCATCATTGGCACCAAGGCAGAAGCGACTCTCATCGCTGAAGACGACACGTCTCCATTCGTCCCTCCATTCACGCCTGTCGCGACACCACTGGAGGCGGGCTGCACGATGTTGGGGCGTGAGCGGAAGACGGCCTAACGGTGTGCGGGACCGTAGCCCAGCTTCATGGAGACGATTGCGAATGGTCCTCGCCGATACCCCAGGAGCAACAGTGTCCCTAATTTGCTGGGAAGTGGCGGTGCGGTCCCCTACGGCACTGCGTAGGATTCTACGGTCTTGGCGTGCATCCGTGCGTCGCTGCGGTCCGGTCCCTGGTCGACGGGCACGTGCACCTTCCGCCGACCACTGGCGACAACATCGATGTACTGTGGAGACCTCACGCCCCACGTGTTGAGCAATTCGGCGGTACGTCCACCCGCCCTCCCGCATGCCCACTATACGCCCTCGCTCAAAGTCCGTCAACTGCACAAACGGTTCACGTCCACGCTGTCGCGGCATGCTACCAGTGTTAAAGACTGCGATGGAGCTCCGTATGCCACGGCAAACTGGCTGACACTGACGGCGGCGGTGCACAAATGCTGCGCAGCTAGCGCCATTCAACGGCCAACACCGCGGTTCCTGGTGTGTCCGCTGTGCCGTGCGTGTGATCATTGCTTGTACAGCCCTCTCGCAGTGTCCGGAGCACGTATGGTGGGTCTGACACACCGGTGTCAATGTGTTCTTTTTTCCATTTCCAGGAGTGTATTTTGAAAATAGCTCTTTCATTATTGTTCTAACTATGTTCTCAAATTTTTTGAGCATAGGATGGCCTGAGGATGGAGTTGTGTGTCAAAGCTGTTAGACAGTATGCACAATAAATAAACTGCTGATGTTGACTAAACCAAAATTTTTTTCAAAACCTTAATTACATAACTTTTGACAATATTTTTCAGCCATTTTGTTCAATTGCTAATAATAACTTCAATTATGTTCTAGCATTAAAAATAAGAAAATATTCGTCTATTGCGACTGAAATTTATTCTTGAGTAGCAAACACGTTTCACTGGTTCATGTTAGGTATCTTCAGTGTTATATAATATATATGTGTAACTGAATATACTGACAGGAAAAAAGTCACAAGAAGGAGCTCTGCCACATAAACGGAAGTTGGTTGGCGCGTTTCTTCATCTGAAACGTGATGTCTACTGAGCTTTCCCGCCAGTCACGTAAGAGACGCGTTAGCAGTGCCACTGTGAGGACGCAAATAAGGTTTGCTCTAAACACACGCTGTAACAATCGTGAGCGTTAGTTACCTTTGAGATCGGACATGATGAATGATGTTGGTCAAGAACGCCTTTAAGGCGACAAAGAGAGCATCTTACTGAGTTTGAACGAGGTTGTGTAATAGGGCTACAAGACCCCGGATGTTCCTTCTGCAGTATTTCAGAAATACTTAGCAGGAATGTAGCCTTTGTGCATGATTGCTGGCAGAGGTGGTCACCAGAATGCACGGTCGCAAGAAGACCGGGCTCCCGACGACCATGTGGGACCACCAAGAGGGAAGACTATGTCTTCGGCGTGAAGCTGTGGCACAGCGTACTGCACCTGTAACAGCAATCTGAGCAGCAAGTGGCACCATAGCGACGTACTGATTGTTGCAAATCTGTCACTTCATGGACAGCTACTAGCCGGAAGCCCCGTATCGTGATTCCGCTGACTCCAACACCACCACCATTTGCGACTGCAGTCCTGTTAAGCGAGAGCTCACTGGAGGACAGGTTGGAGGTCTGTTGGGTTTTCTGATTGAATCTGTTTCTGCCTCGGTGCCAGTGATGGCCGTGTGTTGGTTACAAGGAGGACAGTTGAGGGCATGCACCCAACTTGTCTGCAGCTTAGATACACTGGACATACATATACACTCCTGGAAATGGAAAAAAGAACACATTGACACCGGTGTGTCAGACCCACCATACTTGCTCCGGACACTGCGAGAGGGCTGTACAAGCAATGATCACACGCACGGCACAGCGGACACACCAGGAACCGCGGTGTTGGCCGTCGAATGGCGCTACCTGCGCAGCATTTGTGCACCGCCGCCGTCAGTGTCAGCCAGTTTGCCGTGGCATACGGAGCTCCATCGCAGTCTTTAACACTGGTAGCATGCCGCGACAGCGTGGACGTGAACCGTATGTGCAGTTGACGGACTTTGAGCGAGGGCGTATAGTGGGCATGCGGGAGGGCGGGTGGACGTACCGCCGAATTGCTCAACACGTGGGGAGTGAGGTCTCCACAGTACATCGATGTTGTCGCCAGTGGTCGGCGGAAGGTGCACGTGCCCGTCGACCAGGGACCGGACCGCAGCGACGCACGGATGCACGCCAAGACCGTAGGATCCTACGCAGTGCCGTAGCGGACCGCACCGCCACTTCCCAGCAAATTAGGGACACTGTTGCTCCTGGGGTATCGGCGAGGACCATTCGCAACCGTCTCCATGAAGCTGGGCTACGGTCCCGCACACCGTTAGGCCGTCTTCCGCTCACGCCCCAACATCGTGCAGCCCGCCTCCAGTGGTGTCGCGACAGGCGTGAATGGAGGGACGAATGGAGACGTGTCGTCTTCAGCGATGAGAGTCGCTTCTGCCTTGGTGCCAATGATGGTCGTATGCGTGTTTGGCGCCGTGCGGGTGAGCGCCACAATCAGGACTGCATACGACCGAGGCACACAGGGCCAACACCCGGCATCATGGTGTGGGGAGCGATCTCCTACACTGGCCGTACACCACTGGTGATCGTCGAGGGGACACTGAATAGTGCACAGTACATCCAAACCGTCATCGAACCCATCGTTCTACCATTCCTAGACCGGCAAGGGAACTTGCTGTTCCAACAGGACAATGCACGTCCGCATGTATCCCGTGCCACCCAACGTGCTCTAGGAGGTGTAAGTTAACTACCCTGGCCAGCAAGATCTCCGGATCTGTCCCCATTGAGCATGTTTGGGACTGGATGAAGCGTCGTCTCACGCGGTCTGCACGTCCAGCACGAACGCTGGTCCAACTGAGGCGCCAGGTGGAAATGGCATGGCAAGCCGTTCCACAGGACTACATCCAGCATCTCTACGATCGTCTCCATGGGAGAATAGCAGCCTGCATTGCTGCGAAAGGTGGATATACACTGTACTAGTGCCGACATTGTGCATGCTCTGTTGCCTGTATCTATGTGCCTTTGGTTCTGTCAGTGTGATCATGTGATGTATCTGATCCCAGGAATGTGTCAATAAAGTTTCCCCTTCCTGGGACAATAAATTCACGGTGTTCTTATTTCAATTTCCAGGAGTGTATAATCCTGTACTCCACTAGCCACCAAGCGGTGTGTGGCGGGGGGCACAATTCGCGCCAAAGGCATATTCGCCCCCCCCCCCCCCCTGTTCCACTCGCAGATCGCGTGAGGGAAAAACGACTGTCTGAACGCCTCAGTACGAGCTCCAATTTCCCTTATCTTTGAATGGTGATCTTTGCCCGATTTTAAAGTTGGTGCCGGCCGAAGTGGCCGAGCGGTTCTAGGCGCTACAGTCCGGAACCGCGCGACTGCTACGGTCGCACGTTCGAATCCTGCCTCGGGCATGGATGTGTGTGATGTCCATAGGTCAGTTAGGTTTAAGTAGTTCTAATTTCTAGGAGGCTGATGATCTCAGAAGTTAAGTCCCATAGTGCTCAGACCCTTTTTTTTTTTTAAGTGGTGGTAATAATATATGCTGTCTACGTCCTCGGCGAAGATCGGATTTCGGAATTTAGTGAGCAGCCCCTTCCTTTTAGCGCGTCGTCTATCTGCAAGTGTGTCCCACTTCATACTTTCAATGAGATTTGTAACACTCTCGCGACGGCTAAATGTACCAGTCACGAATCTTGCCGCACTTCTTTGTACCTTCTATATCTCTTGAATCAGAACCAACTGGTAAGTGTCCCATACAGACGAACAATACTCTAAGACTGGACTGAGGCTTTTTGCGGATGATGCTGTGGTATATCGAGAGGTTGTAACAATGGAAAATTGTACTGAAATGCAGGAGAATCTGCAGCGAATTGAAGCATGGTGCAGGGACTGGCAATTGAATCTCAATGTCGACAAGTGTAATGTGCTGCGAATACATAGAAAGAAAGATCCCTTATCATTTAGCTACAATATAGCAGGTCAGCAACTGGAAGCAGTTAATGCCATAAATTATCTGGGAGTACGCATTAGGAGTGATTTAAAATTGAATGATCATATAAAGTTGATCGGCGGTAAACCAGATGCGAGACTGAGATTCATTGGAAGAATCCTAAGGAAATGCAATCCGAAAACAAAGGAAGTAGGTTACAGTACGCTTGTTCACCCGCTGCTTGAATACTGCTCAGCAGTGTGGGATCCGTACCAGATAGGGTTGATAGAAGAGATAGAGAAGATCCAACGGAGAGCAGCGCGCTTCGTTACAGGATCATTTAGTAATCGCGAAAGCGTTACGGAGATGATAGATAAACTCCAATGGAAGACTCTGCAGGAGAGACGCTCAGTAGCTCGGTACGGGCTTTTGTTGAAGTTTCGAGAACATACATTCAGCGAAGAGTCAAGCAGTATATTGCTCCCTTCTACGTATATCTCGCGAAGAGACCATGAGGATAAAATCAGAGAGATTAGAGCCCACACAGAGGCATACCGACAGTCCTTCTTTCCACGAGCAATACGAGACTGGAATAGAAGGGAGAACCGATAGAGGTACTCAAGGTACCCTCCGCCACACCCCGTCAGGTGGCTTGCGGAGTATGGATGTAGATGTAGATGTAGACTAACATATTGTAAGCAATTGTTGAAGGGCTGCGTCGCTTCAGGATTCTACCAATAAACCGTAATCTAGAGTTCGCCTTGCCCGTTATCTGATAATTCCATTTGAGATCATTTCGAATAGTCACACTCAGATACTTGATGGATGTTACCGCTTCCAAAAACTGGGCATTTATTTTGTACTCGTACATTAATGGGGATTTCCGCCTTGTTATACGCAGTAGGCTACACAATATTGAGAGACAACTGCCAGTCATTACACCATACATTTATTTTCAGCAAATCCTCATTGATTTGTTCACAACTTTCGTGTAATACTACTTTCCTGCAGACTACATCATCATCGGAAAACAGTCTCAGGCCTCTGTCAATACCATCAACCAGATCGTTTATATAAATCGTAAAAAGCAGAGGACCTATTACGCTTCCCTGGGGCACACCTGAAGTTACGCTTGTTTCTGTTGAAGTCACCCCGTTCAGGACGACATACTGCTCCCTGTCTGTTAGAAAACTTTCTATCCAATCGCATATGTCATCGGACAGACCGTAAGCACGCACTTTTTGGAGCAAGCGACAGTGCGAAACTGAATCGAACGCCATTAGAAAGTCGAGAAATATGGCATCACTCTGGGAGCTGGTATCTAGAGCCTGTTGTATATCATGCACAAAGAGGGGCAGCTGTGTCTGGCATGACTGCTGTTTCTGAAAACAGTGCTGGTTCCTGCAGATGAGCTTCTCAGAGTCTAGAAAGGTCATTATGTCTGGACACGGTGCTAGAAGATGCTCAGATGGTTCAAATGGCTCTGAGCACTATGGGACTTAACATCTGAGGTCATCAGTCCCCTAGAACTTAGAACTACTTAAACCTAAATAACCTAAGGACATCACACACATCCATGCCCGAGGCAGGATTTGAACCTGCGACCGTAGCGATCGCGTGGTTCCAGACTGTAGCGCCTGGAACCGCTCGGCCACACCGGCCGGCCTAGAAGACGCCTCATCTGTTAGAGTGTGCAACTGTCTAGAGTTTGTTAAATGTAGCCTTCGTTGTTTCGGAGCGATGTGTGAGTATTTAAGACCGTTGCATTACGTTTCGGTCCCTGTTGCAAGCGACCAGGGTGTAAACAAAAACACCCTCAAAAAGGTTGCTTGCAACAGGAGCCGAGAGGTCGGTAGTTTTATATTCATTGACAATCCTGTCACAAAACCAGAAAATTTTTTTATTGAATGTGATAATGCCCGCGGAAGCCTACGTTTATATCCTTTATGGTGGTTTACAAAACACAGTTATAGGAACACTCATCATCCTACTGTGCCTATGCGGATTTCAGTGGTCTTAAATACTCACATATTGCTCCGAAACAACGACAGTTACATTTAACAAACTCTAAACAGTGGCACACTTTAACTGATGAGGCATCTTCTACCACCGTCAGCATAATCTACGTCCGACACTTAACCACTTACCTCCACCATCCCTTCCCAACTGCCACTTTGGAGTAGGAAAGTGTTGAAGCTGCATGGGCAGCTGTACCTGTACACGCCATCCAAGCTCTGTTTGACTCAATGCCCAGGCATATCAAGGCCGTTATTGCGGCCAGAGGTGGTTGTTCTGGGTACTGTCCCCTCAGGATCTATGTACCCAAATTGCGTGAAAATGTAATCACATGTCAATTCTAGTATAATATATTTGTCCAATGAATACATGTTTCTCATTTGCATTTCTTCCTGGTGTTGCAATTTTAATGGCCAGTAGTGTAGAACTTCATGACTGTCACTCGCACTGTTTACGTAATGTGTCTAACATTATCTTTCTTCGTTTTTGTTGCGCTCTGCTGCAGTCGCTCCGTGAGGTGATCCCGCACGTGAAGAAGGAGCGCCGCCTGTCCAAGATAGAGACGCTGACGCTGGCCAAGAACTACGTGATGGCACTCACCAACATCATCTGCGAGATGCGCGGCGAGGCGTCGCCTTACGCGGCGGCGCTCCTGCCACCCTCGACGCCCGGCGTCGCCGCCATGGTGGCCGCCCCCGCCGCCGCCGCCCCTGCCGCCGGCGACGCGGCGCCCGCCCCCGCACAGGGCGTGGCCGCCCCCGGTTACGCGACGGCCCCCGCCGCTGCCGACGCTGCCCTTAGCCCGTCGACGGCGTCCGCCCTGCCAGTGGAAGCCTTCGGCGTCGGCGTCGGCGTCGGCGTCGGCCTCGTCGTCAAGGATGAGGCTGCCGGAGTCACGGCCACCCCCGACGCCACTATGTGCGACGAAGACGCCGTGGCACTCAACAGCTTCGACGACACCGACGGCAGCTTCTACGACGACCTGAGTCGATTCGTCGACTGAGCGGCACCTGCCTCCACTGGTCCGTTGGCGCCGGCTCGTCTGCATTCGCTCTAACTCCTGCGACCGCAGGTCAAACCGTCCCCGCCAGAAAAAGGGACGTATGCCCACACACACACACACACACACACACACACACACACACACACACACGCACGCACACTGTACTTCTGACGAGCAATACCGTGGTTACCGTCGCCAACAGTATCTTGTCTTTGCCGCAGTTTCCACTGCCTTCTCTGCTAACAATCCGGCAGTGTGCATGTCTCCAACAGTTCGTACAGTTAACAGTGAAGTGTTACTCTCGTTAGCTAAACAGTTTCACTGTTGGCCAGCGGACGGGAATGTAATCCCTCCGAATAAAACCACTCGAACGAATTTTGCCTGAACTGCTTTCATAATTACGCTAGTTGCATGGAGTGAGCTTCCACTGACTGAAACACATAAATAAGGGAAAAGACGTTGGCTCCCCTTCTTAGATATAGAAATCTCTTCTCACCTTATCTAAAAGTGAACAAGGCGTAATGGGAACATCACCTTTTCCGGTTGAGTCTGTCATAATTACAATGTTGAGCTTCATCTTATGTCATTTCAGACTCGATTCTTTGATTGCTTTATCATATAGCTGCAGCTTCAACAATTCGTGCTATAACAACGTTAGTGGGTCCGAAATGTTGACTATTTTGTGCTTGTCAGTACTTGTACGACTGTTTGTAAGGTTTCCTCCATGTGATGTGGAAGCACATGAAGTTTATTATTAATGGTCTACCTTATTAACTACTGTGCATCGCTTTAGACCTTGAAGTTACCTACTGCCTCTAAATATGTTTTTTACGGTTTGCCGTCCTGAAATTTTCTCCTCAAAGACGGCGAAATACCTCGTCGTACTAAGAAAGTGTGGACTGTCGCTGCGAAAATAATTGTATCGATCGGCTAATCATTGTTTTACCTCCGTGGACCTACGCCTAAAATGCTGTTGCAAAATTGGATCGCAAAGGGTGAGGATAGGGAGTGACAAGACTTTGACGCACCAAAACTGTCAGTTCCAAAAGCTGACTACAGACAGAGAAATTCACTCGTGAAAAGTCACAGGCTGTGCATGTATCACGCTAATCTCCCTTTTTCGTTAGTGAATAGTGTATTCTGGCAGACACTTGCATCCTCAATCAAGCAACCCTGAATTATCCAGTAAGTGATTCTCCGCTCATGCGCATGCAGCTTACCTATCATGCATTACGCCCATTAAAATGTTTGAAAATTTTTCACCTACTGAACTACAGAAATGTTATCAATAGGCTATTAATGGCAGGAGTAGAAAAAACTTATATATATTCGCACACTTCGATTACTAGATACGAAACTCGGTAAAGTATGGAACATTTAGGTGATAGTCTCGCATGATACTAAACTGCAAATGAGAATGAAATTCTTAATGATAATGAGTTACTTACAGCACAATCAGTCAAGAACGTACAATGTCAATACATTTTCGAATTTGATATGATCTTTCTGGGCATAAAAACATATCACTAAAGTCAATGCCGTTTTTACTGAGAAGTTACCAACATATATCGCGTTTTAAATCTAAATCTTAACTAATTGTACAAACCATTTCATAAACAACACCTTACAATCGGCAAGCTCCAATTTAATAATGTATTCTAAATATTTCCAGTCGAGTGAAGTAATTGGAAGTTTTTTTTTTTCAAGAAATCTATGGGCTTTCATTGGTTTCTTAGAGCCTGTATTAAATAGTTGTTTTCACTTGACACTGAATCTTTTGAAATATTGGATTCTTCCCTTTTGATATGCTTTAGCATAAGATTGGTTATATTAAATTACAGAGACTTCAAATACGGGAAACGTAAACAGGAATGTTGTGAAACTGCAACAACTTTTCCTCTTCTAATATTGCTTTGTGGGCCAAAAAACAAATGGTACCACTTATGAAAATTGAGTACGAAAAAGAAATGTAGTCATACGTTGTCTACTTCGATTTCTCAGCTCCAAAAAAAGGTATGGAATTCGATATTTGTCAGTTCTCCTTCCGAAAGCAATTTACAAAGTTGTGTACATAAATGATTCAGGGGGCTTACATGCATAGATCTTTGCCTGTATTACTACTCGTATCATTTTCTCAAGCAATTTGTATTTCATTCTGTCTGCACAACAGCCCAGAGACATGTTTCATTCGCCACATAATAAACGAGTGCTAAGGAGAAATACGCGCAGGGACAGTGTGATAAACGAAGAGTGATTGAAGTGTACTCAGTATACTGTATATGTGGACCTGTAAATGCGGAATTAGTATAAGCAATTTTTTGAAATATTTCAAATTATGAAATGCCAAATGTTCATAATGTCCAGTCCTTTACGCCAGTGCGATTCAGCTCTAGTTCATGCATACCATATGTTAACAGTTAATTTATTTTCTATAATGTACGTCAAGTATTGTATATTTTAATCATCAAAGTAATATGTGATAACGAATCAAATATCTCGAAAAATAACAATAGAGTAGGATATTATATTTAAATGTCTGAATATGGATGTCCAAGTATATGTTTTAAAGTTTCTGCCGTAATAGTATTAGTGCTAAGGGTTTGTCAGATTTTTGTGATATAATCCGTCTTAGATTTAAAAAAACAATCTCGAACGTCAGGTCGAAAATTCGTCTTGATTTACGATTATTAGTGGGACCTTTTACAGTAGGCGGACCGTGTAGCTGCCTAAGTTTAGATGACAGAATAGTTTTCCAGTGGTATAGGGTATCACGTGGCCGACAGGAACACTCGCATTGCATACAGTATGTTCACTCTTGGCGAGTAACATGAAATTTTGTCGAGGTTGTTGCACTTGATAAAATTGCTTTTTAGTACTTTTATAGAGACAAGAAATAATGACGAAAGCATATGGGTTGGAAATAGGGAACCAGAGCAAAAATAACGTGACGATGATACCACATTCCTTTGCCCTGATGTATTCGAACCAAGTGCTCTACGCAGTCTCGAGGTAACAGTGACTCATAGCTGGTGAAGTCATCGGAACCAGAAAAAACCAGATGGACGTATCGCTTGTTAATTAGAACGTTTATATGCATTAAGGGAAGTTTTTTCACTAAAATGTGGTACTTGTTGATATGGAAAATTGTGAAAGATTGAGATTTTGTGATAGATCAGAGCTTGAGTCGATAGCCACACATTTTACCAGAGCTATCTCATCAAGTCACTAAAGCAACTCAGAACTTCAACACACTACAGTCCCTACTTCTGCAACGTCTGCAGAAACTCTTGCACAGATATGAGAAAATGGCATCCATGACAAGAATGATGGTTTTAAATAAAGTAACGTAGATTACAGGCGAAGTTTCAGCTGTCAGTGACTCAGAAGGAATCCTTCTTCCAAATGTTACATTGAATGAACGGTACCCTTTTTGCTTGAGATTTCTGCAGAAAGACAAAGCATCAATAATGTATTGAATTGGTGCCACATCATAATTAAAGTGAAATAATGTGAATAGTCACAGGCGTTGAAGTTACAACTGACGACGTAACTGGTCACCGTGGTCTGACACCATTAAGTGACAACATGTTTCAGCTGATCCAACACTCAGTGGTTGCCTTAGTTTCCAGGGGAGCACCTCGTGGTATTCCGTGTTTGGTTCCAGAGAAGAAGTGTCCTTAAAGGTATATCGGTAGAACCTCACCTCTTGCTTTATTCTGAAAGCAACTTCCGTTTGACTGGCTGACCAAATTATGCAATTTCATTTACGTTGAACCCGTTTCCCATGATTGTAATATTTCACTGTCTAAGTTACTTCCCTCTACAGGTTTGCATCTGTACGGCTCTTTCTTTTCGTGCAGATACGTTTAGAATCACACCATTATCCTCACTTGTTCATACCATCTCTTCTTGGATCTTCCACTACTTCTTTCACTACTCAGTACATAGTTCATGGCCTGCAGTGATAACTGCCATTCTCACGTTTCCACAAATTTCTTCCATTTATCCCTACATCCCTCTGTTATATCTTTTGTTGGTTGAATTTTTAACTTTTTTAATACATTAATTTTTTTATTTAATTTTGAAGACCCTTCCACAACTCTCACTGCCTTAGAGAAAAACTGTAAGAGTTTCCAATTTCTTTCTTTATTTTTTTTAAAGAATTGCGGTAGTTCCTAAAAATTTAAATTTCTTTCTTCACTTCATTTTATTTTTTATTTTTTAAAAGATTTGTTCACAGTTATTGGAATGTTATAAGTTTATTGTGTACATATTGAGCTTCTAGATAAATTATGGGATTTCAATGATAGTTAAAAAATTTATTTGTTCCGTTATCCTGTTATGAATGACACTTTTTATGTTATATGTTGACTCCTCTAAATGCCATTACTTCTGACTTATCAGTAGAGATCTTAAAATTATTTTGTTGGCTCAGGAAGCTGCGGTTATGGACGCCAGTTTGAAGTTTACCTTCATTAATATGCAATGTTAAATGGTCATCAGCGAACAAGCGATGTTTGTTTGCAGTTTGTATTATATATTATACTTCTATCCAAAATTTTCCACTTTCTCCAAAAAAACGCGCGCTCATATATATGTGTAGTGTGTGTGTGTGTGTGTGTGTGTGTGTGTGTGTGAGCGCGCGCGTGCGTGTACAAAAATGAGGACGACATACAGTACCCTTGCCCAACCTCATGGTTTTACTTGATTTTTTGAGCTAGTTTTGATCTTCCTTGTTGAGTATATATACTGAATGTCTCTCCTAAGAGCCATCAGGCGCATTTTCTCTAAGGTTTTGCAGATTTTTGCAATTTCGTTTTTACGATGTGTAGCTGGAAGCAGCTCAAACAAATAATGATCATAATTTGTTTCGCGTGGCACCCATTGTCTACCGAAGGCGTCGGTTTGTTTCAAGTTGGAAACAAAACTATTCTTAATATTCCAGTTTACGTGCCCATCCCACAGAGCGGTCCCATATTAGTCCAGTACGATATTCGCTTTATCGATATGTATTAAGATTGTAAAAGAGGAAAAATAACCACTACTGCAGGAACGACCGAGCAGTGCTGCTGCATTGCGTTAACAGTCAGTGTGAATGCGCTGCTGGATTACTGATTGTTCGTATTTACGTCTCTCCTAACACGTATAGATAAAACGAATTTTGTACTCTACTAATATGGGACCGCTCTATCGAAAGGGCACGTAAATTCTGGCTTTAAAAATCACTTTGTTTGTAAAAGATAGCAAATCAACACTTTCCGTCAACAGTGGGCGTCTCTTGAAAGACGTGATGAGCAACATTCGTTTGGGCTGACTGCACCTACACAGTGCAAAAACGAAACTGCTGATATCTGCGGAAACTTCAAATAAAATGCTCACGACGACTCCTAGAAGGGAAACCCAATATGTATACATATATGTTTTGCCTGTGGTAGCCTTGTTCTTCCATGATCCTCCAGAGAAGTTGTCTCTTCGGTCAAACGCCTTCTTTTAGTCTATAATCCTAAGAGAGTTTCAGTATTACATTCTCTTCTTTTCTGTGTCTGTTATTTTGTAATCAACACGTTGTCGGTGCAAGATCTGTCCTACCTGAAACCTACTTTCATAATTTCCGTTTTCCTTTCGACTTCTTTCTTTTTTTGTGATTTTCTTCTGTACACAGCACATGTTATAGAAATACAGCAGCCTAAGCTTGAGAAACATTCCATCATATTTTAAAACCATCATATTTTATTTTAATACTCTTGGAAAACCAACTAGCCTTATGAACCTCTTCCCCTCATGCTAATTGTTTTCTCGCGGTTTCATGAATTCGGCAACTGTGCGTTACGGCAGTCATTAAGCAGATTTTACACTCACGTTCCTCATAAATACTGCCTCCTCTTCAGAATTTTCATTTACAAGATGGTTGTGGCTTGGAGTACTCAACATCCAGATCGCTAGTGTCGTTAAGAAGGAGACTATTCTATGATTTCTGTATCTGTTCTCACTTTAATTCACGTTAATCCCACCTGCGAATCATAAACGCACAGCATTTTGAACGTTCGGAAGCGATCAAAACCGTATTGCTTTACGCTATTGCTAAGGTAGACAGTCGTTGACAACCGGCCATCGAACTAGCACCCACCGATGTGGAGCAGTGGTTAAGACAACGTATTCACATTCGGGAATCAATCTTTGAGTTTCCTCTGGTACTGCTGGGTAGACTGAGATGAAGTTTGAAATGGTTCCTTTGAAAATGGCATGGCTTGTATCCTTCCGTGTCCGTTCCAGTTCGAACGTGGGCTTTGTCCAAATGACCAAGTCGTTGACGTGAAATTTAACGCTATTCGTCTTTCTTTCTCTGAACCAGCACACACTGCATAAATTCTAAAGTGAATTCCGAATTCTGGAATTTTCGCTTTGTGCTTTGCCCGAAAGGGGAACCTTGTATGGTGATTTGGAAAAAATTGACGGACAGATCGGCATTATAGGTCCAGTACAACCCACAAGCAGTAGAGCTATTTCGCAGTTACGCAGGAATTCCAGTGATTTTCATTCTCGTCGGCTTATTCCACGCAATTTATTGCTGATTCCCACTGATATTCTCGTGAATTAGGGTCGATGTGGCAACAGTTAGCTCTCCGTCTTCAGGCGTGATGTGGAAAATTCCGCCATCGGATATCCTTTGAGAGAGAAATGAGCGGCAGTGGTTGACTTTCCTACGGTAACTAGTTCTTCAGCAAGTTGAAGGCACACTTGAAATTAACGCATTATTTTACAGGGTATATGCAGTGAGCCACATTCCTCTTATAACTACTGTAGGTGGAAGTTTAGTGCGACTCAATGTCGAACGCGTAGACCCTTTGAAGTCTTGATGTTTCACGGCCCGGACAGAATCCTTGCTATCGTCAGCTATTTCAGTGCGTTGCTCTGCGCTTGTTGTGAACTACGCTCTCATTTGTCCGGTTGAGCGTCACGCCTTGCCTTCAATGCAGGAATCTTTGCCACCCTAACTTACTAACTCGCTGCTACTGGGTGATTATGATTAAAGTACAACTATTCATGGAGATCGAGTATGGGCTGTAATTATAGTATGGCAATGAAACTTGTCAGCTACGCTAATGCGTTAATGCGAAACAAATTTACGCCGGAAGAAAAAACTAGTTCCATATTGACCACCAGGTGCAAATCTGGCGCTGTACAGCATCTCGTCGACGTCTCTGGTGCTCATGCTGAACGAATTGTGTAAGTGGCAGTTAATAATAAAATCAACATTATGTCTTTCTCACTTGCATGTACTTTTCGGATAAATTCTAGCCGATACCACCCGTCGGCTTGACCAATGACGTCATACTCTTCCTCCAACAGTATTCATCTAAATGGCATTACAACACTGAAATCCTTCTCTTTCCCCGCCCGACAACAGATTTTGCAGCCCCTGCCCCAATACCCCTCGATAGTATTAGTACATGCCCCCGTCTTATAATCTTTAAACTGAATATTGTGATTCACGACCAAATGATGATAACCCCTTTCACCCAACCCCTTGTACGAAGCAAACCTATCCGACATGACTACAGAACCTTATTCCACATAATCTTCTATTATAGATGTCAGGACTTCCTTTGTCCGATTTGGTAAAACCCTAAATACAACATCAGCACAATCTCCTCCAGAAACTACTGCTCCAAATAACCCAGAAACCAACAACCTCGTGCGCCCTTTCGTACTTTTTCTTTTCAAAATGTGACTCATCTACGTCAACTATAGCCCCTGCCCCCCCCCCCCCCCCCCCGAAATGACCCCCTATACTTTATAAATTCCCCGAAGACTTCTCTACAAAACGAGAACCAATCGACTACAGAGCCACACGAAACCCTGCTTCATGCATGACAGATTTGCAAGAATAATCATAGCAAAAATAGTAGGTTAGCATGACAGTTAGTTCTAAATTCAACCCCGATCTTTAGAACCACGTCCCTCTGCGTATGGATCTCCATATGTTATTTTTTCTGCACCTCCACATGTATTCGTCGGAAGTTCGCGATAATGCAACCTTCGTCAAAACCATATAATTTCCGCAGACACTGCACTTGCAAAATTCAGCAATGACGCCCAATGATTGCAAAAATTTTTAGTTGATTTACTGTCACTCATTTTCTGAAGCAGAATTTTCGCAGTAAAAACTGACTCATCCATTACGAACAGCGTGAGAAATCAAGACCTTATAAATCACTACTTATAAATCATGACTACTTTCATTAACAAAAGATGCCGAAAACAAATTACGAGATGCAAACAAAACAATCTACATTGAATTTTTTAATATACGCACGTAACGAGGAAATCCAGAGAAATCATTTAACGTTCGTCGACAGCAATCTGCGGCACAAACAAAATAACATCAAACATTACGTCATTGGTCAAAGCCGACGGGTGGTATCGGACACTAGAATTGACCCTACTTTTCTACCCATGCCTCGTTACTAATCCATTACATATGGAAGAATTTCTATACGTCTTTCTTGCATTCATAGCGCCAGATTTGCACCTGGTGGCCAAAATTGAAACTAATTTTTTCCAACGCAAATCGGCTCTGCAGTAACGCATTAGAATATCTACGTTTCCCTGCTATATGATACTTACACCACACACAGGAGCTCTGTGAGCAGCTGCACCTTAATTATAACCAGTCGGTACCATTCTTTGGTAAATTTCAATTCGCTGCACACTTTGCACCATCAGGAAATGGTTTACACATCAATGCTCTTCTTTTGAAGCCTTCATTTCGCAGTTTTCAGCACTACTAGGTTCACTGGACGATAGAAGCGAGCACGTACTTTCTCAGTCGACACTTGGGTGTGCACCCATGTTCCTCTAGGGACGAGTTTTGGGCCTCAGCTTTCTTATCGAGACCACACCCTCTTCTGCAGTCAAAGTGGATTTCATTTTACAGCCTCCGATCCGTTTCTTTGTGAACGCACCTTATACTAGTAAGCGTTGACTCTGCGTCCTAAGGGACAGGTCAGAGGGCGGACTTCCGGGGGATGGCGCTGCCCGCTCGGGAGGCGGGTCTATTTTCCGGACCACGACACCGCGAGGCGAGTAACCGCCCCAGCTCAGCTCAGCTCAGCTCTGGAGCTGTCGGAAGCGAAGGCTGCAGCAGTGGGGGCTTCCCACCGCTGACATCATTTGTCCGAGTAATAGAGCCGGCCCTGTACGGCCCTCGGCAGCTGCGGCGTGATTACCCCAGAGGCTGGCCGCCGTTCGTTTGTTCCCAGCGCGACCACGAGGCGGCCGCGGGGCACTAGATTAGGATTCAGTCTCTACATAAAATGACAAAAGGGCTCGACTGTAACTAAATCGACACACACTTTTTGTGCCACGTGAAATCGAAGTATCACGTTCCGGAACTTCGAAGTCATCTTCAGGTGCTGAATCAACTATTGTCTGTAACATAAAAAGAACTGCTAACCGCAGAAAGAAATCAAGTCCACTTCTACAATTTTTACGGAAGGGACAAAAAATTTCTTTGTACAAAAGTTCCAAGGCAAAGTTATCTTTTTCTCTAAAAGATATGTGGTTTTTCAGTTCTTTATATTTTGTACTTTCTGTCCAACGTCACGTTATCGGTAGTTTTTTTCCCCCTGCTGGGCGTGTTCCCTTTTTGCGGTAAACAGTGCGGAATATAAATTAGAAGTCTTGTATTTTCAGGAAACAAATTTATTTCACACCAGGGGAATAGCGCAAAATTTCGCACTTTTATATTGTTAAATAATGACAGTATTTGAATTAAGTGTATTCGTCGAGATAACGGTAATTGTGTGAATGAAAAGAAAAGAGCCTTAAAAATGCACCGAACCACGTGAAAAATTAATCATAAATTTACGAGGGCTATTCGGAAAGTAAGATCCGATTTGTCGCGAAATGGAAACCACAGCGAAAATCAAAAATATTTTATTTGCAACAGTTTGCTAAGCCTTCCAGCTATGTCTCTACATAGTCGCCCCTCCGACTTAGGCATGTGTTGTAGCGTTCTACCAACTTTCCAGTACCCTTGTCACAGAAAGTAGCCGCCTGTGCTCTCCGCCACATCTCTACGCTGCTGTGCAGTTCGTCAACAATGCCAAACTGTTGTCTTCATAGCCAGCAGTTTATGTGAGCAAAGATGAAAATCAGAGGGAGCCACGTCTGGGGTGTACGGTGGGTGATCAAACACTTCCCATCGAAAATGCTGCAAGAACGTCCTCATTGCCCTTGCAGTGTGCGGCCGAGAATCGTCATGAAAAAGAAAATTAATTATGGATATGTTGCGTGGGGTTGAATGAAATCAGGAGAAATCTCGCGGCGGGTACCCATTCTTGGTGGGAGGCACTATTGTTCTAGGCCTTCTTTTTGGCTCACCGTGCTCGGAACTGAAAAGACTAGCATGATCGGTCTATAGGCATACTAAGAGATACACCCCACCACCTCTGTGTAAATCTTCATGGATCTTCACTGCCTTTTCCGTTTCACGACCTATCTCACCTTACTTTCTCAACAGCCCTCGTGTATGTATCCTTGTATATATATATATATATATATATATATATATATATATATATATATATATATATATATTATGATGATGAAGTCCCATACTCCGAGGAGCGTAGGGGACGATGCGGGAGACCCGCACCGCTGTACTAGGCAAGGTCCTAGTGGAGGTGGTTTGCCATTGCCTTCCTCTGACCGTAATGGGGATGAATCATGATGATGAAGACGACACAATAACACCCAGTCATCTCGAGACAGGAAAAATCCCTGAACCCGCAGCGAATCGAACCCGGTACCCCATGCGCGGGAAGCGAGAACGCTACCGCAAGACCATGTATCCAAAAATGTGTTTTAGCATTCCGAATGTTTGTCCTGGCTTGTACGCAGGGCAAAAATCAGGGGCTTTCAAGAGGCCATACAACCTATAAATTAAACGTGACAAACATTTTAAGTTACTGTAAGCACGTTAGGCCATAGTTGCAACAGGTAAATCACAATTCAATTTCTGGAAAACATATTCGTTCAGCAAACTCATTTTGTAGAACGGGTAGACATAATGGATTACCGCATTGGTTATTATCAGTAACAACGCAGTATACAAATTATTCAGTTAATAACTATTTTAAAACAAGTAAATGGAGTTTGTATCAAGATTATGTGAAATAGTAGCTCTTATTCGTAATTAATAAGTTAGCTTCGTAAAATACAGGTGTAACGTTGGGCATCCATTATGTACTTCTTCCTATGACAGCTAAAAGTCTCTTGTACGTAAAAATTTTCTACTAATGGTAAGTTTTAGCGCAATATCGGTATGCAGTGTCACAAGCCGGTTAAAAACCGTTTCTGACAATACCCCAGCCATGTCTGCACGTGTATTTTGAGAAAAAGGTATAATTACTTGAGAAATAATATATATGTCATTTTCCTCAAAGTAAATATATTATAAACGTCATTACACCAAAATAAGATCACGGACTTAAGTATTTTCTTCAGTTCCATGTATCTTTGTTGTCAGATATGTCCAAATTTCATTTCAAAACTGCATTCTTCTTCCGGAATTTAAAGCAAACTTTTTTAAAGTGTAATCGATTTTTCTAATGTTTATGTGTAGTTTGATTTTGTAGGCTGCTTCCTTGGGTCGTTCTAGATAATCTGACTATTACTTAAATAAAAACTATGAGCTCGCAGGCCATTAACGTACTTGCGGTGTATCTCTGCTGAAGCTAAATTCATGAATTCATGATAAGTTAAAAGGGTAAAAGAAATATTTTCCTCATTACTAAGGGAAAGTTTTTCATTTATTTATTTTTTATTCTTTTAGAATTTTGGTCACCAAGCATTGTATTCTGTAAACTCTTTTCTTTTCAAGAGAAGAATACTTAATTTTTCTTTCTTCTGTGAAGAAAGTCTTCGGAGACTGTCGTGTGAAATGTCTCCTTCATAACATAGCTAATCTGAGAGTCACCTTTAATTCGACCATAAAAACCATTGACGTTTCATCGACGGTTTTCTTCAGCGAACCCCATGTTATAGCTGCTGCCACTGCTGCCAAAACAAATGGTCTTGCAGGCACGCTGCTAAATCTCGGGAACGACCGAACAATTTGTCTCTGTTATGTCTGCTTGTAAGGTCGATTTTGCACAAGCATTGTGACTGACAGTGTCTCTGTTTGAACTTAAAGGCTTCACTCTGACTATCCTACCGCAATACCCTACCAAAGGTAATGTGTCGCCAATTGCGCGCAAAGGTTGTTCCCCTGTTATGTACTGCGCTGACATCACTGCTTTAGAAACTATATCTGTAAATAATCAGTACTGCCTCATCATAAATTGATGGCGTCCCATATCAAAAGTTACCAATATCACAAACTTTTATTCAGTCACAACTAAGTAAATTACATTACGAAATATCAACTGGGCAAACAAGTCGATGCAAATTTTCTGAAAGATAACACGCTGTAGCAAGTGGCCGATTATTACATTTACTTCATGGGAGGGAGGAGGGGGAAAGGGGGGGCTCACTGCTGCTACACATTGATCCAATGAAGGCGATATTTTCCATTAAGGCCGTATTTATATAGACCTCTTCGTTACATAACCAGTTTCGTGGCGATTATGGAATGTGCTTTTTACAAAGCCAAACTCTCGATAATGGCTTAAAACAACAGGACTGGTTCTTTAATGTAGTCCTAAATAAAAACTCCTAAATGTATAAAAATGCCACCCTCAGCCATTTTATTTGTTGTTGCTAATTGTTTCTGCCTTCATGCCATTACAAAATACCTAAAATTGGTACTTTAAAAAACCAAATTTATTTGTAAATTTGAATAATACACAAATTTAGCAAGTTGTAGAGTGGGAATAAATGTCACTGTCCGGTTTTTCTGACACTGGTAAAAATTGATACAAATTTTAAATATTTGATAATTATTGAAACAGTACCTAACAAAAGCAAGAAGGAAGTTCTAATAGCAGTCAGCCGTAGAACAATGTTATCTTTTTCTCCAAACTAGTTCCATGCCACCACATTAAATTTATGTATTATACTTCATGTAACAGGGGTCAAGTTCAAGCAATCGCATAATTTAATGGGAACGATTGTTAAAAACGTCTCCAATAACATGGAAAATATATTCCCTGTCTCAACAAATCTAAAACATGTGAAGATATCAGCGTGCTACCGAGACTTGCAGCACAAATTTTTTTCCGTGTTAAAAAACAGCTATTGCATAAAATTCATTGTAGTTTAATGTCAGTAGCGTAATGGAAAAAGAGATAGCAAATACGACTGAGAAGTTGAAATAACTTGCAGAAAACCATGGCTGGCACTCAGACTGATAATCAGAATGGTCGTTGTCGTCGCTGACACTATAGACGACTATCAGTAATCATCACTGACATTAAGATGAACCAATGAGAGTTCATAACAAATAGAGGGCGATGCGCTTGTATCACTGATGATAACAAGGGTTCTGTGCGGAGAGCGAGATATCAGGAGCTTCAGAGAGTTTCTACATTCGTTACTGAACAACATCAAGTTCCCTTTTGTGGATTTCTTACATTTAGATAGGCATTCAAAAACGCTGAAATTAAAATGGAAGGCCAGTGAGAGGACGACGGAAAAATTCACGACTTCTCTGCACACGTTTGTCACTGCGACAAACTACATAACCTAACACTGTCTACTACACATGGTTAAAACGTAAAGCGAACAAAGTGGCACAACATGCTTCCTCTTCAGCAAATCTCCATTACTACATCTCTCAATAACTTTATGTATTCTGTCATAAAGATCATATCAATGTACAGATCTGTGCATGTAAAAACATGGCTACTGCCCATCCATTAAGTTGTTCAGTTATTTGTCATTTTCTTCTCACAGACTTACTTATTTGACCCAAAACATTTGACTGAGGTATACGGGGGATAAAACAAGTTAAGACGCTTCAGGTTCTTTTTGTTCCACCATACCTTCAGCTACATTTCTCAGGAACGACTCAAGTGTTGTATGTTCTCTTCGTATCATTACGTTCTTTGTTAGGCTTACTCCTCATTCACTCGTAGCAGGACGTCTTCATTTCCCACTTGATCAAGGTATTTGGTCTTCATGTCTCCTGTAACGCAACATGTCAAAGAATTGTAATCGTTTCAGTTCTGCCATCCCCAAAGCCCACGTTTCAGCACCCATTCACAACAGATACGCCTCATATATAGGTTTCTATGACCATTGGTCTCATTTTAAATGTGAACATTTTGGGTTAGATTTCCCTGCAGCTGTTATGAAATGTCAATTCAAACTATAAAACTATAATTTATTGCAACCAGTCACGCTACGATTTTCAGAGGAGCATCGAATGAATTTACACCAGTGAAGATGGCACGTATTTATTGAATAGTATGATTTTTTGGTGACCTTCAGCACGATCTTTCAGTGTTCTCTGCTTAGTTCCTCGTGCACAGGGTAATCCAGCTCTCCCTACAGATGCGTTTTATGCAGACTGCAACACCATCAAATACCGCGAGCAATATTTTCATATTCTCTCGCTCATTATGCTCAAACTATTAATCCCACAGGAAAAAAAAATTAACGCGACCTTCTTGTAGGAAATTTAATGTAGTTAAATTTTGTGCTCTGATACATTTTTGCTGGAGGCCACAGTTTTCGAGTTACTCAAAAAAAGAGGCATTTGTAGGTCTCTTTCGTACGTTTTTCTTGATTAATTACAAAACTGTGGTCTCAAGTGAAAAGGTATCCCAGTACAAAGTTTAACTACAGTGAATTTTTTTTCTGTAGGACTAATAGTTTGCACATGGCGAGTGAGAGAATATGAAAACCTCACGAGGGAATTTGAATGTGTTGTGCGTTGCATAAAACCCAGCGGTAGAAACAGCTAAATCACCCATGTAAAGAGGATGCCGTTCATGTTATGATAATGAACCTATGGCCATTCACAGACAGTGCAACATCTAACGCAAAAGCCCTCTGAAGCGCGTAAGTAAAATAAATTGTGACTGGTTACGATTACAGTCTCATTTGATATTTTCTCAGTTTCAGATTTTATACTTTTGGATGTTAGTAGGTTTACGTTGTTACAGAAAGTTCTTTTACTTTGGAAAATCGTTGATGTTGCCCTGTATTCGGCGGTAAAGTTCGAGGCTACGGCTCCAATGTTTCTGGGAATATCTGCCCAGTACTACGATTTTTATTGGACCCTTACCATTGCTTTCACATGTGGCAGTGTTTGTTAATGGGAAAAAAGGCGAGTTCTACAGTGATTCTGAATCCACGTTAAAGTCAAGATCCCACTATAAGTCGCTGGGAAGGTAGTTCGAAGGCAGGAGAAAGGCAATGGCATTCTACAGGACCATGCCTATTAAAGTCCTGTGGTAATCAACCAATCTTCGACTTGATGACAGCTTCGTTTGCAATATCTTTCTTCAATTGCTCCTCGTTTGTTTACTTTTTAGGTACACAATATCTCCCATCTCTCCAAGAAGCTCTTTTTCAAGTTTTACATTTAGCATTTTAAAACGTACACCTGTTATTCTTTTTATTTATCATTACAGCCATCACGTAGCGCTCACTCCATTTCTTCAGACACTCGATTCAGTTCCTATCCATTTCGACGATCCGTGTTACGTCATTAGTGTACCCTATAGTTCCAATTAATTTCCTGTGACAGATATTTCTCCTAACGCGTTAGTACTTGATTTGCCTGACTGCCTCTCCAGTACATAAATTAAATGGCACAAGAAGTCCTTTTCCCATTGTCGGGCCTGGTCGTATAGCGGTAAAATGCTTGCCTGGGAACTCAGAGGTCGTGGGATAGCATCCTAGTCAAACCCCGGTTCTTTCAATCTTCGTTTTAACCTACCATTCACCTCTCAGCGACGGGAATCGTCGCTAGAGACGAGACGTGGTTCGGGTTCCACGCTAAACTGTAAGATCCCTTTCCCCAGTTGATAAGTGTGGTAAGTTAGGGACACGCTAGTGGCTGAAGTTGCGCCCAGTTGAAAGACTTGCACTACGCCACTGGGCAACGCGAAATTATTATTACTTTACCTCGATGGCGGTATCCAAATTGACGGTCATGTTGGTAACACAGCCACATAGACAACTACATAATACGGACAGCCACAGTCGATGAAATTCGTGGTCAACTGAATTTGATTAAAACCGCAAACAGCTGTCAATCGACAATTTATTCACGACCGGTTTTGTTGCGTTAAAGCAGCATCGTCAGGTGATTCTACATGGAAAGGAATGCAACGTTGTAGGATATATATTTAAAAATTAATTAAGGATTGGTAATAAAAGTAAACCTAAATCAAAAGTGCTCACAACAGCGCCTCATAAATTGGCACGTGGAGATGCCCCCAAGCGTTCGCAGTAGCATGAGCTTACTCCATGTAGAGGGGAAGTAGTCAGCAAATAATGGCGGCAGAGTACTGAGGCAAATAGTAAAGAGGATGAGGCACTATGAGAAAAACAATCGTGGTAAATGTCACAAATATGATTAAAATGTAATACAAGGAGCATAAAATAAGACGCCATAAGCGGTGCGCCTGACTGAGAAATGTAAACCGTTAACCACCACCGTTACTACGAAGATGAAACCTCAGAAGGAAAAAGTTAAGCAAGATTAAAAACAGGGAAGCGAGAAGTTAACTCAGCTGTTGGGCCTAGATGGGGAAGGGAATTGTCTAATGCTCGTTTTCGATTCTGACTACCTTGTTACTGGTAAGTGTCTTAAATAGGGGTTATAACCTGATAAGGTTTTTTGCGTTAAAGCAGCATCCTCAGGTGATCCTACATGGAAAGTAGTTTAGTCCTTCACCTACACTTAGCTTGCTCACCAATGCACATGTGTGTAAGTTCCTGTAGGACCAAACTGCTGAGGTCATCGGTCCCTAGGCTTACACACTGTTTAATCTAACTTAAATTAACTTACTCTAACAACAACACACACACCCATGCCCGAGGGAGGACTCGGACCTCCGACGAGGGGAGCCGCGTGAACCGTGGCATGGCGCCTCAGACCGCTGCACCTGCTGTTCCTTTTGTTTGTATATCATTATAGCCATCAGTTAGCAGTCGCTCCATTTCGTCAACACTCAATTCAGTTCCTATTCATTTCGACGTCCAGTGCTATGTCGTTAGCGCACCGTATAACTCTAACTTCCTGCACCTACAGCCCAACAGCTTAATTAACTTCTCATTTTGAGATTTTTAGTCTTGCATAAATTTTTCTTCCTGTCGGTTTTTATCTGTTTGGTAACGAGGCTTGTTGATGGTTTACGTTTTCCTGACAGACGCGCCACTGACGATATCTTATTTTATGCTTCTTGTGTTACATTTTAATCATATTTATTACATCAACTACGGTTGTTTTTGCCCTAGTGTTGAAACCTCCCCGCTTCCTCTATATCTCTTTTGTTACGCAACCTTCCCTTCTACAATAACCTATGAAACCTTCCGTTACGATTTCTGTCTCTTGCTTAATAATAACAAATGAAATTTTCCCTTTGAAATTAATACTCTTTCTCAATAATAATAAGTGCAATCTTCGCATACGAATTTAAATGCTGCTTCTTAAAAGTGATTTGCTGATTATTTCGACGAAACATAGACTGTGTCGTCGTCTTGGCCCTCATTCGTTACCTGCAATAACACAAAACTGTTCCTTACCTTTTTTACTGGATCGCCATCTGACTGCCACATCGAACTGCGACATGAATATACTTACTCTGTTTTCCTATACTCTATTAGCTGCTGGTGGGCTGTCATAATAAGTGGCTGTATTTATTACCAAAGCTGACGTTATTCTTTAATAGCAAAGCTGACGTTATTCTTTAATTAATTTGGGTGAAGTTACGTAATTCATAGTTAAACTTTTTCTTGACAACAAAAAAATTTTGCCAAGTTTTACGTTGATGGTTTTTGGGGTGAATTATAATCAGTAATGCAATATTGCTGGCAAAAATAAATTATATTCTGAAAACGATTCTTCAAATATTTACTGTTGGTAATGAAATGATTTTACAAACGTTCAAATGGGACTTACTTTTTACAATAATCTTACAACTAGCATTGCGCAAATATACCTTCAGTAGTCTCGAGTTTCTCAAAAAAATAATTCAATTATATTAGTTCCTATTATGATAATAGTTAGTCTCTGTACATCCGATTATAATCTTTTGTAAGTCATAGCTGGTGGCTGACAGGCACACCGCTCCTCTCAACCTCTCGCTTCAGACCTGCTACCGACTCGCTTCACATCTCGCTTGGTACTGACTTCCTACGAACGCTTAAGTGCGGTCTCTCCCGCCAACAGTGCTTTCTGGTGCAGGCAGTCCCTGCTAGCACTACATAATGTATCAATGCGCGGTCGTTCCGTCTCTTTTCTTAAAATGTATCCATACACGGTCTCTCCCGCCCTTTTGAAAATTATATCAATGTGCCATCTCTCCCGCCAATAATACTTTGGTGCAGACATTCCCTGCTACCACAATTATTTCCAAAATGACAAATATTAATTATTCCTACTTAATCCTATTAATAAAATATAAATATCTTTCATAAATTGTGATTTGACAATAGACAATAGAAATATACACATCTTACCGTGTCTCACCCAGTGCGCTGTTAGCCCCAATCCTCTGCCGGCTGATATTTGTTGACCACTTCCCCTCTTCATGGGCCGGCCGGTGTGTCCGTGCGGTTCTAGGCGCTTCAGTTTGGAACTGCGTGACCGCTACGGTCGCAGGTTCGAATCCTGCCTCGGGCATGGATGTGTGTGATGTCCTTAGGTTAGTTAGGTTTAAGTAGTTCTAAGTTCTAGGGGACTGATAACCACAGATGTGAAGTCCCATAGTGCTCAGAGCCATTTGAGCCATTTTGAGCCCTCTTCATGGGATTGAATTTTGTGACTACGAACCCGCTTGCTAATTTACGAGACGCTACTGTAAGAATTTTTCATTTAGGTGTACTTTCATTGGCTGTCCTTAATTAATGTTTTATATACACAGATTACAAGTAGAACCACCTGAAGATGCTGCTTTAAAGCAGCAAAACCAGTTGTGAATAAACGATCAGTTAACGGCTGTTTGCTGTTTTATTCAAGTCCAATTTAGCATAAAAAACACACACTCCGTTTTGAGGCCTACCGGGTCCATCCGACCGCCGTGTCATCCTCGGTGGAGGATGCGGATAGGAGAGGCATGGGGTCAGCACACCGCTCTCCCGGTCGTTATGATGGTATTCTTGACCGAAGCCGCTACTATTCGGTCTAGTAGCTCCTCAATTGGCGTCACGAGGCTGAGTGCACCCCGAAAAATGGCAACAGTACATGGCGGCCTGGATGGTCATCTATCCAAGTGCCGACCACGCCCGACAGAGCTTAACTTCGGTGATCTCACGGGAACCGGTGTATCCACTGCGTCCAGGCCGTTGCCTACCTAATTTAGCATAGCCTCGTAGGTTTTCTCTTTCTCCCACTTGACTTAAATTTATTGTTTACCCACCCGTTCTTGTTTTAGAAAGGTGGTTTCAAACCTGTTGGCCACCTTGTAGGCTGGGTCACTGTAACACGAGT
Source organism: Schistocerca serialis cubense (assembly GCF_023864345.2). Lineage (NCBI taxonomy): Eukaryota > Metazoa > Arthropoda > Insecta > Orthoptera > Acrididae > Schistocerca > Schistocerca serialis. The sequence continues at coordinate 139,026,678 of NC_064641.1, forward strand.
CACTGACAATGGAAGGCTGGCGTGGTAGCGGAACGGAAGAACAGAAGTGTGAAAAGTGAAACGCCGAGTGTATCGTCCCGGGGACCAAGTGTGGTGAGGGAACGCCGGTGGCTCCTGGAGCGGTTGCAGCGGCCCTGGGGGCGGAGCCTGCCTTCCTCGCGGGGCAGCCAGAGACCTCGTTACGCCACCGGCTCGGCTCGGCTCGTGGCAGGAAACCCGAAGAGGCGGCTCCGCTTTGAACTTATTAGCTTTGATACCCGACGCGGGGCGGTGCGCCCTCTGCGGCAGTCGTTACCGACGCCGAGCGCTCTCCCTTCTTTCTGCAATCCTCGGCGCGACCTTTCATCTCTGCTCGAGGGGGTCACTCTGGACCCAGTCTGCGCACCGCTTCGCCGCCTCGCAGCGCGGCTGCAGACCACACGCGTACATCGTCTCCCTCCTGCGAAAACTGTCAATCCACACTTCAGTTAACGTTCTCATAAATGTTTAGTGGTTTTACCGGTTCCGACTGTCTAGTCATTGTCTTGCATACGAGGGCTGCTCGGAAAGTAAGGTTCGATCGGTTACTAAATGAAAGCCACAGTTAAAATCAAAAATTTTTTGTTCTCGACAGTTAGCCATACCTTCCAGCTACCTCTCTAAACAATCGCCGCTCCGACTTAGGCATTTCTCGTGGCTTTGTACAAACTTTCCAGTACCCTCGTCACAGAAAGCAACAGCCTGCACTTTCCGGCAATTCTCTACGCGGTCTGCCTTTCGTTGTTTGTGCTGAAACGTTGTCTTCGGAGTCAGCGATTCATGTGGGCAGAGATCAACGACGGAGAGAGCCAATTAAGAGCTGTATTGTGGGTGATCAAACACTTCCCATCGAAAGCACCGCAGGAGCGTCCTCATTGCCCCTGCAGAAAGTGGCTGAAAATTGTCTTGAAGAAAAAAATGTATGACATTTATGTTATGTGGGCTGCATAGCTTCAGGCGAAATCTCTCAGCAGATCCACATACTTGGCGGGAGACACTGTTTTGTAGGCGTTTTTAAGTGATCGCTTTGCGCTCTGAACTGAAAAGAGTGACTTGAAGCACACTAAAGACGCTGTCCAACACATCTCTGCAGAGCTCCATTGGAGTTTCTTAGTGGTTTCCATTTAGCACCAAATCTGAAATTACTTTCCGAATATGCCTCGCACTTAGACTTCTTCTTCTTCCGCACTTATATCTGTTCTGCCTTTGCTTTTCATTGCCACCTGATTCTGGGTCTTGCTACGTCCCTTCATCCTCTTGGCTGCTACAGCACAGCCAGATGGGGGATTCTCTCTTCACTCATTCTTTGAAATTGATGTTTCCATATTGTTTTATTTTGTTCAGTCTTTTCATTAATACTATAAATATTTAGTTCAAGCCTAATCTCCTCATTTCTTACATCGTCTTCCCTTCCAGCACCTCCCCGTTTCCTAGGAAATATCATTTCTTCTGCTTGTAGTTTCGCCTTTATCTTATTTTTTAGGGATCCATGACTCACTACCAAATAACAATACAGGTGTAGCCATGATTTTATAAAATTTTAATTTTGTGTTTCCTTCCATATTTTTCCTTGGACATATTGTTTATCATTTCGCATATTTATTGACGTTTGTTAATTTTGTTTACTACATCCTTTGCCATGTCTTAGCGTACGTCGCATCCTAAGAAATTAAAATTCGAGACTTGTCAAGTGGTGTGTTATCTATTATTATTTCTGAATGTGTAGGGTACTTCCCACGATGAGCCATGATTTTACTTTTCTTTGTTGACATTCGAAAGTTATAGCCTCTTTTCCATAACTGATATAATTTATAGATTGCCTTTTGTACCTCTTCTTCACTTCATTCCAAAATGGTAACATGGTCAGGGTGCACAACAATATTAACATATTTATTTCTATTAATCTGTATACCTGAATTCACATACTTTTTCAAGTTTTTAATGTTGGTGACATGCTACAGCCGTGTTTGAGTCCGTTATTGCTAGTGATTTCTTCAGTTTTATTATTAACAACTTTTATTATCGTTTTTGTGTCCAAGTGTAGGCTTTTTATAGCTTCAGTTAGATGTCTAAGACATCCAGCTTTAATCATTAAACTTAGTTCGTGCAATGCTAGTTAGCTTATCATACCGAACTTAATCAGCTGCGAGGTTTCCACTTCCCTTTCAGCAGGGTATCATCAGACCTGTTAATCATAGATGTCATTGAGTCTTCGGTGTGTTGGTTGAAGAAGCTGACCTTAGTACCCGACTAGTGGCTTTTATGTGACAGCCACTAATTTCTGAGAAAATCGATGTTAAAATTTTTTGCGTATCGCCTATACTGTTTCGACCAAGCGAGCGTGGGGCTGCGGCTACGGTTCACTGGGGGTTCGGATTTGCAAACCCTGTGATATTCATTTTTGCACATACGTTAAAATTTTCATGAAAAAATTTCAAAATTCCCCCGACTTGCTAAAGACTAAGAGTGAAATCTCTTCGAGGGAAGATTCTATAAAAATACAAATCGGCACGTAATTACGAATATGCGACATACTTCCATAAGATGTAACTATTAATTTTTTTATGTACGATTCAAATTACGCATTTCGTTATTATTTACGTCATTACTCGCGTAACAGTGTGACCGAAAACACTTGAGCTGTTCGTTTATGTGCTCAGATAATTATACATCTAAAAGACATTTCCGATAGCTTCAGAGTACACAATTATATACTCTAAAAAAGTGTTTCATTTCGTAACGAAATAGTCAGAAACATAACCACGCCTTGGGTTCTCAGTTTCAGATTAAAAAATCCGCCAAGGTGGATCAGTAGTCAGCACACTGGACTCACATTCGGGAGGACGACGGTTCAAACCCGCGTCCGACCATTCAGATTTAGATTTTCCATAATTTCCCTAAATCGCTCCAGGCAAATGAAGGGATGGTTTCTTTGAGAGGACGCGGTCGATTTCCTGCGCCATCCTTGACACCATCCGCGCTTGCGTTCCGTCTCTATGACCTCGATGTCGACGAGACGTTAAACCTAATCTTCCTTCCTTCCACCTTTTCAAGTAAAAAAAAAAGGCCTATGACTAATTTCAGCCATCAAGTATTAAGAGAACCAGGTATGATTAGACTGTCTTCTTAATCGTGGTACTAATACAAGTAATACAGATATTTGCAGTCAAAGGGAAAGAAACTTAAGTAAAAATGTTTTAAGTGAAGGTAAAGTAACTGTCTTTTTGTTCTGCATCGGTGTGATTTCCGTTGTAGTATCCAGTGTCGGCCCGACGTGACTGGGTGACTGGTAGCCGACACTTGTCTGAACCGACGGAGAAAAGTTGTTAGCAGCACGGGGCGGCATCCTCTCGGTTCGTGCGTACGGCTACCTCCCCCCCCCCCCCCCCCCCGCCCCCCGGGCATGGGTGTATGTGTTGTCCTTAGCATAAGTTAGATTAAGGAGTGTGTAAGTCTAGGGACCGATGACCTCAGCAGTTTGGTCCCATAGAAGCTTACCACAAATTTCCAAAAACAGTTATTGTGGGGCTGACACAGGGGGAACTGCATTCGTAAAACTGTTATGATCTGATCTCACTTCCGCCTACATTTGTTCGGCGTTTGTCGCAGTTTTCGCTTAACCTACAATTATTATTAAGTGTGCTTATTTGTAATGTGCCTTACCGAATAACAATAAAAAGCAGTTAATAGTAGAAATTTAGCTTGCGTTTGCTGTGTCAGCATGTCCGGCTATCTTATGTCCTCCATGTTGAAACGTGATTTGGAAACTGTTACTGTTTATGACGGAAAAGACAAATTAAAGCTACTGTGTGTGTCTGTAAATTTTGTTTTCTTCCACGACGCGTTTAGATGGCTTAGACCGTCATCCTCTTGGGGACCAATGGGTTATATGAGAATTTCTTTTCCTTGAGATAGACAGTCATTTGTCTTGCTCTTCATTTCGCTATATATTATTTATTACGTGTCAATTGTTACCGCAATATGGTAGCGAAGGCATATAGTCTAAACGATAACAAGGTTACGTTCAGGATGTTACTGCAAGAAACACACAACAGATTCTTATGTATACACATTTTCATCACTGAATGTATCATATGAACACAAAACAGAAAAAAACAATCCTGAAGACTATCTACACGTATACAATTAAACAAATGACACATAATAAGTAATTTTTAGCGAAATGAAGTTGAAGGCAGGCAACTGGCTACCTCCAGAAAAATAAATTTTCATGTAACCCACTGATCTGTCTGAAGATTATTGTGTGAGCCCTCGGAACGCTTCGTACAAGAAAATGAAAGTAACTTGAGCATATAATTAGTTTAATTTCTCTTTTATATGTCAGACTACTGTAAGAGTTTGCCATACGAATGACAGAAGCAGTTGATGTCTTGGTATAAATTATGCTGTAGTTGCATCAAAGTCATGTCCAATTTGTCTTTCAACGTGTGTTCGTTTTACATTACAGTACGAAAAAATACGGTTGTGCCTTTTGCAGAGAAATTTCATAGACACCTCTTTTCATTAGCATTGAAAATTATTTATAATATGTCTATGTGATCACACTCATATGTAAGGGAAGTCTTTCTTTCAAGTCGAAAGAGTCGCGAAGCCATCTCCGGATCAATTAACAACGTATAATTGTGTATGGTTGTGTTTTTATGAGTGTGTGTATGTATTTGTGGGAACATGTTGTAAGTTGATTCACGAACGTAATGTTACAGGATTTTTTTTTCCTATTTGCTTGTCGAATAGGGACTTAAAATTATTATGTGACGCATTCAGACTTTTATAACACTGTATGCGAAGATACGATACAAGGACCATTCTGTTCAGTAATTAAAAGAAAATCTGTCGGCCACGTGATCCAACCGAAGAGGTGATAGCACGAAGTATGCTATCTTTGTAGTAGCTCATTCTGAGTGTGTTCTGAAATATTACATTTTAATCTGTGTGTTGTAGTCTAAAGTAACGAATACTGTAGTGTTTGCGTTATAGTCTGGCTACATATGTATATATTTATTCTACAGTGGGCTTTCATTTGCTATAGTAACTTGTTCAGGAAAGTAAGGTGATGTGAAGGGAGAACGTACGTTAAAATGGGATAATTTCGGTAACAGAGCATATTTTGCGCAGAGCATATAAGTTTTGCGCTCAACATTCCGTTCGAGATCATTGTATATCTGAAAAATAAAGATTTTGTCCAAAACCTTTGCGCTTACCTGGTACAAAAAAAAACACTTAAGATTCCTCTACAACAAAAAAGATGTTTTTGATATGTAATAATCAAGTGCATCAGAGATATGTTTATGTGCCAAATTACAGGAATGCGTTCACTAAGTAGACAATCCTCTAGAGACGTTAGATATCTACAAGCTTTTTGCACGCCAGACTTTTGCCTTAGCATCTCAGAGAATAGGTATTACGTATGTAGAATATTTGTGACGGTTAGAATTGCAGTTGTTTCTGAAATAGATAGCTTTATGCTTACAGCTTTGACAAGTGACATATAATCCCATATTTTTGTCAATCAACTAAGTCAATATTGTAGCCTACAGTACATAGAAGTGTGAATGTAACACATCTGATTGTGAACAGAATTTCGTTATACATTTTCTAACATTTTTTCAATGAGAACTTCTTCGGCTATCAAGACTACAGCAAATGTATTTCAGAATGGAGTTTAAAAATGTCGCACTCGGTTACAGAACTTTACGCCTCTGGGAAATGGGAACACAAGCATTATTTTTAAAAAGTGGAGAAATGTTTACCTGGACCAAGAAACTCAACGAAATACAGCGTAATGTCGTCAACATTCGGAAGCAAATCCGAGCTTGACATATTTAAACTCTGTGGCCTAATGTTATTGAAATGGAGAGAAGTGATTTTGTTTCTTCGGCTGACATAAGTTACCTGGTAGATGATTTAGAGCTAACAGAATTTAAAGTTATCCTATAGCAGGCCTGAGAGAAGACGTGACACAAAAGCTGTCATACATAGGGTAGTCTAAGAATGTCTGATATATAGCTGAATGTTTATTTTTGGAACATTACACATTTATGATGATAATATATCAATAATATATGTCTACACATAAAATATATATATCTATGTATACAACAATGATTAATTATTGTGGATCCTAAAATGTAAGAAAAAGAAAAATATAAAGTGCTTCCGTGTTCTAAAACAATAAAATTATGTTTCCTTTCTGAAAGAATTTGCAGATTTCCTCATCATACCAAACAATAACCATTCCTCTTTCCTTAGTGACATAAATCGATTCTTAACACAACTGATAAAGACAGCCCAAATGACTCCACGAAACTATTCATTTTCTGTGTTATTCTAAACGCAGTGCAGTGCATCTCACATTTAATAGAGATTTAGCACTGCCGGATGGTGACTTGCTGTATTTTTATTGGGTTGCCTTAAGTAGTGAAATCTCGCCTGATATTAACATGAGTCTGTGGGTTAATTGACACAGGGCTCAAACGTATCTGAACACAGAGCAGAAATGTTTTGTAAAAATGACGGAACCAATCAAATAGAATACTCAGAAATTGTCCGCTGTCACAAAGATATTTTTATGTAATTTTGTGAGTCCCCTACAACACACATAGCAGGCTGTTCGGTAATTTGGAGTGAAATGAACACGTGAAACTCAACAAAAAATAACCAGGGGGAAATTATTTTGGCCTTCAGCAATACTCAGCAGGGGTTGAAATGGGGAAATCGCCATTCGAAAGATTTATCGACGTATAAGGTGCAGTTAATAATTTTATTAGCAGATATTAAACTAAAAGACTGCAGTTACGTAATTATGAGTAAGACAAGTGGTATCTCACCAAAGAAAAGTATCTCAATCCACGCTGAGAATGCGTAAGTAATTCTCTTTGGCGGTGTAATTCTGGATGTCCCTCCTAGTGAGAACCTCATTTGGAACACATTTAAACATATAATCTCAAATCCATAACTTCAAAACTGTTCACTCCACTTGTGACATTTGAGTTAGGCGCTGAAAATAATATAATCTTACTTTTACTGTGTATTTTTACTATGGAATGGTATTCTGGAACACTTCTAAATTTCCGTTCAAAATGTTCACTACATAAACTGCTCCATAAGGTCGCTTGAGATATTTAACCTCCCACATAGCGTAGATAAATACGTACATTAGTAATAGTCTCGCAAAAAATTACTCCCCTATGATGTTTTTCGTTATCAATCTGTCCAAAACAACATTTGGTTAGCACGAGAAATAAACTGACCTTGGCCAATCAAACTTAAACTAGATTACCTGCAATACAAATCACTCGCGTACAATAGTTAACTCAGTCGACCCACTTCACCGTGAGATATTACCAACACGATAAATGGGACGCTCACTGAACTACACTACTGGCCATTAAAATTGCTACACCACGAATAAGACGTGCTACAAATGCGAAATTTTACCGACAGTAAGAAGATGCTGTGATATGCAAATGATTAGCTTTTCAGAGCATTCACACAAGGTTAGAGCCGGTGGCGACACCTACAACGTGCTGACATGAGGAAAGTTTCCAGCCGATTTCTCATTCACAAACAGCAGTTGACCGGCGTTGCCTGGTGAAACGTTGTTGTGATGCCTCGTCTAAGGAGGAGAAATGCGTACCATCACGTTTCCGACTTTGATAAACGTCGTATTGTAGCCTATCGCGATTGCGGTTTGTCGTATCGCGACGTTGCTGCTCGCGTTGGTCTAGATCCAATGACTGTTCGCAGGATATGGAATCGGTGGGTTCAGGAGGGTAATACGGAACGCCGTACTGGATCCCCACGGCCTCTTATCACTAGCAGTCGAGGTGACAGGCATCTTATCCGCATGTCTGTAACGGATTGTGCAGCCACGTCTCGATCCCTGAGTCAACAGATGAGGACGTTTGCAAGATAACAACCATCTGCACGAACAGTTCGACGACGTTTGCAGTAGCATGGACTATCAGCTCGGAGACCATGGCTGCGGCTACCCTTGACGCTGCATCACAGACAGGAGCGCCTGCGATGGTGTACTCAACGACGAACCTGGTTGCACGAATGGCAAAACGTTATTTTTTCGGATGACTCCAGATTCTGTTTAAAGCATCATGATGGTCGCATCCGTGTTTGGCGACATCGTGGTGAACGCACATTGGAAGCGTGTATTCGTCATCGGCATACTGGCGTATCACCCGGCGTGATGGTATGGGGTGTCATTGGTTACACGTCTCGGTCACCTCTTGTTCGCATTGACGGCACTTTGAACAGTGGACATTACATTTCAGATGTGTTACGACCCGTGGCTCTACCCTTCATTCGAAACCTGCGAAATCCTACATTTCAGCAAGATACTGCACGACGCCAAATTACAGGTCCTGTACGGGCCTTTCTGGATACAGAAAATGTTCGATTACTGCTTTGGCCAGCACATTCTCCAGATCTCTCACCAATTGAAAACGTCTGGTCAATGGTGGCCGAGCAACTGGCTCGTCACAATACGCCAGTCACTACTCTTGATGAGCAGTGGTATCGTGTTGAAGTTGCATGGGCAGCTGTACCTGTAACACGCCATACAAGCTCTGTTTGACTCAATGCCCAGGCGTATCAAGGCCGTTATTACGGTCAGAGGTGGTTGTTCTGGGTACTGATTTCTCAGGATCTATGCAACCAAATTACGTGAAAATGTAATCACATGTCAGTTCTAGTATAATATATTTGTCCACTGAATACCCGTTTATCATTTGCATTTCTTCTTGGTGTAGCAATTTTAATGGCCAGTGGTGTATCTAATTTACAGAGAATGTCCAGGGGTGATAAGATGAGCGTCGAAGGTGACTGCAGCAACAGCGTTGGTACCACTTTCTCAAACTAGTATGTTTATGGAATAAGATGTATGATGACGTCTGTCGTCCTAATACAAATATCAGGAAGCAGTGCGTGCATGCTGGAAAACAGCAGTCCGTTTTTCTGCAGCAGTTTATCTACTATTGCACTGCGAGTACTTAGACAGATTTTCAGAACTTAGCACAGATAATGTAAATGTGCCATTCACGAGCGCTGTATGCGTCCATATACGCGGTCGAATCACGTTACAGTCACCACTGCCTATATTCTACGTCGACTTGCAATAACCACACACAGACGGCTGGTGGCACCATCAGCAGTGGGGGGTATATAAAGTTTGTAGGCGAACGCAGAAAACAGAGCAGTTGTTGTCCTAATGCGGAGAAGGAGAGATTTATCTGACGTCAAAAATGGCATGATCATTGGCTTTCGGGCCAGAGGTGAAAGGATTTACTAAACGGCTAAGTCTGTAAACTGTTCGCCGTGAGTAAGTTTACCGCGCATGTCAAAAGGCGCTCTCACAAACCTGCTCCGAGGCAGTTATGGTGCACCACGGGATGTCGGGGGTGAACAGGCGAATAGACGTGTTTAACTGTTGAGCAACTGACCGTCCAGATGAACCGAGGAGCTACTAACAATGTCACCTGAATGACCGTTCAGCGGGATGTAGGCGGCTGGTTCATGCGCCCGTGATGGTTGTTGTCCATCGGCGTGGAAGGCTGAAATTTGTAACAACAAAAAAAATAGTTCAAATGGCTCTGAGCACTATGCGACTTAACTTCTGAGGCCATCAATCACCTAGAACTTAGAACTAATTAAACCTAACTAACCTAAGGACATCACACACATCCATGCCCGAAGCACAGGATTCGAACCTGCGACCGTAGCGGTCGCTCGGCTCCAGACTGTAGCGCCTAGAACCGCACGGCCACTCCGGCCGGCTGAAATTTGCACTCCATTACCGCAACTGGATTTTTCTCAGATGCATCACGTTTTATGCTCCATCGGAGAGATGGTCGTTGGCCTCGACGGCCTGAAACGTCTGAAAGAAAATACACTCCAACAATCGTCTGTAGGTCCAGGCTAGAGGAGTGAGCGTTATGCCCTGAGGAACGTCTTCGTGGCATTCGCTAGTGATCTCGTTATTCTGCAAAGCACAAGGTATGCATCTATCCTTGGGGGCCAGACCCACCCCTACATGCAGTTTGTTTTTCGTCAGCATGATATCATCTACCAGCTGACAATGCAATCTGTGACACAGCTCGTAATGTCCACGCGCGGTTCGAAGAGCACCAGGAAAAGTTTAAAGAACTCCTCTGACCACAAAACTCCCCGGATTTAAACCAAATCGATAATCTGTGTGACCACCTCGAGAGGGGTGTTTGCGCCGTGAACACTTAACCGAGATACCTGGCGCAGCCGATACGGAAATGGAGTCTGCACGGTTCCACACCCCTGTAGGTGCCTTCCAGTACCTCATTGGTCTCTTACTGCACGCCTCGCAATGGTCCACGCTGCGAAAGGTGGTTATTCAGGCTTTTGACAGGCGGTCGCATTGATGGGACTGGTCAGTGTACATTTGATCTCATGTATATCGAAGTGATGGGTGGAGTATTTTAGTGAACTACTGAAAGCAGGATCGGAAAACGAAGGCGGGGTAGATGCCGGTACGGCAGAAGAGGTAGAGCAGGAAGTTAGTATCAAGACTCTTAAAACAATAAAGCTTCGGGAGAAGACAGTATTACAGCAGAAATGATAAAATATGGAGGAGAAAAACTAGTAAGGGTTTTGCATGAGATTATAGTGGAAATATGGTAGAAAGAAAATATGCCAAAACATTGGAGTACAGCAATACTCTGCCCTATACATAAGAAACATGACAAAGCTGACTGCGGGAATCATAAAGGAACTGCACTACTTTGTATAGTACATAAAGTATTACGAAAAATCATGGCTGGGTGGTTACGAACATACGTAGGAGAGTAAACAGGAGACTACTAGTGTGGTTTCAGAACTAATAGATTCACTACGGACCAGATTTTCACTGTCAGACAGATGCCTGAAAAATGTTATGAGTATACCATCGATGTCCACCAGCTGTTTATTGACTTCAAACAAGCTTATGATAATATCAAAAGGTATCAACTTCGGAAGGTAATGCAAGAGGCAGGAGCCCCGAACAAACTGATAGCATTGGTTCAAATGACTTTGAGAAGAGCGGTATGCAAAGTGAAGATCGAGGGCACCTTATCAAAGGCATTTGAAGGTAACCAAGGACTGCAGCAGGGTGATGTGCTATCCACTATTCTGTTTAATGTCGCGTCGAAGAGAGTAATGCGAAAGACACAAGGCGACAACCCTGGGGGAACGCTGTTTAATAGAGTGACTCAGAAGCTTACATATGTGTATCATACTGACTTCTTATCCAGGAGGAAACAAGACCTGGAAGAAAAGCTTGAAAAAGTAAGAAAATATGATGCGGAGATAGGGCTGACCATTAATCAATCAAAGACAAAGTATTTGTTAACATCTAGGAAAACATATAGTGAAAGAAAAAAGAAGCATGACTTTGAATGGAATAAACTCCGAACGCTTTGAGAGGTTTAAATATTTTGGGTCACTGGTAACTGAGAACAATCATATGAGAGAAGAAATGACACGCAAGGATTGCAGTAGGTAACAGGAGCTGCTTAGCACTGGTTAAAGTGTTTAAAACAAGGAGCCTTAGTAGGAATCTGAAGTTGACGGTGCATCGTACAGTAGTTAGACCTGTGGTGATGTATGGTTTGGAGACCTGGACTATGACACAAAACGATGAGGAATTGTTGCTGAGATGGGAAAGGAAGATAGGAAAATCTACAGGCTAGTATTTGATAGGAATTTTTGGAGAATCAGAAGTAATAAGGAGATCAGAGGGTTATACAACAAACCTGATATCGTGACTGAAATAAAGCGTAATAGACTACGTTGGTAGGGGCGTGTAGATAGAATGGTGGAGAACAGCACAGTCAAGAAAGTTTTCAAAGGCAAATCCGGTGGATGTCGTATAAGGGGCGGACCAAGGACCAGATGGCTAGACAACGTGCAAGAGGACTTTGGAAGTATGGGAGTGAGAAGATGAAGAGCCAAAGCAGCCAGCAGAGAAGAGTTGGCGGAGGTTGTCCGGGAGGTCAAGGCCATACAAGGGCTGTAGCGCCAAGGAGTAGTAGTAGTAGTATATCGACGTGTGTGGTCCTGAACGGTTCAAATACATTACCAGAGGTAATATGTGGTTCTGAAAAGCTGTGTGTTCAAATACATGCAGTGCAATAAAGAGTACCTGCTGTCGAGGCGTAAAATGTTACCACATTGTTGAGATTCAGATTTTTTCTCATGGTGACCACAAAATATGTCACTTAACGATCAAGTCAGTTGAATCTGCTAAAAGGCTAAAGCGAAATAGATGCTCGAAAGTTTGAAGAAATAGAAAGTATAGAAAAATCTAAATATTACCAATGAATTTAATGCAAAAGGAATTTTAAGTGCAAAAAGAATTCCAGTCAGAGGCCAGGGCGAATATGAGTAAAGAATGCACTGAGGCCTTCTGAGCGGCAATAAGCTGTCTTCGGACGCGATAGAAGAAGGGACTGACAGACATTTCTAAGACTTGTCAGCAAACAAGGCAGAACAGGTAGCTAATATTGGAGTGAAATTTCTAAAATCACTAAACACTTATTCGTATTGTATTGTTTTGTATGTTAACCGGGGACCTAGAAACGACAGAGAGGCTCCGCCGCAGTTGTCTACAACCCCACGACGACTACAGCAGTCCACTTCACCCCTCCGCCTCCCCACACCGAACCCAGGGTTATTGTGCGGTTCGGCCTCCGGTGGACCCCCCCAGGGACGTCTCACACCAGACGAGTGTAGCCCCTATGTTTGCGTGGTAGAGTAATGGTGGTGTACGCGTACGTGGAGAAATTGTTTCGTAACAATCGCCGACATAGCTTATTCGTATTAGTGTGCTATGCCAGTTCCAAGCCGAGGGCCTCCTCACACAGGTAAGGTGGAAGAGAGGAGGGGAGGGGGGGGGGAGGCTCTCGCCGGGTCTAGGTGATAGCATCATGTGAGGGCTCCATGCTAGGATTACAGTTAAGACTTCAACGGTAGTGAAGGTGGAAGGAATGGACATTGGAAGGGCGGAACTGGCAAAAGAAGCAACTCAAGAATAAAAGCGCATTGCAACAAGTGATACGGCGGTCAGCCTCCGTTAAACGGAAGTGCGGCCAGAAAAATTTACCTGGGAGCTAACACCCTCGAGTATTATCTTTATGGGACTTATCCCCTAAGTCAACAAGCAATCAACAATGGATATACGCTGTGTTAGATATTTTATCCCATGGAGTAACGAAAAGTAGGCTCTCGGATTCTGGCGGCCTACAACACACAGCAAAGAATGATTCAGAGCATCCTGAACCCTGCTGTCAACGCTCTAGATCACATTGCATCGGAAAACAGAGTAATACTACTTGAAGACTTCAGTCCACAAATTGGCAAAGAAGGTCTGCATAGAACCAGAACAGGAAAAGTCCCGGCACATAAAAGAATCTACTAAGTCCGTGGAGAAAGCACAACATAGTAATAACATCCACGTTCTTCAAAAAACTTTCTAGGAAACAAACTACATCGGTATCACCAAATCATATTTGTGGTGAAAACAACTCACTCACGTTGCTATAAGTAGACAATCTGCAACTGAGGTGCTGAATGTAGAAGTTGCTAAAAGCGCCAGTTTAGATTTAGACTACTATCAATCATTAAATTCAAGTTTAGGCTAATATTTAGCAAAGAGAAATAATACCAACCTAAAAACCTTCATATAGGGTAGTTATCTACAGAAAACTGATTTCAAAATCCTTTTGGAAATAAGAATACCTAAATGTTTGAAACAACATCAAAAAGCCTGCAGAAGAAACTATTCCTCTCAAAAATGTACGGAAACTTGCCTGGTGCAGTGACGATTCCAATGAGTTACGAGTAAACAGATAACGAGCCTGGAATATCTGGAACACACATAATAATTATATGAACAGGGAAAATTTCATAGCATCAAGGAAACATGCATCTGAAGACTCAAAAAAACGAGACTACAACATAAAAAATTAACTAACTTCAATTGAGTCATATTTTAAACATAACAGCACAAGAGGATTTTATAAACATCAAAAATCTTTAAAGAAGTAACATCACCAAGTTTAGAGTTTGCAGATCCAAAAATGCAGAAGACCGCACATAATAACATTGAGAAACGCAGAATATTTGCGGACTACTTCAAAGTAGCACACAACTGCGATCCACAAAAAGAAGATTTTAATTTTGATAACATAATCCAGATACAACTAGACTCAAAGCTAATAAATGATAAATCGTGAAAGAACTTAAAAATAACAAAACGTCAGGAGAAGACAATACAGTTGCTCAGTCGTAGAAACACGCTAGTGGTAACATTATTCTACGTCTAACAAAAACCATTAATGAAATGTGGTCAACAAACATCTTGCAGTCAGAACTGACAACGGCGTTAATACATGCATTACATAAATAAGTAAAAAAAATAGACCCTAACAATTATCTCTCTCTTGCCACTGACATTTAAGATCTTGTCCATTTGTTCGTGGCAGTTTTCAAGAGACGTGAAGGAATACTCGATCCACACCTAGGAGAACATAAAGTAGGATTTAGGTCTTGTGCAGGGCAGTTACGAAGTCTAAAGAACATAATAGAAACGTGGCAAACCAAGAACTTGAAATATGTGATAACTTTTGTAGATTCAAAAAGGGTGTATTACTCAACTGATAGAAATGCATCAATCAAGATTACAAAGGAATCTGAACTTGCTAACAGAATCACAGAAATAATCAAATGAGCTTTATCAAACCCTACATCGAAAGTAACATTTATGGGCGAACTGCCATTAGTAGTAAGACAAGGAGATGGTTTGACACCTCTACTTTTCAGTAGTGCATTGAAGAAGATAGTGAGAAAATGGAGAAAATCCAGCTATACTAAGGCTGTTCAACTAATATGAAACCCAAATAAAATCATTATAGACTGCACAAGATAAGGCGTTAACTAATGACTCTCTTGACGGTGCCAAAGAACAAATCACAAAACTACAGAAACAAGCAGACAAAATAGGACTAGAAGCATAATTTGAAAAAAACACAGTTTAACAGCAATCTCCCCCCCCCCCCCCCCCAAAAAAAAACCTAAAAATCATAAAAACACACTATCTAAAACAAACCTACTTTTACATACATAGGAAAATGAATAACAAACGATACAGAGGGAAAGATAGAAATATAAAATTACAGCACATAAAACGGAAAGGATATTCAATATGACCAAAAATACATACATTAAAAAATCTTTGTCCTGGAACACAAAACAAAGCCACTACCAAGCAGTGGTAAGGCCTGAAACACTGTATGTAGCAGAAACACAAACACTAACAAGATTTGGGGATCATTAAAAACTGAAAAAAATTGAAAGCAGAATTGTAAGGAAAATACTACAACCTAAAAGTAATAGCAATCATATATTATTAAAGTGCGTGCCACTAAAACTCAGCGAGTAGTCCCGGTACGATCAAGGGAGTAATGGGGTATGATAGCGCGCTCTATCCCCCACTCATGAAGAAGGTTCCCGTTTTTACCTGAACGGCCTGCTTTTGAACTATAAAGGCTGGAGAGTTTCGTCCTACAGAAATTTCTAGAACATCCTAGACCATTCGTAAGTATTCGAGAACATTCAAGAGCATTCCACAACATTCCAGAAAGTTTCGGAAAGTTCCATAATGATCCGGGATATTCTGGAATGTTCGGCAATAGTGTGGAACATTCGGGAAGATTCTAGGATGTTCGGAAACATTCCGGAACATCTGAGATCATTGTGTCACTTTCCAGAACACTCTTGAATTTTGTGGAGTGTTCTAGAAAATGGTTGACCATTCGAAGCCTTTTTCGTACGCTCTGGAGTTCGAAACTGGTGAGGCTAACCATTGGTGGGTGTATATAATTAAGACCCGTCGTGGATTAGAACGTCAGTTTCTTATCAATGGCGAAGGGAGGAACCGAGAAAGCAGTGCAGTGAGTGAATAAAAACAAAGAATGAGTAGTCAAAGTGATACAGTTACTGAATGTAAATAGAAAATAAAGTGGGAAATGTGTGTAAAGTGTACTTAATATATTTGTTTATAAAAAGCTGATTTGATTTACGTTATGAACAATGCTCAAACGTAAAGGAGGACATCTTGTCAGCTCTGATGCAAAACGGCGGAAACAAATAGGACAGCGAAAAAATGAAACAGACCAAGAGTGTGAGGCACGTTTAAGTTCTCAACAAACGAGAATGTGTACCGTAAGAAACAAAGAAATTGAAGAACAACGAAATGAACGGATTGAGGAACCAAGAATTGTAACACTATCTTATAATAAACGACTGCGAACTCAGTCCAGCCATGAAAATCTCACCCTACGAGGAAGGGAAAACAGTACAACCTAACAAATGAAGCATTCCACTACGACTCGACGACAGAATATAACAAACACAAACACGTCGTAAGCGGAAAAAATGGATAACATCTGCCAATTTTGCAACGCGAAAAAATTCAGTGAGAAACACCAAGATTCTGTTGCACGAATGGAAAAATTTGATTAGCTCCACTGGAAGCAGCTCCTCAGGAATTTTTACATTACGTGACCGAGAAAACTGCAGGGTCAAAACACTTTCTTCAAAATACAAAAGCCTACAACGCCTGCTTCCAAATGACTTCTTTCGGTGTCACTTCGATCAACACTAATAGAGATGAAATCGATTATGTTTTTTCCATCCAAGGGCAAGTCTATCACTACATGGCATCATTACTACCACTATCCAACAAAGACCATAAATTTCTGGAAATATATTTCATCGAAAATGAAGAAACGGAAATTGATCAACAATGCACAGATATGAGTGGACTGAAACGAGAAGTAGTCCAAGATGTACAGAGGATCTTACAAAAATACAATCAACTGATACACATAACAGCACTAGACCGAATGATTTCTGATGACTATAAGGTTATATTTCGAGCCGACAAAAGACCTCCTAGAGAACACGCATGTCGATTCAATTCATCTCATATAGACGAAGTCACCATCGTAATTCGGGACAATGAGAACATATGCCTTGACATAACTGTACAACGAAAAAGAGGAGGACCACAATGCATTGCGGAGACACGTCGTTCATATGATGCCCTCCAATATCCATTAATATTTCTGCACCGAGAGGACGGATATCATTTGAATGTGAAATAGATCCAACCTGAAACTGGTGCAGAAACAAACAAAAAAGTAATTTCCAAAAAGTTCTGTGCTCACCGCTCTATGATCAGAGTGCTGGCGGAAATACGTGCTAAACAACACATCGCACTTGCACTGAGATTATCCAGCATTTCAGGCTCAGCTACGGAAGGAGGACGAACTGCCCATCTTCCCTACAACTACCGTTGGATACAGCTGAATAACAATTCCCAGTATGTAAAATTTTAAATACGTCTGGGCGAGGTGAACTTCTAAAGCAAGCTGAAACTATATTCTGGGACGAATGTGCAATGGCGCATAAAAAAAGTCACTCGAAGCCACGAGAAAAACATTACAAGACTTGCAGAGAAACTCAGGAGTCATGGGAGGAGCTCTACTTATGCTCTTAGGAGGAGATTTTCGACAAACATATCCAGGTATCCCCAAGTCAACACCAGTAGGCGACATCAACGCACACTTAAAAAAAAAAAAAAAAAACACTTCTCTCGCCACACATACAAATATTGCGACCCACAAAAAATATGAGAGTTGAACTATCCAGAGACGAAACAATAGCACAACTTTTACAAATAAGCGAAGGTACAAATCCTACTGACCAGTCGAATGGCTTCATTAAACTCAATAGAGATTCCTGCAACACAGCCACTGCTGAAAACAAACTCATCGACCAAATTTATCTAAACATGGTTCATAACGATACCGATCCGGACTGGCTATTTGAAAGAGATATTCTGGAAACTAAAAATAATATTGCTGACGATACCAACTTCAATATTCAAAAGAAAATTCCCAGTGAAGAGAAAATGTAGAAAACGGCCGACGCGATGGTAAACGTGAAGAAAATGTGAACTTCCCTACAGAATTTCTAAACTCTTTGTAAGTACGAGAAATACCATTACACTACCTTCGACTTAAAACTGGATCTCCGATCATACTACTCAGAAATCTCAACTCACTAAAATTATGCAATCGAACAAAGGTGATCGTTAAACGGTAGTCACATAATATCATCGAAGCTGAACTTACGACTAGAAATTACAAAGAACACACACTATTTATCCCGAGAATACCACTGATCGCTACTGAACTGATGTTCCAAGTTAAAAGCCTGCAATTTTCAATCAAATTATTGGACAAAGTTAACAAAGCGCAAGGACAAACTTTAAAATATTACGGCATCATCCTCAAAAACTCTGCTTCTCTCACGGTCAACTATACGTAGCTTGCTCTTGTGTAGGAAATTCGAAAAATTTGTACGTATATACCCCAGATGACAAAATGAAAAATATTCATAAGCAAGTATTTTAAACAGTTAGAATATGTTTTCAATAATATTTTTACCTCTTATACTTTAACAAGTATTATGAATAGTTAGAATCTGTTTTCAATACAATGTTTTTATCTCTTATACTTCAAAGTTTATACTTTTATTTCAACTACCAAACAATCTCAGATTAAGATCCTGAACTAACCCAGGTACCCCAGCTAGTAATGAATAGAAATTAAGATCAAACTGAGCTATTTGCTAATGGAGAAGCTAACTGATGTAATGAGGAAAGAAGACTACAGTTTTATAGACACACATACCGAATGGATAGTAATAGACTAACCAAGCTGATCTTTAACTAAATACTCAGCTACAAAACTAAATACACAAGGTTCACTGAAATTAACAAAGATGTGAAAAGAACTGGAACTGAACGGACATAACAGATAACATAATACTTTTTAGAGAAGCCACAAAGAAGGCAGGATTTCAGGACAGAACGCAGTCTGCAAATGGAAGGAAGTGAACCCAGGAAGAAAAGAACGACGGTCTGGAAGGATGAAGAAGCCTGGAAGCAACGAAAGTTAAACACAAAGAAGCAAAACCAAAGTATTATCGTACCCTCGAAAAGGGTTACTCGCATGAATAAATAAATAAATATTATTGTGTAGAATCTATGAGAGTAGGGACATGCCAGTGCCCATTGGAAGAACATTATTCACACAAACACGAAGACAATAAGGGGAAATAAGTGTGGGAGCTGTCACACAATCAGCTTTACAGCTTATACTTCCAATTTGCTGACCAGAACACTATACAGAGGAATCGAAGAAATTGAGTACCTGTTACATCATGATAAGTTTGGTTTCAGGAAAGGTAAAGACACTGGAGACTTCTGAAATTACAGTTGACGCAAGACTTAATAAAAATCAAGACAAAATTAAGACTTATCAACTTAGAAAAAGCACTGAACGATACAAAGTGGTGAATGTTGTTTGCAATCCTCATAAGAGTAGCATTACGCTACACAGAACAATGATCACCTATAATATCTACAGTGGTTAAAGCGGAACAACAATAATGGATGACTGAGAGGGAACTACTTAGATTAAAAAGGGTATAGATCCAGGATGAAGTCTTTCTCCACTACTGCTCAATCTGTACACCGAAAAAATAATGAAGGAAATAAAACAAGAGCTCAGAAACAGGAAAAAAATCAGGATGAAAGAATATCAATGACAAGATTTGACATTGCTGCCCTATGTGAATGCGAGAGAAAATTACTGGACCTTTCGTATGGAACAGACAGTCTACAGAGTACAGAATATGACTATGAATCAAAGAGATCCTAAAGTATTAAGAAGCAGCAGGGACTATATTAACGCCAAACATCAAAACAGAGGTCTACATCCCGTAGTAGATGTAGCAAAGGAATTCTACAACCTCAGACGTACAAGACGAGGCAAGGACACAACCTCCACAGTCCTGAGCTTACATTTTATGGATGATAAGTTCTATTGACCTCAGTGTGTTGCTGTGGGACAAAATGAGAGTAAAGCGCTAAACTTAAAAAAAAATGCTGTGATTCACCAAAATATGAGGGCATGTAGGGTATATGCTACATCAGAACATGTTTTCTATGCAGGTAATACAATGTTTTCAGGGATTGCTTTGATGGATTTTATTTATAGACTGAAAACTGAAACACATAAAACACATTTCTGTAGGTACCAAAAAATGGTATTTCATTGTTATGTGTGAAAACACGATCAGAAAATTTTTCATAAGTCAGCTACTTTTATGGAAATTAAAAAAAAAACACACACACACACACTCATCTTTTTTTCTGTGAAACATACATATTTTGCATTTAGTACTCTGTACAAATATGAAACCCTTACCTATAGGCAAACATCTGAAACGACTTTTCTGGGGTTTGTTCATCATCTCAGGTACATCCAAGGTGTGGAACTTTCTTGTTGCTGGTGGTGACACAGGCTTTGGTGTTCTGGGATGGAGGGTCATGTAGCTAAGTGAATGGGTAGTGGATGGAGCTAAGAAGGTGTCTGGAGGATTCAGGAGGAACCGTGGACACGACGACTTAATTAATTGTAGGTAATGTCAACTAGGAACATGCCGGTGTCGCGTGAGTGTATATGGTTGAAGAATGTAATTCATGGAATTGACTAGGAGAGACCTTCATTAAGCCGTGGATGATAATGATGATTATTTGGGTAAGATGCCTCAAAATTTCTTTTTTAAATAGACTGTACCGGAATCATTGTACAATAACCCCTGTTGCACAGTGTCATCGACATTACAAATTATTTATAACCCATTTTCTCCTTCCTTCGGTTATGTAGACTTACTACCATCAGTTTACAGACTACATGAGGTTTTATATTTCATAACATGACACTTAGACACACAATTTTACCAAAAATGTCAGAGAAATAATTTTGAAATTTATGCACCTGCTATTATCTGAAAGTTTTTTTCTGGAATGTAGCGTTGCACAGTAATGAAACGTGGAAGACAAACAGTTCCGACAAGAAGAACATAGACGGTTTTGAAATGTCGTGTTTAAGTATGTAGATCAGGTAAGTAATAAAGAGGTAATGAATCGAAATGGGGAGTAAAGAAATCCACAGAATCATTTGAGTAAAAGAAACGATTCTTGAGGTGTCAGGAAACTTTGCAGATGGAAGTACGTGTGTGTGTGTGTGTGCGTGTGTGTGTGTGTGTGTGTGTGTGTGTGTGTGTTTGTGTGTGTGTGTGTAGGGCGTAAGGAGGAAAAAATTATAGAGAAAACCAAGCCATAACTGCAGCAAGCAGGTTGACGTCTTGTGAAACCGCTGAGATACAATTTGCATTCCTGTAGATAACTTGAAACTTCATGATACCTAATCCCCAATAACAGTTTTCATGAAAAAAATCAGCTTCACTTGTGGATTAGAAAATAATGACCGTCAGTTCATTGCTATTGACAACGACAGACTTTCTTTCAGTATTCTTCGAAAAGTCACTAATATAGGTCAAATTGTGTCCGCCAGTTCAGTGCATCCTCATTCATATTGCAGTTTCTGTACCTTTGTCACCTGACAAGCTCACTGAAGAGATGAATATGATAAAAACTATTGCTGTTAATAATGTCTATGATCCCACGTTAATTGAAGAGGTCTTCAAAGTTAAAACTGACGCTAAAGTGAAAACTTTAGGCAGCAGTGCTATTTCTGACAGTAACGAGTACAAAAATAATTCCTCAATCCCCTTTTAAGCCCTATTTAGTATAAAATTCGTCGTCTTCTGATTAAAAAATATAGATTCAAAGTTAAAGTTTCCTCGAACTTGCAAAAATATCTTGTTCACAATCTTAAGTCCACAGTCGCTCCTGTACACAATTCAGGAGTGTACAAAATCACTTATGATACGTGTTCCCTTTATTATATAGGACAAACTGGAAGTCTTTTAGTGTCAAGTACAAGCAACATTTGCTGGGAAAAAGTGGCACTAATGTACGCAATTCCGCTTTTGCTGACCACAAACCAAAATGCGTTGAAGAAATATCCGTTTTACATAGAGAAAAGAATGGTCATAAGTTCGAGCAACTCGAACAGTTGGAGATTTTTAAGCATCTTTCTAAGTATGATGGCCTCATCCTCAATGAACAGTTACAACTATGTAACAAAAAATTTTTCACTGGTTTCAATCCACTGCTCGTGGAATTTTGATTCCTCTATTTTTGCTATATTTTCCTGCACCTTTCTTCGAATCTCATAGATATGTGCTACTACAGTTACCTTCATGCAAATATTTTCTGAACTGTACAGCAGTTTGTAAAATTTTTCAATGTCATTCTGTTCTTTACGTAATAG
Source organism: Schistocerca serialis cubense (assembly GCF_023864345.2). Lineage (NCBI taxonomy): Eukaryota > Metazoa > Arthropoda > Insecta > Orthoptera > Acrididae > Schistocerca > Schistocerca serialis. The sequence continues at coordinate 139,049,051 of NC_064641.1, forward strand.
TAATTTCTGTAAAGTCTAACACATGGTTCTTAGTTATACTTACATATACTTGACTTGACTACTATTTGGTTTCAAAAAGACATTAAGGTCTCTTCCTTTATATTTTGTTTAAAATTAACTGTCTTATTTTCCAATTATTTCTGTTAGAATGTTCAAATGGGCACATGTCACTGTCCGCGCTTTATAGCGGCGCTACTTGCACTGTTTTCGTGGCAGCAATGTAAGCCACTGGGCCGATCAGTCTGATTTTGTTCCCAGCTAAGTGACACGTGGGAAAGACTGAAACGTTTTATTTCACTTTTGATTTGAGCATAGCTGCTCTAAATTCTGACCGTTGCTTTTTTAGCAATGTAATTTCACGTAAGTTTTCTTTGTACTTGTTAAACTGTCATCTTGGTTAATTTGTTTTTGTCATACTTAATATTCTGTGTATTATTTTATAGGATTTATCAAAATTTCGTTCTGATGAAGACACCTTTAGTAGGTGTCGAAACTTAGGTCGACGTACCTAACAGTTACTTGTAACCTGTTGGCTGTATGATCCTATGTGGAAACTAGAGAACGCTTGCTGAGTGACAGCCATGTTTAAAATTTTAAAAGCCACCAATATTCATTGCCTTCCAAAACTGTTCATCAAAGTACACTGACGGAAAAACATCGCAACACCATTAAAATAATTAGTGTAAAGTCATAAAATTTCGGGAATAGGTTTGTCTACGTCACGCATTTAAGTGATTAACATTGCAAGATCACAGGTTAGTGGAAGCGCAAGATAGGTCATTGCGTATGAAATGCTGGTACATTCATAGCTGGTGTAGCAGCCATGAAGTTGAATACACGCACGCAAACGTGCACGCAGTGTGATTCACAGGTGACAGATGTCAGATTGTGGGATGGACTTCCATACCTGTTGCACTTGGTCGGTTATACAGGGACTGGATGGCGCTGGAGTTGTCGTCTGATGTTGTCCCATACGTGCTCCACTGGAGACAGAGTTCGAAACACCATTCAAAATTAAGACCTTTTCTCGATTTTTAGAATAGTTACATTGTATGCAGCCTGGTGTGAGTCGCAGTACGATAGGTTTCTGCTCAGCTTTCCTACTGGCGATCTGCTGCGACGAGTTCACAGATAGGGTGGGTAAAGAGGACAAAAGGAACCGCGCCGTCGCAAACTCACCATGGCCCATCTCAAATGTAGCTAATGATCACTACCTTACAGCGTGTTTTTTTAAGAAAATCTGATTCTCATCCTCATTGTGGTGCTACTAGCGACACTCGTATGCGGCTGGCGCCAAATTTGAACAGATGTCATCTTTCAGATGTAGAAATATGCCTTCCAACTTTCATTCATGTTGCACAGTTCTTTCTTGTATCTTTTCCGCCAGTGTACATCCTATTCATCTACTATGCTCTTCTATTACGTTGCGCATAGGATCCCGAATGTCTGCTCTCCTGATATTCCTTTCCTTGATTCCCAATTTTGATTAAGTCTTCTTACCCACAAAATCAGACTCCCAGTGGGCTACCCCTCTGTTACTCTGAACATTTTCCTTGTTCTCATTTCTTCTATTACCAAATAGTCTAGTATTACCATCTCATGATCTGTTCTTATTATCATGCTTGCTATTCCAATCCTTATTTCTGTCATTTTATTGCAGTTCTCTTCTATTACATCCTGCCTGATAATCTTTTCTAAGATTTCCTACATATCTCCTCCCATGATTTCCCCCATTATAATTTTGGTTCCAATTCCCATCTTGGAAACGATCATATCTCCTTTAGTTGAAATTGTGTCTGTTGTTTCTCTCTTACTCCCTGTTTACATATTCTACAATATTTTCGAAACTGTTGAATGCAATATTTATGTCCATAAGTCGAACAACAATTTTCCTAGTTCGTAATTACATTTTTAATTCATCTAAATGGCTTAGTTACCTTAAATGCTTTTCACCAAATTTTTTGTGCTCCTATTCCCTTCTTTAGAACATGATCCACTGAGAAAGTCAAAAACACACTTGTGATCCTAGCTTGTTCAGTCTCTGAGCAGAATTAATTTCGAAAACATTTTTCAAATAACTGTAAGTCATGCCTGCATTAGTTTGTTGGTTTGCCCTTGAAAGAATCTCACCATTCAAAAACGTTTTCACAAATTTTATTTTCACCATGTTAGTCATGAGGTTTTGATAGGTATTTTGGCTGCAATACCACTACAGTTACTAGCAAACCTTTTTGTAACAAAACTTTTTTTAACAAAACTTTTTTCCAAGTCAACTAGGTTTCTGCTAATGACACACACATTATTACTCCATGCACCTGCATTACTAGTTACAGAATTTTGAAGCCTACAATATTCATGTTAATTCCAGCAATCTGATTATCAGTTTTAGTTTCTAGAGCTACAAGTTTTTCTTCAAAATTATGGTTGTTTCGATCTATCATTTTAAATTTAGATTTTCTCTTTTTATTATATTGTGTACAATTTCAAAGGTCAGCCTCATCTGTAGAATTTGATTGAACTTGAGTAATCTTAGATTCCACTAAGAAAATCGAAATATCAGTCCGTAGTGCTCTTTCAAACAATGACTCCATACTTATCAAAAGCTTCTCTTACATCCACGACTTGAATACTGATATTTAAAAGTCTACTTCTGAATCCTTTCAACTCACTGTTTGTAGTATCAATTCTACCAACCATACTGTTACATAATAATCTACCCAATTCAGTTTTTGATGCCTCAATTCTACTACCCAAATCGTTATTTAATTCCTTTAAATCATTACTCTCTTTGCTGATTTTTCGTCTATGTATCTCATACATCCCACAAATAAACCGTTTTTAAGCCTGGAAATCTACCATTACTGAAGCCGATGGGTTGGCTTCAAACACTTCTGACATCCTCAGCTACTGCTGCCTCGCCAAACATGTGGTCAAATACTACACTACTGTACAGAACCGGTTCATGAGCGTCTCTGTTTTTCATTTTGACCAACACTAACAAACTCTATTTCACATGACCTAAACACTGTCTTCATTAATAAGCAGACACATACAGTAAAAAGTTTAGAGCACTTGGCTTATGCTGTACATGATGACAAGGTCCTACACCAATTTTTCCAGTTAAACACTTTATTTCGTTTCTCGTTCTTTCATGCATTCATCTTCTTTGTCAATAATGCAAGTCTTCATGTCCATAATCTCCCATAGTTCTTAAGATTTTTTGTTAAAAACTTTTGTAATGAATGTTGATCTAAAAATGAAAAATAGTTAGGAAGCTGGTTTTGATATTTTCAGCAGATCACAGCTCAATCTCCAAAAATTTGAAATGTAACTGCAGTACTTACATTTATGTAATTTGCAATTTGCTAATCCCTCTCTAGTAAGTGTAGCACAGTTGGTAAATAATTTAATCTTCTTCTGCTATGTCGGAATTTGGTTAGCACCTAGAATGAATACTAACAAAGTTACTTATATCTCTGTAATTTAGCTATCTTAAAGTATCACTTTCGATGCTGAGCCAACCATGATTTTCCACTAAGGTACACTCAGCAGTCACTCGACGTTACCATGACATTAGCTATCTGTCTAATACCTTATATGTTTCCTGCAGTGTTTCTTTGGTTAATACATTTGATCCTTTGATTCAATAGCTCAAGGATCGACAGGAAGTTTTCATTGACTTTGGTATCGATGAAGTAAGGTACTGGAACAAATTGACTTTTTGCAAAATCGAACTCATATTCCTCTAACCATTCTTTGCGATTTGGCCAACTGATGTGCCACAAATTTGATGGACGTCATTATGAGTTCATGACGATGGAATGTGATGTCTCAGAGGTGAATGCAGACTTAACTCATATAAGTTGTGCACTGAAAAATGTTGCAAATAAGCCCATACAAAGTAATTACACTTACGTCTCTTAAGATTAGTAGAGGGTACACACTACAGTGTTAAAGACTTTCATTTAATTTAAAATTATTGTGGTTTGTGCCCCTTTGTGGCTGCAACCTAGACAGCCTCTTTGTAAATGCATCCTTGGGTATCTGACAGTTGGTATTGTCATGTGTACAAAAAGTTGTCTGTAAGCAGTGTGTGACCAACAGACAGAACTTGAAAGGTGCCTGGTTTCATCTGGACTCTATTCATTGATATGTTAACATCACGCCATAGTTTTATTCAAAGAGGCATGTATGTTGACGCTCTGCTAACGATGACGCACTGCCTAGCGTAAACATTACACCTGGGCAGACGTTGGACATATCTTGCAGGAAGCTCTTTGGTTAGCAGTGGCCAACCGAGCGGCTCGCCGCGAGATTTAATTTCTGAAGTTGCGTGACGTGAGCCCTTCTTGCTATTCCTCTACTTTTTGTCTGGTCTTAGTTCTACTCAGGAACGTGTTCTCTGGCTGCTTTTCTACATCATGCTGCTACAAATGTATTGACAAGGTAGCGAAATGCTATTGGCTTAAGCAGCGCACTGGAGACGTTATCGATTACACTCATATACTACGAGTCTGTATTTGCCGTGCCGTGGTTAAGCACAGTAAATCTCTTGCCATTACTAGGCTTCTCGGTTTAAAAACAGAACAGAGTTTCTTTGTGTTCATGTTGAGTGACGTGTTCATGCGGACGAGAATACCCATACACGCTATCGCTGACCATTATCATGCCAGATTCCAAAACGCCCACTCATTCAGTAGACAGCCAATTTGATTCTCTGATCTCATTATTTTTTGTGCAGTATAAAGTAATTTATCTCTTTTGCACTCTGTTTGCGTATTGATATTGACAGAGAAAGTTGAATGAACGTCAGTATATTCAGAATGTTCTGGTTTTGGAATAGAGCAAGTTGTTAACAAATATGGTGTAGATATGCTGGTTTCTTTTAAAATCTCCTTTGCTACTCTTCCAACCACATGGTTACGTAAGCTCACTGTCCACAAGAAGCCACAGTATGCCTGCACCCCTTTTTTAAATGGACCAGCACTCTTAAACATGAGGAACATTTCATTCAACCATGTGTATTATTTTGCAATAAGTGATCTCTCAGCATTTCTGTGTAAGTATTAGAAATGTATACAGACTGCAAATACAGTAGCGCCGCCAGCACATGCTGTAGCTTGACGTCCACCGAATGGTCAGAGAGAAGCTGTCTTTCGTGTGTTCAGAGGTCAAGGATTTAAGTAAGAGTCAGAGCTGTTTCGGACTAGTTGAAATCTGCATAAACATGTGCAGCGCACGGAAGATCGTCAATATGGCTGATACCATTACTCTCAGAATTTCACAATCTTTGCACACCATTACTTTCACTTATTCCCCTCGGAGAACTGAATAATTATCTCCTTTTGAAGCGAAGGAGACTGTTTTCCGTTGCACCTGCGAAGGCTGACCGTTGTCGATATATAACGTATAGTCGGGTGCGCTTTTCACTAGTGCTTACTCTATAAATGGAGGTATCAATTGCACCCGACTGAGATTATTTTCATAGCGTATTTGATTTAAAAAAGACCAAAAATAGCTTTCAGCTTCATAGGTGGTGATTTAAGTCAGAATCGTGGACTGTCGTTTTATAAAACAAAAGTCCAGTTCCTGTTCTGTGCATTGTGCTATTAAGCAAGTTCAAGTTCAAGTGGCTCTGAGCACTATGGGACTTAACATCTATGATCATCAGTCCCCTAGAACTTAGAACTACTTAAACCTAACTAAGGACATCACACAACACCCAGTCATCACGAGGCAGAGAAAATCCCTGACCCCGCCGGGAATCGAACCCGGGAACCCGGGCGCGTGAAGCGAGAACGCTACCGCACGACCACGAGCTGCGGACTATTAACCAAGAAATTGGTTCCTCTACATACAGTGTGGTACTCCTCTCGGTAGACACAAATGGACCAAACACGTGTTCGTTTAGCAGCTGTGCAAGACACATTTTCACTGATATATTCGATCTCGCTGACTATTCAGGTTGAGTTAGTGCTCTGTATCTATCTGCATCTATTGGTTTTTCAAGATAAACGTAATGTGACCTCATCAGTCTTAAATCCTGTATGGCAGCTAATCATGAGATTCAAATTGCCATAGACTACTTGGAGGATTCATCACATCGATGCGGCGGGAACCCGTCTGTTGAGGAACATAATCAGTCAGTACACGGATTGCTGTTTCACGTTCTCGTCTCTCCTCAACCGACCGTCGGTTCCACATTCGAAAACAGTTTGAAATCCCTTATTATTTGCATAATTTTTATCTTAGATGTTGTGTATGCATTTTATTAGCGAATCGAGGTGTTCCCCTCATATACTGAGCGACCCGTCACGGTGGTAAGGCTCTGAACCCGTGGATTTGGGAGAACAGCGGTTCCTATCCGCTCTCGACATCCCAGGGTTACGTTTCCCGTGATTTCCCTGAATTTCTTAAGGTCAAAGCAGGGACAGCTCCTTTGAAGAGGGAACATGGATGCCAGCTTTATCTCCTTGCCGACGGGACGTTAAACCAAACCTTCCTTCTTTCCCAAATTATGCTTTAAAATGTGACAGAAATTTAAGTGCATACAGATGAGTAGGTTAATCACACCTCTAATTTTCGAATATGCTATTACACTACTGGCCATTAAAATTGCTACACCACGAAGATGACGTGCTACAGACGCGAAATTTAACCGACAGGAAGAAGATGCTGTGATATGCAAATGATAAGCTTTTCATAGCATTCATACAAGGTTGGCGCCGGTGGCGACACCTACAACGTGCTGCCATGAGTAAAGTTTCCAACCAATTTCTCATACACAAACAGCAGATGACCGGCGTTGCCTGGTGAAATGTTGTTGTGATGCCTCGTGTAAGAAGGAGAAATGCGTACCATCACGTTTCCGACTTTGATAAAGGTCGAATTGTAGCCTATCGCGATTGCGGTTTATCGTATCGCAACATTGCATGGGTGTGTGTGTTCGTCCTTAGGATAATTTAGCTAGTAGTGTGTAAGCTTAGGGACTGATGACCTTAGCAGTTAAGTCCCATAAGACTTCACACACATTTGAACATTGGTTCAGGAGGGTAATACGGAACGCCATGCTGGATCCCAACGGCCTCGTATCACTAGCAGTCGAGATGACAGGCATCTTATCCGCATGGCTGTGACGGATCGGGCAGCCACGTCTCGAACCCTGAGTCAACAGATGGGGACGTTTGCAAGACAACCATCTGCACGAACAGTTCGACGACATTTGCAACAGCATGAACTATCAGCTCGGAGACCATGGCTGCAGTTACCCTTGACGCTGCATCACAGACAGGAGCGCCTACGATCGTGTACTCAACGACGAACCTGGGTGCACGAATGGCAAAATGTCATTTTCTCGGATGAAACCAGGTTCTGTTTACATCATTATGATGGTCGCACTCGTGTTTGGCGACATCGCGGTGAACGCACATTGGAAACGTGTATTCGTCATCGCCATACTAACGTATCACCCGGCTTGATGGTATGGGGTGACATTGGTTACATGTCTCGGTTACCTCTTGTTCGCATTGACGGAACTTTGAACAGTGGACGTTACATTTCAGATGTGTTACGACCCGTGGCTCTAACCTTCATTCGATCCCTGCGAAATCCTAATGCACGACCGCATGTTGCAGGTCCTGTACGGGCCTTTCTGGATAGACAAAATGTTCGACTGCCGCCCTAGGCAGCACGTTCTCCACGTCTCTCATCAACTGAAAATGTCTTGTCAAGGTGGTCGAGCAACTGGCTCGTCCCACTACGCCAGTCACTACTCTTGATGAACTGTGGTATCGTGTTGAATCTGCGTGGGTAGCGGTACCTGTACATGCCATCCAGGCTCTGTTTGACTCAATGCCCAGGCGTATCAAGGGCGTTATTATGGCCAGAGGTTGTTGTTCTGGGTACTGGTTTCTCAGGATCTATGCACCCAAATTGCGTGAAAATGTAATCACATGTCAGTTCTAGTATAATATATTTGTCCAATGAATACCCGTTTATCATCTGCATTTATTCTTGGTATAGCAATTTTAATGGCCATTAGTGTATTAATGTGCTGCTCACTGAGGTGACAAAGTCATGGGATAGCGATATGCATATGTACAGATGGCGGTAGCATCAAGTACCGGTACACAAGATATTGTCGGAGCTGTCATTTGTACTCACGTGATTCATATGGAAAGATTCTTGAAATGATTGTGGCCGAAGGCCAGAAATAAATATACTTTGAATGCGGAATGTTAGTTGCAGTTAAATGCATAGGACATTTCGTGTAGCAAAACGTTAGGGAATTCAGTGTTCCGAGATTGTGTCAAGTGTGTCAAGAGTGTGCCGAGAACAGCAGCAGACAAGCGACATGAGTGCCTTTGCTAACAGCACGATATCATCTGCAGCGCCTGTCCTGTGATCGTCACAATATAGGTTGAACCAAATGGCATCCCTCAAGGATCTGTCCTTGGCCCTGTTCTTTTCATATTGTTCATAAATGATCTCCCAGAACACATACCAAATGCCAGCTCCTTTCTGTATGCGCATGACACAAATATCCTGTTAACCAGTAGAGGTGACACGCTGCAAGATGCAGTTAATGAAACTACTTGTCATTTACAATCGTGGTTTGATGCAAATAGACTACTCAGAAATACTCAAACAACTGTAAGTATGAACTTCCAAACTAGACAAAACCTAACCCCCTTCAATGCAGTTATAGTTATCGGCAAAGATGACATTATGAACAGGCAGGAGACCAAATTTCTTGGACTTACCAACAGTAACACATTAAATTGGAAACCACATATTGGGGCATTGTCACAAAAGCTTAGTAAAACCTGCTATCTATTACGATCATTAAAAGACACAACCAGTGTAGATACCTTGAAGCTGGTGTACCATGCCGTGTTTGAGTCTGTCTTGAGCTATGGCCTAATCGTCTGGGGTAAGAGCTCTGATTCTCTCACAATTTTCCAGTTACAAAAACAAGTCGTAAGAATAATGAAATGTAAAAAAAGAACTGAACACTGTAAACCACTATTTCAACTGCTAAAAAGCCTGCCACTGCCATGCCTCTATATATTGGAACTAGCTTGTTTTACAGTACAGCACTTGGACGCCATCGACAGAAATGCAGACCGCCACACACATGACACCAGAAACAAAACACAGTTACAAATTATAGCCCACAACTCAAAATTATATGCGAATGGGGTTAAATGTATGGGCATTAAAATATACAACCACCTCCCAACAGACATAAAAACAAGCAAAAACCCAAAAAATGAGCATTTAATTAAAGGAATTGCTACTAAATCACTGTTTCTACTCAGTACATGAATTTCTCGAAACAAAATTTTAATTACTTGCAATAAGCTGTTTATTCAGTTGTAGATGTTTCTACTTAGTAAGATAATTTAATTATTGTATCTTATCTATATTCTGCATGTTTGTCATATATGTATTCTGCTATGTGAACTATGTACCACAATATTTTAATTACTTGTAATAAGCTGTATATTCACTTGTAGATATTTCTACTTAGTAATATAACATAATTTTTTTAATTGACTTCTCTTATATCATGATGTGCTTTGCTGTACAAATTGTATGATCTACAGGACCAAAAATAAATCAAATCAAATCAAAACCCTAGACGACTGGTAAACGATGGCATGGTCAGATGAGTCCCAACTTCAGCTGGATTGAGCTGATAGTAGGGTTAGAGTGTGGTGAAAACCCCACGAAGCCATGGAAAAGGTTGTCAACAAGGCACTGGGCAAGCTGGTTTAAGCTTTATAATGGTGTGGGCTGTGTTTACGTGAAATGCACTCGGTCCCCTGGTCGAACTGAACGGATCATTGACTGGAAATGGTAATGTTCGCTTACCTGGAGACCATTTGCATTCACGGACTTCATGATGATTTGGTCACCCAGATCACCTGACATGAATCCCATTGATTATTTATGGGATATTATTGAGAGGTCAGTTCGTGCACAAAATTCTGCAGCGGAAACACTTTTGATATTATGGACTGATATAGAGGCAGCATTGCTCAGTATTTCTGCAGGGGACTTCCAATGGCTTTTTGAGTCCACGCCACGTTGAGTTGCTGCACTACGCCCTGCAGAAGGGGGTCCGACACGATGTTGGGAGGTATCCCGTGACTTTTATCACCTTACTGTGATCATACCGATCAAATATCTAAGCCAACTTTGTAAAGTGACGTGAAATGAAGTGAATACGTGTACAGTTGATGCATTAAGTTGTTCTGAAAATGGTGCTGATATTCAAGACCCGGCACAGGTTCGAGTCCTCCCTCGGGCATGGGTGTGTGTGTGTGTGTTTGTCTTTAGGATAATTTAGGTTAAGTAGTGTGTAAGCTTATGGACTGATTACCTTAGCAGTTAAGTCCCATAAGATTTCACACACATTTGAACATTTTTGATATTCAAGATAATAAAAGCGGGTTAAAAGCTGTGAGCTATCTGGGGAAGTTATCCTTGCATTACTGAGCAACTTTCTCACCAGGTATCCAGTCTAGTTTACCAAATTTCAAACCAGACTAACATTAATTATAATCTTTTAATAGTCATCTTACCACAACCGTTGATATATATATAAAAAGAGAATTTAAATAAAAAGAAATAAATCAATTTATATTTGGACATTTATTTCAACATTGATTATTGTTCCGTTACAGTTTCGCATATTAAACTTGATTCATAACTAAACTGGTGCCTTATTTAGGATTGCGAAAATGTGAGTTTGTAATCTTACGGAACACATCAAATATGGAGCCAAGATTGGGAGACTGCATACAACACTGCATTCATAAAACAACACACGAAGAACATTGGAACATATGCAAGAGGAAATTAACCACAACCAACCACTTCAATTTTCACCCAAAGAATTTGCGGTTGTAGCACAATCCTGTCTGTCATAAAATTACCACACACTGGTATACTAAATTCATACTAATTGTCTGTGAAATCTTCTCGAAAAGAATAGCTGAGGGCTACTTTGATGATTACACCACATGCTTCACGTGGTCAACTTGGTTTACACGAAGAGTGTAACTCCACAATAATTTTGATAATTAAAATAAATTACATCGAAACCGCAATTTACAAAAGAAAAACCTCCAATTGGTTACTATCGTCGTAGTATTAACCTGATGGGTCAAACAATTATATAAGTACGTGGTACTGGTCTCAAAAAGTACACCCCAGGTGGGTTGAACATAAATAAAAGTTGCTATATTGAAAAATATTGTCAGGACGAGATGTTATAATCTCATGTACATTCGCATTTAAGATTGATGATCTTAGTTAGAGTTACAGATCTTCAACACGTGGTTCCACTTTGCTCACAAAGTAGTGACAAAGCAACTACTGGAATATATTTTGAACTTCACACTCGAATTACACTGCGTTGCAATTTAAGATAACAGAAGATATTTCAGATCTAAACCTGAAACAAAGGTGATAAAATTTTCAGTTAGGCTGAACTTAAGAAATCTATTGTCCTACGGACTTAGCAGAGACGCGCTTAGTCCGAAATCTTACCACTTCAGACGCTCGCCACGGACAGACTGGCGTGGGCCCCTAAAGATGGTGCCTCACGGATACAATCGGAAGTGACCAGAGAGGCAGCTTCCTATACCAACATGACAAGGGACGTACAGGACCATACCAAGAATAGAAACCTCTTTGCTTTTACAAAGCGTAGCTACCTGTTCTGACGTTGGTCCTACTGTTCTCTAGCAGACAGACTTGTCTGCTACCATGAAGCACGCAACTAGAAATACATTTGCTCTTTATCCTTTCACACAGAAGGGAAGGGGGATGACAGTATATTACCATATACACTATACAAAAGAAAGCGTATGTAGGTTCCATATGAGACTGTGTGACATGAATTACATATAAACTGTGTTTTAAAGTGTAGTAGTGTGACAGATCGTTCTTGTTCATGTGTAAAAGTAACACGTTCCACTGCTCAGTCTCCTCCCAGATAAAGTCAGAAACACCACAGTAAATTTAGAAGTGGAATGTATGCCTTAAATGACAACAGATTTAAGAAATTAACATGAAAGGAATCCAACAGAGACATTTCACACGCGAGGTCGCTAGTAGGAAAGGCGAATGGTTGACTTTGGTTTATTGGGGGAATTCCTGCGAAGTAAAGTGCGCCTACAAAGAAGACCACATGCAGAATACTTGATGCTCAATTGTTTGGCATCTCCACCTGGACGAATTAAAGGAATACATCAACGCATTTCAGAGGCGATAGGTTCGAACAACAGGCAAGTATTACGAAAATGGTCCATAAACTCAAATGAGTATCTCTGAAGGGAGGAAGACGTGCTTTTGGAGAAACATCGTTGAGAAAGTTCAGAGAACTGGCATTTGCGACAAACTCCAGAACGATCCTACTGCCACCAACATATATATTGTGGAAGGACAGTGAAGACTAGGTAAGAAGAATCAGGATTCATATAGAAGCGTACAGACAGGCGTATTACACTGCTCAGTTAGCAAGTGGATCAGTTGAGTGCAATATTAGCAGTGGTACAAGTGACCTTCCGCCATGCGCCGGATATATAAAACATGGTTCAAATGGCTCTGAGCACTATGTGACTTAACGTCTGAGGTCATCAGTCCCCTAGAACTTAGAATTACTTAAACCTAACCAAGCTAAGGACATCACACACATCCGTGACCGAGGCAGGAGCCAGACTGAAGCATCTAGAACCGCTCGGCCACAGCGGCCGGCTGCCGGATATATACACTGTGTTTTGCGACACGATCTCCCAAGTATTAGAAACGAGAAAAATAGTACTAAATACCCTGCCTAGTAAATTATATGAAGCAATCATAAGGGTAGGAGGACACGGAATTAAACTTCATGCGTTGAGAGAGTATGTGTCATTTTTTCAGTGTTACATAACTGAGTAAAATTTACCGTTTCCTGAAGTAAACTGGCCCACAGCTGATGTAATTGGTGCTTGATATCATGGATACTGGCATTGGGATGGAGATGACGTTAGATCTGGTGCCTTATGTCTGTAACGGATCTGGGCATCTTTGTGCCCTCACGAGTACCTCACGTCACGCTGACAGTTCATAGAGATATGTGCCATTTATGAACCTGCATTGTCGTGTTGAAAAATGGCACCACGATACTGTCGCATGAGTGCTAACACATCAGGGTGCACCGAGCAAGGTGGCACATTGGTTCGCACGCTGGACTCGCTTTCTGGAGGACGGCGGTTCAAACCCGTTTTCGGCCATCCTGATTTAGGAATTCCGTGATTTCAGGCAAATGCCGGAACTGTTCCTTTGAAAGGGCACGCCCGACTTTTTTCCACATCCTTCAATCATCCGATACGACTGATGACCTTACTGTTTCACTGTTTGGTCCCCTCCCCCAAATCAGTCAACCAACGTGAGGACGCAGGATGTCCCTGATGTACCTTTGTGAGGTCACAGTTCCTTCAACCCCTGCCAACCTGAACTCATATCCGATGGTTCCCCACACCATAGCGCGAAGAATAAAACCGTTGTGCCCTTCCAATACATTGGAGGAAAGGTACCTCCCACCAAGTTGCCGCCACATTCGCCGACATTGCTCTTTTGGGTTCGCACAGAACCGCGCCCCATTACTGAACAGCGTGCGACGCAATACGTCAGCACTTCACGTCTACCCATCACGGCACCACCCCAGGCACCGCCGTTTGACAAATCCCTCGTCCAGCATCTGCTAATCAAAGATTGCAATTTATTTCTTATTATGAATGACTCTAATTAAAAGTAAAATTAATTAGAATAGTCTGATGATGCATATTGTTCTACAATAGAATCCACGTTAAACTTGTACCCTACATTGTTAAGTAGTTACACATCTTTGTAAATGTAATAATATGACTGTAACATAAATTTCATATAAAGTAAGCAAGGAAAATCAAACAGAGCAATACACGACAGAAACATATTATACACATTACACAGTTATACAAAATTAATGGGTCCACTACTCAAAAATTCTAGTTTATTCTACAAAAATGTTTTTACAAGATTGATAATAGGTTAGTGGTGACTTGTTATTTCCGTTATGTAGGAACGGTGTATAACTTAATTAGATCACAATGTGGCAGGATAGCGGGCCAGGGTGGCCGAGCGGTTCTAGGCGCTACAGTCTGGAACCGCGTGACCACTACGGTCGCAGGTTCGAATTCTGCCTCGGGCATGGATGTGTGTGATGTCCTTAGGTTAGTTAGGTTTAAGTAGTTCTAAGTTCTAGGGGACTAATGACCACAGCAGTTGAGTCCCGTAGTGCTCAGAGCCATTTGAACCAATACTTTGAGAGGTGGTAGTGTAAACTCCCTCTAACTAATCGGCCTATCCTGCTTGCGATATAAAATATGACCGTGGATCGCGTGTATGCCTAATGGATTTTTTCTAATTGTATAAGGCTATCTTTCCCGAAGAAGTGATATCGATAAGTAGGAGGAAAGTGTACAGTCGATCCTTCTGATGGAAGGTCTACTAAAAATAAAAGTAATTAAACCGAACAGGGCAATAATTTCGAAAATGAATGTTGTTTTGTGCATTCACTCACGAACAACTCCGGACAGAAAGAGGTACCACTGATCATGAATCCAAAATTTATACTAATGAACGAAAAGTAAGTAATTAATGGTCGCCAGCCCATTAGCGCAATTTACATACAAAATCCTGTACAAGATGATGGGAAAGAAAAACATGTATTATTAAACACTGACGTGGCAATTATAGGTTGCCACATTTTTCTTTTTTTTACTCTAATTTTACTGAGTATGTAATCATAAAGAAGACTGACAAGTCACTCTTACACTATGTTTGGCATTAAATTTTGAAAAAGGCAGTCAGGTAATGATTTGAAAACATGCAATTAAACTGTATGTTAGTACTGAATTTCGTTACGTGAACAATGACTTCCAGTGTCCTCAGAATAACGTTATCAAAGAAATTTAGAAAAAAAGCAAGCACCTTTTACTTTGCCGTTACTTATTTTGCAAATTAGATTTCATTTTATTATCTGAACAACTGAGCCTTTCTTACTGATTTGAACAGAATTAAATACTAGAATACGTAACAAACCAAACAGCCATGTGCTCGAAGCTATATGTAAAAAAAATAAAACTTCCGAACTGCTAATCTGTGCATTTCTTTAGATTTGGATTTTTTCCAGTGATTGATTCTCAAACATGAAAAATGATATTGCTTTACTTTAGTCACATACAGAAGCCCCTGTTGTACAACAGTTAACTGAAAGTAGACTAAGGCTAAAATTCTTAAAAGAGAAATTATTAGTTAATAAACTTTCTGTAACTATTCAATTTGTTTCTTATGACACTCAGTTAGCATATTAGGAAAAAAAAGGAACAAGGATCCTGCTTGGTAACAATGTCTGGAGGCAATGAGGACACAATAGCACCAGAGTTTAACTGACTATTATTTAAATAAATCTTATTAATCAGATTACATTCATTTGCGCTGCTGAGTTAGCCGTTAATAATTTCTACCAATGAACAGTCTTATTTCAGTGCTGTGCATACGATGAAACTCGGAGCCGACGATGAAACTGTGTTGCTGGAACTGCTGCTGTTGTTGGATACTGTAGCATATTGTGGAGCCACAGCTAATTATAGGAACGGGCAGTCGTAATTAATACAGCCTCTTCCGCCCGTCCACTGTCCGTACTCCTGCTCTAGACATCTGGCCGGCGCGCGCACATGATGCCGCCGAAAATGGTACTCTCTACTGCGAGAGCGTTAACACCCCATTTTTGCACACTATGCCGGCCGCGGTGGTCTAGCGGTTCAGGCGCTCAGTCCGCAACCGCGGGACTGCTACGATCGCAGGTTCGAATCCTGCCTCGGGCATGGATGTGTGTGATGTCCTTAGGTTAGTTAGGTTTAAGTAGTTCTAAGTTCTAGGGGACTGATGACCACAGATGTTACGTCCCATAGTGCTCAGAGCCATTTGAACCATTTTGAACCGCACACTACAAGCGCTGGAACCCGTCTCTCCATCTCTCCGCGCTCTGCGCAACAGCTCCCTACCCAAAGATTTTACAAAGCACAAACATAGCTATTATCATTGCTAGTCGATGGAAGCAACAATTCCTTTGGTTTCTTCCCTGTGCTTATAAGTTTCACAATAAAACACAGATAAATACACTACTGGCCATTAAAATTGCTATACCACGAAGATGACGTGCTAAAGACGCGAAATTTAACCGACAGGAAGAAGATGCTATGATATGCAAATGATTAGCTTTCCAGAGCATTCACATAAGGATGGCTCCGGTGGCGACACCTACAACGTGCTGACGTGAGGAAAGTTTCCAACCGATTTCTCATACACAAACAGCAGTTGACCGGCGTTGCCTGGTGAAACGTTGTTGTGATGCCTCGTCTAAGGAGGAGAAAGGCGTACCATCACGTTTCCGACTTTGATAAAGGTCGGATTGTAGCCTATCGCAATTGCGGTTTATCGTATTGTGACATTGCTGCTCGCGTTGGTCGAGATCCAATGACTGTTAGCAGAATATGGAATCGGTGGATTCAGGAGGGTAATACGGAACGCCGTGCTGGATCCCAACGCCTTGTATCACTAGCAGTCTAGATGACAGGCATCTTATCCGCATGGCTGTAATGGATCGTGCAGCCACGTCTCGATCCCTGAGTCAACAGGTGGGGACGTTTACAAGGCAACAACCATTTGCACGAACAGTTCGACGACGTTTGCAGCAGTATGGACTATCAGCTCGGAGACCATGACTGCGGTTACCGTTGACGTTGTATCACAGACAGGAACGCCTGCGATGGTGTACTCAACGACGAACCTGGGTGCACGAATGGCAAAAGTCATTTTTTCGGATGAATCCAGGTTCTGTTTACAGCATCATGATGGTCGCATCCGCGTTTGGCGATATCGCGGTGAACGCACACTGGACACGTTTATTCGTCATCGTCATACTGGGGTATCACCTGGCGTGATGGTATGGGGTGCCATTGGTTACACGTCTCGGTCACCTCTTGTTCGCATTGCCGGAACTTTGAACAGTGGACGTTACATTTCAGATGTGTTACGACCCATGGATCTACCCTTCATTCGATCCCTGCAAAACCCAACATTTCAGCAGGATAATGCATGACCGCATGTTGCAGGCCCTGTACGGGCCTTTCTGGATACAGAAAATGTTCGACTGCTGCCCTGCCCAGCACATTCTCCAGATCTCTAACCAATTGAAAACGTCTGGTCAATGGTGGCCGAGCAACTGTCTCGTCACAATACGCCAGTCACTACTCGTGATGAACTGTGGTATCGCGTTGAAGCTGCATGGCAGCTGTACAAGTAAACGTCATCCAAGCTCTGTTTGACTCAATACTCAGGAGTATCAATGCCGTTATTACGGCCACAGGTGGTTGTTCTGGGTACTGATTTTTCAGGATCTATGCACCTAAATTGCGTGAAAATGTAATCACACGTCAGTTCTAGTGTAATATATTCGTGCAATGAATACCCGTTTATCATCTGCAGCTCTCGGTGTAGCAATTTTAATGGCTAGTAGTGTACAATGAAACGTCAACAGACTTCTACCTAAATGTACACATACAGTGAAGCAATGTCCTTACTTATTAAAAGAAAGCATTTAAATTGGAAAAATTTACCCACAATTTAAAAAAATTTTATGTATCGGTAGCAGGTGCCATGCCTCCTGCATTTTCGGTGTTACAGTAATACAACAACAAGAAAAATAAGTACAATAAACATGGGTCCGGAAACGCATACTTTCCGAGATAAACTCGCGTTTATGCGATGAGCTGCACGGCGTTTGATTCCGGATATTAGCACAGTTGTTGCATTGGCGCTCCGTCACACTCGTCGGCAGCGTATTACGATGTCTTACACACAGTACTTTAACTACTACTAGGTGGTCTGGAGTCAGTTGTGTAGTTCGAGTCGTGTTGTAGGCTACGTTAGTTTTCGTCGTGCTTGTGCGCTGTATTGTACAGTGCTGTCAATCATGGGTATGTATCACGATGTTTTACCATATTCCAAACGTGGATTCCCTTATATGTTTACTGTTATTGCGCTGTTTTTACGTACATATGGTGCAGTACTATTTACATTTTCTCTCTTTCAGCACTTGTTAGCACTGGAAGCCTAGTACTCGACAAGTGAAATGGCGGATATGATATTCTGTTATGTTTTAGCAAATGGACGTAGCCTGCAAACCGGAAGACCACCGCGCTGAGAAACAGCCACAGTGCAGAGTGTCCTCTGATGAACTGTTCGGCAGACTCTTCCACAGTCTCAGGGACGCAGGTACCCTTGCACCTCGGAAAACTGACAGATGAAGGTCCCGCACAGTCCGGGCGCCTGAAATGGAGGAGCATGTGCTACGTTCAGTGGAAGAAACCCCTGGGATCAGTGTGCGAAGAGTAGCCGTAGCAGAAATCGTGTCTCCCTCTGTGGTATACTCATATCATCAACTGCTCGTTCAGGCCCTAAGGCCACACAATCATCATGGCAGACGGCGGTTCTGTCAATGGATGTTGCAGAAGTGTTCCACAGATCCAATGTTCACATCCAAGATTTTATTTACCGATGAGGCAGAGTTCACAGAGATTTCTATAAGCAGCTTGTATTTACAGGTGTAAATCCCCAAGCTATTCAGGAAAGAGGGCATCAACAACGACTCTCAATCAACGTGTGAACACACGTACTTGGCGACAGATTATTGGGGCCATACGTGCTACCATAAAGATTAATTGGGGCGAATTACCTCGACTTTCTCACTAATGAATTGCCTACCTTGCTGGAGGCTTTGCCAATGCAGCAGTGAATACAAATGTGATTCATGCGTGATGGCGCACCAGCACACTTTCGTCACAATGTGCGGAAACATCTGAAGCAGACATTTCAGGACTGCTGGAGTAATCGGGGGAAGGGTGGTGGAGGTGGACTCGTTCCTCAGACCCCAGTCCCCTCAAATTGTGGTATTGGGACACTTGAAGGAATTGATCTACACCACACCAATCAGTGATGTGAACACTACAGGGTCGCATCTGAATGCGTGCCAGCAGGTACAGCAGCAACCGGGTATACTTCAAAGGGTGCGTAATTCCTTACCCTAGAGGGCAGAGGGGTGCATTTTCATGAACGGATGCCAAGTTTAACAGCTCCTGTTAACCTGTATATATCAGAGAAAGTATGTATTTCCGGACTCATGTTTATTGGACTTATTTTTCTTGTTTCTGTGAGAATGTCCGCCTCTCAAAGTATTTGATACTTTTTTGAACACCCTGTATATCCTACCAGGCCTCGTAACAACGCAAAATTCAAACAACACTAGCGCATTTTGATGGCCGTTCTGCCTGTCAAAGAAAATTGCAACTCTATAATCATTTACCTACCGACCGATGGTGTGTACATGTACGAAATTCCATTGACATCGCACCATGTCTTCTCGATACTTCAACTTTTTTGCTAGGCAGTCCAATCACTAGTCCTCTCAGATGCTGAAATTTAGTGTTAAATCATGTATATCTTCAATTTATGATCACTGTAAGAAAAGGAAGTGCGCGCTAGATATAATTATTCCGGACCCTTTGATCATATTTCACCATCATATGAGCAGCCATCCTGGCTGCGTGCAGACAAGCACGGAGATTTCCGTACCCTCTGTCTTCTCTACTGTCATATGAATGTACACAGTCCTGCAGCCCTCTTGGACCTAAACACTCTTGTCTGAACAACATACCGGAAACACCCATTCCCATCAGAGCAAAATCCTGTCTTTCCCACTCCATTGTTCAGTCACTCTCTCGAAGTCCTCAGCAGCAGGAACCTGGCTGTGGAATATCCTCCCACAATATACTAGAAAACTCAATAGCATCTATGTGACATATCTAATAAAGCAACAATAATTATGACCATTGTTGCCCTTGTACGTCCTTGTTTCCAATCAGATCTTCCTCATTTCCCAGTATTCTTGGCTTGTGCAGTCTCTTAAATTCCCTTTCCCCCGAATTCGCTATATTAGGAAACATCTATTTTGCACACCTAAACATTCTTTTTACATCTGCACTATCGTTATTCTTATTACTGCAATTATTATTATTATTATTATTATTATTATTATTATTATCCTCTAGCAACCCCTTGTATCCTATATGGTACATCCGTTCAAATGTTTCTACACAATGTGTGCCGTTTTTTGCAAAAGCGCCAACTGTATTGTATTCAATACACTCGACCAAACAAGCAGGTAGCCTACTCATAGTTCTCAGAAGGACCAGGAGGTGTCAGGAGCAGTCAGTAACACGTGTGTTTTGGACGAGAAAGCATGGCTTCAAGAAAGAAATGTTAGTGTTGTTAATTCATCGTTTATTTACTTCTAAAGCAGTACTAAAATACTGTTAACAGTTCCCTGACTGTAATTCTATCAAAGAAAGTCACGTCAAAGACGACTTTACTTCTGAAAAATCGTATTTTAATGGATATATCATATTTGATACATTGGGTCTCCGTGACTACATTTCATCTGCCTGTGAGCAAATGGCAATCGGCTACATTTTATATTGTTCATTCGTTGTTTCAACGTTATTTTAATATATTTTAGTGCGCATTTCATAACTTTAAAAATTTCTTAGCCATTTCTAATGCTTTCTATACAAATAAAACTTCACAAACGTGATTTAAGAATGAAAATATAAATATTATTGACATGTCTACCTGATTCAGAAATAGCTCAGGATCTGGATGAGTTCTTTGACGCTAATTGTTCTGACATTGAAATTGATGACAATGATGATGATAATGATGGTGATGATGCTAAAGTTCTCTTTCAGGGATCGCAACTGACAGCATCTCAAAAGGTCAAGTTTCAGTCAGTGAAAGTTCAGTAGTGCCAACACAACGCTGGCGCCACAGAAGAGAGTACATAATTTGTTTAGTAGTTTTGATGATGATGAGGTCCCATACTCCGAGGAGCGTAGGGGACGATGTGGGAGATCCGCACCGCCGTACTAGGTAAGGTCCTAGAGGAGGTGGCTTTCCATTGCCTTCCTCCGAACGTAATGGGAATGAATGATGATGACGAATACGACACAGCAACATCCAGTCATCTCGAGACAAGAAAAATCCCTGACCCTGCCGGGAATCGACCACGGGACCCCATGCGCGGGAAGCAAGAACGCTACTGCAAGACCACGAGCTGCGGACTTTAGTAGTTTTAATAGACATGAATGTTAATTATTGCAAAACAATCGTTTTAAGCAGTATTGATCTTTCTGTTTTATATTTTTGCCCAGTATCTCAACTGCCATGACGTTACTGCTCTGGAATCTGTCAGTACAGGAGTTAGGAAACCGTTTGAATATTTTAATAAGTATTTAAATGAAGAATCCTTCTGTAATATGACAGGAAAAACAAACATGAAGAATGTTTTATCACATGGAAAATCTCTCAACACCACCCCAGATGAGATCAAGAAATACTGGGCTGCAAGTATTGTGATTTCACTTCTTGGTTTTCCTAAGCTTAGGATGTGTTGGGAATAACGAAATAGATATCCAATGGTTGCAGAAAACGTCAGCAGAGATCGTTTCTACTGCATTATAGCATCTCTCAAGGTTGTTGATGACAATGCTTCAGTGACAATGAAAAAACAACTGACAGATATTGGAAAGTAAGACAATGTTGTCAATGATTAGAAAAGTGTGTCTGCAACATCCTCGTCCAAAAATGGCTTCTATTATCGAACAAAAGGTGTCATTCCATTGGCAAGTCCGCATGAAACAATATGATAGAGGAAAACCTCAACCTGTGGGCCTGAAAAACTTTGTAACGGCTCCATCAAGTTGACTACCCTTAGATTTTTATGTGTGAGGGTGGACAGAGACCAATTAATTCAGAAATGACACCTATGACGGAAAAATTAGATATCAGAGGGAAAGTGGTAATGAAGGTGTCTGATATATTGCTAGCAGAAACGACGATTTTCACGGACCGATACTTCACTTCTTTGCCTCTTCTGAGTTCTCTCATCAATGCCAGAGCAATTCAAGGGTGTGGAACAATGATTTCCTCAAGGTTACCACAAGGCATTGGCTTGAAGAAAGATGAACTTCTCAAACGAGAGGGAAGAGGAAGTTTCGAACAAATGGTGAGAGGTGATGATGCAATTGCAATCATAAAATGGCACAATAATCATGCCATTCATTTGGCTTCTACCTACTGTGGGGTAAGCCATATGGAAACTTGTTGAAGGTGGAGCAAACAACAAGGTCAGTACACAGAGAGTCCTCGTCCATTTGCTGTAAAGATGTGTAACTCTCACATACTTGGTGTTGGTATTATGGACAGGGTCATTAGCAAATATGCCATGAGATGTAGAACGAAGAAGTGGACAATAAAGGTACTGCACCACTTTTTTGATTTTGCTATTGCTGCATCATATATTGAATAAAAGAATCCTGCACTTGAAGAGAAATGGCAAAGGAAACAAATATTATCATATTTCTCCTTCAAGATGGATATTTTTGAAAATCTGATGTTCAGCACCACCGAAAGAAACACAGACAAACCAGATAGATACAAAAAGGAAGGTGATGAAGAGGAAAGTGAACAAAGGAAATAGAACAATGAAAAGAAGAGAAGATTAGTTCAGCCAATACTACCAATGGCCAAAAGATACAAATTTGCTTAGACATGCCAGAAATGGATACCGAGAAAAGAACAGATCAAGATGCAGAGGACATTTGAGATGTTCAGAATGTATGGTGTTTTTGTGTTTTACTTTGGAAAGAAACTGTTTCAAAAAGTTTCATACTTCATAGGATTATCCTGCAACACTTTTAAAAATTTTGCAAAAAGTTTTTTTAACTTTTTATTTATTATATTTTTAACAATTTATATTTCAAGAAGAACATGTAATGACACAGTTGTAAAAATTTTGCGCATATTCTAGCCTGAGTAGGAATGTATGTCATGCAAATAAGCAAAAATAAACTAACATTTATTTCTTTACTGTGTGGTAGATTGTCTTGTTAGCAACCCTATGTATCATTCATGATACATGGTCTGTGACAATGTGTAAATATAAAAAAATTATTCATGAATATTTTACAGTCAGTGGTGCCAACCAACACATTTGAGCTTGTTGTGTTCGATTTACTGTATAACTCTGACTTCGGGTCTCTAGAGGTTATTATTATTATTATTACTGTTATCACTGTCAGTGGCAGGAGCAGTAATACAAGTACTGCCTTTATTAACTTTATTAGTTAGTAGTTAGTATTATTTAGACAAACTATCACTAGGGACAATCAAATTATTTTAATGCTATTTTTCAAATTGAAATTGTTATTTTTTAGGTAATTACTGCGGGCGGTGGGTTAATAATAAGAAATTCTGTTGGCTGTCTTCTACGAGTTCCTGAAAACAATTTTTATGGTCACCCAGACAGCGATGGAGAGCACACTGGCCATATTTTCTAGTCTGCAAATCCATATTCTTCTTTTGTTCACTGAAAAAAATGTTTCTACTGTCTGTTTACTCGGCAGGATCATGAACTATAATTATAAATAAAAGTTTTGAGTTCTGAGTGATTCAATTATATTTGAGAAAACTTCACACACACAACATAGTAATATTCCTGATAATAATAATAATAATGTCTCCATCATAAACAGCACTGTGAGCAGTTCAAGACGAAATCTACGGTAAGTTCTCAATAAATGGTCTTTCGCCCTGACTTCTAATAATCTAAGTAAATTGTTCGACAGAAAAGTGGAAAATAATTTCACCGCCTGCCACGCGCTTTTGTTAACATTACGAGCGGCACTCAAACAGTTACTTCCGCGAAAAAATAAGCCATCCAGGACCGTGTACAGTCCTCGCGAGCTCACTTCCTATTTGTGCAAAAAAACATGCGTTTAGCTGCAGCCTGGCTGTGACGTCATGCGAGGCAGCGAGTAAGCCGGCGTTTGACTGACGCGGATTGTGTGGTAGCTGGATGCGAAGTGAAATCACTGCCTCTCAGGCCGTATTTATATATGGGCACAGTGGACGGCTGAAGGGAACACCTGCCGTCAGCCAATCTATTGCCAAGCAGCAGCATCTAAATGGCCGCTTTCTCCTACACGTATCATTTTCTAACACTGTTGTCCATCAGTTTACAATATTCTTAAGTTTTGTATGAATGGAGTTACGTAAGCTTTAATCACAGAAAAATATTTAGCTCGCCTACATAGAAATTTTGCTGGCTAGAATTTTTAGAACGAAACTGACAGTAGAACATGACTTCTGAACAACAACTTTAAGAGACCTTGTATTGATTGTTATTTACATCAAAGTCTTGAAATTTGTTCATTATTTATCAGATGTAATCAAGTGCTGTAGTCAGAACTGTCTATCATTAATATAGCTGATGCTTAATCTACTCCTTTTCTTAACTAAGAAAAGGCAAACCTACGTTTCTAGCATTTGTAGACTTAGAGGAAGCTTTTGCCAATGTTGACTGGAATACTCTCTTTCAAATTCTGAAGGTGGCAGGGGAAAATACAGGGAGCGAAAGCCTATTTACAATTTGTACAGAAACCAGATGGCAGTTATAAGAGTCGAGGGGCATGAAAGGGAAGCAGTGGTTGGAAAGGGAGTGAGACAGGGTTGTACCCCATCCCCGGTGTTATTCAATCTGTATATTGAGCAAGCAATAAAGGAAACAAAAGAAAAATTCGGAGTAGGAATTAAAATCCATGGAGAAGAAATAAAAACTTTGAGGTTCGCCGATGACTTTCTAATTCTGTCACAGACAGCAAAGGAATTGGAAAAGCAGTTGAACGGAATGGACAGTGTCTTGAAAGGAGGATATAAGATGAACATCAACAAAAGCAAAACGAGTATAATGGAATGTAGTCGAATTAAGTCGGGTGATCCGGAGAGAATTAGATTAGGAAATGAGACACTTAAAGTAGTAAAGGAGTTTTGCTATTTGGGGAGCAAAATAACTGATGAAGGTCGAAGTAGAGATGATATAAAATGTAGACTGGCAATGGCAAGGAAAGCATTTCTGAAGAAGAGAAATTTGTTAACATCGAGTACAGATTTAAGTGTCAGAAAGTCGTTTCTGAGAGATTTTGTATGGTGTGTAGCCATGTATGGAAGTGAAACATGGATGATAAGTAGTTCGAACAAGAAGAGAATAGCAGCTTTCGAAATGTGGTGCTACAGAAGAATATTAAAGATTAGATGGGTAGATCACATAACTAATGAGGAAGTATTGAATAGAATTGGGGAGAAGAGGAGTTTGTGGCACTACTTGACTAGAAGAAGGGATCGGTTGGTAGGACATGTTCTGAGGCATCAAGGGATCACCAATATAGTATTGGAGGGCAGCGTGGAGGGTAAAAATCGTTGAGGAAGACCAGGAGATGAATACACTAAGCAGATTCAGAAGGATGTAGGCTGTAGTGCGTACTGCGAGATGAAGCAGTTTGCACAGGATAAAGTAGCATGGAGAGTTGCATCAAACCAGTCTCAGGACTGAAGACCACAACAATAACAACTTAATCTACTACAAATAAGGATGTTTTTGTTCCAAATTTAGTTTTCAGTCAATTACTCGAAAACTATTAGAGGTAGCTTAATGGGGTCATGTAGTTAAGTTTTTCGTGTCAAACTCACGCTTCATACCAATTTTCATCTTTCCATCAAGTCTAATATTTAGCGCCTTTAATTTTGTAGAAACTTGGATCTCTGACAATTTTTTTTTTTTTTTTTTTTTCGATCAAGTTGAAACTTGTAGCAGTTAATTTGGACATACATTGCACCTTCTGACCGATTTTTTTCCTTCTAGCTTTATTATTTAGGGCCACCTATTTTTTGCTTTAAACGATGTATTTAGGAAAAGAAATTCATCTGATTACGCTGAGGTTTAACCATTTAGATATTAATATGCAGAAGCAGATGTTGACAAGGCTTGAAAAAGCAACGTCAATTTTCAATTTCATCCTTAGATTATGATGCAATACTTGGATGCTTCGCAAAGGCGTGTTATGAAGACGTGGCGCCAGTAGCAATGAACTGGGTGAAGTCCAGGCACACCCGCTCGCCTCCGTTATCTCTCAGAATGATAACAGCGCCTGTTTCACCACATTATGATGTAAAAACTGTACTGTATGTATAAAATCCTGATCCTGATGGCCTTAATGTGATCAGGTTAAATAATTAAATAAATAAACTAATAGAAATACATTTCATTGCGACTCATACTAATGATATTAGACGCCATGAAACATTCTGGAGTTGTTCCTTTCCTCTTAGGTCACGACGCTTTCCACATAGTCAGCTGATAAGCTTCCTCCTTTCGGCCACCTAGATGAAATTCGTTTGCGCATTTAAAATGAATAACAAGATGTGCTTTTTTCCTACGCATTTCATCGAAAGAAACTTAAAGAGCGGGGTCTCCTCTGTTCCCTACCCTGATACCGAAGGGAATAACGTCCGCGGAAGGTCTACCGGCTTCAGCGGGAGCGCAGCGCTTTTCCTGTGGCCGTCCCGTCCCCAGGTAACTGTGGGCAGCCGCCTTAATTTGGAAACTTGGGCGGCGAGAGCTGTTTGACTTGGGGCTTTCGCTGCCATCTTTGTACTGCTTTGGTCTGCTCCGCACGCTCAAAATTCCCCTCGCGTGGGAGGCGATTTTTAATAAGCAGGCCGGTTGCGGCATCGACCAAATAAGAAGCTCCTCCCAGATCCTTATTACGGCCTGACAGCTCCTGCTGTTGCACAGATAATCTTTTCCAACGGGATCAAAGATAAGCAGGTTGCAGATGGAACAGTACGCCTCTCTTTTACGAAAGAACCTGGGAACTGACCTGCATAAGGAACTACCTTTGTTATCACTAATTTGGACGAAATAACATTTGAAACTCAAAATAATATAAAACGAGAGACCACTGGTTCCAAAACATAGCGACGGATGTAACTGTCGCATGATGTCTCATTGCCAGATAACATAGCTCGATAACTCTCGTACCATACATGGAAAGAACTGCTACAGTATAGTGAAGAAGGTAACTGAAACAAATACACAGTGAGACGAACAGAAATGACACATCCGTTCAAAGAGAATAATTACAGGAAAGTCACCACGATTTATGATGGTCCCCTCGACATTACAAAAAGAGGGATATTACCCTGAGGTAGCCAAAATCGTAGGATAGCGATACTCACAAATATAGATGGCAGTAGCATCGCGCACACAAGGTATAGAAGATCAGTGCATTGACGGAGTTGCCATTTGTACTCGGATGACTAATGTGAAGAGGTTTCCGACGTGATCATAGTCTCTGCGACTGCATTTAACAGAATTTGGCATCTGTACCAGGACAAATTAAAGTAAGGCATCGACGCAATCCAGAGGCGGGCTGATATGTTAGCGGTAGGTTCGAACAACAAGCGAGTATTACGAAAATGCTTCATAAACTCAAATGGGTATCACTGGAGAGAGAAAGACGTGCTTTCCGAGAAACACCGTTGAGAAAGTTTAGAGAACCAGCATTTGCGACAGACTGCAGTACGATCCTACTGCGATCATCATACATCTTGCATAAGGATCGCGAAAACAAGGTAAGATAAATCAGGGTTCATACAGAAGCGTATATACAGTCGCATTCCGTCCATCAAGCTGCGAGTGGAACAGTGAAGAGCAATATCATCAGTGGTACAAGTGACCTTCCGCCATGCACTGTATGGTATAGATGTAGATATATGTACACTGTGTTTTGTGACCCGATCTCCCAAGTATTAGAAACGACAAGAATAGTAGTGAATACCCTGCCTAATAAAATACATGAAGCACCCAGAAGGGCAGAAAGAAACGGAATGAGATTTCATGCTTTGAGAGATTATGTGACATTATTTCAGTGATGACATAACCGAGTAAAATTTACGGAAGTGACCTGCATAAGGAACTACCTTTGTTATCATCAGTTTGGACGAAATAGCATTTAAAACACGGAAGAATATAAAGGGAGAAAGTATGTTAGTTGCATAACATAAGGACGGAAGTAACTTTCGCGTCATGTGTCATTGCCAAATGACATTGCTCGATAACTCTTGGACTCTACATGGAACGATCTGCTACAGTATAGTGCAGAAGGTAACTGAAACAAATATGCGGATAGAGGAACAGACATGACACCTTTATGCCAAGAGAATAATTACACTGATGTCACCACGATTTGTGATGGTCACCTCGACGTCAGAAAAGAAGGGCTATTACACTGAGGGGACAAAAGGCATAGAATAGCAATACGCTCAAATACAGATGGCGTTTGTATCGCGTATACGAGGTATAAAAGGGCAGTGCATTGATGTAGTTGCCATTCGTACTCAGGTGATTCATGTGAAAAGGTTTCCGACGTGATCACAGCGTCCACGACTGCGAGTAGCAGACTTTTAACAGGGATTGTTAGTTGGAGCTAGACGCATGGGACATTCAATTTCGGAAGTCAGTAGGGAATTCAGTATTCCGGCATCCAGAGTGTCACAAGTGTGCCGAGAATACCAAATTTCAGGGATAACCTGTCACCAAGGACAACGCAATCGCCGGTGACCTTCACTTAACGACCGAGAGCAGCAGCGTTTCTGTAGAGTCGTCAGTGCTAAGAGACAAGTAACACTGTGTGAAATAACCGAGAAATCAACCTGGGACGTACGACGATCGTATGCGTTAGGACAGTGCGAAGAAATATGGCGTTAATGGGGTACGGCATCAGAAGGCCGACGCGACTGCATTTGCTAACAGCACGACATAGCCTGCAACGCCTCTCCTTAGCTCGTAAACATATCGGTTGGACAATAGACGACTGGAAAACCGTGGCCTGACCAACTGAATCCCGATTTCAGCTAGTAAATGCTGACGGCAAGGTTCAAATGTACTGCAAACCCCACGAAGCCATGGATCCAGGTTGTCAACAAGGCTCTGTGCAAGCTGGTGGTAGCTCCATAATAATGTGGGCTGTATTTACATCGGATGTCTACATCTACATCCCCACCTACACAGATACTCCACCAACCACCAACCCGTGTCGGAGGGTACCCTGTACCACTACTAGACATTTCCTTTCCTGTTCCACTCGCAAATAAAGCGAGAGAAAGACGACTGTCAGTATGTGAGCCGTGCGTGGCTCGTGTTCCTGCCATAATGTATTTTACACCCTCTTTTTAACGTACTTCCACTTCACTACTTGAATTTAAATTACTACTGTCACTGAGTTGCTGCTTTGCCTGACCATGACTAGAGCTAGCAGCGCATATCGATATATTCCCTCTCGTAGCATCTTTGCTGGACTGCTATTACTTCCCAGTCGTTGTCCGTCGTAAGCGAAATGGGGTCGCGAGTTCGGGCTGCCAGTCAGTTGGAACGCGTCTGGAGCGCAATCCGGACCTGCCATTGGGGAGTTGCAATGCAGCACTAGTGCTGTCAGTTTGGAGGAGCAGTGAGGTCTGCATCGACATGGCTCACCTGACCATTGCCGCCACGCATCACTTGAGCCAGGCCACGGTCTTGGTGAATCGTCGGTCGGTCGTCCTATCGGACGACGCGTTCTGACTCGGCGATCGTTCATGAGTCGGCTGTGTATGTGTGTGCGAATCTATTCCCGATTTGTCTTTATGTGTGCTTAGTTACTGTTTGGTATAGTTCAGGTCTTCGTGCAAGTGTTTGTAAGGTTGTGTGTCTAGTTGGCGTTAATTCAGCTGACGACTGTTTAGATGTTGTAGGCATTCTGCGGGCAGTCGGTCGGTTGCTGCGGACCAGGGAAGCTATTTCCTCGTGGTGCAATCGGCTGGGTCCGCTGGCGGTCCCTCTGCAGTGTCGGAGCGTGTATGGAGCTGTCCAATCACTACGAGCTTCATGGTTTAATGACCCAGGACGTCAAAGTTGAGTAGTGGTTTCAAGTACCCAAGCCACGTCCATTCACGTTGTGTGGTTCCTTTCATTGGTTCGCTGTTGGGGAGATTTTCCTGTGAGCAACACCGAGTGTTTGTATTGCTGAAATTAAGCCACCATGCGGTGGAATTAACTATGTTGGTTGACTACAATTCAAGTGCACCAGTGGAATTTTCTGCATTGTGGCCGTTAGTGTTCCGGTTACCTGGCCTGGCCACTAACGTAATTTCAGGCAGTGTTCTTTCCGCACCCGTTATCGCTGTCCAACTCGGTGTGTATTTTTGATAGCTTAATACATATACATATTTGACTGTGGATAATCACGCCCCTCAACATTTTGTGTTCGAATTCTCTTGTACCGATTGGTGGCAAGCAAGTCGTTTGTCGGTCGGTCCGTGGCTGTCCCTTGGTGGGGTCCCGACGGATTAAGTGTAGTTGGGCTCGCCACCCGTCTCACGTAAGTGAACGAGGGCAGACCAACCCCTGGAGGCTTCTGAGTGCTGTTGTCGTTACTGGATTTCTCACGGGAGCTTAATCGTCGGTTTATAATCTATCATAGCCAATGAAAAAAAAAATCTTTGTGTTTTATGTAAGTAAGTTTGAATTCCGGCAAGTGGATATTTGCTGAAAGATTATTGCCATTGTGTTGTCTTTTCTTTTAGTCTGGTTTTAGCTACTTGAAATTTAAGGCTTGTGGTTATATATTTTTTTTTTAATTTTGGAAGATTAATTGTGGGCCTTCAGCCTTGGAACATTAGTCTTAAAATTACCTTTCAAGCTTAAACATTGCGGCCTTCTGCCTTTGAAAGGTTATGGTAATTTATTTTAAAATCTTGAAAATTTGATTGTGGGCTTTCAGCCGTTAGTATTGCATCTTGTTTATGTTTGTCTATCCACCCTTGCCTTGAGGCTTTCAGCCTAGCTGTGATATATATATATATATATATATATAAAACTTGTAATTGTAACTGACTGTTTTCAGTCACTTGAAATTTACCTTGTTGATTTTTAAGATTTCTTGTTTGGAGGCCTTCGGCCGTGAAAAGTTTGGAGTTTGACACTCGTAGTTGTAAAAGTTCGGCTATGTGGCGCTTCGGTTGTAAATGTGTTATTAAATTACAATAAATTACAATTTTACGGTGAAACTCACCGCAACATTTCCACAATCCTAATCACCTGCTCTCCACAGCGGGTTTAGCCGGCTTATGAGGCTTAATTTCTCGTATTTTATCTTAGTGATCCTTACGCACAATTTCTGTACGCTGCATTAGAATCGTTCGGCAGTCAGCTTCAAATCACAGTCCTCTAAATTTTCTCAGTAGCCTTTCTCGAAAAAGAAATCACCTTCTCTCCACGGATTCCATTTGAGTTACCGAAGCATCTCCATAGCTTTACATGTTGTTCAAACCTATCGGTAACAAATCTAGCAGCCCACCTCTGAATTGCTTCGATGTCATCCTTCAACTCGACCTTATATGGATCCCAAACACTCGAGCAGTAGTCAAGAATAAGTTGCACCAGCATCCTATATGCGGTCTCCATTACAGGCGATTGACTCTTTCCTAAGAGTTTCCAATAAACCGAAATAGCCCATTCGCCTTCCCTACTACATCTCTCATGTGCTCGTTGAAAAAAAAAATGGTTCAAATGGCTCTGAGCACTATGGGACTTAACTACTGTGGTCATCAGTCCCCTAGAACTTAGAACTACTTAAACCTAACTAACCTAATGACATCACACACATCCATGCCCGAGGCAGGATTCGAACCTGCGACCGTAGCAGTCGCGCGGTTCCGGACTGCGCGCCTAGAACCGCTAGACCACCGCGGCCGGCGTGCTCGTTGAATTTCAAATCGCTTTGCGACGTTACGCCCAGATATTTAAAAGACGTGATTCTGTCTAGGAGGTCGCTAGTAATACTATATCCGAACATTACAAATTTTGTTCTTCCGACTCGTCCTCATTAGCAGACTGTGTCATTGACAGGAAAAGTTTATGTTACGCTACTTGGGGACCATTTTCAGCCATTCATGGACTCCATGTTCCCAAATAACGAAGGAATTCTTATGTATGACAATTTGCCATGTCACCGAGTCACAATTTTTCGCAATTGGTTTGAAGAACGTTCTGGACAATTCATCCAGATCGCCCGACATAAATCCTATCGAACATTTATTGGACATAATCGAAAGGTCAGATCGTGCACAAAATTCTGCACCGGCAACACTGCCGCAATTATGGACTGCTGCAGAGGTAGCATGGGTCAATATTTCTGCAGGGGACTTCCAAATACTTGTTGAGTCCATGCCACGTCGAACTACTGCACTATGCCCGGCAAAAGGATGTCCGACACGATATTAGGAGGCATCCCCTTACTTAAGTCATCTCAGTACAGCAAAGTTTTGTACATGGCTGCACGTTCAGAGACCGTGAATAGTTACAATTGATAGAAAACAGCCCTCGGTCACTATTTTTAATGAATTAACCGGGTTTCAATACTGCTAGGAGTGTCTTCCTCAGAATTTAAATCCAAGAATGGTCTACAACGTGGTCACAGAATTATGACTAAAAACGTATGACACACAGTATAAGTACAGATTCTTCGTGAAAGACTGGCGGTACCTATATGTCATTTATAAAATAATAATATTATAACGGAGTCCGTTTGCAACCAGTAATCGCGTAAGTAACGAGCAGCCCTTAGTGGCTCGCCATCACAATTTTTTATCTTAAATATCTTTGTGACAAATGCCCTTTTGGCATATTTATTATTTTATAAATGACATATAAGTACCGCCAGTCTTTCACGAAGATTCTGTACTTATACTCTGTATCATACGTTTTCAGTCATAATTCTGTGACCATGCTACAGACCATTCTTTGATTTAAATTCTGAGGAAGATACTCCTAGCAGTGTTGAAACCCGGTTAATTCGTTAAAAATAGTGACCGAGGGCTGTTTTCTTTCAATTGTGTCATCTCAGTATATTCGTTATAGGATGTGTGATCACCACGGACGGCAATACATGCTGTGCAACGTACCTTCATGCTGGCCAAAAGGTTCGTAAGGAGTTCTTCTGGCAGTGCGTTCCATTCTTGCACCAGCGCGGTTGACGACCGCTGGTTCGTCGTCGGTACATGTGGACGTACTGCAGTACGCCTCCCCAACGCATCCTATGAGTGGTCGATGGGATTTAAGCCGGAAGAAGGAGCAGGCCAATCCACTTGCCAAATATCCTCTGGTTCCAAGAGCTCCACCACCTGCGCAGTTCGACGCTGTCGCGCACTGTCATTCATAAAAATGAAATCACTGCCAAATCCACCCCTGAAGAGACGCAAGTGGGGAAGCAGTAAAGTGTCACTATAACGCTGACTGGTGAAGATTTGAAGATCAGTATGTCCACGCAATTTTACGCCTCCCTCGCTATAACATATGGCTTGGCAAAACGCTCGTGTTCAACAATGTCCATTACGTGCTCCCACTTCTCACCATATGAGGGTATGTCCAACAGTGTCGAACGCGATTGTTTTCGTGATCCAGCTGTTATTCTGCTGAAAGACATAATACGTGGACGTACTGACTTCCAAACCTTTGGACGTGGTACACACACTGGTCATTATTCTGAATTGTGCTCTTCCCCATGTGCGTCTATTCAGGTGTGTATTAACCCTGAATTCATTTGTATGAGTGATAATGCGCGAACGGATTGAATGGCTTGCGTCCTTACATTTTACGCACCCATGTATTTCTTTATACTGGTACATCAGACATTACTACTTTCCATCCCTTCACCAAAATGAGATCTATCAAAATGAAACAATACTTACCCTTACTATATGAGATAAAAGTAAAATACACAAACCACTCAGTCAGTTGCTCACAAACAATTTATTGTATATTTTACAATCATCTTAGAAATTCAAAAAAATGGCTCTGAGCACTATGGGACTTAACTTCTGAGGTCATCAGTCCCCCAAAACTTAGAAGTACTTAAACCTAACTAACCTAAGGACATCACACACATCCATGCCCGAGGCAGGATTCGAACCTGCGACCGATCTTAGAAATTGTTTCGTTCAAATAGAACCGATAACACCGTGTACTTTGAATATATCAAAATACTATTTAATTGCGTGTCGTTTTCAGGGATTTGAATGCACTGATCACTTAGTTGTATGGAATGTTTCAATCTAATGAGTAGAGAATATGGACTGAGAGTAAATCGAAGAAGGACGAAAGTAATGAGAAGTAGCAGTGATGAGAACAGCAAGATACTTAACATCACGATTGATGGTCACGAGGACTTAGGAAGACATCAAAAGCAGACTAGCAATGACAAAAATGGCGTTCCTAACCAAGAGAAGTCTAGTAGCATCAAACATAGGCCTTAATTTGAGGAAAAAATTTCTGAGAATATACGTCTGGGTACAGCATTGTATGGTAGTGAAACATGGACTGTGGGGAAATCGGAACAGAAGAGAATCGAAGCATTTGAGATGTGGTGCTACAGACGAATACTGAAAATTAGATGGATTGATAAGGTAAGGAATGAGGTGGTTCAGCACAGACTCGGAGAAGAAAGGAATATGAGGAACTCACTGACAAGGAGAAGGGACAGGATGATAGGACATCTGTTAAGAGATGAGGGAATGACTTTCATGGTACTAGAGGGAGCTGTAGAGGGCAAAAACTGTAGAGGAGTACAGAGATTGGAATACATCCATCAGGTAATTGAGGACGTAAGTTGCAAGTGCTACTCTGAGATGAAGAGGTTGCCACAGGAGAGGAATTCGTGGCGAGTCGCATCAAACCAGTCAGAAGACTGATGACCCAAAAAAAGGGAACAAAAATTGTTCAAATGGCTCTGAGCGCTATGGGACTTAACAACTGAGATCATCAGACCCCTAGACTTTGAACTACTTAAACCTATCTAACCTAATGACATCACACACATCCTCCCCCAGGCAGGATTCGAACCTGCGACCGTAGCAGCAGCGTGGTTCCAGACTGAAGCGCCTAGAACCGCTTGGCTACACCGGCAGGCATAGGGGAACAGTTAGGGGAATAACTGAGAGAGACATGAAAACAGTGGAATAATTTGGGGATAGGATAAGGAAAATTAATGAATGTACTAATGCATTAGTACAGGATGCTGCAGTCAATGAAATTATTTTGCAGGAAGCTGAGCAGAGATCTTTTTTAAGAGGGTTACTTACGGAAATGTCAATACGAGTATGTTTGGACGTCCAAAGATTTGTGCACAGCAGTGCAGTGAGCCATAGAGTGTGAGGAGATCGATTTGTCGACTGGAATACAGGGTAAGCAGACAACGTTTGCAATAAATTTAAAATCTTTCAGATGTGGACAAACAGGGCATGTAAGGAGGTAGTGTCGCCATCCTCAGGGGAATGTAAGTAGAGTAAGAGGAAGTAACAGTTTTAGAAGTAGATGTCTGGGGAAGATTAAGGTATTAAATGCCAATGGGAGGTCCACCTAAGGTCATTCTCCTTAAGATTGGATACTGCGAAATGGTTGCAGAGATGGAATGTGCAATAAAAGGAACAGTAGGAGAAAAAGGCTACCAGGATATTGTTGGACACACGGGCTCATATTTCGGTCGCCAGTGGTGATTTGGTGAAACATAAGCAATGGGACCCATTACGGTGCAGATTACATGGAGTGGGAACTTAAGATATCACATCATTTGGGTCAGTGGACATAACTTTTCCCTGGATACGGTTTAATTTAAACAGTTGGAGAGATTGTTCCACACATGAGGGAGAGCTATAACATGATTCTAGGATTAAATTTCTTATATCAGCAGTGTGCCATCATCGATCTTCGGGCAACAAAAGATGACAAAAAAGTGCTTCGGTTGTGCGAAGCCTTTGCGAGTGTCGCGATTTTGCGAGGGGAGTTTATTGTGAAAGGTGGACCGATTAATCTTCAAATGATTACACTAAGACTTGATTCGCACAACTGTGTACGTAAGGGTGCTACAAAATCAGTGCTGATTCTAGCTTGCTCGTTGGAATTTAGTGTGTGGTGGAACCGTTAGAAGAGAATGACGTATTTGATCAGGCGGGTTGTTTGGTTAAAAGAGGTATTGCGCGCATAAAAGAAATAAAAGGTGGAAAGAAGGTACTTGTTTTTAGAGATAATCTTAGTGCAGAGGACACAGGATTAACAAAGGGGTTGTTATTCGCTAATATGGTTATCCTGGAGGAAGAAGAATGGGACGCTAGGGGTGTCAGCCACGAACAATCGCCAAATGCCATTGAAACTGCATTACGACGAAAAGTGAAGCACTTAGAGGAAAGCAATAAGGAACGGATGAAGAAATTACTTTTGTAATTTAATGATTTGTTTTTTTTTTCTTCCAAAAGGGCCATTACCATGTACACATGTTACACAGTACTGCAAACCATACAGAACACCTACATACTTAGAGCCAATTCTGGAGGAATTTATCGCTCAGCAGCTGAAAGATGGAATAAATGAAGAAATTAATAGTGCATGTGGAGCGGGAATAGTCGTCATTCCAAAAAAAGATGAACAGATGGAAGACGAAAATACAGGTTTTGTTGTGATTACAGACATCTAAATGCGAAAACCGTAATGGATGCCTACCCTTTCACAAACACAGAAAGCTTGGCTCATTTAGGGCTATATAAATATTTTTCAACAATGGATTTGAAGAATGGTTATCACCAGGTAGAGGTTTTGGACACAAAACTTCATATTCAGCACCCTGGGGACACTACAAATGGAAAAGAATGCCATTCGAATTACCAAATTTTGAGCGTAGACTGCATATATGTGATAGTTGTGCATATAGGTGGTAAGGTTCTGACAAACTCTTATTGTTGGTGCCATTACATGTTGTTTTCTCCCTAAACTGAAGTATGGAATATAATCTGCTGTAAGAGTAACAGTTCTTATCATGACGTAAATGGCGAAATTAACTGAATGCTAATTAATGAAACATAGTGTTTACTTCGGAATACGAGGGGATATCCAGAAAAACCGGAATAACTAGGCGTGTTTAGCGTAACTCTTTGCCATTTCAGTACTGCTTGTGTTGTCGACCTGGCTTCTTCTATTCATCTGCAGTGATTGTTTTTGCTAGCGCTGTTTTGTTCTAGTTTCGATTATTATGATGGCAAGTTTAAATGAACAACGTGCTGCTGCGAAATTTTATTTTCTACTTGGTAAAATGCTGCTGAAATTGTTTTAGTAAGGTGAAAACAGCTTACGAAGATGACGCTGTTGGAAAAACTCAAGTGCGCGAGTGGTTTGCTCGATTTAAAAATGGCGATTATCGATTGATGACAATCCTCGTTCTGGGCGTCTATCAATTGCCCAATCGACGAATTAATTGAAAAAATTCGAGAGCCTGTGTTCACAGACCGTCAACAGATAACTGATGAACTGTCAGAGATCAGTGAATTTTAACGGAAGATTTGGGAATGAAAAAGGTTGCTGAAAAGTCTTTTCCTCGCGTTCTGACTGACAATCAAAATGAACGTCGAGTAGAAACGTGTTTGAAACAACAGTTTGAAAGTTATCCATATTTTCTATCTAAGGTCATTACTGGTGATGAGTCATGGTGCTATGGTTACGACCCAGAAACAAAGCAACAGTCAAGCCAATGGAAGGCGTCATCTTCACCCCGTCAAAAAAAAGTATCGTAACGTCAAATCAAATATTAAAACAATGCCGATTTGCTTTTTTTTATGCCAAGGGCGTCAGAGTCTGTTCCCCCGGTCATACCGTCAATCAAACGTTTTATTTGGAAGTTTCAAGAAGGTTGCTCAACAGTATTCCTAAAAAAAGACCCGATTTGTGGTAGACAGGAGACTGGTTCTTCCATCACGACAACGCACCTGCACACACAGCCATCTATGCTAAATACACTCCTGGAAATTGAAATAAGAACACCGTGAATTCATTGTCCCAGGAAGGGGAAACTTTATTGACACATTCCTGGGGTCATATACATCACATGATCACACTGACAGAACCACAGGCACATAGGCACAGGCAACAGAGCATGCACAATGTCGGCACTAGTACAGTGTATATCCACCTTTCGCAGCAATGCAGGCTGCTATTCTCCCATGGAGACGATCGTAGAGATGCTGGATGTAGTCCTGTGGAACGGCTTGCCATGCCATTTCCACCTGGCGCCTCAGTTGGACCAGCGTTCGTGCTGGACGTGCAGACCGCGTGAGACGACGCTTCATCCAGTCCCAAACATGCTCAATGGGGGACAGATCCGGAGATCTTGCTGGCCAGGGTAGTTGACTTACACCTTCTAGAGCACGTTGGGTGGCACGGGATACATGCGGACGTGCATTGTCCTGTTGGAACAGCAAGTTCCCTTGCCGGTCTAGGAATGGTAGAACGATGGGTTCGATGACGGTTTGGATGTACCGTGCACTATTCAGTGTCCCCTCGACGATCACCAGTGGTGTACGGCCAGTGTAGGAGATCGCTCCCCACACCATGATGCCGGGTGTTGGCCCTGTGTGCCTCGGTCGTATGCAGTCCTGATTGTGGCGCTCACCCGCACGGCGCCAAACACGCATACGACCATCATTGGCACCAAGGCAGAAGCGACTCTCATCGCTGAAGACGACACGTCTCCATTCGTCCCTCCATTCACGGCTGTCGCGACACCACTGGAGGCGGGCTGCACGATGTTGGGGCGTGAGCGGAAGACGGCCTAACGGTGTGCGGGACCGTAGCCCAGCTTCGTGGAGACGGTTGCGAATGGTCCTCGCCGATACCCCAGGAGCAACAGTGTCCCTAATTTGCTGGGAAGTGGCGGTGCGGTCCCCTACGGCACTGCGTAGGATCCTACGGTCTTGGCGTGCATCCGTGCGTCGCTGCGGTCCGGTCCCAGGTCGACGGGCACGTGCACCTTCCGCCGACCACTGGCGACAACATCGATGTACTGTGGAGACCTCACGCCCCACGTGTTCAGCAATTCGGCGGTACGTCCACCCGGCCTCCCGCATGCCCACTATACACCCTCGTTCAAAGTCCGTCAACTGCACATACGGTTCGTCCACGCTGTCGCGGCATGCTACCAGTGTTAAAGACTGCGATGGAGCTCCGTATGCCACGGCAAACTGGCTGACACTGACGGCGGCGGTGCACAAATGCTGCACAGCTAGCGCCATTCGACGGCCAACACCGCGGTTCCTGGTGTGTCCGCTGTGCCGTGCGTGTGATCGTTGCTTGTACAGCCCTCTCGCAGTGTCCGGAGCAAGTATGGTGGGTCTGACACACCGGTGTCAATGTGTTCTTTTTTCCATTTCCAGGAGTGTAGTTTTTGGCTAAAATGGCACGGTCCCGCTGCCGCAGGCACCTTACTTAAGTGACCCGGCTCCGCGCGACTTTTTCTTTGTTCCATGCATGAAAAGGGGCATGAAAGAACACCTATTTGACAACGCTGAAGAAGTCAAGAAAAAGTCAAAGGAGGAGCTGTCAGCCATTTCTAAACCTGACTGCAAAAAATGTTTCGAACATTGAAAGCACCGATGGGACAAATGTATTAGTTTTAATGGAGAGTATTTTGAAGGAGATAAGGCTGTTTTGTAAACAACTTAAAAATATAGCTTTTAAAAAATAATTCCGGTTTTTTTTTGGTATCCCTTCGTAAAAGAATAGCCTAACAATGAAGCTGACCTCCTTTAAGATGGTTCAAAAACTCTTTTGAAGAGAGGGAAAACTTTGTAGCTCGCAAAATGTGGCCGGGAGGACACAATTTGTGAAGCAGTCAAGCACAGAGCAGGCGCCCGAGCGCGGCGACGAGGCGACTGCGGTCGTCCCTGCTGCACAGTAGTTGTGCGCCGCGGGCTTGCGTCCCTCCGGCGTGTAGGCGCCACCGCGAGGCTACTGGGCGGCAATCTCTATGTAAATCAACAGCCCCGCCTCTCCACCCACGCAGCGAAGCGGGGATGGAGCGGCCGGGTCCCCTCCCTACCGCACCACTTTATCTAATTTGCTCCCGCCTAAGATGCGATTTGCCTTCCTAATTCGCAACTTTTCATGCGCTCGCGACAAGACCTGTTGCTGCTTTTTTTTTCTTCCTTCTTTTTTTCTTTCACCCTCTTCCTCAAGTATGAGGAAGCAGGTACAAGAAATTAAAGGAAGAAGGAAAAAAGGAAGGACGGGGAAGAGGTCAAAGGGCAAGAGAACGTTGGACGCGTAAGGCACGCGTGCACGTGAGGCACAGCATGCAAATCGTTATGGAGGCGGAGGGCGTGGTGGCGGCAGAGGACTCGTGAGCTAGCTGTGGGATTGGGGGGGGGGGGGGGGCACATCATTGTTTTCCTCTCTTCAGTCTTCGGCTGGAATCAACCGTTCACGCCACATCCCAGAGACACCGAACATTGGTAATGAGCTCACACACACACACAGTGGAGCGGTCACAACCAGAGCTACAGACGAAGATGGTCAGACGCAAGGTGTAGGAATCTAGTAAACGGAACCTAATCATGGTTTGATTTCGAAGCTGTAGTGGTATTATTGAAACAACCTTTTCAATACCCAAACACGGTTTTGTTTCTTTTTACCATTATCAGCGCTTCATTTTATTCAATTCTGTAAACTGCAAACTTTTCTAAGGTATAGTTATTGGAATGGGTTTAACGTCCATCCAAAGAGTTTCGAGACTGATTTTATTCCTGGCGTACCCGCGAAGTCAGCGCAGTAGCTACCATGCTACCTTGAAGTATCACTGTAAT
Organism: Schistocerca serialis cubense; assembly: GCF_023864345.2. Classification (NCBI taxonomy): domain Eukaryota; kingdom Metazoa; phylum Arthropoda; class Insecta; order Orthoptera; family Acrididae; genus Schistocerca; species Schistocerca serialis. The sequence continues at coordinate 139,089,815 of NC_064641.1, forward strand.
TAATAGATGTGCATTGGACCAGTAGTTGTGAGTAGGTAGTATTATATAGTTCATGCACCATCGTAATGTGTCTACACTGTTGTGCCATAAATTGCTATGAGGAAACATCTCTAAATGAGGTTCCGTTCTGAAGAAGAGAACAGTGTGTGCAGAGTTTCTGTCCCACACGGCTTTATTCCCGAACAAAACAACGATGCCTGGACAACTGCTGCGACTGAATTGTAAACACGCTCCGTTCTAAAAAAATCATCAGTGGTAACGAGACTTAGTGTTATTAATATGAACATACTACCAAACAACAAAGTGCAGAAATTCACATGAATGGTTAACGATTTGACAACATGACCGACATTCGAAGTTTGGCTGCATCCCAAAGAAGGACATTTCTGGCAGTTTCGCATAGCTGAGTGATCACTTTGTCCTATGCGGTCAAGTGATGGGACATAATGTAGGGTACACGAAACGTTAAAACCACCATTTTACACGTTTCTGATTTGTTAAATCCATCTTCAAACATTTATGGACTGGTGGAGTATTAGGCTTGCCTTTTGGAACGAAATGATATTCTCGGCACAGTCGGTGAGGAAAGGAATTTGGGGGAATGAACAACAACAAGAAGAGACAGAATGATAGAACATGTGTTAAAACAGCAGGTAATAACTTCCACGGTAGTAGACGGAGCTGCAGAGGGTAAAAAATGTAGGAGGAAAAATCGGATGTTCATCTGAGAAGGATAGCATAGATAGTCACAAGTTTGCTCGAACCACGAATAAGTGCCGCATCTGAATTACTGCGACGGTTGGAGTGTATAAATAGACAGAAAGCACTGTAAACTATTCTAATACTCAACTGAAGCTTACATAAAAACCTTTGTAAATAATCTACCTTCTGCAGTTACGTCACAGCACTCTCGTGCAGTCGAGACTGGTCAATTGCTTGTAAATAATCAATCTCGTTCCTCCTCACCAATGAATGCAGTGGAAAAGTCACAAAATGCTACAGGACAATAGAAAAGTCAGCTAACTTCTTGTCATGAGATTCAGTGGTCTGAGTTTACAGATCAATAAACCTGGGGGTCTTGAGATGAAACAAATTTTCAAACAGTTATCTCCATAATCTCGTTTGCAAGAGCATAAATGGTTTCAGAACTTACAGTTCCATTATCAAATGCGTATCTCCAGGCTTAAAGCAGCCAAAAGAAAACGTTACAGTTTTTTTCTACATATGTCAGTCCCATTTTGTCACTAATTCGGTACCTGTTATGAATTTCTGCGTGCAGCTTACAAGTAAAATTCGGATGTATTTCATATGTATGCTACAGATCACCTGCAAATGTTGTGCCAGATCTTCCAGGGGTTAGAGGCGATTCTGACGATGCGATTGATAATGGAAGTAAGACTAAAGAAAAATGAAGACACGTTTGTAGGATTTGTCGAACTGGAAAAGCGTTCGACAGTGTAAATGGTGTAAGATGTTCGAAATTCTGAGAAAAATAGGGGTAATTGTGGACCCTCACCTATACTGGAATGAACACGCAATTGTAGCCTGTAAGAAGGTGTCAGCATCACTTCATACATAACAGAAATATAAAAAGATATTTTCTCTCGAGCTTCAAAAGAAATTTGTAGAGTCACTAACATTTCCCATCCTTCATTATAGTGATCCTATTCTTCAAGGACTTTCGTGTGAGACTTCACGTAGACTGGAACTGGCGACGAATGCTTGTGTGTGGTACATTTGGGATGTATGCTATTCCGATCATGTCACTCCTACAAATGAACAGTTATCATGGTTACTTGACGATAAGCTTAGAGATAATCATACCCTGTGTTTGCTGTATCGTCTTTTCAGTCACAGCACTCTTCCCGATTGTCTTCAACCCTTACGTTACTACCTCAACAACATAGCAGAAAAACTCATTCTCAAGAAAGTAAAATCCCATCTGTACCACTACACAACACTGCCATGTTCTCCAAAATATTTTCTGCGTCGGGAACCTGACTTTGGGACAGTCATCCTCAAAATATTAGAGAAACTAAGATCGTTTCAAACTTCAAAATACAGCTAAAGGACCATCTTCGAAGGCAACAGCTGTCTCTTCTTACAGCTCACCCTCGTCAACACTCCCTCCCCCCACCACTTTCCTGTCCACCTGTCTACAGAGATCTGTACTGAAATTTCTACCTTCCTAGCAAACATTGTCACTTTCATTTCAGTCTTCTCTTCTTTCAATATCCTTTCCACTTCTGATACCAAACAAGGCTTCAAAAGCGCTAAACTAATCAATATCATTGTCAATGCCCCCGTCACCTTATTATTAATAATGCAAATTACTATCATTGCTATTGCTATGTAATATTTTTTATATGTAGTGTTCCTGTTCAGACGTAAGAGAGGGTCTTAAGATCCTATCTGGCCAGGCCAAGTAAGCAATAAATAAATAAATAAATTCTCGCTTGGCTCACAACCACTGCGCAGCCGTCGCCGTGTTGCGGTACCCCATGATGTCGCTGAGACAACTCAGCCATCAACACAGACCGAGCCGAGGAGTCAGCATTCGGTGGCACTCTAGGGTGCCCGAGAAGAGTGGCAGCAGGCCGAGGGCAAGGTTGAGAAGATGGACATGAAGCGACCGCCTGAAATTTTTGACACTTTAATACAGATGTCACACATAAAATATGCCATTTTTTTACACTTAGCTGACAAAAGCCATGGGTTACCTCTTAATATCGTGTAGGACCCCCTTTTGCCCAGCGTTGTCCTGGGCCTCGACGTGACATGGATGTCCCCTGCAGATGTATTAAGCCGTGTTGCCTTTGTATCTATCCGCAACTGCGAAAACGTTGCCGTTGCACCATTTTGTGCACGAATTACCCGGTCATAGATGTTCGATGGGCGATTTTGGTGGCCAAATCTTTCGCTAGAATTAAATTAGAATTGTATAATAATACCTTCAACTGCTGACGGGCGTTGATATAGATCAACGGGGACAGGTGAAAATGTGTGTCCCGACCGGGACTCGAACCTGGGATCTCTTGCTTACATGGCAGACGCTCTATTCATCTGAGCCACCGATGGCACAGAGGATAGTGCGACTGCAGGGACTATATCGAGCACGCCTCCCGCGAGACCCACATTCGCACCTTATATGCCCACACATTCGTAGTGTGCCTACCCAACACACCCTTTACTCGTGGAAGACATTCTTACCAAGCCGCGTAAGAGTTCGGGTAATATATGTGCATCCGCACAGAAGAAGAAGGTAATGACCGGTACTGCCATGCTATATACTTACATAGTTATATATACTTACATAAGTATTCGCTAGAATTGTCCAGAATGTTCTTCAAACAAATCGCAAACAATCGTGGTCCGATGACGTGGGCGCGTTGTCGTGCATAAAATAAATGGGTGCAAATGGTCTCCAAAAAGCCGAACATAACCATTCCCACACAATAATCGCTTCAATTGACCAGAGGACCCAGTCCGTACATGTAAAGACAACCGACTCCATTATGGAGCCACCACCAGCCTGTTACCATAGACCATTAATGACAGATTTTGGGCGGCAGGAGTGGCCGAGCGGTTCTAGACACTACTGTCTGGAACCGCGAGACCGCTGCGGTCGTAGGTTCGAATCCTTCCTCGGGCATGAATGTGTGTGATGTCCTTAGGTTAGTTAGGTATAAGTAGTTCTAAGTTCTAGAACTTAGAAGTTCTGAAGGTGGCAGGGGTAAAATACAGGGAGCGAAAGGCTATCTACAATTTGTACAGAAACCAGATGGCAGTTATAAGAGTCGAGGGACATGAAAGGGAAGCAGTGGTTGGGAAGGGAGTGAGACAGGGTTGTAGCCTCCCACCGATGTTGTTCAATCTGTATATTGAGCAAGCAGTAAAGGAAACAAAAGAAAAGTTCGGAGTAGGTATTAAAATCCATGGAGAAGAAATAAAAACTTTGAGGTTTGCCGATGACATTGTAATTCTGTCGGAGACAGCAAAGGACTCGGAAGAGCAATTGAACGGAGTGGACAGTGTCTTGAAAGGAGGATATAAGATGAACATCAACAAAAGCAAAACGAGGATAATGGAATGTAGTCGAATTAAGTCGGGTTATGCTGAGGGAATTAGATTAGGAAATGAGACACTTAAAGTAGTAAATGAGTTTTGCAATTTGGGGAGCAAAATAACTGATGATGGTCGAAGTAGAGAGGATATAAATTGTAGACTGGCAATGGCAAGGAAAGCGATGCTGAAGAAGAGAAATTTGTTAACATCGAGTATTGATTTGAGTGTTAGGAAGTGGTTTCTGAAAGTATTTGTATGGAGTGTAGCCATGTATGGAAGTGAAACGTGGACGATAAATAGTTTAGACAAGAAGAGCCTAGAAGCTTTCGAAATGTGGTGCTACAGAAGAATGCTGAAGATTAGATGGGTAAATCACATAACTAATGAGGAGGTATTGAATATAATTGGGGAGAAGAGGAGTTTGTGGCACAACTTGACTAGAAGAAGGGATCGGTTGGTAGGACATGTTCTGAGGCATCAAGGGATCACCAATTTGGTACTGGAGGGCAGCGTGCAGGGTAAAAATCGTAGAGGGAGACCAAGAGATGAATACACTAAGCAGATTCAGAAGGATGTGGGCTGCAGTAGGTACTGGGAGATGAAGAAGCTTGCACAGGATAGAGTAGCATGGAGAGCTGCATCAAACCAGTCTCAGGACTGAAGACCACAGCAACAACAAGTTCTAGGGGACTGATGACCTTAGAAGTTAAGTCCCATAGTGCTCAGAGCCATTTGAACCACTTGAATCTACGCAAACGACGCTGATCTCGGTCGTTAAGTAAAGGCCGTCGGCCACTGCATTGTCCGTGGTGAGAGGTAATACCTGAAATTTTGTATTCTCTGCACTCTCTTGACACGGTGGCTGTCGGAATGTTGAATTCTCTATCGATTTACGAAATGAAAGTCACATGCGTCTGCTTTCAAAGTCCGTTAATTCCCGTCGTGTGCCTTTTCACATGAGTCACCCGAGTACAAATGACACCTCCGCCAGTGCACTGGCCTTTTATACATTGTGTACGCGATACTACCACCATCTGCATATGTGCTTATCGCTATCCCAGGACTTTTGTCGTCTCAGTGTGTACTCCAAATATCATTTATTTTTTCTGTAAATATTAAAAAGACATTTGTAAATTGAAATTGAATATGTGTGTGTAATCAATGCAAATAACATAACACCTACGTAAATTGTTTTTGTAATATGATGTATTTTATACTTGTTTAATGCCGACAGGGTAACCTTGAGAAGTGTAGTATCGTTTGAAAAAGAGTGAATCTGAAATGATAGCGCCTTCTCTGGACGTGCGAATTGTATGACGTCAGAGCGAGTTCGTGACACGAGAGTAAGTGAACGCTTCCATACTGAAAAATCAAGCCTATGTAAGCAAAGTTGTTAATCGCGGGACACGAGATCATTACAAGTGTGGGCAGAGGCACAAATTCCAGAAACATCGAAATCCTTCCTCATAATTGGTCATTGCTAATCAAAGAGTGCCTGTAATACATAGAGCTAGAGGAGTATTGTCCACACGGTGAAGACAGTGCCTTAACATCTACGACGAACTGTGACATCGTTTTATTTTCGATCATGTTTGAAACGTTGTGAAGGATTACCCAGTGAGTTTGAGTGAAATTTCTTTCAATAATAAATGTTGTATGTTAAAACTTTAGATCTCCATTCTATTTATATCCCCATGTCATTGTCACCTACACACGGTCGAAATCCTTTCCAGTTATTAAACATTCAACTGTCGTTGTTTAGAGCTAAAAGAACGTTACTAAGATAGAATAATAATTCTAGCTTATTTTCTTGCTGAAATTAGAACTGAGAGCAATTATTAATCGCGTCTCAGTAAATTAACTGTTCTCTTACGCAATAATAATCAGAGACAAAGTTCATTCTAGCAACCTAAATGAGAAGCGAAGTAAATTAATTGCAAATAAAGCAGTAATGACAATTTAAATTAAAGTAAAAGAATTTATTAATTTTGTTCATTTCATTTTATACTGTTTGTTCAATTGTTATTTTGTGTTGGCTTGGTTCGTATTTCTGGCATTACAAACGTGCTGAAGGTTAACTGTAATTTACGCAACAACGTGACTTCTAAATTAGGCAACATAGGAAGTTCAAATGAAATTCTTTTGCAGATTCCATAGGTTCTGTACATGTTACTAAACGTGCGTTTTTGACAATTTTCGGAAGTTAAAATTGTCCTTTGCATAATCTGTGAGCAATTTGTAGTAAATCAGCGTTTGTGATTTAGAAACTGAAGTAGATATTCTAACAAGCATACTGTGTTACATCTAGTTTTTCCTTAAAGAGGAGTAGTTCTATATATTACCTGTATTTATTGTAGATTAACTCATTTTCAGACTTTGCTAACAACTGTAGTTAACCTCAAAACGTTTTAGGAAACTAGTGTCTTTTACCACAGTTTTTTGTGTTATGTGGTGTGGTAGTAGGATTGGGGTATTTTACAAATCGTAGGCAGGACTACAACAAGACTTATCTCTAAAATGCGCCGAAATATCGCCCCTTTATCTACCTCCGAGTTTATTTCAGCCAGTCGGACATTTTGAGCCCACTCCTAACGCCTAAAAGTTACATGCGTACATCACGAGTATACCACAGACCTTTTTCGTAATCAGCTGTGTCACTGGTCTGTTTGTATCCATCTGGAGATTCCTCAATGCACATTTCTAAAGAATTTCCCCATCTCAAGGAGCGCTGGGCCGCTACCTGCTCCTCTCACCATATCGCCTGGCGTGTTCGTTGTCTCTCTCGCTGCGGGTCACCAACCCCTGTTAGAAGCCTTCTGTTGTATAGGGGCCGTGACGGCGCAACTCGCGTCTGTCCCCAAACTAAAGCGTTTCTTCCAACAGCTTTTTTCACCTTTTGCCTATTGACATGCGGGATCTGGATTCAGTGTGTTACTACTGTCAAATCGAGTGTCATCGCTTTGCATTACATGCTGTACATTTTAAGTAGCAAATCTGCTCACTATCGCCGAAGTATGTCAGGTGACATATCCTTATACTTGTTACGTCATATGAAATCTCATGTAAGGTGCAAAATTAACATTCATTAAATCTTCCACCTTACATATCCGCCTCCTTCGATGGTCAATTTTGCGCTTGGTCAATCAGTGGTTGAGAAATTGATTTAAGTGAGTGCAAAATTGTTCTCAGCTGCTGAATGTAGCAATTGTTACATATTTTGTACTGATCAACTCTCTATTTTAATATGGCGTAGTCAAACAGTTGTTCTTTCAGTCTCCTTTTTTTCTACAATTGATTTACTGTATACTACAGATTTGAGCACTAAAGTAATGTTTCTACAAAATGTAACATGTTTTACTAGTTCTCTGATTTAACACAATTATTTAAATAATATGAAGCTTTTCTTTCTATTCTCTGGTTGTCTCTATTTTAATTTTAGATTCAAACAAATCAGAGATTCTGTATAAATTTGTACCATTCATAATTTTGAAATTTGAGACTAATTTTTTTGACACCAAGACTTATGTTAAATGATGATGTAGATGTGCTGAAGTTCAGGAAACCTTCATTTAAAATTATCCTCCCCTTTTTCAATACTTGAGTCTTATTCTCGGCCTTAATTTCTATGTCTGTTAGTAGCTTCTATGGCAATCATAATTCAAGAAAGTTTCATCTCTTACAATAATTTCTCAATTTATCTTACACTTAACAGCATCCTTCCCATAACTTTGCAAGCACAATCCCATTCACAAACATATTTATATCCCACAAAAATCTTAAACTTATGCATTAAATTCATATTCCTACTAATTTCCTTGTAAATATTAAATCAACATCATGAAATTACAAAACCCTTTTTGTGCATAACCTACATATATTAACAAACACATTATGTAATAGAATCTTATCCTCCAAATAAAATATCACAATTTCGTTTTCTTAACTTAGTTGTGTTGTCAAAATATGAAATACAAGAAAATATCATTTATCAGTCAAGATTACAAACTCAAAAGTATTGTTTCCAAAAATCAAGTTCAAAAATTAAATAGTTTTAAACAATAACAAACTCTGTATGTTCAAAATTTTTTCTGGTTTAATCTGATACCAGTATGTCACAGACAGTCTTTTCTCATATATCTTCAATGTGGTTCACTGAAGTCGTCATTCTCATCTTCATGCGCCTCGACGTGTCTCCTTTGAGCATGGAATGGCGGTCGCCAGAGAGAAATATTGCAGAAGGTTTGAGTGTATTGTGAATGCTTGGTTGCCTTCATTCCATTCCACGTATACCTATGGCAAAATTATATTAGAGATCTATTATTAGCAGCATAAAACGTATATTCTTTGTTAATCCTCGAATCTTTATGCCAATCCATCATTGATTATGTTGTGTCTAGACAAGACAGCCTAGACACAATGAGAGGAAGCCGAAAGGCACGCGCTAAGCTAAAGCAGGATGGCGTGAGGTCTGAAACAGGATACGTAATGAATGCTATAAAGAAAAGAACGTAGCTGCTGGAATACTTAACTTTAATCCATCCTTGTGGTACATCTGGAGATTGTGGCGATACAAGTGAGAGTCTTTAGATACATGCAATGTTACTAATGGCGCCTTGCTAGGTCGTAGCCATTGACTTAGCTGAAGGCTATTCTAACTATCTGCTCGGCCAAGGAGCGAGGCTTCGTCCGTGTAGTCGCTAGCTAAGTCGTCCGTACAACTGGGGCCAGTGCTAGTCCGTATCTCGAGACCTGCCTTGTGGTGGCGCTCGGTCTGCGATCACACAGTGGCGACACGCGGGTCCGACATGTACTAATGGACCGCGGCCGATTTAAAGCTACCACCTAGCAAGTGTGGTGTCTGGTGGTGACACCACAGATTAATTCGTCTCCTGTTTTCTATATGAATAATCATCTCTCATCTCTCGGTGTGACGTTTGAAAGTGTTGGAATTTTCCGTAAGGAATATCGGACATTTTTATTCCTAGAGCAGTTAAAACTGGATTCTTTGTTGGTAGGTAGATGCAATAATGGTCTTGTATGGGAAGGGATTTAGAAAGGTTTCTTGATTTCTTCTGGTCCATCTCTTCACTCTTCCTAATGTTCTGCATTGAATATTCTTTTCTTGTTGCATCTTGCTGTCTTCTTACTTGTGACTTCGTTCTTCTAGGGACCGGGAATTGGGATTTAAAACCCACTTAAACACATTATTGTATAATCCATTCTTATGGTATTTTCTTTCAAATCGTTATGTCTCCTTTTTGTATCAGGTTGTTCTTTAGGATAGATTGGGCAACCTTTCATCGTTTTCTTGCTTACTCCCGTGAGTGTTCAGGGAATAGTTCGCAGTTGCTGGATTCCATATGAAATGACGATAGTTTCTCTTGGGTTACAGAAATGCGCCTCTTCTTCTTCTAGTGAATTCAAGTATTCGTTCGTCCTTGATGTAACACATCCGCCTCCATTCCGTTTTGGTGGACATCCATCATATCTCCTTATGCTGCTCTAAACAGTTTGTGACAGAAGTACCTAGCACTTTGGCAAAACTGTTGTTATGAAGATCTCTTGTGACTTTCACATGAACGATCGTGTCATGGCGCATGTTGACTGTATCCAGGACTCTCTTAGATCCCCATACTTTTCCCCAGAAGTGTAATCCTGATGGACTGTTGCTTCCACCAAGGTATTTCCTTTCGTTATCTCGAAAGCTGACGAACCAGTCACCCACACTCAGTGTTCCTTTCTCTCAAACCTAACTGCTCTGCTCAGCTCTGCTGTCGATCTAACTGCAACGACGATGCATCGTTCTTGATGATGTAATCTATAACACAACATTGTGCACACTTTTGTCCATCTTACATCCCCAAATTTCTGTAATTTACATGTTATTACTACCTATCTTATCACAACCCTTTCTCCCTTAATATACATTACAAGCCTTACAAGCACTAAACTACTAAGAGACTTTACAAAAATTCCATATTTAAACTGTACGTAAGATTCTCATGATTATACTCTTCATAACATTACATCTTTTATCCCCATTCTATGTGTACATTTTCTTTTTCCCTTTTTTTTCTGTTAGTATAAAGGTAATGGTTTCCTCATCTTCATCATGATGAATAATAAAAGGAAAATTTATGGTGCTGAAGCTTAGTGTATTAGTATGTCGGTTTCTTTTGTTCTAACTACAGGTACATCATATTATCATAAAAATTTCGCATCTCGACTCCGACTCCATTGTCTTTTTCTTTGATATCTCTTCTTTTCGGCATAAGATGTAACAGAACTTCAAAATACAATATATCTCTATTTTTTGTTTCCCTTTTAAAACTTTGTCCACTGTACAATTCCACTGTTCTAGAGCTTTTACTTTTATTAGATGTAGTTATCCCTATCTCCTTCTTCTAGCCGACCGCGGTGGCCGAGCGGTCCTAGGCGCTTCAGTCCGGAACCGCGTAACTGCTACGGTCGCAGGTTAGAATCCTGCCTCGGGCATGGATCTGTGTGATGTCATTAGGTTAGTTAGGTTTAAGTAGTTCTAAGTTCTAGGGAATTGATGACCTCAGATGTTAAGTCCCATAGTGCTCAGAGCCATTTGAACCATTTTTTTCCCTTCTTCTAAACAGTTAACTTTTATATTACTTTTTCCCCCTATCTTACTCTTCCTTATTGAAATCATCCCTGTGTTAAACTCACATCCCTCTATTTACATACTTCAAAGAAATAACATGATTCTTGCTTTCCTTAATAATTCAGTTCTCTCTCTTAATTCTTATCTCCTAACAATCTGTTACATCCATTTCCCGAACATCTCCTTGTAATATCAACTTATGGTAACTTCAATAAATCATAAACACTTCTCTTATTCCCAAAAATACCTCAACACAATGTTTACCGTCCACGACAAAACAAACAACGAATATATTTTCTTCTCCCACAATATTGCATACACATAATTTCTTGGCTTCATTTCGTCCACAAAAAAATTAACTTCTTTCTAGTTTACATTACATTTTAAGAGAGAAACTACTACTATTTCGTCAAACTATCCGCATGCTTATCTTTATCTTTCTTGTTGCTTTCTACTCTTTCCCCATAGCAAATTTCCTCTGCAGAGGAGTTACTTTAGTTCTTACTTTGTTGCTTGTTCTTCCTTCACAACTATTCTTTTGATATACTGACAAACTTAACCAATTTATTTTAATGAGACGACTACAAATTAAAAATTTTTATTTGCATGCATTTTCTTAGCTTCCCTACTCTTTGACTTCAAGATTTTGCTCTTATTGGAATCTGTATGTGTGATATATCTAATTTTTCTTGTGAAGTTAATATTTACTATTTTACCCTTTATACTCTTTCAAGTGACTCACATGGTGCAAGCCCAATGATTGTCCTGGTTTTGGGTTAATCAATTCGACTGCATTATCACAAACCACTTTACATACTTCCATAGGGCTTTTATATAGCGAAAAGAATTTACTGCTTTGATGTTTCTTCCTAGAGAGATGGTGGATTTTCACATGTATGTTCTGTCCTAGTGAAAATACTCGTGAGATTGCCGCTTTTGTCCTCGAAGTTCTTTCTATTTAACGCTGCAGCCTTCAAATTGCTCAGTGCTAATTTTACTAGATGTTGATACTGTACTCTGGGTGCTGGTGGGAATTTAATTATTTTCTGGCTAAGTCCCCGTCCTATACACGTTATCTGACTTGTGTATCAATACTGGTGTTGCCAATGTTACATTAACCTCTTGGTATATCATCTCTCCCTCAGTTTCGTATGAATGAACTACATCCTCCACAATTTGGTCATCATCCGTTTATGTACAGCTGCCTACATTAACTGTTGACAACTCTTGTTCCTCATCATCTGACGATTCCCAATCAACTATCTCCCAGCATGCTGGTATTTGTATCTGATCACCCCCTAAACCTGCTTCAAAATCTTGTTGATCAAAGCTAAATCTATTTACACATTTAATTATAAAGTCAACTTCATTTGGCGATTGAATCTCTTTTGACAGGACTTCATACCATTCATCTCGTCAGTTCTGTTTTTTACCAGGATTTGGTGGCCTCAACTCGACTTCCTGTACCGGTTCATCTCGCATATGTTGTCCTACGGAAGTCTGATTCGCCCAACATTTCTGCGTTCTAGTTCCACCCGAATAATTTGGGTTTTGTGGTGGAAAACCTCTAAACCTTCCTGCTTCGTTTCCATGGTGATAATATCGCGAATTATAGTTACCACCATAATTTCTGGAACAAAATCCATTATTGTAATTCCGTGGCTCACCAAAACCATAATTATTGTTTGACCTCTGTGAGTTGCCAAATCTATAGCTATTATTATCCCATGGGCGATTACCATTCTTCCTAAAACGATTACCTTTCCCAACATTACTGCTGGCATTGTAAGCATTATTAAAGGCCAATCGGTTGCTATTATTCCCTCTACCATTGGTTTCTCTCACTGCACGTTGCTTCTTCGCGTCATATTCGCTGCAGATGAATTCAAGTTCTGTTAACATCCCTTTAAATGCCTGCCAACCAACGATTGCTGACAACACAAGGGTAAAGTCATTGTGCACATATGTATCAGTTCCCCATCACTATATGGATTGTCTAAACACTGATTATTTTTCATCATTTCTTCAGAAAATCTAACTGGTTTCTTTTCTCCCGAATTTTCAAATGACGCCTTCTGTAACAATTCATATTTTACCCTACTTTGGGTTTCCGCGGACAAGTCTCGCTCCAAGAATGCAAACTGAAGTTGTTCATACGATTGACAGTTTGCATCGACTCTTCGCATCGTTTCCACTATTGCGTTTTCCATATGACCACAAATGTGTGTCCTTGTAATGTTGGAATTTTCTGACTGTCAAAAAATGATCATTGTCAAATTTTTCTATTGCACCATATGGCGTTTGAGTTTTCGCACCATTTTCCGTTCCCTTCAATTGCGTCATGTTTTCCTTGATTCGTACTACCACATTTGGATCCTGAGACGACATATTTCAGTTCCACCTAGCATCGCATCTACGCAGTGGTGTACAGTTATCTAAACTGTACCGTCTCTCATGTATCGGACTGTAAGATACGTTTAAATTTTCCGTTACTGGGTCAGAGTTTTGTCATTGTACTTGCTTCATATTGACGTGAGGAATATGGCCTGTTGTACTGTAACTCGTAAAATGAGAATTTAGCACGTGTGGCGCAGTAAACTGCTCTGTTATCGCGTCATTCGCGTATGTTGGGAGGGTCGGATGAAGCTCTGTTGGTACGTGCGCAGATACCGCTTCTCGCACCGTTGTCTGCTGTGAACGCACGTTACCTGCTTCGCTCATCTGTCTCTACTGTAGTTGTACCATTTGCTTCTGTTTCAGATCAGAAAACACTGACTCAACATCTTGTGGACATACAAGTGGTATCTCATGACTTTTTTGTGTTTCCACAACTGACATGGAAATTGCATAACGGACTTGGTTACCTCTGGATTTCTATTCACCACTATGTCAGATGACACTACCGATTCCGCCGCCTTACTACTGCTTTCTGTACGGTTCTCAGTACACTGTTTCAGTTCTGTACGAAGCTGTTCATACTGCTGCTTATTTTTCGAGACGGTGTTTACAGTGCGTGTATCGAATCTTTTTAACGCGGCTCGCGTGACACGTTTTCTGACATTGAGTTTTTCCACGATTTGTTGCGCCTTACCAGACGCCTTACGTGCTAAATTATCAACTCTTTGGCTGATAATAGACACTGCATCCTGTACCTGGTCAGTGTCAGTACGCATCTTTTTCTGATCGGCCATAAGCGATTGAATTAGTTCCCGCGAGTCTCATGCCTCTTTGGATTTCAATAAACTGTTCATTAACTTCCATTCTCAAATTTTGCTTATCTTTGTGAACTTTTTCGAACCCAGCATTGGTTTCAAATTTGAAACCATTTGTGATCCAGCATTGGTTTCAAATTTGAGACCATTTGTGGCCGATAACCCTGCATTCGTTTCGGTTTTTAAATTCGCCGTTTCGGTTTTTAAAAGCCACCCCTACATTTGTTTCTGTTTTTAAGTCTGCTAATCCTGCTCTCATCGTTTGACTTGTTTGCTTGACAACAATAGTGATTTGCTTCAACATTGTAAATACATTATCAGATTCTTCGCCATCGTCATCTGTCACCATCTGGTGTAAATTTTGCGGTTTCATGTCTTTCATGTGACGTCTCGCGGACTTCTGAGCATACGCACTTTCACGCATTCTTTCTGTAGGAAACTGTCCCGTTACATTCAGTATTACAACATTTGGTTCAACGTACCGAAGTTGCACATCCTCTGATGCTGCTTTTGAACCACTAGATCCGTCATCTGTTCGGTCTTCGGTTTTGTGTGTCCTCAACCTGACATACCGATCTCGAAACTGCCATCATTCCCTCTCCATTGTCATTTAATTCAGTTTCGTGACTCGCATTCGCTACATCTTGTTGTACGTCATTTTCTATCCTATCAAGGTCTTCAGTTTGCGTTATATGCGGTGGTCTACTGCCGTCCGCCATCTCAGACCGTTTAACTGTCCTCTGTCATTCATAATTTTCGCGAGCCGGAGCACTAGTCAACATGAAGTTATATGACCTGACACCTCACAAAATATCATAGAAAGTCTCTTATGCCATTAACACATCATTATCAACTTCGTTCACAGATTGTGGGTACTCAAACCAACTCAACAACGCCGTGAATAACTTCGCGCACGCCATAAAGGTCATACACAAACTACTTTTACTCAAAACACAGAAAATTTTCCTTTTACTCAATACAAAACTTTCTACTCTGCGGATCACACATTTACAGTTATCTGACCACTACGCAGACATTGAGTAACCTTGTCACTTCTTGTTTTTCAAAAAGAAACAAAACATTTTTTCTTAATGCCAAATTTTAATTACTCTTTCTAATTTGACTAATTGCCATCCTGACAGACCAACTGCCATCCTCGCAGGGTCGCCATTATCTGACACTCCACTCCTTTTCACGTTCATCAGACATCAGCAAAAACATCCTGTGAGTGCGTTAGCATCTCTGGAACAAATTTTTGGGCTCTAGAACAAATTTTTGGGGTTAGGAGTGGACTCTTATTCTATGACAGAGCACATCGGCGTTTAGCTGTACTAAATTTATTTTATTGTTCTTAAAGAAGTGCACGGGTTTACATCTGGCCGGAGTGCCCGGGCGGTTCTAGGCGCTACAGTCTGGCACCGCGCGACCACTACAGTCACAGGTTCGAATCCTGCCTCGGGCATGGATGTGTGTGATGTCCTTAGGTTAGTTAGGTTTAAGTAATTCTAAGTTCTAGGGGACTGATGACCTCAGTAGTTAAGTCCCATAGTGCTCAGAGCCATTTGAACCATTTTTGAATTGGTTTACATAGACTGTGACATTACAATTTCAGGACAGTTGTCAAGAAACGCATTATATCCTGCTTAACAGAAATAACACAGAACACGACAATATCAAATTTAAATAGAAGGTTCTCTACAAGATTTTTCTTACTGCTAGACAGTGAAGTTGGCCAATATTACGACAAATCATCTGGTTTCGGTTCTAAGTTCGGTACTATTTAGAATGACAATCAAGTTTATAGAGGATGGTTATTTTTTGTGACAAGATACCTGCTCAGTTTCACTGTGGATGCAAGCTGGTGATCCTACAATTTTACGCCTCTGCCAGCGGCATTTACCTTTAGCTGCGACATACTATCAGCTGTATGGCTGCTCTCGCCCTCTAAAAATCCTATAAAAAGCTGGTTAAAATCTTTACTGATTTTATCAGCTGAAACTGTCCTATGTTTCTCGTTAGGTGAAAAACCTGCATCCATCCCTAGTCTGGAAAATATGGCGATAGACACGTGCATCGATGGATCAGCATGTATACTTCAACACCCTCTCAGTTCTCACAAGAACAATTACCTACGTAGCTGTTTCGTTTCTCTGCTATCGGAGCTCAACGACTCTTCAGCTAATTTCCAGCTGAATGTCACCCAGAGTGAACGCAGTGTTCATACAAAATTCCTTGTTTGACGTGGTACAGAGCTTGATGGGCCCTGTTCTATACTTGATGCTGGTTCATAGGGGAGTCTCCAAAGTTTTCGGTATTGTGTCTTTCGTAACAAATTGTCCCCCCATCTGTGTCCTTTCGTGCTTCGCGTCACGTATTTTTCAGACCAATGGGGGCATTAATTTCATATTGTGAAAACTATCCCTGCCAGTCGCAGCGGGCCTACCTTTAAACTGCGTCGAAATATCGCCCCATTTCTCCCTCTGAGTTTATTTCAGCCAATCGGACATTCTGTGCCCGCTCCTGACACCTAAAAGTTACATGTGTTCATCACGAATGTACCATGGGCCATTTACGTAATCAGCTATGTCACTGGTCTGTTTGTATCCATCTGGAAATCCAGCAGCACAGTTTTCTAAAGAATTTCTCCGTCGCAAGCAGCACTGGGCGACTGCCTACTCCCCTCGCTGTATCGCCCGGTGCTTTCGTTGTCGTTTCTCTCGCTGCGGGTCACCAACCCCTGTTAGAAGTCTTCTGTTGTTTGCAGGCCGTGATGGCACAACTCGCATCTGCCCCCAAACTAAAACGTTTCTTTCAGCAGCTTTTTTCACCTTTTGCTCATTGATATGCAGGATTTGGGTTCAGTGTGATAATACCGTCGAATCGCTTTGCATTACATACCGTACATTTTGAGAGGCAAATATGTTCACTATCGTCGAAGTATGTCAGGTGACATATGCTTCTACTTCTTATGCCATATAAAATCTCATGTAAGGTGCGAAATTAACATTCATTCAAGCTGCCACCTTACACATGGCAGCTGCCTAATGCCCGACCGTGAATTACTATACAGTGGAGAGACAACCAGCGCCCTCCTACTCGCAAATGCTACTTTCCCAGTTAGAGTAACTGTTAAAACGTAGTACCATCAAATTCAATACACTTGATGATCCACTTTTCAAATGACTGTACACAGGAGAAAAGCATATCTGCGAGAATGTCAGCACTGGCGTTTCTGATGCAGTCGACCATGTCTTCATGACCTGTTGCCATTTTCTGGGACACCTTATCTTTTAAATATCCCCACAGAAAGAAACCCGGTACATAAAATCAGGCGACCTAGCAGGCCAGTTGACAAGGCCGCCTCTGCCGATCCACAGACCAGTGTAAACACGGTTTAATAGCTTCATTGCTTCAGTTGTGTAATGAGGTGTGCAATTTTCATGCTAAAACCACATACATTGCAGAATGTCCAGAATAACATCCCACAGTAGTACTGGCAGTTCCAGAAACGTTCGATGTTTGCGTTTATTGAAAACTCTATCGATAAGATATTGTAGCAGCACAACAGCTTACGATAGGGAAGTTAGATTTTGTGCAATATTTCAGAGCACACTAGTTACAGCCAGGTGCGGGCCACATTGCAGTGAGCTAAGCATACCAACAGTTGCGAAGTAGAATGGAAGCCACAGGGCCATCGAACCGCTGAAAAGCGTAAACGCAGCAGTTCGAATGGTGCAAGCTACAGGCAGAAGGGGCCCACTGGCGCAACCAGGGTGTGGGGCATACGTGACTCAGGGTGGCACATTAGCAAAACAGAGGATCACAGCCGCGTATAAATAGGTGCCGATTTTCTAACAAGGCATTGAAGTGTGACAGCTCCCCTGGATGTCGCACCACCAGCTACACGCAAAGCAGATGGGGCACCAGCATCCCAGTTCATGGCGGGTCGTTGGTTCGAACCTCTGAGGCCAACTTGGGGTCAGCAGCCAGCCATGGCGGGCCACTCCATGGCTCGCTACCACAGGCAGTCGTCTCGGCTCCCGACACACGCTGAAGACTTCCCGAGGCGAGGGCTGTAGATTCGGATGCCGGATAGTGGGTGCTTGTTCATTGTCACAATCTCAGCCACACTGGTGAGGAGAAAGATGCAGCTGGCCACCCACAGCTCACACCAAGCAGCACTGAGTCGGCTGGGACGCAGACCACTGAGCCAACTCCTGGCATCCTGATGACGATGCAATCTGCTGGTGTACAAGCCCAGCTCAATATAGCAGCGCACTGCAATGGGTCGCTGGGGTGGTGGCCTCAGCATTGCGGGACCCTGTGACATGGACCAAGGTGAACGGGGCACTGTAGTGGGAGCAAATGAATCATCTGAAAAGCTCGAACTTGTTTTAATATGGCACCTCCTGGCCCACCCACAACAATATGGACCAATGAGTTCGTTCATTGTCACCTTGCAGTAATCAGTGGGGATTGTCTACACTCCAGTAATGCATCTATGCTGGTTAATGCTACCATTGTATGTGAATGTATAAGGGGTGTTCATAAAGATATGAGCTGGAGGCATAATTACAGAAACCAGTAGCTGTATGTTAGAAGTGTTGTCCCTGGCTGATAAGACACTTGTCCCATTGTGACACAAGGCGGTGAATGGCTGTCTCATAAAATTCTCAGAGCTGCAAACCAGTTCTGCACGTACATTTGGACGTCGTTGTCCACATGAGTGCAGGAAAGGTTAAGTTCACTTTCTTCTTTGACCAAGATGGCTGCCTTCTGATTCACTTCCTGCAGTATGGGACAATGGTGAATGCCCATCATTACTCGCAAACCTTGATCACCCTTCGCCAAGTGATCAAATCAAAACGACTAGGCAATCTCAATCGTATGGTCATTCTGCTCCACGAAAATGCAAAGACTCATACAGCCAACACAGAGGTGACACTCCTGCAGAAATTCAAATGGGAGGTTCTCAGCCACCCTTCATACAGTCCGGACCTCTCTCCCTGTGATTACACCATTTCTGGTCCGCTTAGAAAGGCTCTGAGGGGCAAACGATTCACCTCGGACGACGTCGTCCAGCTGTACGAGCGGAACTGGTTAACATTGCAGACCTGGGAATTTTATGAGACAGCCATTCACCGCCTTGTGTCACAATGGGGCAAGCGTCTCAACATCCAGGGGCAATACTTCTAGCATACAGGTACTGGTTTCTGCAATTATGCCTCCGGCTCGTTTCTTTTTGAACGGCCCTTACAGACTGATCGGAAAACGGCACCTCGGCAAAGAACTCAGGGTGGTTTGCATTTATTGCTTTTCTGATTCACAAAGCACAACCTAGTTATGGGAAACGGCGCCATTAAGTTCTTGATTCAGTGACAGGTGGTATGGATGATATTTATGACGATTCAGTATTGTGACATAGAGGAATCGCGGTACGGCTAGGCACTTATCGTAAGGATGTGGTGCACTGCCACTAGTACAGCTATTTAGTTAGCTTCTTCTGTAACACATTTGCTTCGTTTGCTTCTCCCAGTCTGTACACTATCATCAGACGTAATGGCGTACAAAATGTCATAAAAGAACGACCGAAGGCGAACTTTCGCTGGAAAACGCTCGGCATGCAAGGCAACAGCAACCTCAACATTTCTCCTACATTCTCTGTAAATCAGGATCACTTCGGTTTTTCCTTCTGCGGTTACAACTTTTATCGTCCACTTGCAGGTCTGTTCTCCAAATGATAGATAGGTGCGTAAGTATTGTAATGTTAAGAGCCGCTATCTGTTCTACGTCTGCACGATACGTGAACTCCGGCCGCAGTATACTGGCTGTTACGACGTAATTCGCTACACGGCCACGGTGGCGGGTCGATACGTCGGAGGAATATAACGTTGCGAATGGAATGTCCAACTAGAAGTTATGATATACTGGCCTGTCCTACCCTCACAACATGGAGATTGAGTCCAACGTGTCACTGGATATTCAAGGGCCATTGAGTAACATGTCGTAAAATCCGACTGCATACCCATTTCTATTCCTCTAGTTACAGTGTAATCTGCGGTGAAACGAAGAAAATGTTTCAGACAAAACGCACGTAGATTTGCCGTACACACGTAATCTGTAAAAAAAACCTGGGGTTCCCATTGAAGAATTCGAAGTCCCCCCGCTCTCCCCCCCACCAACACCTACGCACGGTCTGGGGTGGCGGGTGCAGTGTGATATTCTTGGATGTCCGTCTCCGAGACAAACAAGTTGGAAGTTATAGATCTTATAATTAAATGGTTCAAATGGCTCTGAGCACTATGGGACTTAACATCTGTGGTCATCAGTCCCCTAGAACGTAGAACTACTTAAACGTAACCAACCTAAGGATATCACACACATCCATGGCCGAGGCAGGATTCGAACCTGCGACCGTAGCGGTCACGCGGTTCCAGACTGAAGCGCCTTTAACCGCACGGCCACACCGGCCGGCTTATAATTAAATTTTCTCCGATATCTCTAAGTCTCATCTTTATCTACGTATGATAATGATGGAAGGTGAAGAAATGAAGCAAGGAGACCCGGGTTCGAGTTCCGACCGTGGCACAAATTCATTTATTCACCTTCCATCGTTATCGTAAATGAAGGTGAGACTTAAATGTCTCAGGGAAAATTTAATTATAAGATCTATAAAACCATCTGAGGTACAGGACTTTCCCATTATTCCAATGCCGGAGAGCCGCGGCAATAGTGAAAATTTAGAGGGGAAAATAAGCTGAGGATATGAATTGAAGTTTGTTTTGGGGGAGGGCACTCGAGTGGGGTAGATCGTGCAGAAATTTTGACCGCAGTGCTGCTGTGGTGTAATGGTCAGCATTTCTCCCTAGTAAACAAGAAGACTTGGGTTCGAGTTCCGGCTTCGGCACAAATTTTAATTCAGTTCTTCACCTTCCATTATAAACAAGTTGGAGTTACAACTTTTTTTTTAACCGAAGCGTAGTTTTCGAGATATTTCAATGTATTCAGTTAAAATGAACACCCTGTACACAGGGTGCTCTAAAATTACCCTTACAAACTTCTAGAACTTGTAGACAGGACTGAGTAAATAATATACTGAACTGGAACCCATGTCAGGAAACTTATCGTTTCCATGCTACATCCATTTGAAAACATGTTGGTAACGCGACCACTTTCACAAGTATTTTCTTAGTCGTAACCAGTACATCACTTTTTTTACAATTCCACATTAATAACTAAAGAAACAAAACGGAAACTTAATCAATTTTCACAAATACTGCTGTCTATATGTAAGCCAGTTCGGGTGTAGGGCGTCTGCTTGCAGCACCAGAGACGACTGCCAGCAGTTAGGGCACCGCTTCCTGGAAGTTGTTGCTTAACTGTCGTGAAAAGTCTCTGCAGTGGAGTCGCATGCTTGATAAAGGCGTCGAGCAGCTCTTCCGTTACAGTGAGCTCCGCCATAAAGAAGGATCATGTCAGAGTATTCTACAAAGGTGTAATCAACCATTTTGCTCTAACACTCACAGACAGATCATAGAGGTAGGACAGACGTCAAGTGACATCATTCGTTCCCAAGTAAGTACCCCTCCCCCCCTTCCTGCCATGACTAGCCTATTGCATACCTCCCTAGGAAACATGTTTTCAAACGGCTGTAGCATGGAAACGGTACGTTCACGGACACTAGTTCAAAATGTTGTCTACTCAGTCCCTTCTACAAGTCCTAGAAGTTTGTAAGGGGAGTTTTAGAGCACCCTGTATACGGCACAAAGTCAAAAGGAACAAAGCTAAGCGATTACTGATTTATTTTTAAATAAAGTTAACCATTTCCGAATTACAATTTAACAATCCCAGTCACACAGAAGAACAGCGCATCTCTTGCAGATGTACTTCCCTTTAACACTGCGAGCTTTAAAATCCAAAGTAAGTAACCTACAACAGCGATGTTAATCATTAAACAGCGCTACGCCACTTCTTTAATGACACAGTAGTTCGTTACATTCATTTACACTGCATTTGTGAATTGCAAAGTAAAAATGATCATAGCAAAGAGATCTCTGGCACCAGCTACAGGATAGAAAACACGGACTTTGACACAATGAACAAAAAGCGTATTTCACACCTCCTGTTTCTTACTCCGCTGTACAATACTTAACAGCCGGCCGGGGTGGCCGAGCGGTTCTAGACGCTACAGTCTAGAACCGCGCGACCACTGTGGTCGCAGGTTCGAATCCTGCCTCGGGCATGGATGTGTGTGATGTCCTTAGGTTAGTTAGGTTTAAGTAGTTCTAAGTTCTAGGAGACTGATGACCTCAGAAGTTAAGTCTCATAGTGCTCAGAGCCATTTGAACCAATACTTAACACTCGGGCAGCAGGCGGGTGCCATGGGGTGGAGCAAATGATAAACAATCTGTGCGCGCAGAAGTTTAAAAGCTGTGCATTCGGAAGGTCATACCTGCTACTGTCAGAATTATGCTCAAATTTTCGTGAGAGACCGATTGCTGGGGCTGATAACTTGCAGGTGACTTTTTTCTCCTTAAAATATGAGGTCAAGTCGATGATGTTTCCTTGTTAGTTGATACAAGCTTAGTAGGAGAGCCGTGTCCGGAAATGTTCCGTTTCGATATAAAATATGTTTAAAATCACGTAATAAAAGAGAGTCTTCCGGTCCAGATTGTATACCAGTCAGGTTCCTTTCAGAATATGCTGATGCGATAGCTCTATACTTAACAATCATGTACAACTGCTCGCTCGAAGAAAGATCCAAGACTGGAAAGCTGCACAGGTCACACCAACATTCAAGGAAGGCAATAGAAGTAATCTACTAAATTACACACCCATACCATTAAAATCGATGTGCACCAGGATTTTGGAACATATATTGTGTTCGAACATCATGAATTACCTTGAGAAGAACGATCTATTGACAAACAGTCAACATGGATTTAGCACAACGAGTTTTTTACTTACACGAAGTATTGAGTGCTATTGACAAGAGATTTCAAATTTATTCCGTCTTTATAGATTTCCAGAAGGCTTTTGACACGTTACCTCACAAGCGGCTTGTAATCAAACCGCGACTTATGCAATATCGTCTCACTTATGTGACTGGATTCGTGATTTCCTGCCAGAGATGTCACGCAGTTGGTAGGAATTGAAGGAAAGTCATCGAGTAAAACGGAACTGATTTCTGGCGTTCCCCAAGGTAGCGTTACAGGCGCTCTGCTGTCCCTAATCTATATAAGCGATTTGGGAGACAATTTCTACAGCCGTTGTTTCCAGATGATACTGTCGTTTATCGTCCAGTAAAGTCATGAGAAGATCAAAAACAATTGCAAAGCGATTTAGAAAACATATCTGTATGATGCGAAAATTAGCAGTTGACAATAAATAATGAAAAGTGTGAGGTCATCGACATGAGTGCTGAAAGGAATCCGTTAAACTTCGGTTATACGATAAACCAATCAAATCTGAAAGCCGTAAGTTCAACTAAATAGCTAGAAATTACATTTACGAATTACTTAAACTGAAAGGAACACATAGAAAATCCAGTGGGGAAGGTGAATCTAAGACTGCGTTTTATTGGCAGAACCTTTAGAAGTTGGAATAGATCTTTAGGAGACTGCCTTCACTACGCTTGTCCGCCTTTTGGAGTACTGTTGCGTGGTGTCGGATCCCTACCAGATAGAATTAACGAAGTACATCGAGAAAATTCAAAGAGGAGCAGCCATGCTTTGTGCTATCGAGAAATAGGGGAAAGAGTCTCACGTGAATGACACAGGATTTGGAGTGGACTTCACTAAAATAAAGGCGTTTCTCGTTGCGGCGGGGTTTTCTCACGAAATTTCAATCACCAACTTTCTCCCCCGATAGCGAAAATATTTTTTTACGCCGACTTGGATAAGCAGAAACGATCATCATAAGAAATGGAGGGAAATTACAGCTCGCACGGAAAGGCGTAGGTGTTCGTTTTCTTCCGCCCGCTGTTCGAGAGTGGAATAATAGAGAATTATTGTGTATGTGGTCCGATGAACCGTCTGGAAA
The DNA here is from genome assembly GCF_023864345.2 of Schistocerca serialis cubense. Classification (NCBI taxonomy): domain Eukaryota; kingdom Metazoa; phylum Arthropoda; class Insecta; order Orthoptera; family Acrididae; genus Schistocerca; species Schistocerca serialis. The sequence continues at coordinate 139,113,764 of NC_064641.1, forward strand.
GCACTTAAGCGTGATTTGCAGAGTATCCATCTAGATGAAGATGTAGATGAAATCAGATCACTTCCAAATCCCCATTTCACGGAACGCACACAACCTGAGAAGAGGGCACCGTCTTCAGTCCCTGTTGTAATTACCACATCACATGCCATTTTCGTCCGATTACAACGACGGCTAGGAGAAACTGGTACGTTCGTAACTATAGTTTAGGCTCGTTCTGCGCACCTACGTCACGCAGTTTGTTCAAATGGTTCAAATGGCTCTGAGCACTATGGGACTCAACTGCTGAGGTCATTAGTCCCCTAGAACTTAGAACTAGTTAAACCTAACTAACCTAAGGACATCACAAACATCCATGCCCGAGGCAGGATTCGAACCTGCGACCGTAGCGGTCTTGCGGTTCCAGACTGCAGCGCCTTTAACCGCACGGCCACGCAGTTTGTGACAGCCGATGAGCGATCAGTTGTGTTCTGAACGCTCTGTTGTGAATGTCGTGCCCAGTGGCTGATGATGGTGCTAAGCAACAAACTGTACACAAGCAAGTGAGACATTATTTGCATTATACACGCTTACATCAAGTACAAATGGTTCAAATGGCTCTGAGCACTATGGGACTTAACATCTGTGGTCATCAGTCCCCTAGAACTTAGAACTACTTAAACCTAACTAACCTAAGGATATCACACACATCCATGCCCGAGGCAGGATTCGAACCTGCGACCGTAGCAGTCCCGCGGTTCCGGACTGAGCGCCTAGAACCGCTAGACCACCGCGGCCGGCACATCAAGTACAAAGCACGTGTATGCGTACACCGTAATTGTCGCTTGGAACCGGCAACTATGCAATCCCGTGTGTTTCTCGACCTGCGTGAACCGCCATCGTTCGTGGATCGGCCTATGGGAGGGTAGGAAGGTTGACTGTTGTGCGCCGCACTCTCTGCTTTGAGGAGGAAGTCCTTCGTCACGTAAAATAGAACCCGGCGACGAGCACTCGAAACACTGCCGACTGCCCACATCACGAGCCCCTACAGGTCACAGCTCATCGTCTCCGCTGTGAGCCAACCCTGAAGTGGAAGATATGAAAGTGATCCGACTTGTGGGGTCCTGTCCACTCGTCGCGTATAACGTGCCTAAATGACGCTGCGTTCTCGAATGCTATACAACAATTCAGGCAAGAAACATTAGTAGTTTTATTTCAATAAAACTGACGGACACCACTTAACTTGAATTTACAAAGGTGTCGCAAGCCATGGTCGACATGCAACCAAGTCAGAGTCGTTTGCTATACACAATGCAAGTTTGTCACACAGTTTGTGGATCACTAATAACTGTTAACACAGGAGAGGAATTCGTGGAGGGCCGCATCAAACCAGTCAGAAGACTGATGCCAAAAAGAAAAAAACTGCTATCGTAGCACTCTCTGCTGCTAGGCCTGTCCGTATACTGTCCGAATACTGAGCGAATACTGAGCGGCCGAGGCTGGCAGGATCGGCACTTGTATTCTCTTCTTGTAGTGCGGTTTTAATAAGCGCACAATTGGCGCACAATTGGCCTTCTCTTCTCCTGCGTTCTTCATCCTCGTTCCGGCGCTTGTGATTACGCCAGAACACGAGTCTCAAACTTATTCAGCATCCAAACGGTGCACTTTCGGATATTTGCTCCGTATTAAATCCCCCTCTACAACAACACGCGTCTAACAGGAATTGTGAAACATCCTGTATAATTGCCTCAAGTGGTTTTAATCCAATTACTAACTCCCCTTGAAGATATCTGTACGATCATAAACCGAAATATCGGAAAGAGAAATACCACTGTCCGGGGTGTACGCCCGAAAGATTATGGAGTTTTCTATCCGCCGAACTAACTTCACGAAACAGATACATTGTTGTTTCACTTCCGTTGTTATAGTACCCGACACAAAAGTATTTCTTTGCCCTTACACATCGTATACAGTCGCGATCTCTCTCCATGCGATTTCCGTATTTTTGGAGCCCTGTAAGAAAGACATTCGTGGTCGTCGATTTGCTTCAGCCGAAAAGGTTCACGCCTGGATAAAATCATGGTTCCGTAGGCATTCGCAAACACTTTTCCATGAGGGTGTTCAAAATGGTTCAAATGGCTCTGAGAACTATGGGACTTAACAGCTGTGGTCATCAGTTCCCTAGAACTTAGAACTACTTAAACCTAACTAACCTAAGGACATCACACACATCCATGCCCGAGGCAGGATTTGAACCTGCGACCGTAGCAGTCGCACGGTTCCGGACTGCGCGCCTAGAACCGCACGGCCACTTCGGCCGGCGACTGCACCTTGTATTTTGTGGAAATAAACGATTGATAATACTATGTTTCCATTTCTGCGCCCTTGATCTTGTATTTGTTGTTAATTTTTGTTCAAGTGTAATAAATTATTATTTGTTACTAAATATAATTGATTAGTTTGCCAACGAGGCTATCTAACTGTTCAAGACAGCTGATGTATATCCATGATAATGAGATGATGATGCTGGAATTTTACCCATGACAACTGTGCACAGTCTCATGACCAGCAACGAAACACAGATGTGTCTCTCCTCTCTGAAATAAGTCGATATGAGCAATGTGGACCCAAACATTAAATGTGTTCGCAGTTCCGAATATTGACAACTATCAGCTGTATAATGGAATGATGACAATGGAAAAATTTTGCCAGACTGGGACTCGAACTTGGATTTGCCGCTTATCGCAGATTGTCGCCTTACCACTTTTTTTTTCATTTTCTTCAAATATTTCGTTGCGTTTAGTCTGGGTGGACGTCACAACGCATCCGTTCAAGTTGATCGTTGATTCCTTGACTCAGTTTTTTAATTACAAAGAGAACGCAGCCTTCTGAGCGAAAGCGCTGAGCTACCGTGCCGGCTGCCACTTAGCTATCGCACAGTGGTTAGACACTGGACTCGCATTCGGGAGGACGACGGTTCAATCCCGCGTCCGGCCATCCTGATTTAGGATTTCCGTGATTTCCCTAAATCGCTCCAGGCAAATGCCGGGATGATTCCTTTCAAAGGGCACGGCCGACTTCCTTCCCCGTCCTTCCCTAATCCGATGAGACCGATGACCTCGCTGTCTGGTCTTCTTCCCCAAAACAATCAACCAACCAACTTAGCTATCCGTGCACGACTCACAGCACGACCCAAAGCCCCATATGTCGTCAACGATGTGTCGACTACCTGTACTCGTACAAACATTATGCATTTTCCCCTGCAGGCGAAGCATTTTACTTGAAAGTCTCTTGCCCGGTGTCGGCGGATAAATACGATATTGTAGCGCCTGTGTTATTGAGAAAACGACGCAAAGTTCTTTCGGACATGCCTTCATATCCAAAGGGACAGACACTGCGGCAATCATGTCAAAGGAACCATACATCTTATTCGGAATAACACAGGCACTGATATATCATATAATGCTGATTAATGTGAGAACAAAATCGTTTTTGGGTATTCAATAATTTTATACATGCCCTGCATTGTCCTGCAACAGCAGATGATGCTTTAAGGTGTATTTACAACGTCAACCCAGCTGCTGCTAAGAAATGATTTAATTTCAGCTACCAGCTGCATTCATTGAACATCATTAAGTGACAGGTGTTTGGAACCTTGACCAGTGATTTCGAACAGATGAAACTGGGCTCGGTAGCGTGTGACTGATGCCGTTTTCAAGCGTACCAAAGCACTCCTCAAAGTCCTAGAACCCATTCACCTGATTATGTTCAGAGAACGTTGCTGGTAGTGGAGAAAAGCAATTCTTAACAGCAGCTGAGGTGATGTCTTAATGTGCCTTTTGAGTGCTTCAGTAGTCGACGGGCGTCTCGTGGGATAATACTATGAAAGCTGTGCAATATTTCAAAGAGGTGGCTGCTCTTCACCTTTAGGTTCTTACTGGCGTGTTGCTGCAGTTTCTCATATTTCAAGGGCTGCCTCGCTAGAGAAGCGCATTATCCGACATCCACAAGATGCCTGTGAAACACTGAAGCAGCTATTACGTCGGGAAAGTCCCAAGTATTACATCCGGTACCTCTGTGGGTAGGCTATGGTCAAGAGAGTAAGTCAGTTCTATGAACTCCGTAACAAGATAAACAGACTGTTGTGCTCTCTCGCATTTTCATTGAGGTGTCGTGACCAACGGACTATACTGACATGCGGAAGTTCAGCCGTTATGTAGATTCTGCGGCCGAAAATAGGATTCAACTAAGAGCCACCAGGGCATTGCTGAGAGAAAGAACGCGTTATACAAGGCGAGCATTACAGCGAGTCTCCAGGATCTTGCTATCACTTCAAAATAAACATCTCGTCGCGTCTGTCAGCGGATTCATGGGATCGGGCGGACGGTGCTGCGTGGTCGCTTTCGCAGTAAAAGCGGTAACAGGCCGTAGGGCATCTTACTTCCAAGTTCCATCGTTTAAACCGTCAGTCATCGCAAGAAGATAAGCTATGCCGACTCGCTGTGTTTAAGTTCACAGATAAAGCACGAGTGACGCTGCAGTACAGTGTTGGGAAAGGAACTAAATTCTCCGCCCACTCCAAAGACTTCGCTCATCAAGGATTTTATCAGTGCCGTTGAGCAAAGTGCCTTCAAACTTCCCAATGAGACTGCTGAAGAAATAACGCGGGAGACTTGCAGGGCTATAACTGAGGTGCCTGCACCCAAGCAGACTATGACCACCGAAGAAATAAAGGCGCTCTGTTCCTTAAGAGAAGACACAGAAATAGTAACATTTCCTTCATTTCTGAAACATATTAACTTTCTGTATACTAAGATGGTATCTGTTCTTTCGGACATGGGCGAAAGAACAGATACCATCGGTGACCATGCAGCTCGTTAGAATGAAATTACAATGAAATGAACACCCTTAGCTACTTACAGGCGTTGACATACGTCAACGGGGACAGATGAAAAGGTGTGCCCCGACCGGGATTCGAACCCGGGATCTCCTGCTTATATGGCAGACGCTCTATTTATCTGAGCCACCGAGGACACAGAGGATAGCGCGACTGTAGGGATTTATCTCTGGCACGCCTCCCGCGAAACCCACATTCTCGACTATTGTCCCGCACTACATTCGTAGTGCCCTCGCCCACTATTACTCGCAGTGCACTGGCGATTCCCGTAAGAGTTCGGGCACTGTTTGTGCATTCGCACAGAAGAAGAAGACGGTCAAGCGGCCGGTGATCCTTAACTATATATATACTAAGATGGTATCTGTTTTTTCGGACATGTGCGAAAGAACAGATATCGGTGACCATGCAGCTCGTTAGAATGAAATTACAATGAAATGAACACCCTTAGCTGCTCTAAGAGGATGACGATGATATTTGGTTTGCGGATAGCTCAACTGGGCGATTATAAGCGTCCATACAAAATCCCAATCTTTTCACTGTCCAGTCTCGCCACTTTCCCGAATAATGATGAAATGATGAAGACAACACAGACACCCAGTGAAATGGTTCGAATGGCTCTGAGCACTGTGGGACTTAACATCTGATGGTTATACTCATCACAGGTCATTCTCTGATACCTTCACATGCTATAGTATTAATTAGGACAGAGACACCATAGTCCTCATCGCTATTCAATTGTAGGTGGCCGGCGCAGTTGTCGCGAAACACGTTATCACTGAACGCTGTGTATACTTAATAAAACACTTCTAAATAAACTTATTTGTCACGATTAGTAAACTGCTGAGGATCAACGCGCGCCATCGCGGCACGTTCAGTCGACAATACGTATTACGGGCGGCCTTCCGTCATTACAGCACGTCCTCTTCGCTTAGAGCCCCCTTAGCGATTTCCGCCCTTGCACACTGCCTGCACTTCAGGTACTGACAACTGGTGTATCTATCTGGCGCTTGTTGCACCCGGCTATCGATATCTAGTCTACCTCGAACTGTTGCTGCAAAACAACAGTTATCTTTACGTAAGGGGCTGCAGACCCCTTACATGAGATTATTCATTTTGAAACATACGCGAAGAGTACCACGAAATGAAAAACTCTTCCATAAGTGCTATCTATAGAGTGCTACGTGAAAACCATGTTCAAGAGCTGTTTCCTAATTTGGAGACTGCATTACGCATATTTTTGTCAACTGCTTCAACCAGCTGCTCAAACGAGCTCTCTTTCTCACCCCTCAAAAGACACAACACTTATTTTGGGTCATCGACATGTCACTATGGACTCAATAGTCTTGTTGTCCTCTCCCTGAATTATTGTTTTGGTTTGTGGGGTGCCCAACTGCGCGGTCATCAGCGCCAGTACAAAGTCCTAGTTTTTCAACAGTCCAACTTTTTTTCTACACAGTCCAATCTGGGCGTTCTCACGAATAATGATGATGAAATGATGAAGACATCAGAAACACCCAGTCCCCGGGCAGAGAAAATCCCGAACCCGGCCGGGAATCGAACTCGGGACCCCGTGATCCAGATGCAGTAATACTAGCGACTAGGCCACGAGCTGAGGACTCCACGAATTATAATATAATACAGCAACTAGACTATGAAGAAGATGAATTTGCTACAAAGAAAGTACGCTTTAAGCAACTTTGCCTGTCGTGAGTGAGATGAGATTAGTACGCACGTACAAAGTGACAATTATTGAACCATGTGAAAAAAAACGTAAATTAGTTACAAACTATAGCGTGCGCACACTTTATTCAACATGTAAACGTCACTAAAGAACTCGGATTTATGTTATGAGATGTACGATACGCCTGCCATCATTGGCAATGATGTGGCGCAGACAAATAGTGAAATTCTGCATGACCCGCTGAAGTGTCGGAACATCGATGCTGTAGATGACCTCCTGAATGGCAGTTTTCACCTCAGCAATTGTTTCAGGGTTATTGTTGTACATCTTGTCTCTAATATAGCCTCACAAAAAGGAGTCATATGTGTTCATCTCCGGAGAATATGGCGGCCAATCGAGGCCCATGCCAGTCGCCTCTCGTTATCCCAGAGCCAGAAGGCGGTCCCCAAAGTGCTCCTCCAGGACATCAAACACCCTCCAGCTTCGATGGGGTCGATATCCGTTTTGTATGAAACACGTCTTGTCGAAATCATGGTCACTTTGGGTAACGGGAATGAAATCATCTTCCAAAGCCTTCACGTACCATTCAGTAGTCACTGTATATCAAGGAATATCGCACCGACATTGCACAGCGCACAGTCACCCACTGAGGGTGAAGAGCCTCCCCTATAGCGAAATGCGCCAATTTTGCTTATTGACGAACCCATCCAAATGAAACTTGGCTCCGTCGCAAAACCAAACCATATTCACATCAATAATTCCCATCATACTCTGTGGCCAACTGTGCAGTTTGAACGCCCCAACACAAACTATTCAGAAGTTATGGCCATTTTATTTCATATATTTCAATAATTTTCCTCCTATGTTTATTATGATTATTATTATTATTATTATTATTAACTACAGCAGCTGTAGTATTCACTTACATACAGATGCACCATACTTGGTGGTACCTTTATGTCAAAGTGATATTTTTCGCTACCAGGGGCAGCAAATACATAAATTCGCCCCAGAGTAAGGGGGTAAAGAGGAAGAGGTTATTGGGGAAGGGGAAAGAGAAGAGAGGAAGAGAAGGGAGGAATGGAGGAGTGGAAAGGAAAAGGGAAGTGCATGAAGGGGAAGGGGCTTATGTATGAGGGGGTAAAGAGGATGGATGGATGAGAAGAAGGGAAGGAAGGAAAAGAAGCGAGAAAGAGAAGGAAGGAAGGGAAAGGAAGTAATGTGGGAAGAGGAAGATAGATGAGGAAGAGAGAAGGGGAACGAGGCCAGAGAGGGGGAAGGGGCAGGAAGACATGGTTCAAACGGCTCTGGGCACTATGTGACTCAACTTCTGAGGTTATCAGTCCCCTAGAACTTAGAACTACTTAAACCAAACTAACCTAAGGACATCACACACATCCATGCCCGAGGCAGGATTCGAACCTGCGACCGTAGCGGTCTCGCGGTTGCAGACTGTAACGCCTAGAACCGCTCGGCCACTCCGGCCGGCAGGAAGGCATGGGTAAGGCCAGTATTACACTATCAAATTTCTTTATCAAATATCTTTGTCCAATATCTTTGTCAAAGATATTTGATGGTGTAATAGTGAACTTTGTCAAATGTCTTCCAATATTTGATCAAATCTAGGGCCTCGCTGTAGATTTGATCAAAGAAGTCGCTTGTCTTCTGTTCACTGCAATGTGACATGTTACCACATGGAGCGCTAGCATCGATGCATTCTGTCGTCTGTAGTGTTTTTATAAACATTGCAAGTAAATACCATTGGTGTGTGACGACGACTACAAAATTAATAGAGATGTATGAAGCTGATGAGGCGCTTTACAAGATGAGGCACGCTGAGTACAAAAATAGATTACGAAGATTGGAGACCTGACCTAACGTAACCCAACCTAACCGTCTCCTGTAACAAGGAATCGGAGTGTTACAGTGAGCCTATCTTCTGCAGATGTAGCAGTTCTTAAGTGAATATTGTGCTTTGTGAAATGAAGATACACTTCATTGAGCACATACAGAAAAGTATGCTCATCCATTCTTAAGTAATTGATGTACGACTTACCGTCCTCCACTATAAGCTCACGTAACAAGTTCTGTTGAATGCTTTTATCGTGTCGTCGTTAAACCCACGGCTTCACCCAGGTATTTTTCCTTTTTTTTCCGCTTCTCTTCCGCATATGCACACAGTGCAGTTGTGGTACATGAAACTGCTGCGGTTAATAACAAGTTGTTGTTGGCAGCCATCTTGAACTTTGACGAAAAATATGACAGTGTAATACCCCTTCTAGCGCTACGTCAAAGATCTTTGTCAAATATATTTGACGTGATATTTGATCACATCTTTGATCAAATCCTTGACAAAGAAATTTGATAGTGTAATACCGGCCTAAGGGATGGGATTGAGGAAGGGGAAAGTTGATGGGGAATGGGGTAGGGAGGCGTGGGCGAGGAAAGGGAAAAGGGAAGGGATAAGAATGGAGGGAAGGGGGAGTTACCATTGACCGAAAGCGCCAAATGTCATGTCACAAATGAAATCACTCTTACCCCTTCAAACAGGGTAAAGGTTCCTTGTAATTTGAGAACAATATGTGCGGGTGTGACAAATGCTAGCGACGGCTGCGGCGTGCAGCGGGCTTTGCGCAGTGCGGCCAGTCGCAGTGGCAGCGCAGGTGCGCCCCGCTCTGGTAATCGCGTCTGCCCGCCCTAATGGAAGGGCCGGGCGGGCTGCGCCAGGCGCGGCCGTCCTAATCTCATATCCTCACGTGCCTCCCTCCTCATCTGCTCGCTCGCTGCTGCGATAATTCTAGCGGAACAAGTGTCGCGCAGCGGACTGATTCGGACCAATCGCTACTAATCTTTCTAGCACCTTCTTGAGATCTGATTCACCTGAGTAATGCTATTCATAACACAAACGCTGAGTGGTCGGTTCTTCCAGCATACATCATTTCACTGTACATATATTTATTTTATTTGTTTATTTATCCTGATCATATTAAGGCTTGCTGGTTGTGTCTTACATCACACCAGGGTTCCACACACACAATATTTTTTCCACATTATAGTTACCTAAGATTTCAAATTCTAAAGATGGCAGGGGTAAAATACAGGGAGCGAAAGGCTATTTACAATTTGTACAGAAACCAGATGACAGTTATAAGAGTCGAGGGACATGAAAGGGAAGCAGTGGTTGGGAAGGGAGTGAGACAGGGTTGTAGCCTCTCCCAGATGCTATTCAATCTGTATATTGAGCAAGCAGTAAAGCAAACAAAAGAAAAGTTCGGAGTAGGTATTAAAATGCATGGAGAAGAAATAAAAACTTTGAGCTTCGCCGATGACATTGTAATTCTGTCAGAAACAGCAAAGGACTTGGAAGAGCAGTTGAACGGAATGGACAGTGTCTTGAAAGGAGGATATAAGATGAACATCAACAAAAGCAAAACAAGGATAATGGAATGTAGTCGAATTAAGTCGGGTGATGCTGAGGGAATTAGATTAGGAAAGGAGACACTTAAAGTAGTAAAGGAATTTTGCTAGTTGGGGAGCAAAATAACTGATGATGGTCGAAGTAGAGAGGATATAAAATGTAGACTGGCAATGGCAAGGAAAGCGTTTCTGAAGAAGAGAAATTTGTTAACATCGAGTATTGATTTGAGTGTTAGGAAGTCGTTTCTGAAAGTATTTGTATGGAGTGTGGCCATGTATGGAAGTGAAACATGGACGATAAATAGTTTAGACAAGAAGAGAATAGAAGCTTTCGAAATGTGGTGCTACAGAAGAATGCTGGAGATTAGATGGGTAGATCACATAACTAATGAGGAGGTATTGAATAGAATTGGGGAGAACAGGAGTTTGTGGCACAACTTGACTAGAAGAGGGATCGGTTGGTAGGACATGTTCCGACGCATCGAGGGATCACCAATTTAGTACTGGAGAGCAGCGTGGAGGGTAAAAATCGTAGAGGGAGACCAAGAGATGAAACACTAAGCAGATTCAGAAGAATGTAGGCTGCTGTAGGTACTGGGAGATGAAGAAGCTTGCACAGGATAGAGTAGCATGGAAAGTTGCATCAAACCAGTCTCAGGACTGAAGACCACAACAACAACAATACAAACTCTGAGTGGTCGGTTCTTCCAGCATACATCATTTTACTATACATATATTTATTTAATTCATTTATTTGTGTATTGATTCTGATCATATTAAGACTTGCTGGTTGTGTCTTACATCGCACCAGGATTCCACACACACAGTATTTTTTCCACATTATAGTTACCTAAGAAATTAAGTTTAAAATCATAAATTTCTTGTGTATTCGTGTTTCTAGTAGCCACAGTTTCGAGTTTTAATTACTGCGTGGTGCGTACTTCCGCCATTTGTTTTGTTCCAGGCATTTGTTTTCATGTGAGGAGTCAGTTGCTTCTGTAGAATTCGTTATCTGGTCTGCAATTCCTGTCTAGGCAGCAGCCTTTGAGAGCAAATGTTTCGTTTGTGAGTTCCAAGGATTAATCACTGTTTATTGCATTATTCCTCCGATTTTAGTGTAGATTGCTGCGTGCAGATGTGAGCTGAGTTGGTGGCCGTTCATTGGCAGTTGTAGGCGGTGCTGGCTTCAGTCGCACAGCTTGACACGCTGTTGCCAATGAGCATTGCTGTGGGGGCCTGGATGTGGGGATGAAAGGTGCGTCCAGCACACACCCCTCGTGTCCCCCCACAGGTCCATTGCTGTGACCACCCCGGGTACGGCCCGCATTGCGGATGACCCCTCAACCATGATAGAGTGGGAGGTTGTTTCAAAGTGTGGCAAGCAAGGAAGACTTCTCGGGGGAACGATAGAAGTGCCTCCCTGGTCCACCTGACGAACACGTTCATGGCGCTAAATGTGGCTGACAAACACCCTGAACCAGATGCTGTCACTCGCTCTGTTCCAGAGGGAGCCTCATAGCCCATAAGATCTGGACATTCACAGAGGCTGGGTTTACTGGTAGATGGGATCTGTTATGTCAGGCCCATAATGAGACCCCTTAGGGATATGTCTCCCAAGACGAGGAAGAAATGTAGTGTGCACTGTGTGTTCATACCATGAAGAGTCATTCCAGATGTTTCCAGATGCCATGAAGAGCATAGGATGCAGCCAACTTCAGCTGGTGGCTCATCTCGGTGCTAGCAATGTATGTCGCACTGGATCAGAAGATATTCTCTCTAGTTTCAGCGGCTAGCTGAAGTGGCAAAGACTGCCCGTCTAGCTTGTGAGATGAACTCAGAGCTCACCATCTGTAGCACCGTCGACAGGATCGACTACAGAGCCACATGTAGGGTCCGAATCAGAGGCTCATAGCGCTCTGCGATCATGTATGTTGCAGGATTCTCGACCTGTGCTAAAGGATGGTGGGATTTCAACTACAGACGGTGCAGGACGAACGCAGGAAGATGGTGGATGTAGCAGTCAACAACCAATATTATAGTTTTAAATTGTCGTAGCTGTGTTGGGAAACAGCCAAAGTTCCAAGCGCTAGTAGAAGCAACGGATCTCAACTCATTACAAGTATCGAAAGCTGGCTAAAGCGGGAGATAAGTTCATCTGAAATTTTTACAAAGACCTTAACAGTATTTAGAAGAGATAGATTTAATGCAGTTGGTACGGCGTCTTTGTTGCTGTTAGAAATAGTTTATCTTATAACGAAATTGAACTACATTGCAAATGTTAGTTAGTATGAATAGAAGTTATACTTGACAACGGGAATAAATTAGTAATTGCTTCCTTTTACCGACCCCCCTGACTCAGATTATATTGTTCCTGAACTACTCAAAGAAAACTTGAGTTTCATCACAAATAGGTACTCCAATCATGCAATTATAGTGATAATGACTTCAATCGACTCTCGATTTGCCAGCGGAAATATACTCATGTTCAGAAAAAAAGGAAAAAAATAGAATAGCTTGAACGACTACAGATAGGACGTTCATACTCACAGGACGTACTCGTTTTGCTAAGGTTTGAAACACCTCTTAATGCTCTTCCGGGTTTGCGATTTAAAATAGCGTTGATTGGAAAATCAGTCTTATACAAACTCAATTAGTTTATTTTCGTGTTTACCCAGACATGTTTCGACACCTATGTGTTATCTTCAGTGCGTCAAATATTATTTCTGTAAAGTAAAATACGAAATTTATAATAATTTAACTGTTGTAGGACTAAGAATTACAATATGTGTAAATTCCTTTCTTTTGTTTAGACCCTCACCTTAAAATTACATCGCTAAATGAACTGCATTATTAGACACCGGTTTTTGTGCTCTTTTTTTCATCGTTTGTTGACAGCATGTCATCTGCAAACTAGCCATGAAGAAAATTAATCCGTATTTATCAAGAACTGTTTCGTGGGTAGAGGTTATGTGCATTTCTGTACTTCGTCCTGTTACGTGTCTGGTTGACGTCTGGACCAACAGCTATTCAGTGCACTGTTTCAACACAGTTTTTAGTTCACTGAGTGTTCCAAACAGTGTTTTGAAGCACAGTGTTGTATTTTCATTCTGCATGTTTGGCCTATGTAGACCGACAGGCATGAACTACAGGTTAGCTGATATGTTGTGGCTTTGGAGAATTTGTCTACTCAGGTGTCCTTAGTGCTTAGATTTTTCTGTACTGTGTTATTTGTGCGGAATGATATTTGTAGCCCTTGTATCTTCAGTATGTTTCCCACCCTGTGGACGTTTTTTAAGAGATTTTTGGTATGTTTCCTTGGTACATCATGAAGGATCATTGATTAATTTGATGATGTTGTTCTGTTCTATAAATTTTTCTGTTTTCCTTATGTACTCCGCCTCATTCATAAATACAAGTGTATTCCCTTTGTCTGCTCTGGTGATGGTTTGCATTGTATGCTTGAAGTTTTTTGTTTAGTTTTATGGATATATTTTGCACTGTTGTTTTTGTGTTTGAGATGATGTGGGTCTTGTTCTCCTTGAGCATGTATTTTATGTCTTCTGCTACAAGTTTTCTTGTCAAGTTGGTATTGAAATTTGGGTTGTCCAACTTTTCTTCTTGGTTTGTTATGTATTCTGTCTCTGTGATAAGGTTTTCTATGATTTTGTGTGACAGGTGTGTGTGTGTGTTGTGTTTTGGCCCCTTTTCCAGTAATTCTGTTTCTTGTTTTGTTAATTTTATGTCAGTTGAATTGAGAAGTCTGTCATGGAGCTTGTGTTGGCCATCTACTCTGTCTTCTTTATCTATTGTTGTGAAAGATCTCATGAGGTGATTCAGTTTTTTGTTTCTTTCTGTTTGTTCATTAGTATTTTCGTGTAAGACATGATTTCTTGAACTATGTCATCGAATACTGAAGAAACACGGGCTACAAATATCATTCCGCACAAATAACACAGTACAGAAAAATCGAAGCAGTAAGGACACCTCAGCAGACAAATTCTTCAAAGCCGGAATATATCAGCTAACCTGTAGTTCATGCCTGTAGGTATACAGAGGTCAAACATGCAGAATGAAAATACAACACTGTTCATCAAAGCACTGTTTCGAACACTCAGTGAACTAAAAAACTGTGTTGAAACAGTGCACTGAATAGCTGCCGATCAAGACATCAACCACACATGCAACAGAACAAAGTACAGAAACGCCCATAACCTCTACCCACGAAACAGTTCTTGATAAATACGGAACACTTTCTTCATAGCTAGTTTGCAGATGACATGCTGTCAAAAACGAAGAAAAAAGAGCACAAAAACCGGTGTATAATAATGCTGTTCATTTAGCGATGTAATTTTAAGGTGAGCGTCTAAACAAAAAAAGCAAATTGCACATATTGTAATTCTTAGTCCTACAACAGTTAAATTACTATAAATTTCGTATTGTACTTTACAGAAATAATATTTGAACCACAGAAGATGACACATAGGTGTCGAAACATGTCTGGGTAAATGCGAAAATAAACTAATTGTGTTTGCATAGGGCTGATTTTCAAAACAACCCAGTTTCACAGGACATGTACATTAGGATGTTCTGTAGAAATGATTAGCATTTAAACCATGTCCCACGGCGGCTTCACTGTCAACATCGTTATCGCGGTGCAACACCACCTGACGGTAAAATGTGCCTGCAGCTCTCGTTGTCACTATAAATGGATCATTATTACTTGAGCAGACGTGCAAGATGCCTCGCAGACGTATGCGCGAACCGTATCGTCAAATCATTGACTTTGAAGGACAGCGCATTATTGGCATGAGAGAATGAGATTCATCCACCCGGCAAATTGTTGCTCGTGTGGGACGAAATGTTTCGAAGGTGCAATGGATGTGTGCAGAATGGTTCACGGAAGGCCGCAGAACACGAAGAGCTGGATCAGGTCGAAACAACCAGATCACCCTCCGAGAAGATCGACAAAACATCCAAATGGCATTGCAGGACACATCTGTGTCCTCGTCGGCTCTGGCGCAACAATGGAAATATGTAACACATCGTACTCTATCAGGGGTGACAGTTCGTTGCCGTTTATTACGGCATATGTGCGCATCATCCACTTCTCCGCCTACCTTTGACGTATGTACACATGTGTGCTAGAAGACAATTGTGTATGGAACGACATCATTGGGACAGGAATGGCATCCGACGAATTCAGGTTCTGTGTGTTTGAAAATAATGGCCACATTTTGGTTCCCCGCAGACAATGGCATCACATTGACTGCTTACGCCCAAGACATACAGCGCCAATTCAAGGCGTTATGGTGTGGTGTGCTGTTGGGTACAACCACAAATCACAGGTGGTGCGTGTTCAGGGCACTGTGACCAGTATGGCCTACGTTAATGCAACCCAGACGCCATTTTTCAGCAAGACAATGCACGACCACATGTTGGTGTCACAGGATGTCAGCCTTCTGCCCTTATCAGCCAGATCACGAGACTTGTCGCCAATCGAAAGTCTGGTATATGGTGAAACAACGGCTGCAACGCTGTGACCCAATGCCAACCACCACAAATGAACTTTGGAACCAGGTGAATGCAGCATGGATGGCTATATCACAGGACGCCATTCTCGCCTTACACGCTTTAATGCCATCACTCGTGGAACAAGTCATCAGGGCCCATGACGGACCCTATGCCTACTACGCAACAGGACACAGACTGAACAGAGGTGACTGAAATGCTAATCATTTCTACAGAACATGTTAATATAGATGCCATGTGAATATGAACGTCTTATATCTAATCGTTCGAGGAGTTCTGTTTTATCTGAACATGTGTGTACGTATTCAAAGCCAGTGTAGGTATAAGACCTCATGAGAATTTGTGCTAAATACTTTCTCCGAAAATTATTTTGAGCAATTATTTCAGGAGCCCACTCGAAGTATAAATAGTAGCGAAAACATACTTGACCTCTTAGCAACAAATAATCTTAAGCAAACAGGGAGCATCATGACGGACACAGAGAATAGTGATAACAAGGTCGTTTTAGTAAGACTGAATGCCGTAACATCTGAATCCATCAAAAGTATACGCAAAATATATTTATTTAAAAAAGCAGATAAAAATTCGTTTAGTGCCTATCTAAGAGACAACTTTACTCCTTCCCAATTAACAATATGAGTATAGACGAGATATGCCTTAAATTCAAAGAAATAATATCTAAGGTAATTGAGAGATATATACCAAATAAATTAATAAGAGATAGTACCCGTGGTACACGGAACACATCAAAACACTGTTGCAGAAGCAACGGAAAAAACATGCTAACTTTAAAAGACTACAAAATCTTCAAGATTGTCAGTGTTTTACTGGAGCTCGAAACTTAGTGCGGGCTTCAAACCGAGATGATTTCAATAACTTCCACAATGAAATACTGTCTCGAAATCTGACAGAAAATCCAAAGAGATTCTGGTCATATGTAAAGTTCACCAGTGGCAAGACACACTCAGTAGCTTCACTACGCTACATGAATGGTAATATTATCGATGATAGCACCACTAAAGCAAAGTTATTGAACATAGTTTTTGAAAATTCCTTCACAAAAGTAGACGAAGTAAATATCCCAAAATCGAGAACAACTGCCAACACGAGTAAGTTAGAAGTAGACATCTTCGGTCTTCAAGTACGTACGCGTAATAAAGGTAATGCCTCCGGTCCAGATTGAATACCAGTTAGGTTCCTTTCAGAATATGTTAATACTACAAAATCTTCATACTTAGCAATCGTATACAACCAGATATTCGTCAAAAGATCCGTCCTAAAGACTGGAAAGTTTCACAGATCACAGCAGTACCCAAGAGAGGAAACAGGAGTAACCCGCTGAATTACAGACCTATATCGCTGACGACTTTCAATAGGATTTTGGAACGTATACTATGTTCGAACATTATGAGTTATCTCGAGGAAAACAATTTATTTACAAAAGAGTCAACATGGATTCAGAAACATGGATTCTTGTGAAACACAACTAGCTCTTTATTCTCACGAAGTAACGCGTGCTAATGACGGGATGTCAAACTGATTCCATATTTTTAGATTTCCAGAAGGCTTTTGATACCATACCTCACAAGCGATTTCTAATCAAATTGCGTGCCTATGGAGTATCGTCTCAGTTGTGCGACTGGTTTCGTGATTTCCTATCAGAAGAGTCACAGTTCGTAGTTACTGACGGAATGTCATCGAGTAAAACAAAAGTAATATCTGGTGTTCCCCAAGAAGTGATAAGGGCGCTCGGCTGTTCCTGATCTATATAAACGATTTAGGAGACCAGCTGAGCAATCCCTCTTAGATTGTGTGCAGATGATGCTGTCATTTACCGTATTATAAAGTCATAAGATGATGAAAACAAACTGCAAAACGATTTAGACATCTGTACTGTGCGAAAAGTTGGAGTTGACTCTAAATAATGAAAGTTGTGAATTCATTCACATGAGTATCAAAAGGAATCGAGTAATTTGCAGCGCGCGACCGGTGCGGTCGCAGGTTCGAATCCTTCCTCGGGCATGGATGTGTGTGATGTCCTTAGGTTAGTTAGGTTTAAGTAGTTCTAAGTTCTATGGGACTGATGACCTCAGCAGTTAAGTCCCATAGTGCTTAGAGCCATTTGCACCATTTTGTGCAAAAATAAACGAAAATGTCATATTGAGTCAGAAATATCTGTATGTCGTGAACTCAATCTTGAGTTACTATCAGGTCTTCGAATGAAGCACTAGTGTAACGATTCAGTTCACAACATCCAGAGATTTATGACTCTATATGACATTTTATTTATTTGGAGAGATGCGCATGGGGCCTGAAGATGGCATAGTGAAAGGCTGAAACTCGTAGCCTTCAAAATAAAATAAGATCTTAAGTTACACGGCTGTTGGTGAATTTCAATGAGATTGAGAATTTTTATGTTAATTTCAAGTACAAGTCGTAACTGAATTTTAGATGCAATTGGCCGGCCGAAGTAGCCGCGCGGTTCTGGCGCTGCAGTCTGGAAGCGCGAGACCGCTACGGTCGCAGGTTCGAATCTTGCCTCGGGCATGGATGTGTGTGATGTCCTTAGGTTAGTTAGGTTTAACTAGTTCTAAGTTCTAAGGGACTAATGACCTCCGCAGTTGAGTCCCATAGTGCTCAGAGCCATTTGAACCATTTAGATGCAATTTTTCGAATACTTGCGTTTTATAACTCGTAAAATACGGTAAGTTTCTGTGGCTTAACACGACGGAATGAGTACTGCCGATTCACTCTAAAGGGTTGGGTTGTTTGGGGGAGGAGACCAGACAGCGAGATCATCGGTCTCATCGGATTAGGGAAGGACTGAGAATGAAGTCGGCCGTGCCCTTTCAAAGGAACCATCCCGGCATTTGCCTGGAGCGATTTAGGTAAATCACGGAAAACCTAAATCAGAATGGCCGGACGCGGGATTGAACCGTCGTCCTCCAGAATGCGAGTCCACAGTGCTAGCCACTGCGCTACCTCGCTCGGTCAATCACTCTAAAGATATCAGAAAGATAAAAAATGGTTCAAATGGCTCTGAGTACTATGCGACTTAACTTCTGAGGTCATCAGTCGCCCCTAATTTAGAACTAATTAAACCTAACTAACCTAAAGACATCACACACATCCATGCCCGAGGTAGGATTCGAACCTGCGACCGTTGCGGTCGCTCGGTTCCAGACTGTAGCGCCTAGAACCGCACGGTTACTCCGGCCGGCTCAGGACCGAAATATTACGAGAGAAGAGATAGAGTTTAGGCGGCTGTAATCCCGAAATTTAATGGATCGGGATAAGAGTCGTTGCGAAGTAACGAGGAATACGGGTGAGAAGAATGGCACGACACGAGGCAACAATTCATCTCGGTTGACGAATCGAAATTAACGCCGCACCTCTTGTAGGGATGAATGGAAAGCTTTCTTCTCTGATGGATAGCTGCTGGGGTGGCAGATTCTCGCGCAAAGTAGGCCACGGCGGAGGCAGGTCGCGGAGCAGCGGAAGAGAGGGAGTGAGGGAGAGAGGGAGGTGAGGGTAAGGAAGAGGAGAGGGGGAGGAAATTATTTTGGCAGCCGGCTTTTTTCCGTCGAGCGGGACGCGAGTTGTTTACTGCTCCGGACCGTGGCACGTGGGCCCTAGGCAGAGCGCTGGTGGTGGTGGAAGTGAGTGCGTGGGCGGAATGGCGAGGGGAGGAGCGGCCGGGCCGCACCGCGCCCGCCGGGCTGGCGATCGATCACAACTGGGTCACCAGCATCCTCCAGCCCGCGCCTCCAGCAGCCGGCCGACTCCAGCCGCCCGTCCGCAACAAGTAGCGAGCCGCCGCCGCCACCTGTCGCTGCGCTACCGCTCCCACAGGAACTCCGCGTCTGCCGGCAGGGGGAGGGGCAGGAGGGGAGGGGCGTCTTAGACAGTCAGGAACGTTCCAGAACATCCTCCACTGAAATTAATACAATCGTACGAGGGTCGTTCACTAAGTAACGCCCCACTTTTTTTTTCATTACGTATACTACTGGCCATTAAAGTTGCTACACCAAGAAGAAATGCAAATGATAAACGGGTATTCATTGGACAAATATATTATACTAGAACTGACATGTGAATACATTTTCGCGCGATTTGGGTGCATAGATCCTGAGAAATCAGTACCCAGAACACCGCTGGCCGTAATATCGGCCTTGATACGCCTGGGCATTGAGTCAGACAGAGATTGGATGGCGTGTACAGGTACAGCTGCCACAGTTCATCAAGAGTAGTGACTGGCGTATTGTGACGAGCCAGTTGCTCGGCCACTATTGACCGGACGTTTTAAATTGGTGAGAGATCTGGAGAATGTGCTGGCTAGGGCAGCAGTCGAACATTTTCAGCCATAAAGGCCCGTAGAGGACCTGCAACATGCGGTCGTGCATTATCCTGCCGAAATGTAGGGTTTCGCAGGGATCGAATCAAGGGTAGAGCCACGGGTCGTAACACATGTCCACTGTTCGAAGTGCCGTCAATGCGAACAAGAGGTGACCGAGACGTGTAATCAATGGCACCCCATACCATCACGCCGGGTGATACGCCAGTATGGCGATGACGAATACACGCTTCCAATGTGCGTTCACCGCTATGTCACCAAACACAGATGCGACCATCATGATACTGTAAACAGACCTGGATTCATCTGAAAAAATGACGTTTTGCCATTCGTGCACCCAGGTTCGTCGTTGAGTACGCCATCGAAGGTGCTCCTGTCTGTGATGCAGCGTCTAGGGTAACCGCAGCCATGGTCTCCGAGTTGATAGTCCGTGCTGCTGCAAACGTCGTCGAACTGTTCGTGCAGATTGTTGTTGTCTTACAAACGTCCCCATCTGTTGACTCAGGGATCGAGACGTGGCTGCACGATCTGTTACAGCCATGTGGATAAGATGCCTGTCATCTCGACTGCTAGTGATACGAGGCCGTTGGGATCCAGCACGGCGTTCCGTATTACCCTCCTGAACCCACCGATTCCATATTCTGCTAACAGTCATAGGATCTCGACCAAAGCGAGCAGCAATGTTGTGATATGGTAAACCACAATCACGATAGGCTACAATCCGATCTTTATCAAAGTCGGAAACGTGATGGTACGCATTTCTCCTCCTTATACGAGGCATCACATCAACGTGTCACCAGGCAACGCCGGTCAATTGCTGTTTGTGAATGAGAAATCGGTTGAAAACTTTCCTCATGTCAGCACATTGTAGGTGTCGCCACCGCCGCCAACCTTGTGTGAATGCTCTGAAAAGCTAATCATTTGCCTATCACAGCATCTTCTTCCTGTCGGTTAAATTTCGCGTCTGTAGCACGTCATCTTCGTGGTGTAGCAATTTTAATGGCCAGTAGTGTATACATTGTCAACAGTCAGAATTTTGTGACAGTATACATGTCTTGTCCGTGTCCTAGTTTTCTGCGTAGTCTCCATCTCGTTCTAGGGCCGTACGCCAACGTTGTGGAATAGCAGGTATGCCCTGCTGGTAAAAGTTCTTGTCCTGTAGGCGTATTCATGTTTTCACTGCACGACAGACCCACTCGTCATCTTCAAAGTGTGTTCCCCGTCGTCATCTTCAAAGTGTGTTCCCCATAGAGAATCTTTAGGCGGCCCAAAGAGATGGAAGTCCGATGGTGCCAGGTCTGGACTGTAGGGTGAATGAGGCAATGATGTCCAACCTAATTTGGCGATGTGTTCCCGGGTCCTCAGATTTGTGTGTGGGCGTGCATTATCGTGTTGCAGCAAGATTTCTGCTGGATTCTTGTCCGATTGAACACGTCGGAAACGATTCTTGAGTTTATTCAGAGTCTTCATGTATGCCTCTGAATTGATGTTTGACCCTCTTGGCATCACACCCACGAGAATTATGCCATCACAATCCCAGAAGACTGTCACCATGACTTTTCCGGCTGAGGGGGTTGTCTTGAATTTTTTCTTTCGTGGTGAATGAAAATAATGCCACTCCATGAACTACCCTTTTGTTTCCGGCGCAAAGTGGTGCACCCAGCTTTCGTCCCCCGTAACGATCCGTGACAGAAAGACCTCTCTCTCGGTCTAAAAACGCTCCAGCAACTGAGATGAAATGGCCTTTCTTTGAATCTCGTGGTCCGCTGTGAGAATTCGAGAAACCCATCGTGAGCACCTCTCTGAATATCCGAGAGTCTATGTCACTGCAGACGCACTTCCAATGCCGACAGACAACTGCAGAGCCAATTGCCGAGTTGTTATGCGCCGGTTGGCAAGAATAATGGCATCCGCACGATTCAGCGTGTCCGGAGCAGTGGCTGTGACAGGACGTCCCGAAAGTGGCTAATCATGCAGCTCTGTTTCTGCATTTCCTGAAGCTGTAACTTTCTTTACCCGTCGCGCAACTGCACTCCTATCAATTGCAGTATCGCCATACACTGTACACGAACGTTTATGGATGCCCACCACGGTTTCTTCTTCTGCACACGAGAATTCAGTAACAGCACGCTGTTTGTTGCGTGAG
The DNA here is from genome assembly GCF_023864345.2 of Schistocerca serialis cubense. Lineage (NCBI taxonomy): Eukaryota > Metazoa > Arthropoda > Insecta > Orthoptera > Acrididae > Schistocerca > Schistocerca serialis. The sequence goes on from NC_064641.1 coordinate 139,135,764, forward strand.
ACGTATGTAGACGCCATTTTGACGCTGTACTACGGCCCTGCCATCTGCCATAACGGTTCGAAACTTCACCGTCTCTCAGAACAAACATCAAATGTGAAGCACCAACAAGGACATTTGTCTATGTATATTAATGGCTTTTTCAAAAATGTAGAGCATTACTTATTGAACGACCCTCGTAAACCAATTCTAAAGAACAAAAGCTCTTGTGGGGTTGTATTTCATATAGAATTCTGAAAGTTTTTCCAACTTAATAACCAATGCCCTTAGTGATGCAATGAGTGACGTTTATATTTGGACGCTATGAGCTTTTCGCTTTGTTACATCATAGCTTTATTCTTAACAAATAAAAAATAATGAAGTATCAAATTAAGGTAGATGTCCAGTAAATAACAGTATGAACTTGTTTCACACAACTTATAAAATTTGTTGAATAATACGATTTAAATGAACACTGTTCGACTTTCGCGTTACTTTAACATTCAGACAGTCAGCAGTGTAGCACTTGTTCTGATCGTTCATGTCAAGTTATATCGGGGCCAACCAGAAATACGGGCCCTGCAACGAACTTGTGACGTCACCCTAGTCGGCTTGTCCGCCACACTTAGCGAAAACGCTCGGCACCGTGCAGGGTTCACGAGGAATCTATATGTAATTGAAAAGGTACCCACCAAACGTCGTATCTTTCTCGTTGCTATCGGCAGCCTGCATGCATTTAAGTGTGCAGTCGAGAATTATTAAACTCGTCTGAAATATTTACTCGCGTCCCGCCAGAGACGGCTGCTGACACTCGTAACACCTGCAGTGTCACGTGCTGTGACGTAAGCGCCATGGTCGATCTTTCTCGTAGGCCTCGAAGTTATATACTATAAGGTAGAAGGCAGTGTTTATTTACAAGCGTAGTCGACTGTCCATACGGTACACCACCAAGCAAAACCAATGCCCGTTTTCATATACGACAACTTCTCATCGTTCATAAAACGATAGGTAAATCACGTAGACATCATGAGTAAGTGTACTGTGGTAGGTATCGTCAGACGAATCCTTATGTAGGTAACGATCGGTGTGTGTGTCTTTCCTATATACCTTGTGCCCTAAAGTCCCATCTGCCCGTTTAATAACCAATACATCCAAAACATTTAGTTGTCCATTACTCTCTTTCTCCATGGTGAATAGTATCTTTGGATTGAAACTGTTTATGTGCAACAAAAAATCACTTAGTTCCTCTTCAGCATGATTCCATATCACAAAGGTGTCATGCACTATCGATACCATTTCAAAGGGCTTTTATTGGCCGACTGCAGCACTTGTTGTTCGAAAAATTCCATAAATGGATTAGCAATAGCTGGGCTCAGAGGGCTACCCATGGCCCCTGCATAACAGACGATTGTTACAAGCACGTCGAGTAGCACAAAGCAGTATTCATATAAGGTATTCATTAATCGGAAAACCTACGCGTATACTAAAATGAAGTCGCATGACATGCTTGGCTGAGAGAGCCCGACGGACATGTTCAGCCGCCTGATCGGAAAGGCTTACCCTAACCTTGGCGCCCGCAGGCACCTTTTCTTGGCCAAATATGAGACCTGTGTACGTTAGTGCACCTGTTAAGTATATGTGACTCTAATGTGTGTGTTGATGAGAGTAGGGTGCCGGCACACAGCCTGCTCCTCTCGAATAGAACCAAGGGGATCGCCAAGCTTAACGTTCCCATCTGACGGGCGATTCACCATCAAAGGGCCGGATGCCCTCACTTCATGCAACACTGTGGAGAGGTTTGGTACTGAATCCAGGATATTGGCGCAAAGACTGACGATCAGAGACTTTACAACACCACCCCTCTTGTCCCCTCCGCCGTAAATGCAAAGGGAAAATTGTCAACAGCACGCGGCGCACCAGGACGGTCACCTATCCAAGTACAGGCCACGTCCGGCGGTGCTTAGTTTCGGTGACCAGACGGGAACCAGTGTATCCGTCTCGCTATTAGTCTGCCAGTGGAATATTAGAGCTTGCTTAATGTGCCATTAATGTACGAAGCGCGAGAAGGATGACTGCTCAAAACGCACCTGTGCCTGCTGTAATTTGTCTAATCTCCACTATCGTTACGGAAGCGATGCTTAGGAGTTTTTGATAAATTCCTAAATCATTCACTTAAAGCTACTTTGTAAGAAGGCCTTCGTGGGGAAATCGTTGGCTATAACATCGCATCTGCAAGCCCAGGACTTCCAAAACCTCAGGGACGCTGTGCCATGGGTCGAATAAACCCATGACCGTTAGCGCTGCCCTCATTACATTACATTTCATTAATACTTCATCCTTAGATCATGACTACGACATTTCGTGATGATGTGGACCGTGTCAGTCTAGAAGAAGTTGTCTTTGAGACATTCTTTTGATTTATTTTTAAATGCTGGTTGGCTATCTATCAAACTAGACTTTTAAATCTATTTGATAAATGACCAAAGCAGCATGATTCACTCCTTTTTGTGACAAAGTCGGACTTTACCCAGAAATGTGAAGATCATCGTATCTTCTAGTGTTGTAGGTATACACTTTTCTATTGTTTCTGAATTTGGTTGGAATATTAATAACAAATTTCATAAGTGAATATATGGATTGCTAAGGTACTATGAATATCCCGAGTTCCTTAAATAAACGTCTGCAATGTGATCTTGGGTGGGCTCCAGCTATTATTCTGGTTACACGCTTTTGTGGAATGAATACTTTTTCTCTTAATGATGAATTACGCCAGCCGCGGTGACCGAGCGATTCTAGGCGCTTCAGTCCGGAACTACGTGGCTGCTACCGTCGCAGGTTCGAATTCTGCCTCGGGGATGGATGTGTGTGATGTCCTTAGGTTAGTTAGGTTTAAGTAGTTCTAAGTCTAGGGAATTTATGACCTCAGATGTTGTCCCATAGTGCTTAGAGCCATATGAACGATGAATTACCCCAAAATATGATGCCATATGAAGCAGTGAATGAAAATAGGCATGGTAGGCTCATTTACTGATACGTATATTACCAAATTTGCTATAACCTTAATAGCGTATGCAGCTGAATCTAAACATCTTAGCAGATCATCAGTGTGTTTCTTCCAATTCAATTTCTCATCAATGCACACTCCCAGAAACTTTGAATATTCTGCCTTAGCAACAGACTTTTGTTCAAAATCTATATTTATCAATGGTTTTATGCCGTTTACGTACAGAACTATATAAACTGTATTTTCTCAAAATTTAGTGAGAGTCCATTTGCAGAGCCACTTAATAATTTTCTGAAAGACGTCATTTACAATTTCTCAGCTAATTCTTATTTGTTGGGTGTGATTACTTCTATCATCAGCAATAAAAACTAGCTTTGCATCTTCATTAATATAGAGTGGCAAGTCATTAATACGTATTAAAAATAATAAGGGACCCATGAGTAAACCCTGTTTGTATACATTCAATATCCTCCGTTAGTCCAGTTTTCTACGGGTTCCACACACCTGAGCAGTACTCTAGGATAGGTAGAATGAGTGTTCTGTAAGCAATCTGTAAGCAAACTGATTTATTTTTCCTAGTATCCTACCGATGAACCGAAATCTGCTGCCAGCTTTGCCTATGACTTAGCTTATACGAATCCATAGGGGAACTCGCGGCACAGAGGAATGGCGGGGTGCAACGGGATTGAGCTGTTTCCTAGACTGGAGAATGCTGCAGCATCATGTAACTAACGGTCCAGTTACATTAACATGACCACCTGTCAAAAGCTTCAAAAACCGCCTTTCGCAAAGTGGAAAGATGAAGACGTTCAGGAAGAGAGCCAGTGAGGATCCGAAAGGTACGGGCTGAGATGTGGAGCCGTGGCCAGCTGCGCTAGCTTCCGCAGTTGACAATCCGTGGCACGAAACAGCCCGATTGATATTGTCCCACAGATCCTCGATTACACTTAAATCCGGGGAGTTTGATGGCCAGGGGAGTACGGTAAACTCATCCAGTTGCTCTTCGAACCACGCATGTACACTGCGAGCTGGCCCAAAGAAATCGGGAAATTCGTCATAACGTCTTTATTTCTTAATTTTTTTTTCACCAAATTTTGATGACGTTCAAAGCATTCTCCATTGGCCCCAACGCACTTCTTCATACGATGCTTCCATTGTTGAAAACGGTTTTTTAAATTGACTTGTCGGGATGTTCTTTATGCCTGCCAGCGAATTTTGTTTTACCTCCTTCACAATGGCGAAACACTTTCCTTTCATGTCCCTTTTGAGTCTGGGGAACAAAAAGAAATCACAGAGGGCTATATCCGGCGAGCAGGGGGGAGGGGAGGGGGGAAGGGGGATGGACAATCGGTGTCATGCCGTTTTCGGTCAAAAACTGCTGTATGGAGAGGGGCAGTGTGGGCTGGCGCGTTGTCATGATGGAAGAACCAGTCGCCTGTGCACCAAAGATCTGCCCTTTTCTTCCGGATACTCTCCCTCAGTCTTTTAAAAACCTCCAAGTAGAGCTCCTGGTTGATTATTTGAACCGGGGGAACGAATTCCGTGTGCACAACGCCTCTGCAATCGAAGAAACAAATGAGCGTTATCTTGATGTTCACTTGGCGATCTTTTTTGGGACGAGGAGAGCCATTGTCTTCCACTGGCTTGATTGCTACGTTGTTTCGGGGTCGTATCGCTACCACTGCGATTCATCACCAGTAAACATACTGGAAAAAAATTCACGGTTCTCTCTGAGCCGATTTTGAAGCTCAAAACATGCCTGAAGTCGACACTCCCTTTACTTGTCTGTAAGAAGTCGGGGGATAATTTTGGCTGCAGCCCTTCTCATGTGCAAATCATAAAATTCTTTGAATTGAACACCAACTCACAGAATTGATCAATGGTTCGGCGACGGTCTTCACGAATTAGGGCATTGATTTTCTCGACGTCTTCGTCAGTTCTTTGCGTTGAGGGGCGTCCTGAACCGGGTTAACATTTCTCCATTTTTAAGACTATGGTTTTACATAGGGCAGCGTCCCCAGAAGAAGTCTTAAGCATTAAAACAGTTTCCGCACTCGATTTTCCCAACAGAAAACGAAATTTCACAGCCGCGCGTTGCTCTCGACAATCTGCCATCACCTTTCTGCCGAAATGGAAAAAGTTGTTTTAATTAGAAAACTCTCACAGGCGAACCGATGCATTCACAGCGACACAACTTCACACTCTGACTCAGGTGGCGTGACCCTAACGGACACCTGGTCGAACAATGGGTTCCCCCATTTTCCCTACCCACCGCGCCCCAATTCCCTCTTTCACCTGTCCTTCTGGTAGATGCCACGGTACCGAGGATAAAACAAACTGCATTAGGGGTGGACGCGGTCCCTAAGGATAGATGTATACCTCTGTTGATCCATTGTGCCTTCCAGAACGGCGAGATGACCCAGGGAATGGTACGAAAACATTCTCCAGACTATAACGCTCCCTCCCCCGGCCTGGACTCTTACGAGGATTCGAGGATAAAACAAACTGCATTAGGGGTGGACGCGGTCCCTAAGGATAGATGTATACCTCTGTTGATCCATTGTGCCTTCCAGAACGGCGAGATGACCCAGGGAATGGTACGAAAACATTCTCCAGACTATAACGCTCCCTCCCCCGGCCTGGACTCTTACGAGGATTGTTGCAGGGCCATACGCGCCAACGGACATCTGTGCGATGGAGCATAAAACGTGATTCATCTGAAAACGCCACCTGTCGGCACTCAGTGAACGTTCAGTTGCGGTGTTGGCGTGCAAATTCCAGCTTTCGTAGCCGATGAACAGCCGTCAGCTTGGGTACATGAACCAACTGCCTGCTGCGGAGGTCCGTACGCACCAACGTTCGCTGAACGGCCGTTGAGGAGACACCGTTGGCAGCCCCTTGATTCATCTGGGCGTCACTTCTGTTCCGCAGCCATCGTTCACCCCTGCCCTCTATGGCCTGTAGTGCACCTCAATTGCCTCGGTACCTTATCGTGCACGGTATGCTTCATCCCCGGCCGTGCATGAACAACGGACTTAGCCATTTCGGAAGTGCTTCCACCCTTGGCCAGAAAGTCAATGGTCATGGCCTTTTGGATGTCGGAAAAATTGCTCCGTTTCCGCACTACGACAACGCCTGCACAGAATGATATTTTCACTTTGCAGAAGAGTGTGCGCTGATATGAAACTTCCTGGCAGATTAAAACTGAGTGCCCGACCGAGACTCGAACTCGGGACCTTTGCCTTTTGCGGGCAAGTGCTCTACCATCTGAGCTACCGAAGCACGACTCACACCCGGTCCTCACAGCTGGCAGAAGTAAAGCTGTGAGGAGCGGGCGTGAGTCGTGCTTCGGTAGCTCAGATGGTAGAGCACTTGCACGCGAAAGACAAAGGTCCCGAGTTCGAGTCTCGGTCGGGCACACATTTTTAATCTGCCAGGAAGTTTCAACGCCTGCAAAGTTTTTCGCTTCCACGTTTCTTCCCCTCCCTCCCCCCACCCACTAAACACGCTTTATATCATTCCCTCCACTGTTAGTGCTGACATCGGTGGTCATAAAATGTGACTGTATGTCTCTGAATGGAAAGGAAGATGCGACAGCCATTTTGAATTTGTTTCGAGTTCGACTTGTATTGTTGTTGTTGTGGTCTTCAGTCCTGAGACTGGTTTGATGCAGCTCTCCATGCTACTCTATCCTGTGCAAGCTTTTTCATCTCCCAGTACCTACTGCAACCTACATCCTTCTGAATCTGCTTAGTGTATTCATCTCTTGGTCTCCCTCTACGATTTTTACCCTCCACGCTGCCCTCCAATACTAAATTGGTGATCCCTTGATGCCTCAGAACATGTCCTACCAACCGATCCCTTCTTCTGGTCAAGTTGTGCCACAAACTTCTCTTCTCCCCAATCCTATTCAATACTTCCTCGTTAGTTATGTGATCTACCCATCTAATCTTCAGCATTCTTCTGTAGCACCACATTTCGAAAGCTTCTATTCTCTTCTTGTCCAAACTATTTATCGTCCATGTTTCACTTCCATACATGGCTGCACTCCATACGAATACTTTCAGAAATGACTTCCTGACACTTAAATCAATACTGGATGTTAACAAATTTCTCTTCTTCAGAAACGCTTTCCTTGCCATTGCCAGCCTACATTTTATATCCTCTCTACTTCGACCATCATCAGTTATTTTGCTCCCCAAATAGCAAAACTCCTTTACTACTTTAAGTGCCTCATTTCCTAATCTAATTCCCTCAGCATCACCCGACTTAATTAGACTACATTCCATTATCCTTGTTTTGCTTTTGTTGATGTTCATCTTATATCCTCCTTTCAAGACACTGTCCATTCCATTCAACTGCTCTTCCAAGTCCTTTGCTGACTCTGACAGAATTACAATGTCATCGGCGAACCTCAAAGTTTTTATTTCTTCTCCATGAATTTTAATACCTACCCCGAATTTTTCTTTTGTTTCCTTTACTGCTTGCTCAATATACAGATTGAACAACATCGGGGAGAGGCTACAACCCTGTCTTACTCCCTTCCCAACCACTGCTTCCCTTTCATGTCCCTCGACTCTTATAACTGCCATCTGGTTTCTGTACAAATTGTAAATAGCCTTTCGCTCCCTGTATTTTACCCCTGCCACCTTCAGAATTTGAAAGAGAGTATTCCAGTCAACATTGTCAAAAGCTTTCTCTAAGTCTACAAATCGACTTGTAAGTGAACGTTTATCCCTCACGTTTCCAGTTGTGTTTTACAACTTTTGGTGACCTTAAACATTGCCATTGCCAGCCTACATTTTATATCCTCCCTACTTCGACCATCATCAGTTATTTTGCTCCCCAAATAGCAAAACTCCTTTACTACTTTAAGTGCCTCATTTCCTAATCTAATTCCCTCAGCATCACCCGACTTAATTAGACTACATTCCATTATCCTTGTTTTGCTTTTGTTGATGTTCATCTTATATCCTCCTTTCAAGACACTGTCCATTCCATTCAACTGCTCTTCCAAGTCCTTTGCTGACTCTGACAGAATTACAATGTCATCGGCGAACCTCAAAGTTTTTATTTCTTCTCCATGAATTTTAATACCTACCCCGAATTTTTCTTTTGTTTCCTTTACTGCTTGCTCAATATACAGATTGAACAACATCGGGGAGAGGCTACAACCCTGTCTTACTCCCTTCCCAACCACTGCTTCCCTTTCATGTCCCTCGACTCTTATAACTGCCATCTGGTTTCTGTACAAATTGTAAATAGCCTTTCGCTCCCTGTATTTTACCCCTGCCACCTTCAGAATTTGAAAGAGAGTATTCCAGTCAACATTGTCAAAAGCTTTCTCTAAGTCTACAAATCGACTTGTAAGTGAACGTTTATCCCTCACGTTTCCAGTTGTGTTTTACAACTTTTGGTGACCTTAAACACAAGATAATCCGTCATTCCTTAACTGTACGCCGTTAAATAACATGTATTTTAAAAGTGTATGCCATTCGCTATACTTACATAATACAGTACTTTTAAATCTGTCAGTTATAATGTTTCATAGAAGTTGTTAAACTGAAATGTGTTCCTTCGGCGGAACAATGTGGGGCAGTTTCAGTCCTTCACTTTTTTTATGCAAGTAGATTTCTAACAACATATTTCTTGTTTCTTGGCTTGCTTTTCTCGAAGATGTGCACTTACCTTAGAAAGACTGATAGAGAGCCGTTGGATATTAAGTCAGTGAAAATGGCAAATCCAGTCGTTTTATCTTCATAAATGGGAGTTTAAAGGCATCTACCGAGTTTAACGTACCCAAATCAATGCGGGAAAGCTACGTTCGTAAAACTAAAAAAAATCCCAACTACAGAGTTGACAAGTCATATGGAAAATTTCAAAATGCGCTCACTGCAGAAAAAAAAAAAGGAACTGCGGTCTACCTGAAGTCAACCGAGAGCAGACTCTATTTTCCAACGATGAAATACACTACTGGCCATTAAAATTGCTACACCAACAACAAATGCAGATGATAAACTGGTATTCTTTGGACAAATATATTATACTAGAATTGACATGTGATTACATTTTCACGCAATTTGGGTGCATAGATCCTGAGAAATCAGTACCCAGAACAACCACCTCTCGCCATAATAACGGCCTTGATACGCCTGGGCATTGAGTCAAACAGAGCTTGGATGGCATGTACAGGTACAGCTGCCCATGCAGCTTCAACACGATACCACAGTTCATCAAGAATAGTGACTGGCGTATTGTGATGAACCAGTTCGTCGATCACCATTCATCAGAGGTTTTCAATTGGTGAGAGATCTGGAGAATGTGCTGGACAGGACAGTAGTCGAACATTTTCTGTATCCAGAAAGGCCCGTACAGGACCTGTAATATGCGGTCGTGCATTATCCTGCTGAAATGTGGCGTTTCGCAGGGATCGAATGAAGGGTAGAGCCACGGGTCGTAACACATCTGAAATGTAACGTCCACTTTTCAAAGTGCCGTCAATGCGAACAAGAGGTGAGCGAGACCTGTAACCAATGGCCCCATACCATCACGCTGGGTGATACGCCAGTATGGCGATGACGAATATACGCTTCCAACGTGCGTTCACCGCGATGTCGCCAAACACGGATCGGACCATCATGATGTTGTAAACAGAATCTGGATTCATCTGAAAAAATGACGTTTTGCCATTCGTGCACCCAGGTTCGTCGTTGATGCAGCGTCAAGGGTAACCGCAGCTATGGTCTCCGAGCTGATAGTCCATGCTGCTGCAAACGTCGTCGAACTGTTCGTGCAGATGGTTGTTGTCTTGCAAACGTCTCCATTTGTTGACTCACGGATCGAGACGTGGCTGCACGATCCGTTACACCCATGCGGATAAGATGCCTGTCATCCCGACTGCTAGTGATACGAGGCCGTTGGGATCCAATACGGTGTTCCGTATTACCCTGCTGAACCCACCGATTCCATATTCATTGGATCTCGACCAACGCGAACAGCAATGGCGCGATACGATAACCCGCAATCGTGACAGGCTACAATCCAACCTTTATCAAAGTCGGAAACGTGATGGTACGCATTTCTCCTCCTTACACGAGGCATCACAACAACGTTTCACCGGGCGACGCCGGTAACTGCTGTTTGTGTATGAGAAATCGGTTGGAAACTCTCCTCATGTCAGCACGTTGTAGGTGTCGCCACCGGCACCAACCTTGTGTGAATGCTCTTGTAGCGGGACTTTGAATTTCGCCGCGCTACAATCGTTCCCTCAGATAAAAAATATCCTGTTGCAGCGGTATGAGCGGTCGACGGCAGAGAAACTACTAAAATTGTAACTCTTTTTTTGTTTTCTATTCGTTTCTTAATTGTCTCTTGTTAACCGAATCTTAAGGCAGACGTGATTTGATGCTGACGTAAAAAACGTAATAGCTAGTCTTGATCTGATTGTATTGCGTAGACGTTGTGGAAGTTGTTATGAAATTCGGAGGATGGAGAGAAGCAACTAAAATAAATTGTATTTAAGATCAAGACGGTTTTGTATACATTAGAAATTCCTGGACAATGAAACTTATTGCAAGATTTCGGAGCAGACTTTTCGCCCAGAAATGAAGTAGGAGATTTTTGAAGCCGCATGAAAGAAGACATTTAACCTGGTAAAGGATGAACTCTTATCTATGCCATTTCCCCCTGTGAGTTACATTTTGTTATTCTCTGTTCTTTTTCAATACTTTTTGTAGTGGAAATTGGTTTAACTTTTGCTCAAAAACGCCACAAGGACCACCCCAACAATAGCTTTTCCGAATCACGAAGTCCGATAGCTTTTCTGTAATACGAAGTCCGATTTGATTTTCATTCTTTCCCTTTTTTCACGGTCATTTACGATTTTAAAACCCCTTTTTTTATTCACGATTTCTTCCACATTTTCAACCTCTTTTCTTCTCTCTTATTTTTCTTCTCTTTTTTATTAACCACTACACTCTGAAAAGCTAATCACTTGCGTATCACAGCATCATCTTCCTGTCGGTTAAATTTCGCATCTATAGCACGTCATCTTCGTAGCGTAGCAATTTTAATGGCCAGTAGTGTAATTCCCTCCACTGCTAGTGCTGACATCGGTGGTCATAAAATATGACTGTATGTCTCTGAATGGAAAGGAAGTTGCTACAGCCATTTTGACTTGGTTTCGAGCTCCACTTGTAAGTGAACGTTTGTCCTTCACGTTTCCAGTTTTGTTTTACAACTTTTGGTAAATTTAAACACAAGATAATCCGTCATTTGTCAACATTACTCCGTTAAATGACATGTAATTTAAAAGTGCATTCCATTCGCTATACTTACGTAATACAGTTTCTTTAAATGTGCCAGTTATAATGTTTCATAAAAGTTGTTAAACTGAAATGTGTTCCTTCGGCGGAACTATGCGGAACAGAATGTTGTAGCGTGCAGTTTTGTCCCTTCTTTTTTTTTTATGCAAATAGATTTCTTACAACATATTCCTTTCATTTGGCTTGCTTTTCTCGAGGGTGTGAACTTACTTTAGAAAGACTGATAGAGATCAGTTGGATATTAAGTCAGTGGAAGTGGCAATTTCAGTCGTTTTATCTTCATAAATGGGAGTTTAAAAGCATGTAACGAGTTTAACGTATCCAAATCAATGCGGGAAAGTTACGTTCGTAAAACTAAAAATAATCCCAACTACAGAGTTGACAAACCATACGAAAAATTTAAAAATGCGTTCACTGCAGAAAAAAAGAGGAAATGGTAGTATACCTGAAGTCAACCGCGAGCAGACTCTTTATTCCAACGATGAAATATCTCATTGTCAGATCATCAGCCTATCAGCAAGCAGAAATAAGTGGCTTACTACACAGATTTGACGAAGAAAATTGTCTGTTTGGGCAGGAGTTACTAGCCATCCTATATTGTCTATTAGCAAGTTAGAAAGTACCTCTGGTGCACCAACGATAGGATTTAATGGTGTAAGAGCAACAGTACGTTGCTAACCCTTTTTTTGAAGATCCCATATTCTTTAGTACAAATTGTTCGTTAAACAATTTTATGCATTAGTTTTAAGATGACGTTCCTAATAATTTGAACCTTTATGCAATAATTTCACAAAAAAATTGCCTTATCCTTTTCTGCCCCGCAGGGTTAGGGTGGGGGGGGGGGAGGGGGGGAGGAGCAGAAAGCGAATGATGCAAGCATTGCTTTGAAAAAAATGTAATAAATGTATCAGTTGTAAGTGATTTTCAAGTACTATTACAAAGTAATTTTTAATACCTTCAAGAGGTGTCTTCTTGCGCTTCTTCATTTTATAAAATTTTTTAAACATTAAGTATCCCGTTCTGTCCGCTTTCCTCTACGTTTCTCACCACCCGTTTCATACAGTGATCAAAAGAAATATTGCACGTTGCTTGGCCTTTATTATTAAACGTTGTGATCCTGGAATACGTTATGATATCAATACATCGGTTTATCTGTAATGTAATTCTAGCGGAAACAGTTCATATTTCTACCGTCAGGGGGGCAGCACGTGCACTCGATGGCAACCGCGTCACAGTGTGCGGGAGCGATATCTTCGTGTAACAGTAGGCAGAAACACTCAGCACACTGCTACACATCTACGCCAGTAGTTCAAATCAGTTGCACGAGTGCAGGTGTGTACACAAACGATACGAACCACGCTTCATGAACATGAATTACGTGCCAGAAGATCTCTCCAGGCTGTTCGTCCGGATCGGGTTTGGAGAGATGCTCGTGTCGAATGGGCGTGAAACCATTCTTTCTGGACTTTTCTGATGAGACCCGTATCAGTCTCCACACTGACGATACTGATTTTCGTGTGTGGACGCGACGATGACAACGTTCATATCCTAACTGCCACTCTTATCAAGGTGGTTCATTCATTTTTTGGAATGGAATCATCAACGGACACGGGATACCACTTGCGCCAGTACATGAGAAGATGACTGATACACATTGTGGCTCCACTTGGTGAAGATATTAGTTACGCATATGGACGACAATGCACTGCCCCATCGTCACAGTTTTGTGAACTCCTTTGTAGTGAAGCGGATAATCAGTCTGACGTAATGACCTCCTTATTCTCCAGATCTGAGCTGCATTGAGAATGCATGGGCCATGCTAAAACGAGCAGTTTTGCAATCGTTGTGTCCCAACAGAGACCGTCAACGAGCATCACAGAGCCAACTGTGGACCGTTGGGACAGCATCCCACATGCTTATCGGGATAATTTGGAAAGGTGTAATCAAAAGTGTCTCCAATTACGGGAAGGGCCAGTTGATTCATAAGCAATGTATTATGCAAGATGAAAGTGAAAAGAAACTCTAGTGTCCGCAGTGGACTCTTTGTAAGGTTTTGGTTTTTTGTTTGTGTTCACGAGTGCAAATGTATTTATCTTCTTTATTTTTGTTTTCTTATCGCTGTTCCAGACGAAACAAAATCATTTTTGTTTGCTGTTACACTGAAGAGCCAAACAAAATGGTACACTTGCATATCGTGTAAGGTTTCCAAGAGCGCGCAAAAGTTTCGCAACACGACGTGGCATGGACCTGACTTATGTCTGAAAGAACTGACACCATGAATCTTGCAGAGCTGTAAGTAAATCTGTAAGAGTATGACGGGGTGGAGTTCTCTTCTGAATAGTACGTTGCAAGGCATCCTAGGTATGCTGAATAATGTTCGTGCCTGGGACGTTTGATGCCCAGCGGAAGTGTTACACTCAGAAGAGTGTTCCTGGATCCACTCTGTAGCAGTTTTAGACGTGTGCGGTGTCGCATTGTCCTGCTGAATTGCCAAAGTCCGTCGAAATACACAATGGACATGAATGGATGCAGGTGACCAGACTGGGTGCTTACGTACGTGTCACCTGTCAGAATCGTATCTAGATGTACCAAGGGACCCATATCACTCCAACTGCAAACGCCACATTACAGAGCCTCCGCCTGCTTGAACAATCCTCTGGTGACATGCAGGGTCCATGGATTCATGAGGTTGTCCCCATACTCGTACACGTCCATCCGCTCGATACAATCTGAAACGAGGCTTGTCCGACCAGGCAACATGTTTCCAGTCATCAACAGTCCAATGTCGGTGTTGACGGGCCCAGGGGAGGCGTAAAGCTTTGTGTCATGCAGTAAAGTGTACAGGGTGAGCCTTCGGCTCCGAAAAACCATATCGATGACATTTCGTTGAATGGTTCGCACGCTGATCTTCGTTGATGGCCCAGCACTGAAATCTACAGCAATTTGCAGAAGGATTGCACTTCTGTCATGTTGAACGATTCTCTTCAGTCGTCGTTGGTCTCGTTCTTGCAGGATCTTTTTCCGGCCGCACCGATGTCGAAGATTTGATGTTTTACCAGATTTCTGATATTCACGGTACACTCTTGAAATGGTCGTACGGGAAAATCCCCACTTCATCGCTACCTCGGAGATACTATGTTCCATCGCTCGTGCGCCGACAATAGTACCACGTTCAGGTTCACTTAAATCTTGATAACCTGCCACTGCAGCGACAGTAACCGATCTAACAACTGCACCAGACACTTGTCTTCTGTACGCGTTGCCGACCACAACGCCGTATTCTGCCTGTTTACATATCTCTGTATTTGAAGACGCATGCCTATACCAATTTCTTTGGCGCTTCAATGTATATTCATTGTTGGCGGGAAAGCAAAATGTAACATTTAATTTGACCACTTTAATTTTTTATATATTCCGTGACTAATTACGGCACGATCTTGTTGCTCTCATTTTTAAACTTACCGGAAACAAACGGTAATGCTTGGGAGAAGACTACGAAGGGATATGTTGTTTTATTTCATTCTTTAGTTAAAACCAGAACTGTTTTCCCCATAGCCGTTCTGAAATTACGTTGGTGTTTTGTTCGATTGAGTTGAAAGCATGGCAACGTATTTTCTGAACGTCTTGTAGAGTCAGGTGGAGTTTCTTTTGCTGTAAAGTAACAGCACCAACCTTCCAATTCCCGCCTTTTTCTCTTACTTTGAGCTCCAAAGATGCTTGGTAGAAATAACCTGTAGCGAAATATGCGCTTCCGCGGTTCGATCTATCTGTCGAAAAAGGAAGCATGCGAAGAACAGTACGCTTACGCGATATTTCTATTCCTAGCGATTGGCTGGTCGAGTCGATGCAGCCCTCTCTTGTGGCAAGGAAGTGAGGCGCTTTTCCTAACGGCAAATGGAGGCGAGTTTTAGTCGGGATGGGGAGAGCGGCGGCATGGGAGTGGGGGAGGAGGAGTCGTGCAGGATATCCTGGTGTGTCTCTACCCTTATTTCTAGGAAAGATAATTTTAGGGGTCCCATGTGATATACACTGTCCAGCCACATCAATGTGATCACCCGCCAAAAGCACGAATAACCGCCTTTTGCAGCGCAGACCGCTGCAAGACGCGCCGGAAGAGAGTCAATGAAGATGAGGAACGTACCGACGGGGATGTGGAGTCATGTCGACTACTGTGCCGTGGCCAGTTTCTCTCTGTTTCTCGGGATCCATGGCGCGAACAGTCAGATCGAGGTGGTCCTACAGAGTCTCGACTGCGTTTCAATCCGTGGAGTTTGGTGGTTACAGAAGGACTATAAACTCATCATGATGCTCTCCGGACAACGCATGTACTCTGCGAGATGTGTGAAACATTGCATAGTTCTCCTGGTAGACGCCATCATCTCGACGAGAATCAAATTGCAAGTAGGAGTGGACATGGTCCCCAAGAATAGATGCATACTTGTGTTGATCCACTGTGCCTCCAAGAATAACGAGACTGCCCTGGGAATTTCACGGAAACATTCCCCCTCAGACCCTCCTCCGGGCGGTACCCTTCCGATGACCGTTGCTTGGTGTTTGCATTGAGACGTTTCACGCAGTACGCACCAACGGCCATCTGCGCGATGGAACGTAAAACGTGATTCATCTTAAAAGGCCACCTGTCGCCACCTAGTGGAGGTCCAGCTGGGGTACTGGCGTGAATATTCGTGCCTTCGTCCCCGATGAACAGCAGTAAGCGTGGGTGCACTAATCAGGAGCCTGCTGCCGAGGCACTTAAGCAGCGACGTTCGCTGAAAGGTCGTTGAGGAGGCACTGTTGGTGGCCCCTTGGTTCATGCGGGTGAGCAGTTGCTCAACAGCTGCCTATGCCCCTGTCTGCAGCCGTCATTCACCACTGTCATCTATAGCTCGTTGTGCACCGCAGTTGCCTCGGAACCGATTTTGAATAGCGTCATTTTGGCATGCACAGCATACTTTAACCAATATGACACGCAAACGGTTTACAAACTTAGCCGTTTCGGAAATGCTTACACCCTTGGCCCGAATGACAATTGGTCTTTCCCTTTTGGACGGCACATAAATCACTGCGTTAACGAATTACGAAACAACTGCACTGTTTTCCGCGTCCTCCATATATACCTTATATATCCTCCACTGTTAGTGCTGCCACCTACCGTCTGAGTGAGGTTAGCACATAGATGTCGCCATAGGCGGCGGTCACATTACTGTGACTAGATCGTGCATTTGTTCTTAACGTGAAGATATTAGCACTTTCATTCTCATTATTTATTTAATTTTGCCCACTCTGGTCTTAATGGTATGTGAACATCAGTTAACTTACGAGCAATGTTAATCCTTCTGTTCAGCCTTCGTGATTAACGTTAGCCGTTCGTGTGGCGATACCGGGCTTCCTTGAGATAACTTTCACCTACCACGCTTTAATCAATCGCATTTTTTTAGGAATGCATAATCTGTACGTAGCTTTCAATTGGAAGTGAGACTGAAGTGCAGAATAAACTCTAAAGGCATAATGGCTTGCCAGATATTCATGTGTGTCTTTGTAATTTCGAATTCCTTTCATTATTCTTTACTCACCACCTGCAGCGGATCTTTTCCTAGTAATTCCAACATAGAGACTGTTGTTTTCTATCTGTAACCGATGGATATATAATATGTTCTCAAAAGTTTTGCTCGACTTGTGTTTTCCTCTTCTCTCCCCCAGTCCCACTTAAAGGAACCGTTTCTGGTTCAGAATTTTAACAGCGATTCGATTATTCATGTGTTTACGGAACCATAGTCAATTTGACCATTAACGTTGGTGTTAATATGTAGTTTTGTGTGGTGAGTTGTTCCATTCCGTAATAAAAACATAATTAATTAGTTAATATGAGAATTGATTTACCATTTAAACCTACTCTTGCAAAAGATAATCAATATAACATAATAGTGTGAAAGATGATCTAGAGGTAAAAGAGTCATCAAATTATGAAGAAATTAGACGCTCTGAGTGGTCGTTCAGAACCGACGGTGTTTACACTGCGTTTTCTTTCTTCCATTTTCATTTATCAAAGATCATTTGTTAAAATTTTCATTCAGTAAAGGTTCAGTTCGTCCATTTCTCGTGCGCTGAGTGCCAAATTTATACTAAGGGCAGCAGAGCAGCAGATGTATCCTAATTATTACCGATAAAATAATGGGATTGATTCGTCAATCTGACCCATTCTAAAATCCACTGTATGTCTGATGAAAGAGGAAGGGCTCCAATCAATGATTTTAGTCAAATGCGTTATTTCGATAGACCTAATGTTGAAACAATTTCCCAGAATTTTACTAAGAAAATGTGAAGAATAGGGAACATTTCTCAGCGCCAAAAATTTAGATGCTTTGGGTTTATCGAAGTACGGATACTTGTCAGTAAATATCATAACCAAGGTACAACTGTAATGATATCTCTATAAGTTAGTATAAGTTGACTGCTTCCAACCGTGCACGACACGAACATAACGCCTTAGCCCTTTCAGTAACCATTGTCCATTTCTACAAACGCTTTCAGGAGAGTGAAAGAAAATCGTGAAATTATGGTTTGCTTTACCTCACACGGGGCTGGTTCCCGTCTGCCACTGATCCACCAGCATTACTGGAATGTTGGACGCCCACCTTCCGCATCACAGAGCAAATGTATACACTGAGGTGACAAAAGTCACTGGATACCTCCTAATATCGTGTCGGACCTCCTTACGCCCAGGGCAATGCAGCAACTAGACGTGGCATGGACACAATAAGTAGTTGAAATTTCCATACAGAAATATTGAACCAAGCTGCCTCCATACCCGTCCATAATTGCCGGTGCAGGATTTTGTGCACGAACTGACTTCTCTATTATGTTCCATAAACGTTCGCTGAATTCCTGTCGGGCGATCCGCGTGACCAAATCATTTGCTCGAATTTTTCAGAATGTTCGTCAAACCAGTCACGTGTAACTGTGGCTTGTGGGATCTGCGCCACAAGCTACCCCATCATCAGCTCTTGCCAACTGAAATTGGAACTTATCTGACCAGGCCACGGTTTTCCAGACGTCTAGGGTCCAACACATATGGTCACGAGCCCAGCAGAGGCGCTGCAGGCGATGTCGTGATATTAGCAAAGGCACTGACGTAAGTCTTCTGCTGCCATACCCCATTAACACCAAATTTCGCCGCACTGTCCTAATGCATCCGTTTTTCATACGTTCGGCATTGATTTCAGTGGTTATTTCACGCAGTGTCGCTTGTCTGTTAGCGCTGACAACTCTACGCAAACGCCGCTGCTCTCGGTCGTTAAGTGAAGGCCGTCAGCCACTGTGTTGCCCGTGGTGAGAGCCAGTGCCTGATATTTGGTACTCTGCACATTCTTGACACTGTTGATCTCGGAATGCTGAATTGTCTATTTGCGAAAAGGGAAATGTCCGATGCATCTAGATCCAACTACTATTCCATGTTCAAAGTGTCTTAATTCCCATCGTGTGGCCATAATCACGTCGGAAGCCTTGCCACATGAATCACCAGAGTACAAATGACAGCTCCATCAATACACTTCCCTTTTGTATCTTGTGTACGCGATGCTATCACCATCTGCACATGTGCACATCGCTGTCCCATGACTTTGGCACCTCAGTGTATATGTCTGGCTCGTTGATGCTCCATCACATTGCGGTGTCATGATTCTCTGGCCAGTCTATGAAAGGTGAGCAAAACACTAAACAAGACATAGCAGCAAGTACACAGACATGGACTTCTTTCAAGGCAAAGTGATCATTCGCGGAAATTACCGGGTTGGTGACGGTAAGGGAGGTCCAGTGATGACCAGCAAAACAGAGAAAGTGCAATGTATTTCACTAATGGTAGAATTACAGACAAAGGAACCCACAAACCATAAATGCAAAATTGTTAAGGCTTTCGTGGCCACTTGTTGACAAACTGCCTATTGGCTTCTGTCTCGGGTTCTTCGGCCGACGTTTATCTAATGATTTTTCTGACGTTTCGCCAGCACGAGTGGCTGGCATTGTCAAAGCTTCACCCTCCATTGCCGGTGCTGAACTGGCAATGGAGGGTGAAGCTTTGACAATGCCAGCCACTCGTGCTGGCGAAACGTCAGAAAAATCATTAGATAAACGTCGGCCGAAGAACCCGAGACAGAAGCCAATAGGCAGTTTGTAAACCATAAATTCTTTGAAAATAGCACCTAAGTCTTTTAGAAACATTTTTACTATAAAGCTATTGGGCCAAGTCACCAATATGGTAAAGTTTTCTTGCAATAGCTACATTTTAAAAAAGGAAATAATTATCAGTGCAATTCTTTGAAAATTTGTAACTGTGACATAAAAATTACGATCATTAGAAATGAGGTTTGACAACCAGTATCATACTACATCCTTATCAGTACAGTTCAATAACTCTTTTAGATTACCCTTTGACTTTCACCCATGGAGACTGAAATGAGAGGTCATGACGACAATAGATTTGTTTAATAAACTTCTTTATCCAATGCTTCGGACATAATACACTACTGGCCATTAAAATTGCTACACCAACAAGAAATGCAGATGATAAACGGCTATTCATTGGGCAAATATATTATACTAAAACTGACATGTGATTACATTTTCACGCAATTTGGATGCATAGATCGTGAGAAATCAGTACCCAGAACAACCACCTCTGGCCGCAATAACGGCCTTGATATGCCCGGGCATTGAGTCAAACAGAGCTTGGATGGCGTGTACAGATACAGCTGCCCATGCAGCTTCAACACAGTTCATCAAGAGTAGTGACTGGCGTATTGTGACGAGCCAGTTGCTCCTCCACCGTTGAACAGACGTTTTCAGTTGGTGAGAGGTCTGGAGAATGTGCTGGCCAGGGCAGCAGTCGAACATTTTCTGTCTCCAGAAAGGCCCGTTCAGGACCTGTAATATGCGGTCGTGCATTATCCTGCCGAAATGTGGGGTTTCGCAGGGATCGAATGAAGGATAGAGCCACGGGTCGTAACACATCTGAAATGTAACGCCCACTGTTCAAAGTGCCGTCAATGCGAACAAGAGGTGACCGAGACGTGTAACCAATGGCACCGCATACCATCACGCTGGGTGATACGCCAGTATGCCGATGACGAAACACGCATCCAATGTGCATTCACCGCGATGTCGCCAAACACGGATGCGACCATCATGATGCTCTAAACAGAACCTGGATTCATGCGAAAGAATGAGGTTTTGCCATTCTTGCACTCAGGTTCGTCGTTGAGTACACCGTCGCAAGCACTCCTGTCTGTGATGCAGCGTTAAGGGTAACCACAGCCATGGTCTCCGAGCTGATTGCCCATGCTGCTGCAAACGTCGCCGAACTGTTCGTGTCTTGCAACCGTCGCCATCTGTTGACTCAGGGATCGAGACGAGGCTGCACGATCCGTTACACCCATGCGGATAAGATGCTTGTCCTCTCTACTGCTAGTGATACGAGGCCGCTGGGAACCAGCACGGCGTTCCGTATTACCCTCCAGAATCCACCGATTCCATATTCTGCTGTCATTGGATCTCGACCAACGCCAGCAGCAATGTCGCGATACGATAAACCGCAATCGCGATAGGTTACAATCCGACCTTAATCAAAGTCGGAAACGTGATAGTACGCATTTCTCCTCCTTACACGAGGCATCACAACAACGCTTCACCAGCCAACGCCGGTCAACTGCTGTTTGTGTATGAGAAATCGGTTGGAAACTTTCCTCATGTCAGCACGTTGTAGGTGACGCCACCGACGCCAACCTCGTGTGAATGCTCTGAAAAGCTAATCATTTGCATATCACAGCATCTTCTTACTGTAGGTTAAATTTCGTTTCTGTAGCACGTCATCTGCGTGGTGTAGCAATTTTAATGGCCAGTAGTGTACATCAGGGACAGGTTGATGGAAGTGTCCAGTTGCCTCTCATGTGAAGCAACAGACATCCGGCATTGCTGACAGTGCAAAGAGCGACCCGAACATGCGTCACTGGAATGCTGCTGTCAGCGGCGCCTCGTGCTGTGAGTGTGATGACAGTGCGGCAGTGCAGCTGACAGTATCGTGGATGCAGCCGCGACCTCCCTCCATCGAGCGGTTGGATGTCTGCTCCGCCGGCAGCTGCTTTCATGTCTCACTACAGGCTGCCCTGTTCTTTGTTCGAATGGCAGACCCTGTACTGCACTGCAGGATGTCGCTCTGGGTGTCACAGGCTCGAGGTGTAGGCTGTGATACTGAGATGTGAATATTTTAGTACACGAATGGCTGAGTACTCATACACTCTAGACTATGTTCACTTAGGGCTTAAGGCATGTTCTGAACACTCCTGTGGCCGTGCGGGATTAGCCGAGCGGTCTGGGACGCTGCACTCATGAAGTGTGCGGCTGGTCCAGGCAGAAGTTCGAGTCCTCCCTCGGGCATGGTTGTGTTTGTCATTAGGATGATTTAGGTTAAGTAGTGAGTAAGCTTAGGGACTGATGACCTTAGCAGTTAAGTCCCACAAGATTTCACACACATCTGAACATTTGAACAAACACTTCTGTGGTGGCGCGTGAGGGAAGGCTTCCATCCTTCCTCTAGCATATTGCAGCGTCAGCTGTTGCCACACTGCATCCAGCTGGCTCTGCGTCGCATTGCCTGTCAGCCGTGTTTTGCTTCTCAATGCGTAACATTCTTGCCTGCCTGCGGCTGACACTCTTGCAACTCACTTCCACTCTCGTGATCTTTTTGACCGAATACAGTCGACACGCTGCAACTCATAAGTTGCTGGAGACGAAACAGATGTTAATTACCTAATTAATCCATTACATTGTCAATTACAGTGAATTCGTTTTAATCTGCTATGAAGCGTGTCAATGGTGCAATTTGAGTATTGAAAATGTGAACTTTCGAAGAAATGATTAAAACAAGGAGGGAGGAAACTGTGGTGTCACCGCCAGACACCACACTTGCTAGGTGGTAGCCTTTAAATCGACCGCGGTCCGTTAGTATACGTCGGACCCGCGTGTCGCCACAAGCAGTGATTGCAGACCGAGCGCCGCCACACGGCAGGTCTAGTCTAGAGAGATTCCCTAGGACTCGGCCAAGTTGTACAGCCGACTTTACTAGCAATGGTTCACTGACTACTTACGCTCTCATTTGCAGAGACGACAGTTTAGCATACCCTTCAGCTACGTCATTTGCTAGACCTATCAAGGCGCCATATTTAGTTACTATGTCTTCTGAACAGATAATATTGTGACTCATGTACCGTCAAGAGCGACGTTCATCATTAATGGATTAAAGTTAAGTATCAAACTAATTACGTCCGCTTTCTGAATTCTAATTCCTTGTCATGTTCCAGACCTCACGTCAGTATAGTTCTTCCCTCCTCACGCCAGCCTGCGTGAGCTAAAACGCGTGCATTTCGGCCTCCTCTAGTAACACGGTGTCGGCTCTTCTGCCAACACAACAGAAACAGTATGCACACTTTACAATCTCGATATGTACTAGGTCTACAATTTTGTTCACGCCGTTTTTTCTCGAAGTTCGGGGCTTCATTGCGAAAAACTTAAAAAAATATTATGATTCACAGTATTGCCCATCACTGACCACTACATTCTCCCATCTTTCGGATAGCATACGATCCCGTGGCGGAAGAACTGGGCGTCTTTTGTGGGGATCCATGAATCGATTCTATTCTGCACTTGTTCATATGATCGGAAGTGCTGGTCGGCCAGACTGTATGCCACTGATCGAAAAAGGTGGTAGTCAGAGAGACAACAACGTATGGAGAATACGGTGGACGGATAGGACTTCTCATTTCAACGTTTCCATGTATACAAAATTGTTAAGGCTTTCGTGGCCATTTATTGACAAACTGCCTATTGGCTTCAGTCTCGGGTTCTTCGGCCGACGTTCATCTAATATTTTTACTGACGTTCCGCCAGCACGAGTGGCTGGCATTGTCAAAGCTTCACCCTCCGTTGCCGTTGGTGAACTAAGCGCGGGTTAGAGCGGGATAATACTGTAACCTGATTTGCTGTTTGTGATATCAGCCAATCAGAAAAATGCAGGCTCGCGCCAATCTATGCTGGGAACAAAGCCTTTGGTGTGATCTAGGGGGGTCAGGGCTGAGGGTTCGAACTAGTAACATCTCATTGAAAGCAGCTCCGACTAAAGTATTGTAAAATCGCGGAAAAATGCTAATTACGAGTTTGCGAAGTAGTACAAAGTGTATTTAAGTGACGGTATAGTGGAAGTCGTGTGGAATTTCGGACGGAATATCAAAATTATTGCTTTTGACTGTTAGTTAAAACCGAGTGGGGTGTTGTGCGATCTAAGACTGGAACAGGTGTTACGTGTGGAGCAGAGTGCACAACATATGAGCGAGCATTCTCATAACTAGACGATCCGGTGAACTCTAACTTCGCTAACGGGTATAATACCATAAACCGGCTACGTGTGTGATTGTGGTGTGCGTGGGAGATTTACATTGTGTTGCCACTTAGTACGGACTTGGCAGTATTAACTGTGATCTTTATCGTAAAAATAACCTGAAAATTTACATTGCCAAGTTAAAACTTTTATTTCAGTAGCTAGCCACATCCCGTTTACCGGACAATTCTATGTATGTTGCGACCTGCAATAGACAGCAGTCGTCTAGTATTTTCTACTACAGCTTTTAGCTAGACAAATGAACATTGCTGGACACTGGCAGGGCGGTAAAAGGTAACGTGCCGCGCCGCAAGACAGTCGTTATTCCTCGTGCGATCCGCGAGTGGAACAGAGGGGGGGAAATATGATTTTGGCGCGAATTGTGCCCTCCTCCACACATCGCTTGGTGGCTAGCGGAGTATATATGTAGATGTAGATATTGCTAATGCCCGTGGTACGCTTGTGTTTCTTTTCGAAACAAATTTATTCTATCAATGGTGCTTGCTGTTGACAATAATGCCCATTCTCCTCTTTGCCCTCAGGCTTCCAGTCAGTACTGTGTATTTGTTTTTCTGGAAGAGTTAATTGTAGGTCAATTCCCAGTTAAGTAATTACAGAAGCACAAGTCACAGAAGGAGCAATTCTTTGTTACAGATGGTAATGACCCGTAGACTCACAAGAGCCATAAATAAGCTTTCATTTGATCAAAGGATAAACATTCGCTTGAAACAATGTGTGTTAACACATACAGGACTTACATCATGCCCACTACAGAAATTACTGTGTTTTATGTTCTTTCCTCATCGAAGCGCAAATCTGGAGTTTCCATGCAGTAATTAAAGCTCAGTGAGGTGGCACAGGTTCTGGCAAAGATGTATAATTAACAGAATGTTAATACATCGAAAATACTGTAGCACGTTTATTAGGTCTACAACTTTGCTTCCGCCGTTTAGAAATAGACGGCAGTAGTGGCAAGAGGGGTTCAGGTGGTAGGTCATATGTCTAATATAATGAGCTTAGGCATCCATAAACATAATGCTATGAAAATATTAGTCTATTTGTGATTGCATCATAAGGTTATTCTCGATTAAGGACGTCAACTTACGTATCCATTTCTCGCCATTTGCGGGAAGTTTTAATTTTCTGTTTTAACATTAAGAAATCTGCGGCTGTGGCTCTTAAAATGCTAGGTAAGACCAATGGTGAGGGAACTGTTAGTGGAAGAACGTACAGAGAACATTTTCAACGCCTCTATGCTAACATAAAATTTACCATGGAAGTAGAAAAGGATAAAAAACTGCCATTTCTAGATGTGCTGGTCACAAGGGATGGCGAAAACCTGGGACACAGTGTTTATCGAAAGCCGACACACACGGATCGATACCTACACAAACTATCAAACCACCACCCGAGCCAGAAACGAGGCATGATTAATACACTCGTAACGCGAGCAGGACGAATATGTGAGCCGCAGTACCTCAGGCGCGAACTGCAACACCTGGAAAGTGTTCTGAGGAGCAATGGGGACTCCAGAAATTATATTAGAAGTGTAACAGAGCCAAACACTCGGCGAAGTAAGAAATCAGAAAAAGAAATGTCAGGTATGGCCTTTTGCCATACATTCCCAGAGTGACGGACAGAATCGGCCGTATATTGCGCAAACAGGGCGTAAAGACGATTTTCAAACTGACAAGGAAGATCAAAGAGTGTCTTAGAACGGC
The DNA here is from genome assembly GCF_023864345.2 of Schistocerca serialis cubense. Classification (NCBI taxonomy): domain Eukaryota; kingdom Metazoa; phylum Arthropoda; class Insecta; order Orthoptera; family Acrididae; genus Schistocerca; species Schistocerca serialis. The sequence continues at coordinate 139,161,213 of NC_064641.1, forward strand.
AAAGGAGAAAAGGGACCCACTTGCAAAGTCGGAAATATACCGCATACCATGCACATGCATAAAAGTTTATGTCGGAATGACTGGACGAACAATCAACACCAGGATCAAAGAACATAAGCGGCACTGCAGGTTGGGGCAGGTGGAGAAATCGGCCGTGGCAGAGCACGCACTGAGTGAGACCGACCACGTAATAAAATTCGCCGACACGGAAGTTCTGGCTGTAGCGAAGCGCTACCAAACGCGCTTGTTTAGAGAAGCCGTAGAAATACAAAAACATGCGAACAGTTTTAAAAAGAAAGCGGAAAGCCTCACCGTAAACGAATCCTGGCTTCCGGTGCTGCAGCGAACGACCGTCGGAGGTAGCAAGAGGAGAACCGCACCGGAAATGACCGCGGAGAAGCCCTCGGGCATTGGCACGCCAGGTACAGTCTTAGACAATAAAACTGACCGCCGGCCGGCCGCCACAGAGACTAAGTCCGAGTCATTCACTTAAGGTGGCCAATAAAACTGACCGCCCCTGACAACTCTAAGTCTGGCCATATGCGCAATCTGGCAACACTGTAAGATGCGGAAGTGTTAGGAGGATGTGTTGTTTACTTCCGAGACGTAGTCGGACTATGTGAGCCCCTTGGTCTAGTGGCAAGCGTCGTGCATTCTAAACTTATAGTCGCCTCTTCGCGTCCAACTGTATTACTTTTTATTTTTTTTTTTTTTTTTTACCACAGTCGGTCTCAAGTTATGAGTCTGACTGAACATCGAAGATAATTCGCTTAACATTCTACCCACCAGCAATACCCAATATTCCAGAAACAATTCCGCAGGACAGTTCATGGCTGCGCCGCGATCATAGCAGCTTACGCTCGAGCGTTTCGTCGCGCTGCAGCGGCTACCGACCACCGGCCAGACGCCACCCGCCGCCTAAAGTCCGGCGCCGCCCAGGTGAACGCGGCGCCACGCTGTCAGTGTATGTATCAACTGTCATTTTCGAATTTGAAGTTCTAGTTATCATCTTGCAGTTAAGCATTGGATTTTGCATACTAGAAAATCATGAACTACAGTTAAGCATCGTAAAATTGAGTCGCAAGTGGAAATAGGTGTAACATCTGCAACACAACGTTTACCTTTGGTATAACAGAGGGGTGAATGCAGAGGAGGCAGCTAGAAAGATTTGAATTGTGTGTGGAGCGAGTGCTTTTGGGAAAAATACGCCAGAAAAAGACATTCTTGTTCCAACAAAGAACGTTCTGGCATGAATGATTTTTCACATTATGGAAGTCTCGACTACTGATATATGTGATATATTACCATTTTACCATCATGCGACATTTGCATTCAACAGGCAAAGTTCAGAAGTCTGGTGTAGGAGTACTGCATGCTCTAATTCGAAACAACAAAAATCAACGGAGTGACTATTATTGAACGTCATCAGGTCGCTCATTGAGCATTTGTATGCAGTACTGTTACTGGTGACGTGTTATGATGCCTTTATCGTTAACTTCCTAAGAAGAAATGAAAGGCTGAGCCCCTTCAAAAGACATAACCTCGAGCAAAGAGTAGTGTGAACATAATATTTTGCATCTGATAGCTCCAAAGTGTGTTTTGGGCTACGAATTCTGCCCCATGGGCTGTGTGCAACACAGCTGGAATTTGTTGCAAACAACTGAGACACCTTTCGGTCTCAGCGTAAGAAAATCGACCAACACAACTACGAAAGCAGCTTGCACCTGGTAGCCAAACATGTTTCTTGGGAACAGGCTACTTCCTAAAGTGGGAAGACATTCTTTTGTGGTTGAATTGTTGGCAAATGTCAGACGTGTTCCGTTGGTCTAAGCGTTTCGGTGTGTTGAATTAGTACCAATGACTTTTCTACAGGTTTTTTCTGTCCCAAATAGAAAGTTGAAGTCTCCCATTAGTATTTTCACGTCATCTTGGTGAATTTTGCTCATAGTATTTTCGAGTGTGTTCCACAATTTTTCGACTTTTTCGGTGTTTTCCTTATTTTCGATGTTGGTGGGTGCATGTGCATTTATGAGTGTATATTTTTTATAGGGGCTCTGAATGAGCATAGTCATAACTCGATTGTTGATGGGTGTGATTTCTTCGACAGAATTGTTGATAGATCTGTGTTCGAGAAATGCAATGCCGAAGATTGATGCGCCTTTCGCTACCTTTTGTTTTTTGCTCTTGAAGATGCCATGGTTTCCGTAATGCAAGTTTTAATTGTCAATTAATCGTGGTTCTTGAAGAGCAAGGATGAGAATTTTTTGGCGGACGATTTCTTTTGTGAGATTATTTAGGTTTCTTGTTTGGATCAATGTATCGATGTTTAGTTTTCAAATGAATGTTTTCTGCTTGTAGGGAAATTTACCAGAGTTCTTCGATATTCTCTGCCGTGCTAACCTGGACTTCCCAGAGTGCGAAAATCCAACTGCCGCCTATCGGTGGCCAGGTTGTGTACCACCTGGGGTAAAGTTACCTTTGCTTGCATAGTTCATGTTTTCTTGTGGTTCATTGGTTTGGACTGGGTGCTACCGCGACCAGACAGGACCAGAGGGTGTTGAAGCCTTTGGAAGCAAATATTTTCAGCCAAGCTCATTGAGATAACAGACGGTGACCAGAGCAGCGGTGATTTCCACTCAGATGTGTCTGGATTTTGGGTTCAACGGATTGAGTAGCCGTTCAGGATTGTGTTAGTATTTGGTTCACCCCAAGTATTTGATTTCCTCGGTACCACCCATATGGGGGAGGGTTTCCCCCATCGGCCACACGGAATTATTATTATTACTGTCATTATGTCATCAGCAAATCTGATATGGAGTATCTGCCCAACACTGAAATAGATGTGTATTGTTCCATTCAATATTTCCATCAGATAAATATGGGTTATAATTACGTTACATTGCTGCTAGTCGACATATTTCTCACTCTTTCTTAGACAGTTGCTAGCTGTTACTCCATCACAGGAATTTATGTGCGCAGCATTGTTGCAATACAGACGTTAAAATTATCCGATTTCTGTAATTCATTTCGATACAAGATCGTCCTAATCGGATTCAGCCAGTCAGTCTTAATTTGGATATCGGACTACGACTCTCATCATATGATAGACTGGGTGAACCACATCCTTAATCGGACTGTTGAATCCAGATCACTTAACTATGACAGGGAATGAAGTCTTAAACACTGTGGAAAGTAATAATCCAATGTGCTTATTACAAATACGTTATTTAAATAAAAATATATGAACTAACGAGATAACAGATTATTTACAGGAGCAGAGGCCCATCCATCATAGCAGAGTAGTGCGAGATTGGTTTCAGGGCCAAGAGAGGATAAAGCTGTTGACGTTTGTTCCACGATCACCGAACATCAACCAGATAGAGAATATGTGGGCAGAGGTAACAAGGTCATTGCCATGTCTCCCTCCAAATGCGAGCGACCTTTGGACGAATATGGAAAACGTATGGTGGGAAATAAACCATCACGCTACACTGTCGACGACTTAATGAAATCAATTCCCCTACGCCCTCGAGAAATCTTACGTGATAATCGTGGGTCGGTTGGTTACTAAAAGTATACTCGTCCACAAAACCCATGTGGACAATTATCTGATAATCGGTCAAGCTTTGCTTTGTCGCAGCTCTTTAGCATACAGCAAGTCCATTTACTTTCAATCTCCTGCTTACAATTGTTGCAATGCAAGATAATTGAAAAATCTCATCCACTCGACGCTAACTGAAGAACTGACTGGTGCATGTGTTGTTCAACACACAGTAGTTGTCACCCTCACTCGGATCAATGGCTGTGTGTGTGTGTGTGTGTGTGTGTGTGTGTTTTCGTGTTCACGCACAATCTGAATCAGTACTATTAACATTAGAAATGGCTCTGAGCACTATGGGACTTAACATCCATGGTCATCAGTCCCCTAGAACTTAGAACTACTTAAACCTAACTAACCTAAGGACATCACACAACACCCAGTCATCACGAGGCAGAGAAAATCCCTGACCCCGCCGGGAATCGAACCCGGGAACCCGGGCGTGGGAAGCGAGAACGCTACCGCACGACCACGAGCTGCGGACTATTAACATTAGAGAGACAACCGACAATAAATACTGCATCAAATATGACTAAAGTATTTTAATGCGATGGGAAGTTACAAACTGAATTTTTACCCATACCACGTTCTGCGTATTACGTTAAGTAAAATGTATTAACTCCATAGTATCGTTAGCAGAGACAGTGCGCTCTTGTTGTAGAGGCTCGCGACAGGTACAGCGATTAGCAGTGCCCAATGCCGCCGCGATTTGTTTATGTTGGCTGAGCGTGGACACTGCAGCAGACGCTTCGCCCTAAACAGAAAGAAATCACCTTGTCTCTGACTGCAGTGAGCGGATATCACTGCCTGCGTGTTCTTATAGTAACCAACGTGAGACTCTACTCACAGGTGCCATGGAGCAATTGCAACGGGTATCATGTCATTAGTCATCAGAATATTAACCAGTGATGAAATGTCCACTCTATTTGAATCCCAAGAAAATAGGAACCTTCTCACAAAGGAATGTGATGTGATATCAAAATTTATCCAACATACAAAAATTAACTGCAAGGCTTTCATGTATGCAGTAATAGCACACAAGGAAATATTATGTCTTGGAAGCGTATATTTCATTTACTCTTCTCATATTAACGCCCTTGTTTTAATATGAAGTGACGAAATAAACACGAAAAACTAAAGTTCCTGTGAAGCATATAAGTCATTTCCTCTTCTCATATCACAACTTTTGTTTTAGTATGAAGTAAAAAAATAAACAGTTTAGAGTTCTGAAGCATAATACGACACCAGATTCTTATCGTAGGCGCTATCGGAAACGCCAAAAGCAGGGAGCTGTCCATTCTTTTGTCCAACAGTCTGTTTCCTTTCATGTATTACTGCCGCTAGGAGATTCTTATTTAAAGACTTGTGGGCATCAAGTTCTTCAGCAGAACAAGCCTTATGTTATTGTGCTAATTTCGGTATGGAAAAAATGCAACAAAGACGAGTTCCGCTAGAGCAGTGAGGATATTTGCACATGTGTGTATTCAGCAATGACTGCCAGCTGCCACAACACTTCACAGAATCCTTGCGGCAGGCAACACAACTGTGCGTGCACTTCAGACTTCATTCAGTGAGACGTCAGGAGATGGATGAAAACGTCAAATTAACGTCGCTTTCCGAGTCGTATTCGATCCAGAATGATGTGTTATTAAGGTAGTTGAGCGTTCTAGCAATTATACTTTTATGATTCCCATATGAGTATTTCGTTAGCCAAAAGAGCCCGTTAGTGTGAAACTATCGGGAACTGCATTATATCAAACTGCAAGAACTTGAGGCAATACGTGGACTCTTCTCTTCGCAGGGTGACCTATTACTGTTATTTAGCATTCTCTCCGTCCTAGTCGTAATGCAAATGGAACTTCAGAGGCGCTTTCCGCTATTCTTGACAAACATCAGCAACCTGTAATCACTGAGAGTCACAACTGCGTGATGATAATGGTTGAGGTTGTCAGTAGTTGTGGTGGTGTTATGCTGTCAAACTGCTTACAGTAACGTTAATGGTGGCGCACGTAATTTAGCGCTGACTACCTACTTGAGTAAAGATAGTGTTGTGGCGTCATCGCTTGTCTTTATTTGGCCTCAGCTTGAGTAATCCGATTCAACGAACATAGTACTCCAATCGTGGGCTCCTAATACAGTATGACTGCAGAGATTATCGTGCGGGTATTACATTAATTCTGCAATGAAATGCTTAACAACTCTTACCCTCAGCTATGCATGTGGATGACTCATTACACAGGTACTCCATGTTGAACTTGGTTAAGTGATCAGTTCGCCGCAATCCTGCTTGTACTGTTTGTAAATGCTCGTATACTTCAGAAATGGTTCAAATGGCTCTGAACACTATGGGACTTAACTTCTGAGGTTATCAGTCCGCTAGAACTTAGAACTACTTAAACCTAATTAACCTAAGGACATCAGACACATCCATGCCCGAGGCAGGATTCGAACCTGCGACCGTAGCGGTTCTGTAGCGCCTGGAACCGCTCGGCCACCCAGGCCTGCATACTTGTATACTGACCATTCGTTATTTGACTAAATATGAACTACAATCTAATTCGCATGTATATGACATGGGTTAGCGCCGGCACAAAGGTATGACTAAGGGTTGGATGCCGTTGAAGTCCTGTTACATTGATCTACATCTACATCTACATTTATACTCCGCGAGACACCCAACGGTGTGTGGCGGAGGGCACTTTACGTGCCACTGTCAGTACCTCCCTTTCCTGTTCCAGTCGCGTATGGTTCGCGGGAAGAACGAGTGTCTGAAAGCCTCCGTGCGCGCTCTAATCTCTCTAATTTTACATTCGTGATCTCCTCGGGAGGTATAAGTAGGGGGAAGCAACATATTCGATACCTCATCCAGAAACGCACCCTCTCGAAACCTGGCGAGCAAGCTACACCGCGATGCAGAGCGCCTCTCTTGCAGAGTCTTCCACTTGAGTTTGTTAAACATCTCCGTAACACTATCACGGTTACCAAATAACCCTGTGACGAAACGCGCCGGTCTTCTTTGGATCTTCTCTATCTCCTCCGTCAACCCGATCTGGTACGGATCCCACACTGATGAGCAGTACTCACTGCCTGCGTGTTCTTACAGTAACCAACGTGAGACTCTACTCACTGGTGCCATGGAGCAATTGCAAATGTTCGCAAATCACCTCTATTGCCTCAAAAAACAATTGCATCTTAAATATCGAAGGACCGACGTCCACACTGTCACAGCGCGTTGAAATACAGCAACGACGGCAGATGAAAATTTGCGACCGACTGGGCTTCGAATCCAGACCCCCTGCTTACTAGACAGACGTTCTGATCACTGGACTATTATTTTTTTTAATGATTGATAAGACTTTCAGCACCAGGTAGGCTGAGGCAAAGAGGGCAGAGGTCGAAGATCCGGTCCTGTCATGGTCCTTCAACAAGGTTTGGATGACATTTCGCTCCCAGTTGTTAGTGGCCATGCGCTTGGGTTGGCCATTAACCACAGTCGGAGTTGGAGACGCTTCAGTTACATCTAACCAGTGCGCATCTATTGCACTATTGTAAGAACCGAGATGCAGTATTTTTGTATTAAAATTTTGTAAATTTGTGGTAGGAACTTATGAGACCAAGCTGCTTAGGTCATCGGTCCCTAAGCTTGCACATTACTTAATCTAACTTAAAGTAACTTACTCTATGGACAACACACACACCCATGCCGGAGGGAGGATTCGAACCTCCGATGGTGGACACTATGATGACACAGCAGTCAACGTCTCTGCAGCACCTAACTACACACGCTCCTCGTCAGACGCGAATTCCCATTTTTGCCGCATACCACATGGTCGGTACCCCTTGGCCAATGTTCCACTAGCTTGCGTCCACACTGTATTCCCGCGAGGGTCGGACGATGTCGTGCGTCTAGCACTGAAAACTTTCGATGACCCGTGCAGACCCAAATAATTATACAGAATGTTTCAGGAGGAATAGTAAATATTCTAGGAGATGGTAGTATAGACAAATTGTTGAAATAATGACATATAACATGCGTCCAATTTTTATTGAACATACAGATAGCTGGGTTCAATGCATTTTCGTTTCGTATGTTACAGGACCCAGTTGTCTACACTTCCTTGAAAATGAGCTTCCAGCGTCATTGGAAGAGGTTTATTTGGCTACAAGAATGCGTATGTTCCTCCAGCATGACGGGGCTCCTGCACATTCTAGTCGTCAGGTGACACATTGTCGAAACCTAACATTTCCTGGAAGATGGATCATTATATATGGGCACTTTTCTTGGCCTTCAAGGTCCCTGGACCTTATCTCTTTCGATTTTTGCCTGCGGGGATGGTTAAAGGCGAAGTCTACAAAGAAAAAGTAAACCCAAGAGCCAATTTGATCGTTCGGATTTTGAATAGTGCAGCCCTCATAAAAGAACGCAAAGACGACCTACACGTGGTGTTATCAAGAGAAGTCAAATGTGCATTGAAGTTGGTGGGGGAATTTTTGAAAATCAACTTTGATTGTCCTCGTTGCCTTTGTTTTGAGTTTGTTAGCGTTACGTACTAACAGCTGTATCTCTGTACACAATAAAAATTGGACGCATTTATATGGAGTTTTTTTATGCAGTTCGTCTGTACTACCAACTGCTAAAATATCTAATATTCCTCCTGAAACGCTCTGTATATGGATACATGTGTGATGTCTGTTCTTTCGGACATGTCCGAAAGAAATGGTTCAAATGGCTCTGAGCACTATGGGACTCAACTGCTGAGGTCATTAGTCCCCTAGAACTTAGAACTAGTTAAACCTAACTAACCTAAGGACATCACAAACATCCATGCCCGAAGCAGGTTTTCGAACCTGTGACCGTAGCGGTCTTGCGGTTCCAGACTGCAGCGCCTTTAACCGCACGGCCACTTCGGCCGGCCATGTCCGAAAGAAAATGCTTCATGGCATTCTGCAACGACCTTCGATCTAGTTGCAGGGCCTGATACAGATTTCAGAGCTGCTTGGCTGTCTGAATAAAAGTAGATGCTACGATTTTCGTAGGGTCTATTCTAATTCTCCTCCGTGCACATGCTGGTAGAAGATACCGTGTAATACTGTGGCCATCTTCCCTAAGGAGATTCTAGGCAGTACACCAGACTCGGTACTTTCATCTGTTTTCGACCTGTCAGTAAACCACTATATTATGTCTCCTGAACGGTGTAGTGGTTCGTTCATCCACTGCTCCCTGCTTCCAACTGTTACATGGCAAGGTTTATTGAAACAGCTAGAAGTTATTGTATAGTTAGTCGGCATTTCCCCAGCCATCGCCATACTGATTTGGGATTCCGTATATTCTAACTATATCCAGTTATTTACAATTTTTAGCCTTTATGTCCCTGCTGCGGCCTCCATTTTAAGCCACAGGTGTAAGACGGGCATGTCTAGCCTAATATCCATCCCAAGAGTGGATGTCCTGCTAATTCTGTCTGTTTGTGAAAGCAGGCCAGTCTCTGCACTTTGCCAGACTCCCTAGCAGCCACCTTCTATTCGACGTTGTTCATATTATATGACAAATTGTCATTGGTACTGAGTTTAGTCCCCAGTTTACCCTACAGCAGCTTCTAGTGCTTATAAGATTATCTTTCGCAGTGGAATATATTCTTTATGTGAGGTGTTCATAATAGTTTTCCATCCAGGGCTACCTCTAGATACACTACAACCCCCTCTAAAGTTTCATCGAGAAACATAATTTTTCAGTATAAGTGCTGGTCATGCTTCCCCATAAATAATACTACACCAATTTTCGTGCGGCTTCTCTTTAAATACTTTTTCACAATGTTCAGTGCACATAGGTTTAACAATACTATAAAATTTTCTAAGTCTTACTGTGAATAAATCGTCTACTTATTCTTTTCAAGAGTAGTCTCTCGCATTCAGCTCATCTATAAGTTCATTCACCACTAGGTTCTTCATCTCTAACCATTACTCGAAGGTCGTATTACTAGAACCCCCTCGACATCCAGGAAGATACAGAGAGCATCCAGAAAGGGTGGTGCTTTTTCCACCTTCCCGACAAGTTGGTGAAGTGTTACATGATTTGCTTCGTAAGTATTATGAAAATGTGGCAGTTCATAGATAAAATTACGTATTCACAACAACAAAAAAGTATGTCGGCAGAAAATAAAAGTGGCATTATGAATTTGGCAGTACCGTAAGGTTTTTCGCTTTGACACTAAGGGTTACTAAAAGTAGCAAGATGAATTTTGCTAGAGCGTTGTCTTACCATTCCCTCATTGAATTTGTATCTGCCTGCTTGTAGTTCTGCAACAAAAGAATTAAAAATCTTGCATTCAGCGAGTCTCGAAAAGCGAACAAGGGCAGCGTGCACCTGACAGTCAAGCACTTTACCTAGGAGCTAGCGAACAGGTAGGGGTCTTTGACGTACTTACTGGCTCAGTAGCAGCTATGGCAAATAAATCGCAACATAAGAGACGAGAGTAGAAAGCATTAACTGATATCCTTATGTCACGTCTCAAGAGAAAATCACTTACAGTATTCAATTGAAATGACACGATAATATCAAGTGAATTTAGCAGGATAGTTCTGTGCCATCAAGGAAGTAACTCGTCGGTCACAGAGTTGCCAAACATATTCTGCGCTGTTGCCAAGTTTCAGTTATAGTGCCAGGAAGGATACCAGCTGATGTGTTCTGTGAGTGACCTCGGAAGTGACTATAGCTTCGTTTCGAAGTTGCGGGTGGCAAGGGCCGCAAGATCCTCATTATATGTCAATGAGTCTTATTCGCATTTCTGTAACTAGGTTTATGGGCTATAGTGCAATTACTTGTAATACATCGATGCACTGAAAGCAAACTAAATGTCATAAATTAATAACTGCGGCAATTATTTGTGTTTTACTGACTTAATCGGACAGAAACCTTGAAAGCGTATTCCCCAGACGCGATTCACAGATTTGGAACTTCTCCAGTGGTTGAGTTGGCAATGTATATTTGCTGTACAATATTGTTATTGAGATCACTGTCATTGGCACATCCACGAGAAGACAGGCATGGCCTAGCTTATTGTTGTCAGCTTTCCTGACAGATATTCTGCCTTTGTTCGAAACGTGAAGACTTAGGGTGAATTCGAACATTCCATATGCGAAAATTTGATGTTTCTATGCTTCCAGCTCTAACATTGAAATAACAGTTACAATAAGCGGCATAAAAGCGCCAGTGAATCAACAGTTAATAATGCAATCATAATTAGTGGAATCTGATAAATTCCATCTGTCATCTGATAATTTTAAAAATTACTTTTTCATCTTCACAGCACCACAGTGTGAACTCAAGGGTTTCATAGGATACCTATACTTAATTTCGTTGTGATCGTTTTCAATGACAGTACGGGAGGAACAAAACCATCTGACTTGAAACATACTTTTCCAGCGGAGTCTTTTCCAGTGAGGTATCAAGAATGTGAGCAATCACTCATTGCTATAGTATAGCCTATGGCAGAAAGAAGCAGGTTTCCGACAAAGTAAACGATTAGAGACACTGTCGCTGTCACTTATTAAACAGGAATTGTTCAGAAAATTACTGGTACTATCACTGAGTTGCCAAACGTTTTCCGAATAGCACTTATGATATAAATGTGTGTGTGTGTGTGTGTGTGTGTCTGTTCTTAGGACATTTCCGAAAGAACAGACACTACGAATCGAAATAGACAGACTTTTTAATCAATTAAAGATTGAAGGACAGATGTCCAGGCTGTCATGGGCATTAAAATAGAACAACAGCGTCAGATGAAAATTTGTACCTGACCAGATTCGAATCTGGATTTACAAAATTTTAATACCAAAATACTGCATCTCGGTGCAATAGGTGCGCACTGGTTAGATGTAACTGAAGAAAGACACCAACTCGGATTGTAGTTAAGGGCGAATCCCAAGCTCATGGCCACGAACAATTGGGAGCGGAAGCTGAATGTCATCAGAACCTTGTTGAAGGAGCATGACATGCGATCGTTAGACCGACTGCACAAAGTTCAGATTATAAATACATACATACTTAGAAAAAATATATTACATCGGAGCAGTCTTACCGATACTGCAGGTCACTGCACATAAAAATATAAGCTGTAGCCTCTTGGTATGTGTGGAAACAAAATATCATCAAAGTATCCTTCGACACGTCGACTTTGCAGAGGCAAAACGGAGGACTTGGAATTAAAGACGTGCTTTTAAACTTCTGTTCCTCCCGTTAGATCCTGCAGATAGGAACGCTCCTGTTAATGTAACTCGCCAGCCTAGATTACGTCCGAAAGTACTATGGCGATTGGAGCTGTACAAGACTTTCACGAGCACAAACCAACACTAGAACCGTTTATGATTATATTACCAGACATCGTCTTCACAAACCAATTCCGGTAACTTAACCTACAAAAAACTGGAGGAACGTCTGGAAAAATATCAAAAATAAAATTATACCGACTAGAGTAAGTGCCGTATGGTGCGACTTTGTAAACGAAACCATACCCACAGCGGAACGATTATGGAAAATCAAATTGAGACCATCTCCATTCGGCGACAAATGACGGCTTGTAGAAACTGTAGCGCACATATTCTCATGTGAAAATAGAATCAGAATTTGGAACTGGACTAGGAAGAAATTAGCACTGTCAATAGAACCGCAGAAAGTCAAATACCGATAACTGAAACCTTACAACCCTACTGGAAATGTTACCCGTCCGCAAAGAATAACAGTTATTCGTGGCTTCTGGGACAGTTTGTGTTTACGTCATAAACAAAACTTAGAACTTAGTAGAGTACGTGTTCTATATTACAGTAGAACATTTTAAGCTGAAGAAGAATAACAAATATAAGGAATGGTTTTAAATTTTTTTTATCTATTGCTTTATGTGGGCTACGAAGAGGTGAACAGTCTTTTTGATTAGAAGCAGAATACTATTCTCTCACTTTTTTTTAATTCCTGGAATATTTTTTTACGTTGGTTCTAAAATCAGAACTGTTCTAATTTGGCAAAACCCCTCCGGCTACGAAATTTTTTTCATTTGTGGAAAAATATAAGGCTTCCTTACAAACCTCATATGCATCCAGTGCAAAATAAATCGTGAATATATTTTTGAATGAATGTATGTTATGTATTTTTCCGTCACCCTTTTCACTGTTATAAGTTATGTTCTACAAGGAACGCACGCCAGTGGAGGCGGCAATCTGTAATTTATTTTACCTTAATTACTACTTCAACTTTTTCCACAATTTAAAGGTAGATATGGGTGCAAACATAGAATACATGGGAATAATGCAGCTGCTCAGTGACAAGTATGGGGGAGGCATTGAGGCCAGACCTCGGATCTTCGACCCCTGCCCTCTTTGCCTCCGCCTACCTGGTGCTGAAAGTCTTCTCATTTATTTTTTTTTTTTAACAATAGTGCAGTGATCAGCATGTCTGTCTAGTAAGCAGGAGGTCCAGGTTCGAAGCCCAGTCGGTCACAAATATTCATCTGCCGTCTTAGCTGTATTTCAGCGCGCTGTGAGAGTGTGGACGTCGGTCCTTCGTTACTTAAGATGCCATTGTTTCTTGAGGCAATAGAGGTGATTTGCGAACATTTGTCTTGCCATCAATGTAACAGGACTTCAACGGCATCCAACCCTTAGTCATACCTTTGTGCCGGCACTAACCGATGTCATATACATGCGAATTAGATTGTAGTTCATATTTAGTCAAATAACGAATGGTCAATATACAAGTATGCAGGCCGTGGTGGCCGAGCGGTTCCAGGCGCTACAGTCTGGATCCGCGCGACCGCTATGGTCGCAGGTTCGAATCCTGCCTCGGGCATGGATGTGTCTGATGTCCTTAGGTTAGTTAGGTTTAAGTAGTTCTAAGTTCTAGCGGACTGATAACCTCAGAAGTTAAGTCCCATAGTGCTCACAGCCATTTGAACAATATCTGAAGTATACGAGTATTTACAAACAGTACAAGCAGGATTGCAGCGAACTGATCACTTAACCAAGTTCAACATGGAGTACCTGCGTAATGAGTCATTCCAGCTGCATAGCTGAGGGTAAGATTTGTTAAGCATTTCATTCCAGAATTAATGTAATACCCGCACGATAATCCCTGCAGTCAAACTGTATTAGGAGCCCACGATTGGAGTACTTTGTTCGTTGAATCGGATTACTCAAGCTGAGGCCAAATAAAGACAAGCGATGACGCCACAACACTATCTTTACTCAAGTAGGTAGTCAACGCTAAATTACGTGCGCCACCATTAACGTTACTGTAAGCAGTTTGACAGCATAACACCACCACAACTACTGACAACCTCAACCATTATCATCACGCAGTTGTGACTCTCAGTGATTACAGGTTGCTGATGTTTGTCAAGAATAGCGGAAAGCGCCTCTGAAGCTCCATTTGCATTACGACTAGGACGAGAGAATGCTAAATAACAGTAATAGGTCACCCTGCGAAGAGAAGAGACCACGTATTGCCTCAAGTTCTTGCAGTTTGATATAATGCAGTTCCCGATAGTTTCACACTAACGGGTTCTTTTGGCTATCGAAATACTCATATGGGAATCATAAAAGTATAATTGTTAGAACGCTTAACTACCTTAATAACACATCATTCTGGATCAAGTACGACTCGGAAAGTGACGTTAATTTGACGTTTTCATCTATCTCCTGACGCCTCACTGAATGAAGTCTGAAGTGCACGCACAGTTGTGTTGCCTGCCGCAAGGATTCTGTGAAGTGTTGTGGCAGCTGGCAGTCATTGCTGAATACACACATGTGCAAATATCCTCACTGCTCTAGCGGAACTCGTCTTTGTTGCATTTTTTCCATACCGTAATTAGCACTATAACATAGGCTTGTTCTGCTGAAGAACTTGATGCCCACAAGTCTTTAAATAAGAATCTCCTAGCGGCAGTAATACATGAAAGGAAACAGACTGTTGGACAAAAGAATGGACAGCTCCCTGCTTTTGGCGTTTCCGATAGCGCCTACGATAAGAATCTGGTGTCGTATTATGCTTCAGAACTCTAAACTGTTTATTTTTTTACTTCATACTAAAACAAAAGTTGTGATATGAGAAGAGGAAATGACTTATATGCTTCACAGGAACTTTAGATTTTCGTGTTTATTTCGTCACTTCATATTAAAACAAGGGCGTTAATATGAGAAGAGTAAATGAAATATACGCTTCCAAGACATAATATTTCCTTGTGTGCTATTACTGCATACATGAAAGCCTTGCAGTTAATTTTTGTATGTTGGATAAATTTTGATATCACATCACATTCCTTTGTGAGAAGGTTCCTATTTTCTTGGGATTCAAATAGAGCGGACATTTCATCACTGGTTAATATTCTGATGACTAATGACATTATACCCCTTGCAATTGCTCCATGGCACCTGTGAGTAGAGTCTCACGTTGGTTACTATAAGAACACGCAGGCAATGATATCCGCTCACTGCAGTCAGAGCCAAGGTGATTTCTTTCCGTTTAGGGCGAAGCGTCTGCTGCAGTGTCCACGCTCAGCCAACATAAACAAATCGCGGCGGCATTGGGCACTGCTAATCGCTGCACTTGTCGCGAGCCTCTACAACAAGAGCGCACTGTCTCTGCTAACGATACTATGGAGTTACCACATCTTACTTAACGTAATACGCAGAACGTGGGATGGGTAAAAATTCAGTTTGTAACTACCCATCGCATTAAATACTTTAGTTATTTGATGCAATATTTATTGTCGGTTGTCTCTCTAATGTTAATAGTACTGATTCAGATTGTGCGTGAACACGAAAACACACACACACACACACACACACACACACACACACACACACACAGTCATTGATCCGAGTGAGGGTGACAACTACTGTGTGTTGAACAACACATGCACCAGTCAGTTCCTCAGTTAGCGTCGAGTGAGATTTTTCAATTACCTTGCATTGCAACAATTGTAAGCAGGAGATTGAAAGTAAATGGACTTGCTGTATGCTAAAGAGCTGCGACAAAGCAAAGCTTGACCGATTATCAGATAATTGTCCACATGGGTTTTGTGGACGAGTATACTTTTAGTAACCAACCGACCCACGATCATTACGTAAGATTTCTCGAGGGCGTAGGGGAATTGATTTCATTAAGTCGTCGACAGTGTAGCGTGATGGTTTATTTCCCACCATACGTTTTCCATATTCGTCCAAAGGTCGCTCGCATTTGTAGGGACACATGGCAATGACCTTGTTACCTCTGCCCACATATTCTCTATCTGGTTGATGTTCGGTGATCGTGGAACAAACGTCAACAGCTTTATCCTCTCTTGGCCCTGAAACCAATCTCGCACTACTCTGCTATGATGGATGGGCCTCTGCTCCTGTAAATAATCTGTTATCTCGTTAGTTCATATATTTTTATTTAAATAATGTATTTGTAATAAGCACATTGGATTATTATTTTCCACAGTGTTTAAGACTTCATTCCCTGTCATAGATAAGTGATCTGGATTCAACAGTCCGATTAAGGATGTGGTTCACCCAGTCAATCATATGATGAGAGTCGTAGTCAAAAAAAATGTTCAAAATCTCATGGGACTTAACTGCCAAGGTCATTAGTCCTTAAGCTTACACACTACTTAACCTAAATTATCCTAAGGACAAACACACACACCCATGCCCGAAGGAGGACTCGAACCTCCACCGAGACCTGCCGCAGAGTCGTAGACGGATATCCAAATTAAGACTGACTGGCTGAATCCGATTAGGACGATGAATTACAGAAATCGGATAATTTAAACGTCTGTATTGCAACAATGCTGCGCACATAAATTCCTATGATGGAGTAACAGCTAGCAACTGTCTAAGAAAAAGTGAGAAATATGTCGACTAGCACAATGTAACGTAATTATAACCCATATTTATCTGATGGAAATATTGAATGGAACAATACACATCTATTTCAGTGTTTACTCCATATCAGATTTGCTGATGACATAATGACAATAATAATAATAATCCCGTGTGGCCGATAGGGGAAACCCTCCCCCATATGGGTGGTGCCGAGGAAATCAAATACTTGGGGTGAACCAAATACTAACACAATCCTGAACGGTTACTCAATCCGTTGAACCCAAAATCCAGACACATCTGAGTGAAAATCACCGCTGCTCTGGTCACCGTCTGTTATCTCAATGAGCTTGGCTGAAAATATTTGCTTCCAAAGGCTTCAACACCCTCTGGTCCTGTCTGGTCCCGGTAGCACCCAGTCCAAACCAATGAACCACAAGAAAACATGAACTATGCAAGCAAAGGTAACTTTACCCCAGGTGGCACACAACCTGGCCACCGATAGGCGGCAGTTGGATTTTCGCACTCTGGGGAGTCCAGGTTAGCACGGCAGAGAATATCGAAGAACTCTGGTAAATTTCCCTACAATCAGAAAACATTCATTTGAAAACTAAACATCGATACATTGATCCAAACAAGAAACCTAAATAATCTCACAAAAGAAATCGTCCGCCAAAAAATTCTCATGCTTGCTCTTCAAGAACCACGATTAATTGACAATTAAAACTTGCATTACGGAAACCATGGCATCTTCAAGAGCAAAAAACAAAAGGTAGCGAAAGGCGCATCAATCTTCGGCATTGCATTTCTCGAACACAGATCTATCAACAATTCTGTCGAAGAAATCACACCCATCAACAATCGAGTTATGACTATGCTCATTCAGAGCCCCTATAAAAAATATACACTCATAAATGCACATGCACCCACCAACATCGAAAATAAGGAAAACACCAAAAAAGTCGAAAAATTGTGGAACACACTCGAAAATACTATGAGCAAAATTCACCAAGATGACGTGAAAATATTAATGGGAGACTTCAACTTTCTATTTGGGACAGAAAAAACCTGTAGAAAAGTCATTGGTACTAATTCAACACACCGAAACGCTTAGACCAACGGAACACGTCTGACATTTGCCAACAATTCAACCACAAAAGAATGTCTTCCCACTTTAGGAAGTAGCCTGTTCCCAAGAAACATGTTTGGCTACCAGGTGCAAGCTGCTTTCGTAGTTGTGTTGGTCGATTTTCTTACGCTGAGACCGAAAGGTGTCTCAGTTGTTTGCAACAAATTCCAGCTGTGTTGCACACAGCCCATGGGGCAGAATTCGTAGCCCAAAACACACTTTTGGAGCTATCAGTTGTAAAATATTATGTTCACACTACTCTTTGCTCGAGGTTATGTCTTTTGGAGGGGCTCAACCTTTCATTTCTTCTTAGGAAGTTAACGATAAAGGCATCATAACACGTCACCAGTAACAGTACTGCTTACGAATGCTCAATGAGCGACCTGATGACGTTCAATAATAGTCACTCCGTTGATTTTTGTTGTTTCGAATTAGAGCATGCAGTACTCCTACACCAGACTTCTGAACTTTGCCTGTTGAATGCAAATGTCGCATGATGGTAAAATGGTAATATATCACATATATCAGTAGTCGAGACTTCCATAATGTGAAAAATCATTCATGCCAGAACGATCTTTGTTGGAACAAGAATGTCTTTTTCTGGCGTATTTTTCCCAAAAGCACTCGCTCCACACACAATTCGAATCTTTCTAGCTGCCTCCTCTGCATTCACCCCTCTGTTATACCAAAGGTAAACGTTGTGTTGCAGATGTTACACCTATTTCCACTTGCGACTCAATTTTACAATGCTTAACTGTAGTTCATGATTTTCGAGTATGCAAAATCCAATGCTTAACTGCAAGATGATAACTAGAACTTCAAATTCGAAAATGACAGTTGATACATACACTGACAGCGTGGGGCCGCGTTCACCTGGGCGGCGCCGGACTTTAGGCGGCGGGTGGCGTCTGGCCGGTGGTCGGTAGCCGCTGCAGCGCGACGAAACGCTCGAGCGTAAGCTGTTATGATCGCGGCGCAGCCATGAACTGTCCCGCGGAATTGTTTCTGGAATATTGGGTATTGCTGGTGGGTAGAATGTTAAGCGAATTATCTTCGATGTTCAGTCAGACTCATAACTTGAGACCGACTGTGGTAAAAAAAAAAAAAAAGTAATACAGTTGGACGCGAACAGGCGACTATAAGTTTAGAACGCACGACGCTTGCCACTAGACCAAGGGGCTCACATAGTCCGACTACGTCTCGGAAGTAGACAACACATCCTCCTAACACTTCCGCATCTTACAGTGTTGCCAGATTGCGCATATGGCCGGACTGAGAGTTGTCAGGGGCGGTCAGTTTTATTGGCCACCTTAAGTGAATGACTCGGACTTAGTCTCTGTGGCGGCCGGCCGGCGGTCAGTTTTATTGTCTAAGACTGTACCTGGCGTGCCAATGCCCGAGGGCTTCTCCGCGGTCATTTCCGGTGCGGTTCTCCTCTTGCTACCTCCGACGGTCGTTCGCTGCAGCACTGGAAGCCAGGATTCGTTTACGGTGAGGCTTTCCTCTTTCTTTCTAAAACTGTTCGCATATGTTTGTATTTCTACGGCTTCTCTAAACAAGCGCGTTTGGTAGCGCTTCGCTACAGCCAGAACTTCCGTGTCGGCGAATTTTATTACGTGGTCGGTCTCACTCAGTGCGTGCTCTGCCACGGCCGATTTCTCCACCTGCCCCAACCTGCAGTGCCGCTTATGTTCTTTGATCCTGGTGTTGATTGTTCGTCCAGTCATTCCGACATAAACTTTTATGCATGTGCATGGTATGCGGTATATTTCCGACTTTGCAAGTGGGTCCCTTTTCTCCTTTGCCGTTCTAAGACACTCTTTGATCTTCCTTGTCAGTTTGAAAATCGTCTTTACGCCCTGTTTGCGCAATATACGGCCGATTCTGTCCGTCACTCTGGGAATGTATGGCAAAAGGCCATACCTGACATTTCTTTTTCTGATTTCTTACTTCGCCGAGTGTTTGGCTCTGTTACACTTCTAATATAATTTCTGGAGTCCCCATTGCTCCTCAGAACACTTTCCAGGTGTTGCAGTTCGCGCCTGAGGTACTGCGGCTCACATATTCGTCCTGCTCGCGTTACGAGTGTATTAATCATGCCTCGTTTCTGGCACGGGTGGTGGTTTGATAGTTTGTGTAGGTATCGGTCCGTGTGTGTCGGCTTTCGATAAACACTGTGTCCCAGGTTTTCGCCATCCCTTGTGACCAGCACATCTAGAAATGGCAGTTTTTTATCCTTTTCTACTTCCATGGTAAATTTTATGTTAGCATAGAGGCGTTGAAAATGTTCTCTGTACGTTCTTCCACTAACAGTTCCCTCACCATTGGTCTTACCTAGCATTTTAAGAGCCACAGCCGCAGATTTCTTAATGTTAAAACAGAAAATTAAAACTTCCCGCAAATGGCGAGAAATTGATACGTAAGTTGACGTCCTTAATCGAGAATAACCTTATGATGCAATCACAAATAGACTAATAT
Organism: Schistocerca serialis cubense; assembly: GCF_023864345.2. Taxonomy (NCBI): domain Eukaryota; kingdom Metazoa; phylum Arthropoda; class Insecta; order Orthoptera; family Acrididae; genus Schistocerca; species Schistocerca serialis. The sequence continues at coordinate 139,181,270 of NC_064641.1, forward strand.
TTTCATAGCATTATGTTTATGGATGCCTAAGCTCATTATATTAGACATATGACCTACCACCTGAACCCCTCTTGCCACTACTGCCGTCTATTTCTAAACGGCGGAAGCAAAGTTGTAGACCTAATAAACGTGCTACAGTATTTTCGATGTATTAACATTCTGTTAATTATACATCTTTGCCAGAACCTGTGCCACCTCACTGAGCTTTAATTACTGCATGGAAACTCCAGATTTGCGCTTCGATGAGGAAAGAACATAAAACACAGCAATTTCTGTAGTGGGCATGATGTAAGTCCTGTATGTGTCAACACACATTGTTTCAAGCGAATGTTTATCCTTTGATCAAATGAAAGCTTATTTATGGCTCTTGTGAGTCTATGGGTCATTACCGTCTGTAACAAAGTATTGCTCCTTCTGTGACTTGTGCTTCTGTAATTACTAAACTGGGAATTGACCTACAATTAAATCTTCCAGAAAAACAAAGGCACAGTACTGACTGGAATCCTGAGGGCAAAGAGGAGAATGGGCATTATTGTCAACAGCAAGCACCATTGATAGAATAAATTTGTTTCGAAAAGAAACACAAGCGTACCACGGGCATTAGCAATATCTACATCTACATATATACTCCGCTAGCCACCAAGCGGTGTGTGGAGGAGGGCACAATTCGCACCAAAATCATATTTCCCCCCCCCCCCCCCTCTGTTCCACTCGCGTATCGCACGAGGAAAAACGACTGCCTTGCGGCGCGGTACGTTACCTTTTACCGCCCTGCCAGTGTCCAGCAATGTTCATTTGTCTAGCTAAAAGCTGTAGTAGAAAATACTAGACGACTGCTGTCTATTGCAGGTCGCAACATACATAGAATTGTCCGGTAAACGGGATGTGGCTAGCTACTGAAATAAAGGTTTTAACTTGGCAATGTAAATTTTCAGGTGTATTTTTACGATAAAGATCACAGTTAATACTGCCAAGTCCGTACTAAGTGGCAACACAATGTAAATCTCCCACGCACACCACAATCACACACGTAGCCGGTTTATGGTATTATACCCGTTAGCGAAGTTAGAGTTCACCGGATCGTCTAGTTATGAGAATGCTCGCTCATATGTTGTGCACTCTGCTCCACACGTAACACCTGTTCCAGTCTTAGATCGCACAACACCCCACGCGGTTTTTACTAACAGTCAAAAGCAATAATTTTGATATCCCGTCCGAAATTCCACACGACTTCCACTATACCGTTCACTTAAATACACTTTGTACTACTTCGCAAACTCCTAATTAGCATTTTTCCGCGATTTTACAATACTTTAGTCGCAGCTGCTTTCAATGAGATGTTACTAGTTCGAACCCTCAGCCCTGACCCCCCTAGATCACACCAAGGGCTTTGTTCCCAGCATAGATTGGCGCGAGCCTGCATTTTTCTGATTGGCTGATATCACAAACAGCAAATCAGGTTGCAGCAGCAAATCAGGTTGCAGTATTATCCCGTTCTAACCCGCGCTTTACTTCAATGACCAATTATAGTAAAACATTTCTTTGTATGACAATTGCTAAATAAATAAATTTAGAAAAGTATCAAATACAAAATTACTCCTTCTGAAATTACCGATTAATTTGTGTTCTACTCACTATTTATTAGTACCATAAACTGACTGCACATCTAATTGTAGTAAATCCCCTGTATAGTTTAATTGCTACTTCGTGAATAAACAAAACAATTTTCATTTACTTCTGTTCTTCTTCACTCATACAACACTCACACTGCTAATTACTACACATATAAAACAATTATAATCATGCAAATAAATTAAATATTAATCAAACATAACTTTACAACATGGTTTTGACTAAGACTGCTAGCACTGTCCGTCAACTGTTGACCTCTGCCGCCTACTAGTACAACTACGTGCAGCTCTGTAACTCAGGTCCATGTCAGCTGGCGACATCTGTCGATGACTCATGCCTATATCGTCCTAACAAGTGACAGGAGCGATGCAAAGGCGCTACGCCTCAGTCTGAACGCCTCAGTACGAGCTCTTATTTCCCTTATCTTTGAATGGTGATCATTGCGCGATTTGAAAGTTGGTGGTAATAATATATGCTCCACATCCTCGGTGAAGATCGGATTTCGGAATTTAGTGAGCAGCCCCTTCTGTTTAGCCAGCCGTCTATCTTCTAGTGTCTCCCACCTCAAACTTTCTATGAGATTTGTAACGCTCTCACGATGGCTAAATATACCAGTCACGAATCTTGCCGCTCTTCTTTGGACCTTCTCAATTTCTTGAATCAGACCCAACTGGTAAGGGTCCCATACAGACGAACAATACTCCAAGACTGGACGAACTAACGTATTGTAAGCTATTTCCTTTGTTGAAGGACTGCATCGCTTCAGGATTCTACCAATAAACAGCAGTCTACAGTTCGCCTTACCCGTTACTTGTGTAATTTGATCATTCCATTTGAGATCATTTCAAATAGTCACACCCAGACACTTGACGGACGGTACCGCTTCCAAAGACTGGGAATTTATTTCGTATTCGTACATTAATGGGGATTTTCGCCTTGTTATACGCAGTAGGCTACACAATATTGAGAGACAATTGCCAGTCATTACACCACGCATTTATTTTCTGCAAATCCTTATTGATTTGTTCACAACTTTCATGTGATGCTACTTTCCTGCAGACTACAGCATCATCGGCAAACAGCCTCAGGCCGCTGTCAATACCATTAACAAGATCTTTTATATAAATCGTAAAAAGCGGAGTACCTATTAGGCTGCCCTGGGGCAAACATGAAGTTACGCTTGTTTCTGTTGAAGTCACCCCGTTCAGAAAGACATACTGCTCCCTGTCTGTTAGAAAACTATCTATCCAACCGAAGAATTACTAGTTATAGCAACTGCATTTATAGGATATGTTTTACCTTGACGTCAAATATCATTCTGAGGTGCGATTTATTATCAGTAATTCCATACTTGGGAACATATCAGGGATTGCATACAGGATTTGTATCAATTGGATTACGATGATGGATAATTCTATTTATTGCATCGGAAGTATTATTCTTTGTATCCTTCTTTTGGGCCTCATATGTCATCGGATAGACCATAAGCGCGCACTTTTTGTAGCAGGCGATAGTGCGGAACTAAGTCGAACGCCTTTCGAAAGTCGAGAAATATGACATCAACCTGGGAGCCGGTATCTAGAGCCTGTTGTGTATCATGCACAAAGAGGGCCAGCTGTGTCTCGTATGACCGTTGTTTGCTAAAACTGTGCTGGTTCCTGCAGATACAGGGTGTTGCAAAAATGACCGGTATATTTGAAACGGCAATAAAAACTAAACGAGCAGCGATAGAATTACACCGTTTGTTGAAATATGCTTGGGACAACAGTACATTTTCAGGCGGACAAACTTTCGAAATTACAGTAGTTACAATTTTCAACAACAGATGGCGCTGCAAGTGATGTGAAAGATATAGAAGACAACGCAGTCTGTGGGTGCGCCATTCTGTACGTCGTCTTTCTGCTGTAAGCGTGTGCTGTTCACAACGTGCAAGTGTGCTGTAGACAACATGGTTTATTCCTTAGAACAGAGGATTTTTCTGGTGTTGGAATTCCACCGCCTAGAACACAGTGTTGTTGCAACAAGACGAAGTTTTCAACGGAGGTTTAATGTAACCAAAGGACCGAAAAGCGATACAATAAAGGATCTGTTTGAAAAATTTCAACGGACTGGGAACGTGACGGATGAACGTGCTGGAAAGGTAGGGCGTCCGCGTACGGCAACCACAGAGGGCAATGCGCAGCTAGTGCAGCAGGTGATCCAACAGCGGCCTCGGGTTTCCGTTCGCCGTGTTGCAGCTGCGGTCCAAATGACGCCAACGTCCACGTATCGTCTCATGCGCCAGAGTTTACACCTCTATCCATACAAAATTCAAACGCGGCAACCCCTCAGTGCCGCTACCATTGCTGAACGAGAGACATTCGCTAACGATATAGTGCACAGGATTGATGACGGCGATATGCACGTGGGCAGCATTTGGTTTACTGACGAAGCTTATTTTTACCTGGACGGCTTCGTCAATAAACAGAACTGGCGCATATGGGAAACCGAAAAGCCCCATGTTGCAGTCCCATCGTCCCTGCATCCTCAAAAAGTACGGTCTGGGCCGCCATTTCTTCCAAAGGAATCATTGGCCCATTTTTCAGATCCGAAACGATTACTGCATCGCGCTATCTGGACATTCTTCGTGAATTTGTGGCGGTACAAACTGCCTTAGACGACACTGCGAACACCTCGTGGTTTATGCAAGATGGTGCCCGGCCACATCGCACGGCCGACGCCTTTAATTTCCTGAATGAATATTTCGATGATCGTGTGATTGCTTTGGGCTATCCGAAACATACAGGAGGCGGCGTGGATTGGCCTCCCTATTCGCCAGACATGAACCCCTGTGACTTCTTTCTGTGGGGACACTTGAAAGACCAGGTGTACCGCCAGAATCCAGAAACAATTGAACAGCTGAAGCAGTACATCTCATCTGCATGTGAAGCCATTCCGCCAGACACGTTGTCAAAGGTTTCGGGTAATTTCATTCAGAGACTACGCCATATTATTGCTACGCATGGTGGATATGTGGAAAATATCGTACTATAGAGTTTCCCAGACCGCAGCGCCGTCTGTTGTTGAAAATTGTAACTACTGTAATTTCGAAAGTTTGTCTGCCTGAAAATGTACTGTTGTCCCAAGCATATTGCAACAAACGGTGTATTTCTATCGCTGCTCGTTTAGTTTTTATTGCCGTTTCAAATATACCGGTCATTTTTGAAACACCCTGTATTTTCAGTGCTGTTCAAGGATGAATGGCAGTAAGAAATCAGACGAAACACAATTACTCTTTATCGACCTCAAGGTCTTTATACCAAAATACTCAGAAAATATCCCTGTAGAGCTTCTGAACCTTTATTGCTGTATTTCAGGTTCACCCTGTGCTGATTAGACATTGTGTAATACGGCAGGGTTGGATGAATGAGGTCAGTTGGTGAACAAAATCCTGCACCGGAAACATTTTTCCAATTACGGACGGCTATACAGGCAGCATTCTTCAGTAATACAGCAGGTTTTTTCCAACGACTTGTTAAGTCCATGCCACGTCGGGTTGCTGCATTACGCCGGTCAAAAGGAAGTCCGACACGATGTTAGGAAGTGGCCCATGACTTTTGTCGCCTCAGTGTGTAAGTGTAGAACAGATGCGATTTGAATCCACACAAATAGCATCAACGGCAATTGAGATATACACTCCTGGAAATTGAAATAAGAACACCGTGAATTCATTGTCCCAGGAAGGGGAAACTTTATTGACACATTCCTGGGGTCAGATACATCACATGATCACACTGACAGAACCACAGGCACATAGACACAGGCAACAGAGCATGCACAATGTCGGCACTAGTACAGTGTATATCCACCCTTCGGAGCAATGCAGGCTGCTATTCTCCCATGGAGACGATCGTAGAGATGTTGGATGTAGTCCTGTGGAACGGCTTGCCATGCCATTTCCACCTGGCGCCTCAGTCGGACCAGCGTTCGTGCTGGACGTGCAGACCGCGTGAGACGACGCTTCATCCAGTCCCAAACATGCTGAATGGGGGACAGATCCGGAGATCTTGCTGGCCAGGGTAGTTGACTTACACCTTCTAGAGCACGTTGGGTGGCACGGGATACATGCGGACGTGCATTGTCCTGTTGGAACAGCAAGTTCCCTTGCCGGTCTAGGAATGGTAGAACGATGGGTTCGATGACGGTTTGGATGTACCGTGCACTATTCAGTGTCCCCTCGACGATCACCAGTGGTATACGGCCAGTGTAGGATGTCGCTCCCCACACCATGATGCCGGGTGTTGGCCCTGTGTGTCTCGGTCGTATGCAGTCCTGATTGTGGCGCTCAACTGCACGGCGCCAAACACGCATACGACCATCATTGGCACCAAGGCAGAAGCGACTCTCATCGCTGAAGACGACACGTCTCCATTCGTCCCTCCATTCACGCCTGTCGCGACACCACTGGAGGCTGGCTGCACGATGTTGGGGCGTGAGCGGAAGACGGCCTAACGGTGTGCGGGACCGTAGCCCAGCTTCATGGAGACGGTTGCAAATGGTCCTCGCCGATACCCCAGGAGCAACAGTGTCCCTAATTTGCTGGGAAGTGGCGGTGCGGTTCCCTACGGCACTGCGTAGGATCCTACGGTCTTGGCGTGCATCCGTGCGTCGCTGCGGTCCGGTCCCAGGTCGACGGGCACGTGCACCTTCCGCCGACCACTGGCGACAACATTGATGTACTGTGGAGACCTCACGCCCCACGTGTTGAGCAATTCGGCGGTACGTCCACACGGCCTCCTGCATGCCCACTATACGCCCTCGCTCAAAGTCCGTCAACTGCACATACGGTTCACGTCCACGCTGTCGCGGCATGCTACCAGTGTTAAAGACTGCGATGGAGCTCCGTATGGCACAGCAAACTGGCTGACACTGACGGCGGCGGTGCACAAATGCTGCGCAGCTAGCGCCATTCGACGGCCAACACCGCGGTTCCTGGTGTGTCCGCTGTGCCGTGCGTGTGATCATTGCTTGTACAGCCCTCTCGCAGTGTCCGGAGCAAGTATGGTGGGTCTGACACACCGGTGTCAATGTGTTCTTTTTTCCATTTCCAGGAGTGTATATGCCAAATAAATTAGTAAGAGATAGTACAGATCCCCCGTGGTATATAAAACGGGTGAGAACAATGTTGCGGGAGCAACGAAAAAAACCGTACCAAATTTAAAAGAACGCAAATCCTCAAAAACTGACGAAGTTTGACTGAAACTCGAAGTTAAGCGTGATCTTCAATGCGAGATTCTCTTCATAATTTCCACAACGAAACTCTATGTCGAAATCTAGCAGAAAACACAAAGAGATTCTGGTTGTATGTAAAGTACAGCAGCAGCAAGACGCAATCAATACCTTCATAGCGCGATATCAATGGCAGTGCTACTGATGACAGGGCCACTTCAGCAGGACTACTAAACACGATTTCCGAAATTCCTTCATCAAAGCAGACGAATTCGAATGAAGGGCAGCTTCCAACATGAGTAAATTAGAAGTAAATATCTTCGGTACAGCGACGTAGCTTAAATCACTTAAAAAACGCAAGGCCACCGGTCCAGATTGTATACCAGTTAGCTTTCTTTCAGAATACGCTGACACAAAAATTCCATACTTAGTACTCAAATACAACCGGTCGGTCTTTGAAAGATCTGAACCCAATCCTGGAAGCTGCACCAGTCACACCAATATGGAAGAATGGAAATAGAAATAATCTGCTGAATAATGGACACACATCGCTAACGCCGATTTTCAGTATGTTCCAACATATCTCGAAGAAAATGATTTATTTGCAAACAGCCCACACGGATTCAGAAAATATCGTCCTTGTGAAACAAAACTAGCTCTTTATTCTCACGAAGTAGTGAGTGCTAATGACAGGGGATGTCAAACTCATTCCATGTTTTCAAATTTAAAGAAGGCTTTTGACACCGTACCTCACAAGCGACTTCTAATCAAATTCTGTGTCTTTCGAGTATCGTTCAGTTGTGCAACTGGATACGTGATTTCCTGTCAGAGAGGTCACAGTTCGGAGTAATTGACGGAAAGATATTGAGCAAAACAGAAGTAATATCTTGCATTCCCAAAGGAAGTGTTATAGGATGTCTGTTGTTTCTGATCTACATAAACGATTTAAGAGGCAATACGAACAGCGCGTCGTACGTTGTTTGTACTTGATGCTGTCATTTACCGTCTTGTAAAGTAATCAGATGATCAAAACGGATTGAAAAATGATTTAGACAAGTGATCTGTATGCTGCGAAATGTGGCAATTCACCCTAAATAATGAAAAGTGTGCAGTTATACACTTGAGCACTAAAAAGAACATAGACGATACATCAGACAAGTCTAAAGGCTGTAAAGGCAGCCAAAATACTTATGGATTAGAATTACGAATAACTTAAATTGGATCGATCACATAGATAATGTTATGGAGGAGGAAGAGATCAGTGTTTAACGTTTCGTCGACAACGAGGTCATTAGAGACGCAGCACCAGCTCGGATTAGGGAAGGATTGCGAAGGAAACCGTCTGTGCGCTTTCAAAGCAACCATTCCGGCATTTGACTGAAACTATTTAGGGAAATCACGGAAGACCTAAATCAGGATGGCCGGAGACGGGTTTGAACCGTCGTCCTCCCGAATGGGAGTCCAGTGTGCTAACCACTGCGCCACTTCGCTCGGGGAGATAATGTTATGGGAAAGCAAAGCAAAGGCTCCTATTCCCTGGAAGAACATTTAGAAAATGCAACAGGTCTACTGAAGAGACAGTCTACACTATACTTGACCGTTCTCCTCTGGAGTATTGCTGCACGGTATGAGATCCACAACAGATAGGATTCACGACGAAAATTGAGAAAGTTGAAAGACGTGCACTCAATGCGTATTATCACTTAATAGGGAAGAGAGTGACACGGAAATGATACGCAAGATGGGGTGGTGAACATTAAAAGAAAGGCGTTTTTCTTTGCCCTACGACTTTCTCGAGAAATTTCAATCAGCAACATTCTCTTTCGAATGTGAAAATACTTTGTCGGCACCGACCCAGGTAGTGAAAAAGGTTCATCATAATAAAATAAGAGAAATCAGAGCTCGCAGCGGAAGATTTAACAGTTAATTTTTACCTTGCGCTCCTAGAGAGCAGTGGAGAAATAGTTTGAAGGTGGTTCGAAGAGCCCTCTGCCAAGCGCTTAAGCATGAGCTGCTCACAGTGTAGATGTAGATGTAAATGTAGACAACGGCATGCCCAGTCAATCCACGGAATAAGCCCGACAACCTCAGTCAGCAAAATATGGAGAAGTAACTAAAATCATTAGATAATATATTTCTTGCAGAAGCAATGCAGACTTCTTTCGTACATGTTGGAGCCCCCCCCCCCCCCATGAACCATAGACCTTGCCGTTGGTGGGGAGGCTTGTGTGCCTCAGCGATACAGATAGCCATACCGTAGGTGCAACCACAACAGAGGGGTATCTGTTGAGAGGCCAGACAAACATATGGTTCCTGAAGAGGGGCAGCAGCCTTTTCAATAGTTGCAAGGGCAACAATCTGGATGATTGACTGATCAGGCCTTGTAACACTAAGCAAAACGCCCTTGCTGTAATGGTACTGCGAACGGCTGAAAGCAAGGGGAAACTACAGCCGTATCTTTTCCCAAGGGCGTGCTGCTTTACTGTATGGATAAATGATGGCGTCCTCTTGTGTAAAATATTCTGGAGGTAAAATAGTCCCCCATTCGGATCTCCGGGCAGGGACTACACAGGAGGACGTCGTTATCAGGAGAAAGAAAACTGGCGTTCTACGGATCGGAGCGTGGAATGTCAGATCCCTTAATCGGACAGGTAGGTTAGAAAATTTAAAAAGGGAAATGGATAGGTTAAAGTTGGATATAGTGGGAATTAGTGAAGTTCCGTGGCAGGAGAAACAAGGCTTTTGGTCAGGTGAATACAGGGTTATAAATACAAAATCAAATAGGGGTAATGCAGGAGTAGGTTTAATAATGAATAAAACAATAGGAATGCGGGTAAGCTACTACAAATAGCACAGCGAACGCATTGTTGTGGCCAAGATAGACACGAAGCCCACGCCCACGACAGTAGCACAAGTCTATATGCCAACTAACTCTGCAGATGACGAAGAAGTTGAAGAAATGTATGATGAGTTAAAAGAAATTATTCAGATAGTGAAGGGAGACGAAAATTTAATTCATGGGTGACTGGAATTCGATGGTAGGAAAAGGAAGCGAAGGAAACGTATTTGGTGAATATGGATTGGGGCTAAGAAATGAAAGAGGAAGCCGTATGGTGGAATTTTGCACACAGCACAACTTAATCATAGCTAACACTTGGTTCAAGAACCACAAAAGAAGTTTGTATACATGGAAGAAGCCTGGAGATACTAGAAGGTATCAGATAGATTATATAATGGTAAGGCAGAGACTCAGGAACCAGGTTTTAAATTGTAAGACATTTCCAGGGGCAGATGTGGACTCTAACCACAATCTATTTGTTATGAACTGTAGATTAAAACTGAAGAAATTGCAAAAAGGTGGGAATTTAAGGAGATGTGACCTGGATAAACTGACTAAACCAGAGGTTGTACAGAGTTTCAGGGAGAGCATAAGGGAACAATTAACAAGAATGGGGGAAAGAAATACAGTAGAAGAAGAATGGGTAGCTTAGAGGGATGAAGTAGTGAAGGCAGCAGAGGATCAAGTAGGTAAAAAGACGAGGGCTAGTAGAAATCCTTGGGTGACAGAAGAAGTGTTGAATTTAATTGACGAAAGGGGAAAATATAAAAATGCAGTAAATGAAGCAGGCAAAAAGGAATACAAACGTCTCGAAAATGAGATCGACAGGAAGTGCAAAATGGCTAAGCAGGCATGGCTAGAGGATAAATGTAAGGATGTAGAGGCTTATCTCACTAGGGGTAAGATAGATACTGCCTATAGGAAAATTAAAGAGACCTTTGGAGAAAAGAGAACCACTTGTATGAATATCAAGAGCTCAGATGGAAACCCAGTTCTAAGCAAAGAAGGGAAAGCAGAAAGGTGGAAGGAGTCTATAGAGGGTCTATACAAGAGCGATGTACTTGAGGGCAATGTTATAGAAATGGAAGAGGATGTAGATGAAGATGAAATGGGAGATATGATACTGCGTGAAGAGATCGATAGAGCACTGATAGACCTACATCGAAACAAGGCCCCAGGAGTAGACAACATTCCATTAGAACTACAGACAGCCTTGGGAGAGCCAGTCCTGACAACTCTACCATCTGCTGAGAAAGATGTTTGAGACAGGCGAAATACCCTCAGACTTCAAAAAGAATATAATAATTCCAATCCCAAAGAAAGCAGGTGTTGACAGATGTGAAAATTACCAAACTATCAGTTTAATAAGTCACACCTGCAAAATACTAACGCGAATTCTTTACAGACGAATGGAAAAACTGATAGAAGCCGACCTCGGGGAAGATCAGTTTGGATTCCGTAGAAGTGACGCTATACTGACCCTACGACTTATTTTAGAAGCTAGATTAAGAAAAGGCAAACCTACGTTTCTAGCATTTGTAGACCTAGAGAAAGCTTTTGACAATGTTGACTGGAATACGCTCTTTAAAACTCTGAAGGTGGCAGGGGTAAAATACAGGGAGCGAAAGGCTATTTACAATTTGTACAGAAACCAGATGGCAGTTATGAGTCGAGGGGCATGAAAGGGAAGCAGTGGTTGGGAAGGGAGTGAGACAGGTTTGTAGCCTCTCCCCGATGCTATTCAATCTGTATATTGAGCAAGCAGTAAAGGAAACATAAGAAAAATTCTGAGTAGGTATTAAAATCCATGGAGAAGAAATAAAAACTTTAAGGTTCGGCGATGACATTGTAATTCTGTCAGAGACAGGAAAGGACTTGGAAGAGCAGTTAAACGGAATGGACAGTGTCTTGAAAGGAGGATATAAGATGAACATCAACAAAATCAAAACGAGGATAATGGAATATATTCGAATTAAGTCCGGGGATGCTGAGAGAATTAGACCAGGAAATGACTCTTAAAGTAGTAAAGGAGTTTTGATATTTGGGGAGCAAAATAATTGATGGTGGTCGAAGCAGAGAGGATATAAAATGTAGACTGGTAATGGCAAGGAAAGCGTTGCTGAAGAAGAGAAATTTGTTAACATCGAGTATTGATTTAAGTGTCAGGAAGTCGTTTCTGAAAGTATTTGTATGGAGGTAGCCATGTATGGAAGAGAAACGTGGACGATAAATAGTTTAGACAAGAAGAGAATAGAAGCTTTCGAAATGTGGTGCTACAGAAGAATGCTGAAGATTAGATGGGTAGATCACATAACGAATGAGGAGTTGTTGAATAGGATTGGGGGGAAGAGGAGTTTGTGGCACAACTTGACAAGAAGAAGGGATCGGTTGGTAGGACATGTTCTGAGGCATCAAGGGATCACCAATTTAATATTGGAGGGTAGCGAGAAGGGTAAAAATCGTAGAGGGAGACCAAGAGATGAATACACTAAGCAGATTCAGGAGGATATAGGCTGCAGTAGTACTGGGCGATGAAGCTTGCACAGGATAGAGTCGCATGGAGAGCTGCATCAAACCAGCCTCAGGACTGAAGACAACAACAACAACAACATGTTTGAGGGGTTGGTGATCTGTAATTGGACTGTTGGTGACCATATCTTGCAAGGGATGAGGTAACTCCTACCTACAACCGTTACTGATCACAGAAAATACATATATCACTGAAGAACAAGTACGAGAGATTTATTCTGGAGGGTAGCACAGCACATCGTTGGACTGCTGGAACTTTGTATAATATTTTAAATTAGCGAAACAATACAAAGTATTCCTCCAACAGCCACCCCTCCTCCCCCCCTCCTCACCCCCTCCTCCCCCCCTCCCTCCCAAACACACACACAAATCGCGTAGACCCCCCACCCCTCCGCCAACCCCACCCTCCCACACGTACACACACACACATGACAAAGAATATCCAATGATCCTGGAGTGTTGCAGTTCTTCTATTACTTGCTAAGAAAATTGGATGAGGAATTCCGACTGATGCAAGACACGGCAAAAACACTGTGCAAGTTCGAAAAATCGCAGCAAATGCTAGTGAAACGACAAAAGTGGTAGAAATCAGCGTGTTACCACACGGCAAACAAAGGAGACGAACACCACAACATCAAAGCCATGAAAAGTTGTAGATTGTGTAGCAGATTCACAGCTACCAACATAAACATTCAATAGCTCCATGTAAGAAAGGAAATAAAGTAACACACTGAAGATAGCACAAAAAGTTCCGAAACATTTCTGGGTAAAACAAAACTCCAAAGGTGTCTTCCATAAGGAGGAATTCCTCATCCAATTTAGAGAATAGCTAGTTGCAGCACATTGCTCTGCCGCAGCTGTTCACCCGAGGAGTATGTTCAGGAAGGGCCTACCACGAGTAGAAATGACATACTACGCCGCAAGAGAGAATAATGACGTGACGGCTCACTTCATGCAAACAGCTCGTATGTCTACCCGCCGGTGGACGGAGAGAAAGGTCGCAGACGGCCTCGTAACTGAATAACTGAGAGAGAACAACCTGAAGCTGGCGACTTTATGGAGTCGTCTTTCGCAATTTTTCGTTAATCAGGTACTCACCACCTGGCTGCAAGTACCAGGACAAGCGGGGGTGTCTCGAGAGAACCGCCTTTGGCTCTCTTCTAGCCAAAACCAAAGACGAAGGTCCCCTTCGATTGCAAACAGTGGCCAAGTAGTGCCGAAGGCAACGGAGGCATACTGTGCTTGGGGGCCTCTGCGCCGCACTGTCAGGACTGAGCAGTATCCCTTCGCCCAATAGCCGAATAGCACCCTCTCTCAGCCTTTCGGAGCAGTTTTACCTTCTCTATCTGCAACAGAACGGTTTACTCGAACAAATGCGCGCTATCAATGCGTCACTTTATGTGACGAAGGTATAATTGAAACACACTTCGGTGGGATGAGTAGATGCTCTGGCAATTAACAATTAATATTTTGATTTGACCGATTAATTTTTATTTTCAAGCTATAACTCTTCTAAGAAAGGCCAGCAGCTGCTCTTCCGGATCTGTTTCAGAAATCAAGTGCTACAATTGGACGATGCTGTATCCTTCGCATGATGGAACAATTTCCAATTCTGTAGGATCTGTGGATTCTGCTGACCTATTAATACTCATTCCAAGCATATACCAAATAAACCCAATTAGTATGCAGCTGCCGGTTTACCGACCACACATCGTGTGTCACCTTACAGCGTACCATCAATACAGCGAATGTAAACATGCATTCATATCAGGAACAATAGTTCAATGCCCCCCATATTGGGACGCTTTTGCATCGCTATTGGATTGACACATTTTCAGTAATTGGTGTACCACGGCTTGTTTGACTGTCAACTATTAAAACCTTTATTACTGTCAGCAATTTCAATTGTTACTGACAATCATCGGATAAAAAAGTTCTTCGACTGAAGTATCTGTGTGTATATGTTTATGATGTATACCACTCTACATAACACCAAACACTCCAACTAGACAACACAACTCAATACACTGTTCATATTCTATTCATTCTGTCCTGTTGTCCAGTACGTATTTTTATGTTGTGTGGTATGGGGATGGAACTTCACATACGTATCCCTAGTGACACTGTAACTTTTTGTATCTGATGATGATTAATAACAACCGAAAATGGTGACAATAATAAAGGCTTCCCTGGATTCCGTCGGTGATACAACGTGACTTTCGAGAAATATTGGACTGCCTCTTTCTTGTTTTTTTTATTTTATTTCTTTACCCTCTGGATACATCAATACAGCCACTTCAAACTTAGAGGGCTACCTTTCCACAAATTGCTAAGTAATTTAAAATGCCATTAACTATAACACTTAAATAAGTATAGTCGCGGAAGAGTGTCTGTATCGTAGGTTACCAAACTACGTAGTTTCCAAACAAGCAAGGTAAAGACGCACTCATGCACTCACTCACTCTCTCTCTCTCTCTCTCTCTCTCTCTCTCTCACACACACACACACACACACACACACAATAAGGAAGTTCTTGTTTCCTTTTAATTAGCTCCGAAAGTTGCGAGTCTGATTCGTGTCTGCTTCTATAGCAGCCAACATGCGAAGAGAGTGGTCACGGTTCGCGTGGCTTCTCCCGTCGGAGGTTCGAGCCCTCCCTCGAGCATGGGTGTGTGTGTTCTCCTTAGCGTAAGTTAGATTAAGTAGTACGTAAGCCTAGAGACCGATGACCTCAGCGGGTTTGGTCCCATAGTCCTTACCAAAAATTTCCAAATTTATACGAAGGGAGTTTAATAAGTAATGCAATGGCAGAATGGATGAGAAAAAACAGTCCAACGAAGTCTTGTGAGCTCCACTCTGATTTTCATTGAGAAGGAGAAGTTCATTCGCATTTTCGTGGCGACGAACACTTTAAGTCGCTTCTTCAATTTCCTGAGGATAGCACAAGGCGTACAACTTTCCTTCCGCCGTTTGCCGATAGGTGGCGCCAACGGTTAAGTAGTGGTCGAAAGAAACAGATCGAAGATATCAGGCAGTTAGCTTGGACCTCGGCCAGCATAACTTCATTCAAACATTAGTCGATTTGTGTCTGCATCATAAAGTTGTTCTTTAGGGAAAATGTCAGTTTAGGAGCCTAATTCTCGTCATTTGTGGGAGGTGTTACTGTTTTGTTTCAATATGATGAAAACGGCAGCCGAGTCTCATCGAATGCTCTCAAGTACGTATGGTAAGGACGCTATTAGTGAAAGAACATGTCGTGAGTGGTTTCATCGCTTCAAGAACGGTGATTTTAACGTCGTAGACCGGCGTAGTGGTGGAAGAAAAATGTTTTCGATGATGCAGAATTGGAGATATTGCAGAGTGAAGACTCGCGTCAAATTCAAGAAGAATTGGCACGATTAGTGGGTTCAAATGGTTCAAATGGCTCTGAGCACTATGGGACTTAACATCTGAGGTCATCAGTCCCGTAGAACTTACAACTACTTAAACCTAACTAATTTAAGGACATTACACACACCCATGCCCGAGGCAGGATTCGAACCTGCGACCGTAGCTGTCGCGGGGTTCCGGACTGAAGCGCCTAGAACCGCTCGGCCACACCGGTCGGCGATTAGTGAGACTGACACAACAAACCATTTCAAAACGTCTCAAGGCTATGGGCATGATTCAGAAAGAAGGAACTTGGGTCCTGTGTGAGCCGAAACTAAGAGACTTTGAACAGCGTTTGTGTGTTTGTGAACAGTTGCTTCAGAGGCAAAAACAGAAGGGATTTCTGCATCGCATTGTGACCGGGGACGAAAAATGGGTTCATTACGATAACCCTAAACGCAAAAAAATCATGGAAATATCCGGGCCATGCTTCCACGTCGACGGCCAAACCGAATATTCACAGCTCCAAGATCCTGCTCGGAATTTGGTGGGACCAGCTCGGCGTCGTGTACTATTAGGTGTTAAAACCAAGCGAAACAATCACAGGTGCTCGTTATCGAACGCAATTAGTGCGTTTGAGCAGAGCATTGAAAGACAAACGGCCGCAATACAGCGAGAGGCACGATAAAGTGATTTTGCAGCACGACAACACTCGACGCCACGTTGCAAAAGAGGTCAAAACGCACTTGGAAACGTTAAAATGGGAAGTCCTACCCCACCCGCCGTATTTTCCAGACATTGCTCACTCTGACCATCACCTATTTATATGGCGCATGGCCTGGCTGACCAACACTTCCGATCTCGTGAAGAACTCACAAATTGTATCGATTCGTGGATCGCTTCAAAAGATGAACAATTTTTTTCGACGCGTGTTTCGTACACTGCCCGAAAGAAGGAAGATATTATTGGCCAGCGATGGAAAATACTTTGAATGATACAAGTGTAACCAATTTGTTTCATTAAAGCCTCAAATGTTGGGGAAAAAACGGCGGAAGCAAAGTTTAACACCTTGTAGCAAACAATCGATAGTTTATCACTGCGATATGGTGGAGGACACCAAACAGAACAACCTGAAACTGTTATGATCACTGTATTAAAAAAATTGATTACTGAGTTTATTATGCGTTCAAGATTTCCAGTATATAAGTTACTACTGTTTATATCTTATTTACTTCTCATTTAAATACCTTTATATCTGTCTCGAAATAATTAAACTTCATTACTACACTCCTGGAAATAGAAAAAGGAACACATTGACACCGGTGTGTCAGACCCACCATACTTGCTCCGGACACTGCGAGAGGGCTGTACAAGCAATGATCACACGCACGGCACAGCGGACACACCAGGAACCGCGGTGTTGGCCGTCGAATGGCGCTAGCTGCGCAGCATTTGTGCACCGCCGCTGTCAGTGTCAGCCAGTTTGCCGTGGCATACGGAGCTCCATCGTAGTCTTTAACACTGGTAGCATGCCGCGACAGCGTGGACGTGAATCGTATGTGCAGTTGACGGACTTTGAGCGAGGGCGTATAGTGGGCATGCGGGAGGCCGGGTGGACGTACCGCCGAATTGCTCAACACGTGGGGCGTGAGGTCTCCACAGTACATCGATGTTGTCGCCAGTGGTCGGCGGAAGGTGCACGTGCCCGTCGACCTGGGACCGGACCGCAGCGACGCACGGATGCACGCCAAGACCGTAGGATCCTACGCAGTGCCGTGGGGGACCGCACCGCCACTTCCCAGCAAATTAGGGACACTGTTGCTCCTGGGGTATCGGCGAGGACCATTCGCAACCGTCTCCATGAAGCTGGGCTACGGTCCCGCACACCGTTAGGCCGTCTTCCGCTCACGCCCCAACATCGTGCAGCCCTCCTCCAGTGGTGTCGCGACAGGCGTGAGTGGAGGGACGAATGGAGACGTGTCGTCTTCAGCGATGAGAGTCGCTTCTGCCTTGGTGCCAATGATGGTCGTATGCGTGTTTGGCGCCGTGCAGGTGAGCGCCACAATCAGGACTGCATACGACCGAGGCACACAGGGCCAACACCCGGCATCATGGTGTGGGGAGCGATCTCCTACACTGGCCGTATACCACTGGTGATCGTCGAGGGGACACTGAATAGTGCACGGTACATCCAAACCGTCATCGAACCCATCGTTCTACCATTCCTAGACCGGCAAGGGAACTTGCTGTTCCAACAGGACAATGCACGTCCGCATGTATCCCGCGCCACCCAACGTGCTCTAGAAGGTGTAAGTCAACTACACTGGCCAGCAAGATCTCCGGATCTGTCCCCCATTGAGCATGTTTGGGACTGGATGAAGCGTCGTCTCACGCGGTCTGCACGTCCAGCACGAACGCTGGTCCAACTGAGGCGCCAGGTGGAAATGGCATGGCAAGCCGTTCCACAGAACTACATCCAGCATCTCTACGATCGTCTCCATGGGAGAATAGCAGCCTGCATTGCTGCGAAAGGTGGATATACACTTTACTAGTGCCGACATTGTGCATGCTCTGTTGCCTGTGTCTATGTGCCTGTGGTTCTGTCAGTGTGATCATGTGATGTATCTGACCCCAGGAATGTGTCAATAAAGTTTCCCCTTCCTGGGACAATGAATTCACGGTGTTCTTATTTCAATTTCCAGGAGTGTATATCAATATTAAAGTTACCTTTCAACTTCGTTAGACCTTCGTTATTCATTTACTGGTTCATTAACAAAACAGTTCTTTAAACACCATTCTAACATAACTAGGTCTGCAAGTAATTTTTATTAACACAAAATTTAATTTTTCATTTCGGGACACTCGGATTGCACAACATTTGGAAAGGACCCTGTCTAGGTTAGTTGTGAGGATAACTGAATGATGGGAAAGTTCTGGTAAAATTTAGGTTATTATTGAACAATTCACTCTATGGTCCATACGAATACAGTACTAAAAGTTTCAACCTGTTTGTATCGATGCGGCGGTTGGCAGGCGGCTAGATGGCGAGGCACAGAGCACACATACAACCACAGCTATGGTTCTTGACGTATCGGCACTTTAATTCTTAGCGTCGCAATACTTTTCCATTTAGTGCCTATGGAATTTTGCCATGCTGTGTGGGCGTTGGAACAGCATATCCGAGGCTCAGTGAAACTACACCTTCCAGCAGAGCCTCCTCGCTCCAGAAGGTGTTGCTCAGACCAATGCCAAACTCCAACTACAACTGCTGAGCCCGTTGTGCCGTACAGTGCCGTGCGCATTTTCCCGCGCTCGTCTGCCATCCACATTTTACCGCTCCCTTACAGACAGGGTATTCACCCGAGGTTTTGCATTCTACATATCCTAACACATTGCCTACGTATGGACCAGACGCACAGTTACAATTTTCAACATCTTACAATAGTTTCAACATTTGTTACATTTCAATTCCATTACAATATTGCTTGGCATTTGACATAAACATTAATATTCACATTGAAACTTGTTTGCAGTTTTCTTAATACAATGGCATGAAACAAGAAACAAATGAAATCAGAACATCAATTACACTAGTTTATCGAAAAATCAGAAAAAATTTACTTTTATGTACAATAGTACAGTGTTGTTGTTGTTGTTACAAGGTGACTCCAGTATATAAGAGGAGTAAAAAAACGGTCCGCAAAATTTGAGATCAATGTTCCTAACTTCGGTTCTGAGCTGTGCGCGGCTCGTGGTCATGCCGTTTATTGCTCGTCATCTTGTTTTTGTGGTTCTGTTGCTGTTGTTCAATTTATTGGCGTCACGAAGATGCTGGTTTGCTTGCCCGTGAGTGGTAGCAGCAGCGCTTATCGATAAGTGCAGTGTCGTACTATCTCTGGAGCGACCGCTAGTATTTCCGGGTCATCGTCTGTTGGAGTCCAGTCGGCACGCGGCAGCAGTGAGTCAGGGACGGAGAGTCAGTGAGGTGCGGACAGCCAGTGCCCGCCGGCCGCTGGCGACACACATGAACCGTCCGACGGAAGGGGATTGGAGCGGGACGACCGTTGGTCGATCGTTCCATTGGTCGTCTCATCGGGCGACGTGTATTTGGTCTTTGACCGTTTCTGGGCCTCGTCACTTGGTCATCTTGCCGGACGTGAGTCGGTTCCTTCCATGTGCAGAGATGTCGCGGCCAACGGGGAAGAGGTACCTCTGCATGGATGGGCCAGAGCCAGGATGCCCGGGTCGCCGTGTCTCCGAGTTCCGAACGGACGTGGAGTTGAGTCGGGTTGGAGCTGCAGTCAGCTTCGGACAGCCAAGACTCGTGCGACCGTTACATGCAACTTGAGTGGTAACGACCTGGGTTGGTCGTTCAGTCGGTCGTGTTATCGGACGACGTGTATTTGGTCGCTGTCCGCTTGTGGAAACTCTCTGTGTGTCGAATTGATTCGTCCTTGTTGTTCCACAGTGATTGCTTTTACGATTGTTCAGGTTCTCATGCAAGTGTGTTTATGTGGCACCGTGTGTAGCTTCTGTGATTTTCACTGAACAATGAACACTGTCTGCATACTGGAGTAGTCAGTCGGTCGGTTGAAATAGAGCAGCGAGTGAGTTGGGTGGAAGGGAATTGATTAGGCTGTTGGTTGGTTCTTCAGCCGTCCCTAGGTCTTGTTGCCACCCAGTTGTTCAGTATTACGATTGGCTGTCTGTCTCAACTAAACTGTGGTTAGTTTCCTACCCAGGCCGACCCTTGGAACACTCCTGAGCACCACTGTTGTTTGTGAAGGTCATTTTATTTTATCTCAGGTACTGTCCCAGGCCTTCAGCCGTGTATTAATATTCTGTTGTGTTTTTAGTATATGGCCTTCAGCCGAACATCATGACAACTATTTTAAGATTAGGCCTTCAGCCGCATTTCATTTAAAATTGCTGTTGCTCTGTATTTAGGCCGTCAGCCGCGTTTGTTTCAAGATCTGTGGCCTTAATATGTAAATCCCTGTCTCTAAAGTTTTCTTTAATTATCTTGAATTCTTGAAACGGCCTTCAGCCGTGTTCTGTAAATGTTTATCTTAACGTTGTCTTTAATTATTCTTGAGTAATTGTCTGAGCCTTCAGCAGACTAGATACTTCAAGTTTCCTTAAGATGTTTTTCTGTTGTACTGTGTAAAAGCTTATCTCTAAGGCCTCTCTTTTATTATGTAAAAAAAATTTTTTATTGGGCTTTGAGACGAAGAATTAATTTGAAATTTCCTAAATATGGCTTTTAGCCGAAATTTGCAAATGCTTGACCTTTAAATAACTTCCTTAGCTGACCTGAAATAATATTTCTGCATTTAGCCGAGAAATTATTGCAGTTTTAATTAAATAAGGCCTTCACCCATTACTCTAAATCCGGGTGTTTTAAAAGGAATCATTTAAACTTATTCTGGAGGAGTTGCCCCCCCCCCCCCTCCCCATGGACCATGGTCCTTGCCGTTGGTTGGGAGGCTTTCGTGCCTCAGCGATACAGATAGCCGTACCACAGGTGCAACCACAACGGAGGGGTATCCGTTGAGAGGCCAGACAAACGCGTGGTTCCTGAAGAGGGGCAGCAGCCTTTTCAGTAGTTGCAGGGGCAACAGTCTGGATGATTGACTGATCTGGCCTTGTAACACTAAGCAAAACGCCCTTGCTGTAATGGTACTGCGAACGGTTGAAAGCAAGGGGAAACTAAAGCCGTAATTTTTCCCGAGGGCATGGAGCTTTACTGTATGGTTAATGATGATGGCATCCTCTTGGGCAAAATATTCCGGAGGTAAAATAGTCCCCCATTCAGATCTCCGGGCGGGGACTACTCAAGAGGACGTCGTTATAAGGAGAAAGAAAACTGGCGTTCTACGGATCGGAGCTTGGAATGTCAGATCGCTTAATCGGGCAGGTAGGTTAAAAAATTTAAAAAGGGAAATGGATAGGTTAAAGTTAGATATAGTGGGAATTAGTGAAGTTCGGTGGCAGGAGGAACAAGACTTTCGGTCAGGCAAATGCAGAGTTATAAATACAAAGTCAAATAGGGGTAATGCAGGAGTAGGTTTAATAATGAATAAAAAAAATAGGAATGGGGGTAAGCTACTACAAACAGCATAGCGAACGCATTGTTGTGGCCAAGATAGACACGATGCCCATGCCTACTACAGTAGTACAAGTTTATATGCCAACTAGCTCTGCAGATGAAGAAGAAATTGAAGAAATGTATGATGAAATAAAAGGAATTATTCAGATAGTGAAGGGAGACGAAAATTTAATAGTCATGGGTGACTGGAATTCGGTAGTAGGAAAAGGGAGAGAAGGAAACGTAGTAGGTAAATATGGACTGGGGCTAAGAAATGAAAGAGAAAGCCGCCTGGTAGAATTTTGCACCGAGAATAACTTAATCGTAGCTAACACTTGGTTCAAGAATCATAAAAGAAGGTTGTATACATGGAAGAAGCCTGGAGATACCAGAAGGTATCAGATAGATTATATAATGGTAAGACAGAGATTTAGGAACCAGGTTTTAAGTTGTAAGACATTTCCAGGGGCAGATGTGGACTCTGACCACAATCTATTGGTTATGAACTGTAGATTAAAACTGAAGAAACTGCAAAATGGTGGGAATTTAAGGAGATATGACCTGGATAAACTGACTAAACCAGAGGTTGTACAGAGTTTCACAGAAAGCATAAGGGAACAACTGACAGGAATGGGGGAAATAAATGCAGTAGCAGAAGAATGGGTAGCTTTGAGGGATGAAGTAGTGCAGGCAGCAGAGGATCAAGTAGGTAAAAAGCCGAGGGCTAGTAGAAATCCTTGGGTGACAGAAGAAATATTGAATTTAATTGACGAAAGGAGAAAATATAAAAATGCAGTAAATGAAGCAGGCAAAAAGGAATACAAACGTCTCAAAAATGAGATCGACAGGAAGTGCAAAGTGGCTGAGCAGGGATGGCTAGAGGACTAATGTAAGGATGTAGAAGCGCATATCACTTGGGGTAAGACCGATACCGCCTACAGGAAAATTAAAGAGACCTTTGGAAAAAAGAGAACCACTTGTATGAATATCAAGAGCTCAGATGGAAACCCAGTTCTAAGCAAAGAAGGGAAAGCAGAAAGGTGGAAGGAGTCTATAGAGGGTCTATACAGGGGCGATGTTCTTGAGAACAATATTATGGAAATGGAAGAGGAGGTAGTTGAAGATAAAATGGGAGATATGATAGTGTGTGAAGAGTTTGACAGAACACTGAAAGACCTGAGTCGAAACAAGGCCCCGGGAGTAATTAGAACTACTGAAAGCCTTGGGAGAGCCAGTTCTGACAAAACTCTACCATCTGGTGAGCAAGATGTATGAGAGAGGCGAAACACCCTCAGACTTCAAGAAGAATATAATAATTCCAATCGCAAAGAAAGCAGGTGTTGACAGATGTGAAAATTACCGATCTATCAGTTTAATAAGTCATGGCTGCAAAATTCTAACGCGAATTCTTTACAGACGAATGGAAAAACTAGTAGAAGCCGATCTTGGGGAAGATCAGTTTGGATTCCGTAGAAATATTGGAACACGTGAGGCAATACTGACCCGACGGCTTATCTTAGAAGCTAGATTAAGGAAAGGCAAACCTACGTTTCTAGCATTTGTAGACGTAGAGAAAGCTTTTGACAATGTTGACTGGAATACTCTCTTTCAAATTCTGAAGGTGTCAGGGGTAAAATACAGGGAGTGAAAGGCTATTTAAAATTTGTATAGAAACCAAATTGCAATTATGAGAGTTGAGGGGCATGACAGGGAAGCAGTGGTTGGGAAGGGAGTGAGACAGGGTTGTAGCCTCTCCCCTATGTTATTCAATCTTTATATTGAGCAAGCAGTGAAGGAAACAAAAGAAAAATTCGGAGTAGGTATTAAGATCCATGGAGAAGAAATAAAAACTTTGAAGTTCGCCGATGACATTGTAATTCTATCAGAGACAGCAAAGGACTTGGAAGAGCAGTTGAACGGAATGGATAGTGTCTTGACAGGAGGATATAAGATGAACATCAACAAAAGTTAAACGAGGATAATGGAATGTAGTCGAATTAAGTCGGGTGATGCTCAGGGAATTAGATTAGGAAATGAGACACTTAAAGTAGTAAAACAGTTTTGCTATTTGGGGAGCAAAATAACTGATGATGGTAGAAGTAGAGAGGATATAAAATGTAGACTGGCAATGGCAAGGAAAGCGTTTCTGAAAAAGAGAAATTTGTTAACATCGAGTACAGATTTAAGTGTCAGGAAGTCGTTTCTGAAAGTATTTGTATGGAGTGTAGCCATGTATGGAAGTGAAACATGGACGATAAGTAGTTTAGACAAGAAGAGAATAGAAGCTTTCGAAATGTGGTGCTACAGAAGAATGCTGAAGATTAGATGGGTAGATCACATAACGAATGAGGAGGTGTTGAACAGGATTGGGGGGAAGAGGAGTTTGTGGCACAACTTGACTGGAAGAAGGGATCGGTTGGTAGGACATGTTCTGAGGCATCAAGGGATCACCAATTTAGTATTGGAGGGCAGCGTTGAGGGTAAAAATCGTAGAGGGAGACAAAGAGATGAATACACCAAGCAGATTCAGAAGGATGTAGGTTGCAGTAGGTACTGGGAGATGAAGAAGCTTGCGCAGGATAGAGTAGCATGGAGAGCTGCATCAAACCAGTCTCAGGACTGAAGATCACAACAACAACTGGAGAAGTTGCTTGGGCCCAAGCCGTGAATTGATCTTTGTTCTTTTAAAAAGAAAATTGTGCATTTTTTTGAGGAATAGAGTTGTGTGTTCTATTATAACTAACCGTAATTGACCTTGGCCCCTTTCCACAGCCTGATCCGCTCTGTCCTGCGAAACCGGATTTCAGGTTTTCTGCGGAATCCATTAACATATTCCCAGTTCGAATACAATAACCTCTATTGAGACTGAGAAACTTACATTCGCGGATCAGCGTGGTTTTGGAAAGCATCACACGTGTGAAACTTAGCTTGCCCTTTTCTCACATGAAATACAGCGAACTATGGATGTAGGGCAACATTCAAATGCTTATTTCTGGATTTCCCGAAGGCATTTGACACAGTGCGCCACTGCAGGCTATTAAAAAGTAAGAGCATACGGAATAAGCTCACAGATGTGTAAGCGGCTCGACGACTTCTTAAGCGATACAACTCAAAGTTGTCCTCGACGGTGAGTGATCATCAGTGACAAGGGTATCGTCAGGAGCGCCCCAGTGAAGTGTAATGGGACCGATGTTGTTATCTGCATGCACAAGCGATTTGGCGGACAGGGTTTTCAGCAATCTTCTGTTGTTTGCTCATGATGTTGTGGTGTACGGTAAAGGCGGGTCCACACTGAGCGCGCCGCGCCGCGCCGCGCCGTGCAGTGTTGCGGCTGTTGTCGGTACATCAAAGGAAGTGGCGCGTTTGCGCGCGCTCAGTTTAGAGGGGGCTTCGCTCGCTCGATCTTCAGACCGTGCGCGCGATGCAACTGGAAGACAGTGCGCGCCTCGGAGCGGCGCGGCGGGGCGCGGACGGCGCTCTCCTGTCTGCTGCTACACCTGTGCACGGGCTGCAGCAGCGCTGCGCAGCACGGCGCGGCGCGGCGCGCTCAATGTGGACCCGCCTTAAGGTGTCGAAGTTGAGTGTATGGAGGAAGATACAAGACGACTTACACAAAATTTCCTGTTGGTGTGATGAATGGTTCAAATGGTTCAAATGGCTCTAAGCACTATGGGACTTAACATCTGAGGTCATCAGTCCCATAGACTTAGAACTACTGGAACCTAATTAACCTAAGGACATGACACACATCCATGCCCGAGACAGGATTCGAATCTGCGACCGTAGCAGCAGCGCGGTTCTGGACTGAAGCGCCTAGAACCGTTCAGCCACAGCGGCAGGCGAGATGAATGGAAGCTAACCTCGAATGTGAAAAAAGTGTAAATTAATGTGGATGGGCAGGAAGAACAAACCTGTAACGTTCGGATACAGTGTTATTAGTGTCCTGCTTGACATAGTCACGCCGTTTAAATACACGTTGCAAAGCGACATGAAATGCGACGAGTATGTGAGAATTGTGGTAGGGAAGGCGAATGGTCTACTTCGGTTTATTGAGAGAACTTTAGGAAAGAGTGGTTCACCTGTAAAGGAGACTGCGTAGACGACGCTGGTGCGACCTATTCTTGAGTACTGCTCGAGTGTTCAAGATCCGTAGCAGCTCAGATTGAAGAAAGGCATTGAAGCAATTTAGAGGCGGGCTGCTGGATTTGTTACCGGCAGGTTCTAACAACATGTAAGTGTTACGGAAATGCTTCGAAAACTCAAATGGGAGCCCCGGAGCGAATGCGACGTTCTTCTCGAGAAACACTATTGAGAAAATTTAGAGAACCGGCATTTGAAGACGACTGCGGAACGATTCTACTGCCTCCCACATACACTGCGTGCAACGACCACGAAGACAAGATATAAGAAATTAGGGCGCCTAAGGAGGCATGTAGAAAGTCATTTTCCCCTTTCTCTGTTTGCGAGTCGAACAGGAAAGGGAATGACTAGTGGTGATACAGGGTACCCTCCGCCACGCACCGTACGGTGGCTTTCGGAGTATCCATGTAGATATAGATGTAGATAGAAGCTCGTTCGTTGATCTTTATGGTCTTTATTTAGACGTCGAGGAATGCAGTGGGCACATACCTTTATGTGCCCCGACTGGTGGGTGAGTGTGTCAGCACAACCAACAGACACGTCCTGTTGAGCGGCGAGGTCTTTGATTCTGATCCATGGATCACCTCGAATGAGTGTGTCCGCACGTTCCATCACTGCAGGAGTCATAACTGTGTACGGTGTAATATTAGTATCAGTTTCGATAGCTTAAATAAACTTACATTCGATAATCTAACCATGCAGGCTCATAAAAGCCATACAATTTGTGTAAAAGTTTCTTAGATCGTCGCTGAGCAGCGACCACCTGACATTTCGAAGAATATCTTACGCGCCACGGCGCAGAATACGAATTGTTCCTAAATTGTATCGATAGCGATATTTTGTGTTTCTTATTTTTCGACAGCTGAAGAATTGTAATCCTCTTCTGTTACCACAGTCCTGATATACTTTTTAAAGACGGCGGACGCGTATATGGCGTGGTCCGCAATCGCTAATTAGTTATTATAAAATATTACTATTCTGCATTGCTATGTAACAATTTATGTGTGCAGCTAAGATGAAATGCCGAAAATGTTAAAAGACTTTATTTAAAGAAACAGCCAGCAAGACATAAAATTGAAATGTAAGGAGCCTATTGTTAACAATACTGACTAAGATAATTAAATTGGTTATTGTGCTCTCAAATGCTGTAGTGCCTGCTTATTACTTAAAGTATTTCTATGCTATCGACCTCCTATTAATGTCAACAGAAATAACTGCGTTTTTATAGTTTTCATACAGCTACCGACTCCATGTCGGCAAACGTCGTAGTTAAGGCAGAAGGCGCATTGCTATCTATCTTGTTTGTGATTTAAATCCAGTTTCTTTTAATGTGTGGTGTAGTACAGCAAAGAAAATTTCCAGCTCTGCCTGTCCCTTAGGTTTCTCTGTTCGTAGTTGCTATGTCTCATATCCGGTGGTGATCGAACATGATCGCGACACAAATAAATTAAGTGGCAATGCGAACTCTGTTCTTAATCTTGAGAACGCTGCGCCTTCTGCAAACGAATTCACGTGACATATAAACTATCACATACAATACTTACGTTTTTGAAAAGTCTTTGCTCTTCCCGCAAAGAAGTGGTGCAAAACTCTCAAAAGATTTCTGAATTTTCAAAAGGGAATAATAATTTAATCAAAATATAAATATTAAAAAAAACACTGGCCAGCCGGTGCGCGGGAGATCGGAAAGGTTGCGCGACCTTGTTGAGATGATAACAGACGCCTCGCCCAACGATTCACCGTGCTTTTGTTCACTGTCAGGCCTCCGTAGAGATACTGCAAGTGCCTACGAATATCTACGATGCTCTCCTCCAAAAGAAATTCAAGAACAGCTCTCTGCCTGGAACGCACCTCCGTAACAGACGCCACTTTTTAGGATACTTCGTGAAACTATAGGGGCTAAAGCGGGAATACTCCAAAATGTTCCCCAACAAATTCCACATTTTTTGAAGAGAAATTTTTCAGTGAAAAAAATGTGTTGCAGTACTTATTGAAGTCCGTTCGTGTATGTGGTTAATGTAATGGATCTTCGACTGTCGCAGTGGTATTACATGACTTGCATGGAGGCACTGTCGGTAGCACTAGTGGTTAAATTTTATTTGAGTGCTGCGTCCTCCAGAAGACACAGGCACTGTTATGTACAGAGAGGGCGCCATACGACAAGATTAGCCACCAGAGATGGGCCACACAGAGCGATGGTGAGACACCATAGAAGGCGCACACTACACGGACTATGTTATGCTTCCGCCTCACGCCACACAAATAGTTCCCAAGATGATATCAATCGGCCAAATGCGGATATAAGCAGACCCTCGTATCCAGTCAGTTATGTCGGCAGTATCAACATCGTGCCTCCAAACAGTACCAGGACTTATTTACCGTGGCCTCCTAGGAGAGACCAACTGGATGTTCTACTAGTTGTTTGTATTAATCATCGTTCACTAGATTCTTGTCTAGACCAAATAGCGGCCAATCAAAATGAACTTTTAACTATATTGCCACGCATTCTCTTCACACTCGAGATACGTAACGTATAATTCCTTTTAATAGATTATTGTAAGCTATAGCTGTTCTATCTTGCCAGCATTTTTACAATAGTTTGCCTAAATGTATTTGGCTCTGCGACGAGGCTGTACAGCTGCAGCGTGTAAAAAAGCCGCTTCAAAAACAATAACTTTCAGTTGCATGGGGTTTTCTTCCTGCCACATGTATGTTGATGAATACTATACTGGCAAAGTTCATTACGAAACGCATCTTGTTCCCTTCGCCAGTAGGCTTTGAGACCCTACTTTTCAGGGTACCATTGTGCCTTCCATACATGTGGGTAGATTTGTCTGTATCAGGCGCCCTCGCGCAGATCTTGCGTTATCTACACGTCACTGGGAAGGTGATTATATTTCGTTTTAATTTCTACGTTTTGTCATAATACTTATTTTCCACCATCCGACAAGGGCTTGTGTACTACTGAGGTAAGTAACATGAGAATTGTCGTAAACGAATTACCTGTTGTCTGCT
The DNA here is from genome assembly GCF_023864345.2 of Schistocerca serialis cubense. Classification (NCBI taxonomy): domain Eukaryota; kingdom Metazoa; phylum Arthropoda; class Insecta; order Orthoptera; family Acrididae; genus Schistocerca; species Schistocerca serialis. Next base: position 139,210,090 of record NC_064641.1, read on the forward strand.
TTCCACGTTCTCTTATTTCCAACTCCATTCGCTTCCCTCCGTGTCTCTGACAACAACAATTGGATCCCCAACTGGAATGAATATCTCACAAATTTAATTCTTTCCTGCGTTCTTTGCCAGTTGGTCGGCACAAGAGAATTGAATGCAAGAGGCGGACAAAGAATCGTAACATACTGAAGAAAACGCTATACTCTGCAGTCGCTGTGCCCTCATCCTTGACATTCTACTTTCCAGATCACTTCTAATGCAACGCGATGCACAACTCTGTAATCACAAGGCGCGAATGCACGGTGGCGGCTATTGATACTGTGCTTGGCGTACCTGTTCGCAGCACTAGGGGGACGAACTTCACCCTTCTGACACCCTAGCGAGCTCTTATCGCCAGATAACGAACCCCTCTCACTGCAGTCCATTGTGAGCAGTCTGGTTTTCTCCGAACACTTAACTTTATCCGAAAACAACTCACCACTTCGCAAACATCAACATATTTCTCAGCCCTCCCAAAAGAGAATACCTCTTACAGTGCAAAATCTACAACTACATCTACATGAATACTATGAAGATCACATTTAAGTGTCCGGCAGATGGTTCATCGAACCACCTTCACTATTCTCTATTATTCCAATCTCTTATAGTGCGCAGAAAGAACGTACACCTATATCTTTCCGTACGAACTCTGATTTCCCTTATTTTGTCATGTTGATCGTTTCTCCTTACGTAGGTCGGCGTCGACAAAATATTTTCGCATTCGAAGGCGAAAGTTGGTGATTAGAATTTCGTGAGAAGATTCCGCCGCAACGAAAAACGCCTTTGTTACAATGATGTCCATCCCATAACCTGCATCATTTCAGTGACACTCTCTCCCATATTTCGCGATAATACAAAACGTATTGCCCTTCTTTGAACTTTTTCAATGTACTCAGTCAGTCCTATCTGGTGAGGATCCCACACAGCACAACAGTATTCTAAAAGAGGATGGAAAAGCGCAGAGTAGGCAGTCTCTTTAGTAGATCAGTTACATTTTCTAAATGTCCTGCCTATAAAACGCAGTCTTTGGTAAGCCCTCCCCACAACATTTTCTATGCGTTCCTTCCAATTTAAGTTGTTCGTAATTGAATTTCCTAGGTATTTAGTTGAATTTACGGCCTTTAGATTTGACTGCTTTATCGTGTAACCGAAGTTTAACGGGTTCCTTTTAGCACTCATGTGGATGACCTCACGCTTTTCGTTATTTAGGGTCAAATGCCACTTTTGGCACCATTGAGATATCTTTTCTAAATAGTTTTACAGTCTATTTTGATTTTCTGATGACTTTATTAGTCGACAAACGACAGCGCCCTCCGCAAACAACCGAAGAATGCTACTCAGATTGTCTCCCAGATCGTTTATATAGATAAAGAACAGCAAAGGGCCTATGACAATACCTTGGGGAGCGTCAGAAATCACTTCTGTTTTACTCGATGACTTTCCGTCAGTTACTATGAGCTCTGTGACTGGAAATCACGAATACAGTCACATAACTGAGACGATATTCCATAAGCACGCAATTGCACTACAAGCGGCTTGTGTGGTACAGTGTTAAAAGCATTCCGGAAATCCAGAAATACGGAATCAATCTGAAAACCCTTGTCAACAGCACTCAACACTTCATATGAAAAAGAGTTAGTTGTGTTTCACAAGAACGAGGTTTTCTAAACCCATGTTGACTGTGTGTCAATAGACCGTTTTGCTCGAGGGAATTCACAATGTTTGAACACAATATATGTTCGAAAATCCTGCTGCATATCGACTTTAATGATATGGGCCTGTAATTTAGTGGATTACTCATACTACCTTTCTTGAATATTGGTTTGACCTGTGCAACTTTTCAGTGTTTGGGTACGGATCTTTCGTAGAGCGAACGGTTTTATATGACCGTTAAGTATGGAGTTATTACATTAGCATATTCTGAAAGGAACCTAACTGGTATACAGGCTGGACCAGAAGACTTGCTTTCATTAAGTGATTTAAGATGCTTCACTACTCCGAGGATATCTACTTCTACATTACTCATGTTGGCAGCTGTTCTCGATGCGAATTCTGGAATGTTTACTTTGTCTTCTTTTGTGAAGACATTTCGGAAAATGCCGCAGTTTCTGAAAACAACGCACTACCAATGACCAAATGAAGATTTATTGCTCTGACCGGGATGACTCTTGTCTTCTTCACGGTCCAGTCAAGTCAATGTGAAGACCGCCTACGTTCGGCGTCAACATGCAGTAATCACTCACAGACGGCAAGTGGCAGCACTAGCAGTGGAGGCTATATAGAGCGTGTCGCGGCGGCGCGGAAAACAGAGCAGTCGTTGTCGTAATGCCTAAACGCAGCGATTTATCTGATATCCAAAAGGGCATGATCATTGGCTTTCGGCGCTGTCCAAAACTGGAACCGAGGCAACTCTGGTGCATCACGGGCCATAAATTAGAGGATGAACAGCGGTTGTGGAGATGTGATTGATGTGAAACTGTTGAGCAACTGCCCGCTCAGATCAACCAAGAGGCTACCAACAATGTCTCCTCAAAGACTGTTCAGCAAACGTTGCTGCGTATGGGTCTCCGCAGCAGGCGTCTGGTCTGATTGGTGTTCATCAGAGATGAAGTCTGGAATTTGCACGCCAAAACCACAACAGGAGGTCTACTAAGTGGCAGCAGTTGGTTTTTTTCTGATGAGTCACATTTTACGCTCCATCGGCGTGAAACGTCTGAAAGCAAACACCTTGCAACAATCGTCGGAAGAGTCCAGGCCGGAGGAAGGAATATTATGGTCTTGGGAATGCTTTCGTGGTATTCCCTTGGTGATCTCGTTATTTTGGAAGCCACATTTACTCAGCCTAGGCAACGGCCTTGCCGCAGTGGAGACACCGGTTCCCGTGAGATCACCGAAGTTAAGCGCTGTCGGGCGTGGTCTGCACTTGGATGGGTGACCATCCAGGCCGCCATGCGCTGTTGCCAGTTTTCGGGGTGCACTCAGCCTCGTGATGCCAATTGAGGAGCTACTCGACCGAATAGTAGCGGCTTCGGTCAAGAATGCCATCATAACGACTGGGAGAGCGGTGTACTGACCCCATGCCCCTCCTATCCGCATCCTCCACTGAGGATGACACGGCAATCGGATGGTCCCGGTAGGCCACTCGTGGCCTGAAGACGGAGTGCCTTTTTTTTACATTTACTCAACCTAAGTATATATCTGTCCTTTGGGACCACGTCCACCACCATATACTGTTGGTTTTTCCTTGGCGCGATAGCATCTACCAATCAAACAATTCAATATGTCACATAAGCACGCAGTGTACGTTGCGTGTTTCAAAGAATACCAGTATGAGTTTACCGTACTCCTCTGGCCACCAGACTCCCCGGATTTAAACCCAATCGGAAAACTGTGGGACCACATCGATCGGGTTGCTCAAGCCATGGATCCTCAAATGAGAAACCTAGCACAGCTGGCCATTGCACTGGAATCAGCATGGCCCCACAAAATCCCTGTCAGTACCTTCATAACCTTATGGATTCTCTTCCTGCGCGTCTTACAGAGGTCCGCAATGCAAAAGGTAGTTATTCTGACTTTTGACAGGTGGTCACTTTAATGTCACTGGACAAAGTATCACTTATCACTGTGTCGTCAGCTTTCTACCTAGATTTATCACCCCCATCAGAACAAATGCTTGTCTCACACTTAAAACATCACACTGGTTGCTTTGGAGCACTGTACTTATACAGGGCCAGCCGAAGTGGCCGTGCGGTTCTAGGCGCTGCGGTCTGGAACCGTGAGACCGCTACGGTCGCAGGTTCGAATCCTGCCTCGGGCATGGATGTATGTGATGTCCTTAGGTTAGTTAGGTTTAACTAGTTCTAAGTTCTAGGGGACTAATGACCTCAGAAGTTGAGTCCCACAGTGCTCAGAGCCATTTGAACCATTTTTGAACTTATATAGGGGGTGGATAAAAATATAAAAGAACCCCGAGAAATGCAGGCCTGAAAATAAATGCAGTTGATACACAAGCCTGCAGATGGCTTTGTTGTATTTGATCACGAACGGCGCCTTTGCAATATCTTCAATACTTTGCACGTGTCAGTCGTTCTCAGAACAGTGTTCTAGACAGTTGTGAATGCTTTATATCGGAGTTAAGTGAACTGAAAACTTAAACTCCGTCGAAACAGGCCTCGGAAGGCACATCGGTACCGACTGACGACCGTATCATCCTCAGCCAACATGTGTCACTGGCTTCGGATATGGAGGGGCACGTGGTCGTGTTACCATTGCGGCAAGGCGTTTGGCTAAGTGAATTCAAAAATGGGCAAATTGCAGGTGCTCGCGTGGTGGGTGCTTCCACAACCAAGGCAGATGAGTTGTTTGGTGTTTCAAGTGGCACAACATCGAAGATTTGTATCTTACACAGCGAATGCGGAGAAGCCTTATTCACTAAATGACGCCGCGGGGGGCAGCCGCGCGGTCTCGGGCGTCTCGTCACGGTTCGCGCGGCTGGTCGGAGGCTCGAGTCCTAGCTCGGGCATAGGTGTGTGTATGTGTGTTGTCCTTAGCGTAAGTTAATTTAAGTGAAATCAAGTAGTGTGTAAGCCTAGGTACCGATGGCCTAGCAGTTTGCTTCCACAGTCCTTAGCACAACTTTCCACATTTCCACTAAATGACAACGCGGATGTATGTGTTGAGTGATCGTGACAGACGATCATTTAACAGGATTGTGACCAAAAATAAGGGGACGACAGCTGCAAAAGTCACTCAGGAGCTGAATGACGCACTGGCGAACCTTGCCAGCACCAGAACAACCAAAACAATATGAATAGAGATCCAAAAACAGAGCATTGCAGGGCAAGCTGGAATGCCAAAACGACTCATCAGTGATGCATACGCCTGTAACAGAAAAACGTGATGACGAAGCCGTAAAACCTGCACTATGGAACAATGAAGATGACACTTGTTGTACTCGGTTATCGTCTTCTGGCCGAGTGTACGTCTCGAGGGTTCAGTGATGATTAGGGCAGCCATGCCGTCATATTCCATGGGAACCATGGTTACTCCGCAAAGTCGTACTACTGCCTAGGATTAAATGACCATTCTGGCCAATCAAGTCCATCCCATATACAGTTTTCGTTCCCCAATGCTGATGCGGTGATACTGTGTTACAATACGAATGGGTCCCTGTTCACACAGTTCACTTCCTCCAAGTCAATTTGTGAGCACGAAGATGAATTCTCGCATCTCACCTGGGCACCACAGTCACCAGTTCTCAATATTATTCAGCCTTTGTTGTCTACTTCGGAGAGAAGGTTGTGTAATCGCTATCCACCTCCATTATCGTTGCCTGAACTTGCCATTTTGCTCGGAGGATGGTGTAAGCCGTTCAGCACCCTTATTCATCCATTCCGAGACGACTAAAAAACTATTTTGAATATCAATGTGTTTCTTACACCGTATTAGACATTTTAAAGTGTTGTGTTTTTGGTGTTTCCATATTTTTGCCCATCCACTGTATCATGCTCATCGGACTTCTGTTAGCTGCCCACGTAATAGGGCACGCTGATGGCTATGGAGCGCTGTACATATACCAGGTGTAGAAATATGAAACCGGAATTTGATTGCGATAATTACCCTCTGTTGTTTGAAACTGATAAACAATATTTTACTCAAAACAATATTCATTGCTATTTATATATTTCACACACCTCTCCAGCAGGCTATGAATGCCACGTCAAAAAGTGTTCTTCTTTTGGAACGAACGAGTCAGCAAGCCATTTTCGTACATTTTGATACGAATGGAAGCGTTGTTCAACGGACGCCTGTCTCAGTGATGCACATGATAATCTGACGGAGCCAAGTCTGGAGAATATGCCGCAAGCCCTAGTAGTTCCTAGCTGAACGCCTCTTTCGTTTCCCTGACCTGTTTTACTGTGTGTAACGGGGCGTTATAATGGAGCAATATGACTTGTGTTGCCTTTTTTTCTATTTAAATCCATCATTTGCTGTTGGTAGCGATCAGTGTTAACCGTTTCACCATGTTTTGTTGTTGTTGTTGTTGTTGTTGTGGTCTTCAGTCCTGAGACTGGTTTGATGCAGCTCTCCATGCTACTCTATCCTGTGCAGGCTTCTTCATCTCCCAGTACCTACTGCAACCTACATCCTTCTGAATCTGCTTAGTGTATTTATCTCTTGGTCTCCCTCTACGATTTTTACCCTCCCCGCTGCCCTCCAATGCTAAATTTGTGATCCCTTGATGCCTCAGAACATGTCCTACCAACCGATCCCTTCTTCTCGTCAAGTTGCGCCGCAAACTCCTCTTCTCCCCAATTCTGTTCAATAGCTCCTCATTATTTATGTGATCTACCTATCTAATCTTCAGCATTCTTCTGTAGCACCACATTTCGAAAGCTTCTATTCTCTTCTTGTCCAAACTATTTATCGTCCACGTTTCACTTCCATACATGGCTACACTCCATACAAATACTTTCAGAAACGACTCCCTGACACTTAAATCTATACTCGATGTTAACAAATTTCTCTTCTTCAGAAACGCTTTCCTTGCCGTTTTCAGTCTACATTTTGTATCCTCTCTACTTCGACCATCGTCAGTTATTTTGCTTCCCAAATAGCAAAAGTGCATTACTACTTTAAGCGTCTGATTTTCTAATCTAATTCCCTCAGTATCACCCGACTTAATTTGACCTCCATGTTTTAGCAGCTTATAATAGATGACACCCTTCTGATCCCACCAAACATAGAGTATCGTCTTTCCAAAGCGATCTGGTCTTGCAGTGGATGTCGATGGTTTGCCTGGGTTCACCCATGATTTACGACGCTTAGGATTCTCAAAATATATCCATTTTTCATCGCCTGTCACATTCGATGGCGAAACGAGTTTCTTTAGTATCTGGCGAGCAGCTTGTCAGAAGTGGTCTTTTCACGTGCTGTCTTTCATTCAGTTCATGCGGAACCCATTTTTTCACTTTATGCACCTTTCCCGTAGCTTTCAACCTAAGAGAAGTCAATGTATATTGAGCACCTGCAGGTAACTTTAATCTGTTCGTAAACCACCTTGAAGCTGTACTGGCCCATTTTACAACAAAAACAAAGAAATAGTGTTTGCTGGTAATTTCAATATAGATTTCCTTAAAGACTCTCCCAATAAGAACTTATTTGAGTTAGTGACACTATCATTCAACTTTATTCCCACTGTAAAGTTCTCCACTAGGGTAGCCAACTGCTCACAAACAGCCATTGATAATATCTTTATAGAAAAGTCCAATGAACAAAATGATATTACAAAACCAATAGTCAATGGCCTCTCAGATCATGACATGCAGTTCCTTCTGTTAAATGTTTACACTGAACAGGATATAAAATCTGTTAAATCTGAGCTCAAGAGGGAAATCAATAAGCCAAAAATTGATTATTTTAGGACACTTCTCAGAGACATTCACTGGACTGATGTTTACAGTGCTCAGGGCATGAATGAAAAATATAATACTTTTGCTAATAAAGTGCTTTCCTTATTTGAACACTGATGTCCCCAAAAACTTACCAACGTTAGAGCTAAGTCTACAAAGAAGCCATGGATTTCTCAAGGAATACGGGTATCTTGTAAAACAAAAAGAAAACTGTATCTGTCAATCTGAAACAGTTCCGATGTTGATGCTATAGCACAATACAAGAAATACAGCAAAATATTAAAGACTGTAATACGGACATCAAAGCAAATATATTACAAGGAGAGATAGTCTGTCATATCAGATAACAAAATAAAGACAATATGGGATATAGTGGAGGAGGAGACCGGTAGAAATAGACATGAAGAGGGATAAATAGCATTAAGAGTAAATGATACATTGGTGACAGATGTGTATAGTGTTGCAGAATTTTTTAACGAACATTTCATAACTGTTACTGAAAAGATGGAGTTGTCAGGTTCTGTAGATGCTGTTATGGAATACCTCAGACCAGACATTTCAAGTAACTTCCATTATATGAATTTGACCCTCACTACCCCTGCAGAAATAATGTCCATCATAAAATCTTTAAAATCAAAAACATCTAGTGGGTATGATGAAATATCAACAAAGCTAATTAAAGAATGGGATTCTGAGTTAAGTAACATATTAAGCTATCTGTGTAACCAGTCGTTTATCAGTGGAATATTTCCTGAATGGTTAAAATATGCTGAAGTTAAGCCACTGTTTAAGAAGGGAGATAAAGAAATACCATCACATTTCCTTCCAATTTGACTTTTGCCTGCATTCTCAAAAATTTTTGAAAAAGTAGTGTACACAGGGCGTTATAACCATCTTACCTCAAATAGCATACTGTCAAAGTCACAGTTCGGATTTCTAAAGGGTTCTGATATTGAGAAGGCTATCTACACTTACAGTGAAAATGTGCTTAATTCATTAGATAAAAAATTGCAGGCAACTGGTATATTTTGTGATCTGTCAAAGGCATTTGACTGTGTAAATCACAGCATCCTTTTAAGTAAATTAGAATATTATAGTGCAATGGAAAATGCTGCAAAAATGGTTCAAGTCTTATATCTCTCGCAGGAAACAAAGGGTATTATTAGGAAAGAGACGTGTATCAGGCATCATCCAACTGGGAACTAATTACATGTGGGGTCCCACAAGGTTCCATTTTAGGGCCCTTACTTTTTCTTGTGTATATCAATAACCTTTCATCAGTAACATTACCAGATGCCAAGTCCGTTTTGTTTGCCAATGATACAAACATTGCAATAAACAGAAAATCAAGTGTAGTCTTAGAAAGATCAGCTAATAAAATATTTTTGGACATTAATCACTGGTTCCTAGCCAATTCCTTGTCACTAAACTTTGAAAAAACACACTACATGCAGTTCAGAACTTGTAAGGGGTGTCCCATGAGTATATGCCTAACATATGATGACAAGGAGGTAGAAGAAGTGGACAGTGTTAAATTCTTTGGATTACAGCTTGATAATAAATTCAACTCGGAAAAGCACACCACAGAACTGCTGAAGCGTCTTAACAAATCTCTATTTGCAATGCGAATTGTGTCAGAAATAGGGGATATAAAAATGAAAAAGCTGGCATACTATGCTTACTTTCATTCCATAATGTCATATGGGATTATTTTTTGGGGTAATTCATCAAGCCAAGCTAAAGTTTTCCGAGCAACAAAAACGTGCAGTATGAGTTGTATGTGGTGTGAACTCAAGAACATCCTGCAGAAGCCTGTTTAGAGAACTAGGAATACTAACTACTGCTTCCCAATATATTTATTCTTTAATGAAATTTGTCATTAGAAATATATCACTTTTTCAAACCAACAGCTCAATTCATGGAATCAATACTAAAAATAAGAATAATCTTCACAAGTATTTAAAGTCACTTAGTCTTGTACAAAAAGGTGTGCATTATTCAGGAACACACATTTTCAATAACTTGCCAGCAGCCATAAAAAACTTAACAACCAATGAAATTCAGTTTAAGAGAAGCCTAAAGGATTTATTGGTGGCCAACTCCTTGTACTTCATTGATGAATTTCTCAGTAGAACCAATTGATTTATGTGTGTCTATATATATATATATATATAAGTACAATATAACTTCTGCACAATTTCACTGCAATAATGTGTTCATTGTAAATAAGTGTGTGTGTGTGTGTGTGTGTGTGTGTGTGTGTGTGTGTGTGTAAGCACAATCTAAATTCTGCACCATTTCAGTGCAGTAATGTGTTCATTGTAAATAAGTATTATAGTAGTTGTGTTACATGTTTATTACCTTATAAATAAATAAATAAAACTTTTTTTATTTTTTTTAATTCAGTGCATTAGTATTTGTAAAATGATTCTTTCATATCGTGCTCATTAAAAAATGACGATCATTCCACTTGGGACCTGTGGAATGGTACATTAGCTTATTTGTTTGAGTTGTAAATATTTGTCATGTATTGTTGTTTTTGTGACACGTTCTACATCCTGGAGGACCTCCTCACTATGGATCAATTGGAATGAATCTAAATCTAATCTATTCTAATCTAATGAGCCAGGCTGTTCATGCTGTTCCTACCAAAAAAATGTGAAGCAGATGTAACCTCTACATATACATACGTAGTCCGCAAGTCACCGAACGGTGCGTGGCGGAGGGCTACTGTATCGGTACCACTCACTTCCTTTCCTGTTCCACTCGCAAACAGAGCAACGGAAAAGACTACTTTCTATATGCCTTCATACGAACCCCAGTTACGCGAAAAGTATGTTGGCGGCTGTAGAATCTTTCTGCAGTCAGATCCAAATGCCGGTTCTGTAGATTTTTCAATAGTGTTCCTCGAAAAGAACATCGCCTTCGCTCCAACTATTCCCATTTGAGTTCCGGAAGCACCTCCGTAATACTTCACTTGCGTTTTGTTCGAACCTATTAGTAACAAATCTAGTAGTCCGTCGCTGAATCCCTCTTTTATCCGACATGATGCGAGTCCCAAACACTCCAGGAGTACTCAAGAATGGGTTGCACTAGTATTCTATTTACCATCTCCTTTACAGATGAATCACACTTTCCTAAAATCCTACCAGTAAACCGAAGCTCACCATTCGCCTTCCCTGCAGCAACCCTACTGAATAGAAACCTTCATCCCGCTTAGCGATTTTACATAGGACCAGAATTTTCTCGGGTACTGGGCAAGATCTTTTGCTAAGATACGGTGATAGTATTTATTGTAAGCTTCGCGTATCGATCGTTTTACAGACATAAGTCTCTGCCGACTTTTGCCTGTCATTATTTGCGCGTTCTCTTTTGAACCGAAAGTGCAACAGTCGTTGCTTCCTCAGCATTTTTCCAATTTAGTCATTAAACCACACTGGGTCTCTTCCTTCCATAATCTGCTTACTCTGCACACACTTCTCCAGATCACGATTTACAATCCCTTTACATTTGCCCATATTTCATCTACATCCATCAGACTGGAACTATGTGATGTGAATTCATTGTCAGTGCGAGACACTAAAGATTGCTTATCTTCTCTTTCTAGCAGAAACAATCCCTAGGCTTCTTGAGTGCTTTACTAATTTCAGGAACCATAATCGCTATGATGAAATCTTGGTCACTAATTCGTGCCCCGATACTGACGCCGTCGATATGGCCAGGCCTTTTTGTAACTAAAAGGTCTAAAATACACTCAAGTGCCAGAGAACCTTATATAGGCATGCGTATTCAAATACAGAGATATGTAAACAGGCAGAACACGGCGCTGCGGTCTACAACGCCTATATAAGACATCAAGTTTCTGCCGCAGTTGTTAGAACCGTCACTGCTGCTACTATGTCCAGTTTTCAAGATTTAAGTGAGTTTTAACGTGGTGTTATAGTCGGTGCACACAGCATCTCCGAGGTAGCGATAAAGTGTGGGGATACGATAATTTCAAGAGTATACTGTAAATATCAGGAATCCGGTAAAACAACAAATCTCCGATATAGCTACGGCCGGAAAAATATCCTGCAAGAACGGGGCCAATGACGACTAAAGAGAATCGTTCAGCTTGACAGAAGTGCAACCCTTCTGCAAATTGCTACAGATTTCAATGCTGAGCCGTCAACAAGCGTCAGCCTGCGAACCAATCATCGAAATATCATAGATATAGGCTTTCGGGGCCGAAGGCCCACTCGTGAACCCTTGATGACTGCACGACACAAAGCTTTATGCCTCGCCTGATCCTGTAAATATCAGGATTGTTGATGACTGGAAACATGTTGCCGGTCGGACGAGTCTCGTTTCAAACTGTATCGAGCGGATGGACGTGTACCCTTATGAATCCATGGACCCTGTATGTCAGCAGGGGGCTGTTCAGGCTGGTGGAGGCTCAGTAATGGTGTGGGCGTGTGCAGTTGGAGTGGTATGGGACCTCTGATACGGCTAGATACGACTCTGACAGGCGGCACGTACGTAAGCATCCGGTCTGATCAGCTGTATCCATTCATATTCACTGTGCAATCCGACGGACTTGGGCAATTCCAGCAGGGCAATACGACACCCCACACGTCCAGAATTGCTACAGTGACTCCATCAACACTATTCCGCGTTTAAACACTTCGGCTGACCGCCAAACTCCTCAAACATGAACATTATTGAGCATCCAGAATGAGATTTTCACTCTGCAGCGGAGTGTGCGCTGATATGAAACTTCCTGACAGATTAAAACTGTGTGCCCGACCGAGACTCGAACTCGGGATCTTTGCCTTTCGCGGGCAAGTGCTCTACCATCTGAGCTAATGAAGCACGACTCACGCCCGGTCCTCGCAGCTTTACTTCTGCCAGTATCTCGTCTCCTACCTTCCAAACTTTACAGAAGTTTCCCTGTGAACCTTGCAGAACTTCTCAACAGACACGTCTTTGCTGGTCGTCGGGGCTCAGTTTCAAGTGGAACTCACCACTGAAGACAATTCTGTTCCAGTCAGCATGATTCAAAACCGAACGTCTGAGGTGATCAAACTGATGTAATGGCATCAAGGCATCAGTTGCTGGATGGATTGTGGTGGAGGGCAGTAGCAAAAAGGATGCAGGTAACAAACACAAAAAGAGAATAAATCAGAAAATAATAAGTCCGTGGTAAATACAAAATTGTTAAGGCCTTCGTGGCCACTTGTTGACAAATTGCCTGTTGGCTTCTCCCTCGGATTCATCAGTCCACCACCAGCAATGGAGGGTGAAACTTTGCCAAAGCCAGTTGCTTGTGCTGGCGGAACGTCAGAAAAATCACCAAACGAAGGTCGGCCGAAGAACGTGAGACAGAAGCCAACAGGCAGTTTGTCTGTGGTTAATATTAGGAAGGATAATTTTCTACACAACACGCTAGTTCCACTCGGTTCGCTGCAGTTTCTGGATTAGTGCTATCATCGAGCAAAAGGCATCAGAGATCGGTAAGGTGATTAGGAATAGCCTTTATAACCTGGCATTCATGCTAAATAACGTTTAAAAACCACGGAAGTTTCAAACTGACGCCTCTCAAATATAACTCCAGTATCTTACCAACTATAAACGCAATCAAAAAAGTGTAACTCACGGCCCCCTCATAACTAGCATTTTTTATAGTCTGTTTAACCTTATATAATTTAGCAGTAACCATTCTGCACATTGTTAATGACCATGTGGTTACACAATCTTGTAACAATTTCATTTTCCCAATTTGTAATACCCGTTCTGTGTCTGTATGTGTAACATCTCTGTACTTCTTTAACTTAAATTCTTTGACTGTGATCTCTGCTTCTCAAATGTAAACATGCACCGAATGTATGTGTATGTAAAGTTACCAAGTTCTTAAGTGCCACTACTTTATCAAACTTATAATATGGAAGCACCAGTCATTAGGACGGTAACTAAGACACACTTATCGTATAAAAAACGAGATATTTCTGTTCAAATATGCGAGAAATATAATGTGAAAACGATATGGATACACCAGCTTTATCTAGGTGCTATATTATTTTGCAACATATGTTGCTTAGCCACTTCCAAATGTTTCATTTGCATCTGTTTGGATTTGTTTTTGATTTAAACACTGATCTCCAACAGTGAGTGTGGAAACATGTACCTGAATATAAACCAGCTGAAGGTGGACACGAGCCTGAAACTGATGATGTGTTAAATAAAATCACCATTTATTGTGACAGCTAGAGGTATTTATTCTACACCCTACTTCTTTAAAGTGATCCTTAACCTTATCCGTGATTAAGTCACATTGTTTAATTATCTCCGTTTGTAACTGCTTAGGTAACTTTAATAGGGTCACATCTATACTATAAATTTTATCAACTTTTGTAGCTACCTTCTACATATTAGTTTTTTTTTTAACTGGATAACTCTTGCCCTTGAGTTGTCATACTATTAGATTACTCTTTTTTTTTTTAATTTTCTATTTTCTGGTAAACAGCCTTCCATGCTGAGTGTAGTAACTGGCATACAATACAGACAATGATATATACACTCAACAGCACATAAATCATATTAGTGTGTCTTGACACCACTGCACAAAGCCAGTGAAATTTGTTTTACAACTCTTCACAGAATAAATTGCTAATAAAATAAATCTCAGTTAGGAGCTGTTTACAGGTCTTCTAATCAGGCTGCACTGTCGACACGTGACGTGTGAACTAAGTGACGTAGCGATGAGCCGCTGCCAGGCCGCTGGTCTGCGGAGCGTGGCTGCGCTGTTGTCATGCTGGTAGGCCACTCCGAGGGTGCCATCGTACATCGCTGCTGCAATTGTAATCTCCAAATCACAACACGAAATTATTATGTGTCGCAGGAACGTTCTTCTCCACTCGTGTGCTACAGATTGCTCAAGCAAGTGAATATCTTTCAGTGTTGACCTCACTGTCTTGCCCAACTAACATCCTTTCTTCAACTCTTTACGTGAATTAACCTTCATTGGCCTTAACCAAATTAAAGCTATTTCTTTTTGATTATTAAAATCAATTCAAGCAACAGCATTGCTTGTGCCTGCTTATACACTGATGAACCAAACTGAATCTGCGTATCAGGGATACTACAGTTTGTTTTAGGTTTGTGGAGGTATGCGACATTAGACGTCTACGCACAGGTCTGGTAATTCGGGTAAATAACGGGCCACTGATTTACATACGCGAGTATGGCTCCCGTTAGCGATCCAGATGTATTCAATAGAATTTACATCAGGTGGATTTAGTCTCCGAGGCATGAACGCGAGTTCACTGTAATGCTCCTCAAATCACTGTAGCACGGCTCTGGCTCCGAAACGTGGGCAATTACACTGCTGTCAGCGTCTCTTCGATTACTACGACACGTCCTGTGCAAGGCAGGAAAATGTCTCCCACTCCCTAATACTGCTCCCAGTAGCCGACATCCTGGTGCGTTGCACGTTTCGAGCCGCCTTTCGCATCGGTGGTGGCGCTTGCGGAGACGACCAGCGACTTAGCGTATCAAAAATGTGATTCACCCGAAGAGCTGACACGTTTCCATCGATCGAAGGTCGAATCCCGATGGTCCCTTGCTCACTGCAATCGTAACTGACGATGCCGTTCGGTCAGCATGCAAACACATAGGGGTGGTCTGCTGCGGATCTCCATGTTCAACAGTTTACGATAAGCGAAACACTTGTGCTTGCAGCAGCATTGTGCTCTTGCGACAGAGATACCACAGACCACCATCTATCCTACTTTACAGAGCGGGCAAGCCTCCGAACCGCACGTCCTTTGAAGAGTCGTGGACAGCCAACCATTTAGCGCCTAGTGGTAGTTTCACTGTCCTTCTAGCTCTGTCCGTAGATGCTCACGACACTAGCACGAAAACGTTCTACCAGCTTCGCAGTTTTCAAGATACTCGTTCATAGGCTTTATGTAATAATAATCTGTCTTTTGACAAAGTCGCTTATCTCAGTGTATTGCACATTTGCAGTCCATACCTTCGCTGGGGAGAGTCCCGTGCGCCTCTACTGCGCTCACATACATTTCATAGCGCATCAAGTGCCCGCAACGTCACCAGGCAGCTTCCAACTTCTCGGTGTGCAGTGGTCATCACATTATGGCTTATCAGCGTATCTTCTCAGTTATTCACTTGGTTGCTCTCTGGGAAACGTTGTATCCTCTTCTTTATTTTCGTTAAAACTCCTGAAAATTCTTTTCATTCGGAAAGTAAGGAACGATAGGTCGCGAAATGGAAACCACAGTGAAAATTAAAACTGTTTTATTTGCAACGGTTAGCTATACTTTCCAGCTACTTCTCTACACAGTCGCCGCTCATACTTAGACATCTGTCGTAGCGTTTTACCAATTTTTCAGTTCCCTCCTTATAGAAGACAGCCGCCAGTGCTTTTCGACAATTTTCTACTCTAGACTGCAGCTCGTTGTGTCAAAATATTGTCTTCATAGCCAGCGGTTCATTTGAGCAGAGATGAACCTCAGGGAGGGGTAGCCATTGACGGGCATTATTATGGGTGATCAAACACTTCCCACCGAAAACGCTGCAAGAGCGTCTTCATTGCCCCTGCAGAGTATAACCGAGGATTGTCGTGTAGAACGAACCGCATGACAGTCATGTTATGTGGATTGCATAGTTTCAGGCGTAATCTTTCGCCAGGCTCTCATACTTGACGGGAGACGCTAATTTCTAGCCATCTTTACATTCTCACTGTGAGCTCAGAACTGAAAAGAGCGACATGATGCGATCGACAGGTGTACTGGACACAGTGCCCAATGGATCTGTGCAAAGCTTCATCAGATTTGCTTTATACTTTCCATTTTGCGACCGATCGTTCCTTTCTTTCCGAATAACCCTCATATTATGAAAGTTACATTCTTTTAACACTTCTAATTTGCGTATTACACAAGAGCACCAAACGGAATGTAGTGGGTAGGGTTTTGATATAATGTGTTCCATTCCATGAACGATCTGTCACCCAGCTGATACATGTGCCAACCTTTACCTCGCAAATACACTTAAGCGGCAAAGAAATCGGTACAGACATCAGTATCCAAATACAGAGATTTGTAAACAGGCAGGATACGGCGCTGTGGTCGAGAACCCGTACATAAGACAACAAGTGTCTGGCGCAGTTGTTAAATCGGTTACTGCTGCTACAATGGCTGGTTATTAAGTGAGTTTGAACGTGGTGTTACAGTCGGCGCACCAGCGATGGGACACACAGCTTCGAGGTAGTGATGAAGTGGGGATTTTCACGTAGCACCATTTCAAGAGTGTAAAGTGAATAGTAGGAATCCGGTAAAACGTCCAGTCTGTGACATCGCTGCGGCCGGGAAAAGATCCTGTAAGAACAGGACCAGCGACCATTGAACAGAATCGTTCAGCGTGACCGAAGTCTAATTCTTCCGCCAATTGGTGCAGATTTCAATGCTGGGCTATCAACAGGCGTCAGCGTGCGAATCATTCAACGAAACATCCTCGATGTGGGCTTTCGGAGTCGGAGGTCCACTGGTGTCCCCTTGATGACTGCACGACACAAAGATTTGTACCTCGCCTGAGCCCGTCAACACCTACATTGGACTGTTGGTGAATGGAAACTTGTTGCCTGATCGGGTGAGTCTCGTTTCAAATCGTATCGAGCGGATGGACTTGTACGGGTAAGGGGAAAACGTCATGAATCCATGGACCCTGAATGTCAGCAGGGGACTGTTCTAGCTGGTGGAGGCTCCGTAATGGTGTGGGGAGTGTGCAGGTGGAGCGAAATGGGACCCCTGATACGTCTAGATATGACTCTGACAGGTCACACGTACGTAAGCATCTTCTCTGATCACCTGCATCCATTCATGTCCATTGTGGATTCCAACGGACTTGGGCAATTCCAGCAGGATAATGCGACACCCTACACCTCCAGAATTGCTACAGAGTGACTCCAGGAACACTCTTCTGAGTTTAAACATCTCCACCTGATACCAGACTCCCCATTGTTGAGCATATCTGGGATGCCTTGCAACATGATGTTCAGAAGAGATCTCCACGCCCTCAAACTCTTAAGGGTTTGTGGACAGCCCTGCAGGATTCATGGTGTCAGTTCCCTCCAGCACTACTTCAAACACTAGTCGTGTTGCGGCACTTCTTCATGCTTCCCTATGGCACTACACGACATTAGGCACGTGTACCAGTATCTTTCCTTCTTCAGCGTATGTTGCGGTCGCCATTCTTGAAGGTATTCGCTGTAGTAGACCTGCCTTGCAGTGCCACTAGACCATGACGTGTCCTGTCGGCAGTGGACTCCTTCATCTTTCGCAGGGGTGGGTGCTTTAGAAAACTCCAGTTTATTCAAACTACTAAAACGACGTAACCACATTTACGGTAACTCTTCTGCATCATAAACACTTTTTTTCCACTGTATAACTTCATTTACAATTGTGGATGAAAATTAACTTTGTAACGTTACACATATCTAGGCGAGCCATTCGGACCGCCTAGAATTGCTACGAGGTAAGGTGAATTCGGCGCATGGCTGAAACACTAGCGGGCCCAGGGCTGAGGGAGCGCCGCAGCCAGACCGGATGGTTGAACGTTTCCGGCCAGCCGCATGCAGAGACAATAAGCGCGTCGACGGAAACGGGCAATTCCGAGAGGTGGGAATGTGCTCTCCTGGTGCTCGCGTAACTTTTGTGCAGAATTCGCTCCAGGAAATGACGGAGAGTCAGACACTCTTAAAGATGGCCAAGCTATTGATCTTTCAATTTCAACAATAAATCTCAGTTACATATTAATGCAAGTCTGACTACATCGGCGATGACGGAAAAATTAAGTGCATCCAATGACAGAACAACATTTCACTATTTTTAGAACTGTGGAAGTTAATATTTCACTGTGAATAAACATTTTCACAATGAACCTCTGAATTAACAACATTCAACCTCTTTATGCGATTTCAACATATCACACCACAGATTATAGCACTGCTCAGAAAGCAACTCACATGTATCTATTTTATTTGCTAGTTTATAACGTCTTTTATATCTATTTTTACTAAGCAAATGTTTAACATTGTATTCTCCACGCTTACACAACTAATGAACACAGCATGAATACCTCACACATTCTCATACTTTTGTAGTTATTTAAGGAACGTTCACTGTTTTGCCAGTAACTTTATTTAAATCTTGATTGTAAGTGCTATCAAAAGTAGGGCTAATTTAAACGTAGTCAGTGTAAAATGTCGCCCTTTAATGTGTGAGGAGAGGGCAATATTTTAATTTCAGAATGAGATTTTCACTCTGCAGCGGAATGTGCGCTGATATGAAACTTCCTGGCAGATTAAAACTGTGTGTCCGACCGAGACTCGAACTCGGGACCTTTGCCTTCCGCAGGCAAGTGCTCTACCATCTGAGCTACCGAAGCACGACTCACGGACGGTCCTCACAGCTTTACTTCTGCCATTGACGCTGAGTAAGAAAAAATATAGAGTTTCTCTAGTTCAGTCTATAGTTGGACAACGGTGATAGCGAATTCTCAATTACACCATTGGAGCAACTTAACAGTCTGGATCTCCACCATTCACAAGTACAAAGACGAGTGAAAATTAGAAAATTTTAATCACAGTTAATGGAAGTTCACGTAATAACTTAGTTGCTGCATATGATGAGATACTCAACTCTGATATCCTGTGGGATTTTTGCTTCAGAAAGTCCCAGAATTCGGCATTGCTGATGTACTAATTTTTAAGTAAAACACAGGGTATATCACTATTCTGTCCCATACTGTGACCAACTATCACGTACATCGGTGGAATGTACATTGGCCGTCTGACAGCCTCCGAAAGATAATAATGCAGACTCAAAGCATGGCTCATGCGCCACTTTCCTTTATATAAAACTAAACAATCGAATACACTGTTAAATGTAAGATTTTCAAAATAACAATTAGAAGTCATTAGACGATTTTAGTTTCCTACATCAAAAAATATACGGGTTCCCGTCATATCACCGAAGTTAAACGCTGTCGGGCGTGGCCGGCACTTGGATTGCTGACCATCCGGGCAACCATACGGTGTTGCCATTTTTCGGGGTGCACTCAGCCTCGTGACGCCAATTGAGGAGATACTCGACCGATCAGTAGCCGTTCCGGTCAAAGAAAACCATCATAATGAGCGGGAGAGCGGTGTGCTGACCACGCACCCATCCTATTTGCATCCTCAGCTTAGGATGACACGGCGGTCGAATGGTCCCGATGGGCCACTTGTGGCCTGAAGACGGAGTGCTTAAAACATCAAAAAATGGGCCACATATTGCCTTAAATTTTCTGATGTTCAGTTTGGAAAAGTTTACTTCATTTCCTATACTATTTCAATGAATTTTGCAGTACAACATTTTAAATTACATTTTAGTTAATTATAGACAAAGCACTTTGAATAAAACATTGTTAACAGTATTTTGGTTTACTCTCAAGTAGAGCTATCATTTTAAATAATCATAATAAATAAACATGGTAGCCTTTCAGAAATAGGGGAGAAGTAAATTTTCAGTAATGTGTGGTGCAACATGACTGCACAGTTCATGAAATTTCCAATTTCGATTATTAGAAAGTTGCTAATATAAATAGGGAAGTATATTAATGTGAAATTTAGTCTTAGACAGTAAACTCATTCTTACTGATTTTTTAAGTGGCAGTTTACTACTGGAACTGGGAATAGATACAACAGTATAAAGTCCAGAAAGTTAAAAATCCGAGCTAAAATGACCTCTTCAGAGAATGTTGACATGATAAGAATGGGAAGATAATTCAATTTCAAATGGCATGTGTTAGCGGAGACCACATTTGAAAAGAGAACCAAAAAGCACTTCTGTGGAGAAGCATAAATAATATTTAAGTATAATTCTTTGTCATTTAATGTGAGCGCTCTTCTGCAAGAATATTGGCCTATTTATTTATAGACAGACTATTACTTACACTTGTTATAAATTATCTGAGTGTGAAAGAGTCTTTATAACATTTCTTTTATTTAAATTTTGTTATAATACATTAGTTTAGTCCAGGAAACTGGTTATGTTGAGTCACATCATGTCTGTAGAGCTTAAGAACGATGTACTTTTTGTGGGGACGGTCTTCAGCCAGTGGCAAAGCATGTATTAGCGGAACACTACGGGAGTCAGGTGGAGACGGGGCGTCTCGAGTGAAGAGCTAAAGATAGCGATTCTGGGCAGTTTATGTAGAGTTCTTGAAGATGGCAGACCTGTCTGTGGTAACGTGCGTGATTCGATCTCGAAGGTGTTTGATTCTGGAAGGCTGCTATCATACTTCTGAGCGGACTTTATATTTTGAGGGGTCTGAATGTGTTCCAGACTGGGACTCTAAATTTTGTCGCTTGATTTACGGAACTGAGAACGGACAGTGTATGAGCTACTATTTTTCGTATCGCGTGCATTAATTAAGCAACCAGTCACATATTCTTCCAGTTCGAAGAACTTTGCCGTTGCCGTTTTTATGTGCCTGTGTGACAGTGGCCTCTCGCGAGTTGACTAAGTCCAATTGTTCATTGCACGCTGTTCCTGTTGGAATTTTCTCTCGCTAACAGATCGAGAAGGACCTTTGTTCGCTGCATGTAGCAATTGCTGTCGGGCTTGGAAGCGTTTTGGATTGACAATCTGTGAAACGTATCTCCAGTTTTCTCAGTCAGGATCTTTTCCAATCACAATTCTGCCGGCGCGTGTCGTGGCCAAGTGTGTAACACCACGAAACACCAACAAATCCAGCAACTGGCCATATGGCCTTGGGCATGGCCAAACATGGTTGCACCTTTTTGACACTGTGTTACATCCTTACCCTTGTTTATGTATGATGCCCACTTGAAACATAGATGTCCTACTGATCGCTACTACCTTGTACTTATGTAGAGCCAATGACTCGATCACTGTGCCATCAGTAAGAGCTCAACGATTCACTGGAGTGCCTAATTTTTTGTCTGATGAGTTTATCATCCTTACTTCCATAGCTACCAGATCCTCATGACGCTAATGTACATGGATTGGCATGAATCCCAAATATGAGGCAAACACATGAAGTTTAAGAGAAAATAAACATGCAGGGGATCGAACCCACACTATTGCTAGACCGATTGCGCTACTGGCCGCCATCTTGAATTGTGCCAGGCCATTTGGGTTAAATTCACCATCTTGGATTAAGGGGTGGGGCGAAGGAAGGGGAGAGGTGGGGAAGTTAGTTAGTGGGTGATCTTGGATTGCACTGGTACCTGTCTTCATCTGCTACTAAATCTCAGACTGTTTAATTAATTACAAATCGTTTGGAAAACCACAATACTATTTCTGGTCCAGCACAAAAGGGTTGACGTAGATAATGCTGTCACAGTCCTTAGAAGCTCTCTGCACAGTCTAAAGTTCTAGCTCTCTGCGACGGCAGTAGACCTTGCAAGAGGTCCGTGATTAAGGAATTTGTTGCTAGCGCAGTCGAGCAGATGTAATTTCGATGGATTGCTCATGCACTGCCTGCGATATGTAAGCTATAAGAGAATCTCAGACCAAAGAGCAGTATTGGCTGCAGTAGGAACTGTGTGGCAGTAGCAGTAAGTCGTTGCTATCAGTCTGGTGTATCGAGTTGGCTGGGCCAGTCGTGTGGAGCGATGGCGGTGCCTGAGCGTTGTAGAATAAGGTAAAAGCAGCCTCGCGCATATGTAGTATTGTTATATCAAGTCCCATGTAAATGCTTTTAAAAAGAAATCTCTTAATAACAATCTTTCTTATAAAAATTAACCTTTGACAGTTATTTAACTCAATTTCAAGAATTTACTAATTTCTCCAGTCCATGGTCATTCTGATTATTGTAAATAAAAATCACTTGTTTCTTTTTATACATGACAAATCTATCGGCCAGCATTGCACTGAGCTGTGCCAGAAAAATTTCTTATAGGAGCAGATATATAGACGTTATCCGGCGACCTTATTGAGGTAAGAATTTTCAGTTTATTCAGGATGAATTTCCAGGGGCCATGACGCAGCACTGCTGACGTCCAAAATTTACCATTTTAAATTCACAGTCAATTATTGAAAGGTTATAAATGAGCCACAATGGAATTTATTTATTGGGGATTACGCTAAATGTCAATGTTATAGTTATATTTTTTACTATTGGGAGGTTATTATAAATATTATTTATCGGTGGAGAGGTTACAACCTGATTTATTCGCTGAAGAATCATTTCTAACAGCGATCTATTCCATGATGTATTGTGTCCTCGCCTATCCAGCGGTGTGAACTTCTCTTTTTCTGGAATGATAAACAGGGTTCAATCATGGATCAATACAAGTACACAAAATTTTAATACATAAAACGACTGTAAGAAGTAAACTCGATAAACGGAAACTCGTAAAATATCTTGCCAATTAGCCAATAGTATCAGGTTTCCTGAAGCACTAGATGTTATCCACAAGCGTAAACTGAATAATCATCCGATGTTCGACAAAAATAACGTAAAATAATGAGAATCAGTGTTCTAATTAAGAGCCAGAAATAATTAAGGCCGTACCGTCGGATTGACATTGGAGGCTGCTAATTTATAATTAGAATTCTGTCAGCCGCAGAATGTAAGTAGAATGATGTGATAAAAAATTAAGTGCTTTTGATAGGTCTTAATATATATTTTTGAATTAATCACGTATGTTTCTGACTTAGTATCGCTAACCACCTCATCTGACGTACTTCACTTCTGTTATGGCAGTAGATGCTTAGAGCCCTTTATACTGGCAAAATCGTGATCAAAAGTAACTCCAGAAGCTCATAAGCGCATTACGACGAAAGGTTTTCATCTACTGCCTTTGTTATTAAAGTAAGAGCTTTCCTCTCTTTTACAAAGTAATCACCCAGAAACACTGCCGAAGAGAAAGAGAGAAGTATAACGTCTTACCACCAATGCCGTGACCGAAATCAGGGAACCATTTCGATATTTGTTTTAAGTGACCCTTCACTAACCAACATAATTTTTCTTTCCTTTGTAACTGGCATGAAAACAGATCAGATAATCTTGATGTTTTCGGGTGTACTGGTAACGAAAATGTTAATGAAAATGCAAGGTAGCTCTTGTTTTGAAGTTATAACTTTAAGTTATTGCATCTATAAGTTTATGCATATATTTACCTTGGAGTTATCACTCTGGGGAAGGTCACAGAAGGCACAACCGCTCTGCCTGGTGTTTGTACTCGTAGTTTTCTGATGGTGATTCCTTGGTTACTGTCCAGCAGTAATCGGCAAACATTGATGCTCTCCAATTTCCCTGGTAAATCATTCTTATGTCCGAAATTTGCTGGTGGAAGCGTTCTCCGTGCTCGTCTGTTACAGCATCACAGTTTTCAGGAAAGAAGTCCAAGTGGGAATCTAGGAAATGTAACTCTAAGGAGACGTTGCACTTCAGCCTATTGTAGCAGTGCAGAAGGTTTGCCACAAAATCTTTATAGTTTTCTGCTCTCTTATTTCCTAGAAAGTTTGTTGGCAGTTGAACAAAGGCATACCAAGCTAACTTTCCATCACTGCAAGGATGCTGTTGAAACGATCATCTTTGTACAGTTTGTGTACCTGAGGATCTCACCAACACGTGGAAATTTCTCGCGCACATAGAGAAATGCTTCCCCAGTTTTGTCCATCACTTCAACGAAGTTTTCATTAGGCCCAATTTTACATGAAGAGCAGAGAGAATTGTGTTCTTGGATGTGAAAAGTGCTTCGTGTATAATACTGGTAGATCCTGGTTCAAGCGACTGACGCTTAGGCCAGTCTCTCTTTCTACAATGAATTGCTTTTGCGCGGCTATCCCATAGGCAAAGGAAGCATCGGAATTTGGTGTAGCCGTGTTGTAGCCCAAGTAACATTCCTATGATTTTCGGGTCGCCGGATTTCCAGGTCCCATTTAAATTTGTCATAGATCAAACGCAGTAACAATTGTTTCATGTTATTATATGTTTCTTTCATGTAAGTTCCATACCCAGTTGAAAGATATGGCAACACTCTGCCATTTATGCAGTAGCGCACACTTGTGACTTACTTTGGAGGAGTGGATGAACAACTTCCACTCATCACTTATATGGTCAATTCCCATAGCTACTATTAGTCCCTGTACGTCACTACAAAATACCAAGTTAAAAACAATGGAAGGTTACGGAAAACAGTCACATTTACCGTTTTATCTAGACAATTCCACTGATGTAGTCTTGACACCAACAGTTCAGCTCTACCCTTCTGCAATTCCAGATCTCTCAATAGGTCAGTAAGTTCGCACTATGTTATTTCGTGATTCTCTGTACACTCATTGTTGAACACAAAAGAGTAATGTAGAAATATATATATCTTCAGTATAGTGAAGCAACTTAAATCACATAATAAATGCACGTCTTCTGGTTCAGACTATATACCAATTAGGTTCCTTTCAGAGTATGCTGATGCCGTAGTGCCTTACTTAACAGTCATATACAACCGCTCGCTCGACGAAAGATTCGTGCGCAAAGACTGGAAAGTTGCACAGGTTACAGCCATATCCTAGAAAGGTAGTAGGAGTAGTCCACTAATTACAGATCCATATAATTAACGTCGATATGCAGCAGTATTTTGAAACACTTACTGTGATCGAACGTTATGAATTACCTCGGAGAGAACGGTCTATTAACAAGCATTCAACAAGGATTTAGAAAGCATCGTACTTGTGAAACACAACTAGCTCTTTACACACACGATAAATAATTCAAATCTTAAGGCCATAAATTCAAATAATTACCTAGGAATTAAAATTACGAACAGTTTAAATTGGAAATAACACATAGAAAATGTTGTGGGGAAGTAAAACCAATCGGACTGCATTTTATGGGCAGAACACTTAGAAAATGTAATAGGGCTACTCAACAGACTGCCTACAACACGCTTAACCGTTAGCTTTTGGAGTACTTGAAACGTAACAGCCCATTAAGATCTATTTAAAACCAACGATTCCCAGTCTAATTCACGATCGCACATGTAAACAAAATATGTAAATCGCCTAGAAAAACTTATAACTGAAAAAATAACTGTTTAATCTATTTCAGTTCAAAGTGTAGAAGTCTGTTAATTGGTATGAACATTTTATATGATATTAATCTCCTGTAATTAGTAAATGAACGTGGTAGGGAAGGTGGTAGGGAAACTAGAAAATCTGAAAAGGGAAATGAAAAGGCTCAATCTAGATATAGTAGGGGTCAGTGAAGTGAAGTGGAAGGAAGACAAGGATTTCAGGTCAGATGAGTATCGGGTAATATCAACAGCAGCAGAAAATGGTATAACAGGTGTAGGATTCGTTATGAATAGGAAGGTAGGGCAGAGGGTGTGTTACTGTGAACAGTTCAGTGACCGGGTTGTTCTAATCAGAATCGACAGCAGACCAACACCAACAACGACAGTTCAGGTATACATACCGACGTCGCAAGCTGAAGATAAACAGATAGAGAAAGTGTATGAGGATATTGAAAGGGGAATGCAGTATGTAAAGGGGGACGAAAATCTAATAGTCGTGGGCGACTGGAATGCAGTTGTAGGGGAAGGAGTAGAAGAAAAGGTTACAGGAGAATATGGGCTTGGGACTAGGAATGAAAGAGGAGAAAGACTAATTGAGTTCTGTAACAAGTTTCAGCTAGTAATAGCTAATACCCTGTTCAAGAATCACAAGAGGAGGAGGTATACTTGGAAAAGGCCTGGAGATACGGGAAGATTTCAATTAGATTACATCATGGTCAGACAGAGATTCCGAAATCAGATACTGGATTCTAAGGCGTACCCAGGAGCAGATATAGACTCAGATCACAATATAGTAGTGATGAAGAGTAGGCTGAAGTTCAAGACATTAGTCAGGAAGAATCAATACGCAAAGAAGTGGGATACGGAAGTACTAAGGAATGACGAGACACGTTTGAAGTTCTCTAACGCTATAGATACAGCAATAAGGAATAGCGCAGTAGGCAGTACAACTGAAGAGGAATGGACATCTCTGAAAAGGGCCATCACAGAAGTTGGGAAGGAAAACATAGGTACAAAGAAGGTAGCTGCGAAGAAACCATGGGTAACAGAAGAAATACTTCAGTTGATTGATGAAAGGAGGAAGTACACACATGTTCCGGGAAAATCAGGAATACAGAAATACAAGTCGCTGAGGAATGAAATAAATAGGAAGTGCAGGGAAGCTAAGACGAAATGGCTGCAGGAAAAATGTGAAGACGTCGAAAAAGATATGATTGTCGGAAGGACAGACTCAGCATACAGGAAAGTCAAAACAACCTTTGGTGACATTAAAAGCAACGGTGGAAACATTAAGAGTGCAACGGGAATTCCACTGTTAAATGCAGAGGAGAGAGCAGATAGGTGGAAAGAATACATTGAAAGCCTCTATGAGGGTGAAGATTTGTCTGATGTTATAGAAGAAGAAACAGGAGTCGATTTAGAAGAGATAGGGGATCCAGTATTAGAATCGGAATTTAAAAGAGCTTTGGAGGACTTACGATCAAATAAGGCAGAAGGGATAGATAACATTCCATCAGAATTTCTGAAATCATTGGGGGAAGTGGCAACAAAACGACTATTCACGATGGTGTGTAGAATATATGAGTCTGGCGATATGCCATCTGACTTTCGGAAAAGCATCATCCACACAATTCCGAAGACGGCAAGAGCTGACAAGTGCGAGAATTATCGCACAATCAGCTTAACAGCTCATGCATCGAAGCTGCTTACAAGAATAATATACAGAAGAATGGAAAAGAAAATTGAGAATGCGCTAGGTGACGATCAGTTTGGCTTTAGGAAAAGTAAAGGGACGAGACAGGCAATTCTGACGTTACGGCTAATAATGGAAGCAAGGCTAAAGAAAAATCAAGACACTTTCATAGGATTTGTCGACCTGGAAAAAGCGTTCGACAATATAAAATGGCGCAAGCTGTTCGAGATTCTGAAAAAAGTAGGGGTAAGCTATAGGGAGAGACGGGTCATATACAATATGTACAACAACCAAGAGGGAATAATAAGAGTGGACGATCAAGAACGAAGTGCTCGTATTAAGAAGGGTGTAAGACAAGGCTGTAGCCTTTCGCCCCTACTCTTCAATCTGTACATCGAGGAAGCAATAAGCAATGATGGAAATAAAAGAAAGGTTCAGGAGTGGAATTAAAATACAAGCTGAAAGGATATCAATGATACGATTCGCTGATGACATTGCTATCCTGAGTGAAAGTGAAGAAGAATTAAATGATCTGCTGAACGGAATGAACAGTCTAATGAGTACACAGTATGGTTTCAGAGTAAATCGGAGAAAGACGAAGGTAATGAGAAGTAGTAGAAATGAGAACAGCGAGAAACTTAACATCAGGATTGATGGTCACGAAGTCAATGAAGTTAAGGAATTCTGCTACCTATGCAGTAAAATAACCAATAACGGACGGAGCAAGGAGGACATCAAAAGCAGACTCGCTATGGCAAAAAAGGCATTTCTGGCCAAGAGAAGTCTACTAATATCAAATACCGGCCTTAATTTGAGGAAGAAATTTCTGAGGATGTACGTCTGGAGTACAGCATTGTATGGTAGTGAAACATGGACTGTGGGAAAACCGGAACAGAAGAGAATCGAAGCATTTGAGATGTGGTGCTATAGACGAATGTTGAAAATTAGGTGGACTGATAAGGTAAGGAATGAGGAGGTTCTACGCAGAATCGGAGAGGAATGAAATATGTGGTAAACACTGATAAGGAGAAGGGACAGGATGATAGGACATCTGCTAAGACATGAGGGAATGACTTCCATGGTACTAGAGGGAGCTGTAGAGGGCAAAAACTGTAGAGGAAGACAGAGATTGGAATACGTCAAGCAAATAATTGAGGACGTAGGTTGCAAGTGCTACTCCATGATGAAGAGGTTAGCACAGGAAAGGAATTCGTGGCGGGCCGCACCAAACCAGTCAGTAGACTGATGGCCAAAAAAAAATTAGTAAATATAACAAGTGTAATGTTAACATTTAACAACTAAGCGTTTATACACTTGAAACGTCCCCTTTGAACAATTATACATGACTGTGCTTAAACTGACACACAATATTTTGTTAGCGCAACGCAATCTGACTTTCAAAATTCCCTACAAAAGAATGGCCCTGACTAACATTAAACTATATCTTTCACAAATCACTTACCTCACAAAAATCTTCGCTGCTCAAGCTACTGCAATACAGCGAGCGCCACTACTGCCAGCTAAATAAAAGATTCAAACTATGGAAGGCACTAACTACTGATAGGGATAGTTAGCAAATGAAAGATATTAATAGAGAACAAACAATGTATTTACCTTGATATCATCATATATAAATATAGCAGTTCATGACAAATTTCAAAACTCCGCCATCTCTCTCCCCACATCCACCACTGCTGGCGGCTCACCTCCAACTGCGCAACGCTACGCGCTGTTCACATCCAGCTGCCGCTGCCCAACACTACAATGGCAGACAACAATGCAAACTAGCCACAGACTGCACACAGCACAGCCAGTGATTTTCATATTGAGCGCTACGTAACGTTGCCAGTAAGAAAACATAAACAGCCTACTTACATAGAGAAAACATAAACAGCCTACTTACATAGAGAAAATATGAACAGCCTACTTACATAGAGAAAACATGAACAGCCTACTTACATAGAGAAAATATGAACAGCCTACTTACATAGAGAAAACATGAACAGCCTACTTACATAGAGAAAACATAAACAGCCTACTTACATAGCCCCCATGCTCCCCAC
Source organism: Schistocerca serialis cubense (assembly GCF_023864345.2). Classification (NCBI taxonomy): domain Eukaryota; kingdom Metazoa; phylum Arthropoda; class Insecta; order Orthoptera; family Acrididae; genus Schistocerca; species Schistocerca serialis. The sequence goes on from NC_064641.1 coordinate 139,239,364, forward strand.
AAAAATTTTACAAATTTTTTTTGGGCAGTGGCCAATAATGATTTGATAAAATTTTTCATAATTACAATAACAAAGAAATCAAATGCACACACTTATTGATACAATGTTGGTCAAAAGCTAAAATTTTCTCACAGTCCATAAAGATAGTCCTAATCATTCATCATAATAGTAATTACAGTTTTTTTTCACAAAGTCTCATTAGTAAAAGAAATTGCACACAGAAGTAGTGGATTTCCATGCAGTCTTGAAGAAGTAGCGTTGTCCTTCCAACGGAAAGACAGTGCTGACTCTTGACATGCTGACAAATAATGGGCCACAACAGAGCAAACCCACAGCAGAGTCATTCGAAGTTTTGAAGAGTATTGGTAGGTCATCACAGAGCAGACCCACTGTAGTCCTGGTAGAGACTACGGTATTGGTGGGCCACCAGAGGTGCAGACCCACTGCAGTCCTTGTAGAGATGATGGTATTGATGGTTGATGTAGACCCACTGTAGTCCTTGTAGAGATAGCCAACAGCCATCTGTTGTGACTGTGCAGGTGCACAATCACCATTGAAGAGTCTTGCAGATAATATAGCAAGTCCATAACCACCGCTTGTGCACTCACAAAGTTTTTGGAATTGTCCTTAGAACCAGCAATGCTGTTATCCAGTCCCTTGCTGAATTATTAACACACGTGCAAACACTATCAGTCCCTACTTCTCACATATTGTCCATATACTATGACCAATGGAAATGTGTGCAGTGAAATGAATGCTTACAAGTTACTTAGTTTGATAAACTGGTGTCAATTACAATTTTATAACATGAGAATACAATAACAAAGGTACAAAATACATCATTAAAAACATAATAATACAGATAACATTTGTAGTAATATGGGCTTTACAAAAGAATCGAAATAACATATACATCAGTGTTACAGGAATTATGACATTAGTAAATACATAAAAGATCAGAATAACCTTTGAAACATCAATTTCACACATGAGCATTAAAACAAAACAGAATAAATAATGTGTAAGCATATTTATAAGGTAAATAACATATTATTAATGCCAATTATATTTGAGGATAACAGTATTCCTCATCATAGTGAACGTAGCTGAGTATTAGAAAAATTCTACAACATAAATCGTATCAGATAAACACATAAAGACAGGATGAACACAAATACACAAGGGTACACAAACATATAGCGGAATAATACAAAAGGAAAGGACAGGGTTTGTTTTACTGCAGTATTTTGCAAACAAAACTTCCTTTACTTCTTGGAGATCTCCCTTCATTCATCATTATTCCCAAAAAAGTCCTATCTATACCTGCTTTCTGTATTCTATTCATATTTCTTTCAATATAATTATTTCTCAGTGTACAATACTCATTTTGGCCCAAATCTTTTTCATATTGTCCATAGTCAGTTTCTTATATAGTCTACCTCCTCTTAAGCTAACTTAAATCTACGGAGCTCAGATGCTAAACTAAGGAACGAGGCAGTGCAGCAGCACAGAAAACAATTAATATAAACAGCAATAAAAAAAATGGAAAATCGCAAAGCAAGCTACAGTAAATCTAAATTACCAAGCAATGCAACATTACAACTAATATGAGCCAATGTGCAGCAACAATACAAATAAATGAGTAGTAAAACTGGCTTAGCAGAGTAACACAAAGTCAAATTCAGTAACACTATGCCTGGCAAACAGCAGTAACTTATACGTAAACATGACATAGCTCAAGCAGAAAAAATATTACAGTAAAAACAACAATGCAGATAAGGGAAATGTATATTCACATCTTAATGTCTATGTAATTAAAGTGGTGCACCACAACAACTTATTGTAAAAAAAATATTACCATGCACTTGAAAAGAAAATTATGTGTTACTGTTACTAGTTCCTTCTTATTGTTCTTTCCTTTCCAAGTGCTCCTTTTTTAAAGAATGTGGATCATAAAATAATTATTTAATAGATCTGTTGACAGAAAGTGTTCACATTAGCAAATGCATTTCATTTTATAAAAGCAATGCTGCAACACAGCTGGAAACCAGATATCAAATGAAATAAGCAATTACGCAAACCAAAGCATAAAAACATCATTCAATAGCTATGTGGCATTTCGTAAGTCAGTAGCTCTCAATTCTCGTAGAAAGACACTTGTCATTATCAGGTTTGCAGATGTAAGAATATTTCCAAGGATAATGGCCTCCCCTTTTTTTTTGTTCTACCTGTGCCGCTGAAAAGGGCTCGCAATAATGGCTTTTTCTCCAGGCGTCTGACACAGCTGGGTGCCCGCGACGCATTACGTGCAGGTGGTCACTTAACTTTCGTACGGAAATATTTACGACAGCAGTTTCTGCTACCGTGGCAGTCTCATATAAAAATATTTCACAGGTCAAGAATTAGCGTTGCAAATCTGTAGAAACAAAATCCTATAAATATAAGTGTCCAAAAAAAATATTGGTCAGCATTGTGATACAGTCACACATTTCATAACTCTTAAAGTACGTTTCTTGGTTTCCAACATCCTTTTCATAAATCAGAGTCCCTAAACACTACTCATTATTCCTTAAACATTCCTCAACAACATAATACACATCGTCGTCGTAATAATAACATCATAACACTTCAGTCAAATCTCAAAATCGTCGTAACTTCCTCCAATAATTTCTAAGCCTAAAAAAATTCTCTGCTCATGTCAAAAGTGTCAGCTGCCTCAAACGTACTTTAAAAATCATGATCTCATACCAAATACATCATTCAAAGCTCTCATAGTATCACAATGATTCCGAAAAAATATGAACAGTTTACAAAGTACAGACAAAATACAGTTTCATAAGTGTGAAGTTATCCAACTGTGTAATTGCGTAAACATGTGTCACTGATGTAGTAAAATAAATGTTTGTCTCTCTCAGTTAAATGATCAGATAGCTGTGTAATTTGTGTGTTAGAGAAATATGGTACCAATGTGTAAAGTTGTATAAGCAAATACCATATTAGCTAGGGTTCCTTGTGGTTGCCACACACATGGTACACAAAGTAGGCGTGTACCCCCTGAGGATTAATGTAATTATACCCTCAGGTGTTACAGATTACAGCAATGGAATGAAATGTATCACGGAAAACTTTCTTTGTAATTCAAAAATCTTTAAAAATAAATGTTTTAAGTACAAAATTAATCACTCAAATACGTGTACTGTAGCGCTAAATGTGCGTCTTGTTGCAACATAATCTGTGTGGAAGTGTCGTAGTTATCGTCCTCCGAAAGCTAAGTTCTGCAGAAGTCAATGTACTTACCTCATAATACACAAAAGTGAAATGCTTTGCGTATAAATGTCTTAGTTATTACGCTTATTGCCGTGATGAGGAAAGTACTGTGCTATAACGTATTGTTGTGCTACGGAAAAGGCAGTCTCATTGTAGCTATACCAGAAAAGTTACTACTAAAACCTGTTTTACTTTCCAGAATAAAACAGAAAACTGTGCAGATATAAAACAGAAACACTGCAAAAGCAACATTGTAAATTGTCACTCATTAGTAGCGTCGTGATATAGTCGTGTAGCTGTCAAATAAACTAACCACTGTGCCATCTGGTATCTCACTGAAAGTACTTTAAATCCAGAATATATTTTCAAGTAAACCAAAATGTTGCATTAAAATCTCATTAGCAGTACTGGTAAATGTTCTAAGTGTGTAAGCCTTATAGTCGTTCCATAATCGTGCAACTAACAAGCAAGAATATACACACACAATAACACTGTGACGTCTGTTCACTATAACAATGCATTCGTCATTTCTGTTTCAATAAGTTCTCTTGGTTCTTGACTGGATATTTAACTTCAAACATTGTTGCATGTTAACAGATTCTAAGTCTGACAAGCATACTAGTAATGTAAAGTGAAAAGTTTTATGGCAATGACAAAGTTAAAAAGCAGATTATCTTTCAGAAATGTGGTGTAAACCTTTACTCTTCCTAGTACGCAGAGTTTCAACTTCAACGTAATTATCATGTGGTATACGTCGGATTCTGTAAGGTCCATTGTAAACTAGAAAGAATTTGTGACTCAAGTGTTTCTTCTTATGTGACAATGAATGAGCTTTAATGAGAACTTTCTGACCAACATATAATTTCTTTGCATTTGCTTTACCGTGTAGTTTCCTCCTTTTGTCTGCTGCAGATTTTATATTTATAATAGCCAAATCAATTATGTCTTTGTGTCGAAGTTTACGTGTATTCGGGAAAGGTACAAGCTCTCTGATTCTGTTCGGTGGTTCTTCATTCTTCAGTACAAGAGTAGGTGGTAAAGCAGTGGAATCATGAGGCATTTCATTCAGCACATTTTGAAATAATTGTAGATATCTGTCCCAATGCTGATGCTTTCTGTGACAATAAAGTCTGCAAAGCTTATTGATTTCTTTCATAATCCGTTCAGACGGGTTGCAATGTGGTGAGTACAATGAAATAAAAACAGGTTTGATTTTATGATTCCGAAGCGTGCGTGACCAAACAGCAGATCTAAATTGCGGTCCGTTATCTGAAATGACTTTAGCAACGTGGCCAACTTCACGTAAGAAATTTTTAACAAAGGCGTTGGATACAGATCGTCCAGTGGCTTTACGTAACGGAGTGAAAGAAACAAATTTTGAAGTAAGTTCAACAGCGACTAGAACGTACGAAAATCCATTGGATGTTCTGACAAGCGGTCCCAAGAGATCAACAGCAGCAAATTCTTTTAATTTAGAAGGAATAATAGGAAACAACGGAGCACGATGTGAGACAGTAGATGGTTTCGCCTTTTGACAAAGTTTACAAATAGACAAGACTCTTCGAATTCTTTTTTCCATATTGTTAAAATAACAAGTCGTTCGAAGAATATGATAACATTTTCGTGGACCAAAATGTGCGTAGCTGAAATGAATGTACCAAATGAGCTTATTAACAAAATCGTCAGGAATGCAAAGTACCCATAGCTTGTCATCAACAGTGCAGCGTTTGAACAGTATGTTGTTTCTAACCAGATAATAATGCCGAATCTGTGTGTGTGTCTTTTCATGCCATTTGCTCTTGATGTCTTTCCAAATCGGATCTTTATCTTGTTCATGTGCAATGTCCTTTAAAGATGTGGTGATGAAGTTTTCAAAGGCGACTTTCTGAATGTAAAGAATACTGAAATTTTTCTCGAGGTTGCCTTCTGTGGTACTTTTCTCAAGCCCAGCCGGTGCGCGTGACAGTGCGTCTGCAACAATGTTCTCCTTGCCGGGAATGTAGACTATTGTGAAGCGGAATTCTTGCAGAAACAATGCCCAACGTTTTAACCTGTCATGATTTAATTTTGAAGACATAAGAAATTGTAATGCACGATGATCACTGTATACTTTTACGTGCTTACCAGAAAGAAAGAAACGGAATTTGTTAAATGCCCAAACGATAGCTAAAGCTTCTAATTCAGTAACGGAATAATTTTTTTCCGATTTTGTTAGCACTCGGCTAGCAAAAGCAATGGTTTTCTGAATGGTAGTGCCATTTTCTATGGCTTCTTGAAATAAATGGGCACCAAGACCGACTTTAGAAGAATCCGTGCTAAGGCAGAAATCTTGTGACAGATCTGGATGAGCTAAGATTGGCGCGTGAAGTAACGCTTCTTTCAAAGAATTGAATTCCAACTGTGCTTGTTCGTCCCAGTTCCAAATAGTATTTTTTCCAGTGAGAGAACAAAGTTTTGGTGTAACAAGAATTTGCATATTCAGAAAACGACGGTAAAAATTTACGAGACCTAGAAAACTGCGGACTTGTCTTTTTGTGGATGGAACTGGAATGGCTCTGATTGCTTCTAACTTTTCAGGATCCGGTTGAATCCCTTCAGAAGAAATAATATGTCCCAAAAACTTCACCTTTGTCCTACCGAATTCAGACTTTTCCAAGTTAACTGTAATTCCAGATTCTGCAAAAATACGTAACAAACTGTTGAGGATGCGATTATGTTGTTTCCATGAAGCTTCTGCTATCAGAATATCGTCCACATATAAGGTGATGTGACGTTTTAAGAACTCAGGTAATATGGAATTTAACCCACGAATGAATGCTGCCGAAGAAATGTTCAAACCAAAAGGAAGTTTCCGAAACTGATAACAAACGCCGAAACAAAGGAAAGCTGTGTATTTTCTACATTCTGGATGAAGTTCGATCTGATAAAAGCTGGATCTGAGATCAATGGAAGACAACACTTTTACACCATTAAAATTTTGAAGAAGTTCTTCTAACGTTTGCGGCCTGTCTGTTTCAGGAATAACGATCGTATTGATTTGTCTCGAATCTAAGACAAGCCTGATCGATCCATTTTTCTTCTCAACAACATGTAATGGATTGTTGTATGAGCTGACTGCAGGCTCAATAATGCCCTCATTAAGCATAGATTGTATTTCTGTTCTAACACGGTCCCTATAATGCGCCGGAATTACGTATGGTCTAACACAAAATTTAGTATGCTCACGAACACGAAATTGGTATTGAAATCCCTTGATTGTTCCTGTTTTGTGAGTAAAAACTGTGGAATGTGCTTGTAAAATCTCAAAAAGGTCCTGCCTATCAGTGTCATTACAATTCTCAATTGTTTGAATTTTACTCTGAATTAACTTATTAGTGTCAAATGCGCGTCGATATCATCCCTGTCAGTACTTGCAGAGTGATTGTTAGTGTCTAGTTCCGTAGAAAAGTCCGAACTGTTGTCTAACAGAAGGTAAAGCCGATTAATTTCCTCGTCATGGTTTGAGAGCCAATCTTCAAATTTCAAAGCTATTGACTTACCTTCTTTCTCTAAACTTATTTCAGCATCGTGAAAGTTTAAGATTGCTTTGTATTCATTCAAAAAGTCTACTCCCAATATAATTTCCGTCGACAATAATGGAACAATGAGAAAGTTCATAGAGAAGCTGTGGCTTTGACAAAAGCATTCTAAATTGGTTTGTTGGCGTACATCTACACTTTTTCCAAAGATTGCACCTTGTAATTTAATCTTACGTAACGGAAGTGTGGGGCAATCGTTCGATTTGTTGCATTTGCTAAAGGCTGTTTCACTGATTACTGAAATGGGACTGCCAGAGTCAAGTACTGCCGTAAATTTTACGTCATTTACAGTAATGTGAATCACAGGATATGCAATGTTGTTATGTTTTACGTCGTGTTCCTGGAGTAAGATGTCTCTAATGTCTTCCATTTTTACGTAATTACTAGCTACGGCAGATGCGTCGTTAGTGTCATAAGAACGTTTTGTGGCTGCCAGCGGTGTGAGTCATTGCCTATTGTCTCTTTGTTGGCGCGCGTCGTTATTGGGATTTGGAGACCTAACTTCTACAAATTCACCTCCTCGAGAGGGCCCTGCTCTGTTTGAATCCCGCCAGTTCTGATGCAATTCAGGTCTGTCGTTACGATCACATCGTCTGTCGTCATGTCGGTAGTTCCTGTAGTTTCTTTCTTGTCGGTTAAGTGGTGGAGAATTTCTCCCTGAATCGTAACTGCGCGCTGAACTGTTGCGTCTGAAGTTATTCTGTCTCCCTTGATAATAATTATTTTGGTTCACATATTGTCTGTTTCTCTGATTGTCTCTGTGATAGTCACTACCGCGGAGAGGTGATGTTTCCCTGTAATTATTACTACTCTACCAACGGTTGTCGTACGGGTGGTGTCTATTTTGGTCACGATTTGCGTTGTAAGAATAGACCAGTCGTGTCCGGTTATTGTTTCTGTCGTCACGGAATTGTGACGGATGTGACCTGTAATTGTTGTGTCCTTGTTTTCGCGTTCCGCGATTATCAGTGTCAATTTCTAGTTCTTGTAACAGTCCCTGAAAAGCTTCAATGTCGTCTTTGCAGCGTCCTGCTAAAATAATATGCCGTAAATGTTCAGGTAATTTGATTAAGCAAATGCGGATGAGTTCTGAGGGACTGCATGGGTTTGACAGGTACTGATTCTTGTGCAACATGTCTTCAAAATATTTCACAAGACTGGAGAATTCAGATTGTTCGAAATGTTTCATCATTATGATGCTATGTTTTACTCGGTCTTGTGTGGCCTGAGACCAATATGCTGAGAGGAAGGCATGGTAAAACTCTCCTTCACTGTGGCAATCGTGAATGACCGATCGCATTCTTACAGCTGGTTCATTCTCTAAGTAGCCACACATAAATTCTAATCTGTGCTCTAATGACCAGTTGGGAGGAAAACAATGAGAGAATTGATGGAGCCACGCTTGTGGATGAATGTCGTTGCCAGAATTCTTAAATGTTTTGAATTTACGTGTAGTAATGAACAGCTTATAGTCAAAATCATCGTGTCGGCGAGTAGCATATCGGTCATTGTTACGTCGTGTCGGCGGTTCCATTTCATAATTCGGTGCACCTTGCCAATTTCTTTCATAACTTCCGAAATGCGCTGTGTTATTATTTTGTGGCTGTTCCGTATTTCTATGTCCCTCTTCCCGTATTGGAGCGCGAGTGTCCTCTGAAATACGTAATTCTTGTATTACCTGTGTCAGCTGATCCTGTACTTCCCAGATTTCTCTTTGGTGTTGCGTATTAATTTGATTCAGATTTTGTTTCAGTTTCCTAATTTGTTCGCACTCTTCTGTGTCATTAAAGACTACCGGTTTTGTGTCATTCAGATTATCATCTACCTTCGTAGATAAATTAGTGAACTGATCCGAAAGTTCGGCTACTTTCTCCGATAGTGTACTTATTTCCTCAGTGTGTTTTTCTGAACCAAGTTTCAGAGTATCTACTGTGTCCTATAAGTTTTCCTGAGTTTTTGCAAGTTGCGTAACCGAATCGGTAGATGCAACTGAGTCAAATTTAGCTTGCAAGGTCTCATGATTTTCATGAACAATAATTTGCAGTTCTTTTATGGCTGCTTCGTGATTCTGTAATGCATTTTCATGCAGCGAAAAAATAGGTTGAAAATGCTCACAAATTTGTGTTTTTACGTCATTACAGACTTTTTGACATTTCGATTCAATGTTATGTAACTCAGTAGTTAAATCTTCACGTGTTTGTTCAAGCGTATGTTCCACTGAGTCTAACTTTTGAAGCTTTTCTTCCATTGCGTCTAACTTTTGAAGATTTTGTTCCATTGTGTCTAACTGTTGCTGTGTTTGTCTCTGGTGTTGTTCCATTGTGTCTAACTTTTGAAGCTTTTGTCCCATTTGTTGCATTAATTGTAATAACAATGCACTGGTGTCTGAAACATGTTCCTCAGTGCTTTTCGGCAGTGAAGTTGCACCGGCAACATTCACATTTTGACAAGTGGAAAATGTGTCTTGACTCATTTGAGAAAACGGTGGGAACCCAAAACCTGAGTCTGCAGTATTTGCAATATTGTGTTCTGTCATTCCCGATTCCTGAGGCGAGCTGTTGCCGACCGATCGATCGATAATGCGTCCCTCTTCACTAATTGTTTCACTGTCCACGCCACTGTTTGCCGCCCGCTCCATTTCCCTATGCACAGTTACAAAATTACTACTTTGAACATCAGTTAATTCATTACTCTGCGGCGCTTTCGTCTTCACTGTCATTTCTCAGTTTACTTTGGAGACTAGTATTACGTTTTTCACACGCCATTATTGTCACAGTATTTCACACGATAACACAGAAAAGCGCAATTTGAAGAGCAAAATAAAATAACATAGCAATGGAAATAATGTCTACTTAATTGCCAGCGCAGCTGCGAAATACTTGATGCAAATCTACATGCATGCCACAACTGTTTTACTGTACAACAATGAAAAACTACAACTACAAAGGAAATTCTCTCTATAATTACGCGCTAGCAATAAACAAAATCTACACTAAGTACACAAACTACAAGAAAAAAATCAGAAGACTCCAGTGAGGTATCCTAGGCCAAGGGTCGACATATGAAACGTCCCCTTTGAACAATTATACATGACTGTGCTTAAACTGACACACAATATTTTGTTAGCGCAACGCAATCTGACTTTCAAAATTCCCTACAAAAGAATGGCCCTGACTAACATTAAACTATACCTTTCACAAATCACTTACCTCACAAAAATCTTCGCTGCTCAAGCTACTGCAATACAGCGAGCGCCACTACTGCCAGCTAAATAAAAGATTCAAACTATGGAAGGCACTAACTACTGATAGGGATAGTTAGCAAATGAAAGATATTAATAGAGAACAAACAATGTATTTAACTTGATATCATCATATATAAATATAGCAGTTCATGACAAATTTCAAAACTCCGCCATCTCTCTCCCCACATCCACCACTGCTGGCGGCTCACCTCCAACTGCGCAACGCTACGCGCTGTTCACATCCAGCTGCCGCTGCCCAACACTACAATGGCAGACAACAATGCAAACTAGCCACAGACTGCACACAGCACAGCCAGTGATTTTCATATTGAGCGCTACGTAACGTTGCCAGTAAGAAAACATAAACAGCCTACTTACATAGAGAAAACATAAACGGCCTACTTACATAGAGAAAATATGAACAGCCTACTTACATAGAGAAAACATGAACAGCCTACTTACATAGAGAAAATATGAACAGCCTACTTACATAGAGAAAACATGAACAGCCTACTTACATAGAGAAAACATAAACAGCCTACTTACACACTCTACAATTAACTGATAGACTAGAATTCACTCATGAGTTTAATATACAAGAATTTAGCTAATCATTGAAATATATCATTTGTTTTAGGGTGAGAGTTTTAATTGTTAACTAATGAAATAATAATTCTAAATAAGGCCGAGGATTATTCGGGATTGTTAAGCAAATATAAATAGTGACTGCCATGTTGGGAGAGGGAGTCAGTCTGGTTTTAGTTTATGAGCAGTGAGCATGTAGCTGCTCCTTTTGTATTGTAAGTATTGTTCGCCTTTGTAATAACACTTTTATTTTGTTTTGAAGGTGTAGTAAAAATGAATAAAATCAATACAAAATTAAACTTAATCAGCTCTCCAGTAGTTGTGTTATAGTGACCTTAATGTTCTGAGGACCACGACTGCAGCAAATAAAGCGTAACTATAATCAACTCCATTATTACGTGTGGTTAGAGAAATGTTATATACTGCTGCGCGGTGTGGGATCCTTACCAGATAGTATTAAAGGAGTACGCCGAGAAGGACAACACGTTTTGTATTATCGTGAAATAGGGGAGAGAGTGTCACTAATGTGACACAGTATTTGGAGTGGATAAAAGCGATTTTCGTTACGGCTGTATCTTCTCGCGAAATTTCAGTTATCAACTTTCTCTTCCGATTGCGAGGCTATTTTGTAGACTTCGTTCGACATAGGGAGAAACGACCATCATAATATAACAGGGGAAACCAGAGCTCGCACGGAAAGATATAGGTGTGCGTTTTTACCGCGCCCTGTTCGAGATTCGAATAATAGAGAATTATTGAGAAGGTGTTTTCGGTGAGCCCTCTGCGAGGCACTTACGTGTTATTTGCAGGGTATCCATGTAGATGTAGATGAATTTGGTTTTGGAGGTGATGGTGCTAGTTTCACTGCCGCCTTCGTCACTATCACAATCAGGTGGGACAGGAACAGGCAGATTGTTTCCGTGAGGTACTGGTCGCCACGGCCGACGGTATGTTAGGATATGTCAAGGAAGACTTTTTCTTCTTGGAAACACCATGTGTTCATGGAGTTGTAATGAAAAAGTAACAATCATTCATATTGCTTGATGATTCTCGCCAGATCATCGGTATAGCTCAGCCCATGGAAGAGCTTTTGCGATTTAGTCACGAATGAAGACTCGAGATACAAGGCATACAATACATATGACGAGCTCAGATTTCACAGCTAAAGCACAGTCTGTACGTCGTCCTAATATGAGGCGTTCGTTACTGGCCTCCTTCGCGATTTCAGTGCGCACTCCAAAGACAGAAAAAACTGTCAGAATCGTTTACGCATTAGTGAGGCACACTGAATCGTAGGGACTGCACTGACCACACGCACTAACTGCACTACAGTAATAAGTTTTTCCAACACACGAACAGAAGACAGCACGTAACAGACAAACTACGGTTAAATGCAGCGTGCTCAGCCCCTCGCTTTCTCTTCCTCTTCCCCTTGTTGATAAGAGCCCGGGCTAAAAAAAAAAAGCGACAAAATACAAACAGATATTGTCGCCTCAAAATTCATCACTCTATCATCAGCGGGATTTCGAAGCGACTGGCAATCAATCCTAATAAAATACAATTATAATTAAATGCATCACCTTTAACTTGAAAACTAAAGCTAGTCTACATCTACATCTACACCCATACTCCGCAAGCCACCTGACGGTGTGTGGCGGAGGGTACTTTGAGTACCTCTATCGGTTCTCCCTTCTATTTCAGTCTCGTATTTTTCGTGGAGAGAAAGATTGTTGGTATGCCTCTGTGTGGGCTCTAATCTCTCTGATTTTATCCTCATGGTCTCTTCGCGAGATATACGTAGGAGGGAGCAATATACTGCTTGACTCCTCGGTGAAGGTATGTTCTCAAAACTTCAACAAAAGCCCGTACCGAGCTACTGAGCGTCTCTCCTGCAGAGCCTTCGACTGGAGTTTATCTATGATCTCCGTAACGCTTACTGAATGATTCTGTAACAAAGGGCGCTGCTCTCCGTTGGATCTTCTCTATCTCTTGTATCAACCCTATCTGGTACGGATCCCACACTGCTGAGCAGTTTTCAAGCAGTGGGCGAACAAGTGTACTGTAACCTACTTCCTTTGTTTTCGGACTGCATTTCCTCAGGATTCTTCCAATGAATCTCAGTCTGGCATCTGCTTTACCGACGATTAATTTTATATGGTCATTCCAATTTAAATCACTCCTAATGCCTACTCCTAGATAATTTATGGAATTAACTGCTTCCAGTTGCTGACCTGCTATATTGTAGCTAAATGATAAAGGATCTTTCTTTCCATGTATTCTCAACACATTACACTTGTCTACATTGGGATTCAAATGCCATTCCCTGCACCATGCGTCAATTCGTTGCAGATCCTCCTGCATTTCAGTACAATTTTCTATGGTTACAACCTCTCGATATACTACAGCATCATCTGCAAAAAGCCTCAGTGAACTTCCGGTGTTATCCACAAAGTCATTTATGTATATTGTGAATAGCAACGGTCCTACGACACTCCCCTGCGGCACACCTGAAATCACTCTTACTTCGGAAGACTTCTCTCCATTGAGAATGACATGCTGCGTTCTGTTACCGAGGAACTCTTCAATCAAATTACACAATTGGTCTGATAGTCCATATGCTCTTACTTTGTTCATTAAACGACTGTGGGGAATTGTATCGAACGCCTTGCGGAAGTCAAGAAACACGGCATCTACCTGGGAACCCGTGTCTATGGCCCTCTGAGTCTCGTGGACGAATAGCGCGAGCTGGGTTTCACACGATCGTCTTTTTGGAAACCCTTGCTGATTCCTACAGAGTAGATTTCTCGTCTCCAGAAAAGTCATTATACTCGATCATAATACGTGTTCCAAAATTCTACAACTGATCGACGTTAGAGATATAGGTTTACAATTCTGCACATCTGTTCGACGTCCCTTCTTGAAAACGGGGATGACCTGTGCCCTTTTCCAATCCTTTGGAACGCTACGCTCTTCTAGAGACCTACGGTACACCGCTGCAAGAAGGGGGGGAAGTTCCTTCGCGTATTCTGTGTAAAATCGAACTGGTATTCCGTCAGGTCCAGCGGCCTTTCCTCTTTTGAGCGATTTTAATTGTTTTTCTATCCCTCTGACATCTATTTCGATATCTACCATTTTGTCATCTGTGCGACAATCTATAGAAGGAACCACAGTGCAGTCTTCCTCTGTGAAACAGTTTTGGAAAAAGACATTTAGTATTTCGGCCTTTAGTCTGTCATTCTCTGTTTCAGTACCATTTTGGTCACAGAGTGTCTGGACATTTTGTTTTGATCGACCTATTGCTTTGACATAAGACCAAAATTTCTTAGGATTTTCTGCCAAGTTAGTACATAGAACTTTACTTTGGAATTCATTGAACGACTACATTTCGCTTCGTGTAATTTTTGTTTGTCTGCAAGGCTTTGGCTAAGTTTATGTTTGCTGTGAAGTTCCCTTTGCTTCCGCAGCAGTTCTCTAACTCGGGTGTTGTACCTCGGTGGCTCTTTTCCACCTCTTACAATCTTACTTGGCACTTACTCATATAATGCATAGTCTGAGTTGTTCATTGCCGTTTTGGCTGTCAGTGTGGTCAATATAGTTACAAAACATTTATTTCATCCCAGTTACATTTTCACTATTGGCTAGTGAATATAAGACGTGACAAATCCAAGAATGGACCACCAGATTTTCCTGACTCCAGCGTCATTCCCTTTTTTTGTTTTGTTTGTATACTTTGATTGTCCGAGCCCTATTATATTGAAGTCGTACCAATTTCTGATTCTTCCTGTTAATATCCTAATGGTCTCGTACTTCCGCGTCCGATAGTAGAGCAAGGAAGCGTTCCAAAACGGCTTCCGATATCGAGGAGCCTATAAAACCTAGATGCTGAAAAAACAGCGCCAACTGAAATTCATCATTGCTTGCTAAACTTCTATGGAGCCGCAAATACACTCCTGGAAATTGAAATAAGAACACCGTGAATTCATTGTCCCAGGAAGGGGAAACTTTATTGACACATTCCTGGGGTCAGATACATCACATGATCACACTGACAGACCACAGGCACATAGACACAGGCAACAGAGCATGCACAATGTCGGCACTAGTACAGTGTATATCCACCTTTCGCAGCAATGCAGGCTGCTATTCTCCCATGGAGACGATCGTAGAGATGCTGGATGTAGTCCTGTGGAACGGCTTGCCATGCCATTCCCACCTGGCGCCTCAGTGGGACCAGCGTTCGTGCTGGACGTGCAGACCGCGTGAGACGACGCTTCATCCAGTCCCAAACATGCTCAATGGGGGACAGATCCGGAGATCTTGCTGGCCAGGGTAGTTGACTTACATCTTCTAGAGCACGTTGGGTGGCACGGGATACATGCGGACGTGCATTGTCCTGTTGGAACAGCAAGTTCCCTTGCCGGTCTAGGAATGGTAGAACGATGGGTCGATGACGGTTTGGATGTACCGTGCACTATTCAGTGTACCCTCGACGATCACCAGTGGTGTACAGCCAGTGTAGGAGATCGCTCCCCACACCATGATGCCGGGTGTTGGCCCTGTGTGCCTCGGTCGTATGCAGTCCTGATTGTGGCGCTCACCTGCACGGCGCCAAACACGCATACGACCATCATTGGCACCAAGGCAGAAGCGACTCTCATCGCCGAAGACGACACATCTCCATTCGTCCCTCCATTCACGCCTTTCGCGACACCACTGGAGGCGGGCTGCACGATGTTGGGGCGTGAGCGGAAGACGGCCTAACGGTGTGCGGGACCGTAGCCCAGCTTCATGGAGACGGTTGCGAATGGTCCTCGCCGATACCCCAGGAGCAACAGTGTCCCTAATTTGCTGGGAAGTGGCGGTGCGGTCCCCTACGGCACTGCGTAGGATCCTACGGTCTTGGCGTGCATCCGTGCGTCGCTGCGGTCCGGTTCCAGGTCGACGGACACGTGCACCTTCCGCCGACCACTGGCGACAACATCGATGTACTGTGGAGACTTCACGCTCCACGTGTTGAGCAATTCGGCGGTACGTCCACCCGGCCTCCCGCATGCCCACTATACGCCCTCGCTCAAAGTCCGTCAACTGCACATACGGTTCACGTCCACGCTGTCGCGGCATGCTACCAGTGTTAAAGACTGCGATGGAGCTCCGTATGCCACGGCAAACTGGCTGACACTGACGGCGGCGGTGCACAAATGCTGCGCAGCTAGCGCCATTCGACGGCCAACACCGCTGTTCCTGATGTGTCCGCTGTGCCGTGCGTGTGATCATTGCTTGTACAGCCCTCTCGCAGTGTCCGGAGCAAGTATGGTGGGTCTGACACACCGGTGTCAATGTGTTCTTTTTTCCATTTCCAGGAGTGTAGCAGATGTGACTAATGTCAGGCGGTGGGTATAGCGATTCAGTAGCGGTGAAACTAACGTGCACGACAGGACACCCTCACTCAACCGTTGCGTCTCGCTCCAGTTCTCACTCGGTAAGAATTGTCAAAAATCGCAAGTCTTCGGTGACGCAGCATATTCGTTTCAGCACTAACTGATAAATTTGCAAGAAGCTACAATACCGTAGCAGCGAGAACTCCATTACTGAACATGATACAGCTGTGTGGGCAGCAGCTTTGTGAACCAGACGCAACGTTGCTGCACTAACCGTGTTAAGCGATAGACGTACATTCTGTGAAATCATCTCTATATTATATCACTTGGACGAAATAGCACTGCGCAAATGCCACTAAGACAACAGCATGCATTGTAGTTGTGAGCTAAGGGAAGGAGTTCTTTTCGTCAACGAAATTCCTAAACCGACTTCGTTTCTTGGTTTTGCAGTTAGCTTTTGGACATACTCTGTTCGTGCAACCATGGTGGTAGCCTATCTCGCCATCCCGTAGAAATGGACGATTGGTTATATTAATCGATTAATCGTAATTATTATGGTTATTGATTGTGGATATGCAGATATTCCTTTCACTTCAATTACATTTACATAATCGATTAGCCTTGCCACTAATTATTTAAATATTTTCATTTTTATTTTAAAACTTATGGAGTGTTCGCTTGTTGTCTATAGCTTGATTACGGAAAAAAGTCCGACTGTCCTCTAGAACTCATAGTGCAACGACGGTAAAGTCGGTACACTTCATGTCGACTGTGTTCTGCTTCCGATTGTTACCAACATCAGCGATCGAGCTGTAGCGGCTCTTAATAATCGTGACGAAGTCATGTCTAGTGTTTGTCAAATTAGAAACGAATAATGTGCCACGTGTGTTCGAACATGAACGTCTCTATGATCCATTTTCATCAAACGTTATTACTTCAGTCGTATTTTATACCACAGCTGCTGTTCGGTATAAGGTGAGTGAACATGTGAGTTGTCAGCACTGAATTATATAAATTAGTGTTCCTCAGTTCACTTCCTGATAAATTTTGTGCTTGTAAGCGAATTCAAACAGGATCTATGTCGAAAACAGTTATAATAACTAGCTTTACTAATATATGTTAAATTGATGTTTATTTCTGCCAAATATAAAAAATTGTGATTACATAGTTCATAAATTGAATAATTATTGTTAGTTACAAAAATATAAATACAAGTGTCATAGTGTAGCTTTATTTTTTTGAAAACGAACCTCTCCATAATGCAAAATATTTTGGGGGAATGTTTTATAGAGCTAAAACTAAAGACCTAACATAACAGTTGATCGAATAAGCAACTATTAAGACAGAAGTACTGTATATTATTAATCAGTTCCTTTAATGACACTGTATACTTTTGAAAGATGAGAAAACGATTCTTTTTTTATAACTATGAAATTTTACAGGTGCTCCTGGTCATATTGATGTATACTTCATTGTGCTTAAAATGAAAAATGGCCGCTATATACAAAAATTTTAGAGTTATTACAGTTATAGGAAACCATTAGCATCTAGCAAAACACCTGGAAAACGTTTGCTGCCAGCGATTTTGTTTGGGATGTATTTTATATGTTCGTGACACTGGTGGTTTCCAGCATCTCTAAATGATCATCTTTGCTCGCGTTTGCTTGGGCTTTGATGCAGTGTTTTGTTTATCTCCTTCTGCAAGTTTGTCGGTTAAAGACTACAGATTTTTGAGCTTCTAGACATTTATTGCTGTGCAATAAATAACAATGACACCACATACCAAGAAATTCAGTAAAAGAAATGTCAGGGGTAACCAGCTTACGGATTAGTTCATACTAATGAGAGAAACCTATGTATCAGCTCTTTAGAGAAGAAACACGGCTCGTCTACTGATGGTTCAGATTTTTATGTTAACATTGATGCTGTTTGTATCAGATGATAAACCCTTCTTACTACGTAATTGTTGAGGTACTTCCAGCTGATCTACAACATTACCTTGTTCACAGTTTGCCACTTCCTTAAACAAAGAAGATGCATAGACAGTTGATTATGAAATTATATCACCGTACCCCCAGAATATTGTACATAATGAGATTTTTATTGTATAATTCTGCTGCTAAGCAGGTACATTGCAATTTACATTAAGCAGTTACGTTTTCTTTTATGTAAAACGATTTATCTCCCTAGTAACCTCATGGCATAAAAAGAAATTTAATAGTTACTTTTGCTGAACTATATGGACATAAAAATAACTAATATACACTGAGATAACAAGAGTCATGAGATACTGCCTAATACCGTGTCGGACCTCCTTTTGCTAGGTGCTGTGCAGCAACTCGAGATAACATGGCCTTACGAGTCGCTAGAAGTCCCCAGCAAAAATATTGAGCCATGCATGCATCTTTAGCCTGTGGAAGTGTTCATAGTGCAAGATGTTGTCCGCGAAGTGAGCTCTTAATTATGTCCCATAAATGTTCCATGGGATTCATGTCTGGCGATCTCTGGGGCCACATCAATTTTTTCAAATTGTCGAGAATGTTCTTCAGACCGATCGCGAGCGTTTGTGGCCCAGTGACAAGGTACATTGTCGTCCATAAAAATTCCATTGTTATTTGCGAACATCAAACCCATGAACGGCTTCAAATGGCCTCCAAGTAACCACACATAACTGTTTCCAGACAACAATCGGTTCAATTGGACCAGAGGACCCAGCCAACTCCGTGTAAACACCGCCTACACCATTGTGGAGCCACCACCAACTTGCACAGTTCCTTATCGACAACTGGCGTCCAACGCTTTGTGTGGTTTGCGACACACTCGAACCCTATCATAAGCGGTACCAACTGAAATCGGGGCTCATCCGGCCTGGCCACAATTTTGTAGTCGTCTAAGGTCCAACTGCTATGGTCACGAACCCTACGCAAACGCCGCTGCTCTCGGTCGTTAAGTGAAGGCCGCCGGCCACTGCGTTATCCGTGGCGAGAGGTAATGACTGAAATCTGGTATTCTCGGTGCATTCTTAACACTCTGGATCTCGGAAAATTGAATTTCCTAACGATTTCCGAAATGGAATGTCTCATAAGTCTAACTCCAACTACCATTCCGCGTTCAAAGTCTGTTAATTCCCGTCGTGTCCCATAATCACGTCGGAAATCTATTCACATGAATCACCTGAACACAAATGAGAGCTCCGCCAATGCACTGCCCTTTTGTACATTGTGTACGTGACACTACCGCCATCTGTATGTGTGCTTATCGCTATCCCATCACTTTTCTCAACTGTGTACATTCACTACAAAAGCAAGAACTGTTAGAAGGAGTTCCAAGAGAAAGACTGAAGACGAAGAAATGCAGCAGGAAGAAGACAATGCTTCTTGAACGTTCTGAGGCACGATTTAAGATGACTCAAATATCCACTCCCGATTTCCTGCGCTTTGTATGTTTCAGAATTCCATTAAGTTCTTAAAGCATTGCTTTAATTTTTCTATACCTTAAAATTGTCTATATATGTCTAGCAGACCTAAACTCTGTTGCAGTTTGTACTAAATTACAGAGCAACAAACCTTTTAATTACGAAAATAAACTAAAAATTGAAATATAAGATAGCTAATACTTTTTTCTGGTGAATATGAGAGTAATTAAGCAGGTCTGGTACCTGGGTAATCATCTCACATACATCTGGCAAACACTGGTCTGCTTGACGTGTGGTATCATGGCATCAAATGACACCTGAATTTGAAAAACCATTTTAGAAAATCTTGTGAAGCAGCAGTTATCTTATTATTGTTTTTTGTAAACATCAGTGCGTCCTAACTTGTTCAAAATACGTGCAAGTTGCTTAAAAAGTATTGTGCATTAACTGTGGCAAACTACAAAATTTTAAAACATGTACAAAAGACATAGTAGACAAAAAATCAGGTGCTGATATTCACATTATATGGAGCTGTAAAAAAACTCAGTGCCCTTAATTAATATTACAGTCTGATCAGAAACCGTCGGTAAAACTTGAAAGAATGTATCATTGTAGATTGTGCTGGGATATAACTGTCAATAAAAAATTCGATATGTAGCGCCGTTTCCGATTTAAATAGCCCTCATGTTAGCGAATCAGGTCGTTGCTTACGCAAATTTAAGTACGCGCATGCGCTAAAATGCGATAATACAACTGACATGTGCGCCTCTGTGAGTTACCATTTGTTCAACTGCTCATTATCAGTTAAAATGTGCCGTTTCCGTAATACATAAATTTAAGCTAGGTGAGCAAAAGCTACGTTTTTTCGGTTTGAGGAAACCAGCCGAAAAACCTATTTGGCGTCATTGTCTGTCAGGTTGCCCGAAGCTGCGCGTGCGACGACTTGATTGGCTAATTTCAAAGCTAATCGAATTGGCAGCGCTGCAACATATTGAGTTTTTTTACTAACAATTATTTTCAGCATAGACTACCCTGTAACACCCTTACAAGCTTTTCTGACTGTTCCTGACCACTTGCATAATAAACGATGACATAAGAGCTCAGTTTTGGGGTACATGCTACAAATAAATGAGAGGATTAAAATCTAATCGACAAAGCAGGCTAGAACGTTATAAAGCATACTAGACCCAAGACTACCAAAACAAGCCTTAGATTTCAGACCTTTAGGTACAAGAGTCTCCATGAAACATGGACATTGCCGTTGGTGGGAAGGCTTGCGTGGCTCAACAACACAGAGATCCGAGCCGTAGGTTAAACCACAACGGAGTGGTAAAAGTGGAGAGCCTAGACAAACATGTCGTTCCTGAATAGGGGCAGCAGTCTTCTCAGTAGTTGCAGGGACAACAGTCTGGATGACTAACTGATCTGACATTGTAACATCAACCAAAATGGCCTAACTGTACTTGTCCTGCGAACGGCTGAAAGCAAGGGGAAACTACAGTCGTGACTCTTCCCGAGGGCATGCAGCTCTACTATATGGTTAAATGATGATGGCGTCCTCTTGGGTAAAATGTTCAGGAAGTAAAGTAGTCCCCCTTTCGGATCTCCGGGCGGGGACTACTCAGGAGGACGTCGTTATCAGAAGAAACAAAACTGGCGTTCTACGGATCGGAGCATGGAATGTCAGATCCCTTAATCGGGCAGGTAGGCTAGAAAATGTAGTGAAACATGATCGATAAACGGTTTAGACAACAAGAGAGTAGACGCTATTGAAATGTGGTTCCGCAGAAGAATGTTGAAGATGAGATGAGCAGATCAAGTAACTAATGAGGAGGTATTGAATTCAATTGGGGAGAAGAAAAATTCGTGGTGCAACCTGACTGAAAGTAATGATTGGTTGATAGGACACATTCTGAGGTATCAAGGGATCACCAATTTAGTAGAGGAAACAGTGAGGGGTAAATATCGTAGAGGAAAACCAAGAGATGAATCCACTACGTAGATCCAGAAGGATATAGGCTGCAGTAATTACTCGGAGATGAAGATGCTTGCACAGGACAGAGTAGCATGGAGAGCTGCATCAAACCAGTCTTTGGACTGAAGACCACAACAATGACAGGTACAAGAAGGAAGACAAGAAGTAAATTGCTAGATACGTAGAGGACGGAACAAGCCCAGGGTCTGTACCACGAGGAAAGAAGCAGAAAAATAATTTCGTGTCCTTACTGTTGTTGTTGTTGTTGTTGATGTGGTCTTCAGTCCTGATACTGATTTGATGCAGCTCTCCATGCTACTTTATCCTGTGCAAGATTCTTCATCTCCCAGTACTTACTGCAACCTACATCCTTCTGAATCTGCTTAGCGTATTCATCTCTTGGTCTCCCTCTACGATTTTTACCCTCCACGCTGCCCTCCAATACTAAATTGGTGATCCCTTGATGTCTCAGAACATGTCCTACCAACCGATCCCTTCTTCTTGCCAAGTTGTGCCACAAACTCCTCCTATCCCCAATTCTATTCAATACCTCCTCATTAGTTATGTGATCTACCCATCTAATCTTCAGCATTCTTCTGTAGCACCACATTTCGAAGGCTTCTATTCTCTTCTTGTCCAAACTATTTATCGTCCACGTTTCACTTCCATACATGGCTACACTCCATACAAATGCTTTCAGAAACGACTTCCTAACACTTAAATCTATACTCGATGTTAACAAATTTCTCTTCTTCAGAAACGCTTTCTTTGCCATTGCCAGTCTACATTTTATATCCTCTCTACTTCGACCATCATCAGTTATTTTGCTCCCCAAATAACAAAACCCCTTAACTACTTTAAGTGTCTCATTTCCTAATCTAATTCCCTCGGCATCACCCGACTTAATTCGACTACATTCCATTATCGTCGTTTTACGTTTGTTGATGTTCATCTTATATCCTCCTTTCAAGACAATGACCATTCCGTTCAGCTGCTCTTCCAGGTCCTTTGCTGTCTCTGACAGAATTACAATGTCATCGGCGAACCTCAAAGTTTTTATTTCTTCTCCAAGGATTTTAACTCCTACTCCGAATTTTTCTTTTGTTTCCTTTACTGCTTCCTCAATATACAGACTGAATAACGTCGGGGAGAGGCTACAACCCTGTCTCACTCCCTTCCCAACCACTGCTTTCCTTTCATGTTCCTCGACTCTTACACTTGCCATCTGGTTTCTGTACAAATTGTCAATAGTCTTTCGCTCCCTGTATTTTACCCCTGCCACCTTCAAAATTTGAAAGGGAGTATTCCAGTCGAAATTGTCAAAAGCTTTCTCTAAGTTTACAAATGCTAGAAACGAAGGTTTGTCTTTCCTTAATCTTTCTTCTAAAATAAATCGTAAGGTCAATATTGCCTCGTGTGTTCCAAAATTTCTACGGAATCCAAACTGATCTTCCCCAAGGTCGGCTTCTACCAGTTTTTCCATTCGTCTGTAAAGAATTCGTGTTAGTATTTTGCAGCTGTGACTTATTAAACTGATAGTTCGGTAATTTTCACATCTGTCAACACCTGCTTTGGTTCAAATGGCTCTGAGCACTATGGGACTTAACATCTGTGGTCATCAGTCCCCTAGAACTTAGAACTACTCAAACCTAACTAACCTAAGGACATCACACACATCCATGCCCTAGGCAGGATTCGAACCTGCGACCGTAGCAGTCGCGAGGTTCCGGACTGAGCGTCTAGAACCGCTAGACCACCGCGGCCGGCAACACCTGCTTTCTTTGGGATTGGAATTATTATATTCTTCTTGAAGTCTGAGGGTATTTCGCCTGTCTCATACATCTTTCTTACCAGATGGTAGAGTTTTGTCAGGACTGGCTCTGCCAAGGCTGTCAGTAGCTCTAATGGAATGTTGTCTACTCCCGCGGCCTTGTTTCGTCTCATGTCTTTCAGTGCTCTGTCAAACTCTTCACGCAGTATCGTATCTCCCATTTCATCTTTATCTACATCCTCTTCCAATCCCATAATATTTTCCTCAAGTACATCGCCCTTGTATAGACCCTCTATATACTCCTTCCACCTTTCTGCCTTCCCTTCTTTGCTTAGAACTGGGTTTCCATCTGAGCTCTTGATATTCATACAAGTGGTTCTCTTTTCGCCAAAGGTCTCTTTAATTTTCCTGTAGGCAGTATCCATCTTAAACCTAGTGATATATGCCTCTACATCCTTACATTTGTCCTCTAGCCATCCCTGCTTAGCCATTTTGCACTTCTTGTCGATCTCATTTTTGAGATTTTTGTATTCCTTTTTGCCTGCTTCATTTACTGCACTTCTATATTTTCTCCTTTCATCAATTAAATTCAATATTTCTTCTGTTACCCGAGGATTTCTACAAGCCCTCGTCTTTTTACCGACATGATCCTCTGCTGCCTTCACTATTTCACGTCCCTAGGCTACCCATTCTTCTTCCACTATATTTCTTTCCCCCGTTCTGGTCAATCGTTCCCTAATGCTCTCTCTGAGATTGTCTACAACCTTTAGTTCTTTCAGTTTATCCAGGTCCCATCTCCTTAAATTCCCACCTTTTTGCAGTTTCTTCAGTTTTAATCTACAGTTCATAACCAATAGATTGTGGTCAGAGTCCACATCTGCCCCAGGAAATGTCTTACAATTTGAAACCTGGTTCCTAAATTTCTGCCTTACCATTATATAATCTATCTGATACCTTCTAGTATCTCCAGGCTTCTTCCATGTATACAACCTTCTTTTATGATTCTTGAACCAAGTGTTAGCTACGATTAAGTTATGCTCTGTGCAAAATTCTACCTGACGGCTTCCTCTTTCATTTCTTAGCCCCAATCCATATTTACCTACTATGTTTCCTTCTCTCCCTTTTCCTACTGACGAATTACAGTCACCCATGTCTATTACATTTTCGTCTCCCTTCACTACCTGAATAATTTCTTTTGTCTCATCATACATTTCATCAATTTGTTCATCATCTGCAGAGCTAGTTGGCATACAAACTTGTACTACTGTAGCAAGCGTGGGCTTCGTGTCTACTTTGGCCACAATAATGCGTTCACTATGCTGTTTGTAGTAGCTTTCCCGCACTCCTATTTTTATTCATTATTAAACCTACTCCGGCATTACCCCTATTTGTATTTATAACCCTGTATTCACCTGACCAAAAGTCTTGTTCCTCCTGCCACCAAACTTCACTAATTCCCACTATATTTACATTTAACCTATCCATTTCCCTTTTTAAATTTTCTAACCTACCTGGCCGATTAAGGGATCTGACATTCAACGCTCCGATCCGTAGAACGCCAGTTTTCTTTCTCCTGATAACGACGTCCTCTTGAGTAGTCCCCGCCCGGAAATCCGAATGGGAGACTATTTTACCTCCGGAATATTTTAATAACTGAGTGTAAACCTTTCAATTAGACGCCACTTCGACGTTTTTTGTCCCTAATCCTCCCTAGTCATGGAACCGGGGAAACGGGACCTACAGTTTAACCTCGAAGAAGGCCAATTAATTGATTCTTGCTAGTCCATCCCTTCGGTACGTCGCTGGTGGCCAATAGGCAGTACGTCGGTGCCAGATGCGTCCCCCGGTATATACAGGGTGGTGGCGTGGCGCTGCGGCTGTTGACACAGCGAGCGGTGGCCGCTCCTTTGTTACTGCCAGAAAGGTCAAGAGGCGAGGCTCCAAAAGTGCCGGCCGGTCTCCTAGCCTCCTGGCCGCCTCCGCGTATATCGTGCAGCAGCGTCGGTCTTCTTAGGCTGCAAGTTCCCACCCCTCTCCACTACGCTACGCTCTCCATCCTCCTCGCAGAAATGTGGCCGATCATGTCTCAAGGCAGCTCAAAGGCAGTGTCCACCTCTTCTGTATTCTGATGTTTATGCTACTTACTAAGGTAGGCAGGTAGAAAGCTTCTGACAATGTTTACTGGACTATAGTCTTCCAAATCCTGAATGTAGCAGGGTTGAAATGCAGAAAGGGAAAGTTATCTACAACCTGAACAGAAACCAGACTCCAGATATAAGAATCGAAAGACATGACAGGGAAGCAGTAGCTGAGAAGCCAGAATTTATTTATTTATTCATTTGTCCGTGAGACCTTGTTGGTACATAGAACATACATAAGATTCGAGCATCATTTAACACAATATTGTTTCTATCATTTTAACATCATTAATCTCTTACGCTTACACTACTTATCATTGGTACATTATTCGTATTTATTCAGTGGTTATGATGTTACTATGGTTTCACTGAATAAGACTGGTACATTGTTATTCATATTGGCACATTATTATTTTCAGACGGTAGAAGCAGTGATCAATTAAATGCACCTTTAGTACAGCTTTGAACCCTGCTATGTTGTTTATTGATTGTATCTTACTTGGTAATTTCCTGAAACTTTTTTTCAAGGTGTCAACTCCAATTTAGCAGAGCTTAGTTTTTGTATGGTGCATATAGCGATCCACTTTTTTCCCTTGTGTTGTGAGTGTGTACATCTCCATTTTTGAGGAGAAGTGCGGGATTTTCAGTCGCATACTGCTGTGTGAATACTATGGGGTCATACATATGAAGGAAAGGAAGCGTGATGATTTGCAGTTTTCTGAAGAGTGGCTTGTAAGATTTTCTGTATTTGGAACTTTTTATGATTCTTATGACTCATTTTTTGAAATCTAAATAGTTTCATGGTGTTTGGAGAAGCACCCCAGAAAATGACTCCATACTTTATGATTGATTGGACACTTGCATAGTACACACATTTTGGGCAGTCTTTGCTACAGTAGCTTTCAAGGATCCTCATCACATTGCAGGACGTGTTCAATTTTTTGCTGAGCTGTCAATACAAATTCCCCGTCTGACGTTATTCTCAATCCAGAGCCCGCGAAACTTTGTCAGGTCAACTTTGTTTAACACTTTGTTTGACATCTGGATTTTTATAATTCTTTAGTTACTTAGTTTCATCTTCCAAGGACCATTTACATGATATGTCCTAATTATGTGGAGTGAGTCATTTTAAACTCAAGTCAAGAATCATTTCGCAAATACGCCTACAATGTGATCACCGACAAGGTCATTTTCTTCTTCTCTTTCGGTTTCCTTTTTACTATTATTTAAAACATACAGATGTAAGTGAGTAATTCCTACCCACCATCTGTTACACATTACAATCATAGAAATTCTACGTAATGGGAGCAGACGTCAAGGAGAACCTGCTTCAGTTTGTTTTCAAATTTCACTTTCCTCTCTTTCAGATATTTTATATCACTGGATAAATGATTAAAAATTTTTGTTGCAGAACTGTGCAATCCCTTTCTGTGCTAAAGACAATCTTAATGCAGTGCATTGAATGTCATTTTTTTCTTCAGGTATTGTAATAATGTATTGAACTGTTCCGTTTGAACCGTAGTAGGTTATTCACAGCAAACTTCACAAGGGAATAAATATACTGTGAAGCAGTAGTCCATATGTCTAACTTTTACAAGAAGATCTTGGGTGAGCAGCTCATTTTGTTCCTAGACTATGTTTTTGAGCAATAAACACTGCCTATCTTAAAGGTGAGATCCTTTTGAGCTGCTATGGATCATTTACAACAAATATCTGTGAAGCACTAGTCAAAATGCCTAGCTCCCTAAACAGATGTCTACAAGACGATAGTGGGTGAGTACTACATATTATTCTTATAGCATGTTTTTTGCAATGAAGACTTTCTTTCTTGACCCAGAACATTATTCCATATGACATTATTGAATCAAAATACGCAGAATACGTCAAATTACTGATTTGTCCCTCTCTAAGATTTGCAATGTTTGTAACAGCAAATGAGAATGAACTAAGTTGGTTTAGGAATTTCAACACGTGCTTTTCTCAGATTAAATTTTCGTCAATATGAACACTTAAGAATTTTGAGGTTTCGCCCTGTTTAGTATTTCCTCACCATATGTTACACTTATCATTGGTGTAGTACTTCTAGAATGCAGAACTGAATATTTTGTGCCTTTTTAAAGGTCAGGATGAGATCATTCGTACAAAACCAGTCAATGATACTTTTAGGAACGTTCTACACGATTTCTTCTGTTGCTGTATGTATGCTTGGATTCATTACAATACCAGTGTCATCTGCAAAAAGAACTAACTCTGTTCTATATTTGATGGAAGGTTTTTTAAAAATATAAGAAAACAATACTGAACCAAAGACTGAGCCTTAGACATGCTTTCTCCCCAATCAGAACGAAATCCCCAGACCACATTAGTTGACATCTACATCTACATCTACATGGATACTCTACAAATCACATTTAAGTGCCTGGCAGAGGGTTCATCGAACCACCTTCACAATTCTCCATTATTCCAACCTCGTATAGCGCGCGGAAAGAATGAACACCTATATCTTAAGTACGAGCTCTGATTTCCCTTATTTTACTGGGGTGATGGTTCCTCCCTGTGTAGGTCGGTGTCAACAAAATATTTTCGCATTCGGAGGAGAAAGTTGGTGATTGGAATTTCGTGAGAAGATTCTGTAGCAACGAAAAACGCCTTTCTTTTAACGATTTTCAGCCCAAATGCTGTATCATTTCTGTGACACTCTCTCCTATATTTCGCGATAATACAAAACGTGCTGCTCTTCTTTGAACTTTTACGATATACTCCGTCAGTACTATCTGGTAAGGATCCCACACAGAGCAGCAGTATTCTAAAAGAGGACGGATAAGTGTAGTGTAGGCAGTCTCCTTAGTAGGTCTGTTACATTTTCTGTCCTGCCAATAAAATTCAGTCTTTGGTTAGCCTTCCTCACAACATTTTCTATGTGTTCCTTCTAATTTAAGTTGTTCGTAATCGTAATACCTAGATATTTAGTTGAATTTACGGCTTTTAGGTTAGACTGATTTATCGTGTAACCGAAGTTTAATGAGTTCCTTTTAGCACTCATGTGAATGACCTCACACTTTTCGTTATTCAGGGTCAACTGCCACTTTGCGCACCATTCAGATATTTTTTCTAAATTGTTTTGCAGTTTGTTTTGATCTTCTGATGACTTAATTAGTCGATAAACGACAGCATCATCTGCAAACAACCTAAGACGGCTGTTCAGATTGTCTCCCGAATCGTTTATACAGGGTGTTACAAAAAGGTACGGCCAGACTTTCAGGAAACATTCCTCACGCACAAAGAAAGAAAATATGTTATGTGGACATGTGTCCGGAAACGCTTACTTTCCATGTTAGAGCTCATTTTATTACTTCTCGTCAAATCACATTAATCATGGAATGGAAACACACACCAACAGAACGTACCAGCGTGACTTAAAACATTTTGTTACAGGAAATGTTCAAAATGTCCTCCGTTAGCGAGGATACATGCATCCACCCTCCGTCGCATGGAATCCCTGATGCGCTGATGCAGCCCTGGAGAATGGCGTATTGAATCACAGCCGTCCACAATACGAGCACGAAGATTTCTACATTTGGTACCGGGGTTGCGTAGACAAGAGCTTTCAAATGCCCCCATAAATGAAAGTCAAGAGGGCTGAGGTCAGGAGAGCGTGGAGGCCATGGAATTGGTCCGCCTCTACTAATCCATCGGTCACCGAATCTGTTGTTGAGAAGCGTACGAACACTTCGACTGAAATGTGCAGGAGCTCCATCGTGCATGAACCACATGTTGTGTCGTACTCGTAAAGGCACATGTTCTAGCGGCACAGGTAGAGTATCCCGTATGAAATCATGGTAACGTGCTCCATTGAGCGTAGGTGGAAGAACATACGGACGAAACTAAAATGAGCGCTAACATGGAAATTAAGCGTTTCCGGACACATGTCCACATAACATCTTTTCTTTATTTGTGTGTGAGGAATGTTTCCTGAAAGTTTGGCCGTACCTTTTTGTAACACCCTGTATAGATACGGAGCAGCAAAGGGCCTCTAACACTTCATTGGGGGACGCCAGAAATCAGTTCTGTTTTACACGATTACTTTCCGTCAGTTACTACGAACTGTGACCTCTCTGACAGGAAATCACAAATCCAGTCACATAACTTCGAGGATATTCCATAAGCGCGCAATGATTGGATCCTTTTACCGACTTCCCAAGTCAGATGATACAGTTTCTGAAAGGTTCAGAGAAAACTTGAGTTTGATTTGAAACACGTACCCGACTCATACGATAATAGTTGGTTGTGACTTTATTTTACCCTCGATATTTTGGCGTAAATACACGTTTAATTCCGGAGGTACGCATAAAATATCATCCGAAATTGTGCTAAACGCATTCTCTGAAAATTATTTCGAGCAGTTGGTTCATGAGCCCACTCGAATAGTAAACGGTTGTGAAAACACACTTAACGTCTTAGCAACAAATAATTCTGAGATAACAACGAGCATCAAAACCGATTCAGGGATTAGTGGACACAAGGTTGTCGTAGCGAGATTGAATATTGTAATCCCCAAATCCCCGGAAAATAAGCGAAAAATATACCTATTCAAAAAAGCAGATAAAAATTCACTTGACGCCTCCCTGAGAGACAATCTCCACTCATTCCAAATTAATAATATAACTGTAGACCAGATGTGGCTCAAATTCAAAGAAATAGTATCGGAAGCAATTGAGAGATTTATACTAAATAAATTAACAAACGACGGAACTGATCCTCCCTGGTACACAAAACTGGTTAGAACACTGTTGCAGAAACAACGATATAAACATGCCAAATTTAAACAGACGCAAAATCCCCAAGATTGGCGATCTTTTACAGAAGCTCGAAATTTAGCGCGGACTTCAATGCGAGATGCCTATAACAGTTTCCACAATGAAACGTTGTCTCGAAACCTGGCAGAAAATCCAAAGAGATTGTTTTCGTATGTGAAGGATGTCAGCGGCAAGGAACAATCAATACCTTCTCTGCGCGATAGCAATGGAGATACTATCGAAGACAGTGCTGCCAAAGCAGAGTTACTAAACACAGTCTTCGGAAATGCCTTCACAAAAGAAGATGAAGTAAATATTCCAGAATTCGAATCAAGAACAGCTGCCAACATGAATAACGTAGAAGTAAATATCCTCGGAATAGTGAAGCAACTTAAATCGCTTAATAAAAGCAAGTTTCCTGCTCCAGACTGTATACCAATTACGTTCCTTTCGGAGTATGCTGATGCATTAGCTCCATACTTAACAATCATATACACCTGTTCGCTCGATGAAAGATCCGTACCCAAAGACTGAAAAGTTGCACAGGTCACACCAATATTCAAGAAAGGTAGTATGAGTAATCCACTAAATTACAGGCCCATATCGTTAACGTCGATATGTAGTAGGATTTTGGAACATATATTGTGTCCGAACATTATGAACTACCTCGAAGGAAACTGGCTATAGACACACAGTCAACATGGGTTTAGAAAACATCGTTCCTGTGAAACACAACTAGCTCTTTATTCACATGAAGTGTTGAGTGCTATTGACAAGGGATTTCAGATCGATTCAGTATTTCTGGATTGAGTTACTAAATGCAATTTCCTAAATTCTTTTGGTTAGATACATTATTCATTAGTTGGCTACACCATCAATCCCATAAAACCTCAGTTTATCTAGGAGAATATTAAGATTCACACAGCTGAATGCCTTAGGTAGCTAGTGGGAAATACCAACTGTCTCTCTTTTGTTATTTAATACATGTAAAATTTTGTAAATGAACATATAAATGGCAGTCTCTATAGAGCAGCTCTTCTGACATCCAAACTGTGTTTAACAGAGGATATTATTGACACTTAGGTGTGTAAGGTGTCAGGCAAATCCAACACCTTCCATGAAAACCCTCACATTATAGCAAATCCGGCAGTGTGTTACATAGCTCCGAATAAATCCTGACATTAAATTAACCAAAGTAATACGATCAACGAGTGAGCAAATGGAACACCACAGACTAACACAAGAACGCCTAAATGCATGTCATACCTTCCCACCGTGAAACAGACGCAGTTCCGAGGGCAGAAACGAGAACAGAAGCCGAGAGCAGTGTCGTGTAAACTAGAAGGCCCTACGATAAGGGACGGACACCCACGTCGCCCGACAACCGAAAAGAGCAGCCCACAGCCCATGTTAAAAGATAGAGCCCTCCAGAAGAACAATATAGATCTTACGATAACACTAAAAGGGGCACACCAGCTGCAAGTTTTAGCGTGAGACTATACGTGTCTCTGTTACGTTGTAAACATTAAAAACATTGCACCACCACGAAAAGTATAACGTTTCTCATTGAATAGACATAATTTTTGTAGGTGGAGCTTAAAGTTAACATTGAGACGCTGATTGGTCAGTTTAAAACACAGCCAGATACCTTTTCTTAAACCAACTTCAGTAAATTGTAGTAAGGAGAGGTTAGAGAGAGTTGCTTCCGAGACGGCGGGGTGTGTGGAGCTGCGCTGCCCGCCGCCCCCTGACACTGACTAACCACCGACAAGATAATGAACGCACGCGATGCCGCATAAGAGTGCATAAGGCTTCACTCATAACTGCAGAAGTCTCCTCTGTTACATCCTCTTTTTACGTAGTACTAGTGTCGATCGTCAATTAAGTATCATGGTGTTCACATTTGCTAATTGAAGTTAAAATCTGAAACGCGATGATTTTTCTGTTACATAATTATTGAGAAGCCACATCAGCCACTGTCATTTACGACAAGTTAAATAAGTAATTAAAGATAATTGAGGGTCACTGTAGACCATTTTTGATAGTTTTCTCCTTTATGAAACTTAATTTAAACCTACATTATAGATGTGATATGGCATAGGTCATCCTTCGATCCATTACATAACTTGAAAACCCATACAGGGAATATTCGTTCACATTTTTGTTGAACGCAGTTGGTTTTTATCATCCTGTATTAAAATATTTCCTTTCATCAATAGCGCAATTTATAAACAATGTTTTGTGAGTAGAATAAAAATTCCAGTGGTAAACTTAATTGCTTTTTCGACGTTATTTTACCAGCTAACTAAAAATAGGAAAGCCTTGAACCCCTTCCACTAAATTTAGTTAGTATTAAGATTCTTTTACAGGGAGTGCAGTGGAGCTGACGCTGAAATCATTAAGTATTTGATTATATCATCGCTAGTCTCACTGAACTCTTTTGAACTCTACATGTCATGTGTGGTCTGGCGTCTCCATACCACCAGCAGCTCCCAGGTTCAAACTAGTCAATTCCCTAAAATACACGCTCAGAGCGTCGTTGCGCGAAAGTGGTAGGGAGACACGACTTAGAACAGACAGACACCACGCAGAATGTTACAGGTAAGATGCTATTCCAGAATACATTACGATCTCAAAAATTTTGAAAAATAATGACAGTAGTAAAACAGGCCTGCAATTATTGACATCTCTCCTACAGCGTTTCTTAAAGATGGGTTTACCAATAGAGTATTTCAGTCTCTCTGGAAAAAATGCTTTGACTCAGTGATGCATTACATTTTTCAGATAAGAGAGGGCTTATTATATGGGAACATATCTTTAGCACTATTGGAAACACCATCAAATCCAGAGGAGCTTCTATTTTTGATAGTATATACAATTTTCTTAATTTCAGAAGCAAAAGTTGGTGATACATTCATATAACTGAATTTTATAAGAGTTGCGTTTTCAACATACGGCTGTGATTTTTCTCTTTGTGACTGAATTTTATGAGAGTTATGTTTTCAATATACTACTGTGATTTTTCTACCTTATTTTAGAAACAATTATTGAATATATTTTCTGCAAGTGCCTCATCATTTATAGCCCTTCCATTCAGTTCAATAGTGATATTATCCTGTTCTTTGCAAGGGACAAGGCGTGGCACTAGCGATTCAAGGAAGGACGAATATCGATGGCCGATAACACACAATCTGGAACGACACACCGCATTACCGATACCATGGTCCAGCAGGTGAATGCCCTTATCATTGTTGCCCCAGAGGTCGGATTGAGCATCGGAATTTAAAGTATCCCAAGTGAAATTGTGCACGCAAAACACAAGAATGTGCCCAGGTATCATTTAACAAAGGAAGTTTACTCTTACTAGAAATCAAACGAGGAAAACTGAACAACAAAAAACAGATTCTCCATGAAAGGAACGCAAGAGATTGGCACGTTCTATGAGAAAAATTAACACGCTTTGAACACAGCTCCACGAAGGCGCGAGAGAAAGCGCTGTCTGCCACCATAGGTTACTGCAAGGTCGGAATGGGTCGCAGTCACAATCGGTGGTAGCAGTGGTGCAGGGCTGGCCCTGGTATCGGTCAGTCGTCGATGTGGCTCGTATTCACGGTCGGTTTCAGACCCGACGTCAGACTGCTGGAGGCATGCGGCGGCGTAACATGTCGGGCAGTGTTTGCCCTGTAGCATCTGAAGGGCCAGTGGACTTCGCCAGTTTGCCTTCTCTCATGAGCTAGGGTCTTTTGAAATAGCGGTTTAATTGCATGTGTTATACTTGTTTGCGCGTGTGTTGTGTTGTGAGTGTGTTATACCATGAAGTGTCGAGTTATCGTGTTTTTCGGGTGTTCGTAGTTAACGTGAAAGGGATCTGAAACAAGAGATGAAACGAGGTGATGTGGAGAATTTTCGTCTGTTGGACGAGTGCGGTGATGGTTGGCATGTTGGTATCGGTGTTGATTATGATGTTTGTGAGGAACCAGGGCGCGTCTGTTATAATTCTGAGTGCCTTATTTTGGAGGACCTGAGCTTTTTAAAATGACAGCCTAGTGCTTTCCCCAGACCTCACAGTCATAAAGTAGTGTTGGAAGGACCACCATTTTCTATATCTTTAGTTTAGTCCTGGTGGTCAGGTCATTGCCTTTTGCCATAGGGTATGGGTTGTAAATACTGCCCGAACCTTTATTACACGCCCAAGTGATGTGGGAGTTCCACAGCAATTTGGAATCTATCCTTCGGCCTAAGTACTTTACTTCGCTGTACTGGGGGAGGTCCCTACCGTCAATGGACACCTAAAGGTTTGGAGGCCTCCTTCTGGCTGGCCGCAGTGGCCGAGCGGTTCTAGGCGCTTCAGTCCGGAACCGCGCGACTGCTACGGACGCAGGTTCGAATCCTGCCTCAGGCATGGATGTGTGTGATGTCCTTAGGTTAGTTAGGTTTAAGTAGTTCTAAGTTCTAGGGGACTGATAACCTCAGATGTTAAGTCCCATAGTGCTCAGAGCCATTTGAACCATTTTTGAGCCTCCTTCTGGTAATAAACATGATAGCATTACACTTTACAGCGTTTATTTTTATTTTCCAAATATTACACCATTGTGTAAGTATACCTAGGTATCTCGGGAAGCAATGTGCTGCGTATTTAGAGTTGGATGGCTTGCATAGATGGCCGTATCGGCCGCAAACAGTGCAATGTAGGTGTTGGGATGTTTTGAAATATCATTTTTATAGAGGCTGCAAAGGAACGGCTCCAAGACAGATCCTTGGTCGGTGGGGGAGGGGGTGGGAGGGATTGTAGTCGGGCGGCGGTCTTATAAAGATCGCTCGGGTGTATTGATGACAGGAAGTTGTTGGCGTCACGTGGCTTCGTTGATGCGAAATAGTCCCTGGTGTGTCCGCTGATCGTGGCGCCGCAGCGACGGATGTCGCAACGAGTTTGAGCTGCGTCGGTTGCAGGCGTGTGGCGGTGCGGCAAACCGCAGAGCAAAGCTGTGTGGCGTGAATGCTGCGTCATCAGATGCCAGCCATACACTGCACTGCTCTTGCCTTTGGGTGAATTTCCGGTCCCCGGACTCTTCCGCTGTAAGAACACGCACCACACTCGTTTGCTCTTCTTTTGAAGCACCCGTTTCTCTGTTTTCAGCACTTCTGAGTTCAGTGGGCTATCGATGCGTGCACGTGCTCATTCTGTCCCTCTAGCGGCGAGTTTGTGACCTCTGCTCTCTTGCAGGTGTCCCACCTTCTTATGCAGGCAATGGCATTGAGATTATTCCAGCAGTTTTCATTTTACATTCTCTGGCTCGTTCTTTTTTTTTCAATTCTCCTGATATACAGGTTATTAGGTGTGTATTCTCATCATTGGCACCTTAGTATGTACCCACCTTAGTGTGTTAATTGTTTTCTCTCTGCGCCTAGCAGACCTTGCAAACACATCACATAATTTATTACCTGATGTTCTCTGTAAGGTCGTAACCACGTCACTACGTGCACTATGCTTCTCAGTATAGACTAATGGTTTTGTGTCGACGCAACCACACTTCAACACCTGACCTGCTGTCCATAGGAAAATAAGCATCAACGGCTTGCTATTGGCATATGTACTTCAAGGTACTAACCAACCTAAAATCATATTACTCCTTATAGCTATAATTATTAGTCTTTAAATTAAGTAAATACTGATGTAATGTTATTCAGCATTCCGTCCTTAGTCACCAATAAAAATATCTCCACTTGCACCCCTAACATCCTGTATACTGAGCAAGTAGTAAAAGACACCAGGGAAAAGGTAATTGAATTTCAGATAGCGCAAATAACAACTGTGGAGTTTGCTAGTGACATCACAGTAAGACGGCAAACGGCTTGGAAGAGCCGTTGAACCGATCGGACAGACGGTAATATACAAGCCTAGAAAATAGGATTGACAGAAACTGCAAATTGTCTAAGCAAAAATGATTTGATAATACATGCAACGCTGTAGAAGCATGCATGACTAAGTGAGAGATAGATATCATCTACAGGAAAGTTAAA
Organism: Schistocerca serialis cubense; assembly: GCF_023864345.2. Classification (NCBI taxonomy): domain Eukaryota; kingdom Metazoa; phylum Arthropoda; class Insecta; order Orthoptera; family Acrididae; genus Schistocerca; species Schistocerca serialis. The sequence goes on from NC_064641.1 coordinate 139,275,532, forward strand.
AGACACCTTTGGGAAAAAAGACAAGCTGTTGTATGCATAGCATAAGCTCAGATGGCAAGTCAGTAGTAAACATAAAAGGAGAAGTTGAAAGATAATAGGAATGTATTGAAGGGCTACACAATGGAAGTGAACTTGAACAAAATGTTACAAGAAAGGAAGAAGAAGTAAATGAACAGGAAGCGGTGGGTGTGATACTGTAAGGAGAGTTTGACAGAGCCATTCTCGTAGGATTATTCAGTTCCTTGGTAGACTCGGCCATGGTAAAACTACTCCACCTGGTGTGCACGAAATGTAAAGCAGGTGAAATACCCTCACACTCAAGACTAATGTAATAATTCCAACTACAAAGAAGGAATGTGCTGACTGGTGTTAAAATGACAGAACCACCAGTTTAATAGCTCACGCTTGCAAAATATTAAGACGTATTATTTAAAGAAGAATGGAAAAACTGGTGAAAGGTAAACTCAGGGAAAATCAGTTTGGGGAGCGGAGAAATGTAGGAGCAGGCGAGGCAAAATGATCCTATGACTCATCTTAGAAAACAGAATGAGAAACGTAAATCTACATTTATAGCATTTTCAGGTTTAGAGAAAATGTTGTCTGGAACGCTCTCTTGAAATTCTAAATGTATCAAAAATAAAACGTAAGGTGTAAAGGTAATCTACAACTTGTACAGAAACCAAACTGTTGTTATAAGAGTTGAACAAAATGTAAGAGAAGCAGCACCTGAAAAGGAAGTGAGAAGCGATTCTAGCCAGTCTCCCAAGTTACTTAAATCTGTCCATTGAGCAAGTAATAAAGGAAAAGTAGAAGATGTTTGAGGTTGATTGATGACATTATAGCTTGGGAGAGTAGTCGAGTTTGTAGATGGAAGGAGTCATTGTTACGCAATGGAGAGCGCTTAGTGATAAGTGTGTGGGTGCGCGAATGACAATACACAGGACAGACGATGAAATTGATTATTGGAGCAGGAAAGATTTAAAAAGGCTCCACCGAGAAAGGCAACACTTCTCGATGGGGGAAAAGGTGGTTTGCTTTTGGTAGAAATAACGACAGGTCACAGAGTGAAACGAAGAAGACACGAGAAGAAACATGAGCGGAATCTCTACTTCGATTGAACGACTTCCACGTAAACCTGCTTCGAAACTCGATGTACCGAAGACAACCTACAGAATCACATGAATAAAGACCTTAAGGTCAGATCTTGTCGACCGACGTTCGTAAACGAGTTATCGTATACAGACAGGAATAAGCGAGTTTTAACATGCCGTGCTTTGTTAACTAATTTCCTTTGCAGTGAACCGTACCAAGGTTATGTTGTCAGATGAATGTGCCATTTATCGCAATTCACGCCCCGTAAATATTGTCGTTTGGGCCAAACAGAATCCTCAGTACACAGACGAATTAGGAAGGAACAAGCTCCAATATATGATATGGCCAGCGGTGACATCATGTCATCTGGTAGGACCGTACTTTACTGAAGGGACTGCGAATGGCGCAAATTACAAACATTACAAACGTGGTTAATACTTCAGCTTGTCGAAAGGGGTCCCACAGAACGCATATGGGTGCAGCAAGATGCAGCGCCTCCTCGCTACGCTCTTGCAGTGCGCAAGTTCCTAAATGAACACTTTCCAGGGCGGTGGATAGATCGTGGTTCACCAAACGACCAGTTCCACCGAAATGGCCACCAAGAAGACCTGACATCACCACACCTTTCAACTTGTTATGGGAAGTCATTAATAGCCATGTACAGGGTGACAATTATTGAACTATATGAAATAAAATCTTCATACCTTTTGAACGGTTTCCGTTAAGACGTTCAAACTGCACGGTTGGCCGCGGGGCATGGTAGCAATTAGTATGGGCTTGCATGGTTTGGTTTAGCGATGAAGCCCACTTTCATTTGGATGGGTTCGTCAATAAGCCAAATTGGTGCATTTGGGGGACTGAGAATCCGCATTTCGTGATCGAGAAATCTCTTAATCCTCAATGGGTGACTGTGTGGTGTGCAATGTCCAGTCACGGAATAATCGGTGGGACATTCCTTGACGGCACGGTGACTACCGAACAGTTCGTGAAGGTTTTGGAAAATGATTTCATCCCTACTAACCCAAAGTGACCCTGATTTCGACAAGATGAGGTTCATTTAAGACGGAGCTCGACCGCATCGAAGCAGGAGAGTGTTTGATGTTCTGGAGGAGCAATCTGGTGACCGCATTCTGGTTCTGGGGTACCCAGAGGCCACTCGCATGGGCCTCGATTGGCCTCCTTATTCTCCGAATCTGGACACATGCGACTCCTTTTTGTGAGACTGTACTAAAGGCAAGGTGCACAGCAATAACCTCAAAACCATTGCTGAGCTGAAAACAGCCATTCAGGAGGTCATCGATAGCATCGAAGTTCCGACACTTCAGCGGGTCATGCAGAATTTCGCTATTCGTCTGGGCCACATCTTCGTCAATTATGGCAGGCATATCGAACATGTCATAACCTATATCTGAATATATGTAGTGAAGTTTACATGTTGAATAAAGTGTGTACACGCCGTAGTTTGTAATTAATTTACGTTTTCTTCATACAGTTCAATAACTGTCACCCTGCAAATGCGGGTCGTCGTGCTACAAACATAGAATTGTGAAGTGCTGTTAAGGATGCATTTCGTTGTATAATCCCAGACATGCTCAAAAATATGTCAAGAAGAGCATGGAGGCGTATTGAAATGTGTTTCCAGCATGATGGGGAATATATTGATACATGGGACACTTAATACTTAAGTAATTACTTGTGTTAAAATAAATCAAATCAATTAGCATTCGATACTGGTGGGTAATGGGACGTATCGCCCACCCTGTATAGTGTCTTGAAAAGAGGCTGTAAGTGGAACATATCAACATCAAAAGGGTAACCTAATGCAGTAGAATTAAATCAGACGATTCTGACAGGATCAGATAAGGAAATGGGACGCTAAAATCAGCAGATGAGTTTTGCTATTTTGGTAGCAAAATAAGTAAAGATGGCTAATGCAGCGAGGATATCAAACGCAAGCTGGCAATGGCAAGATAGGAGTTTCAGGAAAACAAATCTGCTAAAATCGAATATAAATTTAAGTGTTAGGAAGTCTTTTCCGGAGATGTTTCTCTGGAAAGTAGTTTCCTGCAAAAGTGATACAGGGATGATTGGTAGTTCATACAGGAAGCGAACCGAAACTTTTGAACTCTAGTGGTACAGAAGAATACTGAAGAGTACACGGGTAGACCAAATACTGATGAAGAGGTACTAATTCGAACTGTGGAAAACATAAATTTATTGTACAACTTGACTAAAAGAAGGAATCAGTCGAAAGCACACATTCTAAGGCCTCAAAGAATTCACTTTAGTAACAGAAGGAAGGGTGTGTAGGGAGAGGGGGAGGGAGTAGTTGGACAAAGAGGGTATGGCCCCACTATGCATTGTTGCCAAATTTATTCAAGCTGGCGGATCCAAGATGGCGCCAATAGATATAGCAACGTCGCAATGACGTTCAAATTTAAAGGCAAGGTAGGTCAGTTGGGCTACCTCCACTAACTGAAGCCCTTTCCCTCCCCACCCACCTCCCCTCCCCCAGAAAATGGCGGTAAGTTCAAATTTTGACGGAAAAAAGGTCAATTGGGCTACCTCTACTAACCTAAGAGCATGGCGGAAAATAAGGGCACTTGTGCTACCTCCACCAACTTAAACCATGCAATCGCTATGTCATCCTTGGAACTGCTGGGAAAAGGTCTCAGCTGGTGCTGGGCTGCTGGATAGGACAGACATAAGTCTTTATTTTGCAGGCAAACTTTATTTAAACAATTTGAGGCAATATCTCAATCTAGTGTGTTCACCACGAGTTCCAGAGTCCAACTCACCTAGTGCACATTACTGCCACCACTTGGCACTGTTGTCCCATGGTGGTCTGGGGGAAAATGGTGGGAAAAGGAATCAATCTGTGCCCAGCTGCTGGAGAGAGGAAGTGTACTTTATTTATTTTGTAATAATTTATTATGAGATGGATTTCACCTAGTTTATTTATTACAATGATAGAAAACACTCGCCCTGACATCCTTAGGGTCACAATAGACAACCTACAGACCTGGAAACTACTCGTGAATCATCAAAATAATGCAGTGCACTGATTTACAGACATGCAAACAACTCGTAAATTACCGAAATAGTGCATTGCACAGCCTACAGAGCTACAAACTACTCGTAGACCACCGAAATAATCCATCGCAAAGTCTAAAAAACAGCAAACTACCTGTAAATCACCGAAAAATGCAGTGCACTGATGTACAGACATGAAAATAATTCGTAAAGTGTCAAAAATTAACGCATGTGTCACGCTACCAAACATGCTCACAACGCTTAAACAGCCAAAATTGAGACAAGCACAAACTGTCATGCATGTAAAAACGCTTTTGAACTATCATCAACTGCAGGAAACTCTTCCCTACAGAGCCCCAAGTTAAGTACACTTGGTAGTGCACTCATGCCAGTCCCATATGCAAGACGCCTTTGGGCTGCACACATGTGTTTACCATTGCTGGCGTTATGCCTTTCTACATGCGGCCCAGTGAAAACCTAATTGTCGAGCGACTCACTACTGTAGTCGCTGATAAAATGTTGTCAGTGTTATACTGACTTCATTGGTCATGCTATAGAAATCTGTTTCAATGCTTCCCAGAATAGCACAGGGTACATTATTCCTAGCAATCCTAATGTGACATGCAAGACACGTCTAGCTGTGCATGGGTTTACTGTGGCTGATACATAGCTGCAAATCCAGTGTCAAGCGAGAGATGACTGACTAACTACTCACCATCGCGGGTGCAGCTAGAAGATTCTCAATGTTATACTGACATCACACAGCTATGTAAATAAGAGCCAAGTCTACCTCATGGAAATCGTAACGTGTCACAGAAATAGTAAACGGTGGCTTTTGTAGGAGTATTCTTGATGTCTCTACATGGAAATTCTTGTCCTAACAGGACCTGTTTACGAGAACAGCCCAAAATAACACCGATTGCACTCTTCCTGATGGTCCTAATGTGGCAACCCGTCTGTCACGAGTTACCCTTCCTGGAAATCGTTAAGTCCTGCTTTCAACAAACATCTCTGAAATGTGAGCATTCTGACCACTATGTAGAGACTCCTATGTCCCAGCACAAAGGATGTCTTGCGAATGAATGGAGTATTCTCATTGGCTCTTACTCAATTTACCAGCCAAATCACTGAAGCTGAAGATGTGGGAGGACTGTCCGCCTTTTTCTTTCTGCAGATGAGACTTTCAGCAGCAAAACTAATTTGTACAGATCGCCGTATTGCATTGAAAGTTAAAACCTGCAAAAGTAGCATACAGACAGTCAAATATGGAAAGACTCTTGCTCAATTACACTGCTATGCCACTGAGGATGGAAGCTTGAATATGTCAGCATGAAACCGATCTCCAACCCAGCAATATATGACCACGTGCCATGTCGAAGTAGTAAGCATACAATTCATATCCTGTGCCATACAAACTCGCCCCTTTTCCATCATGCATATAGCTATCGAATGCCAGACATTCATACATATACCACGAAGACAGACAACGTAAGCACATGCACCATATGTACTCCTTGCAGCACTAGTTATTTCCCATAAGGTTAGGTGCTCATTCACCACAGCCAGTGGTCACAAGTCATCCACTCCTGACGTGTGACCAGAACACCCTCAGTGGACTGAAGGCACTCTCAGAACTGTTGTTCGAAGTTGGGCTCATTTCCCCTCAGCACGAAGGGATTACTGTTTCTCTCCCCGACCTGCTAGAATATCATACCATTTTCGCGATACTTCTCGATATCAAACACATAGCAATATCGCCTGCATAGCAATATCACATGCACAGTATAATTCCAAAACCATAGACTGGAAATTATTTCTCTAGAAACCTGAAACTTGACCGAGGTGCAGCGTGCTGTAAACTACTGAGTAACTAGAAAATTATTTTGTCTGTGAAGACCTATATGTGAAACCTCCAAAAAAATAGAGGAAACTGATATTTCCCCTTGTGAATACTGATGTAGGAGATATAACAAATTCCAAATCATCATGATAATTTACGTAGTCAACATGGGTGTTGCTCATAACCAGAGAACCAGCAAACATGTCCTCCACCAGTCCTTCACCTGCTAGATGCACTCAACAGACACCACAATCGATGTTCTCTCAAGTAATAAAGATGGGAAATGTGAAGAAGCAGTCAATCGGACAATTTACATGGGTAGGAATAATGGTCCAGTGCAAACACATCTCCATATTGAATCTTCTCAAATTTCCACGCGATCACGAAAGCTGTCCAACACATACTGAGTATTAGTTCGCTATTCGGCCATCGAGGACGACACCGTTAAATCAGCTACATTCCTGCATCCCAACAGGCCTTTCCATTCGGATAGCTCCTGCTGTCAGCGGGAAACTTGAATCATTCCCCCACAGGCCACTGCCAGTGAACCACTCACCCCTAGATAGAGTCCTCTTAAGAAACCGGCCACATACATATTTGATAGCTGTACTTACAATTAAATGGTATGATGGCGGTCTCAATTGAACGACATTCCACAAGTTGCGGAAATACACCCTGCTGGTGGCTGTGGCTCTGTAAATTGAAATATCTGTGCCATTCTTATGACTTGACATACTCTTCCCTTTGCTATCACAGCATTCCACGTGAAATCCGCAACTTCCTTACAACTGGACATAGTCATTTCCTTTGAACATGATGGAACACAAACACATACTTTACAAGCCATGATGCTCAAGGTGAACCTATCATGCATCCCCTACTACTAAGTATATGCTTCGCCAACAACTGATTGCTGGCGATGCACAATAATACTGACCGAAAATCAGCGATGGGTGGACATGTCTCATTAGTTTTTCTTGCGGGTGGTGCCACTGTGCCTTAGAAAGAGAGGTGCAATCGTCTTACAAACTGCCAATATTAAAAAATACGATTTGCTAGAACTAATTTCTGTTACTGTCACAAGCGGTCTTGGTTCTACAGGTGCACACAAGTATCCACGTTAAAAGCTATACTGGCTTTATAAATTGAGGTATGGAATTACCTCTGAATGAAGTTATTTTTTCCAATCAAATGCCATGTCACTGATTATAGATGATGATCGACGAGGTATATATTATCAGACCAACAGTGCGGTTACACTTCGCCGACGGTGCAACATCGTAATAAAGTTACCGAATTTAGAAAGTAAGGAACGTGGCATGAAACCAGTACTTGCATCTTTCTCATGCTGCCACTAGATATTTCTCCAGTATTTGTAATGCATTCTGTCTCGATGTCACATCAGAGGGTCGATAATATATCATGTTTGTGAGACACTGCAAACCCCCTGTATACATCTGGTTGACAGTTATTGGTGGTTCAAATGGTTCAAATGGCTCTGAGCACTATGGGTCTTAACATCTGAGGTCATCGGTCCCCTAGAACTTAGAACTACTCAAACCTAACTAACCTAATGATGTCACACACATCCATGCCTGAGGTATGATTCGAACCTGTGACCATAGCAGTTGCGCGGTGCCGGACTGAAGCGACTAGAACCGCTCGGCCACAACGGCCAGCAGTTAGTGATGGCATGGCGTGTAATTTCACATATCGTACGCCGCTGCTATGCGTTTATATGTTTCCTTGTAAGAGGAATTCTCCATTACTATCATTTTATATAGGACTGGTGTGGGCATAGTACAATTTCTCAAACGTGATCGGATGTGAACAGTGGAAGCTATACATCTCTGGAAAGATATATTGTGCATTTGTCACACAGAGCTGATGTTTTAAGGCAGTAGTTTTTTCATTTTACAGTTTGTTACTACCCGCAAGAAGGACGTATTTCATGCACTGGAAATATTTCTTACACTGGAATATTAACAGTGTTGCATTACACACAACTGATAGGCTGGAAACTCAAGCGATCTAACATTTTAGTCTGTTTCAAGTGCAGAACCTTGTAGCCTTAGGAGGATGTGTGTTTATGTTCTCTCTTACCAGTACCCTCCTGGTACTGATCCCAGACACTAGAGCAATACTTTAAAATTGATAGCGTACTTTATTAACATAAAATGCTTCGAACTCCATCTATCTGGAGCTCCATCATGCATAAAAATCATCCGTTTCTTGTTCTTCACAACTGTCTGCTATTACATCACAGCACTTTCAAATCTTTTACTATACACCGATAAGGAATGCTAACCTCCTCGTCATGGGCGCATATGGAGAAATCTTGTGCACTTGGATGGGCGAGGACTTGGCAAGCTCCATTCATTCACAAGACGCGCGATATAGCGGTCTACTTCTGGTCAGTTACAGATTAAAACGGTAATGGTGCTGCAGGGTGGGTTGGTCAAAGACAGTGCCAGCGGGTCTTTGAGTCTCTAATTTTATCCTGACACTGCAAGATTGCTCTGTGACTCCCATCTGCATAGGGATAGATCGAAAAATTAAGCACAATGCTCGTGGTACTAGAAATATGTAGAGTGCTGTCTGGTATACTTTGATGATGTACATGTCCAAGAAATAACAATGAGTGGACATGCCACATAGTTATCTATCTACATTCGCAATGATACTCGCAAAGTAGACAAGGGGCGGTTTAGCGATGATACTGAAATTGGGAAACATGCTGTGGCAACATTGGTCAGTGTTGAAATTACTGTAAAATTGCTAAAATTGTTTGCACTATCAACTGTGATGCTTATTATTACAGTACATCGATGGTGTCTTTTCCACCCCAACCATCCACTGGTATGCTGTTGGCTACCACATAATGATTGACTGAAATTGCTTGTTTGAGATGGAGAAAGAGTTTTGGTGGAGGGGCAACACCTTCTGGGGATGGCTAGCTCTGAAACACTGATTGTGTGCATGACTGCAATAAGAGGAATCAGTTGAAATGGAATGCAGAACCAGCAGCTATTCTGTCACTGTGACAGATGAGTTTAAATGTAGAGGTCGTCCATCACCTTTGGACAGCAGTTTGCAAATGCTCCACAACGCCGCCAAACTTTCCCAGTTTCCCTATGTGATAACAGTCTTTTATTTAAAATCATACAGTGTGTGTGGTGTGTTACGGTAGCAGCAGGAACAACATGATTTATACCATGTGACGTCTAGTTTTCTGTGAGAAGCAATCGATTAGAACATGTCAACGTCAGGTTAGAACCTGCCACAGATCTCGAAGTTTCAGCGAAAAAAAAAAAACAAATTATATGGCAGTGTAGAAAGCGTGCTACAGCTGAAAAAACAATGTTTCAAACAACGACACAGTGTCACAGGGAACGTGCTGAGACATCACAAAAGCTGCTACAAACTATTTCTGTGACACTTTATAATTTCCGTGAGGTAGACTTGGCTCTCATTTACATAGCTGTGTGACGTCAGTATAACATTGAGAACCTTTCAGCTGCAACTACGATGGTGAGTCGCTAGACAATTAGGTCTTCACTGGATCGCATGTAGAAAGGTATCAACGGCAAACATGTGCACGTGACCCACAGGCGTCTCACGTTTAGGACCGATGTGAGTGCACCGCCCGGCGTGCGTACGTTGAGGCTCTGTAGGGAAGAGTTTTCTCCAGTTGAAGATTGTTCAAAAGCATGAGAGTTCGTGCACTGCATCATTTTCGGCTGTTTATGCGTTGTGAGTGTGTTTGCATAATGTTACACATGCATTAAGTTTTGACACTTTACTAGTTGTTTTCGTATCTGTACATCAGTGTAGTGCATCATTTCGATAATTTACGAGTAGTTTTCAGGTCTGTAGGCTGCCTGTTGTGACCTCCAGCACGACAGAGTGAGTGTTTTGTGTCATTGTAATAAATAAACTAGGTGAAATCCATCTCAAAATAAATTGTTACAAAATAAATAAAGTACACTCCCTCCTCTCTCCAGCAGCTGGACACAGACTGAGTCCTTTTCTTACCATTTTCCTCCAGACCACCATGGGACGACAGTGCCCACTGGTGGCAGTATTGTGCACTAGGTCAGTTGAACTCCGGACCTCATGGTGGACACACTAGATCGAGCTACTGCCTCAAATTGTTTAAATAAAGACTGCCTGCAAAATAAAGAATTATGTCCATCCTATCCAGCAGCCCAGACAGGCTGAGTCCTTTTCCTGCCAATTCCGAGGAAGAAGTGGCGGTCGGATGACTTTAGTTAGTGGAGGTAGCCCAAGTGACCTTTTTTCCTGTCATGTTCTTAGGCTAGTAGAGGCAGCCCAATTGGGCTTCTTCCCGCCAAAACTAGAACTTCCTGCCATGACGTCAATGCCATGTTGCTATATCTATCGCCGCTATCTTGTATAAATTTGGCGGCAATGCAGAGTGGGGCTGTGCTCATTCCCCCCCCCCCCCCCCCCCGTCGTATGGATATGGGGGAGCTAAAAATAGTAGAGGGATGCCTAGGCTCAAATACCATAAACGGGATCGAATGGATGTATGTGGAAGCAAGTATGCAGAGGTGAAGGGATTTGCACATGATAAGCTGACTTAGAGAGAGCCATGGTGTCAGTTTATGGACTAAAGACCACAACAGCAACGAGGTAGACTGACGTTCGACATCCACTTACACACTGGTTTCCATAGACCGAAAGGAAAGAAAATATAGGTTTAATATCCCATAGAAAACGAGATAATTTCAGACACGACAGCAACTCTTTTTGGCGAATGATAGTGAAGGATCCGTCCATACACTTTCCAAAGAGACTTCTCGGTTTCGCTTTAAGCTACGTAGGAAAATAACGTAAATGATATATATATATATGGCCGGAGAGGGAGAGACTTAAACCAGAATCCTCACTAATGTGTGTCCATTGGCTTATGACTCTGGCACCTCGCGCTGTGCTGTAAATCTAAGGAAGAAAAAATTTGTCTGAGCGAAATTGCATAGTAATAAAGTACTGGTCTTGGTCGCGTCTGGCCACCATTATTAGGTTCCTCCGCGATTTTTTTGCAAGGCAGATTTTCTTCCTCATCGTTGCGCGATTCGAGTTTGGTAATCGATTTTGGGCATAATTTTAGTATTCTTAAGAAAAACATGTGTTGAAACGTCTTTGTATCAGAAGAAGCAGGAATATATCGTCATGTCGTAAGCATGTAACGCCAGAAATGCATATCCTCCTATTTCCATCTATTGTACTATTATTTTTTTCCTTGTTTTGTTACCTCAAGATATGACATTTCTGTCTCTTTATATATTGTAATTGTTTTACTGTTTGTATATATATATATTTATGCACTTATGTCGATGTATAATTAGTTTGTTTCGTAAATAATATTTGTATTTTTACGCTGGGTCTTGCCTAGGGAAAACTGCTATCGAACGATTACATCGATGGGTCGTGTGAAGAATCAAAGTGTGTAGGATCTTTGGTAGTGTTAACTCTGCCGCGTGGAGCGCGGGCAGAGAGAGTCTGGCTGGAGTAGCGAGTGGAGCAAGTGTTGTGCGAAGCTCCCGCGAGTTGCCGCGCTTTCGGGGTTTGTCAGCATGTAATTGCGCTCGACTTGCGATGATAGTTTCTGACATGGTGTCGCGGACGGAAAGCATTAGCTGGCCCACATCAAGAGCCCGTTTCGTCTGGTGACCGTGTCGAGAAGAAGGCGCGCCAACATCCAGCTTCTGCAACAGCGACGGCCGACAATGAGTGACTGTCGCCGCCTCCTCGATCGACGGCTTCAAACCTTCAATCAACCAACAAGGAAGACTGGAAGCACGTAAAGTTTTAGAACTGTATGGCAGACCTCAGCTTTTCAAATTGTTCCATTTGCCTCGAAAAATTACAGCAACTTAGCAGGAACCTTTGTTGCTCATTGTCCCAATTGCATTACCAAGCAGGGTCCCTTCCTTTTCCGAAATGAACCCGAGTGTCGTTGAAATTCAAACGCCAGCATAATTCCATTTCAGAGCTTTAATTTCAAAGTTCAGTTAAAGTATTCATAGCTGGCTACAATACTTACATTACACAAGCACAAATTAAGAGTGCTAGTTTTGTTACCATATTTTAACTTACCTGTGACTGCAGCTCAGCTTGGTACGTACTAAATTTTACTATTGTTAATTGTTCAGAATCATTTAATTCAAGTTCAAAGTTAAATCTCTTATTTCTAAATTGCGTAGATTCAAGTAGCTTTTGAAATGATTGTTGAGGTAGTCCAAGACTAACCGTATTTTACTGAATTTCGATGTGCTTCAGAAAGAAAGCTCACTATTAACTTCAGTCACTAAATTAACTTTCGATTTTCCGGTTTTATTAATTCTATTGCTAAATTATGTCAGAGTGTAGCGAAATTTGTTACTTCTGATAAACTTTCAGTTTTCACACTACACGTGTCAACCTTCAGTTGCCACGCTTCTAGTGCTAATTATAAGTGTAATTACCTTTCTTTTTCAGTTACTATAGTAATTGTCCTTAGGACTGGCAACCGTAATTTCCCCCAAATCTCAGATATCTAACTACCGCTAGTTAATTGTTAACGTAACGGCCGCACATTTACTTTCTTCATTAACTTTACCCTTTTCAAAATTAATTTCCACCAGTTTCATTTGCATTTTTCCTTTCATTTAGATGTAACCCTTTCCTCCCTCCTTACCTACAGATTAACTTCGGTGACGATTGCTTTTCCCAAATTTCCATTGGGTACACGCGGTTTAATTTTTCACTGTCATTAAGGTCGATAAGTGAGGGGGAGGTTACAAGCAGTCAAGTCCAAATCCAAAAGCAGGGCCACTAGTGAAGTAAAACACGTATCACTGCATGCACGTTTATTATACGAACGCCAACATACAGCCTGTGGACTCCTAGACGGGCGGTGACCTATTTATACAAACATCGAATATTCCAAATGAATACATTACCAACGTAAGAACCTTCCAGAACCGATAAATACTAAATAAGAAATAGAGTTTGACAGGTTTGAACTGGCGACCCGCAGCATGGCAGGCACTGACGCCAGCCATCACACAACACCGCATGCACCGCTGCTCGACCCATTCTCCCTCTCCTGGAGAAACAGTGACCCGCTATTTCATGAAGTTCTCATTGGAGCCGACAACAGCACCCTGGACCTAGATCTTGTCCGTATGCCTCTGTACGGCGACGCTGGTGGATCGTCATGATCTGATCATGTTGGTAAGTCCTCTTCACTGTGACGAGCCTCGTCAACCGAGTTTCCTTGAAGGAGAACCCCACCTGGTCGACCTGCACATCAGGACTATGGTAAGGATTCTAAAGGCAAACATGGACGACGTCTTCTTGACAAGGGTCTTGGTTCACGACTTCCTATGTGATATCTGACAAGTGGTGAAGGCGGCAATACAGCTCAAATAGCGATTCAGTAATCTTTCCACACATCCATAAAAATCCATACGAAGTCTCCCATACTGTGTCTCAGTGGCCGCTGCTTGGCGTTATAGCACTGTGGGTCTGTCTTCTGGAGAACCAGGGTCCATATGTGCACTAGTTGTCTATCAGTATTCGTGATGAGGTGTTTCACGTAGTCATCCTGAGTATCGTCCATTTGAAACGTGAACAGTCTACCCATAGCCGTTTCGATGTCGGGACCATGGCGCAGAAAAAACAGTGTGGAGCCTGTAGTTTCCTGCCTTGCTGTATTGTATGGGAATGTCACAAGGGTCAACATTGCCTCCCAATCTCTCTGTTGGACAAAAACGTACAACGAGAACTTGTCTGTAAACGTCTTATTGAAATGTTGCGTGAAAGTGTTAGTCTGTTGGTGGTAGGTTGTCGTCAACCCGTGGGTATGTCTCAAAGTGAAATTACCTCTGAATCTAGCCTCGACTGGAAAACTTTTACACACTCAGAGATCATCACGTTTCTACAAGAAGCCTTGGTATTTCTGGAGACCCGGCAGTGGCAGTTTTGGTCTTGGTGCAGTGGTTGAATAATCAATGTAGACTACTATCCATCGATTTCCGTTACTCGATTTTGGAAACCTCCCCATCAAATCGAATCCGATTCTGTTGAATCACGTGCAGGTGGAACTGGTACACAATGCCACAGAGGTAAGTGTAGCATATGCACCCGTCGCTGGCATTCAGTGTGGAGGCTTACATAGTGCCTAACGGATCAGTAGACACTTGGCCAGTGACACCTGTGTCGGGCTCTGTCTAGAGTATTCATTATTCTCATGTGACCAAAAGTTGGAGCACCATAGAAAACACTTCAGGATAGTTGGCCATAGATGAGGTGGGATGACAAACTAACATTTCCGCTCCATCGGATCATACCTCCTTATACAGTACTCCATTTATTACATGGAATTCTTCTTTGATTGCTTCCTTATTCCCCAAGGTTTCTGTGGTTTTCAACAATCGGCAGCAATGTCATTTACTGCAGCAATGACTCAGATTTCTTCAACACTCTGCGTTCCACCACAACATTCCTCGAATAGCAGTCGATGCTTTGTATCTGGCTTTGTATACCACTGAAGCCTCACTGCCCATCTCGTCAATCAACTTGACAGATCCAACAATGCAGGAAAAGTCAGATTTCTACTTACCGTAAAGAAGACACGTTAAGACGCACACAGGCACTATTGAATGAAACTTACATAAATCTTTCGGCCACAGCCTTCTTCAGCAAAAGAGAAGCCTGACATTCCGGCCCGACATACTGGAGTTGGCGGTCATGTGTGCATGAGGTGTGCTTACTTGTGTGTATGAGTGGTGTATGCTTCTCTTTTGATGATGAAGCCTGAGGCCGAAAGCTTTGTGTAAGTGTCTTTTAGTTGTGCCTGTCTGCAACTTAAAGTGTCTTCTTTATGATAAGTAGCAATCTGTCTTTTCCTACATTGTTGATATTCCTTCCTGGGGTTTCCATTGTTTGATTTAACCTGGCAGAACCTTCAGAGTAGTCCAATAAAAGACATTTTTCACATATTTCTGCATAAAAGAAGTTTTCTAAAAAACCCTGAGAAATATACCAATCAAGTGATTGCAGGGAACGCATGGCTGCCAATTATTACGGATTGTTCGTTATTATTACGGATGTATCACCTGCATTACGTACCTACGCAAAGTTACTAAAAATTACGGAAGTAGCCATTTTACAATTTGACGTTTCTTAAAAAACACATAAAAGTACTGTTTACGTTTCGCCTATCATATTCTACTGCTCGTAAAAATGTTGTAATCATTTCCTTCCTGAGTACGTTGTAAATCTGTCTACGAATAATTCGGTCACCACGGCTTAGTAACATAGGCTATGCTGAGTAGTGGCGAAAATTCTTAGTTCTGAGCGTGGTTGCTTAAAGGATAGGAATAGAGCTGCTTCCGAACCAAGTAATGTCACAAGACTCAAGACATTCGTCTCTAAGTTGTTACGGTCTTCCTGACCATATTCCGCTCTTGAGTAAAGAGCTGCTAATAATAGGAGTTCCTGGGAAAATTACATTTCATTCGCACGTGAAAATGCAAATATCGGATGGGACATGTAAAGGAACTTGTTGCTTTTTTTTAAGGAAGTTCAACAACACATAAGAATACAAGCTTATTCCAGCCACTTGCATTTTTTAGCTACACAGACAGCTGCAAAAATTCTCAAATATGAGAATTTGTGATGGAACTTCACTATTTTCTCCAACGAAGTTCAAAAAGACAGGCTACTTTTAAACTTTGCCAAAATGTATATAACACTAAACCGCATAAAATACTGAATTACTTTTGTACAAGATGACTTTCTTTGCTTCAATCAATAGCAAAAATAATTGGGCAGTGGTAACCTCTGGTAAAATTTTTCAACGAGGAAGCTTCAAAAATATAAATAACTAACACATAAGTAGAGTACACCCTACGCTAAATAATCCAGTTACTAGACTCTTTTTCTTCTCTTTCTTCTCCTTCTTCTTAACGTTTATCCCTTGCTAGCAGGGCCAGCTTGTTGACACATCTCCCTCCATTTAGGTCTGTCTAGGGCATCTTCATAGGCGACATTAATGAATTCCATATCCTTCTTGATGCGGTAGGCCCATCGTGTCTTGGGTCTGCCACGAGATCGTCGGCCGTCTACGTCCAGGTGCATAGCTGTTCTTGACACCGAGTCTGCTTTACTGCTTGTGAGAGTGTCCATGCCACCTTAACCTGCTTTCCCGTAGTTTGTCTGAGATGGGTGAAACTCCAAGTCGCCGTCGGACGTTGAAGTTTGCTGCATGGCCAAATCGGGAAGGCGTAAGAGCATACGGTGTTCACACAGGACGCTGGTCACCTGGCGCCATTCCATCCAGGCTGTGTTAACGCGGTCTAGGTTATATCTCCTTTTTTTTGCATAATACTATTTCGTTACCTACCAAAGTAAATGTATTCCTTCAGAAAGAAGAGTCAGTAATTTATAAACTTCATAGCATCCTATCTTATTTACATGTTTGATTGTGAGATTTATTGGAGCTTTTGCATTACCTACTTCTGGTTGTCTTCTGGAACTGAAGTTTCGAAAAATAAATATCGGAAAAGCGATGAAGATATTGTCATTGTTATAGACACTAGAAACTACATTCGTCGCACCAGGTTTGAAAAACCTACCTGTTATAAAATTTTATGAAGACATCAGAAGTTTTTCGTCTGCTCTTGTAGTTACACCAAAGAAAAATGAGCACAATGGGATAAGCTTGCTGAGGAACGTGACTCCAAAATCCTTGAACTAGACCATTCTCCAGAGAAATGTTATAGCTTTATAAAGCTGATCAAAGCTGTCGCACGTAGGTACATGCCACATGGATGTTGAACAACTTATATACCCGGACTAAAAGATAGAATAACACTTATGAATAAATATGAACACCTCTTTGAAGATGACCCATTTTCTGAAGCAACAATACAGACTGGTGAAGACCTGATACTAGCCACATCAGCTGCAAGGAAAGATAAATGGTGCGATCTTATGATGCAGTTTAATATGAAACAAAAGAGTAGAAAGACATGGCAATTGCTGAAGAACCTTGGAAACGAGCCAACAGCTACTCCATAGGCCTTTCCTGATATAACATCTAACCGGATAGCGCAAAGTTAATAAAATTAATAAAAAATCCGTAACTCAAAAGATCCAGAGAAC
Source organism: Schistocerca serialis cubense (assembly GCF_023864345.2). NCBI lineage: Eukaryota > Metazoa > Arthropoda > Insecta > Orthoptera > Acrididae > Schistocerca > Schistocerca serialis. The sequence goes on from NC_064641.1 coordinate 139,292,675, forward strand.
TACAGAGGAGAATAACTATATTGTCACACCTTTCTCACTGGAAGAATTAGAAACCGCAATATGCTCAATGAAGAACAATAAAGCCGCTGGATTAGATGACTTGAGGACGGAACAAATAAAAATGTTTGGACCAGCAACGAAGAAGTGGATCCTAGATATGATGAACACCTGTGTCTCAAGATTGCAAATACCAAAGATCTGGAGGAAAGCCAAAGTTGTGGTCCTACTGAAACATGGGAAACAGCCAAGGATGTAAAAAATTTCCGACCGGTGTCATTCCTGGGCCACCTATATAAAGTTTTAGAGAGAATGATCCTCAATCGAATCTCAGACCGAATTGCCCAAACACTGACCAGAGAACAATCGGGTTTCCGCCCAGAGAGGTCGTATTGTGGACAGATCTTGAACCTGACACAACACGTAGAAGATGCATATGAACGTGGGCAGATCACCGATGTCGCTTTTGTTGATTTTACTGACGCATATGACACCATCAATCACAGGACTTCCACCTAACAGTTTATGTCTGCTAGAAAACAGATGTTTCTTTGTTACTCTACAAAACAGGAGCCGATGGACGACACAGAGAAATGGTATCCCCCAAGGAAGTGTTCTAGACCACTGTTGTATAACTTTTACACTAATGACCAACAAGTTAGTCCTGTCACAAGATCGTTGATTTACGCAGATGACACATCACTTGCTGCGCAAGGCAGGACTTTTGAGGATGTGGAAGGAAAACTCACAACAGGTTTTAAGGCACTATCTGAGTATTATGGTGGCAACTACCTGAAGCCAAACCCTTCAAAAACACACGTGTGTGCATTCCACCGACGGAACAGAGGCTCAGAGGAAACTGAGAATAACGTGGAGACGTCAACAGCTAATCCATTGTGACACCCCAAAATACCTCAGAGTAAAGTTGTACCGTTCCCTCACCTTCAAAGACCACTGCACGGATACAGAAATGAAAGTCTGTGCTAGGAATAACATTGTTAGCAAACTGACCGGCAACAACTGGGGAGCACATCCACATGTCCTCCGCACATCTTCCCATTGTTTGTGCTTCTCCGCTGCTGAATATGCAACACCTGTATGGCAGAACTCCAGCCATGCCAAATAGATGAATATTGCCCTAAATGAAACAGGACGAATTGTAATCGGCTGCTTGAGGGCAACCCCTGTTAATAAAATTTACTACCTCATGGGTACAGCATCTCCAGACATCCGAAGGATTACGGCAGCTTAAATAAAAGGAAGATGTAGGATACGGACCAAATACACCCCCTGTTTGGAAGAGAACATCAACCACCAAGACTGAAATCGAGGACACGTTTCCTTCAGACAGAGCAACCAATTCAGACAACACCTGCAAACCGTAGGATACAGCTCTGGCATACCTCATCATCAGAGAACTATTGGGATAATCCTGAAGAAGAACTTTCTACAGTTTATCACCTCCCATACGAGGCATGGGAGATCCTCAATAGACTGAGAACTGGAGTATCTTGGTAATGGAAATGAACGTTTGGCATCATTGGCTGGGAGGCAGGTCTGGCCGCCTTGGTGCAGGTCTTATTACATTCGACACCCCCATGGGCGACCTGCGCGCCGAATGGGGATGAAATGATGATGAGGACATCACAACATCCAGTCCCTGAGCAGAGAAAATCTCCGACCCAGCCGGCAATCGAACCTGGGCCCGTAGGACGGTAATCCGTCACGCTGACCATTCAGCTATCGGGGCGGACAGTATCTTGGTGTAAGGTGAACATGAAGAAATGTGGATAAATATCAGGGGACGAACTGTGAGTGTGGTGAACCTTAAGACCAACAGCACCTACTCAAGTGCAGAAACTATCAGAGCCTGATTCCATGGACGATCTGGTTGTCGCCAATGATAAGGCAGTCCCTGCAGCTGAATTCTGAGCACATATATATATATATATATATATATATATATATATATGTGTGTGTGTGTGTGTGTGTGTGTGTGTGTGTGTGTGTGTGTGTGTGTGTGTGTGTGTGTGTGTGTGTGTATGTGTGTGTGTGTGTGTGTGTGTGTGTGTGTGTGTGTGATATATTATGTATAATATGTTCTGTTCTGGACATGTATAAATAAATAAATAAATAAAAATAAAATTTCCACTAGATGATAGTCTCTTAAAAGACACATAAGTTATAGATATTGGATCTAGAAAAAGTTAATCTTTTTCATCACTTGTAAAGCAGAATGAACCATTTCGTGTCGTCCGGCGTGAATTAAAAAAAAAAAAGAAAACACAACAGAATTGCAGTTTTCATGCTGTCAGTTTGCTGACTATCTACTTAGCCTGAATTTTGCATTTACAATTGTATATATTCCTGGAAAATATTCTTTATTTAGAGTCAAAGAGTATTTGAAATATAGGATTTAGTAGGATAAATCAGGCTTCGAATTTTTAATTTTTTCCAGGGCATTGCCCCTGCACCCATCTCCATATTTACCACGTGATTACTGACAACCTCTTCTCAAGGTTGGCAGCTATGGATGAGGTAACAAATTCAGAAAAACGCAACACATTTCCGTAAAGAGAATGTTACATAGTTATATTTATTGACTTACTCTGCGTTTGCCAATAACACAATTCCATAAGGCAACAGAGAATGAATGGGAGAACGAGCACATCACAACACAAATCAACAGTTACTACTACTTCTAGTACTATTCCTACTACGACTACAATAAAAAGAGGTTAAAGGATGAGAATGTAAAAAATAAAAAAATAATATATCGACTTATGGTTGTTTGGTTGATTTGGGGGAAGGGAGCAAACAGCGAGGTCATCAGTCAAATCGGATTAGGGAAAGTAATCGGCCGTGCCCTTTCAAAGGAACTACTCCAGCGTTAGTCTGAAGCGATTTAGGGAACTCACGGAAAACCTAAATCAGGATGGCTGGACGTGAGTTTGAACCATCGTCCTCCCGAATGTGAGTCCAGTGTGCTAGCCACTGCGCCATCTCGCTCAGTGTATTTACTCATAAGTTAGGATTCAGAGACAAAATGTATGCTAAATATTTTCAGTATACTGATGGCAATTTATTTTGCTATCCGCACAGACACTTATAAATTTTACACAATTGATATTTAATATCTTTCACTAGTATCTGTACTCAGCTTAATATCTTCGAAATGCATTAAATGATTTTTGTTAGATTATGGCTTGAATTGATATAAAATGTAGACTGGCAATCGCAAGGAAAGCGTTTCTGAAGAAGAGAAATTTGTTAACATCGAGTATAGATTTAACTGTCAGGAAGTCGTTTCTGAAAGTATTTGTATGGAGTGTAGCCATGTATGGAAGTGAAATATGGTCGATAAATAGTTTGGACAAGAAGAGAATCCAAGCTTTCGGAATGTGATGCTACTGAAGAATGCTGAATATTAGATGGGTAGATCACATAACTAATGAGGAGGTATTGAACAGAATTGGGGAGGAGTTTGTGGCATAACACTTGGGGAGAGAGTGTGGCAGATATGAGACACGAGTTGGTATGGAAGTCATTAAAGCAAAGACGTTTTTCGTTGCGGCGAGATCTATTTACGAAATTTCAGTCACCAACTTTCTCTTCCAAATGCGAAAATATTTTGTTGAGCCCAACCTACATAAGGTAGGATTGATCATCAAAATAAAATAAGAGAAATCAGAGCTCGAACAGAAAGGTTTAGGTGTTCGTTTTTCCCGCGCGCTGTTCGGGAGTGGAATGGTAGGGAGATGGTATGATTGTGGTTCGATGAACCCTCTGCCAAGCACTTAAATGTGAATTGCAGAGTAATCATGTAGATGTAGATGTAGATGTAACTTGACAAGAAGGGACCGGTTGGTAGGACATGTTCTGGGGCTTCAAGGGATCACAAATTTAGCATTGGAGGGCAGCACAGAGGGTAAAAATCGTAGAGGGAGACCAAGAGATGAATACACTAAGCAGATTCAAAAGGATGTAGGTTGCAGTAAGTACTGGGAGATGAAGAAGCTTGCTCAGGACAGAGTAGCATGGAGAGCTGTATCAAACCAGTCTCAGGACTGAAGACCACAACAACAAAAATGGCTTGAATTGTTCGTTAACCAGTGTTGGACCTGTTCATCTGTCACCCTATTGGACCTGTTCATCTGTCACCCTATCTGTGATTGATATGGTACATTCTGGTCCTTTTCTTAATATTCATTCCTGTTCTCAGGAAATTCAATGTGCACGTATATTTAAGATATTAGGTTAACCTATGTGATTGGGGCTAAAGGTGTAATATATTCTCATATCACAGCAACAGTAATAAATTTCGTCACACAGTAATTCGTCATGTGTGAGATGTATACCAAGAAAATTCTTTATTTGCAGGAGGATGCAAGTAATGTTTAGTATGAAACAGCTTGTTCGATCATGTTCGTGAGGCTGAAATGCGGTAGGCAGCTAATCTAATGACGGCGGCGAACAGTTAATGACGGCTACCACAGCTCCTGTAGATGGAAACGCAGAGCGAATTCCATGGTGCGACTGTCAGCGTATTAACTTGCTTCGAAGACCACCTCCCACCTGACACACACAGCTTCCAGACCAAAAGAAATTACGTAGACAGAGTTTAGTCCACTGTCTCTAGCCCTACGAAACTGATCTTTGCCTTCACGAACACATCTCGATCAGTTCAAGGAAATTCTTAATTTAAACTCACAAAATTATCTACTACGTAATCACAATTTGTGAATCAGACAGAAACTACACTTTCATACGATGGGACTATAAAGATAGAAAGGTTTAAATAACTCTCTTTAATGTTGTAGGATATGTAACATCTCCGTTTTTATCCCGACCTGATCTGATCGAAAAGCAGCCCAATATTTATTATTAACATGACCGTGAATCTAATGGGGCTGGTAATCGGAATTGACTGCTACGGAAGTTGTTACTTTCCAGTTGAATGTATGGTAATAAGGAACACCAACACAGTTTTACTAATTACGAACTTATATTCTTCTCAAAACACAAAAAGGAGACAGCCACTGCCTTCGTCATACATATCTAATTACGGCTAATCTCAGCACAGGCTTTCTTCATTTGCCAATATCGTCACACGTTAATCCATCACTGCATCCAACACTGCAATCCAAGGTTAGGCCGGCGCGGTAGACGCGATACTAAATATCGCCACTAGTAATGTCACTGATCACTTTCATAATGATACTTCATCACTTTCCCGGTATTTATTTATTATTTAGGGGTCTAACCACGGCGATGGTGACACCCTTCTCGGTTAAAAATCCTGTATTCCAATAATGACCTCCACACACACACACACACATTCCCGCCAACCACTCTGGCGCATCTCGACACTCGCTCTCGCAGCACGTCACAATCGATTGTTCGCCCTATCGACCCGTGGCGAGTGCAAAGTTATAGTAAGGGCCTACGGACCCCTTACAGATAACAGTGCAATCAACGATGACTTTATGGCTACCAACTCGCAAAGTCTTCTGAAATTCATCATTTACAGAAGTTGGAACACAAGAAAGAAAAAATAAATAGACTCTGGACCTAGTAGATCAGTATCATCGAGTAAAGAAGAATGGTGAAACTATAGAATTTTTTTATCAAATCTCATATACCGGCATTTAAGAAGACGAAAAAACGAAGTCAAAGAAACTAGATAAAAGCTACGCAAGTATACACCAGTACATAAAAAAATAGCCATAGTTCGCGTATTCAAGAAAATCGAGAAATATGATAACGCCCATTGTGATAACGCGTCTCAGTCACGTATTTACTCCCGCTCACCTTCATATAATTCGCTTATTGGACACACTCTACTGTCAGTGTAACGATGTAACAAGCAACGATTTAAACCCCTTTGAGTGCAAATACTATGATATAAGCGTAGGCAAATTTGTAAAGGTGTCTCGAGACTTGGTCACGGCCTGAACTATCATAGTTTCTGGAGGTTGTGTAACTCCATAGCCAGCTTTATAGCACAAGAAGACATAAAATTCTAAAAGGAATGACGTGCGTCGTATTTAATGAAAGGCATATATTACTTTTAATACTAACAAGTATTCTGCTGTAAATTTATATCTAGCAGTATAACTTTATTCTCTGTAATAGTTTCCACCTGGCGGCAAATTTAAGAATGTGTTCACCGAAATGTATGTATAAAGGTGTTCCAATGTTACTTTTCTATATTTCTTAGACCAATAAACCTGTGATATCTAAAAAGTATTTATAATACACACATCAAAAACAGTTTGCATCATCTCGGTTCCGAAGTTCCGGAACCTGTACAGAAAATTGGAATAGAGATCAACTTAAACATCATTTCCGCCCTTTTTATTGCTCATGAAAACCATACATTGCATGTTGTACCACCATACAGCGAAATCTTCAGAGGTGGTGGTCCAGACTGCTGTACACACCGGTACCTCTAATAGCCAGTAGCACGTCCTCTTGCCTGTATTCGTCGTGGCATATTATCCACAAGTTCATCAAGGCACTGTTGGTCCAGATTGTCTCAGTCCTCAACGGCAATTCGGCGTAGATCCCTGAGAGTGGTTAGTGGGTCACGTCGTCCATAAACAGCCCTTTTCAATCTAGCCCAGGCTAGTTCGATAGGGTTCATGTCTGGAGAACATGCTGTCGAGAGATGTCGTTATCCTCAAGGAAGTCATTCACAAGATGTGCACGATGAAGATGAATGCCTCGCCAATATGCTGCTGATACGGTTGCGCTATCGGTCGGAGGATGGTACTCACGTATCGTACAGCCGTTACGGCGCCTTCCACTACCACCAGCGGCGTACGGCGACCCCAGATAATACCACCCCAAAACATCAGGGAACATCCACCTTACTGCACTGGCTGGACAGTGTGTCTAAGGCGTTCAGCCTGATCGGGTTGCCTCAAAACATGTCTCCGACGATTGTCTGGTTGAAGGCATGTGCGACACTCATCGGTGAAGAGAACGTGATGCCAGTCTTGAGCCGGCCATTCGGCATGTTGTTGGGCCCATCTGTACGGCGCTGCATGGTGTCGTGGTTGCAAAGACGGACCTCGCCATGGACGTCGGGAGTGAAGTTGCGCACCATCCGGCCTACTGCGCTCAGTTTGAGTCGTAACACGACGTCCTGTGGCTGCACGAAAAGCATTACTCAATATGGTGGCGTAGCTGTCAGGGTTACTCCGAGCCATAATCCGTAGGTAGTAGTCATCCACTGCGGTCTGGAGAACTTGGGCGACATGAACGAGGCATGTCATCGACAGTTCCTGTCTCTTTGTATCTCCTCCATGTCCGAACAACATCGCTTTGATTCACTCCTACAAGCCTGGACGCTTCCCTTGTTGAGAGCCCTTCCTGGCACAAGGTAACAATGCGGATGCGATCGAACCGCGGTATTGACCGTCTAGGCATGGTTGAACTACAGACAACACGAGCTGTGTACCTCCTTCCTGGTGGAATGACTGGAACTGATCGGCTGTCGGTCCCCCTTCGTCTAAAAGGCGCTGATCATGCATGGTTGTTTACAGCTTTGGGAGGGTTTAGTGACATCTCTGAACAGTCAAAGGGACTGTGTCTGTGATACACCATCCACAGTTAACGTCTATCTTCAGGAGTTCTGGGAACTGGGGTGATGGAGAACTTTTTTTTTATGTGTGTAGATTCAATAATCAATAAACGATGTAGCTACCAAAAATCTGTAACATCTACTCACAAAATTGCCTAGTGTGAAATCACAACGTATGTATCAAATAAGAACTATACTTTCTTAGGGTGGGCTTTGCTCTATACAAAGATAGGACGGCTTGAATCATTGTCATTAGCCTGGAAAGACAAAACTTCTCTCGACCACCGTCTATGATAAACAGCCACGAAATTCCAGCAGCTTTTCTGCAACCGGAAATGCAGCGCTGCCAAGCGAGTGGCATGTATAAACACACTGCGAAACGATTGCTTATTTACGTATGGGGTACAGAAGCCTGTTCAAAACGCTAATAATGTATTTCGAAATTACTTGTGTCGCTTCTAATTGTAGCAGCAACAAAAAAATCTCCAAGACTGTAAAAAAAAAAAAGTCTAGTTTCGAATGTATTAAAATGAGCCTGAAATCAGCTAAGGAACTTGTGAAACGATGTACAATCGGAGCAAAGCTTCGGAATTCAGAAACTACATGGCAAGCACGCGGATATGCTCATAATCAGTTCGTTCTGAACTTAAATACATGATGTCATAATTCATGTCCCGTATTAAACGTCTGGAGTACTGCATTGTATGGTAGTGAAACATGGACTGTGGGATAACCGGAACAGAAGAGAATCGAAGCATTTGAGATGTGGTGCTATAGACGAATGTTGAAAATTAGGTGGACTGATAAGGTAAGGAATGAGGAGGTTCTACGCAGAATCGGAGAGGAAAGGAATATGTGGAAAACACTGATAAGGAGAAGGGACAGGATGATAGGACATCTGCTAAGACATGAGGGAATGACTTCCATGGTACTAGAGGGAGCTGTAGAGGGCAAAAACTGTAGAGGAAGACAGAGATTGGAATACGTCAAGCAAATATTTGAGGACATAGGTTGCAAGTGCTACTCTGAGATGAAGAGGTTAGCACAGGAAAGGAATTCGTGGCGGGCCGCATCAAACCAGTCAGTAGACTGATGACCAAAAAAAAAAAAACATTAAACGATTTTCGATTATGCGATTACGCCTTTGCTAGTAAGAATCGCGATAACACTCTGCACAGAGATTCGTTAATATATGATTACATTAACAGGAGATGGAATATTACTTTAATTACATTTTCCTTTTCCTGCTGGAAAGGTCACCGTCACGTTTAGTGACTGGGAAATATGGAAGTAACACCATTAAAAATAACAAGTTCCCTGATTGTCAGTCCATTCTTTTGTTACTCGCCGCTTGGAGCGCTAACATGGCTTCAGCTCTCAGTACTTCCCACAGCTGAAGGTATGCTAACGCTCCAAGCTGCTGGGGCGTAGCATCTTGACCAAAAAGTTGTATATAATTTCTTTTGCTCTATAGAGTTTCGTGACTGTCTCGCCCAAACATGAACGTAAAAAAAAGAAGGAAGATGGCGTTATAGACACGTTCAGTGGGTGGGGCCTGTCGCCATCTTAAACAGCCCAAAACATAGCAGACTACTGTTTACGATTGCTTCTTGTCCATTATTTCTGTCGTGTGCACGAAACAGCCGTTTTAAATACTAAAAATTACAGTGCGTACGTGAATAACATAGTCCAAGGAAGGCAATTTCGAAAGCTTTTCTGGTCTTGATTGCGTATTTGCCTTAGTAACACGACACATTTGGCCAAGTTAATCTAACTTGTTTTGTTGATATATTTCGAATAACCAAGAAGTGAAGAATGTAATGTGAAAATGACGCTTTCATAATGCATTTTATTCACTTTGATTATGTTTGTATCTACAGCAAATGAACTCCGAAACCAATGATTGTTTGCTTACTGGTACTGCTTCTTGTTCGTCACAAACTGAAACGTTTGTGTGCACAAGATTTTTAATGTTCGCGTTTGCAAAAAAACTTACCTACGTGTTCTTTGCTAGCCCATAAACGTCTGCAATGAGGAAAGAACCAAAGTATGCTATCGTATCTTGTGCATTTCAACAAAACCACGTCATAGTGACGTCACGGGGAAGTACCATTGCGGTAAATCATGGAGGTATGAAAGCAGTGAACCTAATTTTTCGGGCTACTTATGATGGCGGACATAGGTTTCAAGTTTGAGACGTAATGACAACTCCCTTCTTTTTTTACCTCCATGGTCTCGACGCTGATTTTATAATCAAACGCTGTCTCTGGACCAAAGATATTCCGCTGATATTTGTGAAGTTCTGTAAGTCAGTAGTCACGTTGCCGATAAAGACAGCTACCGCAAGAAGTCGTCGTTACAAGTCGGAAAGATCTGTTCCCAGTACGTCGTGTATATTATTTTATTTTCTGGTGATCTAAAGTGAGTCCACAGACTTCCTCAAAATGGCTGAAAGGCGACAACGAGATGGCGTTATTACCGACAAGGTATGTAGTCTAATAATGTGACTGTGACACTCACGTCCCTCTTGAAGCACGGGTGTTTCCATGTATATTCACTTACAGGACCAAGAGGAAATGAGGATCAACACGAGACAAAATTATCTTAAATTTTTGATGATCGGCGCCTTTGGCCTCCAAAACTTCCTCAGAACGACAGAATATGTTATTACTTACGGTGGAGGTAAGTCTGGAACGACTTGTAGCGCAGATTGTCTTATACTTGGTTATGTAGTTACAAACCCTATAGACATTGCGCAGTTTTCGAATTTTGAAATCAAAACAGTAAATAACGTTCAGAGAACTGTCCTCATTGTTTATTGCGCAGAGTTAAAAAAATTTGGCAGAGCACAGAAATGTTGCACAGGCACCTTAATGCTTTGGAGCACTATTTTTCTACCATATTTTTTTTTATTACTGAAATTATTTTTCTAAGCATACTTAGTAAAAATTAAATATTTCACTTATCTTTTTGAGAAATGTTATGTTGTCATTTGACATAACTTGCATACTAGGTCTTGCGACAGAAAATGTTTCCCCATTCAGAGGTATTCTCATGTGTGACTACAAATAATTGCGCAACCAGAGAAATGCTAATGTAACCGTCAAAATATGACCTATACTCAGTTCCTGTACGTCAACGCTGGGACGTTCCACCAACGTGTCCCCCTCCCCCATCAATCCAGGAAACCTTTGGCGCAGTATTCCGGAAAATACTGCACAGGATTTTTTACTTGTTCATCAACTTTAATTGCTGGACCGCTGATAGTAGTGTAGAGGTATGCGAAACGCATTTTCTTCCATTCGAAGCTACATTGGGATCATTCATTTTCTACGAAGTTAAATCTCTGTTTCAGGTTTTACACTCTCCCAACCAGGCTGCGATATTCAGCACCTTCTCCTGTACTCCTTCATCTCTCGCATCCATAATACCGATAACATCACACTGCACCTCAGTTTTTAGGTATGTTTCTAGTCTGTTATCTTCGTTTTGTTATTTTTAGTTCCAGAAGATTCCTTCAAATTCTTTATCAAAAACTTCGACTTCACTCGCTTCTGAAAAATGCGTTTTTAGTGAAATGAGCTAATTAATGGGTAAAAATAATCAGGATTCTCGTTAATCATATCAAACATAAGCATAAATGATTTTCAAAATTTAAATGTAAAATTGTATTTAATTAACTTCTAAAGAACACTAACATTATCTACAAATAAATGTACTTATATTACATATTTTGATGGTGCTTATAGATTTTATAACATGTTACTCTCGGTGTGAAGTAATAATATTTGCGCGCACACACACACACACACACACACACACACACACACACACACACACACACACACACGCACACACGACTATGGGACTTAACATGTGAGGTCATCAGTCCCCTAGAACTTAGAACTACGTAAACCTAACTAACCTAAGGACATCACATACATGCATACCCGAGGCAGGATTCGAACCTACGTCCGTAGCAGTCGCGCGGTTCCGGACTGAAGCGCCTAGAACCGCTCGGCCACCGCGGCGACACACACGCAAAACACCCTTGCCTTTAGTACCTTAATCTTCCATTAATCTGAAACAGACTCAAACCCAAAAGACATTAGAAGCATCACACAGACTGCGGCACAAGCCACACAGCGCATTAAACTTTAGAAAGTTCCGACTGTTATGTTTTTAAATTGAGAGAGAGGAATGTACTCTACGTGGCAGCCATTAGAACTAAGTAGTTGCCACATGCCACCAGCATTTTAAGGCAAAAACACTCTCCCTTGTCAGTCGACGAAACATGTTGCTGACCGTTGACAAAATGAACGAGCGGAAAAAGATTCTATAACGATCCAAGCAGTGTTCTTCAAAGTACCATTGACTGGTCTTCTGCGAACAGACTCACCTCACACAACATAGCCGCGTGGGGTAAGCGCGCAATCTCAGGCGCCTTGCCACGGTTCAAGCGGCTGCCCCGTCGGACGTTAGTCCTCCGTCGGGCATGTGTGTGTTGTCCTTAACGTAAGTTAGTTTAAGTTAGATTAAGTAGTGGGTAAGCCTAGGGACCGATGACCTCAGCAGTTTAGTCCCATAGGAACTTACCACTACCACACAACATATTCAATTGTGCACATCTAGGAATACTACACTAGTGATAAGTGTAACACATAGCAATGAAATAATAAATACCTTGGAAACATCAAAATCCTTAGGTGTCCATATTGATGAGGATTTAAACTGGAAAAAGTGCATTTTGGAACTCATTAAATAACTTAAAATGGTTCAAATGGCTCTGAGCACTATGGGACTTAACTGCTGAGGTCATCAGTCCCCTAGAACTTAGAACTACTTAAACCTAACTAACCTAAGGACAGCACACACATCCATGCCCGAGGCAGGATTCGAACCTGCGAGCGTAGCGGTCGCGCGGTTCCGGACTGTAGCTCCTAGAACCGCTCGGCCACTCCGGCCGGCCGAAGTAACTTAGTTCAGCCACGTTTTCACTTAGAATCATTGCAAATCATGGGGAGAGACAAATCAGTAAGTTCACACATTCTGCATATTTTCCGTCATCAATGTCATATGGAATAATGTTCTGGAGTAACTGATCTTTAAGAAGGAAAGTCTTCGTTGCTAAAAAACGTACTGTAAGAACGGTATGTGGTGTTCACGCGTGATCGTCTTGTAGACGTCCGTTTAAGGAGCCCAGCTTTTTTACTGCTGCTTGACAGTATATTTATTCCGTCACGAAGTTTGTTGCAAATGAAACACAACAGTTCAAAAGGAACAATGATGTGTATAATCACAATAGCAGGAGGAAAAATGACATTCATTACGCCACACTAAGGTTGTCTTTAGCGAAAAAGGAGTACACAATGCTGTAACAAAAAATTTTGATAACTTGCTCAGTGATGTAAAATGTTTGCAGACACAAAGAAAAATTTGAAAATAAACTGAAAATGTTTTTATCCTTGACAACTCGTTCTATTCCGCAGAAGGTTTTCTATTATCGTGTAAAACGTGGTGGGTAGGAACGACTAACACACATCTGTTGTTTAAGAAGAATATATTTAAAAAATTAAAAAATATTTAGAATTTAATTTGCGATGTGAATGCAAAATGACTCGTTCAGCATCATTACGATTTGTCGTGCAGAATGATCCATGGAACATGAAACCAACTAAACAATACGCATCCATGCACTTGACTATTCGTGACGTCATCAGACAGCTGCATAAGACCGCAGAATCGCGCCGACGTATGCTGTTGGAGCTTGTAGTGGGGAAGACCTGGCACTATCTTTTGTATACGTATCACTAAAGTGGCAATTCGGATCACGGTCCTCCACCTCCAGTTCCAGGTTGCTATCTAACGGCATCCAGAGGCGACAAAATTTTTATTTTCAATATTTCAAACAGTTACTGATCGAATTTAAAACATTGTCATAATGTAGTCGTAAAGATCTGTACTCTTAGTAACTCGTGAGGCGCAAATTACCCAGACAATGTTAATCCAGTATTTGAACATGAGAGCACTTACCGTCTTCCAACAAACTTTAAGGATAATTTCAAACCTTTCCCCAAACTTTTTCTTGCTCACATGTTTAACGTCAAATATTTAACACATTAAAACATTGTAAAGTAACCACACGCTTGAAACTGTTTTACAGGAAGGAGTTCGATTCTTTAAGGAGTCAGCGTATGTAGTTTACTGGTTTTGTGCTAAATCAAGCAAACAGTGCTAAATCATCTCCACTACGAGCTCCATGACACACGTCGGGCTGACCCGCAGTCTAAGGCGGTCCCTAGACAGTCAGCAATATTGCAGTAATACTGACGTCCTCCCTCGATTTGTCAACGATATTGTCAATTATGTTTCCAGTAATAGTGTCCAGAAAAAAGGTGGACGAAAAGTTGGTTCAAATAGCGTCGAAGTGCTCACAAAAACTTGTTGAGAGAATTGTGGTTACATAAAAAAATACTACCACAACATTGTGTGTTGATGGCGCAAAATTTGACACATTACTGGAAACGCCACTTCCAATACATTGGCTTACCCTTACACACTTGACCCCTCCCCCCCCCCCCCCCACCGATAAATTTCTCTGGACGCCCATATCCCCATCAGCAAATAACTAAATAATACAGTGAGAGACGCAGCTTCACCAAGTCAGTGTTTATTTATTAAGCTGTTGCTGTTGTTCTGGTCTTCAGTCCAGATACTGGTTTGATGCAGATCTCCATGCTACTCTATCCTGTGCAAGCTTCTTCATCTCCCAATACCTACTGCAGCCTACATCCTTCTGAATCTGTTTAGTGTATTCATCTCTTGGTCTCCCTCTACGATTTTTACCCTCCACGCTGCCCTCCAATACTAAATTGGTGATCCCTTGATGCCTCAGAATATGCCCTACCAACCGATCCCTTCTTCTAGTAAAGTTGTACCACAAATTTCTCTTCTCCCCAATTATATTCAATACCTCCTCATTAGTTATGTGATCTACCCATCTAATCGTCAGCATTCTTCTGTAGCACCACATTTCTAAGGCTTCTATTCTCTTCTTGTTCAAACTATTTATCGTCCACATTTCACTTCCATACATGGCTACACTCCATACTAATACTTTAATCTATACTCGATGTTAACAAATTTAGCTTACTCCCATTCCTATTTTAATCATTATTAAATCTACTCTTGCATTACCCGTATTTGATTTTGTATTTATAACCCTGTATTCACCTGACCAGAAGTCTTGTTCCTCCTGCCACCGAACTTCACTAATTCTCTCTATATCTAACTTAAATCTCTCCATTTTCCTTTTTAAATTTTCTGACCTATCTGCCCGATTAAGGGATCTGACATTCCACGCTCCGATCCGTGGAACGCCAGTTTTCTTTCTCCTTATAACAACGTCCTCCTGAGTAGTCTCCGCCCTGAGATCCGAAAGGGGGACTATTTTACCTCCAGAATATTTTACCCAAGAGGAGGCCATCATCATTTACCCATACAGTAAAGATGCATGCCCTTGGGAAAAATTACGGTCGTAGTTTCCCCTTGCTGTCAGCCGTTCGCAGTACCAGCACAGCAAGGCCGTTTTGGTTAGTGTTACAAGGCCAGATCAGTCAATCATCCAGACTGTTGCTCCTGCAACTACTGAAAAGGCTGCTGCCCCTCTTCAGGAACCACACGTTTGTCTGGCCTCTCAACAGATACCCCTCCGTTGTGGTTGCACCTGCGGTACGGCTATCTGTATCGCTGAGGCACGCAAACCTCCCCACCAACGGCAAGGTCCATGTTCATGGGGGAAGATTAAACTACGATTCCTTATTCCTTACAGTTCTTTCGAACACTTAAAATTTACAAGTGCAGTTTCACCTTGCACTGTTTGAGACATAGGTGGAGAAACGTGCCATGCAAAATTACATGCGCTAAAGGATTATATTCTGGTACGTAGTGTATATTAAAAGGTGAATATCTACATACACTTTTATTCATAATTTTGTATTACTTAATTTAAAAAAATCTTGCTTCATCGCTCTTCCGATAGTTTCTGAGCAGCAAATCATATGATTCATCATTCTTCACACTCCTGTCTTTGTACTCATCTCGTCCCGCATCCCACAATGCCAGCAATGATTTACGCTCTAATAACAATGCTCTACCCCCTCGTTTTGAACTTTTCCACACAACAAACCTAACATAAACTATCCTCCTTGGTCTTATAGCATACAAGCATAATGACAAGGATATTGTCATTATGACCGGGCAGCTCGTACTCGTATATTTCAGAAGTTTTTTTTTTATGTTCTCGGTATTATTGTGCAACCGCAAAATCTCACACCTACACGTTCAGTATTATTACAGACCAGGAAGTAATGCACAATATTATTGGCCGTGTAGGGGACGCTTTTGGGTGCCGTGACAGTGTCACCGATACTGGTGGATTCCGCCAAAGACCAATATCATCCGAAGACTGCCGATATTTTCAAATCAGTACGCTACTATGTTCACGATCACAATGTAGCCGGTCTCATCGTCCGAACTTACGAATTTCAGACGACAATCGGTGAAATTCAAATCAGTTTGTTTTCTTTAGTCAAATGACCTACATCAAACTCATCATCATCATCATTTTTGTGGGCCTTTGTCCCACTTCAACGTGGAATCGACCTTGTTACTAAGGATCTGGCGATTTTAGTGTCTGAGGGTGGCCAGATGCCCTTCCTGTCGCCACCTTGTACCCCCCGGGACGAAATTTGTGCACCTCAGCTGTATGTGTCTATTGTAAGCCATAAAATAGTGTGAACATTTTCAGATGTCTGTGAGGTGTGTAACAGAGGTGGAACATGGGGACCAGCCTGGAATTCACCTAGTGGGATGTGGAAAACAGCCTAAAAACCACATCCAGGTTGGCTGGCACACTGGCCCTCGTCGTTAATCTGCTGGGCGGATTCGATCCAGGGCCAGAGTGCCTACCCGAGTCCAAGAAGCATCGCATTAGAACCCTCCGCTAATCTGGCGGGTCATGTCTGACATCAAACTGTCTTTAAGAAACTGATAGAGTTAGTTAAAGAAGAAGTTTCTGGCATCCTGAGGATAAAAACATTATAATCGGCATACAGTTCGCCATCTACAAGGTGTGTGAGAAAAGTAATGAGACTGACAACACTGCGAGCGATCTGGCAACGCTGTGTTGTTCTACTTCCACACGCTCAGCTCGCGTTTCAGCTCTGTACAGCCATCCCGTGCTTTCTGAGAGCTCTGGCAGTGATGTGAGTTTTTATTGTGTGTTACGAAAATGGAACACTGGAATTTAGAGCAACGTTATGTCATCAAGTTTTGTGTTATAATCCGCTAGTGTGACCCTTGAAAAGTTGAAGCAGGCCTATGGGGAACACACTTTATCAAGAGCACAAGTTTTTCAGTGCCACACATCATTTTGGGAAGGCTGAGAACAGGTTGAAGAAGAACTTCGCTCAGGGAGACCTTAAACTTCAAAAACAGATGAAAACGCCGAACATGTGCATGCTTCTGTGAGATCAGATGGACATTTGTCAATACGAATGGTGGGTGACGTGTTAATCTTTGACACTTTCGCCATACATTGCATTTTGACTAAAATTTCGCTCATGCAAAAGGTTCGTGCCAAAATCGTTACGAAAAGGACAGTCGAAGAAACGTGTGCGTTGATCTTCTTGAGAGGACTGCCAATGGCCACTAATGATTCAGGCGTCTCGCCATAGGTGATGAATTTGGATTTTTCAGTAAGATCCTGAGACCATGCAGCAAAGTGAGGAGTGGCACACTGAGAAGTCTCATCGACAGAAGAAAGCTCGAATGAGCAAATCGAAATCATAACAAAGCTTATTTGCTTTTTCGATAATAGAGGTATCGTGCATAAATAATTTGTTCCATCAACCAAGTCCTTGCAAGGCTCAGGAAAAGAGCTGAACCGAGTGAGACCGGACATTGCAGATAAGTGGATGCTGTATCATGAGAACGCAACATGACGCACAGCCACTTCGACTACGAAATTTTTTTCCTCTAAAGGAATTCCTGTTGTACCATAGACCCCTATTCACCTGATATGAGTCGTACTGACTTTTTTCTTTTCTCAAAATTGAAAAATGTCTTAAAAGGACGTCGTTTTGGGATTCAAGAGAACATTCAAAAGAATGTGACCAACATGTTAAAAGTCCTACCAATTGAAGCCTTTCGGTGCTGCTACCAACACTGGAGACAACGCCCCTGCCAGGGTACAGCTGCCAAAGGAAACACTTTCAAGAGTAAATATTGTTGTTTGAAAAAAAAACTTTTTATAGATAAAAAATCTTTCTCATTACTTTTCCCAAACACCACGTAAGGACTGATATCATGAGTTTATTGGAAACCACAAGTTATCGGAAATCTTAGGCGTAAATTATAGCCTAAAAATAATTTGTTCAATTGAGAAGGCTGGCGTATCTCATGCTTAAAGTTACTGTACTGGATCTTTTTTTGGGTTTTGGTAGGTGAACATTAACTGATCACAAATTATTATTAATGCTTACAGACGTTTTTATGGCAGTGGGGTGGTGATTCTGTTAAATGAAGTGGTTTGCAAATGTGATGTATCTGTTTCTACTTTACAGTGCTTTAGGTGTTCTGAGTATTTCATTCTAAATTTTAAGGTTGTTTTTCACACATGTGCTGAATGACAGTAACTGAAGGTTAATTGACGTATGTCTGCACAGCTATTACGTTTTTATCTCGTGCAAGTCATTAAACAGGAAACACTATTCAATTTTGCAATTATGGACGTTTCCTATCTTATTTCATTAAACGAGATCTTGTTTTTTAAATATATAGACCTGGTTAGACAAAGTGATTTCATGTGTTCAGTGCTATCTGTAGTAGGGCATTTAGGGAGTGTTATATTTCCAGTTCTATTTCTATCCCACATGGATAGTATGCTATTTCTTAATTCTGCTATTTATTGGCTTATTGACTGCCTGGATCCAGTATCGACAGTATGTGAGATGACACTCCATATAATAAATTTTTAAAATGCATTGCAATTAGATCTCTATTTAAATTTAATATGAAGAGATTGATGTTTCGTTTCACAATTAAATGGTTTATTGGCTCATGTGCTCAATATTATCTGTAGTAAGACATGTAGGGATTTTTGTAATTATTAAGGTTTCCATTCCTAGATAAGTAGATTATATTTCTTTAATCTTCAGTAGAATGTTTATTGGTTCATTGACTACCTGGATCCAGCATCAGTAATGATATAATTTGAAACTTTAAACAAACCATTGTAATTATCGTGATTTTGTTTTAAATTGATAAGAAGTTAAAATTGTTCTTATTACTACAGTACTTTCATTAGCTTTGTTAGCCTTTGGTTTCTGTGCCAGCAAAAATGTGATATTTAAGGACTAAAAGGTCATGTCAACATAGGAATTAGGTTGTCTTTAATTTCTCTTTTACTTAGTGTAATGTCAGACATAGCATGACAACAAGAGCATATTACCCACCACAGCCTATCCCCTTTAGCACTTGCCTCTCTTTGTTATCATTTGTCATCCACTTTTTTGGGGAGTCTTACTGTAATTATAATTGCACTATATTTTTAAACCTATTTACATAATGTTTAATACCACATATTTTGCACGTTACAGTTTTTGTATAATTTATAAATATCAGCAGCCTTTATGTGTTGTATGTCCCATATTCACCTTCTCTATTATTACCCAATTGCGTATGTTCCCATACACCAATTCATCTGTACCATAATAAATGTGACCTGCTTACTGTATCAGATTATAATGTTTCCATGATTGGGATAAGGTTCCTTACTTTTTAAATTATGACCTATGTTGTTACATGAACTCTGTAATTTTATACTTTCTTGTATTATATTTTTGTTTTCAGCACGTTTCTTCCTAGGTGTAAGGCAAATCCTATTCACATTATCTTATGCCTGATCATACATTCCGTATTCTATGATATTTCCCCCTAATGCTACCCTTTAGTTGTCCTCCCTTCCTCTCCCCCCTCCTATGCCTATACAGGTCTTTAATGGGCTATTGTGTACATGCAGGTTATGGCTTAGTGTATTATATACAGGGTGATTCAAAAAGAATACCACAACTTTAAAAATGTGTATTTAATGAAAGAAACATAATATAACCTTCTGTTATACATCATTACAAAGAGTATTTAAAAAGGTTTTTTTTTCACTCAAAAACAAGTTCAGAGATGTTCAATATGGCCCCCTCCAGACACACGAGCAATATCAACCGGATACTCCAACTCGTTCCACACTCTCTGTAGCATATCAGGCGTAACAGTTTGGATAGCTGCTGTTATTTCTCGCTTCAAATTATCAATGGTGGCTGGGAGAGGTGGCCGAAACACCATATCCTTAACATACCCCCATAAGAAAAAATCGCAGGGGGTAAGATCAGGGCTTCTTGGAGGCCAGTGATGAAGTGCTCTGTCACGGGCTGCCTGGCGGCCGATCCATCGCCTCGGGTGGTTGACGTTCAGGTAGTTACGGACAGATAAGTGCCAATGTGGTGGCGCTCCATCCTGCTGAAATATGAATTGTTGTGCTTCTTGTTCGAGCTGAGGGAACAGCCAATTCTCTAACATCTCCAGATACTGTTGTCCAGTTACAGTAGCACCTTCGAAGAAAAACGGACCAAAAACTTTATTGGCTGAAATGGCGAACAAATGTACAACTAAATGTAACTTTATAGCTCCCTTAATTCGCCGACAGATAGTGCTTAGCTCTGCCTTTTGTCGTTGCGGAGTTCTAAATTCCTAAAGTTGTGGTATTCTTTTTGAATCACCCTGTATTTGGACAAGTGTTTTGTACTTTCTCTTGGCCTGTATAAATCAGATTTAATCTCTTCATTGACCGATGTAACTTGTGTATTTAGTTAAATTAAAGTAAGTTTAATTCCTTTTCTTACGTTATGCCTTCAGTAATTGCACAATATAATCCAAGATAATCCTGTCATTGCCGCTATTGCTCCTTGTTAAGTGTCCCTCTCCCTTCCCACGGTTTACCTCAGCCAATTGTTAGGTTCCTTTTCATCTTTGTCCCCAATTACCTGATATCTTCACCACCCATTTCAACCCTTAAGTCCACGTCATCAGCCCCCCTCCACCTCCCACTTTCCCTCTGAATAATTCTATGTTTATTTCATTGACAACTTTCCCACCATCTCCCTAGCACCATTTCCACACATTTTATTTCCGATTCCACTCCACCCCCCCCCCCCCCCGCCCCACACCCCCCATGCCCCCTACATACTTCTAAACATCCGACCACTTACTTACATTTTATGCAGTACATCTCTTCTATCACATATTGGTTACAACACATAATATATTAATAGCAAACTTCTGTAATTTTGTTTATCATGTTTATCTATCACACATAGACCCACGTTATAAAACGTTTTGACAGATGATTCTGTTCTGTCATGGTTACAATTGTTCTACACTGCATTGATGTATGGGCGTTTCTCATTTACACCAATGTATGATGTAGGGTACTCTCTTCGAAACGATGTCATATTTTCGTGGTATAAGCATATTGTTTACACCTTGTATTCACAGATAACACATGTCTTCCAAAGATGTATTCACATAAGTATTCACATATGTATTCACCAGTGATCTCTACCTAAACTGGATGTCGCTACAATTGTTTGAGCGTGCTAGCCAAAGATCATGTTGCTGCTTGGGCGTCATGTTCCAGTTTGTTAAGAAACAAAAGTGTTGTAATGCAAAAGAAAATACTTTCTGATATTGTGTCTTCCTAAGTTTCTGAAACTCTATGTTCCTGATACCATCAGAACGATGTAATGAACTGATTCAAATATAACGCAGAAACAGCATGAATCTGCTATGTAATTTCTGAGCTTGAGCGTGATATGTGTGTTTGACAAGCTGATCAGATAATTGTTTCCGATTTATTTCCTCAGTGCCTTATGTACTAATTCTATTTTCGTTCAAAACGACACTATAAATTCAGTAGAAATTGACAAATTACTCTATTGCCTACACAACCATATAAAACGTTATTTTAATTCCTAAAATAAATCCTGAAAGCAATGCAGACGCCTATTATAAAAAGTTGATATCATTTGCTTAGACATACTGTTACTGAAGAAGGAAAATAAATACGAATCAATTAATTAAGTATTATTTAGACAGAAATCGGCATGGGTATCTACTTCTCAATCTAGAGTGAAATATGCTTTTATATAGGTACTTTCATCTATAGTGATACTAAACTGCAATGCCTGTGTTGTTTTAATGTACTTTGCAGTGCCCTTCAGTCATGCACACAGGCACTGCAGCGACCAGTGGCTGCATGAAATATGAGAATCATATTCGCATTTGTAAATAATGCTAAAGTACAGCTGCACTGTGCATTGATGACAATGAAAATTTGAGCACAGGCCAGGTTTCTAACCTAGATCGTCCACCAATTGAAGCAAGCAGTCACCTTTTCTGCCTCGGCCACCTGAGCACACTCTCCAGACCAACTTTAACTTTCACATGTCAATACTTTTGTCTATATCCTATACTTCGACAGACAGTTTGAGTGCCATACAGGAAGATCATATATAAAAGCTGAAGCCCAGTTATACACGTCCATATCTGAAGAATGTTACATTAGAACAACATGGGAGTATTGGGGTAAAGTGAATTCTGGGCCAATTTGTTTATGTGGGTTACATGCATTCAGGGGCAAGCATACAATCAAGGGTAAATTTCCCCTCTCCTCCCTTAACTTAACTAATTTATTACCTCCAGGGGTTTGATTTATGACACCCTGTTGGATAAGCCATCCATCTCAGTACCCCCCATCCCTCCCCCACCCTTATGGAAAATACCCAACCCTCCCCCTGCCAATATTACCACACTTTTTGTAACAAATTAATTGACTAATTAATTAAATTGATCAATTAATTACCCTCTCCACAACCCACTCCCTACTCCCCTCACCCATCTGGACATTGGCTTGAAAGCGACTGCCAGCCGAAGTGGCCGTGCGGTTAAAGGCGCTGCAGTCTGGAACCGCAAGACCGCTACGGTCACAGGTTCGAATCCTGCCTCGGGCATGGATGTTTGTGATGTCCTTAGGTTAGTTAGGTTTAACTAGATCTAAATTCTAGGGGACTAATGACCTCAGCAGTTGAGTCCCATAGTGCTCAGAGCCATTTTTGAAAAAGACTCAGTCTGAGCTGAGCTGCTGTAGAAGAAGGATCTTATGACACCAATTTCAAATCAATGTCAACTGACAGGATAATGTATTGTTCAGTTCAATTTGCACATTCTTTATTTAATCAGTTTTCAGGAGACAGGGCTTCTCCCCTCCCATCCCCCACTTCCCCCCATCCCTCCTTCATCTGGAAACTGTCCTCCATCTGGAAACTGGTGGAGCTGCCACACTTTGAGGATTTCATAACAGGAAATGGACAGTAAATTCGAGCAATATATTGTTTAATTAAACATTAATTTAAATAATTAATTAAATTGGTGGGGAGAGCTGGGCTGTGCTTCTCTTTATTTGGGCAGGAAAAATAGCTGACTCTTATGATGTCACAACTGCGATATCAAAAAATTATAAAATAGTCGATTTGCACTACGCTATCAAATTAATTGTTTAACAATTTACAGGAGACAAGGTAGGGCAAAAGCTCTGGAAGATGTGCTCTGGAAGATGTTAGTCAAACAGATCGCTTAAAACACTCGCCAAAACCTTACAATGATCCTTCTTTGTAATAAAACATATTTTCTATGTTTGAGAATCATTTGTGTACATTTTGCAGATCAGGTAATTAAGTTTCCGCCACAAATAGGTCATAGCGCTAAATATATCCAAGGTCTTGCATGCACGTCTGAGAACACAAGCACCCTTCTCCACTGCAATATCTAAACATATCTGGCAGAAAAAAGAACCACATTCACAATCATGAAACACATGGCATCCTCCGACTGGAGGAGTGGCGGGAGCCGAGGTCAGGCAAACCAAGAGACACATGTTGGCCACACTGGCAGTTGCATGCCCATCTCCCGATATCCACACAACAGCTCTACCAGATGTTCAGAGGCCAGAGAGACTGTCACAGTGACCACTCACGCATCAACCAGTCAATTTAAAGGGAGGAATAATCATCCAGCACAAACACTCTCCGTATTTAATCTTCTCAAAATTCTACATAAAAGTTGAAAATACACGCAACACACGCTTCCTCTTTTGTCGCTGCTCAACCACCATACTGGTCAGTTCGCTATTCAGCCACCTACAGGGCACCGCGAGCACCGCTGCTGGGACATGTCCCCACAGCTGCAGGCAAGAGCCAACTAGCCGAAGCCTTGTAACCAGACAGTCGGCACAGACTAAACCGCCACTTTAGGTCAGCCAAGAACCCATGATCGCCCCTGCCACTGGCTGTGGCACACTATGAGAAAAGCAGGTATCCCTGACGTAGACCCCCCTCCCCGGTTTAAAAAATTCCACTTTATCCAATCCTAGGCGAGGATGTTGTTCATACAGATGGCTTTCTGATGCGAAATGTAGATTTCTCCCTTTTATACACTTTATTTTCGAAGACAGAAGAAACTGGAGCATACGCGTTTCCACATCGATAAAGTATCGTCACTTATTGCGAAAATCCTGTACAACTGCATGGTACAGGCTATATTTCCTCTATGTATTCCCTTATCAGGTAAAAAAAATCTGTTTTTATCAGCTTAATAACTGTCACGTCCTGCATCACGGAATGCTAAGAGCATGCTCTGTCTCTCCCACAGGATACCTCTTCAATTTCAACCTCTCTTAGGGTAGCCAGATGCCTCATCACCTACAAAGTCTCATAAGGTAGGCAAATAACAGCACGGAGAAGTTTTAAATACCATGTTAATATTATGTATCACTTTATAAAATCGGTAATACAGCTGATTTTATTATGATGGCCATCTCTCCTTGTGTAGGCGGGAGATCGAAATTTCGTTAAAAGATCTCGCTACAGCAAAAAAACGCCTGATTACCACTCCAACTCGGGACTCATATCTCTGGTACTCTCACCCTCACCCCATCCCAAATGTGTATGAGCCTGCAGACCTGAGTTTTCCTCGGAATACAGCTATGTAGGGACGGTCCTATTGGCTTCCGCCAAATCAGTGGGTGGATGCTTCGAAAACTCAAATGAGAATCCCTGGAATGAAGCCGATGCTCTTTTCGAGAAATGCTACTAAGAACCAATATTTGAATATGACTGCAGAAGGTTTCTACTGCCGCCAATATATGTTTCGCGTAAGGACCATGAAGATGAGAGACGAGGAAATGACGCTCATATGGAGGTATATAGATAGCTTTCTTCCTCTCGCTCTATTTTCGAGTGAAATGAGAAAGGAAATGACTGGTAGTGGTACAGAGTACCATCCGCCATGCACCTTACAACTGTTTGCGAAGTATGCAGACATATGTAGGTGTAAATTGAGTCTGCCTATTTAGATGTCAGTCCATCAATTAATAGGCACACTAAACTCACGGAAGGATTTTGTCTCTTGTTTATCGAGAAAACAAAAGACAGAACTTCTGCTGCTGACTGTATCTCGGTAAAAATCTTCTTATTAGCCCCTAACATTCGCACTGCAGTCACTTTCTTGGGGAATGGCAGCCCATTCTTCACGGAGGGCTGCACTGAGGAAAGTTATCGATGTCGGTCAGTGAGGCCTGGCAC
Source organism: Schistocerca serialis cubense (assembly GCF_023864345.2). Classification (NCBI taxonomy): domain Eukaryota; kingdom Metazoa; phylum Arthropoda; class Insecta; order Orthoptera; family Acrididae; genus Schistocerca; species Schistocerca serialis. The sequence goes on from NC_064641.1 coordinate 139,318,013, forward strand.
TAAGTTGGCATTATTCCAAAACATCTCAAAGGTGTTCTATAGGATTCATGTCAGGAGTCTGTGCAGGCCAGTCCCTTACAGGGATGTTATTGTCGTGCATCCACTCCTCCACAAGCCGTGGATTATGAACAGGTACTCGATCTTGTTGAAAGATGCAGTAGCCATCCCCAAAGTACTCTTCGACAGTGGGAAGCAATAAGGTGCTTAAAACATCAATGTAGTCCTGTGCCGTGATAGTGCCACGCAAAACAGCAAGGGGTGCAAGCCTCTCCATGAAAAACACAACCACACCATAACACCACCAGCTCCGAATTTTACTGTTAGCACTACAGACACTGCCGCCCCCCACCCCCCGCCTAACTGGCATAATTCTTGCAGTGGATCCGGATGCAGTTTGGAATTCCTGTATGATGGTCTGGATAGATGTCAGCCTATTACACAGTATGACCCTCTTCAACTGTCGGCAGTCATTGTCAGTCAACAGACGAGGTCGTTCAAATGGTTCAAATGGCTCTGAGCACTATAGGATTTAACATCTGAGACTGAAGCGCCTAGAACCGCTCGGCTACTCCAGCCGTCGGACGAGGTCGTCCTGATGCTTTTATGCTGTACGTGTCCCTTCACGTTTCCACTTCACTATCACATCGGAAACAGTGGCCCTAGGGATGTTTAGGAGTGTGGAAATCTCGCGTACAGACATATGACACAAGTGACACCCAATCGCCTGACGACGTTCGAAGTCCGTGAGTTTCGCGGAGCGCCCCATTCTGCTCTCCCACAGTGTCTAATGACTACTGAGGTCGCCGATATGGAGTATCTGGCAGTAGGCTGCAGCACAATGTACCTTATATGAAAAACGTATATGTTTTTAGGGGTATCTCGATACTTTTAATCACATAGTGTAATTCAGAACTACTGCAAGAGTAGGGAGAGATTCAGGACTTAATCACATCATTGCTCATTTTTTATCTCGAGGTGTTGTTCTATAGTGGACCAACCATGGTACTGTAATTCGTCTAGAGCAGGGCAAATCAGTATGGGTAGCACTCATATGTGTAGTGCTAGCTATTTATATAGAAGTAAACGCAGTACTTACACGCTTGCCGAACTATCGTACATCAAGAGCCAATCAAACAACAAGCACAGGCCAGACCAAAGCAGAGCCAATGTTCCCTCTAGCAACAGCAATCATCTTAGTACTACTCACACTTCAATCCAAACTACAGCACAAAAGTCTGTAATTGATACGTTGTTGGGATTTGCAGTCACTCACCTCCGTCACCATCACATTTTAATGGATGGAACACATTCTCCTTAAAAAGGCATGCAGATGAATATGAGCCTGACGTATTCTTCTGCTTTAGCTCCCTGGCTTGTCAGTTCTTTGTGTTTGGACTGCTTTTCTTAAGATTTCAGTAAATAAATCCGAACCCGACATGTGCATTCTACTTCAATTGGCTCCCGATGCTTACTGCTAGGATTTTACGGCAGTTATCGCTTCCTCTGAGAGTGTACGGAATTTTTAGTCCTACTTATGTGCAATGTATTTAGTTACGTTCAGGTCAACTACCAACTTTACCACAAATCTTCCTACCTGCCTGCAGGCCAGACCAAAGCAGAGCCAATGTTCCCTCTAGCAACAGCAATCATCTTAGTACCACTCACACCTCAATCCAAACTACAGCACAAAAGTCTGTAACGAACATCCCACATCTAAAAGAAATACACTACAAGCGGATATACAGTGCATGGTGGAGGGTACATCGAACCAATATTATCGACTACCCATCTGTCCGAGTCTTACTCACTGATCGAGAAAAAAATTGCCTACATATTTCCATGGATATCCTGATCCACTCCATATGTTTCTGGGAGAAATATTTCGCCTTTCTGAGAGTACGCTCACCTTATCGATTCTAGCAGCATCAAACATGTTGCTTTTGCTTTACAGATCAGTCATGTAACATGAACAGATGTGAACTCACAGCAACTATGTAGTGTCGAGCAGTCGAATCGACGTTACTCTTCAACACACATATCACTTAACGACAAACAGGCCAATGTGTTTTAATGTCAGCATAGCAGCTGTCAATGAAGTCCAAATTATAGTGGAAATTGAGAATTTATAATGAGGTACGGAGGTGGGGGTCACTCAAATAGAGTGGGAGAAGCAGTGGGACAAACTGACGTACATGTCGAGGGGCAGTTGACGACTAACTACGATACATTGTGTCTCATACCCACGCCTAGAAGTGTTCCAACCATGGAATTCATTTCTTCTGTTGAGCAAGCAATGTTACGTATTCCGAATGATCGGGCGGAAGAGATCAGACGTGAAGTTCCTCACTTTTCGCGTCAGGCTCGGCCTCTATAGGGTAACATTTCCTCGGTTGAACGTACAGCTATTCGGTCTATTAGAGAGGATCCTGAATTATTAATTTTACCAGCAGACAAAATCAGTGCTACCGTTTTAATCTCAAAAGTCAGTTATTTGAATAAAATGTATGATTTACCTTAGGATCCGTCGTATCGTATGTTACAGAAGGATCCCACGGATCGCACTTCCTCACTTCTGAAAGAAAGCTCATTACCTGAGGATATTATTAAAAAACTTCGTCCTGTTGCGGCCGTTCGACCTAGATTATGCGAATTGGCGGAGGTACATGAAGATGGGGTCCTGTTACGCCCCATTGTTAGCAATTTGGGTGCAGCGGCTTACAACTTGGCAAAAAATTTAGCGTCGGACCTCATGCGGGTAATTGTGAACACCTTATTTCCAATTTCAGGGATTGGATTCACCATTTAAAGTCGCTTCATCTTGGTCCCTCTTGTCAGTTTCAATGTGCTGTCCCTTTTTACTCGGGTTCATCTTGAAGAGTCATTGATTTTAACTAACGAAAAACTAGATATGGAAACGATATGGAAACGAAGCTCTGCCGTCAAGTACTGAGGTCCACCTATTTTCTATTCAGTGACAAATATTTTGAACAAACTGACGGTGTGGCTGTGGGGGGACTCCTTTATCCCCCATTGTCGCTAATCTTTTTATGTAGGACTTTGAAGATATGGACCTGAAAACACCCATTTTAAGCCTTTAATTGCGAACATTTTAGGTTAGGCTTTACCATGACTGTTGTGGGCATTAAATGAAACAACAATTTTACTGTAACCAGTCACTGTTTATTTATCTCCACGATGCGTTTCAAAGGATTAAACCCTCATCATCAGGTGGATTTATATTTGTTAGTATGACATTTGTGTTTTTGTTGTGTTACGATTTTTTGGAGCAACTTGCGGTACTGTCTAGTGGAGAAACAAAACTGTATTTCAGAATATGGTTTTGGGTTTCTTTTGACTAAGGCTAGACGTATATCTAACGCTAAAAATAAAAATAAAATTAAGTAAAATAGAGTACCTGCAGTGGTCTCAAGTTCCTTTCACTATCGTAACACGTCACATGTATATTGTCATATTTTGTAAACAAATATGGCGTCTGGAATCTATTAGGTGCAAGGATCGTATAGCAGAAGAGAAAACAGTATCACATAGTACAAAGAATACACATTGTACGAGGGTCACTCCAAAAGAAATGCAAACTATTTTTTTAAAAAATCCATCTTTTATTCTACATGTTTGAAAGTTTTACAGTGTGTAGATACATCCTTTAGGAACAATATTTTCATTTCTCCACATAATTTACATCCCTCTCAACTGCCTTACGCCATCTTGGAACCAGCGCCTGTATACCCGCACGGTAAAATTCTGGACCAACCTGTTGGAGCCTCTGTTTGGCAGCGTGCAAAAGGAAGTCATCACCTTCTAACCTTGTTCCACGAAGAGAGTCTTTCAGTTTCCCAAAGAGATGATAGTCACATGGAGCCACGTCAGGACTGTAAGGCGGGTGTTTTAATGTTGTCCATCCGAGTTTTGTGATCGCTTCCATGGTTTTTTGACTGACATGTGGTCGTGCATTGTCGTGCAACAGCAAAACATCCTGATTTTGCCGATGTGGTCGAACACGACTCAGTTGCTTCAGTGTCATCACATATGCATCAGAATTTATGGTGGTTCCACGTGGCATGATGTCCACAAGCAAGAGTCCTTCAGAATTGAAAAACACCATAGCCGTAACTTTTCCAGCAGAAGGTGTAGTTTTGAATCTTTTTTTTTTTTCCCCTTGGGTGAATTTGCATGATGCGACTCCATTGATTGCCTCTTCGTCTCTGGTGAAAAATGATGGAGCCATGTTTCATCACCTGTCACAATTCTTCCAAGAAATTTATCTCCACCATTCTCGTACCGTTCCAAAAGTTTGCTGCATACCGTTTTTCTTGTTTCTTTGTGAGCCACTGTCAACATCCTGGGATCCCACCTGGCACAAACCTTTTTTAACACCAACACTTTCAGTATTCTGCAAACACTTCCTTCCCCTATCCCAACGTAGCGTGATAATTCGTTCACTGTGATGCGTCTGTCAGCAGTCACCAATTCGTTAACCTTCTGCACTTTGGAAGGAGAGACAGCATTGGTCGTATATTTTTGTTTATTATCGCAAAATCGATTTTCGGTCACTTAGTGACCATCTTCAGTGCTGTAAAATATAACTTAAATTAGTAAGCACCGGTGTCAATAAGCTTACGGCGATCACATAGAGTCGTCTTCGGTGACGAATCGCAGTTCTGCAGTATACCAGGTGTCTGTCGGCGAGCGTGGTGACTACCTTGGAACATGCCCCGTCTTGTAGTGTTTTGGAAAGGCACAGCAGAGTTACTCCTGGTGCTGTGGTATGGGAAGCTAGCGAGTTTGACCTCAGGACATGGCTGATAGAGATTGAGGGAACTCTGATAGCACAGTGGTATGTCACCAGACGTCTTACGGCCTCTTGTGGAGTGTAACTCCGTCCCAGTGCCAGTATCCAAATTATTAAGGGCCGGTTACAACAGTTGTCGGCCAGTTTGTCTCAGGAGGGAACGCAACAGATTTATTACACCCTCCCAAACGAATCAGTGCGTCCATCCAGGCCAGACGGGATGCAGCATCATACTGATAAATATGCCCATACTGCCCACTGAAGTCACATCACTTACCCTCTCAAACCGCGAAGTTCCATCTCGTTTCCTCCTCTCCATCAGGGTGCTTTCTTCTTCTTTTTTTCCTTAACACAAGGCTTATTCATTCTGGATACGTTTTGAGTGGCCTGTGTTAGGTATCTCACTCTGTATTAGTACGTACAAACACATCAAACAATACCTAGAAGACAATACTTGGGGTCTTTTGCGTTACCCTTTGTATCGTGCCTTTTTTAGACATGCCAAATAACATGTTGTTGTTGTTGTTGTTGTGGTCTTCAGTCCTGAGACTGGTTTGATGCAGCTCTCCATGCTACTCTATCCTGTGCAAGCTTTTTCATCTCCCAGTACCTACTGCAACCTACATCCTTCTGAATCTGCTTAGTGTATTCATCTCTTGGTCTCCCTCTACGACTTTTACCCTCCACGCTGCCCTCCAATACTAAATTGGTGATCCCTTGATGCCTCAGAACATGTCCTACCAACCGATCCCTTCTTCTGGTCAAGTTGTGCCACAAACTTCTCTTCTCCACAATCCTATTCAATACTTCCTCATTAGTTATGTGATCTACCCATCTAATCTTTAGCATTCTTCTGCAGCACCACATTTCGAAAGCTTCTATTCTCTTCTTGTCCAAACTATTTATCGTCCATGTTTCACTTCCATACATGGCTACACTCCATACGAATACTTTCAGAAATGACTTCCTGACACTTAAATCAATACTCGATGTTAACAAATTTCTCTTCTTCAGAAACGCTTTCCTTGCCATTGCCAGCCTACATTTTATATCCTCTCTACTTCGACCATCATCAGTTATTTTGCTCCCCAAATAGCAAAACTCCTTTACTACTTTAAGTGCCTCATTTCCTAATCTAATTCCCTCAGCATCACCCGACTTAATTAGACTACATTCCATTATCCTTGTTTTGCTTTTGTTGATGTTCATCTTATATCCTCCTTTCAAGACACTGTCCATTCCATTCAACTGCTCTTCCAAGTCCTTTGCTGTCTCTGACAGAATTACAATGTCATCAGCGAACCTCAAAGTTTTTATTTCTTCTCTATGAATTTTAATACCTACTCCGAATTTTTCTTTTGTTTCCTTTACTGCTTGCTCAATATACAGATTGAACAACATCGGGGAGAGGCTACAACCCTGTCTTACTCCCTTCCCAACCACTGCTTCCCTTTCATGCCCCTCGACTCTTATAACTGCCATCTGGTTTCTGTACAAATTGTAAATAGCCTTTCGCTCCCTGTATTTTACCCCTGCCACCTTTAGAATTTGAAAGAGAGTATTCCAGTCAACATTGTCAAAAGCTTTCTCTAAGTCTACAAATGCTAGAAACGTAGGTTTGCCTTTCCTTAATCTTTCTTCTAAGATAAGTCGTAAGGTCAGTATTGCCTCACGTGTTCCAGTGTTTCTACGGAATCCAAACTGATCTTCCCCGAGGTCGGCTTCTACTAGTTTTTCCATTCGTCTGTAAAGAATTCGTGTTAGTATTTTGCAGCTGTGACTTATTAAGCTGATAGTTCGGTAATTTTCACATCTGTCAACACCTGCTTTCTTTGGGATTGGAATTATTATATTCTTCTTGAAGTCTCAGGGTATTTCGCCTGTTTCATACATCTTGCTCACCAGATGGTAGAGTTTTGTCAGGACTGGCTCTCCCACGGCCGTCAGTAGTTACAATGGAATATTGTCTACTCCGGGGGCCTTGTTTCGACTCAGGTCTTTCAGTGCTCTGTCAAACTCTTCACGCAGTATCATATCTCCCATTTCATCTTCATCTACATCCTCTTCCATTTCCATAATATTGTCCTCAAGTACATCGCCCTTGTATAGCCCCTCTATATACTCCTTCCACCTTTCTGCTTTCCCTTCTTTGCTTAGAACTGGGTTTCCATCTGAGCTCTTGATATTCATACAAGTCGTTCTCTTATCTCCAAAGGTCTCTTTAATTTTCCTGTAGGCGGTATCTATCTTACCCCTAGTGAGATAGGCCTCTACATCAAGAGGACGTCGTTATCAGGAGAAAGAAAACTGGCGTTCTACGGATCGGAGCGTGGAATGTCAGATCCCTTAATCGGGCAGGTAGGTTAGAAAATTTAAAAAGGGAAATGGATAGGTTGAAGTTAGATATAGTGGGAATTAGTGAAGTTCGGTGGCAGGAGGAACAAGACTTCTGGTCAGGTGACTACAGGGTTATAAACACAAAATCAAATAGGGGTAATGCAGGAGTAGGTTTAATAATGAATAGGAAAATAGGAATGCGGGTAAGCTACTACAAACAACATAGTGAACGCATTATTGTGGCCAAGATAGATACGAAGCCCACACCTACTACAGTAGTACAAGTTTATATGCCAACTAGCTCTGCAGATGACGAAGAAATTGAAGAAATGTATGATGAAATAAAAGAAATTATTCAGATTGTGAAGGGAGACGAAAATTTAATAGTCATGGGTGACTGGAATTCGAGTGTAGGAAAAGGGAGAGAAGGAAACATAGTAGGTGAATATGGATTGGGGGACAGAAATGAAAGAGGAAGTCGCCTGGTAGAATTTTGCACAGAGCACAACATAATCATAGCTAACACTTGGTTTAAGAATCATGAAAGAAGGTTGTATACATGGAAGAACCCTGGAGATACTAAAAGGTATCAGATAGATTATATAATGGTAAGACAGAGATTTAGGAACCAGGTTTTAAATTGTAAGACATTTCCAGGGGCAGATGTGGACTCTGACCACAATCTATTGGTTATGACCTGTAGATTAAAACTGAAGAAACTGCAAAAAGGTTGGAATTTAAGGAGATGGGACCTGGATAAACTAAAAGAACCAGAGGTTGTACAGAGATTCAGGGAGAGCATAAGGGAGCAATTGACAGGAATGGGGGAAATAAATACAGTAGAAGAAGAATGGGTAGCTTTGAGGGATGAAGTAGTGACAGCAGCAGAGGATCAAGTAGGTAAAAAGACGAGGGCTAGTAGAAATCCTTGGGTAACAGAAGAAATATTGAATTTAATTGATGAAAGGAGAAAATATAAAAATGCAGTAAGTGAAACAGGCAAAAAGGAATACAAACGTCTCAAAAATGAGATCGACAGGAAGTGCAAAATGGCTAAGCAGCCAAATAACATACAAAACCATTTTTCTCCTTCGAATGAGCTGGCAATTTTTGGAAAAGCACTCATAGGAAAAATCTCCTCGTGCAGCCTTTGCAGTCCACCACAACAACAAGGAAAACAGTAACATAAAGATTAACAAGACACGAAAGCACAAAATCCAATACTAGGTAATGAATAAGGGCACTTTGGGGTGTTTAACTCCGATGTTAGCAGACGCCACCATATCGTGCATGCGGCAGTCTTCAGCGCGCCATAACAAGTTGAATCATACTCACGTTTTGAGGACTCTACACTTGGCACAATCAGTTTAAAACTGACGTCACAGATCCATTCGCGACGTTGTTGACGCTTTATTTACACTATGTGATCAAAAGTATCCGGACACCCCCAAAAACATACGTTTTTCATATTAGTGCATTGTGCTGCACCTACTGCCAGAGACTCCATATCAGCGATCTCAGAAGTTATTAGACATCGTGAGAGAGCAGAATGGGGCGCTCCGCAGAACTCACGGACTTCGAACGTACTCAGGTGATTGGGTGTCACTTGTGTCATACGTCTGCACGCGAGATTTCCACAATCCTAAACATCCCTAGGTCCACTGCTTCCAATGTGATAGTGAAGTAGAAACGTGAAGGGACACGTACAGCACAAAAACGTCAGGACTAACTCGTCTGTTGACTGACAGAGACCGTCGACGTGTAATAGGCTGACATCTATCCAGACCATCACACAGGAATTCCAAACTGCATCAGGATCCACTGTAAGTACTATGACAGCTAGGCGGGGGAGGGGGGGGTGAGAAAACTTGGATTTCATGGTCGAGCGGCTGCTGGTAAGCCACACATCACGCCGGTAAATGCCAAACTACGCCTCGCTTGGTGTGAGGAGCGTAAACAATGGACGATTGAACAGTGGGAAAACGTTGTGTGGCGTGACGAATAACGGTACCCAACGTGGCGATCCGATAACAGGGTGTGGGTATGGAATGTCTGGTGAACGTCATCTGCCAGTGTCTGTAGTGCCAACAGTAAAATTCGGAGCCGGTGGTGTTATGGTGTGGTCGTGTTTTTCATGGAGGGGCTTGCACCCCATGTTGTTTTTCGTGGCACTATCACATCACAGGCCTACATTGATGCTTTAAGCACCTTCTTGCTTCCCACTGTTGAAGAGTAATTCAGGGATGGCGACTGCATCTTCCAACACTATCGAATACCTGTTCATAATGCACGGCCTGTGGCGGAGTGGTTGCATGACAATATCACCCCAATAATGCACTGGCCTGCACAGAATCCTGACGTGAATCCTGTAGAACACCTTTGGAATGTTTTGGAACGCCGACTCCGTGCCAGGCCTCACCGACCGACATCGATACCTCTCCTCAGCGCAGCACTCTGTGAAGAAAGGGCTGCCATTCCCCAAGTAAGTTATTTTCAGCCAGGTGTCCGGATACTTTTGATGACATAGTGTACGAGCTGGCATGTGATGCATTTCCACCACTGTTCGTAAAATACCATCTTCATTCTCACAGTTCTACAAATTTTATTTGCTGCTCGCATTATGTACAGATTTTCTATTGTACATGAGAAAAACTACTGAGAAACTTTTACTGTGCTTTAACTGAAACACATTTGTACATCGTAAATGTACGTTTAAAAACTTCTTTGATTCTGCCATTGTTGCAAAATAACAAATCTAAATCCTTCCTGTACCGTCTACTTGATTTTTTTGTGTGTTTCATTTGCTAAACCACCATATATTTACAGGTAGCCTCATTTTATGCACTGAAAGTGAATAAACAAATTAATTCACACTCATGTAGTAGAATATGTTTTTTGGATGCCACAGTAAATACAATATGTTACACAGTTGTGTTCACATTATTTTTTCAGGTTTATTTACATATCCATTCCTAGTATCCTGTTTCTTCGTTTCCTTGCCTATTTATTATTCGGAGGTTTTCCTTGCACAGTATACCAGAAAATCAGTTTTAAGTTTGTGGGAGATGGCACCGATATCATATGGTATGTATTTATAGATCATATAATAACGAAGTTTGTATTATTATGTTAGAGACTATTTAAAAATTTTACTCAATATATGACATTTGCTTAACACTACATTCTTATTTCGACAGGTTTTTTCTTCTACATTTTCGCTGTTGCAACTGTAGGTGGTATCTTTAAGTCTATGCATGTAGCATACTCGTGGTATTACTTTTTCTATACATTTTCGCCGAATATGACAACGACTATTTGTAAACCACACGATACCACATGTCTAGATCCAACAATGTTCGGCAACCTCGACCCTGAATGTGCTCTAAATGTGATGCATGTGTACTGCCCGAATGCTACTTTCCAATTTCCGTTAATGACTTTCGTATGGTTAGTATCAAGTAAAGCTATTTCACTTATAAAACAAAGTTATATTCATATGTCACAGACGTCAAATACAAAACGCAATAAAGAAAATACTACAAGACATACGAATATCAGAAAGGGACTAAATGTATACTGTAATGTCAGATAAATTTAAAAGTTCTAGAGCAATGTGCCATGCTGTTATTGTTACCAGACATCTTAAATGGTCGATGTGATGGTGGCATAGAGGAAGAAAATTATGTCATATGCTGTTATTAAGTACAATCATTTCATTGAAGTGCTGAATAACTACTCAGATCAAAATCGAATTGGTGAGGTTTATATGGACTGCTCACCAACATTTTGCACTGTTTTTGGATTAACTAGTTTAAATGTGATCATAGAGAAAAACCATTCTTATACAGGATGAGGCTTGTTACTTAGTAGCCAAAGATTCCAGACTGATAGTGCACAAGGCTTGCTACGACCACTGTCAACCAGTGTGCATCATTAAATCTGAGAAATTGTGGACAGTTCCGTGATTATACATGACATTCTGTCGCTTGTCGTTGCGGAGTTTTCGATGATTTCTCAGATGTAGTGACACATCCACCTCTGTTTTAGATGATCTGGTACATTTACATATATATTTCTTTCATGTATCACTACAACTAACTTAAATGATAGTTAACAGTTTCGATTTTGTTTATTCTACTTTTAGGTATGAGGATGACCCATTTTGCCGAAATCTGTAATTACAGTTAAAAACAGAGATAAACTAAACTGCTTTGTTTATTTTTTATCTATCCCCTTCTTCTTCTTCTTCTTCTTCTTCTATATATACATAAATTAAAGTCCGCTGCAGTAGTTTCTCCTGTATTCAGGCTAATCTCAGGAACTACTGTAGGAATTTTAATATGGTTTTACTAACAGATAGAAAGATCTATATTTTGTAAATCCTCGTCACCAGTTTTGTAAAGGCCTCGTTGCTACTGGTGTGGAGGCCGAGTTGCCACTGTTGTTATGGTAGGCTGAGTTTGTGGGTTCGTGAAACGGCTTCTGGTGCAGTACACAACTAAATCAATTTCTCCCTGCCACCATTACACAGCTATGCGCCAGGGTCAGGTAACGAACGAAGGTTCTGCAACACTCCAACAAATTACTAACAAAGCACACAAATGAGTTAAAAGGTTTTACTTATCTTTATGACTAGTTGAATATTGAAGTCTGCAACACTGCTTGTAATATAACACAAATAGGCCTTCAATGGCTAAATGTAAATAATCGAAGGTAGACCTCACAGTGCATAGCAAATGCAATTTATAACAACCGTCTGTTCACTTCTAGGAGTTCACTAAACGACGTTCCCCGTCTAAGTCGGTGTAGGAGAGCTGCTTTTCTATCTTCTGAGTAGGCTTCTGTCCGTTGTCGTCCGGTCATTGGCAGACCGTACTCGGCCGGCAATTGGCCGAGGCAAAGTCGGTATCTTCATCCTCAGCGCCGCCCATGGCGCTGGTGGAACTCGCGCAAGTGGTGAGTCTCTATGACTCTGGCGCCAGCTTGCATCTTTGCGCCTGTGGTGCTTTTGCCCTGGCTGTGTCTTGTTCGGACGGCAGAGCGCTATGAGGAAGCTTTGTGTATATAATTTATAAATAATTTGGTACAAATTGGCTGACCTATAATGAATTAATCCACCGCCATTGCTATGTAGTGGTAAATGTCAGAATTCCTTGGCAGAAAAGCACTATCTGGCACGATACAGCCCCGACCAAACTGAATGTGCATAAGCTCTCTCCTTTGATGTAACAGCGACAGGTGGAACTTTAATTTTGGTGTGGTGCAGTCACTGCGGATGTGTCATACTGCATTCGGATATTAATTGTCTGCATACTCTATAAATGTAAATTCCGTGTGGCTAGTGCCTCCCGTCGGGTAGATCGTTCGTCTAGTGCAAGTCGTTCGAGTTGACGCCACTTCGGCGACTTGTGCGTCGATGGGGATGTAATGAGGATGATAAGGACAACACAACACCCAGTTCCTGAGCGGAGAAAATCTCCGACCCAGCCGGGAATCGAACCCGGGCCGTTAGGTATGACATTCCGTTGCGCTGACCACTCAGCTACCAGGGGCGGACGCTGCATACTCTGAAATTACGTGTAAAACATAAACGTAGCTCCACTGATGAGAAGAGATATAGGCTTCTGCGATTATAAAATAATTGTTTTTATATGTTAGATGCATTTCGTGCACAGCGATCTGTAATCTAAAGTGTACCAAACAAAAAGTGGGAGTATTGCTCATAAACTTTGGTGGATTCGTGAGATTCTGAAAGAAGGAAACATATATGGGCCCTATCTTTCTGAGACCTGAAATTTAAGGATGAAATGAGACTCGGAAATTCCTTGCAGATTACTACAGCAGATTTCAAAAGACTTCTACAGACGGTTGGGGGCCCATTTCGAAAAAAGGCGACAATTTCAAACTGTCAGTTTCTGCTCCTCTCAAATTAGCAAACGCAATTTGTTCTCATAAGTCAGTGCAAAGTCTTCAAACAACAGGCAGCGAGTTATTAAACTTCGGTGTATCGTAAGCATTCACGTGAGGACAATTGCGTAGTGTAAAATATGTGACTCCAAAATCTGTGGTTTTTAATTTTTATGCAAAAAATAATATTTTTTTTCGAAACCAATTTTAATAACTGATCGCAGTTCTCCTTCATTTACATGAAGAAAGCTTTCCTGCAGTGCAGCAGAAGCTCAAGTTTGAGTTTTCTGCTTTCCTTGAATCGATCACAGATGCAGACAGGATTCATTGCCTGGCAGGACAAAAAAGTCATCTACAAGGAATCCGTGCCAAAGAATTGCAGCAATAAGTCTGAACAATGAAACAATTCAAACTAATGTTTATAAGAAGAGTAATGTCATGGGCTACACATTGCAACAAGCATATTTTTTTCTTGCTTCCTTTTTTTATTTGTGGTCTTCGGATATGATCCTCTGTCAGCCCCCTGATACATGATATGCTACAAATGAAGAAGGACAGCTAATCACTCACACACCTACACTTATGATTAGTACAGAATATTTTTACATTGCTTGTGAACATATTATAGTGGTCCCATCATTGCCACGAAATGTTACCCCAAACGCCAACTAAATATGGAACGAATGACATTCATACCTTCTAAGAACTTTCCTGAGCTCCATGTTTAAATTGTTTAAGTTATATGAAAACGGTGATATTCAGTCCCGTAATATTTTTCTCTGAATTTTATGCATGGCTCCACGCAGTGGTCCGTTAACAAAATTACCGCTAAGTTAGACAAGTAGGTAGCCCATCTATAGACATTTAGTGCCACCCATGCAAAGCCAGGGTTGTCGCTAAAAAAACTATAAACGAGATGACTGCTGCAATCTCGCTTGAAGCAGTTGGAAGGAAGAAAAAGATAAGAAGAAAAAGGGGCTTCAGAATATGGAAGTAAGAGAAGGAGGAAGCTGTAACAGAAATGCAAAAAGCATATGAACTTCTTCTACACAACAGAACACAAGAAACCGAGCAGGAGCACAAAAATAAGCAAAACCACGATAAAAAAGTAATAAGAAAAGCACACCAAGATTTTTAGAATAAAATGATTACAAACATTGAACATGGCGTACGTGAAGGACAGAATTTTGTCTGTACAATGTCGGTAAGCTTAAATCAATCGGAAAGAGACATTGCTAAACGAATGTAATCAATAAGAAACAATGAATAAAGCATTATTAAAGACTATGGTATCATGAAACTGCTGCAACAAATAGGGAATACGTGACACTCATCTACAATAAGACAGTTGACTCAATAACATTAGATGAACTTCAACAGGCTTTAGAAAGGCTAAACAATCATAAAACGTGCTACCAGATGGAATAAGTATTCAACTTATTAAGTACGGAGGGATGCTGTGTGAATTAAGACTTTTGCATTTGTTCAATGAATACTGGCGAAGTTGTAAAGCCTCTGCTGGTTGGAAGACGACAGAGTTAATTTCTATTTTGAAAAAAGGTTTAAGAAATGCGTGTGACATTTACAGAGTTTAATATTCCTGCTAGCCGAGGATATCAATAGCGGATCTGAGGAACTACAGGTAGTATCTGTACGGCTCCACCAGAGTAGCCAACAGAGGGTCACGTGGACCAGCAAGGAGCTAAGCAAACGACCGTGGCCCAGTCTTGCTTAGTACACCGCATGAGCTCTGTTGAATCTCGCCTAGCTGCTATTCGGATATGTACCCTACATTGGACATGGGCTTTGTGGTTTGAGTTCTTAATGTTTGTAGAATGCTCCGCTCACAACAAACACGGCGTTTCTCGTGGATTACGCATCTGCATCAGGCACGAACACTGAAGTGGTGATGTATTCTTGCCCTATTGTGATTGTGCCATCGTGTTCACCTCTGTCCTGTGTCGTGGGCCGCATGTCAGTGGAGCTCTGACAGCAACCGCTGTCGCTGCAACGGCAGCAGCTACAGGAGCAATAGTCTTTGGCTCAAGAGAAACGACACAGAGAGTAGGAGGCACCTCTTCTCCAGCTCTTATCTCAGCAGCAACAAACACATCAGTCGGTGGGCGTAACTACACTCTCGCCGCCGCTTTCGACGAGTCGTCGGTGAGCTGGGTGGGAATTCTGTCTCCGTCGTTCTGAACTCCACCGATGAGCTTTCAACATTGCTGGTAAGCAGAGAAGTGCTTCGATTTTGTCTTCTAGTAGTCGTTTGTATGAAGTAGTGTAGAAACTGGAACCACCTTCAGAACCTAATGAATTATCTTTCGATGATCTCCGTGTTCCGTTAGCGGAATACTATGGTCATCAGTCTGCAGACACTACTTGATGCGGCTAGGCAACAGTCCAATCAGTGTCATAAACAACATGCACAATCATTCACAGCTCGGGCTGCTGACCTGCAGGACCTCGCATGCAAGTGCAATTTCGCATGTCAGAACTGTAAGGTCTCCTATGCGGAATCACGGATTTAAGATGTGACTGAGCGCCTTACCCCTGACGGGGAGGACACTAAAAGCTTTAGCTAAACCTGATCCTAGTCTTGGTGAAGTACTTCAGATTATAAAATCTTTCGATGTTGCTATGGAAGCTCAGCAGGTTGTTCACAAAAGACACTCAGGTTTTCCAGGTTGCTCATCGTTTTCTACTTCTGTCCCTAAGTCTCACCTGAGTTCATTAGTGTCCAGATTGCCAGCATCAAATGAGAGACTTAAATACGTGGATCATGCTGGTCCCTCCTCAGAGCTGTATGACCTCAGTAGGATAGTAAGGAGAGTTCTGGCCTAGATAATAAACGTATCACAGCCAGTGTCAGGTTCCCCACTTGGCTGACTTATATTCCATGTCGCCCATATCCCTCTCCCCTGGGGAACCACAGGAATTGGCCAAGGTCACTCAGGGGAAACCCCACAATAATTAGCCAATTGTGCAATACTTGTCACATTATACAAAATTTGTGGGAAACCTCTCTTATCCCTCTCAGCCAATGGGAGCACACTAAAATGGCGGGAACCCAATAGACCAATATGAATCAAGCTGTCCCCTCCCATTCCCTTATTACATTATGAATCTAACTCATTGTGATTTGAGGTCTAGACTTCATAGCAAGAGGATGATGAAGTGCCAGCAGCAGCAGGAACCAGTCAGCACCCTTAGGCACAAGAGGAATAGGACTGGAAGTAAGTATCTAATAATAATATAATTATTACTGTTTATATATATATATATATATATATATATATATATATATATATTTGAATTTATATTTAAGGTTTGTTATTGTTCCAGCTGTGCAACACACCAATGGTAATAACAGAGCTGCTACATGAGAACACCTACATACTATTGGTGGCATTGCTGCATCAGCAGCCTGCAGACAGGCTTCTCGATTTATCAGCCCTGGTGTCCTTCAACTGTACCGTGCTACCACTGCAGCAACCGCATTTGTTGAACTATACGACACCAGCACAGCCTCAACAGCTGTGGCTGCCACAGCTCTCAGTACAGCAGGCAAGTCCACCAGTAAGAGCCGGCCGCTGTGGCCGAGCGGTTCTAGGCGCTGCTGCTATGGTCGCGCGTTCGAATCCTGCCACGGGCGTGGATGTGTGTTATGTCCTTAGGTTAGTTAGGTTTAAGTAGTTCTAAGCCTAGGGGTCTGATCACCTCAGATGTTAAGTCCCATAGTGCTTAGAGCCATTTGAACCATTTGAACCCCATTAAGAATACTACTGTTCGCATGTACATATAATGCTACTGCATGTAAATTTAAACGAGTAAATGTAGATCTTGATCTGGATAATGACGTTGCTGTGGCTACTGAAGTTCAAAACGTGCAGCGTGTTGATTCCAAAGTGGGAATATATGAGCAATATGATGGGTTATATGAAGAATAAGATGACAGACGAATGTGATCCTTCCCATACTCCAACTTATGTTCAAACGTGAGTCAGTATGTCACTATAGATGATATTTACAATGAGGTCAGGTTGTAATTAACTTCATAGGATTTGAATACATACTTAAAATATCAGACTGTTGTGAAATTAGATGATGTGTAGTGCGCAAGACCTATCGCTACAGAAAGATTATGCCACTGGCAACTGTATGTAAGAGCTATTTACTATGAGTTTATAGACTATTTGAACAAAATAATGTTACAATGAATCAAGTTGAGCAGTGTGTAAGTTCCTGTATACCTCCTGAGCCAAAGTTTATAATTGTAGAACCTGTAAAGACTGCAGAGAATGAGTTCACAAAGGGAATTCCTATATGGGTAATGCAGCCAATTGACTTAAACGTCATACAGGCCAAGTTTAAGACCTACGGTGGCAGTTATTTGTAAAGCTTTGTACTTCCACTACCCAATGTACCTAGAAAATGCTACCACTCTTGTCAAACACTAGTGTGTGACTGTCATATGGAGCGCCCATTGTGACAGGTGCAGGGTCGGACAGAGCGAGATTCGACTGTCTCTCATTAATATGTGGCTTACATATTTGGTAAACCTATGTGTTTACACAAACTGTTTAAAAAAATACACTGATTAGGAAAAAGTCATTTACTTTTTTCCATTTTACAACCAACACAGTGCAGTTTTATGGCCCATCAATCTGACATTGTGATTTCACATCGTAGGGCTCATACATAGAGAGAGGGAATCATTTTCAAACAGATGAGGCAGTAACTTAAATCTCTGTGAAACATCACGTAGCTGAAGTATAAGCTGTGTAGGAAACAGCCAGTAGTCTACTGCATTTAAACTGTTACGTCTTTCAGTAAGTTTCCTATAAATATCCAAAAGCACTTTACAAATATTTCGTAATTTCAGCCACTTGAACATGGAGTAGGTGGCTGTAGGTCACTCGTTATCCTCTTGGAACCCATAATCTTCCAGCTGAATCGTCGTTACATATTCAAGAATATCCAGAACGTCTGGCTAAAGTCGTTTTCTTCTTGAATGCAATAAAGTTCTGTCACTTTTATCCCTAAATTGAGAGGTAATGGTCGGCGCATCAGCGGATCTGACAATCAGTATACATTCACTGTCCTCACTTAAATTAACGAGGAGCACAGTTACTCCACAAATGATCATGTCATCTATCTTTCTAATGGTCAACTGGCAGTCGAGACCAGCGTCTTCATATTTTATACTTGGATTTTTTTCAAGTTACACACACTGATGCTAAAAAATGTATATAATCAGTGATCAATGAATAGCTCACCATGTAATAAGAGAACAGGCAAAGAGCTAAAATAGCGGGGTGCATAGCAGCAACAGCTCAGGTGAAGAAGCCACAAGATGTGGTAATTATATCGTTTAACATTTGCTACATTTTAAACAACACAGCTGTAAACGTATCGGCGATAGTATAATATCTGACCGGGAATTCTGTTCTTTGGCCGTGTTTGAAAATCATCTATTTTGTGAAGATAAAGTGACGTTGTCTGTGAATAAATGGTACTAACTATGTGATGCATATTTCCGCACTGTTTTACAGCAACATTCACCCGCCGTCAGTTATACTGAGAGAACATACTGTCACAGCAGGAGACTTCCCAGCAGCGATTAAATATTTAACAGCAGAGAGTGCATAGTATGCGGGAACAGACGTTTGAGAATCTATTGCATACAAGTTATTGTATAAAGTATGTGGTAGACTGTCGAATAAGGTGGCAATCGCACGTACACTTATTCTACGACACATTGTGCTAAAAAATGTCTGCTCACCAAACTCTGTGTCAATCGGAAGAAACCGTCGCTCTGTTGTATGATTTACGTTACACCAGAACGGAGGTGGAAATGTAGGAGCCAAGTGTGCCAGATATAGGTACAGAACTTTACTCTTATTTGTATCTGTTCATATACCGTAACGTATATAAGCGTTTATAAAAGTTTAGGAGACTCATGTATATTTTCTGTAAAATACTGTGTACGCTAATGTGAGAGTCTAGTTGCCGTCATAGTGGAGTGGACGGAACATTCCCTTCACCAAAATCATGTGGTAACCCACTGGTCATGCAATGATAATGCCAGAAACCAGGAGGAGGGAAAAGAGTGCCTCTTTACTTCCTTAAAACGCACGTGGTTTAATCGTAGGGTCTTCGGATTGTGGAAAGATTAACCATGTTCTAACACTGTTAACATATCCTTAAGGGTTCCTCTTCGAGCATTTTTGCAAAATCAATTTTTCAACCAAAATATCGGCTATTACAGGAAATACTGGATGGCATTGATGGGGTAACGTACCTGACGTTCAGTGAAGGTAGCGTTATTCCACCACCTGAAATAGTGAAGCCAAACAATGTATTCATATTTTATGACATCGCAGTGGAAAACTAGGATGAGATCACGAAATATGTCTACTTTGGCTGTTGTATGCAACTTGACACATTTCATTTGAGCAAGACATACTCAAGGATCAAGAAGCAGTTGGTTTGGGATAATGCGAACCTTATTATAACCTTCAAACAGGACAATTTGAATTTAAAGCATATTTACAAGCTCATGTACAGAGTGGTACACCATTCAATGAATTTTTCACCATATAGGAGATCGCTAGAATAATTCACAGTATGGTTTTCTGGTTACTGATAAAAGGAAAAAACTGGGTGATGGCCGATATATGCGAAACCTCGATCAGATTCAACTTAAAAGACAGTGCACCAAAACGTAGCCCTGTCAGTATATTGTAGGCTATGACAAATTCATACAGATGTAGTGTGCTCACTGCGTTGGGTTAAAGCTTAAGTCAAATATACGTTTATAGATTGACATAAAAATCGAGACAATCAGTGCAAGATTAACGGAATTGGATATCAACATCAATTTAGCGGTAGTGAATTGTGAATGTCAGCTGAATGGTAGACTCTGGTGTAGGGAGCAAGAAATCAACAGAAGTTTAGCGTAATCTGAAAACATCATCAAGGCATCAGCTACAAAAGGTGAAACTCAGGTGAATGAGAGACTCCAGAAAGGTGAGCAAGAAATCAACACAAGATTAATAGATTTGGGCAGCATTATCAAGACATCATCCCCAGAGTACATAAGATTCATACAGTCTCAAAGTGCTATCAGTATGCGACAGAATGTAGACACAACACAAGGTTACAGAGGCACGGAAAGCCATTCATTGCAAATTGTGACTCTCAAAACGGGACAGGTGGATCGTGGTCTCCTTCTGAAACATTTAGACCCATGACAGAAAGGATTAAACAGCTGTGTCACACGGTGGTGGTATCAGATGGTTGTAGAAGAAGAAAATATGATAACAAAGAAGTAGAAGAACGAAATTCTGTCAATGATTTCATCATCCGTCACAGTGCTAGCGAATTAGATACGGCATATGGGGCCAGTCAAGCTATATGCTTAACGAAGGACATCATCCATATTGAAGGCAGGAAGTTTGAGGAGAAACTTCGTTTAGCGGAGTTAATATTCCTTAAAACTTCGATCCTCTGAAAGTATTTGCCGATAGATAAGAGGTCGTATGATGAAATAGTAGATATGACTAACGCACAAAGGCGAAACGACACTCCAAAGGGGCGATTAAAAAGCACACACGGTAGGAAATACATTAACGTTATTAGACCAGTGTTAAGCGGTGAACATGGTAAAGTCCATGGCGTTGACATTCAACATAAAAAGCTGAGCACGCTACCTCTGGAATATATATTGACATCTGTACAATGTTTAGTTCTTGTTCAATAAATAATTGAAAGTGTTCCCGGACTTTATGTACACCATACATGTCATCTCAGAGCTTTGAGAAGGAAGCATTATTCAATAATAATGGAGGCGGAGGTCTGTGAAAATCACAGAGCTGCTCAGAAAATGTTTCAATGTATACTAGTCATAATATGTGGTTTGGATGATATGGCAGGCAGATTTTGTGGATACCAGAGAATACTCATGATCGAAAAAAGTGTCCCAATGTATTAAGATATATCATTGAGATGATCATAGATAAACATTCCAAATTCGTCTGGTCCTTTCTTTGAAGGCAAACCCTGGGAGGAACATGGCACAGATGTTTGAACAGCTGCTGCAGACTGATACAAATTAATTTACTGACACCCTGCAGACTGTCCAACGAGGTGAATTTTGCAATGAGTATTTCAAGTCGAGAGTGGATCAATACAGAATAAATCACTATTTGACATTCTTCCACATGAAAGCGAGCACTATGGAGTGTTTGAACAAAACCATTACAACCCACACATGGGTGTAATTTAATGTTCGAGGTTCATACACATGGCTAGACATTCTCCCACACATTATTGGGTTGCATAATCGAACTGAACATCGTACAGTTAAGATGGAACCTATGGACGTATGTGAGAATGGTCTTCTGAATATAGCATACAATCATATTATGTTGTCAAATCCCTGAAAGCAGAGGTTAAAACAAGGTGATCCGATACGCATTTCGAAACACAGAACTGTGTTTTAGAAGTCTTATCTTCCTAAGTGGTCAACTGAGATATTTACTGTGTCTAAAATACAGAGGACAAAACCAAGATCCTGCATCTTAAACGAGAGCAATATTGGGGTAACCATCACGAGTTTTATGTAGAGGAATTACAGAAAAATACTGAATCAAATGTGTTTCTCGTAGAGCGCGTTATAAGGCATTGTTGGAACTGAGATTTAGTGAAATGGCTTGGCTTTCCATCATTGCAAAGCAGTTGGGTGATCACTCACAGTTTTCTATATAACAGGGTGTGCAAACCTTCGACAGCCCAGTAGCATAAAGTGAGTGCTAGGAAGCGCATCAGCAGAGGAAGTGGTAGTATTCTCGATAGTGAACTACCTCTTCCCTGATACAGTTTCTGTGGACCTGGGAAGAAACTGAAAAAGTGCTGACTTGTGGTGATAAGGGGATTCATCTGCTTGATGAGGCATACTATGAGCATGATTTATTGTACGCTGCAAATCAATGTCTGGCAGAACGTCACACTGCAAACTGAATTTTAGCTGATAAGGTGAAGCAAATACATCGAAGATGAGTTAGAGGCATAGGACAATTATTGCGGCATTCAGAGTTGATAGAGCAATGCATACCAAATTTAAATT
Organism: Schistocerca serialis cubense; assembly: GCF_023864345.2. Taxonomy (NCBI): domain Eukaryota; kingdom Metazoa; phylum Arthropoda; class Insecta; order Orthoptera; family Acrididae; genus Schistocerca; species Schistocerca serialis. The sequence goes on from NC_064641.1 coordinate 139,340,197, forward strand.
GGGCGCTGGAATCAATTTCATAGAAATAATGAACATGGCTCATCGCATACTAATAATGAATGCAGCTCATCACACACTGAAAAAGAAGAAACCTACTGGGAGTTAAGAAACTGGACTCAATCAGTGATGGTAGTGGCAAAAGATGTCATGATGAAGAAGAAAGGAGTAAGAAGAATTCATGTTAAAACGCCTAGGGTTCTGCCAATACCCAAGACATCTCGTGAAATTTTCCTTTTCTGACTCTAGCATTATTGGGACTATAGGTAATTGGGTCATTGGCTGATGGAGCTGCCATCATGCCCCAAACAATGACTAATGCACAAAACGCTCAGGAGTAACTACAGGAATCTGAATGGCATAATAGGATGATAGAGGCCATCACCATCGGTAAAGCACTATATTTAAAAGCCGACAAGAAAGGGCTTTGGACTGCTTATTTAGAAAAAGGCCTCGAAATTGTACTAGCTGACAAGCCACGTACCAAAACTGATCTGCTTAAACATGTCAAGAAATTCAAATTTCTATGATTTTGTTGTGTGCTAATGCACAGTACTTTGACGAAGACGATTTGGAAATGCAAGTAATGTGGGTTCATTAATTTAGATATCGCAGGAGGATCCGTCATGCACTGGGTTCTGTACATTAACAGAAAATACAATAATGTGCTTTACTTTGACTCAAATGGGGATTTATAACCGATGGAAGAATTGCACTGCAACTTTTCCAATAACCATGTTTTGCAGTGTTTTCGATGCTACCAAGACTAATTCAAACCTACATGGGCATTTCCGTCTAATGTTTCTCCTGATGAATGCATAAAAACGAGCAACATGCAATCACCACATCAGTTGAGCTTTAGATGTCATGATGTACACTCTGACTTTAAAAGAGCGCTCAATTGTATTAAGTGCAAATTACTTCCCCCCCCCAACAGATCTACACAAAGGTTAGTGTGCTATTGCACTGATTAGTCTGGATATTTATAGCAGCATTCCAAACATCACCGGGGTGAACAAAGAACTTCACCTAGGGGGCGGCAAAGTGGTGGAGATTCGTCCTTGCTCGCGCGACATTGACAATCTAAATGCAATTATAAAACCATCTGGAAAAGGATTTTACTTACATGCAAATGTTAATGTATATAAAACAGAGATAAAAACAACAAGACATGCAACAGACTTAAAGTTCAATAGAATCAATGCTCAGTTTCTCGAAGAGCCAAGTTTTGAGTAATAATACCGAGAAAATCAGTGACTATTTTTTCTGTTAGTATGATCTATTTCGAGTCTAATATCGCTACAAATTCATCCATCAACGATCGATTAGTAACATACCACCTACGGGTTCTTCCCTACAGTGGGACTAGGATACAAGCTTGTTGAGGTTCCTGGTTGTTCGATATGTCCCCCAATAACTGTTCATTTGAGGAGAGGAAATCATTATACGTCTTCATTTGAAGTAGCAACAGCACTATGACAATAAACTGTAAAAACAACCCACATACCAGTGAGCACACCACTCTTCATTGGAAGGACGAGGTCATGAACGTCAGATTTGCGAGTCCCTCAGGTCGATTGGACTGAAAGCTCGCTATGCCATCACTCAAAATAACAACACCAGTTCAATATGAAAAACGAATCACTCATCAGGCCTCCATATCTCACAAATAATTTCACTAATAACGATGAGATACGAGTACTGATTCAGCATCAAGACGAGTTAACCATTCCGACCAACAGTTTCCTATACTTGGAAGGCACATGTATGAGGAACGGTGGAAGCGCTCTAGCAGAGACATCGCAGCTTTCATGTAACGCATTTGCTTCCCTCTTTCAAGAGATACGACGCAAACTTAATGGCGTTAAAATCGACCACACAAGAACATTTGGAATCACTCAGAACTTACCTACGCACATCAAAATGGATCGATAAGTAATCACTTTAGTATATGCATAGCTCTCAAAATGCTTCTGGGGTTCTTTGAGGACAATAATCGAGCTATTAAGAATACTAAGCAGGAACTGATTCTTGTTCGAAGTGCAACAGGTAGTAATGTGCATTTTCAAGAAGCACAGCAGCGGAAAGTAAAACTGTTTTTGGTAAATTAGTGTGGAAACTACAGCACATTGTATCAGATGAGACACGCCTGAAACTTTTATGTGTGCTAAACTCTTGAGTTCAACTGCCATTACGTTTCCATTTGTGGGAACTCTACGAGCACAAATCTCTACTGACGACTTGAAGACATGTCCGGGCGATTAAGACATCTGTTCAACTAGAAACACCTCAATCCATTATTCGGGGGCTGCAGACAGGCAGAAGACGCTATTTCACTAAGGAGTCCAGCGTATTCGCCAATTGTAACGTAGACGATGAAAAAATGTTCCTAAGTTCGCTACATTACTCTTACAATAATCTATAACTTGACTGGGACAATGATAATATCAGTCTACTGTGCGGTATGTACTCGATATTCCAATCTTCTCACTTTGAGGGTGATGAACTGAGTCGTATGCTCAACCCCCACAAGTTTAAAGAATTAGCACCAGTAGTTGTGAATGACAGAGTGAAGCAAAACTAAAGTATCAAGACAGGCCCTATAGATATCCGCACTGAATTTGAATGATAAAGCAATTTCTCACCAAATTAGTGTCACATGATCGTGGCATTACTTACTCACGTATCGCAGGAATTGTGCAGCCAACAGTGTAAATGACGCGGTACTGCTTCACACCAGAGGTATTCCACAATGGCACGTCAGAGTGTGAGCATCAACGTGGATCTGCATGACGCGTGTGGACAACCTGTGTCCAGAGATGTTGCATACCTTGCATTCGAAAACACTGGACGAGTATTGACAACTTTCTCAAGGACCGTAGCTTCACTCAAACCGTTAAGATCAGTGCGCAATGCCAAGTTTGGCTGGACAACAATCCGGTTATCCCACAGTCACCATGGAAAGCAATGGCGTGACGACGGACTATACTATGAACAAATGGTGAAAATTCTCTGAATCTACGATCATTAAGACAGTATTGTTTAGGGCAAAAGCCGAGAAAAACTTTTGTGGCCTAGTGACATTTTCAAAAGTGCAAACAATAAGGAACCATGAAGATTATAAATGCTGTTCGGATACTCATGGAAAAATATGGACATATAAGTGATTATATTTGAGTTTCAAAAAATGTCTAAATACTTTCAAGTTGAGTTATCAATAAATGATACTGTCTTTAAAAAAACGGGTTTTATTTATTTATTTACCTCCTTCCCCTACTTCTCCTCTTACAGGGTTCTCGTAAGTATTCATTATAGACTGTCTGTATGGTTTGCTGAGTGTGGGATTCTTGAAACCTCCTTCATACATTTCTGAAAGCGCCACTTGTCCACAGCCAACTGTATCCAAGAACCCACATAGTCTCTCTGTAGAAGGTAAGTGACCTATCAAACAATACTTGAATTGAAGTACACACATCTTCTGGAAAACGGACATTATTCCTAGCCATCATTGCGAGAGCTATGCCACATGTGACTGCAGCACGTGACAGCTGAGCCTCAACGGCTGGCAGGCTGGCACAAGGCAGACCCAGACAGCTGACCAGCAGTGATATCACAGTCATGTGGGCAGGTCTCTTCAGACAGAAGAGCAGGGCCCAGGTTAGTGGCCGGGCAAGTCAGTCCTAACCGACATTATCACATTCAACTGGTTATCTGCAGCTAGCAAGTTCTCGTTCATTAGTTGCTGGTGCTGGCGATTACTAGTACGTGAATGTTTCCGCCATTGATGGGAAGTCCTGCAACTCTTGAAATAATATTCAACTCAGGATGCACATCAGCACGTGTACATCTTCGAATATGATATATCGCACACTTGAACTGAAATGTGGTACATTGGCGCTGTGCCGGAAAGTGGCGTAAGAAAACACATTTCTTTTGATCACAATATGCTGCAGTGTGATAAAAGTCTGACATTGACTCGTTGGTGGGTGTACTCGTTGGTGGGTGTACTCGTTGGAAAGAATCTGGCTAAGGCAACAGTGTGATAGTGCTGCTGGGAAGTGGTGGATGAATAAACTATCTACATCTACATCCATACTCCGCAAGCCGCCTGACGGTGTGTAGCGGAGGGTACCTTGAGTACCTCTATCGGTTCTCCCTTCTATTCCAGTCTCGTATTGTTCGTGGAAAGAAGGATTGTCGGTATGCCTCTGTGTGGGCTCTAATCTCTCTGATTTTATCCTCATGGTCTCTTCGCGAAATATATGTAGGAGGGAACAAATACTGTTTGACTCCTCGGTGAAGGTATGTTCTCGAAACTTCAACAAAAGCCCGTACCGAGCTACTGAGCGTCTCTCTTGCAGAGTATTCCACTGGAGTTTATCATCTCCGCAACGCTTTCGCGATTACTAAATGATTCTGTAATGAAGCGCGCTGCTCTCCGTTGGATCTTCTCTATCTCTTCTATCAACCCTATCTGGTACGGATCCCACACTGCTGAGCAATATTCAAGCATTAGGCGAACAAGCGTACTGTAACCTATTTCCTTTGTTTTCGGATTGCATTTCATTAGGATTCTTCCAATGAATCTCATTCTGGCATCTGCTTTACCGGCGATCAACTTTATGTGATCATTCCATTTTAAATCACTCCTAAGGCGTACTCCCAGATAATTTATGGAATTAACTGCTTCCAGTTGCTGACCTGCTACATTGTAGCTAAATGATAAGGGATCTTTCTTTCTATGTATTCGCAGCACATTACACTTGTCTACATTGAGATTCAATTGCCATTCCCTGCACCATGCGTCAATTCGTTGCAGATCCTCCTGCATTTCAGTACAATTTTCCATTGTTACAACCTCTCGGTATACTACAGCAACATCCGCAAAACGCCTCAGTGAACTTCCGATGCTATCCGCAAGGTAATTTGTATATGTTATGAATAGCAACGATCCTACGACACTCCCCTGTGGCACACCTGAAATCACTCATACTTCGGAAGACTTCTCTCCATTGAGAATGGCATGCTGCGTTCAGTTACGTAGGATCTCTTCAATCCAATCACGCAATTGGTCTGATAGTCCATATGCTCTTACTTTATTCATTAAACGACTGTGGGGAACTGTATCGAACGCCTTGCGGAAGTCAAGAAACACGGCATCTAACTTGGAACCGGTGTCTATGGCCGTCTGAGTATCGTGGACGAATACCGCGATCGGGGTTTCAGACGATCGTCTTTTTGGAAACCCTTGCTGATTCCTACAGAGTAGATTTCTAGTCTCCAGGAAAGTCATTATACTCGAACATAATATGTGTTCCAAAATTCTACAACTGATCGACGTTAGAGATATAGGTCTATAGTTGTGCACATCTGTTCGACGTCCCTTCTTGAAAACGGGGATGACCTGTGCCCTTTTCCAATCCTTTGGAACGCTACGCTCTTCTAGAGACCTACGGTACACCGCTGCAAGGAGAGGGGCAAGATCCTTCGAGTACTCTGTGTAAAATCGAACTGGTATCCCATCAGGTCCAGCGGCCTTTCCCCTTGTGAGTGATTTTAATTGTTTGTGTCACATGATGCTGTGGTGTATACACTACTGGCCATTAAAATTGCTACACCAAGAAGATGACGTGCTACAGACGCGTAATTTAACCGACAGGAAGAAGATGCTGTGACATGCAAATGATTAGCTTTTCAGAGCATTGATACATGTTTGGCGCCGACGGCGACACCTACAACGTTTTGGAAAGTTTCCAACCAATTTCTCATACACAAACAGCAGTTGACCGGCGTTGTCTGGTGAAACGTTGTTGTGATGCCTCGTGAAAGGAGGAGAAATGCGTGTCATCACGTTTCTGACTTTTATAAAGGTCGGATTATGGCCTTTGGGGATTGCGGTTTATGGCATCGCGACATTGCTGCTCGCGTTGGTCGAGATCCAATGACTGTTAGCAGAATATGGAATTGGTGGGTTCAGGAGGGTAATACGGAACGCCGTGCTGGATCCCAACGGCCTCGTATCGCTAGCAGTTGAGATGACTGGCATCTTATTCGCATGGCTGTCATGGATCGTGGAACCATGTCTCGATCCCTGAGTCAACAGATGGGGACGTTGGCAAGACAACAACTATCTGCACGAACAGTTCGACGACGTTTGCAGCAACATGGACCATCAGCTCGGACACCATGGCTGCGTTTACCCTTGTCGCTGCATAACAGAGAGGAGCGCCTGCGATGGTGTACTCAACGACGAACCTTGGTGCACAAATGGCAAAACGTCATTTTTTCGGATGAGTCCAGGTTCTGTTGACAGCATCATGATGGTCGCAGCTGTGTTTGGCGACATCGCGGTGAACACACATTGGAAGCGTGTATTGGTCATCGCCATATTGGCGTATCACCCGGCGTGATGGCATGGGGTGCCATTGGTTACAACGTCTCGCTCACCTCTTGTTCGTATTGACGGCACTTTGAACAGTGGACGTTACATTTCAGATGTGTTACGACCCATGGCTCTACCCTTCATTCGATCCCTGCGAAGCCCTACATTTCAGCAGGATAATGCACGACCGCATATTGCAGGTCCTGTACGGGCCTTTCTGGATACAGAAAATGTTCGACTGTTGCCCTGGCCAGCACATTCTCCAGATATCTCACCAATTGAAAACGTCTGGTCAATGGTGGCCGAGCAACTGGCTCGTCACAATACGCCAGTCACTACTCTTGATGAACTGTGGTATCGTGTTGAAGATGCATGTGCAGCTGTACCTGTACACGCCATCCAAGCTCTGTTTGACTCAATGCCCAGGCGTATCAAGGCCGTTATTACGGCCAGAGGTGGTTGTTCTGGGTACTGATTTCTCAGAATCTGTACACCCAAACTGCGTGAAAATGTAATTGCATGTCAGTTCTAGTATAATATATTTGTCTAATGAATACCCGTTTATCATTTGCATTTCTTCTTGGTGTAGCAATTTTAATGGCCAGTAGTGCAGCAATCAGTTCCTGCTTGGTTCGCACCCACACATGCAGGAGACAGAGTGACTATGCAGCGATAACGCATTGGTTGAAATAAGCAGCTCTTGCCTATATCAAGGGGGTGCTTCGTCACAGAGGATCATTCGAGCCTTACCCCCGGCAGGAGTCATATCAGTCAGTTAGTAGACTCGTCAAAGCAACTCTTTGATAGTTCTCATTAGCTTTCCAAGTATTTCCTTAACCTCCCTATCGAGCAGCCTGGCTAGTGCTTCTCAACAGTAACGATTCAAGCAATCGTTTCTTTCCCACTGCTATTATACCTGTTCTTCTTCCTTCATATCTAGACCCTGTCAGCACTATGAAGCATCGCTCTGCTGCTGCTGCTGACGACAATCGCGTCGCTAATAAGCGGCGCAGACTCGTCTCTGATGATACACACATGTGGAGATTATTTCTGTTCGTGTTGTTTTTCTGTGTGTAGGTATTTCCTTTTTTATTAGTTGCAATCTGATGACTAATTTCTTCTTCTCCTTCTTCTTCTTCTTATTCGTCTTCTGTTGCAGATAGGAGCGTACTATCAACCCTGTTGAGTGACAGTGACTTGAGGATCTGGTGAAGCAGTTGGCTGTTCCAGAGGATGTCAGATGAATAAATGCTACCTTATGTGAAAGTGAGCACCAGTTTCTCTCCATCCCTCCCTCCCTCTATGTGTGTGTGTGTGTGTGTGTGTGTGTGTGTGTGTGTGTGTGTGTGTGTGTGTGTGTGTGCAGTTACCTGCTGTTATGCTTTTTGCTTTTGTCTGTTCTGTTCAGTGCACTCGAGGCCATCGACACGGGTTCCCAGGTAGATGCCGTGTTTCTTGACTTCCGCAAGGCGTTCGATACAATTCCCCACAGTCGTTTAATGAACAAAGGAAGACCATATGGATTATCAGACCAATTGTGTGATTGGATTGAAGAGTTCCTAGACAACAGAACGCAGCATGTCATTCTCAATGGAGAGAAGTCTTCCGAAGTAAGAGTGATTTCAGGTGTGCCGCAGGAGAGTGTCGTAGGACCGTTGCTATTCACAATATACATAAATGACCTTGTGGATGACATCGCAAGTTCACTGAGGCTTTTTGCGGATGATGCTGTGGTATATCGAGAGGTTGTAACAATGGAAAATTGTACTGAAATGCAGGAGAATCTGCAGCGAACTGACGCATGGTGCAGGGAATGGCAATTGAACCTCAATGTAGGCAAGTGTAATGTGCTGCGAATACTTAGAAAGAAAGATCCCTTATCATTTAGCTACAATATAGCACGTCAGCAACTCGAAGCAGTTAATTCCATAAATTATCTGGGAGTACGCATTAGGAGTGATTTAAAATGGAATGATCATTTAAAGTTGATCGCCGGTAAAGCAGATGCCGGACTGAGATTCATTGGAAGAATCCTAAGGAAGTGCAATCCGAAAACAAAGGAAGTAGGTTACAGTACGCTTGTTCGCCCACTGCTTGAATACTGCTCAGCAGTGTGGGATCCGTACCAGATAGGGTTGATAGAAGAGATAGAGAAGATCCAACGGAGAGCAGCGCCCTTCGTTACAGGATCATTTAGTAATCGCGAAAGCGTTACGGAGATGATAGATAAACTCCAGTGGAAGTCTCTGCAGGAGAGACGCTCAGTAGCTCGGTAAGGGCTTTTGTTGAAGTTTCGATAACATACCTTCACCGAGGAGTCAAGCGGTATATTGCTTCCTCCTACGTATATCTCGCGAAGAGACCACGAGGATAAAATCAGAGAGATTGGAGCCCACGCAGAGGCATACCGATAATCCTTCTTTCCACGAACAATACGAGACTGGAATAGAAGGGAGAACCGATAGAGGTACTCAAGATACCCTCCGCCACACACCGTCAGGTGGCTTGCGGAGTATGGATGTAATGTAGATGTAGATATGGATCCAGTGCCACAGCCAAGCCCAATAATAATCGACCCGACACCGCCACGGTCTCCCATTATCATTAACGATGACGATGACGATGTGCAGGAAATCCCATAGTTGCTGAACCAGAACCATTCTGCACAGCTATCTCGAGGAAGATGATGCCAGTTGTCGAGGATTGATTTTGTGAGTAACAGTTCTTTCAATTTTTCTTCTGAAAATTGCAATACACAATTGAATAGAACTGAATGGTTGCTTCACTAACGTTATTTGGTCTTGTCTCCTTGTAGGTGCACTTCTTAATGAATCCCATGAGAATCTCCATCATCAGTTCTTGGAGCATGACGACTGTCATCGAAGAGCAAATGTGTGAGTAATAGTAGTAGTACTTCTTCTTCTTCTGACAATGCTAACACCCAACACACAGTTGCATACACATGTTATTAACTTGATGTATTCTTGTTTGTTTCTAGATGCACTCAGTGTGCTGATTGATCTCAAGGGACTATTGCTGGAGATAGCGACCAGAAGGATCTCATTGACTGATTCAGAGATGGTGAATTTTAAAAGTTAGTAGAAACACTATAGATGTCTAAATATGTTACTTTAAAAAAAATTAGACATTCTACTTAATATTTTTCGTCCCTCTGTCTGCGCAGGCTATCTGGATGTGATACTGGATGGCAGCCTTGCACCTACAGCAGCAGCAGCTGATCCTTAGCCAGCCATATAGCAACAGCCTGGTCAGTGGATGTACCCGCAGCTAGCTATGCAGCAAAATGGTTCAAATGGCTCTGAGCACTATGGGATTTAACTTCTGAGGTCATTAGTCCCCTAGAACTTAGAACTACTTAAACCTAACTAACCTAAGGACATCACACACATCCATACCCGAGGCAGGATTCGAACCTGCAACCGTGGCGGTCAGCTATGCAGCAGCAAATGCCCTGTCGATATCTGCAGTGTTGTGCTAGTGGCTCACTGCGAGGCACCAACAGCAGTGGAAGCCGCGTCCGTCAACATCTGCACTGCAGCCCAGGCCGTCGACATTCCCGGCTGGTCTGTGGCGTGGCATCATGATTCTGACTTGTTTATCAAGGTATGGGCAGCGCTCTCCATGCCCTGAACCATCTCGCGAGTATCACAACTACCCGAGATGATTGCAACATCACGTTGCGCCTAGTGTCAGTAGCATCCCCGCCGGTGCTATTATGAATCACCAAGGAAATCCTGTGGCGGCACTGGACTTCTCAATGATTGCTGAAGTATTTGGGACAGGATCTCACTTTCCTCTCTCGATAACTCGAATGTGCACTACCGAGATCCTGCCAGTTTCGGTAATATTTGTCAGGCAGTTCTGGAAAGGAAACCCCTACATACATCAGTGATGAATAATATCCTATCATTAAGTGCAAATCTGTTCTGTACTGTGACCTGATGCACCCCTCCCCGTCCCCAAAAGGAGTGTGGTGGTGTTCAGAAGTAGAGCATCGTCCAAATTAGGGGGAACTGGCATGATGTTTTGGGGCGAGTCGATCGTAGAGTGGTTTGGAACTTTTACCAAGAGCGTCATACCAGACCATTTTTTTAAGATGCAGGCAAGGGGGTCAAGGAAAGAGCTCAACCTTGTACTCCACCTTGATTTGTACTCACATGTCTTTGATTGACTTATTGGGCGGGGGGGGGGGGGGGGAGGGGTCCAGCAGATGTACTACTAAATCGTGCATGTATTAATGTCCAGAACCTAGAGGATAGTTATTGTTTTGCATCGTCACTTCCAGCTAGCGATAGAAATTACTCCAAACATGCACGACATCCGAGAACATACCAAACTTCTGATGTCTGTGGGCATTATAATTTCCAAGGTATCTCATTCCCAATAAAACTCCATGTCATTCCAAAATTTGAAAGGGTATTGCTGACGCATATGTCCTAGAGATAGATATGGAATTCTATTCATGTATACACTATGGGACTTCATGAGCCAGAAGATGAGGTGAAGATTAGCACACTGCGTACAACAAAGAAGCCAAGTGTAAAATAGCTAGACCCCTCTACTTTCTCAAATTAGCTGGAAAATACCCTAAATATGGAAACCCTTTGCTAATCTCCAAGGGCGATGAGCATCACTATGTGTGGAGGAAAACTGTGCCCTGCCTACTTTCCACCCAAATGTCCGAACATAACGCTGCAAAGTATTTTTGCTGTAGATGTTTCGATGCATTTAGCACAAGTGAATATCTCTAAAGGGACTTCACTGACTGCTCCATGTGGAAATGCCTGTCGAGGATAAAAAGTTCTTGGAGTTTAAGAACGCTCACTACCAGGAGCAATGTCCCTTCGTCGATTATGCTGACTTTGAGTGTCTTCTACCTCTTGTTGTGCGTTGTGAAGGTGACCCCTCTGGCTGCCATGTCACCTTCACAGAATGGCACGTACCATACACGGCTGCATATCGCATGACTAGCCGCAACAAATTCAAATCTTACGTCAGGGATAATACTGTGTGATAGTTGCTTGCTGAGATCAGAAAACTTGCATGGGAAGTTGATCAAGTTTATTGCTACAATGCCCCATGATCAACTCAAAGGAAAATGCACTGTACGAGCAGACAGTTAAGTGTCATATTTGTGTGCTGCCATTGGGTAGAGATGCAGAAACTCTCTATAGAGGCCATTGTCATATAATGGAAAGTTCTTTGGCGCAGCTCACAACGTATGCAACTTGAAGTACCGGCTGCCATGGCACACACCTGTCTTTTTCCACAACTTTAGCGGTTATGATGCACACTTTTTAATTCAACTCTTGGGTGGTTTCAGGTTGAAGGATTATAAGGTCAGTATCACTCCCGACATTGTTGAGATGTATATTTCGCTTTCAAAGAGAATCATGCCAAGAGTAACTTTCCGCTTCCTAGATTCATTTTGCTTCATAAATAAATTTGCATTGACAATGCAGGTATCACAACAGTCGCATATCCTGGTGATTCAATGTTTCATCTCGTGACAAAGAAGGGGGTCTTTTCATTCAGATACCTAGATTTGATGGAGAGAGTCCACAAAACCACACTGCCGACATAATCGCATTCTGTAGTAAAGTAGCAGGCACTGTCACATTATGAGCTAGCGATGAATATTTAGCAGGAGTTCATCATCCCAAATTTAGGTGAATAAGACAGATTATATGTGAACACTGACATACATGTGCTCACAGACAACTTAGAGAAGTTCCAGTGAGTAAGATTGGGCATATAATTTCTGCATTCTGCCTTCTATTTCACCATACGTGGGCTTTCGTGCGATACAGTATTAAGTAAGACGCGTGTCACATAGAACAGTTGACCAATAGTAACATGCTGCTCTTCTACAAATACAGGGTCCACAGGGGGCTTAACCACTACTGGCCATTAAAATTGCTACACCAAGAAGAAATGTAGATGATAAACGGGTATTCATTGGACAAATATATTATACTAGAACTGACATGTGATTACATTTTCACGCAATTTGGATGCATAGATCCTGAGAAATCAGTACCCAGAACAACCACCTCTGGCCGTGATAACGGCCTTGATACGCCTGGGCATTGAGTCAAACAGAGCTTGGATGGCGTGTACAGTTCATCAAGGGTAGTGACTGGCGTATTGTGACGACCCAGTTGCTCGGCCACCATTGACCAGACGTTTTCAATTGGTGAGAGATCTGGAGAATGTGCTAGCCAGGGCACAGTCCAACATTTTCTGTATCCTGAAAGGCCCATACAGGACCTGCAACATGCGGTCGTGCATTATCCTGCATAAATGTAAGGTTTCGTAGGGATCGAATGAAGGGTAGAACCACGGGTCGTAACACATCTGAAATGTAACGTCCACTGTTCAAAGTACCGTCAATGCGAACAAGAGGTGACCGAGACGTGTAACCAATGGCACCCCGTACCATCACGCTGGGTGATACGCCAGTATGGCGATGACGAATACACGTTTCCAATGTGCGTTCACCGCGATGTCGCCAAACACGGATGCGACCATCATGATGCTGTAAAGAGAACCTGGATTCATCCGAAAAAATGACGTTTTGCCATTCGTGCACCTGGGTTCGTCGTTGAGTACACCATCGCAGGCGCTCCTGTCTGTGATGTAGCGTCAAGGGTAACCTCAGCCATGGTCTCCGAGCTGATAGTCCATGCTGCTGTAAACGTCGTCAAACTGTTCGTGCAGATGGTTGTTGTCTTGCAAACGTCCCCATCTATTGACTCAGGGATCGAGACGTGGCTGCACGATCCGTTACAGCCATGCGGATAAGATGCCTGTCATCTCGACTGTTAGTGATAAGAGGCCGTTGAGATCCAGCATGGCGTTCCATATTACCCTCCTGAACCCACCGATTGCATATTCTGCTAACAGTCATTGGATCTCGACCAACGCGAGCAGCAATGTCGCGATACGATAAACCGCAATCGCGATAGGCTACAATCCGACCTTTATCAAAGTCGGAAACGTGATGGTACGCATTTCTCCTTCTTACACGAGGCATCACAACAACGTTTCACCAGGCAACACCGGTCAATCGCGGTTTGTGTGTGAGAAATCGGTTGGAAACTTCCCTCATGTCAGCACGTTGTAGGTGTCGCCACCGGCGCCAACCTTGTGTGAATGCTCTGAAAAGCTAATCATTTGCATATCACAGTGTCCTCTTCCTCTCGGTTAAATTTCGCGTCTGTAGCACGTCATCTTCTTGGTGTAGCAATTTTAATGGCCAATAATGTACCAGTGAGTGCACAGGTGTGCCAAAACGAATAACCCGTGAATGAGTGAGGAGGAGTACAGGCGTTCTGCTTATTTAAGTTACATCCTTTACCTGGATCTAAAAATCCTCTGTAGCAAATCATGCATTTGGAGGGTTTCTATGAATTTCCAAAGGGGAAATCGACAGAGTGACGGAAAGGATCATTGATGTAGCCAAGGATGCTGAGACTGATGCGTCCTGGAAGTAGATCTGGAATATCCCACACATTTGTATGAGGAGCACAGTAACTTGTCACTATGTCCGTAGCGCCTCGTCCTGTGGAATAGTTCTATCTCAAATCTGTTGACAACGCTGGGGAACAAACAACGTTATATTCTCCACTACAGAAACGTCCAGAAATGTCTTAGGTTGGGGATGGAACTTGTTAGTATCACTCACAGTATCTCCTTCAAGCAGCGTCACTGATTGAAAGAGTACATTGAGTTAAACACCGAATACAGGGTTCTCGCAGTGTGGGATTTTGATATGATTTTTATAAATTAATGAACAATTCAATTCTCGGAAAATCATGGAGATTGTTAGAGAATAGCGCGAAATTTATATAGTGTAGTGTGCGACGGGCGTTTTGGCGTAAGATATTGCATCACTAGACCAAAATTCAGATCAGCATCTTCAATGAAGGGCAAGTCGCTGTGAAGACTGCTAAGGTTTAACTGCAGTTCACGAAGCCTGTGTATATCGGTATGTGTATTCTGAAGCTCTCCAAAGTCCACGTGTACCACTTTCACCATGTCTTTCCCAAGCCAGACTTCGCCACTTTCAAGTTATTTTACATTGATACAGATACTTTCATCTACTGGGTGAAAGGCTACGATCCATGTGAAGTAATTAGGTGGAATCATGAAGAATTCGACACATCGGAATATGTGGTTGATAATTCTCTTGCAATAACACTTCAAAACAAAAAGACGAGACAAATGGTTCGCAGATTGCGGGGTTTGTTGGACTTATATCGTTGATATACACAAACTGTATAGATGCAGGTGCCACTCAGAAGCGAGCTTAGAGTGCGCATCATATTGCCTCAAAGGCTCTCACGATCGAAGACTAACAGAGGTGCCTCCTAGAGGGCACTGGTGCAGCTCCACATACAGTACACCGGGTAATCTTCCATTCGAGAAGCTATTAGGTGCATACTGCACTGCAGGTGAAAGTAGGACCGTCCTGTCATGACAACAAACAGTTCATTTGTAGGTATGGGTTCTGAACTCCACTGCACTCACACTATCCGTTGGAGTGATTGTTGGCTGCGTATTTATTTGTGAATACTCAATGTGTGTATGTGTGAGTGTGTGTGAGTATGAATGTCTCAATGCACACTATGTATACATACATAATGTGTGTACCATCTACATGTCTGCACGCTATGCATGTTCATAAAATACTGCACAGGATATATAAAAAAGAAGCAGCTGATTGGCACATCTATAACATATACAGTGAATTTTGTTTTATGATGAACAGGAAACTCAAGAAGTTTTTTCCCTACCTTTTTACAGGTGTTCAATATGCACTCCTTGAGATGCACGGGATGTGTCAATGCGGTATTCAAATTGTTCCCACACTGCAGCGAGCATGTCTTGAGTTACAGTTTCCACGACTGTTGCTATGTGATGTCTCATTTCATTCATTGTTGTTGGTAATGGAGGCACATAAACAGTCTTTCATAAACCCCCACAAGAAATAATCACATATGTCAGGTCTAGTGAACTTGGAGGCCAGTAATGTAAGGCTGTTTGGCCCAGTGCGACCGAACAATCGTTCAGCAATTCTTTGATTTAAAAATACTCGCACTTCCAGATGCCAGTGTGGTAGTGCCCCGTCGTGTTTGGTAAATGAAGTCATTCGAATCAGTCTCCAGCTGTGGGAAAAGAAAGCTCTCTAGCATATCGAGATATGTCCTTCCTGTAAAAGTGTTCTTGGAAAAGAAAAAAGGGAACATACACCTTTTCCCCCGGGAAACTGCAGAAAACATATTAAATTTTGGAGAGTCCCTCCCATGTTGTACAACTTCATGTGGTTGTTTCGTGCCCCATATTCTTACATTATGACGGTTCACCTTTCCATTTAAATGGAATGTTGCCTCATCGCTGAACACTAAGCATGGAAAAAACGGTCATCCTCCATCTTGCCAAGAACGAAATTACAGAACTCGACACGTTGTTGTTCGTCACCTTCATGAAGAGCGTGCAGTAGCTGAATTTTGTATGATTTCTGTAGAGATTTGTACTGCAAGGAAGCAAGGGAGAGGATGTTGTTATGGCTGGCTGGTATCCTCATTCTACAAGACAAATGCGCTCACGCATTAATCCGGTTCTTTACTTACATAAACTGAAGCATTTACTTAACTTGAATAGGGTCCATGTTTGTTGGACAAGCTCATCAGTAATAGTCCTACTACAGTCACTAATCTGGTCGCTATATACTGTTGTAGCTGTGGTGAACTAAACCCGCTCTGTGAGTAAACTGACAGACAGACGCCAAACTGGATAAGTGAGTAAGTGAGGCCCTCCAGTCAGTGGCGGCGACCTAATTACCGGGTGATCAAAAAGTCAGTATAAATTTGAAAACTTAATAAACCACGGAATAATGTAGATAGAAAGGTAAAAATTAGCACACATGCTTGGAATGACATGGGGTTTTATTAGAACCAAAAAAAAAAACAAAGTTCACAAAATGTCCGACAGACGGCGCTAGACAGCAAAACGTCAGTGACTGCGCATGACAGTAGTGTATAAAAGGAGCTGTAATGAGAGAGAGAATCGATGCGCCAGCAGTCGCAGCATTTTGACGTTACCTGAAAAAGCGCTTTTATTGAAGCTGTATTATCAGAATGGGGAATGTGCTAGTTCAGCGTTACGATCCTATCGCTATAGGAAGGGGATTCGAATGGGTAAAGGTCCGTTGACAAATGCAGCTGTGGCGAGAATTATTTCGAAGTTCGAAGCCACGGGTTGTTTAGACGATAGACCCCATAGTGGCCGACCGAGCACAAGGCGTAATGCTGCTGAGACAGTTCAGGAAGAAATGGAGACTGTAGCGGGTTCGTCCACGCACGGGGAAGTCAGCGCTCGTGCAATCGCACGTCGCACCGGCATTCCATACACTACTGTTTAGTTGGCACTTAGGCGTACCCTCCGATGTTATACGTACAAAATCCATCGGCATCATGAACCTGGCGATTTAGTGAAGCGGAGGGCATTTGCGGTATGGGCGTTTCAAAAGATGGCGGAATATGACGATTGTTTGAGTAACGTGTTGTGGACCGACGAAGCTCATTTCACGCTCCGAGGGTCTGTCAACCCCCACAACTGCAGAATTTGGGCTACCGAAAATCCTAGAACTGTCGTGAAAACTCCATTGCACGACGAGAAAGTCACGGTATGGGTTGGATTTACAACTTTTACCGGTATCGGGCCTTTTTTCTTCGAGGAAATGCGTGATTCTGGTTTTGTAACTGCTACCGTGACGGGTGAGAGGTACGCCGATATGTTACAGAATCGCATCATCCCCAGCCTGGCTGATAAACACCTGTGGAACGTACGATTTTTATGCAGGATGGCTCTCCACCCCATATTGCTAGACGCGTGGAAGATCTCTTGCGCCCGTCGTTTGGTGTTGATCGTGTGCTCAGCCGCCACTTTCGTCATGCTTGGCCTCCCAGGTCCCCAGACCTCAGTCCGTGCCATTATTGGCTTTGGGGTTACCTGAAGTCGCAAGTGTATCGTGATCGACCGACATCTCTAGGGATGCTGAAATACAACATCCAACGCCAATGCCTCACCGTAACTCCAGACATGCTTTACGGTGCTGTTGACAACATTATTCCTCGACTACAGCTATTGTTGAGGAATGATGGTGGACATATTGAGCATTTCCTGTGAAGAATATCATCTTTGCTTTGTCATACTTTGTTATGCTAATTATTGCTATTCTGATCAGATGAAGCGCCATCTGTCGGACATTTTGTGAACTTTTGTATTTTTTTGGTTCTAATAAAACCCCATGTCATTCCAAGCGTGTGTGTCAATTTGTACCTCTCTATCTACATTATTCCGTGATTTATTCAGTTTTCAAATTTATACTGACTTTCTGATCACCCGGTACATGCTGTCGAGAGGGCAATACATGCTGTCGAGAGGGAAGTACGTGCTGTCGGGAGGACGCTGGCGCCGTTTTGCTTGTGAGCGTGTGTCTGGCCTTTCTAGTGATAGGCACACTTGATCGACCGCCTGCTAACCACGCTTCACACTTCATTGCTGGCGACAGTTTATACCAGCACATTCCTACCCCGTTGTTGGGAGGGTACAAACTGCAATGGGGAGAGGGGGGGGAGGGGGAGCAGAGCTGTGACTGTGGAGAACGATATACCCTGCCATCTGGCTTGTGAGGCAACAAGAACATCCTCCAGAAAACTGCTGCCTGGGCACACGTCCAAGCCTGAGGGTGTGTCCTGGCACAATGATGGCGCGACGACGGGTCCACGTCCATCAGGTCGGCGAGCGGGGACACTGGGAGCGAGGACGCGTCGTCCATTCGCTCCTCCTGGGGTGCCCTGGTAGCACCAGCGGGCGGCTGCGAAGGCCGTCAATCTGGGAGAAGAAAATCAGCAGAATCAAAAGGCAAATGACACGCACGAATTTGGTTCTGGTAGCGGCACTGCGAACCATCGGGACCTCCAATCAAGTACATAAGAGAGCCAATGCGTTCCTTGATCACGCCTCTTTCCCAGCGCCCACAGTTGCCATAAATCCCGTAAAGAACGACATCGCGCTGTGTAAAGCGATACTTGCGGACCATAGGCGGCGCCGGATGCTGCGGTGCGTGTAGCAAGTGTAGCAGCGTCCTCCGACGGCGGCCATGCAGATGTTTCGCCAGTGACCGTCCGTCTCGTGGGTGAGAGCGATAATAGGAGAGAAAGAGTTGCAACGCCTGTTCCCGTGTGTGGGTGGTGCGAAACTTGGCCAACTGTTGTTTAAAAGTGCGTACGAAGCGTTCTCCTTCTGTATGGACTGGGAGTGAAACGGAGCACTTCTTAGATGACGAATGCCATTTCGTTCACAAAATTGTTCAAAAGCACGTGAAGTGGACTGTGGTCCGTTGTCTGTCGCAAGTACTTTTGGCAAACCTTCAATGCAAACCTTCAATGCAAAAAATTGAGTACAACTCTTGAATGGTGCTACGTGACGTGGTGGAGTTCATAGGCACCGCAAATGGAAATTTGCTAAAAGAGTCTAGCACTATGAGCCAACGAGCGTTCCAGAAGGGTCCTCCAAAGTCTATGTGCAGTCGTTGCCACGGTCAAGCTGCGAATGTCTGTGACGGAGCGGATTGGGTTTCCATTCATGCGCGATACTGTGATGTCATCTGTTCAATATCGTCGTCCATTCCCTACCAAGTACAGTGCCGGCGCGCTAACCGTTTAGTGCGAACAATTCCCCAATGTCCTTGATGAAGCAGTTGTAACACATCCTTTTGCAACACTGTGGAAATGAGCACACACAATTATCCACTGTCTTTTTGAACTAGAATCACACGCTGTTGAACTGAAAGATTAAGCCGACGTGCAAAATAACGGCGCACAATTGCATTCTGTACATTGTTCAGTAAAAGAGGCCAAGGCGTGCGAATGTTATGCAACAAAATCTTGAGATCTGGGTCTGCTCACGTGACCTGTACAATTTTACTGTGGTGCAAGGGAAAAGATTCCAGCAATTCAGAATCCTGAGCATCGATTGGGCAACAAGATGCGGCAGATGCATCAAAATAAGAGTCTGGGCCAATCGGAAGGCGAGATAGAGCGTCTCCATTGCCATGCTTTGCTGTAGATCTATACACAATTTCATACTGATACTGCGAAAGCAACAAAGCACAACGTTGAAATTTTTGAGCAGTGCGTATAGAAACTGGCGTTGATGGATGAAACAAGGACTGCAAAGGCTTGTGACCTGTCACTAAAAATAACTTAAGACCATACAAATAGTGATGGAATTTGGTCACACCGTACACAATAGCGAGAGCCTCTTTTTCTATTTCAGAACAATTGCACGAGTCTGAGTGAGCACCTTTGAGGCAAAAGCAAGATGTCTGTCTTGTGTACCAGATATGTGCGAAAGCACAGCGCCGATTCCGTCGGAAAAAGCGTCGACTTGCAAAACTACTGTCTTGGCAGGTTCAAAATGCACTAGATATCTGTCACTGAGCAAGGCGTTTTTGAGTATGTGAAGTGCGTCGTCACTCTCTTTGATCCACATTTTTCCGACGCAAGCGATGCAATGGAGACTCGATTTTTACGCTTCATCTTTGCCGACCTGTGTGCTGGCGACAGCTTACGCCAGCACAGTTTCATGTGTAAACGTTGACGCAACACACGCCAGACGGACGTTGGGGGCGTGTTGAGCTGTCGAGCTGCACTGCGAACCGATTTTTGCGCACTCCTTGTGAAACTATGGCGGATGCTTTCGACGTCTGTGTCAGAAACTCGGGGATGGCCCGACGATTTGTCTTTACAGAATTGTTCGTACCACCGTCTAATTCTCCGTACTGTGGGAGTGTCCACACCGTACCTAGTACGAAAGTCACGCTGAACTGTTATTACTGACCCGCACTGTGCAAAACGTAGAACACAAAACACTTTCGGTTGTCCTGCCACCATTTTTACTAGAAATGAAGTGGGCGCACACTAGTGCTATCTACCGGGAACCATGTAAAACTCGAGAATTTCCTGTTTCCAACAGTACGTTGTTCAGGCACATATCTCAGATAACATAACAGTTATGATTTTTTTTAAAAAATCGGATAATTCTTTTTATACACCCTGTATTATATATATAATGTGAGTGTATGTACGTGCGTGTGTGTGTGTGTGTGTGTGTGTGTGTGTGTGTGTGTGTGTGTGTGCTGCTAGTCCCCATTTCCCATGTATATATTGTAAATAGCAAGAAATGAATGGTATAATAAAAGAAATGTAAATACTGTGTAATTATTTTAAATGATGAGAGCAGTCAGAAAGAAAATGATGAAAACGTAAACACTCAGTTAATGGGAAACATAGTATATGTATATATAGTGATCAGAAACAGCCTGAAAAGCTTGTAAAATAGTTGCAGGGGAGTTTGCGCTAAGGAACAACTGTTAAGAAAAACATTCCATTCGTTGTTGCCGTTTCCGAGTTATTTAACATTGAAGTTAGGCAATCAGGTCGTCGCACGTGCTTATTCAGTGTCACCAAACTTGTTCTTCATTTGGTTTCTTCGAACCGAACAAATACAGCTTTTGTTCACCTAACTCAAATTTACGACTTTTGAAAAACGCAAATTTTAACTGGCAATGTGCAGTTGAGCAAGTCGTAACTCAGACAACCACAAATTTGTGTGCACTACCGCGTAGTGGCTGTGCTAGTGCCTGAATTTGTACACGCAATGATTAACTGCCTGACTTCAATGCTATATAAATCGAAAACGGCACAACGTATCGAATGTTCTTTTTACGATTGTATCTCAGAGCAACCTTCCTTGCAACAACCTTACATCCTTTTCACCCTGTATATGTGTAAATACACAAAAAAGCCGAAAATTGCAGTATGAGGGAAACAGGTTTGTATGAAGCCCACTGCGTGAATAACACGATTGTAAGTAAATTTGTGTATTATAAATACCTTTGTAGAAAGAAAAAGAAACAATAAAAGATTGTAAATAACAAACTGCAAAAAGGATATTGTTTATTATAAACTACTTGTTAATTTGTTATATAATTGTCATTTACAGACCCTTTCACTACAGAATACAATTGACTAGGGACATGCAATGATTCAACTACAGAGAGAGAAATTGTTGTTGATAACTTAATTTGTTATTGTTATAACAAACCTGAACCACCTAGCCCACCCTCACCCCCGAATGATGGCCAGACCTCGAATG
Source organism: Schistocerca serialis cubense (assembly GCF_023864345.2). Lineage (NCBI taxonomy): Eukaryota > Metazoa > Arthropoda > Insecta > Orthoptera > Acrididae > Schistocerca > Schistocerca serialis. Next base: position 139,361,825 of record NC_064641.1, read on the forward strand.
AAGAAGCCTATACACATGTGAGCTAGTTATGAAAGATGATAATGGGGAGGACGAGAGAGAGCTCCCTTCCGATTGATCCATTGGGTTTCCCGCCATTTTATTGTGCCACCATTGGCTTAGAGAGATAAGGAGGGGTTTCCCGCCACTTTTATATAACGTGACCAGTATAGCGTTCTCTTGTGTAAGACGTATGGGTAGGACTACGTGACCAGTATCGAGTTATGCCATGACCTTGAATATAGCTCGCATGAAAGTGATCAATTTCAGGTGGGTCCCTGGAGAGAAGTAGTGAGGGCTGACTCAGAATATGTTCCGGTGTATATGTCGGTGTATTTATCCGGATTTTAAAAAAAAACTGACACAAATGAAAGAAAACATAGCTTGTTCACTAATAATCATATATTCCCTCCATTACTTAGTGGGTCAGGGATTTGCAGTACAAAGCATACGACCAAACAAGTAACTTTGACCTTTTATTACGCCTTCGATGTGAACATAACTATCAACTTTTAATGTGGCTACAGTGGAAAACTTATAAATGATATACAACAGCAAATTTTTATTATTTTAAGTGATATAGATTAAGCTTATCCATTACAGATGTTTTAGAACGCGTGATTGTTTATTAAATGTAAATACTCAAAACTGCAACTAGTCACTTGTTTGAAATAGTTGTTTACTCATTCCATGAACCGTAGATGAGCCTGAAAAGGTTCGAAAACGGTTTATGAAATGAATAAACAACTATTTCAAGAAAGTGACTGGTTGCAGTTTTATGTATTTACATCTTTTAAGTGATACACGTTTTACAAAATTATTAGATGATATCAAAATTTTACAGTATTTTGCATAGCAGATGAAACAACAGACATAGCCATCAAAGACCGACTTAGTGTCTGTATAAGAGTTGCTGATTCTTTGTCAGAGATAAAAGAATGTTTTTAGGGCTACAATCTGCACAAATTACCACAGCTAAGTCTCTGTTTGATATTATCATCGACCTTTTGAGACTTCTTTTTTTTTACCTCTGTCTACTTGTAGAGCCCAACATGGCCGGTATATAATGGCGTAAACCTAACACTATAAGACACTGCGAAAGCACTGTCGAAATGCACTGGGTAATATATTTTATTAGAAATTCACCTAAAAGATTAGATCTTTTTTTTCAGTTGAAGGCAGATGTCTCTTCAAATTTGAAACCACTCTGTCCTACAAGATGGGCCATAGGATACTTCACAACGTCTTCAGTTTTGTTCAACTACACACAGCTTCAACAATTTTTATATGCTTCAAAAAAATGACATTCAGACACTGAGGACAAAGTAAATGGCTTTTTAAATAGCATGCAGATTTCTGAATTTTTTTGTCGTGTTATCAGTTTTGGTAAAACTGTTTGGTCCCATTGGTATGGTAAACATAGTACTACCAAAAAAGTTCCCACACTTAGAGGGGTAATAAAATGATTTCCAACTTTTTATACCGATTAAACTTATGAGGAACAATTTTGAATCGTTCTGGGCTAAAACAGCTTCAAAGTGCAAAGATGTGTATGTTTATTCCCCAGATTTACGCCACAAAAGAAAAATCCCTGATAAATATGATGACTCCAAAAAAACATCTGTAGATACATTTACTGAAGTGTTGGATAATTACAGAAGATTTCATAAAGAAACAATGGATTCGTCCATTAACTTCCTAAAACCATGTTTCAATACTCTATATTCATGTTTGTAAACCAAACTGAACAATTTATTCTTTGTGTCAACAAACATCCAGATTCATTTTATCTTTCTACGTATCAGATATTGACAAGGAATTCTCACTTATCCAAGAAACCACGTTGACGACATTTTCCATAGTAGTTCATTGGATGAAATAGTGCAGTAACTAAAAAAGCAAAACACTTGCTGACATTTTCGATAATGTTCTGTACTGCAATCGTTTTCTTGTGTCCAAAGCGTGAAAATATTATCTTCAGTCTGTAATCGAGCAGAATGGTCGTAACCTTATTGTCCTTCCCAAAGGTCATAGTGAAAAATCAATGAAACTTGACCTTTATGCCATATCTGACGAGTTCATATGCAGGAATGAAATGAGGAGAGCATATTTGCGGCCGAAAATTGAGGTATGTCTGTTCAGCATTATCTGTTTATTTATTTGCCTTGTACAATTACTGCTCTACTTCCTGGGACACAAGTAACTTGGCGCACCAGTATTTTCAAGTCAATGCCTCTTTGCTTAAGTGCATATAAGAGAATTTTTGTACATTTCTTTGTGCTGCTATCTGCGTGTGTGCGTGCGTGTGAGTGTATGTTTGCACGTACATGCATGTGTACAAGCATATACATGCACACTGTTACAATTATGATTAGATGTATAACTTTTTCCAGGAATATATTGCGACCAGAGGCTCATAAAGATATGAACACTCGATTGTTAGCAAGCCTAGTTGTCACATGGTTGATAATATTCGTAGCGCTATTCTTAAATATATATGGAATGAAAAAGGTAATTAACAGTTGGTTTAGTAGTGGTTGTTATTGTTACAACAGTTTACCAAATTGTCATTTAGTGTTTATACATAATAAATTGCTTTTCACTCTGTTTGTGACATTTCAATAATGAGCCTAATTTCAATAATGTTTATAAACTGTTCACAGATCTTCAAGAGCATAATAGTGCTTTCTTTCATTTTTACTGCCATGCTGTTGATAGCAATAAACTGTTATGGTGGTTCTGACGAAGGATTAAAGTATATTTTTTCTGTTCAAGAAACAAAAGCCAGTTTTTATGAGGTAAGATACATAAAATGTATTACCAGTCACGAAAACAGATTTACGAGAGAAGTACCTGAATATCAGTGGTGCAGATGCTACATTTGATAGCCTTTATTTTTCTTCCTTGTTTATTCACTCTTTCTCACTCTCCTTCTCAACCTTTTACTCTTGTTCTTGTTGTTATAATCACTTATTTTGTCAGAATATTAATAGTCGACTAAACTAAAAAAAGAGCTGTTGTTTGAAGTTATTTTGTAACCAATGCTGTTGTTATTTTATAATTATCTGTCCTAACGGACGAATGAGAGAAGAGAGCTGGCGATTGCACCCAGTTGTAGCTGTTTAACTCTACAATGTGCCTGAAACCAAGCTACACACTGCTTCCAAAGCTTATAGGGCTCTATATTTAACGATATTTAGAAATGATAAAAATAACTTTATGGAAACAGTTACTTAATTCTTGAGACAAGTATGTGATCCCAAATGCGATTCAGACAAAAATTCACCACACTCACTCCATATAGCCACAATGTATAATTTATCTTGAAAAGTACATTTTTAAGAGTTAAATTGATTTACTGAAACACAATATAATTTCTTCCAAGATCTAATAATATCAATGGACATTTTCTTAATGTTGAAACACCCACCTCCCATTAATGGAAAGAACACTTGCAATATTCAGATATCTCTCTTTCATTTATTATTTCTGATGCCTTGCAAACATATGACAAAACTTCTTGCACAGTTATAGAATTACTTCCTCGATTCACCGAACTCCTCAGAGTCTTAATCTTAATTACCATAAACCAACTGACACTGGGGCAGCACTATAACCATCATCATTGGCTATACATCTCTGCCCAATTGCGCAAGATCTAACGTGGGGGAAGACTCCCCTCCTGCTGGCAAGAGCTGTTATGTCTGGGATCCCCAAGAAGGCCAACGATGTGATATCCACTGAATGTAGGCGTTTATAATCGACTATTTAATAAGGTTAATAACAATGGTACCCTTACATACCCACCCTTCTTTGGTTTGTAAAATTGTAAAATTTTGCCAAAATAACATAACTCAAGCCTTCATAAATCAAATGCACCATCCTATCATGCAAAGAAATCTATGTTAAGCTGACATTCCATTTCATTGCAAAATGCTGTATTCATGATCTATGGAACAAGTATCAATGTACTGTAATGTATTACTATGTGGCTCGGCCCACATTTGTGGCTTTGCTCTTTTACAATTGTTGGAACAACACAGTCACACTAGCTCGGTCACACTCTCCATTGGATATATATATGTTGGCAATTTTAATTGCATTTTATTGCAAATAAACAACTATCAAGTCACTGAAAAGCAAATTTATTTGAATGCAAAGAAGCATTAAGCATACTACTGACCTGCGTATCGTTAGCCAGATTCATTTAATACTCAAGCAAAACAGGATCATTATTCAAAATATTAAAATGCGAATCTTGAAGTTATTTAAATATGAAAGCAAATGAATGTTTGAAACGTCCTACTTAGTTACAAAAAGTCTCGGTGCACTAACATCTGTGTAAACTGAACATAACACAAAGAAATAACTAGACAAAGTATGACATTTGTAGATTTTAAAGCAATTCTCCATTAAATGAAATCCTTTCATGACATTTTTAACACTCTGAATGATCATGAAGTTTCTTCCTCTGAAAACACTTCAGTTCATCTAATTCATTATGCAAATTAGACAGAGAACTCAATTATTTATATACATACGAAAAAAGTATGAAAATGTTATTCTTTTTGCAGCTGAGAATTCTTCCGGGTTGTATGGCCGTGGTCCATGGAGCTTTTCTATCCCTGACGTTTCGTCAAAAGCTACGTTGTACATCTTCGGAGGTGCTTCTGGTTGTGCTGAGTCTTGACGACTGACGATTTGAACGTCGAAGAACGGCCTAAATACCGTGGAAAGTGGGCGTGGTCTGGATTTCACGTGATAGCAGAGATAAACCTTATCAAGGATAAAATATAACTATCGATCATAGCACATCAAATACAAAACTTCTCATCGATTCTGTAGCGCCACTGTCCATATATCGCTGAGTTTCATAGCTGCTTCTTTTCTGTTAAAATTATCCCAATGTTTATATATTTCGATGGTTTCTCTATACAGCCGTGGATAATAGTTTGTCATAATACATAAAAGTTCAGTTTCCGAAAATTACACTGTGTGATCAGCCGACTGAAGAGCATGTTCCGGCACGGCTGACTTGTCAGTTTTCCCTAGTCGGCAAAGACTTTTATGTTCCTTCAACCGTATATTCACACTTCTCTTTGTAGTTCCAATGTAGACCCTACCACATGTACACAGACTCTTGTATACACCACTTGCAGACAGAGGGGGGACGTTTATCCTTAACAGAACGAAGTGCTTGACCTATTTTCTTATTTGGTCTGGAAATCGGTCGAACGTTATGTTTCCTTAAAATCTTGCCGATTTGATCCGTTATTTTTTTGATGAAGGGTAGAGAAACTGTGTTCTTCAGTCCCTGGGTCCTATCTTTATCCTTAGACCTCCTGTTATTCGGTCGCAAAACTATATTTATTTCCTTACTACAGTACCCACTCTTCTCAAAAGCCTGCTTTAGATGTTTTAGCTCGGCGCCCAGGTATTCCGGCGCACAAATCCTTTTAGCTCTGTCCGATGGACTTTTAATTACACATCTTTTCTGTTGTGGATGATGATTGGAATCCTTACGCAAGTATCTGTCGGTATGTGTAACCTTCCGAAAGACTTTTTGTTTCAAGCTGCCATCAATGTGTCTCATAAACATAAACTGTTTCAGAAGGTTACATATACCGACAGATACTTGCATAAGGACTCCAGTCATCATCCACAACAGAAAAGAGGCGTAATTAAAAGTCTAGTGGACAGAGCCAAAAGGATTTGTGCGCCGAAATACCTGGACACAGAGTTAAAACATCTAAAGCAGTCTTTTGAGAAGAATGGGTACTCTAGTAAGGAAATAAATAGTTTTGTGACCAAATGACAAGGACAACGATAGGACACAGGACTGGAAGAACACGGTTTCTCTACCCTTCATCAAAAAAGTAACGGTTCAAATCGGCAAGGTCTACACTGGAACTACAAAAAGAAGTGTGAATATACGGTTGAAGGAACATAAAAGTCTTTGCCGACTAGGGAAAACAGACAAGTCAGCTGTAGTGGAACATGCTCTTCAGTCGACTAATCACGTAGGCAAATTTTGGGAAACTGAAGTTTTATGTACTATGACAAACTATCATCCACGGCTATATAGAGAAGCCATCGAAATATACAGACATGGGGATAATTCTAACAGAAAAGGAGAAGCTATGAAACTCAGCGATATATGGATAGTGGCGCTACAGAATCGATGAGAAGTTTTTATCTTTGACGTACTATGATAGATAGTTATATTTTATCCTTGACAAGGTTTATCCCTGCTATCACGTGAAATCCAGACCATGCCCACTTTCTACGGTATTTAGGCCGTTCTTCGACGTCCGACTCGTCAGTCGTCAAGAATCAGCACAACCAGGAGCACCTCTGAACATGTCCAACGTAGCTCTGGACGAAATGTCAGGGACAGAAAAGTTCCATGGACCACGGCCAACATCCCCGGAAAAATTCTCGGCAGTTGAAACATCCGGCCGTGAAAGCCTTCATTGTACGTTTATTCTTTTTGTGCAATCATTAGTGTAGTTGAATATTCGCTAAATCATTCAGTGGCAAGTATTAATTCTAACCAAGATATCACGAAATAGTAAGAAAAGATTAATTCATAACAGTAAGGTGTGGTATCAAACTTCAAACCTTGTTGAAACAAAACATACAGCAGTAAAAAAAAAATACCGCTATACACTTTCAATTAATATGAAACTAGTCCTCTGAGCATCTTAAACGAACTCCTAATCACTTCAATACAGAAACACATCACAAACACTCCCAGCTGAGTTCTCAACAGACAGACCTCGCTAGATGACCAGGTCCTAAATGTCCAGCCTTGGACAGCCCTCTGCATATGCCTTTTAGGTCGACCTTGAGTCGACCACTGGCTGCTCGCAGGTCTTCACTTTCGTTGAAGTTAATGCAGCAGCCTCCTGTTATTTGCACTTAGCCATCGTCTTGCCATTCATCACCACACATTCAACAACTGTGCGATCTCAGCAACCGTTCTCGTGAGGCATTTCGTGCAGTGCACACAAATGATAATCAAACAGACAAAAGTGTCGTTATTTAGAGGCACTGCAGTTTCTTAGTGACCTGGCCTATGCATTGCTGTTAGAATTTAAACACAAAAATTTTGAGCATTCAGTGGCACTATATGGAGCATTCATTACTCAATTTATTATAAAAACACACATCAGTCATCGTCATTGTTTTCATCACTTTTTACAGCTTTAACTATCGCTGTCTTTTTTTTCTAACCTGCCGATAATGTCTCTTATATTTATACTTAGATTCCATTAGGAAATTTGTGCACCTCGGGCACACAACAAGTATTGCAAACAAGGGAAACTCCAGCACTGGTCGTATGGATTTGAAACCGATTTTTATTACTGCATATCTATTTCAATCACAGAATGATCATCTGCAGTGCTAAAATAAAATAAAAACTCAAAGTCAAGCCTGAACGATCAATACATGAACATATGTGTTGATCTGTAATAGAGGACATTGTGTTCAACAAGGTAAAATACATACAAAGACAAAGTCTGGTAGACTCATACAGTCATGTGCAAAATATAGCTTCAGACATAAGTGTTCATAGTGAAGAACATACCAACTACCAGGTAAGATTCAAACTGATACAGCTGCTTACTAAAATCCTACGCAGCTAAGCTCCACGTTTATGGTGGACTTCATCAGTTCCTTCTTTATTGAATACATTTACGATTTTGATACAGGGTATTTGTTTGTACAGTAGAAGACAAGAGCTTGTAGAAAGATTTATATTAAATAATATAAAGAGCTATTCAGTTAAAAATATATAGCTATAAGACACCATGCAAGATAATATGAATGCTGCTTGCGTAACCAGGATGTTGAATGGAATTACAAGTAATTTTGATTTGCTTATGTACTAACAGAATTGTCCTTTCGAGAAATATATGTTAATGAAACCATAATATCGCCAATAAAGCTGTAGCTGACATTCAAAATACAAAAAGGAACTGAAAGTCAAAACATGCTCATACAATTATGCCCTCTGGTGTGTCAAATTCAGATAAATCTATTTCAGTGTTACTTTATAAATTATTTGCACGATAATGTAGAGAAATTACAGATGCAGAACTTTTTATTCTTTCAATAGACCAATATTTATATTACAAACATTTTTAATATATTTACTTCTGGATTCTGACCATGAGACATATTGATACAGTGTGTTTTTGTGATATTAATATCAACTGTCACTACTAACAAGTGTACATAATGAAAAATATGGTAACATAGTTTCGTGTTACGAGTCAAATGAGGACCAAGTTAGCAAAAGAAATGTGTTCACATAAACTGTGGCACCATATAACTGGTCACTTAAAGACGTGTTAATCTCTTCCTAGGAGTCTGATGGACATCTCGTTTTTGAAGTTGGAAAGCCAGCCATCACATGAAGAACCCCCCAAAATGAGTATTCTTCGTCACTGCCTATTCGTTGAACAGGAGACTGCCAGACGATTTTTTATGGCAGAATATATCCATCTCTTTGAAGAGATATATCTGCCCTTAGCCCTTCTATACAACAGCTGAAACTGGGACATTACATCTGACGGAGCCTGCTCCATGGCAACCAAGGGTACTGCTAAATTAGGTCTCTCCACTATATCTTTTCTGTCTAATGCCACATGCTCATGACACCTCACCTCTATTGCAAATTGACATATAATATGTTTCTGCATTCATCGTTCAAGTCTGACTTTGTGTGTTTTTATTTTATTTTATCATTGCAGATGATCATTCTGTGATTGAAATCGATATGTGACAATAATCATCTTCAGTAATCTTCAGATCTTCTGTCCTTACATCACACACTCTGACAAAGTTATCATCTACATAATAGTCGTCTCCCCATTAAACTGAGTAATCTCCATTGTCTCTTAATTATTAATTTGCATTATTTCATTAGCAAAAGTCAAATGAACCTGCAGAACTACTGTCGCATCAACATTGTATTCCGACTCTCCCACTTCAGCTTTCAATAATACATGCTTCTTAATAGGGTTACTTTGTTCTCCCATTGCTCCTACGATCTTCAATCCACTAACTGGTAAGTGAGGAATATGTGCATCTTTCTTCAAAAGTCTGTCCCGGAAATTCTTCGAAACCGTTGTCACTTGCCTTTCAGACTCCAAGATAACACAAGTTCCTTCTGCGAACACTTTTGATTTGATAATAGTAACAATAACTTCCTTCTTAACTGGTCTTCGTTGTTCATTGAGTAATTCTTGCTGCCCATCGGTCAGGCCTTCTCCTTTAGTCACGGCACCTTGACTCTGCCCTTGTCCCACCTCTGTGTAAACATGGCTTCTATTGTAACTATTGTTTGAAAATGACGATCCTATGTGCAAAGTTCTGAAAAAGAGTCCTATTTGAACTATTGCTCCTTTTCAGTCCATCATTCACCTGTTGTCTCGGTCTGTTAGGTGGTCTGCCATCAAGTTGGGCTCGCTAACAATGATATCGACTGTCATTGTCATTCTCCCTCCAAGTTCTGCGCTGAAATTCATCATCTCTGAGATTAACGATTCTTCTTTAGTGAAATTGTGGTCGATTATTCCATTGCGGTCTCTGGGTTCTGCCTATACATGGGGCTGCTATAATCTCTGTGATGATTTGGTTCTGACCAACAACTTTTATGATTATATCGCATTGGTCGGTGAAAGTCCGGTTGTTATCTCTTCTTTCCTCGTTCTCTGTCTTCCAAAAATTTATGTCGCCTGATCAGTTGTAGTGATAATGATTCCCACCAACTGTCTTCGTAATTCGGAAGGTAGCCCACTTATAACCCATCTTACAACACCTTCCTCCTCAAATTGTTCATTGACTACCAGTTCTTACCCAATTCCCTTTATAAAAGTTTGGTCAATGTTCCATCGGCCTTGAATAAACTTCATTATACAGTCCATTTACAATGCAATCCAGCTTGCGTTTTGACCAGTACTTAGACTACAATGCTGCCTGAAATTCATCTCAACCCTTCCTTTATCTTGTTGCATTCCCGAATTATAGCAATCTCTCTCCAAACAACTGGTAACAAAAGGGATCTTTTCAGCACTTGTCTATAATGATGGCGGTACACCTCTATCGCTCCTAGTAAAAGCAACAGAACCTATGTCCCGTTTAGGCTTGACCTACTCATTCCATTCTCGGTAGAAAAGGCGCCTGTCTTCGCTTAGCATCGCTTACGTCACTGCTACCACGCACGGAAAACTGAAAACTTCGATCAGTTACAGAGCGACACTTCAGAGTATTTCCAACTGTATTCACGTCTGTGTACGTAGGACTGGCGGGCAACATCGTTCCAAGGCCACACAACGACTGCCTGTATTCAAGAGCCACATAATCTGAGTCATCTGCCGGTAGCTGTCCCTGCTTTGTAGCCACATCCTGCACCTTCAAATCAAGATTCGTGATCTTAGTACCTTGTTATTTCCAAATACTTTCAACATTTTCAGTACATTTCTCAAGCTCTTGTCTTGATTTATCTATTTCTGTAGACAACTTGGTGTGTTTGTTATCTTGCTTTTCTTTAAAATTTCCGAGTTCTTGATTAACTTCACCAGCAGTACGTATTTATCTTTCTAATTCCTCATGTCGCAATTTATTTACTATCTCTTTCTGACACTGAACAAAAGTCAGTCTCTCTCATTTGAACTGCTTCGCTATGCTACTCTGCATTTCTTTCAACTGTTTATTTCTGCATTTTAGATTTTCTCCGATTCTAACAGCAAAATCTTTGGCAAGATTAGCTTCACTGTTTTCCACTGTAAAAGGATTGACAGCGAAATGTTTGGCGTGATTAGCCTGAATTATTTCTGCTCTTTCCGAAGAGCGAGATTGTTCGATCGTTACACTCGACCGAGGCTCTGGAGAGTGCCGACTTCTCTGGGGGTATATGTACCTGAGGGACAATGCTCAGTAGGCCATCACTCCAAGGTGAACCTTAGGGTACACTCTATGTGGCAAGTGTGAGAGCACTGTGTGAATGGACTCTTGGTCGGTCGATTACCCTTATCTCGTGGCTGCGCACCGTGTAAAAAGGCAAGTAGGTATATTTCGACTTGTAAATATTAATGTTATTGTGAATAATAAGTGATTACCTCAACTGCCATCGTTCATTACAACCTGAATAGAGTCAAGCCATTGTATAGTCTTCCCAAATTCATGGTGCTCCAGTACATTTAAACCTTAAATTTTCATCTGCGGATGCTAACAGTGATTATTCTGACTTTGCAAGATTAATTGCATCATACTACAACTATCTTCAGCCCCTAGGTGATCTACGTTGACTAATCTCCTGAAGTGGCATGGATGCAGTTTGATCCTCAGCCTCTAGAATATTACTTGTATCAGAGATATTTTCAGTTCTGCCATACACTCCAGAGCTTGAATTTATCAACACTTGTGTCCTTGTATCCAGAACTTTAATTGAGCCTGCACTCGCTATATAGCCATCATGTCTTTGTCATCCAAGTCGATTTGTCAGTATGCAACACAGAATAGATTCTCAAACAGCACAGTTAATTGATGTTGTTGCAGTAGTCTCCAGTCCGAAGACTGGTTTGATGCAGCTCTCCACGCTACTCTATCCTGTACAAAGCTCTGCATCTCCGAATAATCATTGAAACCTATACGTCCTTCTGAATCTGCTTACTGTATTCATCTCTTGGTCTCCCTCTACGACTTTTACGCCCCACACTTCCCTCCAGTACTAAATTGGTGATCCCTTGATGCCTCAGAATGTGTCCTACCAACTCAACCCTCCCTTTAGTCAAGTTGTGACACAGATTTCTTGTCTCCCCAATCCGATTCAGTACCTCCTCATTACTTACGTAATCTATCCACTTAATCTTCAGCATCCTTTCGAAAGCTTCTGTTCTCTTCTTGTCTAAACTGTTTATTGTCCATGTTTCACTTCCATACATGGCTATGCTCCATACAAACAAAGATTTCCAGACACTCAAATCTATACTCGATGTTAACAAATTTCACTTCTTCAGAAACGCTGTTCTTGTCATTGCCAGTCTACATTTTATATCCTCTCTACTTCGGCCGTCATCAGTTATTTTGCTTCCCAAATAGCAAAACTCATCTACTACTTGAAGTCTCTCATTTCCTAGTCTAATCCCCAGAGCATCATGTGATTTAACTCGACTACATTCCATGACCCTTGTTTTCTTTTTGTTGATGTTCATTTTATATCTTCTGTTCAACTGGCCTTTCGTGTCCTTTGCTGTCTTTGACTGAATTACAGTGTTATCAGCAAACCTGAAAGTTTTTATTTCTTCTCCCTGAACTTTAATTTCTACTCCAAATTTTTCGTTTGCTGCTTTTACTGCTTGCTCAGTGTACACACTGAATAACATCAGGGATAGACCACAACCCTGTCTCACTTCCTTCCCAACCATTTCTTCCCCTTCATGCCCCTAGACTCATAACTGGCATCTGGTTCCTGTAAAAATAGTAAATAGCCTTTCGCTCCCTGTATTTTACCCCTGCTATCTTCACAATTTCAAAGAGAGTATTTCAGTCAACACTGTCAAAAGCTTTCTCTATGTCTACAAAAGATATAAACGTAGGTTTGCCTTTCCTTAACCTATACTGTAAAGGTAGTCATAGGGTCAGTATTGCTTCACGTGTTCCTACATTTCTCCGGAATCCAAAGTGATCTTCCCCAAGGTCGGCTTCTACCAGTTTTTCAATTCTTCTGTAAAGAATTTGTGTTAGTAGTTTGCAACCACGAATTACTAAACTGACAGTTGAGTAACTGTCACACCTCTCAGCACATGCTCTCTTTGGAATTGCAATTGGTACAGTCTTCTTGAAGTTTCGGGATATTTCGCCTGTCTCCTACATCTTGCACACCAGGTGGCTCTCGCAAGGCAATCAGTAGATCTGACGGAATGTCATCTACTCCCTGGCCTTGTTTCGACCTAGGCCTTTCAGCCGGTAGTCTGTGTGCCGACTCGCTGCGCCGTCTCGTGCAGCTTACGTGCCTACAAGTGGGTGCACACAAAGAACGCTGGATAGCCTGTTAAGGCCGGTTCCCACTAGGCCTGCCGCGCGTCAAAACCGCGCGTCAGCGGCGTGGTTGCCATGGAAACGGCGTCAGCGGCACGGCGCGACGGGCTCTGCGTCGCGGTTTTACCATGTCGAACCGCTGCCGCTGCCGCGTGCCGCGCTCCAGGTGCGCGCCGCCAATCACAGAACGCGCTGAGCGTGACGTCAGGTACGGAACCCCGGGCCACCCGAACTTTCGCCGAACGGCTGGCGCGGACGCGGCGGCAGCTATGAAATACTTATCATCCGATTCCAAGGAAACTCTTCGGTAGAAAAATTTGATTCTTGGTCATGTCACAGCCTGATATCGTCTCTCGATAAAGGACCGAATTTCTTTTCGTTATTCGTCGTGGTTACTTGCTGTATCGCATTTACGTAAACCTTTACACGAAATTTTAATGAGTGTGCAGAGGTAAAAACGCATTGCGTGGACTTTGCGTACAGTTCATTTTAGGTAATACATTATTGTGTATGAAATTTAGTCAACATATCGAAATTGTTTTTAAAGCTGAGAGCAGAAAGATAGCTATCACCGTTCTCGAGATATCGAATGATATGTCGGCGGACGGGCTCTGCAGTGACCGCGCGCGGGTCGCTCGCGACGCTACCGATACTTCGTCCTTCTCGTCGTAAACCATGTGGTTGTATCAACTGCAAATTTCGTAAACGGTTCAAGAAATCGAAAAGTGTTTTTTGCAAACGATAACTTGTAAAAAGTCATGTATTTCGTCACATGATAAATATCCTAAACCTGTTTATCTACCGAGATATGAAAGAAACTACAGTTCTTCGGAAGGGATAGATGAATTTTTTTAAACGGCATTTAATAGTATGTGGATTGAGAAGTTAAACCGAGACTAATTTACTGGTATGTCATAAGATGTTCTAAGTATCTACAGCTTTTGATTATTTCCTTTGGAAGTAACAAACGTTTTTTTCTTTACCCAGTGTACTTTACTGATTCAAGACGCGTTTCGCCTTTTACTTTAAGGCATCTTCGGTGGAATCTAGAATGATTCAGTTTTGTTTTGATATGTGATACTTGCAAATTATAAAACAGCTCACATCTTTTTTTACATGAATAACTGATTACTTACAGTGAATCGAGTTTTTGGCGGACATCTGCGTTTCCCCTCACCTGGTCACATGCTGGAGATTGAACGAAAACTTAGATTATGAAACATAAGCACATTTTCATGTTCTTTTTTTTTTCTTCTGTCACTAGCTATAGACATTTTACCGAAAACACTTATTTGAAGTCGTAACTACAGTGTGTTCACCTCATGTCCCTTCCTGTTTGGTTTGTTTATGTACATGTTGCCAACCTAAAGAATTATATGCTGAAAACTAATGTTTGTTTATTTCTGTTCTCCTTATATCTGTATGTGTGTGTGGCTAGCCAGTGATAGTTATAGAAAGTTGAAAGTGAGTGCAGTAGTTGTCAGACAGTGGTTGAAAGATTTGGTGTTCAGCTGATTTCAGTTTTGGTTTAAATGTTTTGTGGAGGAGTGCATGGAAGAGTAAATTCACTGCTTACATTAATAGATAAAATAGTAGAATAGCATTTCAACAGATGATTATTATCAGAATACTATCACCCAACCCCCTTGTCCTCACTCTTTGACGCCTCATAATATGTCCTGTCAACTTACCCCTCTTGTAGTCAAAGTTGTGCCATAATTTCCTCTTCCTCCTCTATTTAATTCCGTACCTCTTCTTTAGTTACACGATCCTCATATCTAATCTTCAGCATTCTTATTGATCACCACGTTTTGAAAGCGTCCATTGTCTTCTTGACAGAACAGTTCATCGCCCACGTTTCACTTACATACAAGGCTGCACTCCACACAAATACCGCACTCCACACAAATACCTTTGTAAAATAGTACCCAGTCATTAGAATTTATATTCAATGTGAACAAATTTTCTTTTTCAGAACGCTTTTGTTGCTATTCAGTCTTCATTTTATATCCTCTATACTTCTGCCTTCTCAATTACTGCTTCCCTTTCAAGTCATTGCAGTCTTAGAAATGCAGTTTGGTTTCTGTACAAGTTGTAGATAATCTTGTGGCCCTGTGTTTTATCGATGACATCTCCAGAGTTTCAAAGAATGTTTTTATTAAGATTGTCAAAACCTTTCTCTAAGCATGCAAATGCTATAAACACAGTTTCGCAGTTCATCAGTGTGTCTACTTAGCTAAGTGGTAGGATCAGTATTGCCTTGCGTGTTCAGACATCTCACAGTAATCTAACATTGTGCTTATGTTAGTTTGTACAACCCCTCCCCCTCTCCTCTCTACATATTCGTTCCACTTTCTAGACATCTCTCATTTGCTTAGTTCTGGCTTTGCCAAATGAGTTCCTGACAGTTGCTTCTCCTTTGAGCAAAGTTTTCTTGGTTCTTTCTCATTTTCATTCCCCTATGTTTTCCAAGAGCAAAATGGCATTGCAATTTTGGACTTCCTGTTAACGTCATGTTTAGACATTTTTATTTCCGATGGCCTACTTTATTTGCTACATTTCTATATTTTTCCCTCGTGTCAAATATAATATATCACGTTTTATCTAACGATTTCTACTGTACCTTCTTCCCGTTCACATACTCTGCTGCATTCACCACTTCTTCTCTCAAAGATTCTTCGTATTCTAGCGGATTCCTTCCTCTGTTTCTGTCAGTCGTTGCATTATGGTAACTTTAAGGTTATCGAAAAACTGTGGTCTTGACTTATTCAAGTTCCATTTGCGTAATTTCCTACCGTTTACTGTCTCTTTAGTTGTAAACCGCAGCTCGTAACCAATACATTATTGTAGGTTTGCGGTCTGCACCAGGAAATGTCTTATAATTTAAAATCTGGTTTCGAAAACTGTTCCAAAAATACATTATTCTTTCATGATTCTTAAGCAAGGTGCTGGCGATGATTACATTATGCTGTGTGCGAAATTCTATCAGGTGGCTTCCACTTTCATCCCTTCCCCCAAGCTTTTGTGTTCTTACTGTTTACCTGTACATGCTACCCTATCACATTTTAAATTTTTGTCTCGCTTAACCATCTTTATAATCTCTTTTGTCATACATTGTTTCAATGTATTAGGAGATAGTGAACAATCATGAACGGTAGTAATAAAATCTGTTTATGGTGAAATGAGAAAACATGAATAATGAAATATGTGAAAGAGTACATTGTACAGAAAATGAAAAATTGGTATTTCACCCAACTTCGTCTTTCCTTCATTTAGGTGTAAAATATAGTTAATCAAACGCACCGGGCGTTTCAGTGGGTCCCGCCTCGTACCTCAGTGGCTGTCCGTCACTGGCTACCGCTAGCGTCTGCCGCTTCCAGGTGGGAACGCCAATTCCGCGAGCTGCCGCGTCAAAGCAGAAAACGCTTGCCGCTGCCGTTGCCGCACGCCGCGCTGCCGCGCTCTAGTGGGAACCGGCCTTTAGTCATTGCGCAGCAGTGCCATTATGGGTAGAACGTCACGAGTGCTCCCTTAGCTCTGCAGTGGTGGTCACACGATTTTACAGAAACTATTTGATAAAAAAATTGATTTTTACGTTACGTATAGCTTTACAGGTCAGCTTCATGGTTAAGTTGCCATCATCTCGTTAATGGTCATACTTACCGCGATATTCACAGTTACATAATACGCCGCGTAAAACACGAAAAATTTGCAAAAAAATACAGTTTGCTATGATTTTGCGTTTGGTGCATAATACACCACGTGCGTTGCGTATGCAATTCAGCTAACATACTGAATTTTTCTTTGAACTTGGGAGGAGGTCTCTGTCTGTTTCCAATCTGGACAAAATGGATTTTATTTAGCATGTTCACTTCCGACCACACATGTACGACAATTAAATATTAATAACAAATCTCACATCTCATAAACTGTTCGATATGCCAAAATGAGTCTTGGCAAATAATAGCACATGAAGAAGAGAGTATTTTGCCATATGGTTAAAAAATGGAGTTTTGTTATCTACCTCGATACAGCCGAAGTTACATATTTTATTTAATTTTTTCCAATCCAGTGCATCAATTTTTAAAAACCATCGATAGACACTGAGAAGAGAATTTTCTAGTATGAAAATACACGTGAAATTTCTTCTACTATGTTACCGCAAATCGACAGACAGGTTGTCCGTATTGACTCCTGTGTCGCCTATTGCTTGTTAAATAAGACACTCTGAGACAAGACTCACAAGGTGAGTTTGTGCAATTTACACTGTGTTTTGGCGAAAGAAGCAGAGTCAGGCTTGTCAACACGAGAACTCTACATGTTACTTATGAATGAGAAATGATTAACAATTCCGGCAAGAATAAATCGACAATTCTGCTGCAAATTTGGCGGAATCCTGTAAGCCATCCTATTTTAATAATGAACGACTGGAATGGGCACTATTCTTTCATCAGTCTTCAGACTGGTTTGATGCCGACCGCCACGAATCCCTCTCCTGTGCCAACTTCTTCATCCCAGAGTAGCATTTGCAACGTATTTGCTCAATTATTTGCTGGATGTATTCCAATCTATGTCATCCTCTATAGTTTTTCCTCTCTACAGCTCCATCTAGTACCATGGAAGCTATTCCCTGATGTTTTAACAGACGTCCTATCAACTCGTCCCTTCTTCCTGTTAGTGTTTCTCGTAGATTCCTCTCCGATTCTGCACATAACCTCCTCATTCCTTGCCTTATCAGTCCACCTAATTTTCAGCATTCTATGTAGCATCACGTCTCAAATGCTTCCATTCTCTTATATTCCGGTTTTCCCACAGTCCATGTTTCACTAACATATAGTGCTATGCCCCAGACTTAACATTCTCAGAAATTTCTTCCTCGAATTAAGAACTATGTTTGATACTAGTAGACTTATCTTGGCCAGGAATTCGCTTTCCACCAATGCTAGTCTGCTTTTTATGTCCTCCTTGCTCCATCCATCATCAGTTATTTTGCTGCCTAGATACCAGAATCCCTTAACGTCATCTACTTCATTGTCACGAATTCTAACTTTGTCTTGCTGATCTCGTTTCTGTTACTTCTCATTACCTTTGTCATTCTTTGGTTTACTCTCAGTCCGTATTCTGGACTCATTTGACTGTTCATTCCATTCAACACATCCTGTAATTCTTCTTCACTTTCACAGAAAATAGAAGTGTCACCAGTCAATCTTACCATTGATTTCCTTTCACCTTACATTTTAGTCCCACTCTTGAACCTCTCTTTTATTTCCGTCATTGCTTCTTCGATGTATAGATTGAACAGTAGAGCCAAAGATTACACCCCTGTCTTACATCCTGTTTAATCTGAGCACTTCATTCTTCGTCTTACATTCTTATTCTTCCCTCTTGGTTCTTATACAGATAGCCGCGCGGGATTAGCCAAGCGGTCTCAGGCGCTGCAGTCATGGACTGTGCGGCTGGTCCCGGTGGAGGTTCGAGTCCTCCCTCGGGCATGGGTGTGTGTGTTTGTCCTTAGGATAATTTAGGTTAAGTAGTATGTAAGCTTAGGGACTGATGACCTTAGCAGTTAAGTCCCATAAGATTTCACACACATTTGAACATTTTTCTTATACAGATTGCATATTACCTGATTCCCGCTATTTTTCTCAGAATTTCGAATACCTTGCACCATTTTACGTTGTTGGACGGTTATTCCAAGTCGAAAAGTCCTTTGAAAGTATCTCTGCTGTTCTTCAGTCTTGCTTCCATTATCAACGACAACGTCAGAACTGACTCTCTGGTGACTTTAACCTTCCTAAAGCCAAACTGATCGTCACCCAACAGGTCCTCAATTTTCTCTTCCATTCTTCTATTGCCCGCATCTCGTGGTCGTGCGGTAGCGTTCTCGCTTCCCACGCCCGGGTTCCCGGGTTCGATTCCCGGCGGGGTCAGGGATTTTCTCTGCCTCGTGATGGCTGGGTGTTGTGTGCTGTCCTTAGGTTAGTTAGGTTTAAGTAGTTCTAAGTTCTAGGGGACTTATGACCACAGCAGTTGAGTCCCATAGTGCTCAGAGCCATTTGAACCATTCTTCTATTGCTAGCAACGTGAATGCATCAGCTGCTAAGCTAATTGCTGGATAATTCTCGCCCTTGTTGGGTCTTACAATTTTGGAATTATGCGGATGATGGTTTTCTGAAAGTCTGACGGTAAGCGCCAGTCTCACACATTCTACACGTCAACAAGAACAATCGTTTTGTTGCCACTTCCCCCAATGATTTTAGAAATTCCGATACAATGTTATCTACCTTATTTGAACTTAAGTCTTTCGGAGCTCTTTTAAATTCTGATTCTAATACTGGATTTCCTATCTCTTCTACATTCATTCCTGTTTCTTCTTCTACCACATCAGACTAGTCTTCCCCTCGTAGAAGCCTTCAATGTACTCTTCCCACCTATCCGCTCTCTCCTCTGCATTTAGCAACAGAATTCCCATTGCACACTTAATGTTACCCCCTTTGCTTTTAAATTCAAGGGAGGTTTTTTGACATTTCTGCATGCTGAATCAGTCCTTCCGACAATCATTTATTTTTAGATTCCTTCACATTTCCCATGTAGCCATTTCGCCTTAGATTCCCTACCCTTCCTACTTAATCATTTCTAAGTGACCTGTATTTCTCCACTGTATTTCCCTGAACGTGTTTGTACTTCCTTCTTTCGTCAGTCTACTGAAGTATTTTTTCTGCTATCCACAGTTTCTTCGCAGTTACCTCTTACCTGTTTTTCTTTCCAAGTTCTGTGATTTCCATGTTTGCAGATTTCCATTCCTCTTCAACCGAACTGCCTAATGAGCTAGTGCTTATTACAGTACCCATAGCCTCAGTAGACTTCAAGTGCGTCTCTTCATTCCTTACTTTTTCCGTATCCCACTTCTTTGCTCATTAATTGTTCTTAACAAGTCTCTAAATTGCAAGCTACTCTTCATCAGTACTATATTGTGATCTGGGCCTATATCTGCTCTTCGGTAAGTCTCGCAATCCAGTATCTCTGCCTAACCATGATGTAATCTAACTGAAATCTTCCCGTATCTCCTAGGCTTTTTCCAAGTATACCTCCTCCCCTTGTGATTCATAGTATTCGCTGTTACTAGTTGAAATTTGTTGCAGAACTCAATCAGCCTTTCTCCTCCCCCATTCCTACTACCCAGCCCGCATTCTCTCACAACCCTTTCTTCTAATCCTTCCCCTTCAACCGTGATCCATTCCGCCGTGACTATTAGATTTTCATCTCCCTTTACGTACTGAATTACTCGTTCAGTATCCCCACATACTTTGTCTGTCTCTTCACCTTCTGCAATGGCGGCCAAAGACGTCCAGCATAAGAAGTCACCCTCATTCTACCAACAGCCTTGTCAAGGAGGGCGGAGGAGGGGACAGAGGTTCAGGGCACTCCCTTGCTCTTAGGGTGGGAAGTTCCTCCTAAAAGGGACGAGGATGCAGAAAGCAACAGAAACCATTGCATTAAAGACACATTATGAAAAGAATTGAATAACCAACGAAAGGATAGCATTCTGCGAGTGAAATGTCAGAAGTCTGAAAGTGGTAGGGAATCCCTACTAGGGAAGCTACAAAATCTGAAAAGGGAAATACTATTGCTCACTCTAGATGCCGAGGGGTTAAGTGAAGTGAAAGAAGGCAAGGAGTTCTGGTCAGACGAGTATAGTGTAATATCAACGCAGCAGAAGAACAGTAAAGGTAGGGCAGAGAGAGAATTGGTGTGGATAGTTCAGTGGTAGGGCTTTTCTCATCAGAATCGACAGTAAACCTACACCGACAACAACATTTCGAGTATTCATGTCGGCGTCGCAAGGAGCAGATGGAAACCTAACAAAGGATTTCATCCCTGTTTTTATCTGAGAAATATGAAATCAATTCGCAGCAAAGAGGGTCTTTTTGTTCCTATCCCTATTCAGTGAAGTGGAGAACCTTTTCACGATTATTACCTTTTGATGTGTTAAAGATATATGTTTACAATATATTTCTATTTCTGAAGAAGAGAAATTCGTTAACATCGAGTATAGATTTAAGTGTCAGGAAGTCTTTTTTGAAAGTATTTGTATGGAGTATAATCATCTACATCTACATCTACATGACTACTCTGCAATTCACAATTAAGTGCTTGGCAGAGGGTTCATCGAACCACAATCATACTATCTCTCTACCATACCACTCCCGAACAGCGCGCGGGAAAAACGAACACCTAAACCTTTCTGTTCGAGCTCTGATTTCTCTTATTTTATTTTGATGATCATTCCTACCTATGTAGGTTGGGCTCAACAAAATATTTTCGCATTCGGAAGAGAAAGTTGGTGACTGAAATTTCGTAGATAGATCTCGCCACGACGAAAAACCTCTTTGCTGTAATGACTTCCATCCCAATTCGCGTATCATATCTGCCACACTCTCTCCCCTATTACGTGATAATACAAAACGAGCTGCCCTTTTTTGCACCCTTTCGATGTCCTCCGTCAATCCCACCTGGTAAGGATCCCACACCGCGCAGCAATATTCTAACAGAGGACGAACGAGTGTAGTGTAAGCTGTCTCTTTAGTGGACTTGTTGCATCTTCTAAGTGTCCTGCCAATGAAACGCAACCTTTGGCTCGCCTTCCCCACAATATTATCTATGTGGTCTTTCCAACTGAAGTTGTTCGTAATTTTAACACCCAGGTACTTAGTTGAATTGACCGCCTTGAGATTGTACTATTTATCGAGTAATCGAATTCCAACGGATTTCTTTTGGAACTCATGTGGATCACCTCACACTTTTCGTTATTTAGCGTCAACTGCCACCTGCCACACCATACAGCAATCTTTTCTAAATCGTTTAGCAACTGATACTGGTCTTCGGATGACCTTACTAGACGGTAAATTACAGCATCATCTGCGAACAACCTAAGAGAACTGCTCAGATTGTCACCCAGGTCATTTATATAGATCAGGAACAGCAGAGGTCGCAGGACGCTTCCCTGGGGAACACCTGATATCACTTCAGTTTTAATCGATGATTTGCTGTCTATTACTACGAACTGCGACCTTCCTGACAGGAAATCACGAATCCAGTCGCACAACTGAGACGATACCCCATAGGCCCGTAGCTTGATTAGAAGTCGCTTGTGAGGAACGATATCAAAAGCTTTCGGGAAATCTATAAATACGGAATCAACTTGAGATCCCCTGTCGATAGCGGCCATTACTTCGTGCGAATAAAGAGCTAGCTGCGTTGCACAAGAACGATGTTTTCTGAAACCATGCTGATTACGTATCAATAGATCGTTCCCTTCGAGGTGATTCATAATGTTTGAATACAGTATATGCTCCAAAACCCTACTGCAAACCGACGTCAATGATATAGGTCTGTAGTTCAATGGATTACTCCTAATACCCTTCTTAAACACTGGTGCGACCTGCGCAATTTTCCAATCTGTAGGTACAGATCTATCGGTGAGCGAGCGGTTGTATATGATTGCTAAGTAGGGAGCTATTGTATCAGCGTAATCTGAAAGGAACCTAATCGGTATACAATCTGGACCTGAAGACTTGCCCGTATCAAGCGATTTGAGTTGCTTCGCAACCCCTAAGGTATCTACTTCTAATAAACTCATGCTAGCAGCTGTTCGTGTTTCGAATTCTGGAATATTCCATTCGTCTTCCCTGGTGAAGGAATTTCGGAAAACTGTGTTCAATAACTCAGCTTTAGCGGCACAGTCGTCGGTAACAGTACCATCGGCACTGCGCAGCGAAGGTGTGGACTGCGTCTTGCCGCTTGTGTACTTTACATACGACCAAAATTTCTTCGAATTTTCTACCAAATTTCGAGACAATGTTTCGTTGTGGAACCTATTAAAGGCATCTCGCATTGACGTACGTGCCAAATTTCGCGCATCTGTAAATTTTAGCCAATATTCGGGAGTTCGCGTTCTTCTGAACTTCGCATGCTTTTTCCGTTGCCTCTGCAA
This sequence comes from Schistocerca serialis cubense, assembly GCF_023864345.2. NCBI lineage: Eukaryota > Metazoa > Arthropoda > Insecta > Orthoptera > Acrididae > Schistocerca > Schistocerca serialis. The sequence continues at coordinate 139,384,866 of NC_064641.1, forward strand.
CAGCGTTCGGACCTGTTTTGTGTACCACGGGGGATCAGTTCCATCTCTTACCAATTTATGAGGTATGAATATCTCAATTGCTCTTGCTACTATATCTTTGAATTTGAGCCACATCTCGTCTACATTTGCATAGTCAGTTCGGAAGGAATGGAGATTGTCTCTTAGGAAGGCTTCTAGTGACACTTTATCCGCTTTTTTAAATAAAATTATTTTGCGTTTGTTTCTGGTGGATTTGGAATAAACGGTATTGAGCCTAGCTACAACGACCTTGTGATCACTAATCCCTGTATCAGTCATGATGCTCTCTATCAGTTCTGGATTGTTTGTGGCTAAGAGGTCAAGTGTGTTTTCGCAACCATTTACAATTCGCGTGGGTTCGTGGACTAACTGCTGGAAATAATTTTCGGAGAAGGCATTTAGGCTCAAATGGTTCAAATGGCTCTGAGCACTATGGGACTTAACATCTGAGGTCATCAGTCCCCTAGAACTTAGAACTACTTAAACCTAACTAGCCTACGGACATCACACACTTCCATGCCTGAGGCAGGATTCGAACCTGCGACTGTAGCGGTCGCTCGGTTCCACACTGAGGAGCCTAGAACCGCTCGGCCACACCGGCCGGCTAAAGCATTTAGGACAATCTCGGAAGATGTTTTCTGCCTACCACCGGTTTTGAACAAGTATTTTTGCCAACATATCGAGGGAAGGTTGAAGTCCCCACCAACTATAACCGTATGAGTGGGGTATTTATCTGTTACGAGACTCAAATTTTCTGTGAACTGTTCAGCAACTATATCATCGGAGTCTGGGGGTCGGTATTAGGAGCCAATTATTGACTCAGTTCGGCTGTTAAGTATAACCTCCACCCATACCAATTCGCACGGAGTATCTACTTCGACTTCACTACAAGATAAACCACTACTGACAGACACAAACACTCCACCACCAATTCTGCCTAATCTATCTTTCCTGAACACCGTCTGAGACTTCGTAAAAATTTCTGCAGAACTTATATCAGACCTTAGCCTGCTTTCTGTACCTATAACGATTTCAGCTTCTGTGCTTTCTATTAACGCTTGAAGCTCAGGGACTTTCCCAGCACAACTACAACAATTTACAACTACAATTCCGACTTTTCCTTGATCCAAGCACGTCCTGTATTTGCCATGCACCCTTTGAGATTGCAGCCCACCCCGTACTTTCCCGAGGCCTTCTAACCTAAAAAAACCGCCCAGTCCACGCCACACAGCCTCCGCTACCCGTGTAGCCGCCAGCTGAGTGTAGTGAACTCCTGACCTATTCAGCAGAACCCGAAACCCCACCACCCTATGGCGCAAGTCAAGGAATCTGCAGCCAACATAGAAGTGAAACATTGACGATAAACAGTTTAGTCAAGAAGAGAACTGGAGCCTTTTAAATGTGGTGCTACAGAAAATGGTAGGTTGCAGTAAGTACTCAGAGATGAAGAGGCTTGCACAGGATAGAGTCTAATGGAGAGCTGCATCAGACCAAGTTTGGACTGAAGACCAAAACAGCAACAATCTATTTTAACCTCAATTAGTAGTCACAAGTGATCCATAAAGCAATGACTATCGTATTCGCGTAACCTTGTTACGCACAGATAGACGGATACCAAATTCGTTTTTTTCTAACAGAACAATGCTGCATTTTTGCTGCAGGGTAGAACTAACCCATAAAACTCTTGCGTACCTCCGAAGCCGTGGACACGCTGGTGACTTGCAGAACCTTGCCAGCTATTCGTCAAAGTCAGTATCACTGATAATTAAAGGATATTTGTAGTAAGAAGATTCACTCGCTCACTCTGTACAGGGATAGGAAGGGAAAGAGGGTACGCTGTTTGCTGTACTTTTTCATATGCCAGAGATAATGCAGAGTAGAAATGAAATCCTTTGGTAAGTTTCAATCTCAGCTGCTCAGTGTTAAATATGCACTGTGTTATAGGATTCCGCTGGAACTGCAACAGAACTGGCGATTTATTTTCATCAGACATGATAAACTATTTTTCTTTAGCAGCGCCATCAGTGACGAGTTTTGAGTAAAGCATCCCGTATACACGTTAAATTTTGCTTCTTTTGGCAAATCATAACAGAAATTGAAAAAACTTGTTGATCACAGGCGTAAATTGACAGATAGTTTATTATCAACTGACACAGTGAGAATACAGATATTTTTACCAGATTCTTTCTATAAAAGCGCAAAAACAAGGTTGTGCGGTAGTTCTCACTGACGCACTTGCCATTCCAAGAATAATCGGATCGTGTCTTTGTGGTACTGCCAGGGTGCTTTTGCTGCAACAGAAGCCTTTGTTTTGATGGTCATCTCTGTTTTCGATCATTTCTGTTGTGTTTTGGCAAAATTAGCAAAATTTAACGTGTCATCTTGATAATGTACCATATGTGTTATCCAAAATATGCCTTGATGACATCTCTGAAGGAAAAAACTTAAGTAGGTCAGACGAAACAAAATCGCCAATTGTGTTACAGTTTCAGTGGACTCCTGTCACATTAAAGAAAAACGAAACACAACGAGAAGGAGGCAGGAACGAGACAGGCCCTGTCGTTGCTGTAACGGGGACTGGCCGTGACAGTTCCTGGAATGACAGAAGTGTACGGTGAACGAGAGTTCCTTAAAAATCGTTCTTCAGTCCTTCCGTTCACTTTAGTGAACCGTTCCTTTGGATCCACTCATTCGTGAACAACCCACCTCTAGTCCACAGACCACGAAAGATAAAACTCGTATAACTGGAATGATAATTAAATTAATTTATTATTATTTGTAACAAATACCCACACCTGAACCTATACTCGTACTACAGTCTACAGAACTCGAATGATAATGTCAGTGTGACTGAAGTGATAAAAACATTAATTTGTTATTAATCATGGTTGAGGAAGAAGGAGGAGAAGAGTAACACCTCTTTAAAAAAATCTTGGTTCACCTGGCCTGGGTGGTAGTAGCTTGTGAGAGTCCCTTGCCAGGGATATGGCGAAGATTACAATGGTCGACGGTAGGAGGGCAACGGGGATGCTGGTGCATTTTGTTAGTGCTGGTTGCCTACATCACGGCCAGGTATGCACTCAGGGGCAAACCTACTGTTCTCTTTTGATTGACAGGTATTTAACCTACTGTTCTCCTTTGATTGACAGGTACTTAACCTATTGTACTGTTAAGTGGTTTTCCATGTCACCCCCTTTTCCTTTTGATTGACAGGCACTTATCCTATTGTCCCCCATCCCCCTCCCCCTCCCCCAACCCTCCTCCCCCCTCGCTGCTACAGGTAGACTTTCAGGTCTGAGTTATTGGAATAGCTCCTCTCACTCTTAGCAATTCGATTGTCTACTTAATTAAATTGATCAATTAATTAACCTCTCACCCAGTGGTACAACCTCCCCTCCCCTAGAAAATGGTGGTAAGTTCAAATTCCATAAGGACAATGCAACACACCATGGCTAACACTACTAACCTAAGAAAATGACAGGAAGAAAAGGCACTTTGGCTACCTCCAGTAACTTAAGTCATCCGACTGCCATCTCTTCCTAGGGATTGGTGGGAAAAGGACTCTGCCTGTGCTGGATATAATTCTTTATTTTCAGTCTATATTTAAACAATTAGATGCAGTACTGCCATCAACTGTGTTCACCCTAAGGTCCAGTGTCCAACTGACCTAGTACACAGTACTGCCACCAGAGGGTGCTGTTGTCCCTTCTGTGACATTATCCTAGATGGTGGTCCAAAGGTGGTGGAGAGGAAGGATCTCATAACAGGAAATTCAAGGGTATATTGTTTACTTATAAAAAATTTAATTTGTGGGGTTGGATTTCTCTTGCTCATCATTCTCTGCTGTTTGGAAACATGTAGGTCTTGTAAGAAGCAATTACATTGGGCAAACATGTTGCATAACCTAATGTTTGGCACTGTACTCTGGGTGTCTTAGCCTAATGTTTGGGCCTTTGTTGGCACTTAACCTATTGTTCTGTTGAGTGGTTTTCCATGTCACCCCCATTTCCTTAAACTATTGTACTGCCTTTGATACAAAATTAAGTAATTAGTTATGTCCTCCCTCCATTTTCTGGTACACTTATCGAATTTCAAATTCTTTTGAATGTCATTTCTGGCGCATTTTTCTTTGTCGCCCACTTCCTTAAACTATTGTACTGTGTTTCACATAAAAATTACACAAATTAACCTATTGTTCTGCACTTAACCTGCTGTTCTGATCCATGTCACCCATTCACACATACTCTCCCCTTAACTACTGTACCACTAACACCACATTGATATAAAAAATTTATGCAAATGAATTAAATTGGTATTCTTCACATGTACTGGGTAGTTTGGCTGAATGGCTCTGAGCACTATGGGACTTAACACCTGAAGTCATCAGTCCCCTAGAACTTAGAACTACTTAAACCTAACTAACCTAAGGCCATCACACACATCCATGCCCGAGGCAGGATTCGAACCTGCGACCGTAGCAGTCCCGCGGTTCCAGACTGAGCGCCTAGAACCGCTAGACCACCGCGGCCGGCACTACTGTGTAGTTTTTCTTAATTCGCAACATCCTATTGGTCTGTGAAATCGATGGAAAATAGTTTAAACAAAACGTTGCTAATAAAAAAACAGATTCGTCCACCTGATGCCTGACGCCAACGGCAGAGTCCTGGTGCATTGGCAGGCCTTGTGAAGTGGCGACATGGCCATCAGCTACCAAACCACGCACAGGTGCCTGTTTGGGACCCTCAAGCATGAGGCAATGGCATCCCTTTCATACTTGATACCTGAGATATTCCTCTCGAAATACAAGATCACCTAGGCACCGTTGCTGACAACACCGGATGGGAGCGAAGTACTATTTGCTGAGTGCAGACGCTCCAAGGGTTGTCTACACCACCAGAAGCCACCGCCAGACGCAAGCCAGCACGAGCCGTCACTCTCATGCCGCTGCCGACGGCATGTGAAAGTCACCTCTACAGTTAAAGTTCTTTGAGTGTTATACTGACGTCACATGTCTACCTAAATAAGCGCCAAGTCATCCTCTTGGCTCCACAAGTGTGTGTTCACCACTGCTGGTGTAATCCCTCTCTCTACCTGTGGTCCAACGAAGACCTAATTGCCGAGCGACTCACACTCGCAGATGCTGATGAAATTCATTCCAGAATAGCTTTCTCCCTTGGGATTCTACATCTACATCTACATTGATACTCCGCAAGCCACCCAACGGTGTGCACTTATCCTATTGTCCCCCATCCCCCTCCCCCTCCCCCAACCCTCCTCCCCCCTCGCTGCTACAGGTAGACTTTCAGGTCTGAGTTGCTGAGTGCAGACGCTCCAAGGGCTGTCTACACCACCAGAAGCCACCGCCAGACGCAAGCCAGCACGAGCCGTCACTCTCATGCCGCTGCCGACGGCATGTGAAAGTCACCTCTACAGTTGGAATATGCGTGACATATGGCTGACACATCGCTGTGCATAGCTACATACCATTGCAAGCCCATCTAGCAACGTTCTCAATGTTATATTGAAGTTAGATGGCTATCTAAAATTGTGTACTGCCCCAGAAATACTTAACATGCTCTTTTGTAGGAGTTTTTGAGATGTCTCGGCATGAGTGCACGGTAATTCTGGCCCTGACAGAACCTGTTTATGAAACCAGCGCAGAATAATGTCGAATGCATTCTTCCTCGCGATCCTAATGTGGCACCCCATCCATCATTTGGTGCCCTTCCTGCTTTCAACATATGTAAATGTTCTCACCGCTATGTAGAGACTCCTATACCCCAGCACAAAGGATATCTTGTGAATGAATTGCGCATTATGATTGGCTCTTATCGAATTTACCCACCAAATTACTGATGCTACCTGTGTGGAAGCACCATCCACCTTTTTCTTCTTTCTGAAGATGAGGCTTTCAATGGCAAAAAAACTAGTTTGCACAGATCGCCATATTGCACGGACAATTAAACCTTGAAAAGCGCCCCTATATATCCTCAAATATGGGAAGACACGTACTCAATCACACTGCTCTCCCACTGAGGACAGGAGTTGAATATTAGAGCATGAAGTCAATCTCCAACCCAGCAATATGTCACTGCATATCGTGTCGATGTAGCAAACACATAATTCATATCCTGCACTATACAAAAGCAGCCCTTTTACCTCATTCGTACATGTAGCGAGAAGACAGACAGCATAAGAACATGTGCCATAGGTATACTCGCTGCCCTAGATGTTTCCCTGCAAGGTCGGGTGGTGACTAGAGCGCCCTCAGTGTATCGAAGTCTCTCTCAGAACTGATGTGCAAAGACTGGCTGATATCCCCTTCGGCACAAATGTGTTACTGTTTCTGGTCCAGACCTGCTTGCTTGCTCGCTTTTCTACACACACCTCCAGACTCTGGGATTACAAGAACATATGTAATTTCGCATGGTTTGCTAGGAATATCATACCATTTTCGCGGTACTTCTCGATATCAAGCACATAGCAATATCGCTTGCATAGCAGTATCACTTTCGTGACCTAATTCTGAAGATATAGACAGGAAATTATTTCTCTACAAACCCCAAACTTTAGCGAGGTGGAGCGTGCTCTAGACCACTGAGTAACTAGAAATTGATGCCGTCTGCAGAGACCTTCATGAGAACTCAAAACAAATAGAGGAAAATGATATTTCCACTCCAGAATACCAATGTCGGTGATGTAACAGATTCCAAGTCATCCCTATAATTTGCAAAGTCAACTAAGGTGTTTCTCATGTCTGAGCCATGGCGACTGGCGCTAGTTATTCTCCACTTGCGTCGCTGGTATCGACACTCGTCTGGTCTTGTATCTCTGGCTGTTCCACCTTTGGTTTTCCGGTTTGCGTGTGGCCGAGTGCTCTCTCCCCAGTCGGCGTTCAACGAGGCAGCATGCTTTGAAGGCAGGCCCTCATCTCCATCCACTGTGCCTGGGCCTCGCTATCCTCGCCGTTTTGCCGCGCGAAGTGTACGGTGCTGATTAGTCAGCGCGTTTGCGTGCGAAACGCTGGCGGGCCCATCATCTCATGCTGGATATCTTTTCATCGTGTAGCTGGAAGCATTAAGTTGTGTATGATTCTTATTCTGCTGTTAACCTGTGAAGATTTGTGAAGCTTATGGTCACATGATATATCTACCGAAGATCTGTTAAGTAAGGTTCTGAATTAAAGGGGTGTTATACGGAGCTTATGAAGTCTAAGATTTCAAAGTCTTGTTTCCGTGGAGCAGAGTCTAATTAGAGTTTTACTGCTTGTTTTAAAGGTTCCTTGCAGTGTTAATTTAATGTAGTATGTTAATTAGGGTGCTCTTCGCCCAGTTTTTTTAGACGTTCTTTGATATAAAAGGCAGAGCTTTTGTTAAGTCAAATTCACTTTGACCACTGATAAACTTTAAAAGGCCTTTTGTAGGATTAGACATTGTCACTTGAGCCTGCCCATCTTACACTTACACCCTCTTTGGGTCCTGAACTACTGTAGCATTCCTTTGTGTATTTGGTCTGTCATTGTGTATTCTAACTTTAGTTTTAGTTTTTTATAGACTTTGGAAGCACTCTTTATTGTCTGGCCAGTTGGTAGTTTGCCTTGCCGCGTGGATCCAGCCATTGCTTCCCTGGAAGAGGTGTTGCCATCCTAATTGACAGCAATCTCACTGTGGGTCCATGTGGAGCCTTGGTCAACTAAGCAATTCGCTTAAACATTCTATTATTGCTGTATTTCAGTTGTTGTTGTTAACCTTTCTCATGAATATGTTTACAAGGTAACTTCATAAAGTCGTTTTTTAAGAGCTGACCTTTTCATTTGTTGATGCAGCTAACAAATGATTTAAATCAAGGTTTTTAAGATTCTGAATTTGTTTGCTTTAACATTTGTTAAATTCGTTAGCTTAACAGGTGTAAATAATTTTGAATTTTAAGTAGAAGCATGTGCCATTTGTGAAAGCAAGTTGTATATTTTCTTAAGAGGAAAAAGGTCCAAACTAAAATTTTATATTGTTATCCTGAAATTTGTTCTTTAGTTCAAATAGAAATTATGTACCAACCACAAGTTTGTCCATCAGCAAAGATCCTTTGCTTCCTAGGAGCTTTGAGTAGCTGTGGTTAGCAGTACCACCACTCAATATCTAGAGAACCAGCAAACATGTCTTCCACCAGCTAGATGCATACATCACAATCGATGTTCCCTCAACTAAATAAAGGCGCGAAATGTGCACAAGTAGTCAAACGAATAATTTACATGCAAGGGAATAATGGTTCAGCACACACACACATCCGTATTCAAGCTTCTCAAATTTCCACGCGATCACAAAACCTATCCGACATACACTAAGTATTAGTATGTGTTGGCCGTCCAGAGGACAACACGTCAGCTACATTCCTGCACTCCAATAAGCCTCTCCATTTGGACATCTCCTACCATTCACGGGAAACGTGAATCATTTCTGCACAGATCATCGGCGCTGCAAGCCAAGCACACATAGACAGAATCGTCCTAGAAAAAAAACCGCATCATATATATTTTGTCCCTGTACTTACAACTAAATTTTATGATTGTGGTCACACTTGAACGACAATCAACAATGAGCGAAGTATCGGAAATACACCCTGCTGACGGCTGCGGCTCTGGAAATAGAAATATCGGTAGCATTCTTATGACCTGACATACTCTTCCCTTTGCTGTCACAGTATTCCACGTCAAATCCATACCTTTCTTACGACTAGATATAGTCATTTCCTATGCACATATCGAAACACAAACACATACTTTATAAGCCTGAATCTCAAGGCGAACCTATCACGCACCCCCTACTACTAAGTATAATACTCCGCCAATAAATGACTGCAGACGATACAAAATAACACCAAGAGAAAATCAGCGATGGGTGCACATGTCTCATAAGTTTTCTTGTGTGTGGTACCACTGTGTCTTAGAAAGAGAGGCGTAATCGTCTTACAAACCGCCAGGTGTTAAGAAACCTGATCGCAACATCTACTGTGTGCTACTGTCACAAGCAGTCTTGGTTCTACAGGAGCACACAAGTACCCATGTTAAAAGCTATACTAGCTTTATAAATCTAGGTACGACATTACCTCTGAATGAGGTGGGTTTTGTCCAGACGAATACCGTGACGGTGATTGCTGGAGTATATAGTATCAGAACAACAGTGCACATATACATCGCCGACAGTGCAACCTCGTAATAAAACTACCCAATTTAGAAAGTGATTAAACTATGGAACGTGGTATGAACCAGTATTTGCGACTCCCTCACGCCACCGCAGCTAGATATTCCTACAGTATTTGTAAAGCATTCTGCCTTGATACCACGTAAGAGGTTAGGTGATATATCCACAGGGCTATAGGCGATGGTTGATTGAGAAGGATCACAAACAGTAGATGGTGTGCTGATTGAGGCTATAAGAAATGTAGACTAACTTTTAGATCTCTAATGCTACACTACCCGCTAGAAATGCTGTCTGGGATTTGGAATCAAGTCCCTCCATTCAAGCACATACCTGTGTTGGATCCTATGGAGAAGTCTTTTAATGATTATAGTCACCTCTCTCGAGCCTATGTGCTACAGTAAAATTCCAGCCTCGTTTTAGGTAGTCCCTATGCATCCTGCAACAGCCCTCTCAGACTCTGCGCTACCATCCCTGCAGCTTTGTGCATGTGATCGTTCCAATGTAAGTCGGAATTAAGTAGAAGTGGGAGGAAACTATATCTACCATCTTCTGCACACCGTGTAGAAACAGGCTAAGCTGCTACAGGACTGTGTTTTGAGCATTCGATGGAAACAAAGCCTGCTCCTGCAACACAAAGTAGTATAAAAGACAGTATGGGAACTGGGGGAAGGACGTGGATTTTGCTACTGCATTATGGTGCTTCTCCAAACAACAAGCAGGTACTATAGATCCACGTCCCTCAGACCCATTCACGTCTATCACTCCAACATTCTATCATCATTATTCTATTCCACCCACCAGAGAAAAATTAGGAACTATAAAAGCTTCACTAACTTCATGTGATAGAGAACTCGATAAGATTTTTACCGCATCTCTCTCCTCCCATATATCGAACACAAATACCGCATGTGAGCCGCCACCGAGCACATGTGACAATCCTATTAAATATACAGGTATTGATCCACTGCACAGACCAGTTAAAAGTTTCATCACCTGTACTGTAGGAGGATGACCATATCCCGCAGACCATACTGTAAGTCGCAAAAGACGCTCCCTGTGACCTTGCGTCATTGTTTGAAACATTGTTTTTTTTCTGTTGTAACACGATTTGTACACTGCCATACATTTTGTTTTTCCTCCACAACTTTGAGGTCTATGTCAGGTTCTAAACTGACATTAACACGTTCTGATCCATTGCCTCTCGCAGAAAACTAGATGTCGCATGGTGCAAATCATCTTTTTATTCCAGCTAGCATAACACGCCGCACACACTGGATGAGTTTAAATAAAAGACATTTACAACATAAGGAAACTGGAAGAGTTTGGCGGCGTTGTGGAGAGTTTCCAACTGCTGTCCGAAAGTGATTGACGACCTCTACATTTAAACTCATCTGCCACAGTGACAGAATAGCTGATGGCTCTATGTTGCACCTCTACTGATTCTTCATATTGCTGTCATGTATGCGATCACTGTTTTGGTGTTATCCATCCCCTGAAGGTGTTGTCCCTTCACCAAAACTCTTTCTCCAACTCAAACAGGAGATGTCAGTCGCTCATTATGTGGTAACCAAAAGCGTATCAGTGGACGAATGGGATGGAAAAGACACCCCCAATGTACTGAAATAATAAGCATTACAGTTGATTGTATGAACAATTTTACCAATTTTACAGTATTTTCAACGCTGACCAATGATCTGACAGCATGTTTCCCAATTTCAGTATCATAGCTAAACCACTCCCTCCCCACTTCGCAAGTATCATTGCGAATGTGGATAGATGACTGTACAGTACGTCCATGCATTGTTAATTCTCGAACACATCCATCATCAACGTATATCAGACAGCACACCACATATTTCTAACACTTCGAACATAGTGCTTAATTTACGATCTATCTCTATGCTGATGGGAGCCACAGAGCATTCTCGCAGTCTTAGGGTAAAATTAGAGACTGAAGGACCCCCCCCCCCCCCCCCTCCTCACACTGTCAAGCTTAGTATAATTTCTGAAGCACAATCGGATGTGGACAGTGGACGCTATACATATCTGGAAAGCTATACTGTGCTAGTATCACACAGAGCCAATGTTTCAAGGAAGTAGTTCTCTCGTTTCACGGCTCGATAACACAGTTTATCGTAGAGAAACCGGGAAGATGGATGTATGTCACGCGCTTGAAATATATTTCTTACGTTGGAATATTACAGCACTACATTCCATACAACTGATAGGTCGGAAACGCAAGTGATCTAACATTATAGCCCGTTTTAAGTGTGGAACGTTGTATCTTAGGAGTGCGTGTGTTTATGTTCTCTCTTACCAACACCTTCCAGGTACTGATCCTAAACTCTGGAATAATACTTTAAAACTGATAGCTTGGTTGATTTACGTAAAAATACTTTGAACTCCATCCGTCTGGAGTTCCATCGCGCATAAAAATCATCCATTTGTTGCTCTTCTTCGCAGTCTGCTATTACATCACAATACTTACAAACCTGTTACTACACATCGATAAGGGGTGCTAACCTCCTCGACATGGGCGCATCTCGAGGAATCTTGCGCACTTCGTTGGGCGAGGACTCGGCAAGCTCCATTCATTCACGAGACGTGGAATGTAGCGGTCTACCTTCAGGTCGATTGCAGATTAAATCGGTAACTGTGCTGCACGGAGGGTTGGTCAATGACAGTGTGAGGGGATCATTCAGTCTCTAATTTTACACTAAGACTGCGAGAATGCTCTGTGACTCCCATCAGCATAGAGATAGATCGTAAATTACGCATTGGAGAAGTATGTGCCGAAAAAGTGGGTTACAGGCGGAAAAGACCCACTGTGGTTTAACAGCGCAATTCGGAGAATGCTCAGGAAGCAAAGACAGTTGCACTCGCGGTACAAGAAAGATCGGGAGAATGAGGACAGGCCAAAGTTAGTAGAGATTCGTGCTGCTGTAAAAAGAGTGATGCGCGAAGCATACAACCACTACCACCGTCATACCTTAGCAAAAGATCTTGCTGAAGACCCAAGGAAATTCTGGTCTTACGTAAAATCGGTAAGCGGGTCGAAGGCTTCCACCCAGTCATTCACTGATCAGTCTGGCCTGGCAACGGAAGACAGCAAAACGAAAGCTGAAATTTTAAATTTAGCATTTGTGAAATCTTTCACGCACGAGGATCGTACAAACATACCGCCGTTTGAGTCTCGTACAGATTCCCGTATGGAGGACATAGTGATAGACATCCCTGGGGTTGTGAAGCAGCTGAATGGGTTGAAAATAAATAAATCTCCAGGTCCTGATGGGATTCCAATTCGGTTTTAAAGAGAGTACTCTACTGCATTGGCTCCTTACTTAGCTTGCGTTTATCGCGAATCTCTTGCCCAACGTAAAGTCCCGAGCGACTGGAAAAAAGCACAGATGACGCCTGTATATAAGAAGGGTAGAAGGACGGATCCTCAAAATTACAGACCAATATCCTTAATTAACATCGGTTTGTTGCAGCACGGCTTTAGAAAGCATCGAACCTGCGAAACGCAACTCGCCTTTTTTTCACATGATATCTTGCGAACCACGTACGAAGAGTATCAGACGGATGCCATATTCCTTGACTTCCGGAAAGCGTTTGACTCGGTGCCCCACTGCAGACTCCTAACTAAGGTACGAGCATATGGGATTGGTTCCCAAATATGTGAGTGGCTCAAAGACTTCTTAAGTAATAGAACCCAGTACGTTCCCCTCGATGGTGAGTGTTCATCGGAGGTGAGGGTATCATCTGGAGTCCCCAGGGAAGTGTGGTAGGTCCGCTGTTGTTTTCTATCTACATAAATGATCTTTTGGATAGGGTGAATAACAATGTGCGGCTGTTTGCTGATGATGCTGTGGTGTACGGGAAGGTGTCGTCGTTGAATGACTGTAGGAGGATACAAGATGACTTGGACAGGATTTGTGATTGATGTAAAGAATGGCAGCTAACTATAAATATAGATAAATGTAAATTAATGCAGATGAATAGGAAAAAGAATTCCATAATTTTTGAATACTCCATTAGTAGTGTAGCGCTTGACACAGTCATGTCGATTAAATATTCGGGAGTAACAATGCAGAGCTATATGAAGTCGGACAAGCATGTAATGGCAGTTCTGGAGAAGGCGGACAGTCGTCTTCGGTTCATTGGTAGAATTTTGGGGAGATGTGGTTCATCTGTAAAGGAGACAGCTTATAAAACACTAATACGACCTATCCTTGAGTACTGCTCGAGCGTTTGGGATCCCTATCAGGTCGGATTGAGGGAGGACATAGAAGTAATTCAGAGGCGGACTGCTAGATTTGTTACTGCAAGGTTTGATCATCACGCGAGTGTTACGGAAATGCTTCAGGAACTCGGGTGGGAGTCTCTGGAGGAAAGGAGGCGGTCTTTTCGTGACTCGCTAGTGAGGAAATTTAGAGAACCAGCATTTGAGGGTGACTGCAGTAAAATTTTACAGCCGCCAACTTATATTTCGCGGAAAGACCAGAAAAGACCACAAAGATAGGATAAGAGAGATTAGGGCTCGTACAGAGGCATATAGGCAGTCATTTTTCCCTCGTTCTGTTTGGGAGTGGAACAGGGAGAGAAGACGCTAGTTGTGGTATGAGATACCCTCCGACGTGCACCGTATGGTGGATTGCGGAGTATATTTGTAGATGTAGATTAAGCACTATGCTCGAAGTGTTCGAAATATGTAGTGCACTGTCTGATATACTTTGATAATGGATGTGTTCGAATATTAACAACGCATGGACTTACTGTACAGTCATCTATCCACATTCGCAATGATACTTGCAAAGTGGGGAGGGAGTGGTTTAGCTATGATACTTAAATTGCGAAACATGCTGTCAGATCATTGGTCGGTATTGAAAATACTGTAAAATCGGTAAAATTGTTCAGACAATCTACTATAATGCTTATTATTTCAGTACATTGGGGGTGTCTTTTCCATCTCATCCCTCCACTGGTACACTTTTTGTTACCACATAATGAGCGACTGACATCTCCTGTTTGAGTTGGAGAAAGAGTTTTGGTGAAGGGACAACACCTTCTGGGGATGGATAACACCAAAACAGTGATCGCATACATGACAGCAATATGAGGAATCAGTAGAGGTGCAACGTAGAGCCATCAGCTATTCTGTCACTGTGGCAGATGAGTTTAAATGTAGAGGTCGTCAATCACTTTCGGACAGCAGTTGGAAACTCTCCACAATGCCGCCAAACTCTTCCAGTTTCCTTATGTTGTAACTGTCTTTTATTTAAAATCATCCAGTGTGTGCGGCGTGTTATGCTAGCTGGAGTAAAAAGATGATTTGCACCATGCGACGCCTAGTTTTCTGCGAGAGGCAATGGATCAGAACGTGTTAATATCAGTTTAGAACTTGACACGGACTTCAAAGTCGTGGAGGAAAAACAAAATGTATGGCAGTGTACAGAGCGTGTTACAGCAGAAAGAAAACAATGTTTCAAACAACGGTACAGGGTCACATGGAGCGTCTTTTGCGACTTACAGTATGGTCTGCGGGATATGGTCATCCTCCTACAGTACAGGTGATGAAACTTTTAACTGGTCTGTGCAGTGGATCAATACCTGTATATTTAATAGTATTGTCACATGTGCTCGGTGGCGGCACACATGCGGTATTTGTTTTCGATATATGGGAGGAGAAAGATGCGGTAAAAATCTTATCGAGTTCTCTATCACATGAAGTTAGTGAAGCGTTTATAATTCCTAATTTTTTTCTGGTGGATGAAATAGAATAATGATGATAGAATGTTGGAGTGATAGACGTAAATGGGTCCTGAGGGACGTGGATCTATAGTACCTGCTTGTTGTTTGGAGAAGCGCCACAATGCAGTAGCAAAATCCACGTCCTTCCCCCAGTTCCCATATTGTCATTTATACTACTTTGTGTTGCAGGAGCAGGCTTTGTTTCCATCGAATGCTCAAAACACAGTCCTGTAGCAGCTTAGCCTGTTTCTACACGGTATGCAGAAGGTGGTAGATATAGTTTCCTCCCACTTCTACTTAATTCCGACTTACATTGGAACGATCACATGCACAAAGCTGCAGGGATGGTAGCGCAGAGTCTGAGAGGGCTGTTGCAGGATGCATAGGGACTACCTAAAACGAGGCTGGAATTTTACTATAGCACATAGGCTCGAGAGAAGTGACTATAATCATCAAAAGACTTCTCCATGGGATCCAACACAGGTATGTGCTTGAATGGAGGGACTTGATTCCAAATCCCAGACAGCTTTTCTAGCGGATAGTGTAGCATTAGAGATCTAAAAAGTTAGTCTACATTTCTTATAACCTCAATCAGCACACCATCTACTGTTTGTGATCCTCCTCAATCAACCATCGCCTATAGCCCTGTGGATATATCACCTAACCTCTCACGTGGTATCAAGGTAGAATGCTTTACAAATACTGTAGGAATATCTAGCTGCGATGGCGTGAGGGAGTCGCAAATACTGGTTCATACCACGTTCCATAGTTTTATTACGAGGTTGCACTGTCGGCGATGTATATGTGCACTGTCGTTCTGATACTATATACTCCAGCAATCACCGTCACGGTATTCGTGTGGACAAAAAACCACCTCATTCAGAGGTAATGTCGTACCTAGATTTATAAAGCTAGTATAGCTTTTAACATGGGTACTTGTGTGCTCCTGTAGAACCAAGACTGCTTGTGACAGTAGCACACAGTAGTTGTTGCGATCGGGTTTCTTAACACCTGGCGGTTTGTAAGACGATTACGCCTCTCTTTCTAAGACACAGTGGTACCACACACAAGGAAACTTATGAGACATGTGCACCCATCGCTGATTTTCTCTTGGTGTTATTTTGTATCGTCTGCAGTCATTTATTGGCGGAGTATTATACTTAGTAGTAGGGGATGTGTGATAGGTTCACCTTGAGATTCAGGCTTATAAAGTATGTGCTTGTGTTCCGATATGTGCAATAATAATAATAATAATGAGCGTATGTCATTGGTGGCCGGGAGATCCCTCGCGGGGTGGTTCGGCCACCACTCCACAAGTTCTTTTACGCCACTCTGGCGACCTGCGAGTGGATGAAGATGAAATGATGATGAAAGACACACAACACCCAGTCATCTAGAGGCAGAGAAAATCCCTGACCCCGCCGGGAATCGAACCTGGGACCCACTTGCGCGGAAAGCGGGAACACTACCGCAAGACCACGAGCCGCGGACTGTGCAAGGGAAATGACTATATCTAGTCGTAAGGAAGGTATGGATTTGATGTGAAATACTCTGACAGCAAAGGGAAGAGTATGTCAGGTCATAAGAATCCTACCGATATTTCTATTTCCAGAGCCCCAGCCGTCAGCATGGTGTATTTCCGATACGTCGCTCATTGTCAAATGTCGTTCAACTGAGACTACATTTGTAACATTTAGTTTGTAAGGTGGCTATAATTACGCACCTTACAACCACTCATCTACATATTTTTCCATGACCTACAACCACAATTTGGTATCATTTGATAGGTTTTACATCGTATATATGAATCTTTAAAGATACTGACACTGTCACCTACGCTTTCTAAATAGTTGTTAACGCTTTTGCATGAAAGGTGATGGAGTGTCTTTATTATCAAAGCCGGCCGGAGTGGCCGAGCGGTTAAAGGCGCTACAGTCTGGAACCGCACGACCGCTACGGTCGCAGGTTCGAATCCTGCCTCGGGCATGGATGTGTGTGATGTCCTTAGGTTAGTTAGGTTTAAGTAGTTCTAAGTTCTAGGGGACTTATGACCACAGCAGTTGAGTCCCATAGTGCTCAGAGCCATATATTTATTATCAAAACGGCGTAATGAATGATTGCCTATAGGCCGGAAGAATTATACTTCGGAAACTACGAAAGTTTGGATGCAGCTGAGAGGAATGAGGAAGTGTCACCTCGGGAAATCACGCAGGCTGGGTTGTTCCCGCGTACCCCTGTGTGAGTACAGGTATTTCCACGCAAACTTTCCATGCTGGACGACAAAAGACTAAAATATGGATGGTCGGTGCTCGGAATAATCTGTAGAGAGGGAGAATATTCCGTGGTTTCGAGAAGATGATTAGTTTTCTGAGTTACAAAGGAGGCGGAACCGAGTTGTGCTGGGAGGCCAGCGGTGGAGAGTAGTGGTCTTCGGTTTTGAGCGCCCGTGTGTGACGGTCGCTGAGTATCAGCTTTGTTGGTACAGGCAGACTGCTGTCTTTGCTGTCAGGAGAGTTTATTGTTAGAACGGTTAGGCACTGTACTGTTGCGAACTTAAACGATTCTGGATTTCGCCTCCGGGCTGAAACTCGTCGTTGAGTATGCAGTGTTCAGTGATTGAGAGCACTTTTTCTACTTTCTTTCATGATTCTTAAAACAAGTGTAAGCTATGATTAAGTTATGCTCTGTGCAAAATTCTACCAGGCGGCATCCTCTTTCATTCCTTACCCCCAGTCCATAATCATCTTTTACTTTTTCTTCTCTTCCTTTTCCTACTATCGAATTCCAGTCCCAAGTGACTATTAAATTTTCGTCTCCCTTAACTATCTGAATAATTTCTTTTACCTCACCATACAGTTCTTCAATATCTTCATCATCTGTGGAGCTAGTTGGCATATAAACTTGTATTACTGTGGTAGGCGTGTGCTTCGTGTCTACATTGGCTACAATCATGCGGCCGGCCGTGGTGGCCGACCGGTTCTAGGCGCTTCAGCCTGGAACCGCGCGACCGCTACGGTCGCAGGTTCGAATCCTGCCTCGGGCATGGATGTGTGTGACGTCCTTAGGTTAGTTAGGTTTAAGTAGTTCTAAGTTCTAGGGGACTGGTGACCTCAGCTGTTAAGTCCCACAGTGCTCAGAGCCATTTGAACCATTTTTTACAATCATGCATTCACTATGCTATTCGTAGTAGCTTATCCGCTCCCCTATCTTTTTTATTCATTATTAAACCTACTCCTGCGTTACCCTTATTTGGTTTTGTATTTTAGCCCTGTGGTCTTGCGGTAGCTTTGTCGCTTCCTGCACATGGGGTCCCGAGTTCCATTCCCGGCGGGGTCATGGATTTTCCGTGCCTCGAGATGACTAGGTGTTGTTGTGGTGTCTTCATCATCATCATCATTCATCCCCATTACGATCGGGGAAGGCAATGGGAAACCACCTCCGCTAAGACCTTGCCTAGTCGACGGTGCGGGTCTTCCGCATCGTTCACTACGCTCCTAGGAGTATGGGACCTCATCATCACCATCATTCACTTGACCAGAAGCCTTGTTGCTCCTGCCACCCGCGTGGCTTCCCCCGTCGTAGGTTCGAGTCCTCCCTCGGGCATGGGTGTGTGTTTCGTCCTTAAGCCGTCGGCACACGGACCGTGAATCCGAACGTTGAGCGTTGAGCGTGCGAGTTTCTGACGCCATAGCGTGAAATAGCACGCTCGTGAGTCTTTCCGAACGTGCAGAGCAATATCTGGCATGTCAGATATTCCGAGCGTGCGTTTGAGCGTTGACCAATGAGATGGCACAACGCCACCTACGTCACAAGCACGCCGTCTCCCTTCGGTACAGAGTTGTGAGGCGCCATATTGGCATTCATTCCAAGCCTGTATGTACATATGCCGTTTCTGAGCACCAGCAAATTGAAAATCACTGGAAAACCCGTTGTTAACTGTGTGATTCGTTCCAATAAAATAATGAAAGCATCATATTCGTGGCAAAAGAATTATTGTAACTTCAGTATTATGAGAGTAGGCTATTTGAAGGCAGCGACACACTGAAGATTCACTCAAAACGCATTGCCCTTGGTACAATTTGTTATAATTAAATTTCAATTAGTAACATACAGGGTGTTTCAAAAATGACCGGTATATTTGAAACGGCAATAAAAACTAAACGAGCAGCGATAGAAATACACCGTTTGTTGCAATATGCTTGGGACAACAGTACATTTTCAGGCAGACAAACTTTCGAAATTACAGTAGTTACAATTTTCAACAACAGATGGCGCTGCGGTCTGGGAAACTCTATAGTACGATATTTTCCACATATCCAGCATGCGTAGCAATAATATGGCGTAGTCTCAGAATGAAATTACCCGAAACCTTTGACAACGTGTCTGGCGGAATGGCTTCACATGCAGATGAGATGTACTGCTTCAGCTGTTCAATTGTTTCTGGATTCTGGCGGTACACCTGGTCTTTCAAGTGTCCCCACAGAAAGAAGTCACAGGGGTTCATGTCTGGCGAATATGGAGGCCAATCCACGCCGCCTCCTGTATGTTTCGGATAGGCCAAAGCAATCACACGGTCATCGAAATATTCATTCAGGAAATTAAAGACGTCGGCCGTGCGATGTGGCCGGGCACCATCTTGCATAAACCATGAGGTGTTCGCAGTGTCGTCTAAGGCAGTTTGTACCGCCACAAATTCACGAAGAATGTCCAGATAGCGTGATGCAGTAATCGTTTCGGATCTGAAAAATGGGCCAATGATTCCTTTGGAAGAAATGGCGGCCCAGACCAGTACTTTTTGAGGATGCAGGGACGATGGGACTGCAACATGGGGCTTTTCGGTCCCCCATATGCGCCAGTTCTGTTTATTGACGAAACCGTCCAGGTAAAAATAAGCTTCGTCAGTAAACCAAATGCTGCCCACATGCATATCACCGTCATCAATCCTGTGCACTATATCGTTAGCGAATGTCTCTCGTGCAGCAATGGTAGTGGTGCTGAGGGGTTGCCGCGTTTGAATTTTGTATGGATAGAGGTGTAAACTCTGGCGCATGAGACGATACGTGGACGTGGCGTCATTTGGACCGCAGCTGCAACACGGCGAACGGAAACCCGAGGCCGCTGTTGGATCACCTGCTGCACTAGCTGCGCGTTGCCCTCTGTGGTTGCCGTACGTGGTCGCCCTACCTTTCCAGCACGTTCATCCGTCACATTCCCAGTCCGTTGAAATTTTTCAAACAGATCCTTTATTGTATCGCTTTTCGGTCCTTTGGTTACATTAAACCTCCGTTGAAAACTTCGTCTTGTTGCAACAACACTGTGTTCTAGGCGGTGGAATTCCAACACCAGAAAAATCCTCTGTTCTAAGGAATAAACCATGTTGTCTACAGCACACTCGCATGTTGTGAACAGCACACGATTACAGCAGAAAGACGACGTACAGAATGGCGCACCCACAGACTGCGTTGTCTTCTATATCTTTCACATCACTTGCAGCGCCATCTGTTGTTGAAAATTGTAACTACTGTAATTTCGAAAGTTTGTCCGCCTGAAAATGTACTGTTGTCCCAAGCATATTGCAACAAACGGTGTAATTCTATCGCTGCTCGTTTAGTTTTTATTGCCGTTTCAAATATACCGGTCATTTTTGAAACACCCTGTATCTACGAATAAGGTTTTCAGCAACGAGTAATATAAATGATTAGATGCCCGAGGCGTGATGTTGGTTTAGCGTAATGAGTAGCGTCACTGTCCTCACTAGAATTAATTGGTGGGGCGGTGGTTCGCAAGGTGTGGCTGGGACACCCATTTGCTGTTCTGTAGGTCAAGAAGGTCAAAGACTGACAAGGCACCATCTGTCTGTACCTCCATCGTGAACATGATGTCATGGATGTCGCTGATGTGGTCCGAGAATTCTGCCAGTTGCTGACGTCCATGAGGCCAGGCAACAAATCTCTCGTCGATGTAGCGAGAAAAGCACCTAGGATTTGCAGGAGCCATTTCCAAGACAATGTCTTCCAAGTACATAAACAATATGACTATCTGGAACCAGTGTGCTTCCCATTGCGACGCCGTCTGGCTAGCAAGAATGTTCTCCACCACAAACAAAATAGTGACAACGAAGGGACTTAAATCCACCCACAGCAGTGTTGTCAAAGAACTGAGAGATCAGATGTACAGAGTCTTTGACGGGAACGCGCAGGAGTAACGACTGCATCAAAGCTCACCATTATATCCTCTTTTCCAAGGCGCGGATGTTTAATGTAGCTGATGAAGTCGGTAAAGTTCTCGATATGGTGGACACAGTTTAACGATAAATGTACGTAGGCGTGTTACTCGTCCACCTAGACCTACTATTGATTAGAGGTGAATTTTTTGCACAGCTGAAAGCTAGAGAGCCAGGGCACAGTGCGCCCCTGGCTAGTTCACAGTCTCTGGACAGCCACATGCAGAGACGAGCAGCGTCGCCAGAGGCGGGTGAATTCCAATGCTGGGAATTTGGACGGCTGTCGCTTGCATGCCGTTTGTGCAACAGATAATGCTCCAAATGATGGCGACGTGTCAGGCGGTCTTAAAAATGGCTAAGTTGCAGCTCTCTGAATTTCGACAATACGTCGCAGTTACATATTAAAGCGAATCTGAATACATCTGCGATCTTAGAAAAATAAGGTACAGCCAGTGACACAACAACATTTCAGTATCTCGATAACAAAAGAAGTCAATATTTCCCAGTAAACAAACATTTAATCAACGATCCTCTGAATTAACAACTTTTAATCGCTTCATTCGATTCCAACAAACGATATCTCAGATGATAGCATTGCACTATACCTATCATCCCTGAATATATTGATTTACGACGTATTTTATATCTTTTTCATTTTGCAGTGTTTGACAGAACTTCATGCTCACCACATTTACACAGCATCGATACCTCATATTTAGTTATACTAGTGCTTTTATTTAATGTACTGTTTACAATTTTGGCAATAACTTTACTTACATGTCGATTGCAAGTTCTATTAAAAAACTATGCCAATTTAAAACTGGTCAGTCGCATATGTCACGGGCACCACAACTGAAAAGGGAACCAGAATATGTTTCTGTCAAGAAGACATAAAATATCGTTTAAATACTATATAAAGACAATCTGTAGTCATTTAATGGGTGCGCACTTGCGCAAGAATTCTGCCTTATTTATTTGTGGACAAACCTTTATTTATATTCATTGTGCCTGGTCTGAGTGTGCCTAAATATTTATAACATTTCTTGTATTCAAACAATGTTGTAATATTAGTTTCGTGTGGGAAGGTGATCAAGATTAGTCAGATCATGTCTGTAGGTCGTAAGAACGAGGTATTTTTGGTGGGGATGGCAGACAGTAGCGGAACACGGAGTCAAGTGGAGACTGGGACTTTTCGTGTGAAGAGCCCAAGGGATCGATTCTGGGCACTTTATGTTGAGTTCTTGGAGAAGGTAGACCTAGCTGAGGTAACGTGCGTGATTCAGTCGTATAGGTGCTTGATTCTGGGCGGTAAGTAATCGCTACCGTACCTTAACTTCTGAAGAGGCTTTGTATTTCGAGAGGTCTGAATGTGCTCCAGAGTAGAACTTTAACTTCTTCCGCTTGCATCACGGAACTGGGGAGAGACAGAGTATGAGTTACCATTCTTTGTATCATGTGTGATTCTTTGTGAATCGTTATGTTGTACTCTGAACAGACTTGAGCCGATGAATATTTCGTGTACTGTGATCACGAAATGGGCTTAGTTTTCGCGTGTGACCATTTAGTTTTGGGATTTTGCTACCATTCTCGTAACGCTACCAACGTGACTTTACTTCATTTGATAAGCATACTTTCAATCTATATTTTAACTGAGTGTTTATTTGAGATGTCTCTTCTTGAATAAACATTATTCATCATAATTCTCTGTCGTCCACGTCAATTACAGACGTTAGTATAATACTTCTGTTATTAAATTATTCATACGACTTTTATTTTGTATTTTTGTGTGTTTTAACTCGAAATTCTAGCGAATGCATAGACTTTCTGGCTGCAGCATTGCAGCTACAGGTTATTACTTGTAGCGAATTAGCTGCGGGACATGAAAGCAGACGTACGCGACTCAACTCTATAACTAAATCGATCTATTCTTTTTAAAATGAGCCGGGCACAGCTCAAGTACCTAAAGTACGAATAACCATAGGTAGGACGCAACTGGTTTGCTCGCATGAAATGTTGTATGGAAGAGCAACTACTCAGCAATAACCGTTTGGTACCGACGCGACAGGGACCAGCGTGCCGAATATGAAGGTTGGCCAGACGATCCGCGAGCCAGTTCGTCGATGATTCAATGGTGCCCGCGATGAGTCGTAAGGATTTCATATTAAGTTTTGGTAGGCCATCAGACATACGAGGTCTGTTGAAAAAATTCCGGAACATTCGTAATTTCGGGCCAATGGTGTGTTGAAACGAAATGTGGTTGGCATCCTGCACACGCCTGTGTTTAATGTGTAACTGCCGAAAGTTTTGTTGTTTTATGTCTGTTAGTTATTGTTCAGTGCTGTATTGCACAGAACATTGTGTCGCACAGTTTGCGAATTTCGAGATGGAGAATTAGCGGAGCAACGCGTCTGCATTAAATTTTTGCGTGAAACTCAATAAAACCTTTAGAGAGGCACACCAATTGATGCAGGAAGCCTGCGGCGATGAGTGCTTAAGCTGTACTAGGTGTTAGGATTGGTTTACACAGTTTAAAAATGGCTAGACAGAAGTTAAAGATGACCTCCACTGAGGACGCCCTTCAACGTCTACTGACGACGCTCGTGTCAGGAACGTCAACGAAATTGTGTGTGCCAATCGAAGACTGGTGTTCGAGAGAGTGCAGAAGAATGTTACGTTTCAGTTAGGTCTTGTCATCAAATCCTGACGCAGCATCTTGGAACGCATCGTGTTGCCGCCTAGTCCATCCCACGCCTCAAGAGTCAAGACTAGAAAGACCCTCGCCTCGCAATCTGTGAAGAGCTTTTGGATCGCGTGAATGAGAGCTAGATGCTTCTTTAGAGAATCATGACTGGTGATGAGACGTGAGTCTACGGTTATGATGTTGAGACCAAGGTTCAATCTTCACAGTGGGTCGGGAAAGGTTCTCCAAGCCCAAGAAAGCTCGTCAGGTCAGGTCAAATCCCAAAGCCATGCTGATAGTTTTCTTTGACCTTGAAGGATTAGTTCATCATGAATCCGTGCCACAGCGACAGACTGTTAATCGGTGATACTACCTGGACGTGTAGCGACAAAGTGTGAGAAGGAAACAGCATGAAATGTGGCGAGACAATTCACGGCTCTCGCACCACGATAACGCATCCCTGTTGGTGCGTGACTATTGCACAAAAAAAAAAAAAAGAGAAAAGAAAAGGAAATCACTGTGATGCCTCATCCTCCGTACTCTCCAGACCTGATCCCTGCGGTCATTTTTTATTTCCAAAGTTGAAAACCCCGTGGAAAGGACGAAGATTTGCAACGATAGGCGAGATAAAAGAAAATTCGCAGATGGCGCTTCGCGCGGTCCAACGAGAGGCGTATAGAGACTGCTTCCGTAAGTGGAAACAGCGTTGGGAACAGTGTGTCAGTTGTGGAGAGTAGTATTTCGAAAGAGACACTGCACAGTAGGTAAAAGGTAAGCGCATAAAAAGTTTGTGGACAAAGTTCCAGAATTTTTTGAACAGACCGCGTAGGTGGTCTAGGTTTCTGAAGGAGGCGATTTTCAATACCGCCCTCTACTGGTGATGATCACCTGAAAAGCTCCGGCTTCTTCCTCATTACTCTGGATATTTGGTTCCGTGATAATTTTTGGTATATCACCTCCTCCAGCACTAACTGGATCTTCATTTCACAGTCGGTTTGTTCGATTACGACAGCTGTACTGCCCCGGTCAGCTACCAAGACTACAACGAGAGGTTCTTTTCAGTGCATGCACAGGACATTGTGTCCAGCTTTTGTAATGTTCGGCGCTGGTGGCTTGGATTTTGTAAGAATGCGACTTGTTTCTCGACGAATTTCTTCTGCGGTTTCATTGGAAAACCTGCAAACTACTTTTCCAGTCTCACTGGTTATGTCAGTGAAAGAAATACTCCGCGGCAATGGTGCATATTTAAGTCCCTTTTAGGTGCCGATATGCCAACCTCGTCGATGTTTCTCACCATCATGTTGATAACGGTAAGTTCTGTTGTTTTACGTTCTGCTCTATGTTGTTATTGTGAAAGCTGGCTCGAGTTCCCTTTCTGTTTACTGTTGTTTCGTCTGCGATGACATCTGTTGTGCAACTGTGACTGCGTGGACATTGCCAATCTAAAGCTGAAAGTCACTTCGTCAGCTGTAGGTGGACTGCCGTAAGCTCACTTCCATTTGTATCTAGCTACTTTCTAGTGTAATAGCAGGCCAATGTTAGCACGACAGTGTCGATTATGGTGGCTGACGAAGGCACGTCAGGGGATTGTTTTCCCATCATGGTGGCATAATAGGAAGGCTATAGAGCTTAATAAATTAGCCTTCTTAATGTGGAGCTTCCTCAGGCGTTTTAATGCAGACCATGTTTCCTCCCCAGAGAGGTATGTTATGTGCAAAAGCGTATTTTCACAGTGATATATACAGACAAAATTTTGTCGACAGTTCAGCCGCGTCAAGTGGTTAAAATGGTCATGAGCTTTCGGTCGAGTGCTCTTCTGCCATTCGTGTGTCTGCTCCTGCCATTCTTATATAGCCGCACTATCGTCTGCAAAGGACCGTCCATACGAAACGATCTATCTGCACAGATATCTTTCCAAATATTGGTACTTGCAATAAATGGCTGCAAATGCATGCTCACCCGACTTGAGTTCCATTCTCCAGCAAAAGAAAAAAAAAGCAAAGTGCAAGAAATAGAAAGACCGATCAAAATGGTCTAGGCAGTGGCTGCTCAAGCAAAATCAGTTCTTTCATATAAATTTACTTTTCTACACGCAGGACGAACCAGACGACAGGCGTAATTATTTGTGGATGGATTTCATGCTCATAGCTCCTCGTATAAAACGGAAAAATACTTGTATGAGGAGAGAAATTCTTCCACGTGAGCGGCTGACCGTGAGTGCAAATTCCTGGCACCAGAAAAGTTACAAAGTTGCAATTTTGAGAAAGGCATTGAGCGAAATCGTACCCAATTCACTTGAAACTATTTACGCTATCGTGAAGGTGGATTTCTTGGTGACAGGTAAAATACCTCAGTTCTGTAATATATCAGTTGTGGCAAGATACAGATAATACTTTTACAGTTTTAGTCAAGTTTGAAGCGCAGTGTGCTGTAAGAATTTGTAGGTGTGGCCAGTGAGCTATAATTTATATTGTATCTGAGTCGAAATTCCATACCTGAAGTCTACTAGCAACCTGTTACAACTGTTTGCACCAGAGTACAAAACTCCAATCTGAAAACTAGTTAGGGATTCGCAGTCTATTTGAAGTCACACTTCTAAAATTGTGGTAGAGAATTCTACAGTTTATCTCTAATTCATTCTTGCTATGAACCACATATTACATTAGGATCTTGTCACTTTGCTTAGCTTTTTTGTAGTAAACAGTCCGCAACGAATTTATTTTTATTATTGCCGTTTCTCTGTATGCCGTACCGCCAACCGCTCGTATTTTCTCTATTAAAGAACTACACGACACTTCCTTCTTGGCTCGACTGCTGCCTTCTTTGCTCTTAATTTTCCACAAACCGCTCGTATTTTCTCTATTAAAGAACTACACGACACTTCCTTCTTGGCTCGACTGCTGCCTTCTTTGCTCTTAATTTTCCACAAACACATGTGACTCTTAAACATTTCAATAAATCCTGCAATGAACTCCCCAGAGCACTGACGTGTATCTGCCATTTTAAAACTGTCCACACTCAACCAAGAAACGCTAGTGGCAACCCAGATCTGCGCCGATCTGCTGTCCACACCTTACCATTTCTCTGCACAGATGCGGTTGGTGTGTTGAGCAAAGATGCGGTTGGTGTGTTGAGCAATTTTGCTCAAATTTCCAACTCCAACTTCAAGGTTTGAGCACATTTCATGTCCGTCCTGTCTGCGTAGATACGTTGTGCGTAGACATATGCGCTAACTTATCATTGGTTGTCGATGGACCTTAACGTCACTGGTCTCACTGCACTGCCGTATACACTGAAGCACAAAAGAAACTGGTACAGGCATGCGTATTCAAATACAGATATCTGTAAACAGGCATACTATGGCTATGCGGTCGGCAACGCCTACAGAACACAAGTGTCTGGCGCAGAAGTTAGATCTGTTACTGCTGCTACTATGGCAGGTTGTCAAGATTTAAGTGAGTCTGAACGCAGTGTTATAGTCGGCGCACGAGCGATGGGACACAACATCTCCAAGGTAGCGATGAAGTAGGGATTTTCCCGTACGACCATTACGCGAGTGTACCGACAGACGCGCGAAATTTGGCACGGACTTCAATGCGCGATGCCTTTAATAGGTTCCACAACGAAACATTGTCTCGAAATTTGGTAGAAAATCCGAAGAAATTCTGGTCGTATGTAAAGTACACAAGCGGCAAGACGCAGTCAATACCTTCGCTTCGCAGTGCCGATGGTACTGTTACCGACGACTGTGCCGCTAAAGCGGAGTTATTGAACGCAGTTTTCCGAAATTCCTTCACCAGGGAAGACAAATCGAATATTCCAGAATTTGAAACACGAACAGCTGCTGGCATGAGTTTCTTAGAAGTAGATACCTTAGGGTTTGCGAAGCAACTCAAATCGCTTGATACGGGAGAGTCTTCAGGTCCAGATTGTATACCGATTAGGTTCCTTTCAGATTACGCTGATACAATAGCTCCCTACTTAGCAATCATATACAACCGCTCGCTCACCGATAGATCTGTACCTACAGATTGGAAAATTGCGCAGGTCGCACCAGTGTTTAAGAAGGGTATTAGGAGTAATCCATTGAACTACAGACCTATATCATTGACGTCGGTTTGCAGTAGGGTTTTGGAGCATATACTGTATTCAAACATTATGAATCACCTCGAAGGGAACGATCTATTGATATGTAATCAACATGGTTTCAGAAAACATCGTTCTTGTGCAACGCAGCTAACTCTTTATTCGCACGAAGTAATGGCCGCTATCGACAGGGGATCTCAAGTTGATTCCGTATTTATAGATTTCCCGAAAGCTTTTGACATCGTTCCTCACAAGCGACTTCTAATCAAGCTGCGGGCCTATGGGGTATCGTCTCAGTTGTGCGACTGGATTCGTGATTTCCTGTCAGGAAGGTCGCAGTTCGTAGTAATAGACAGCAAATCATCGAGTAAAACTGAAGTGATATCAGGTGTTCCCCAGGGAAGCGTCCTGGGACCTCTGCTGTTCCTGATCTATATAAATGACCTGGGTGACAATCTGAGCAGTTCTCTTAGGTTGTTCGCAGATGATGCTGTAATTTACCGTCTAGTAAGGTCATCCGAAGACCAGTATCAGTTGCAAAGCGATTTAGAAAAGATTGCTGTATGATGTGGCAGGTGGCAGTTGACGCTAAATAACGAAAAGTGTGAGGTGGTCCACATGAGTTCCAAAAGAAATCCGTTGGAATTCGATTACTCGATAATTAGTACAATTCTCAAGGCTGTCAATTCAAATAAGTACCTGGGTGTTAAAATTACGAACAACTTCAGTTGGAAAGACCACATAGATAATATTGTGGGGAAGGCGAGCCTAACGTTGCCTTTCAGCTTACACTACACTCGTTCGTCCTCTGTTAGAATATTGCTGCGCGGTGTGGGATCCTTACCAGGTGGGATTGACGGAGGACATCGAAAGGGTGCAAAAAAGGGCAGCTCGTTTTGTATTATCACGGAATAGGGGAGAGAGTGTGGCAGATATGATACGCGAATTGGGATGGAAGTCATTACAGCAAAGAGGTTTTTCGTCGTGGCGAGATCTATCTACGAAATTTCAGTCACCAACTTTCTCTTCCGAATGCGAAAATATTTTGTTGAGCCCAACCTACATAGGTAGGAATGATCATCAAAATAAAATAAGAGAAATCAGAGGTCGAACAGAAAGGTTTAGGTGTTCGTTTTTCCCGCGCGCTGTTCGGGAGTGGAATGGTAGAGAGATAGTATGATTGTGGTTCGATGAACCCTCTGCCAAGCACTTAAATGTGAATTGCAGAGTAATCGTGTAGATGTAGATGTAGATGTACCGTGAATATCATGAATCTGGTAAAATATCAAATTTTCGACGTCGATGCAGCTGGATAAGATCCTGCAAGACCGGGACCAACGACGACTGAAGAGAACCGTTCAACGTGACAGAAATGCTACCCCTTCCGCAAATAGCTGCAGATTTCAATGCTGGGCGATCAGCAAATTTCAGCGTGCGAACCATTCAATGAAACATCAACGATATGGGTTTTCGGAGCCGAAGGCCCACTCGTATACTCTCGATGACTGCACGACACAAAGCTTTACGCCTCGCCTGGACCTGTCAACACCGACATTGGACTGTTGATGATTGGAAACATGTTGCCTGGTCGAACAAGCCTCTTTGCAGATTGTATCGAGAGGATGGACGTGTACTAGTATGGAGACAACCTCATGAACCCATGGACGCTGCGTGTCAGCATGTGACTGTTCAAGCTGGTGGCGGCTCTGTAATGGTGTGGGGCGTATGCAGTTGGAGTGATATGGGACCCCTCATACGTCTAGTTACGGGTCTGACAGGTGACACGTACGTAAGCATCCTGTCGGATCACCTGCACCCATTCGTGTCCATTGTGCATTCCGACGGACTTGGGCAATTCCAGCAAGACAATGCGATACCCAACACGTCCATAACTGCTACAGAGTGGCTCCAGGAACACTCTTCTGTGTTTAAACACTTCCGCTGGCCACCAAACTCCCCAGACATGAACATTATTGAGCATGTCTGGGATGTCTTGCAACGTGCTGATCTCCACCCCCTCGTACTCTTACGGATTTATGGACAGCCCTGCAGGATTCATGGAATCAGTTCCCTCCAGCACTACTTCAGACATTAGTCGAGTCCATACCACATCGTTTTGCGCACTTCCACGTGCTCGCA
This sequence comes from Schistocerca serialis cubense, assembly GCF_023864345.2. Classification (NCBI taxonomy): domain Eukaryota; kingdom Metazoa; phylum Arthropoda; class Insecta; order Orthoptera; family Acrididae; genus Schistocerca; species Schistocerca serialis. Next base: position 139,414,960 of record NC_064641.1, read on the forward strand.
GGGGCCCTACCCTATATTAGGCAGGTGTAACAGTTTCTTTGACTCTTCAGTGTATGATAATGTTTTCCTTGCGCACTCGACGCTTCAAGGTCCGTAGGAAAATAAGGTGGAGCAGTAAGCGTTCTGTGCTGCTATTGGCTGACGGCGTGACGTCACTAACGAACAGCGTCCGCCACAGAAACAGCACTATAACGTGTGGACCGGGCATTAATGCGATGTATTTGTGGTATCTTTTAGTTTCTACAGAAATCACGAAACGTTAACTGGTATTCTGTTATTGCTAGAATGTTACCTCTACATCGAGTAACTTAACCAGCTTTTAAACATACACTGCTGATTTTTTTTTTTTAATTCAAGCATCTATCGAGTCATATCATGCAAAAGAAAGCGCACAGTATAGTCTGTTTTTGCCGTCTTCTGTCAAGGTAAACGTTCGAAATGAGCTTACAATTTTCTAAATTGGCTCTGATAAAACGAGTAAATATGACCTACGTAAATTTCATTCATAATATTCATCACATGTTCACATATTCATAATATTCATCACAATTTTAGAGGAACTTCAACTAACAGGTGGACACTGATGATCTCATTGAAAGAATTATACAAGTGCCTTATTTGTATAAATCATTTGAATTAGCTAATCAAACGAGAACATCCTTCAAAATGCCTGGTGCCAACTGAAACTGCGGTTTATCCAGGAGCGCAAGGTTCACATTGAAGGTAGAGGATATTCGATTTTTTCCTGAAAAAAAAATTGTGCAAAGAAACCGGACTGCAAAATAATGTGCTCTTTGACTCACAGAACACATTTAAACACCTGTAACTAACTTCTGATTGGATTGAAAGAAAATATTTTGGCCAGTATTCGATTAATTTCACGAGACACATGTCAATTTTTTATTACTTTCTTCACTGTGAAAGCAATGGTAATACCGGTTACCGTCAAATCACAGAAGTTAAGCGCTGTCGCGCTGGGCTAGCACTTGGTTGGGTGACCATCCACTCTACTGAGCGCTATTGGGAAGTGGGGTGCTCCCAGTCCCTATGAGACCAATTGAGGAGCTACTTGACAGAAGTAACGGCTCCGGTCTCGTGAACTGACACACGAGCGGCAGAACGGTGTGCTGACCATATGCCCCTACGTATCCGCATCCAGTGATGCCTGTCGGTTGAGGATAACAGCCGGCCGAAGTGGCCGTGCGGTTAAAGGCGCTGCAGTCTGGAACCGCGAGACCGCTACGGTCGCAGGTTCGAGTCCTGCCTCGGGCATGGATGTTTGTGATGTCCTTAGGTTAGTTAGGTTTAACTAGTTCTAAGTTCTTGGGGACTAATGACCTCAGCAGTTGAGTCCCATAGTGCTCAGAGCCATTTGAACCATTTTTTTTTTAGGATAACACGGCGGCCGGTTAGTAGCGTCGGGCCTTCATGGCAGAGTTTAGTTTTCTCTTTTTTTCCCTTCATTGTGAAGACGTCGTTTCGTTGATGACAACTGACTGCGGCTGGCCGCTGTGACCGAGCGGTTCTAGGCGCTGCAGTCCGGAACCCCGTTGCTAACCCGGTCGCAGGTTTGAATCCTGCCTCGGGTATGGGTGTGTGTGATGTCCTTAGATTAGTTAGGTTTAGGTAGTTCTAAGTCTAGGGGACTGATGACCTCAGATGTTAAGTCCCATAGTGCTTAGAGCCTTTTGCACCATTTGAACTGACTTCGAAGACCTTTGTTACATGCTTGCAATTTTATGCATATGATTTTCATACGAGCATTTCTCCTTTGTAATGCCGCTATATAATTCTTAAACTGGCTTTATCTGAATCATCAGAAACAACTTTAACTGTAAATGTACGTTTATCAGTGCTCTTCTTCCATGGCGAAAGCTTTTGCAAAGTCCCTCTGCTTTTTCTATGGATCTCACGTATGATGAAAGGTCCCTTCCCTTCTCCTGTTACACGTGGTGTGCTAGCACTGGCGCTAATACTACAAGGTGAATTATACGACGGAAATGCGTCGCTCTTCAGCACTCGTTGACGCGGTAAATTTAGCAGTTCCCATCGCAGATCTCTACACAGGGTGTTACAAAAAGGTACGGCCAAACTTTCAGGAAACATTCCTCACACACAAATAAAGAAAAGATGTTATGTGGACATGTATCCGGAAACGCTTAATTTCCATGTTAAAGCTCATTTTAGTTTCGTCAATATGTACTGTACTTCCCCGATTCACTGCCAGTTGGCCCAATTGAAGGAAGGTAATGTTGACTTCGGTGCTTGTGTTGACATGCGACTCATTGCTCTACAGTACTAGCATCAAGCACGTCAGTACGTAGCGTCAACAGGTTAGTGTTCATCACGAACGTGGTTTTGCAGTCAGTGCAATGTTTACAAATGCGGAGTTGGCAGATGCCCATTTGATGTATGGATTAGCACGGGGCAATAGCCGTGGCGCGGTACGTTTGTATCGATACAGATCTCCAGAACGAAGGTGTCTCGACAGGAAGACTTTCGAAGCAATTGATCGGCGTCTTAGGGAGCACGCAACATTCCAGCCTATGACTCGCGACTGGGGAAGACCTAGAACGACGAGGACACCTGCAATGGACGAGGCAATTCTTCGTGCAGTTGACGATAACCCTAATGTCAGCGTCAGAGAAGTTGCTGCTGTACAAGGTAACGTTGACCACGTCACTGCATGGAGAGTGCTACGGGAGAACCAGTTGTTTCCGTACCATGTACAGTGTGTGCAGGCACTATCAGCAGCTGCGAATGGTTCATCCAACAATGTGTCAATCCTCATTTCAGTGCAAATGTTCTCTTTACGGATGAGGCTTCATTCCAACGTGATCAAATTATAAATTTTCACAATCAACATGTGTGGGCTGACGAAAATCCGCACGCAATTGTGCAATAACGTCATCAACACAGATTTTCTGTGAACGTTTGGGCAGGCATTGTTGGTGATGTCTTGATTGGGCCCCATGTTCTTCCACCTACGCTCAATGGAGCACGTTATCATGATTTCATACGGGATACTCTACCTGTGCTGCTAGAGCATGTGCCTTTACAAGTACGACAACAAGTGGTTCATGCACGATGGAGCTCCTGCACATTTCAGTCGAAGTGTTCGTACGCTTCTCAACAACAGATTCGGTGACCGATGGATTGGTAGAGGCGGACCAATTCCATGGCCTCCACGCTCTCCTGACCTCAACCCTCTTGACTTTCATTTATGGGGGCATTTGAAAGCTCTTGTCTACGCAACCCCGGTACCAAATGTAGAGACTCTTCGTGCTCGTATTGTGGACGGCTGTGATACAATACGCCATTCTCCAGGGCTGCATCAATGCATCAGGGATTCAATGCGACGGAGGGTGGATGCATGTATCCTCGCTAACGGAGGACATTTTGAACATTTCCTGTAACAAAGTGTTTGAAGTCACGCTGGTACGTTCTGTTGCTGTGTGTTTCCATTCCATGATTAATGTGATTTGAAAAGAAGTAATAAAATAAAATGAGCTCTAACATGGAAAGTAAGCGTTTCCGGACACGTGTCCACGTAACATGTTTTCTTTCTTTGTGTGTGAGGAATGATTCCTGAAAGTTTGGCCGTACCTTTTTGTAACACCCTGTATAATCAGCTTCTTTGAAATGACGAGAGTATATTCTGGCATTTGCAACTTTCACAGCGTCTTTTTTTACAGCATTTCCTTTGCTGACAGGCATCGAGAGGGAAAGCATGAAGCACTACTTCCGCCCATTCAGTGTTGCGATTGTGATAATTACAGCCAACAACAGTACAACATGGGATAGCTTGCACACACTCGAAACAGTTTCACTTGCAAATAACACACGACACAAAAGCAACTAAGGGGAAAAGACAACATTCACGAAACCACACAGCCTCCGACGTAACGAACATAGAGCGTGAAGCATTCCACTCCGACGTCACGCACAGAATGGCAGAAACGCGTTTGCTTCTCCCTACGGTTCGGTCCCAAGCTGCGTTCGCTGCAGGTCGCCATTTTTATTGAAAGTGTTGTCAGAAATTTTTGTCTCTATAGTTTATTTTATGATGCACTCCCGGACCGTTTGTCCTCTTAATAATATATGTCCTGTCGAATGCATTTCGGTGACCGTTTACCAGAACCTGTTCTGCTACTGCTGATTTCTCCTGATACCCTGGGCAGAAGCACTTCTCGATGCCTGCGCGGCGCTGTTCAGTAGCACGAACATAAAACTGTCCACACCTACATATCCCTGGCATTCTGAAACCCACATCATTTGTCACTGAAACCCACGTCATCTTTCACAGGCCTCATGAGTTGTCGAACTTTTACTGGAGGGTGTAACAAAGCAGGTAGATTCCATCCATCTGTTATGTTTCTCTTTCCCCCAGAAAGTATTATTTCTTTCTGCAAATATTTTCGATATTATTTGGCATGTACACATGTCGTAAAAATCTCGAAAACTGACTAAGGGTTTAGCCAGCTTAACATCAGTACAAATTCAATATAAATTACGGTTGCATCTGAAATTTCACATTCGGAAGAATCTTCCTCTACTATTCATTTGTTCAGACACGCAAATATTTAATTGTAACCTGTGAAAAGTTAGCAAACAACAATAGTTGAGTGTAGTTCTAATTAGTGCACATTTATAAATGACGCATGGTGGAAACGTTTTTAGCCAGCCGGTGGATAGTACAAGATTTATGTCCAAGGATATTGGAAGTGTACCGCAGACGATGTAATATAAATTACAATTCAGAAAATTTACCAGAGTTTATACAGATTTCGTGTATGGGAGTTTATTCAATGTATTGAGTGACCGTTCTAATGATTCACTGTGAACTGGTAATTAATTTCATAAATTGTGTTTATCTTCAATAATGATCATCATCTACTGTGACAATTGGATCATACTGCGCATTGTATTATTTCCAAATTATATTTATTGTGCACAGCGTGTTCGTTTTAAGATGATTATCTATATGAAAGATCAGTGTAATTAGTGTCTTTGTTAATGATTTACTTGCCACACATTAATTATTGCAAATCAGTACGCCTGTGTTATGTTACTCTGTCTTATGTTACTGCACTCGGACAATCATATTGTAGGACATAACCCGAGTGTAGTGTGAGGGTAACCGATTAACCGTGCTTAATTTAAGTAAATGAGACTCGATCTGGCCATAAACAATAGGTTATTCAGCATCGAAGTGCAATTATTAAACTGTTTGAATTGTAACTTTAGTGTTGATTACATAATTTAAAATAGCATAGCCTACTCTCGACAACCACTTTTTTTTACCAGATTCAATGGAAGCGCAGCTACCGAGGGTGTATTTGTACAGGATACGTTCCAAGGGCTGAAGACCGAACGATTTTATCTCTTGTTAGGAGCTTGCTAATTATTTCTCCTAACAAATTACAGAACGGCTAGAACACAAGCTACTTTGTATGCGCCTCAGGGGCCTACTCCTTACTTGTTTTCGAATAGACGGCTTGTGGAATCTTCAGTTGTTGTAACTGTTTTCCTTGAATACTTCCCGTAATTTCCTCAGTTCCTTCAGCAGGTTTTCAGCAACTGAAACTGTCTTCAGAATGGAACGTTTCTGCGATGGGTGGTGCCACCTCATATCAAGCAGATGGCCATCCGTGAGGGTGAGATTTCATTAAACACTGTGGATGAGACACCTATTTTCATTTCGGCGACTGAGAACGTCAAGGAGCGGCAAGGCATCATTGTCTCTATTCTCTACCTCCATTGTGAACCAGACAAAGAACTTGTTGTCAACATAAAATAAAAGCAACTATCTGTCGTTAAGTCACCCTATCAACATTGCGACGGCAAGGAGAATATTTCGCGTTCCACCTTTGCGCTGCTATGGGAGATGATACACTGCACCAGATAGTAGTTGGGTGCAGACGAGTAGCCTGCTTACTAAGAGTGTGTTTCAACCTTGGTCTTTGGTTGGTTGGTTCATTCAGGGAAGGGGACCAAACAGCGAGGTTATCGGTCCATCGGATTAGGGAAGGATGGGGAAGGAAGTCAGCCGTGCCCTTACAAAGAAACCATCCCGGCATTTGCCTGAAGCGATTTAGGGAAATCATGGTTTTCGGATGCGTTTTTTAACCGTCATCCTCCCGAATGCGACTCCAGTGTGTTAGCCACTGGACCACCTCGCTCGGTTCCTTAGTGTTTATCGAAAACCAAGTCACAATGACTGGCGTCTGCGTGCTAAAAGCTACCACCACCCATCGCAGAAACGTTCTGTTCTGATAACCTTGACACATCGAGTGCAAGTCATTATTGACACTGGAAACCTGCCAAACGAACTGAGTCACCTATGGAAAGTATGAAAGAAAAATGTCTATAACAGCCAACAGATTTCTCAAGCCATCTCTTCGAAACACATAAGCAAATGTCTCCGAGGATGACAGACAACAGTTTGCGTTATTGTAGGTCTCACTCTTGGTAGCGGGAACGGTTAACTGCCTCCTAAGGGGCACAAAATCGATTTGGTCTTCGGGTCTGCAGCAAAAATTCGACAAATGACGAGGCCTGTGAAAGATGGTGCAGGGCACAGAACGCCAGGGGTATGTAAAATACCATGTGAATCTGCATAATTTTATGTCAGACAGAGTGTGCACATTATTGAACAGCGCCATGTAGAACCTGAGAGTTATTTCTGCAGACGGTGTCCTGAGAAATCAGTGATAACAAAACATGCTGTGGAAAATAAACATCGAATTGCTTTCGACAATGCTTCCGGTATTAAATAGAGGAATGGTTTCTAGGGCAGCGTCATACAGGAAGCGACAGTGTTAAAAATTTCTGACTACACCGTACGTAAGGATTATGACCTGCAATTAAGTTTAGCTTGAAATGTAGCCGTCGAAAGACTGGCGTGGTCGTGGTGGCCTTGCAACCAAGACATTACCTCATCTGGCGCTAGAGTGAGCATCAGTGATGTCACAGCAGGCAGCGCGGGTGTGTAGCGTAGGCAAAGCTGTAACACGACAGTCACCATCTGACAATACCAACCAGGTAGCCGCCGAAAGCTTGTGGACTTTTGACCGCTTGACGGAGCTGAAAGCTGAAGGTCTTTTTACCATGAAACCATGCATTCATACTTCATTTAGAAAATTCAGTTTGTTGTTAATAAAGCTACACTATGTGATCAGAAGTATCCGGACACTTGGCTGAAAATGGTTTACAAGTTCGTGGCGCCCTCCATCGGTAATGCTGGAATTCAACATGGTGTTGGCCCACCCTTAGCCTTGATGACAGCTTCCACTCTCGCAGGCATACGTTCAATCAGGTGCTGGAAGGTTTCTTGGGGAATGGCAGCCCGTTCTTCACGGAGTGCTGCACTGAGGAGAGGTATTGATGTCGGCACGAAGTAGGCGTTCCAAAACATCCCAAAGGTGTTCTATAGGATTCAGGTCAGGATTTTGTGTAGCCCAGCCCATTAGAAGGATGTTATTGTCGTGCAACCACTCCGCCACTGGCCGTGCATTGTGAACAGGTGCTCGATCGTGTTGAAAGGTGAAACCGCCATCCCCGAATTGCTTTTCAACAATGGGAAGCAAGAAGGTGCTTCAAACATCAATGTAGGCCTGTGCTCTGAAGTGCCACGCAAAACAACAAGGCGTGCAAGCCCCCTCCATGGAAAACACGACCACACCATAACACCACCGCCTCCGAATTATACCGTTGGCTCTACACACGCTGGCAGATGACTTTCACCGAGCATTCGCCATACCCACACCCTGCCATCGGATCGCCACATCGTGTACCGTGATTCGTTATTCCACACAACGTTTTCGCACTGTTCAATCGTCTAATGGTTACGCTCCTTACACCAAGCGAGGCGTCGTCTGGCATTTGCCGGCGTGGTGTGTGGCTTATGAGCAGCCGCTCGACCATGAAATCCAAGTTTTCTCACCTCCCGCCTAACTGTCATAGTACCTGCAGAGGATCCTGATGCAGTTTGGAATTCCTGTGTGACGGTCTGGATATACGTCTGCCTATTACACATTACGACCCTCTTCAACTGTCGGCGGTCTCTGTCAGTCAATAAACGAGGTCGGCCTGTACGCTTTTGTGATGTACATGTCCCTTCACGTTTCCACTTCACTATCACACTGGAAACAGTGGACCTAAGGATGTTTAGGAATGTGGAAATCTCGGGTACAGACGAATGACACAAGTGACACGCAATCACCTGACCACGTTCAAAGTCCGTGAGTTCCACAGAGTGCCCCATTCTGCTCTCTAACGATGTTTAATGACTACTGAGGTCGCTGATATGGAGTACCTGGCAGTAGGTGGCAGCACAATGCACCTAAAATGAAAAGCGTATCTTTTTGGGGGTGTCCGGATACTTTTTATCACGTAGTGTAGTACTGGTACTGACAGATTTTCCGTCCTGGTCATGTTTTTACTGCAAATTCCTTTTCTGGGCAGTTTTTGGTTGAGCATTAGGAAGTAGGGGTTACATTTTCCATTTCTCTTTCATAAAATTTTTCATCATACCCCCTTTTTCCTTTTTTTCCGCAGACTGTCTCCAGTCGGCACTTGCTCGTGAACTACTTGGTGCTTACCTGGAAACTGCACTCGTCCTACAGCAGAGATTACCCCCTGTGCTCATAACTGTTTCCCTGGGGGATCAATGTGCAGTTCATGATTCATACGAAATCTGCTCCTCATGCATCTTATATCTACAATTTCTACGTTGTTATAATTCTTGGACACACTGATTGTTCTCAAGTTTGTGCAACAAGTTTCACTGTTAACACATGACCATGATAAATCATAACAAAGGTATTCATTATGATTATTGCCTGCATATGTGATAAGCTTTCTACAATCATCTTCAATTTGTTTCTGCAAATGGAATTTGAATCTACTATTAATACAAGTTCATTCGAATTTGGAATGTTTATTTCTCTGTATTTTGGCATCTTCACTATTCGAGCTGACAAGACCTCAGGTTTATCGAAAATAAACGTTTTTACACTGGAGTTTTTCCTTATAAGCGTTTATTACATATGTTTAGCTGTGCTGTAAACTGTGCTGTCATCTTTCTCAGTTTCACTAGATAGGTTTGTTGTCCTCCATCTAAAATGTTTCCAATAACTGGCTATAACAGACACAATATATGGTTTGATGACAATTCAAGGAAAAACCTGCATTCCCTCTAAACAGTCATCTGAAAAAAACTGAAGAAGCACGGAAGTGAACTACTTCCACCAAACAAAAATATTCAACTAAATTCTTCACAGGCCATTCATTGAATCTGTAGACCATATACAAAATCACCAACAAGGAGCCCCGTGCGAAGTCGCAAGTTAACCTTTAGTAAAGATTACGGAGCATTCGAAAGTGTTGTGATAACAATTACGACAGGAGAAATGTTAGCTGCTAATGACTCACTATGTGCATCAGGAGGGCGACAGAAAATGAGTGTACGGGAAATACAGAGATAGACCTTCTATGGGATGTATGTATTACACTTCACAAAATCGACATCTTCGACATTCAAGAAATGTTCAAAACAAACCATTAACTTGCATTACGAACACCGAATGAAAAATGTCGCACCACAGTGATCACGAAGGTTCGCACCATTAAGATCGAAGGCGAACTCCTTGGAAGTTACAAACCACGCAGGATGTTCAGCTAGGTATCCACTCTTAAAGAATTCGTATAGAATCATACTGATCTAACGGAGTGATGAGAAATGGTGGAAAGTGATGGTATGTAACCGAATGTGAAACAGTCTGCCGTGGTGTTTATTGTGAAACTTGCTATCTTTTGAGGCTTATCTGCAGACTGTGCAATAATATGTTTTTAAGGCACGGAAAAATCAAATATCCGGGGTCTGAATTAGTCCAGTGATTTCAGGCGGTATCAACTGCAATGTTACCTACTTTTTAGGATGGATAGTTTTCTCTAAACGAGTACGATTATTTTACGCTGGTCAGGAATCAAGAAAAAGCGAGCTATTTTGCCAGCTATTGGCCAAAAACAGTGCTCATACTACACATGTAGTTCTCTCAAGCCCATTTTCCCACTCGTTTTTGCTGTAATGTTAATATTTCCTGCAGCCCAAGCAAGGTCACGCACACGAGAAAGAATTGTAGAGATCAGATCACCTCCAACTTCTCGCAGTACAATAAGTAACTTTCCAGCCAATCTACTATCCAGATTAACTGTCCGTATAATTGTATACGAATACGTTACGGCATTGGTGTTAGCTGATGGTGATACAAATCTTTCCATACCTCTAATTTCTAAGGAGCCTTTCATATGCATTTCCCCTTCAATCCCAATTGTAATTGAAAACAAATTACTGACTGAACGGTAGGATACGTTTGTTTTATGCCGGTCCCGCTGTGCATCATCAAGCTGACGCTTTGTTTGAAATTCTGTAGCACTGTTTGCAATTACGCAAACATCCACCGCTTCCCTTGAAATCACTGTTATCCACGCCACGCACGATGTACATTGTCCACACAATCGAGCGCATACGGCACCATACATTCTACTGACTCATCTTGCAGAAACGCTAATATTTCATCTTCCACATCGTTCTCACTCTGTAAAATTCCTTGGGTCGTTTCTGAGGAAGTGTCAACTTCTACAGCCATTGTTGTAGATATAATGCAATGTTTGTTTTGTTTATAGTTGCCATTGCTCTGCTTTGAATCAACAACACTAGCACTATAGCACTGTTGTGAGTTACTCGTCGACTAAGCAGTTCCACTACCCTTTGTAGCCTCGTGTTGTGCTCACCGATGGATACCTACAGTTCGGCCGCCTGTTCCCTTAAAAAAATGGTTCAAATGGCTCTGAGCACTATGGGACTCAACTGCTGTGGTCATAAGTCCCCTAGAACTTAGAACTACTTAAACCTAACTAACCTAAGGACAGCACACAACACCCAGCCATCACGAGGCAGAGAAAATCCCTGACCCCGCCGGGAATCGAACCCAGGAACCCGGGCGTGGGAAGCGAGAACGCTACCGCAAGACCACGAGATGCGGGCCCTGTTCCCTTAGCAGCCAATGTTGTGGTGGCATGGTAGATAATATGTCGGGCGTCGAATACCGTAAATATCATTGGCCATTTGCGACCTCGCACTCAAGGAGTTCCTTGTAAGAAAAGTAGAATTTCAACTTCGTTTATATCATTCACTGACTATGAAAAATTGTGCTAATAATCTAGAGTTATTTCGGTTATTAGTAATAACAAAGGGAATTGATAGAGTTCACTAAAATTTTATTACTCATACAATTCAGGCATTATTTTACAGCACTTAGTAGTTTCTGTGTATCTGTAATCAATTACTTTTGTAAAGTCAGCACTGTTCCATATGGATAAGTTGTTGTACGTCTTATTTACAGATTTTGTTTTGGGCTGTATACCACTCTTTTGAGGTGACATCCCTGACCAATCCAGTACATTATTCGTTTCCATCAAGGATAACATTTATTTCAAACCCAGCAGTTGACTCCCTTTATGTAACGCTGTTTACGACATCATCAGCTCTTTTATTTGCATACTTCAATTTTGCAGTTTTTGGAATTATCAGCAGGAAAGCTGGAATAAAAATTGATACACTGCATGTGCCAGGTTAGTATAACGCAAATGTGATAATGTATTGTAAGTTATGGTATTTAGAGCTCATAGGCATATTCCTTAACTTTTCAATTATATTTATGTTAAGTAACATGATATCCACATTTGTTTTTTCCTTTGGTCAATAATCTTTGTCCATCTGCATCCTCACTGCAGGTGGGACCCTCTTATCCTGGGGTCTGAGTGACCTGGCTTTCCTTTTTTACTTTCTTAATTCTATCTCTCTCTCTCTCTCTCTCTCTCTCTCTCTCTCTCTCTCCTCTCCAAGGAAGGACCTAGTAGTTTTGAATGCTAGTGAATGCTAGGATGATGTCACCACTTGTAAATTTAGGTGGGTTGTGAAGACATTGCTAATTTTGAGCAGTTGTTTTTCCCTTTTTGTTTTATTTTCATTTTTAGAATTAAACTTTTACTCTGCAGCGGAGTGTGCGCTGATGTGAAACTTCCTGGCAGACTAATATTCTGCGCCAGACCGAGACTCCAACTTGGTACCTTTGTCTTTCACAAGCAAGTGCTCTACCAACTGAGCTACCCAAGCACGACTCACAGGACCCGTCCTCGCAACTTTACTTCCGCCAGTACCTTATCTCCAACCTTCCAAACTTCACAGAAGCTCTTCTGCGAAACTTTCAGGGCTAGCATTCCTGGAAGAAAGGATATTGCGGCGGAATGTGTGCTGATATGAAACTTCCTGGTAGTTTAAAATTGTGTGCTGGACTCAGACCTGAAATCGTTATCTTTGCCTTTCTCAGGAAAGTGCTCTAACGGTAGCCCGGAAGTTTCAGTTTTTTTGTTCTTTTCACTTTATATATATTTTCACTACAGATATCTTTGCTAGGTCAGATATCTTACTGTATAGTATAAAGTATAATTATGCATTATTTTTATTATATTGTGATAAGATTTCCTGTTAAAAAGTTTATTTTCATTTTTGTAGTATGCAGTAATTCTAATTTTACGATAATCCTTGTAATAACACCGATACATATAATGTGTAAAGAGAAGTGCTATGTGAACACTATGAGCGAGAACCATATTGGTAGTCAGAGAGACGAACGGTGAGAGTGAGTGCGGTTGTGATTCTGTGTGTATTCAGTGACTAGCGGGTCGGATTTGTGTCGGAATAAGTAATTCGCCAAATACTGTGCGACATTTACTTTCCCAATATGACACAGAGTAGGTACAACTAACGTGGACATTGTGGAAGCAAAGTGTCACACAGTTCTAAATGGTATAAGCCTTATGGTGGGCAGCAAACTGAAATGACAATGCTCACGAAAGTGAACAATGACTGTTGTCTACTGGATTAAATTGTTTGCGGTGGGATGAGTTGCAAAAGCTAGTGTTTTATAAGATCTTTCATTTGCAAGTTATTGAGGTTTTATGTGCGTTAAAACATTACCAGTCATGACAAAAACAATTAAGCAGTTTTCTACTGGAAGACATTTATCAGGCTGTGACTTTCCAAATGTGATGCCTGTAACAGCTGGACGAACATAACTTCACTATCTGGGAGATGAAGTGAATTTCGTACGCATTCAAAAATTGTGTACTTGGAATTAATAACTGTGCTGTGGTCTGCAATGTTACCGTCATACAAATCAAACTTCATCCTTCTGACCAGCCTTGAACCCAAAGGAAGACAGTGGATGACCAACCAAGTAGATCATGCATCATACAAGAGGATTAACAGCTGCAGTTTGTCACTGATGAATATATTATGGTTTTACCACAAGCCATCTATCTACTGATGACATCGCACATGCCCTGCTACACACAGATAAATTCTCTCTCTCTCTCTCTCTCTCTCTCTCTCTCGGTAAATATGCGGAAGCAGTTTCAACCATTTTAAATTTCATTTTGTTTATCAAACGCATATTTCTTTGAATAAATGCAGTTTGATAGTGACTTCATTACATTTATGAATAATGGGGAAAAAAGGGAAGGAACAGGTAGGAATTCGTGACTTCCAACTGCACAGGGCATTTTGGTAATACAATGGCGAAAGTCGAAACTTAATGCTGAACTGGGACTCAAACCCAAATATACCACATCTCATGAGCAGCTGCCTCAACTGCGTCGTCCATCCAACATGGCCCCTAACCAACTCAAATTTCCAACTTATCGCTCGCTGCGATGCAGCGCTCCTCATCTAAACATTGATGACCAAGAATATTGTGACCACCTGCATAATAACTTGTTTGTTCTGTCTTTGGAACGAAATACATCACTGATTCTGTGTATCAGAGATCCAACAGTTTGTTGGTAAGTTTATGGAGGACTGTAGCATTACATGTCTACGCACAGGTCATTTAATTCGGGTAAAAAATGTGCCGCTGACCTGCGTACGCGGTGATGGCGTCCGATAGCGACCCAGATGGGTTCTATAGGATTTGCATAAGGTGGATTTGGTCGCCAAGACAACAACGTGATGTCACTATAATGCTCCTCAAACCACTTTAGCACAGCAGGTGGTTCGCAGCTGTCGCGTGTCTTCGATTACTACCACAGGTCCCGAGCACGCAAAAATGTGATTCACCCGAAGAGCCGACGTGCTTCCATTGATCGACGGTCGCATCCCGATTGTCCCGCACCCACTGCAATCGTAACTGACAATGGCGTTGGATTAACATGTGAACACGTAGGGATGGTCTGATGCGGAGCTCAATGTTCAACAATGTACGATGAACAATGTGTTACGAAACACTTGTGCAAGCACCAGCATTGTGGTCTTTCGGCGGAGACGTCGCAGATCACCACCTGTCCTACTTTACGTAGCAGACAAGCCTCCAAACCCCACTAGTGATAGTTTCACTGTCCTACCTCTTTCCGTAGATGCTCTCGACAGTAGCACATGAACATTCGACCAGCTTCACCGTTTTCGAGATACTTGTTCACAGGCTCTGCGTGACAATAATCTGCCCTTTGTCAAAACCGCTTATCTCACTGGATTTCCCATTTGCAGCCCATATCTTCGCTAGAGTGATACCCCATTCCTGTTTGCTCTGTTTAAATTTGTTACTGCGTCACGTGCCCTCTACATAACCATGCGGCACCCAATGTCGTGGTGGGAAATGGTCATAATGTTTTGGCTGATCAGTGTGTATACTTAAGGGCTTCTTCATTACATTTACAAGTTAAATTCTTTCACATTATATCGTTCTTCCCTAATCTTATCATACTCATCTTTAACAACAGTTCTGATCTCAGCCACGTTCTTTTCATATTTCCTGGTTTCTTTAGTATGTGGTGACCACCAACATCGAAAATGTGGTTATCGACTTTGAGAAGAACTACACTGATTCTTGATTTTATGATATTTGATACAGTCTGATATGAACGCCCACTCTGTGCACTCCCTTGTATTGGTAGATATCGTTAACATTAAAAGGTACTTTATTTCTACATTCGATTTTGTGTTGGTGATTTCCGCTGCCCAAAGATTTGCCATGAGAATAAGAACAGCCACATTGATGACCTCTGATGTCTTCTATTCAATCGTGTCTTCATGTGACACATTTACACCCTCACGCCTAAAATACACAATGGACTGGCTACAGTTTGTGAACTGAACTCTGCTATGAATGCACAGACAGTGTATTTGGTGGTGACTCTCCTACAATTTGGCCTTTACTGATCCTGAACTCGTGTGTATGTACCAGCTTGCACCCATACGCGAACGTGAATTTGAACCTCTCTGGGTCACTGCCACCTTGGCAGCAACCATGTACAGGATAACATGCCAACTTTTACAACACAGCACTATTCTCAGATTCCATGCAACACCAGATAAGACAAGAAACGTCTTCGCCTTTCCCAGGGCCACCACAGCAGATGTACATACGTAATGTGGATTTGCTTCCTCCCTTCCACTATGCATGGACATGTACTTTCATGCATTCCTCCTACTGACAATGTTCCGATTTGTCTATTCACTACCATGGTCTCATCATTAGTGACAACTGCATGCTCATATGCAACAACTGCATCATTTGTCACATGTGGACAGATTATCACCAACCGCCATCATGCAGGCCTCAGGCGATGTACCACTTCCTAGATCCAAACTGCCATCACTGTCGTAACATTCCCTCTTGCCTCTTCCTGCGATGCCACAACAGCTGCCTGTTGGACGTTTTCCTAAGCTATTTCACCTGCAGCATAGGAATCCCAAAACGTGGTTGGCCTTGGTCAATAACCTGTTGGACATTCACGGAATTCTGGGCGATGATGCACACTTCATACACCCAGTTAGCTACTTACACAACGAACCAGATCTCATCAGTGACCTGCTGCAGGATCTGCCATCTCAACATAAATATGCTATAGCTCGGTCCCACATTACTGAATGCCTATAACACCCTCCCACTGAGGAATTCATTGTAGAATTAATGATGTACAGCTGCAGGATCGGACTCCATCTCAATTGTGGTGCCATTTCTGCTCCTAGGCCGCATCTGAGGAGGTATGTAACAGCACACTGTGGACCTTTTGACTGGTTAAATTGCCATCCAATCTTCAATTACATTTTCTGTATCACAAGTCTGCTGTTTTAGAAGAGAAAGTCCATCTCACCAATCAAGCCTGCACTATTATCCGGCATCACCAGCTCCTTCCTCCCCCCCCCCCCCCCTCCATGGATTGAAGGTCGGCAACACTCCTGCTGCACTGGTCCAGATGCCTCCATGCCCAGCAGCCCAGCAGGCAGAGGTCATGAGTGTGGTGTCCACTCCCAGCAGATACCTCCAGTGCCAACTGGAGGTCAATTTCCAGCACTACTTGCACCACCAGTGCCCACCTCCCATTTTTCTAACTTGGGTGATGCACAACAGATGCTGAATACCACATACCCATTATGTTGGTGCAATGTAACTGGTTCAAAATGGCTCTGAGCACTACGGGACTTAGCTGCTGAAGTCATCAGTCCCCTAGAACTTAGAACTACTTAAACCTAAATAACCTAAGGACATTGCACACATCCATGCCCGAGGCAGTATTCGAACCTGCGACCATAGTGATCATGCGGTTCCAGACTGTAGCGCCTAGAACCGCCGGCGCAATGTATCTTTCAGCGACTCCACATGATCTTGTTGTCCACCATGTGCATACCCAAACTTCAACCAGAGAATACACCTAGGTGTCACAACTCACAGCGACACTGTAGGGTGCAGCTTCTCTACTTGATCGTCTGACATACTGTACAAAAGCCTCCCACAGACAGGCTCAGCGTTTTTTATCCCACCAGCACTCTTCACATCCTCATCGAAACTAGGGGCCAATGCCAGCATCATCCTACCATTGTGCACTGCTTCAAGTCTTCTTCCTGTGTCACTGTTCCTCCATGCAACCAACAACTCTGCAATACCTGTCCATGGCTCAGCAGACCTTCGTCTCCAACTCGTACTGTACCTAGTATTTTCTTGGACTGTCCAAGCCACTCACGTCAACTGCCCCATATTTGGAATCGACTTCCTCAAATATCTCGGCCTCTCGCTGGACGTCCATCAGCCACTCTGCTTCACCATGCTGCAACCTCTTGCACTGAGGTCATCCATCTTCGCCTCCTCACCCCGTTCCACCCCCACTCAGTGTGTCACAATTGTCTGCTTTACCTCATGTCTGACAGTGGATCTTGTCAACTTTCTGGCCCAGCCTATAACTTAGTGCCAGTAGATCACTGACCTCCACACTGACAACAACTACTTGCATCCGCTGAGATCTGAAGCATCAGCCAACTTGGCACTTGCTCTCTGCACGGCCTCTGACTTCACCGCGTTGCAGCCACATGATATTGCCGAGGTATTGCCTGCTCACATGATATTGCCGAGGTATTGCCTGCTCCTGACCCTCCTCTGTCTCCACCTTCACTGCAGTCTCTACAGGTCAGTGACAATCAAACTTAAAGTGTGTCGTCTATCTTACCCTCATCATCCAGTGTTGTTACAAATGTGTCCCCTCCGTTATAGGCGCTATTACTAACGACACCTGCCTTAGGCTAGTTACTACTGAGTGCTCCCCTGTCCAGTATAACGCTTGCTTTCTCAATGCCACCAAACTCTGTCACACTAAGGCCACAATACAGATTCTGAAATTGTGCATCCTTTGGACAGTAATTGGTTGTCGCATATATACCTTGTGCCCAAAATAGATGGTTGTTTCCAATTGTGTGCAGATCATCGCAGACTTAATGCTCAGACTATCCTTGACAGCGTGCCAGAGTGGCCCAGCGGTTCTAGGCGATACAGTCTGGAACCGTGCGACCGCTACGGTCGCAGGTTCGAATCCTGCCTCGGGCATGGATGTGTATGATGTCCTTAGGTGAGTTATGTTTAACTAGTTCTAAGTTCTAGAGGACTGATGACCTCAGAAGTTAAGTCCCATAGTGCTCAGAGCCATTTGAACCATTTTTATCCTTGACAATTATTTGGTTCTGCACAGTCTGCGGCTTTTCAGTGTTGTTGACTGACAAAAGGCTTATTACTGTATCCCTATTCATTGTGACAATACACCTAAAACAGTCATTACTCTATTAAGCTTATTTGAATACTGCCTTATAGTGACAAAAACGCCACACAGATGTGTCAACGTTTTATTGACTCAATCTTCTCCCTCCCCCTTTCTGTTATGCTTACCTTGATGATATTCTCATCTACTCCCATCTACTCCCCTTCTGCTGAAGAGCACGAGCTCCATTTATCTAGAGTTCTCAAAACACTGGGCGACAACAGAAGCAAGATAAACCATGATAAATCTCATTTATGTGTGACTAGTGTCCCGTTCCTGGGTCATACGATCTCCACCGATGATATTCGCCCTGATTCTGACTGCAACATGTTTATCAGCGATTTGCCATTACCTGAGACCTTTTCAACTTCTGTTGTTTCCTCGGAATTACCAATTTCTTTCTGGCAGTACGTCCCTCACACTGCATCCTACAAGTCCGTCTGACGGACACCTTGACAGGCAAGAACACTTCCGGCACCCACGAAGTACTATGGTCTGTTGACATTCAGCGCGCTTTCGATGCACTTAAAACTGCATTGACCAATGCTGTCACTGACACGAGCGAGTCTTCATCGGCGCTGTCATACAATAGCATGTAGGCAACTCGACGCAATCCCTTCGATTTTTTCCCAAGAAACTCTCTATCTCACAATGTAAGTGGTCTGCCTTTGATAGAGGACTGCTGGCAATGTAACGGGCAGTCTGCCACTTTTCCGAGGAAATATCTACACAGATCACAAACTACTCATAGATACCATTACATTATCTTGCTATCAACTTGCCGCCTCAGTGCTTTCATCACATGGACCTCATTTGCCAGTACACCACTGACTATGTGTCCCATGTCTGCACCATCTCTTCACCTTTGGACGTCGCGGCCGACTACATGTCTCACATAGCGATCATCTCTTCACTGTTGGGCTTGGACAAACTGGCATGGCTCCAACAGGGTGATGCAGATATAGGTCACTTATTATGAGACAACACTGCTTCATTGATTACTGAGCCATGACATCTACCTGGCTCTTTGGGCCTGGTGCTTTGTGACACCTCCACGCCGGGCGCTGTGGCCGAGCAGTTCTAGGCGCTTCAGTCTGGAACCGCGTTGCTGCTACGGTCGCAGGTTCGAATCCTGCCTCAGGCATGGATGTGTGTGCTGTCCTTAGGCTAGATAGGTTTAATTAGTTCTAAGTCTAGGGGACTGATGACATCAGATGTTAAGTCCCTTAGTGCTTAGAGCCATTTGAACCATTTGACATCTTCGCAGATACTCTCTGCCCCCTTATCCCTGTTCCCCTACGTGGCGAAGTCTTCTCATTGATCCTCAATCTTGCCCACCCACGTTTTAAGGCTACCACTCCCCTTTTTACTGAAAGTTTCCTTTCGACGGGCGTTAAGTCGCACTATTGTACCTGGACATGCACATGCCTCCCTCATCAGTGAAGTAAAGTTAGATGATGCGCCTACCCTCCTGTGACTCGTTTCGACATTCCCAAAGAACGTTTTCGACACATTCGTCTCGACGTTGCTGGTCCTCTCCCCTCCCCCTCCCCGCCCCCTTCCCCCCTGCTCAGAGGGTTCCATATATATTCTATCTATTATCGACAGAATCTCCAGGTGGGCCAAGGCCATTCCTCTCACACACATTCCCATAGATACTGTTACTCATGCACTTGTCATCTCTTCGATTGCTAACTTAAGTTGTCCCTCTTCTAGTACTGCTGATCAGGGCGACAACGCGAATCCATTCTTTTCATCAGGTTGTGACACCTCCACGCCGGGCGCTGTGGCCGAGCAGTTCTAGGCGCTTCAGTCTGGAACCGCGTTGCTGCTACGGTCGCAGGTTCGAATCCTGCCTCAGGCATGGATGTGTGTGCTGTCCTTAGGCTAGATAGGTTTAATTAGTTCTAAGTCTTGCACGGTGCCAATAAATTCTGCACTATGGCTTACCATCCCCAGAGTAATAGGCAGGTCAAGCTTAAAGCAGCAGTCATCTGTCATTCTACTTCCTGTTTCAAGGCCCTCCCTTGTGTTATGATTTGCACGGCATTTAAAGGAGGACTTACAGATTTCCCTTGGCAACATACTTTACAGCGAATCCTTGATCTTGCCTGCTAAATTCGTCAAAGACTCCGAGCCTGTGCCCCCTTCTGAGCTTTCAACTTTTGTCGAGCCTGTCTGCACTCAAATTGCCCACATCCACAACCCAACTCTGCATGCTCACACTGCCCCACATGTCTTTGTTCATAAAACCTTAGAGCATCGTCACTATGTAACATTCTGCGCTGACACTATGTGGTCTGCACTCCAACAGCCATACTCAGGCCCCCACAAAGTGTTCCCTAGCTCTGCTCACACCTTTGAAATTCTCTTACATGGTAAGCTGCAAACGTCTCCATCAATAGACTCAAGCCAGCTTGGATGCTTGATGATGACCTCTCTCCCAATGATGCCCTGGCATCTCCTCCAGCAGACGAGTTGACTCCTGCCTCCTCGGAATCCACACTGTCTGGCTCCCTGCTAGGGGTAATCCAATCGACATTACTTCCTCTGACATTGCCACGAGTGCTTGTCTCGAGCTTTCCACATCTCCTGCTGCCTTCTGCATCATACACTTCTACTTCAATGCCTCTTCTCTGTCGATCGATGACCTCTTCTTGTACTCGTTTGATGGCATTCTTTTTGTGCTCCGTTCATCTCCCCACATGTATGTCGATTTCATGCATCATGTCACACTCCTTTCACTTTCAACCTTACTCCTGATATGGAAGAAAATGGTATTACCACCTCGATCGACACTTTCGACCACCTTACTATCCATGTGCCTTTTGCCATGTGCACTGCTGCCACAACATTGAATCAATTGATTCCTGTCTCCAGCACCAGATGCCCTCTCTGCCCCCTGGCATCACACGGGACCTATGTTGTGTCAACCCTTGATGTCTGCCCAAACTACAAGAAATGGTCTACCCCTGCCCCCTCATGGGCCAACCAAGACACAGCTGGTCAGGCACACTTCCTACAGATGATGCCCAATGCCAACCAATTGCCACATGGCTCCACTACCTCAATGTCTGCCCCATGCTCCACACTGCCAGGTTGGGGTGGGGGAAGGAGAGGTGGCCTCTCTGGCAAACAGCAACATCGAACCTGTGGTTATCAACATTGAAAAGAACTACTTTGATTCTCGATTTAATGATCTTTGACCCAGTCTGGCATGAATGTCTATTGCGTGTACTCACTTGTATTTGTGTATGTTGCCAATAGTAATAAAGTGCTTCATTTCTACATTCAATTGTATGCTGGTGACTTCCTCTGCCTGAATGATTTGCTGTGGGAACAGGAACAGCCACAAGTGAATTCAGTTTCTAAATAACTTATTTTACACTCAACTACATCCACTCTGGAAACTACATTTTTTTAAGCCAGACACAGCCTGAGCTGTTAAGTCAGTGATCACAAATTATGTCCCATGGGCCACATGCAGTTGAATCAAGTATTCGTGTAGCCCTTGGTTCTCAGCCATATTTTATAATAATATGCATGTAGCAACTAACAGCCAAACCGGAAATCGCTAACTAACATTAAGAGATACTTGACATTGCAGTTTTTCTGCTCAGTAACAAACTAAAGTACCTACTGAGACTCTAATATCTTAAGATGAGTTTAATATTGATTAACTTTGGTGAATTCAGACATGAGCTAAGCAAAGTTGACCACTGGCCTCAGGGGCAGAAAGTAAGTAGCACGGCCACCGTAGGGCAAGAGGATATGAGAGGGGGGATGTTTTATTGTGTGTCTTCCAGTACTGACAACTCATATACACATGGGACTCATTCGGCTAGTGAAAGGTATTAACATGATTTGTCCTCAGTTGTTTGTTTAATAATAGACTGTTTCAGGATTCTGTCGTAATTGCAGCAGCATTAGCATGTTAGTGAGGTGAAATTGTGTAAAAGCCATTCCGTTTTTCTGCAAGAAGTTAATTTCAACATGGCAACTAGAGGAATAAAGAAAAAGGTTTACAATTGCAGAGTAATCTTGTAGTCCATTGCACTTTTAATAATAAATGTATGACTTGTTGAATTATTGGTCATCTGGCATGACCTGTTAATACCATCATTTGTAGACTCAATTACTGTAGTTTAAAAGTTCTGTGAGATAGGCATTTGTGTGAGGGCTAAAATTGTAGAACAGCAGCTCCCCTATTCTGCTGTGGCATCGGCAAGAGAGCCCCCACCACTACTATTGCCCGCTCCCCTACCTTGCCATCTGTGCAGCTATGGGGCAAGTGATACCTTACGCACTCTAATGATCAGGTGTTAGGCTAGAAATTTTGACATGCAAGTAATATTGGTCCACGAATTCACGTTAGAGGCAGTCATCTTACGTGTATTAAGAAACATTAAATTAATTAAGGATGTTGTAATACAATGCAGTGAGTACAAGAAAACGCATTTATGTTATTTATCAAACTTCTGTGATGGTATCTCATTCAACAGTGCATTTAGATATGAGTACAAGCTACTGCTATTAATCAAACCCATTCACACACATAGTAAACCCAATACTTCACCACACAACTATTGTGTCATGACTGTTAGGTCACTGAGGTTGTCAGCAATGTGAAACAGACCACAGTAATCCAATGTGTTCTATATGGTGCTAACATATTTCAATCAGTACACTGAAGGCGTAAGGCGCCTTTTCGTGTGTCTTGATGAGTGGTGGCATAGTCACTGTGGAGATGCCATGACCCAATGTTATGAAATGTTTGTAAATAGCACAAGAGTCGCTAATCGCAATTTTTTGGTCGTTTTGCTCATCTTCAGATTACTCTAAATACAGGAATGTGCATATGTTTTAAAAATGTACATAATTGTAAGCTATCAACTGTAATAAGCTGTGTTGTAACAAATACACTCCTGGAAATGGAAAAAAGAACACATTGACACCGGTGTGTCAGACCCACCATACTTGCTCCGGACACTGCGAGAGGGCTGTACAAGCAATGATCACACGCACGGCACAGCGGACACACCAGGAACCGCGGTGTTGGCCGTCGAATGGCGCTAGCTGCGCAGCATTTGTGCACCGCCGCCGTCAGTGTCAGCCAGTTTGCCGTGGCATACGGAGTCCATCGCAGTCTTTAACACTGGTAGCATGCCGCGACACCGTGGACGTGAACCATATGTGCAGTTGACGGACTTTGAGCGAGGGCGTATAGTGAGCATGCGGGAGGCCGGGTGGACGTACCGCCGAATTGGTCAACACGTGGGGCGTGAGGTCTCCACAGTACATCGATGTTGTCGCCAGTGGTCGGCGGAAGGTGCACGTGCCCGTCGACCTGGGACCGGACCGCAGCGACGCACGGATGCACGCCAAGACCGTAGGATCCTACGAAGTGCCGTAGGGGACCGCACCGCCACTTCTCAGCAAATTAGGGACACTGTTGCTCCTGGGGTATCGGCGAGGAGCATTCGCAACCGTCTCCATGAAGCTGGGCTACGGTCCCGCACACCGTTAGGCCGTCTTCCGCTCACGCCCCAACATCGTGCAGCCCGCCTCCAGTGGTGTCGCGACGGGCGTGAATGGGGGGACGAATGGAGACGTGTCGTCTTCAGCGATGAGAGTCGCTTCTGCCTTGGTGCCAATGATGGTCGTATGCGTGTTTGGCGCCGTGCAGGTGAGCGCCACAATCAGGACTGCATACGACCGAGGCACACAGGGCCAACACCCGGCATCATGGTGTGGGGAGCGATCTCCTACACTGGCCATACACCACTGGTGATCGTCGAGGGGACACTGAATAGTGCACGGTACATCCAAACCGTCATCGAACCCATCGTTATACCATTCCTAGACCGGCAAGGGAACTTGCTGTTCCAACAGGACAATGCACGTCCGCATGTATCCCGTGCCACCCAACGTGCTCTAGAAGGTGTAAGTCAACTACCCTGGCCAGCAAGATCTCCGGATCTGTCCCCCATTGAGCATGTTTGGGACTGGATGAAGCGTCGTCTCACGCGGTCTGCACGTCCAGCACGAACGCTGGTCCAACTGAGGCGCCAGGTGGAAATGGCATGGCAAGCCGTTCCACAGGACTACATCCAGCATCTCTACGATCGTCTCCATGGGAGAATAGCAGCCTGCATTGCTGCGAAAGGTGGATATACGCTGTACTAGTGCCGACATTGTGCATGCTCTGTTGCCTTTGTCAATGTGCCTGTGGTTCTGTCAGTGTGATCATGTGATGTATCTGACCCCAGGAATGTGTCAATAAAGTTTCCCCTTCCTGGGACAATGAATTCACGGTGTTCTTATTTCAATTTCCAGGAGTGTATATCCTGGTAAGTTAGCACAACATACTGGCATTCATGAAGTCAGCAGAAAAAGCAACTAAGAAAGGTAGTCACAAATGGTATTGTCAGATGGATTAAAATCATTATCAAATAGTAATCACACATGTCCTATAGTGTTTGGCCATCACTTGTGTACTGTGCTTACAACACTGGTATAAACAGCTGAGGGAGTATGACCAGTAGATGTCACTGGCTGAATAGAGTTTGCAACAGTGCAATACAGAGTTTGAAATGTAATTCTAGACTATGTCTGCTTACAGCTAAATTAAATAGATAAAATGCAGTTAAAAGGGAGCTAGAGTTGTAACATAAGTCAAAAGGAAAATATTATTTTAGCTTCTGAAGGGTATCTGTACATAAAAGTATGTGTCATATGCAGAAGAGTACATTCAGGCATCTGCAGAATACAATTCAAATATTGTGAGAATTTTTACCTTGGACTATCAGCATAAACATATTGTTGATAATGAGAGATAATTTTTTTTTTTCTTTTTCGTCTTTCAATCCTTCTATTTCATTTTGCTCTGTGCATATATCTTTGATCGTCTAGAATATTTTTTTTAATTTTATACTGTAATATGAAATGTTGCAATGTTTTACTTTATCGGTATTGCTCCAAAAGTCTCTTTTAACTGAGGATGCAAAAGTTTCAATACATTTCATTTCGTTTGTAATGCTCATGCGTAATGTGGTGTGTAAAACCTAATGTAGTACGCAGCACTGTTGTATGAACTGTGATGCTAGTGCGATATCGATAATGGCAGTCAGACAGTGAAGATAGTCGAAGGTGTGCAGTGTCGTGCCACATTCGCAGATTTTATTGTGTAATAGACAGAACTACACGAAAGTTCATGGCTGCATTTTTATTTTCTGATCACAACTTAAACTAAACTTCAGCGTGAATGTTATGCAACAAAATGTTTGACTGCATAAGTACTGTGAGTTTCATGGAGTAAAGTAAACAGCAGTGACAATTCTTGTGCGAAGGGACTGTGATTTTCGTTGTGAGAACCAAAATGTTTTTGCAAGTAACACATTTGCTTTAATAATGTACTTTGAATTTGTGCAGCTTAATGAACTGCCATGTGCAACTAAAGCAACTAAATAAGGTAGCCACAAATGGTATTGTCAAATGGATTAAAATCATTGTCAAATAGTAACCACACATGTCCTGTAGTGTTTGGCAAGATTTCCTAAAATGACGTACCGTAAGGAAAAAATCAACTGTAGGCATATTTTTCGAATTATAAGCTTTATTTTTTGCAAGTTAACCTTAAGAACCATTAATTATACAGTGATTCATGAAAACAAATTATATCATACATTATATCATTATTGCAACATATTTCCAGAAAGCATACACAATCCCATGTCATGGCAATCGTTGGGTAAAATGACATATCCTTATGTCTTCTATAGTTTTTCACTTTTATTTGCAAATATCACATGTAAAGATCTTTGACGTAAGTGAATCCCCAGCACATTCACTGAGAGCCCATACTGAACACATAACACACCTGATCTATGTCTCATTTGGTTTAGAATGACTAAATAAGTCATTATGGTAGAAACAAGGAACAAGATCATCATTGATACAAAACTTCTTATGTTCCTCATCTCCAGTAGGCAAATCTAAATAAAGTATCTTCTTAGCGTGTTCAGCTGCATGTCTGCATTCCAACACTCTTTTCTGTATGAATTTGGCTTTTACCTTTGAAACATACAGACTGCTCGTCAGAACTTGTGAACTCCCCTGTTTCCATTTGTTAGAAACGAGCCTAGCCTGAGATCCAGAAGGAAATGGAGATATGCCAATTGCCCTAATAAATGAAGGTTCTGATTGAGGAGATGTTGCAGTATTAGAATGTAATGTAGGTCTAGTTGATGAAATTTGAGGCGCAAGTGCAACAGGAGTGTTCTGCTTGTAGGTTTGCTTTAGCAATTAGGCCTACAGTTTCATTTCCTTCATTTTCTTTTTCCAGGAACGATCCCTCAGTTATAGCGTGTGCAATGTGGTGGTAATGACAACTTTATGATATTATTGAATTTGGCATAAATCAGTACATAGAAATATTTGTGGGTTGAGTCACCAGCCACAAAGAGAAAAACCGTAGCAGCAGATGTCGATTGTGGCTGCTTTAGAGAAAAACTTGGCTTTCTTTTCTGAATCCATTCAAATATTTTTTTTTACCTTAAATCATCAAAGAATCAAAATCTTTATTTGTAAGTAACTTTACAATATAAATATCAGTTTGCTGTATTAAAAGTAATTGTAGGTAACCAATTAAATACTTATTGTTTGTTTAGCTAAATTATGGAGGCAGTTACTTGCCATCAACGTCTCCTTGCTGAATTAATTGCCATTTCATTCCTCTTGGTTAACTCAAATGCCAGTTTCTTTACACTGTTCAATATAAGTCTAAATAGCCTGGACTCTATGTCTTTAATATTGTGTACTAGTTCAGTTTCTAGCTCTGTTGGAAGAGTTTTCTGGAATCGATCTAAGCCTTTATTATCTCCTACAAATTGCTTATTCTTGCCTTGTACCTTTCTTCTTAAGCTTGAGGAATGCTGAACATTTTTGAAGGATGCTCCCAGCCCATTTGCCTGTTATTAACAGCATCGATAACCTTCTGCATGCTCTCTGAATCATATGACTGGCGATCACTGATTCTGTTATAAATTCCAACCGTTGTTACTGAAATAAGAACAACAACAATAATAATAGTAGCAGCAATAGGAAGAGTCAGTGGCGGCTGCCACCCTAACTTTCCACACCTTTCGCATTTACTGGTAATTTTTCTTTGAATGCTGTTAAATATAACATAGATGCTGCAGTCTGACAGATTCAGTACTTAAATCTACCATGTTACTGCTCCTCTGGACCCTGTGAAAGTTGGCATCAGGGTATCGAGCTCACCTTCAGTTGTGCACATTTTAAGGAGCTTTTGCGCATGCATAACTCACGTGGTGTAAGTGCCTTACAGGCCAAATACGTACAGATTTGATAAACAATGTGCACGGTTCACGATGTGCACAGCTAGCCCTTAGCACTCACTAGAAGTTTACGTCAGGGCCACCATGTAGAAGCGCACTACGGTATACTTTTATCCCCGATCACTCAGCATAAATCCTGCTAAATGATAGCACACTCCTCAGATATGCTAATTTACCCACTATTGGATCAGACATCGGTATATATTAAAGTTGTACTCATAGTAAACCTATTTTATAGGTTTCTGAATGACTTATAGAATCTTAAGTTACGAATTTTATGATACAGTAATCCATTTCAGAGACTGACAATCGTAAGTGCCTAAAGCACGTAACTGTCGATTGTACCTGTTATTCATGCTTCTGAAATCTGTCGCCTTATTGTGAGTAAGGTATATCTGTGCTGTAGGTCCAAATTGTATGTATGAAAATTCACAAAAAGCTGTATCACTGATTTCTCTTATAGTCATTTAAATGTGGGATCGACGGCAGTGTGCTTTAGGCCCTTATGGTTCAGTGCCTAATTTGTATTCTAGTCAAGTGACCATATTAGTAGACATTACTACTTGCGTTTAATCATTTCCGAAAACAGCACTTTGTGTTTGGAGTTGATTGTTTACTGTGCTGGAATTAGCATTCGTGGGCAGTGTAAAGATGAACTATGCTGACTCTATTTTAAACACTAACAGAAAAGTAAAGCTGTGAAAACAGCTCATGAGTCGTGCTTTGGTAGGTGCACTTTGCCCCCCCCCCCCCCCCCCCTCCCCCCGGGGCCCAAACGGTCCACTATCCCGATTTTAAAAAAATGAGCTTGCTGCAGAAGTCAAAGGTCCCAAGTTCGAGTCTCGGCCTGGTACACAGCTTTAATCTGCCAGGAAGCTTTATATTAGTAAACACTCCGCTGCAGCTTGAAAATCTCATTTTGGGAACGGAAAAGTAAATTACCAGGAAAGTTAGCCACAAAGGAAATAGGGCATCTGAGAACAGCTCCTTTGATTGAGAGAGTGAAGAAATCAAATAAGCGTGACCACAAGCGAACATTAACAAGGAAGTATACAGTTAGCACAAGTTGTTGTGTGGCTCTAGCGCAAGAAATCTGATTTTCAGCGTGGAAGTAATTTCGTGAACTAATACACCTGTTAGGGACCTTGTACATTTTTCCAAAATCCTGGAAAAGCACGAAAACTCCCTCTTACACAAAAATGCGAAACGGAGAGTTGCAAAAGCCTACACATTATTTCGTTATTCCCCTAAACTTCACTTAATTATGTACAAAACAACAAAAATTAGACAAAAACAATTATTTCTTTTGCCAGATAAGTTATGCATTTTATTATAATTTTTATTATTACTGTTGTTATTATTATTGACAGTGGCTGTAGTTGTATAAACTTGTTGATAAGAAAACGGTTACACAGAAGATGCTATTAATTTCTGAATATAAAAATTCGTAAACACCCAGAACTCCTACTCGCGAGGCGCCACTGGTAATAGTAATGAACTGCATGTTGGATTACCATAACCAGAAACGAAAGAAACGATAGGAGGCATAAACTAACATAGGTAGGTATCGTATGTAATTTTAGCCGCTGCTGCTGCATTTCGTGTACCATGGCACTGCCAATAAATACGTGTACCTACACACCCAGAAACATCCTTAAGATGTTTGCAAAGGAAGTGTTTACTCATCTTATGCGAAAAAACTACACTCCTGGAAATGGAAAAAAGAACACATTGACACCGGTGTGTCAGCCCACCATACTTGCTCCGGACACTGCGAGAGGGCTGTACAAGCAATGATCACACGCACGGCACAGCGGACACACCAGGAACCGCGGTGTTGGCCGTCGAATGGCGCTAGCTGCGCAGCATTTGTGCACCGCCGCTGTCAGTGTCAGCCACTTTGCCGTGGCATACGGAGCTCCATCGCAGTCTTTAACACTGGTAGCATGCCACGACAGCGTGGACGTGAACCGTATGTGCAGTTGACGGACTTTGAGCGAGGGCGTATAGTGGGCATGCGGGAGGCCGGGTGGACGTACCGCCGAATTGCTCAACACGTGGGGCGTGAGGTCTCCACAGTACATCGATGTTGTCGCCAGTGGTCGGCGGAAGGTGCACGTGCCCGTCGACCTGGGACCGGACCGCAGCGACGCACGGATGCACGCCAAGACCGTAGGATCCTACGCAGTGCCGCAGGGGACCGCACCGCCACTTCCCAGCAAATTAGGGACACTGTTGCTCCTGGGGTATCGGGGAGGACCATTCGCAACCGTCTCCATGAAGCTGGGCTACGGTCCCGCACACCGTTAGGCCGTCTTCCGCTCACGCCCCAACATCGTGCAGCCCGCCTCCAGTGGTGTCGCGACAGGCGTGAATGGAGGGACGAATGGAGACGTGTCGTCTTCAGCGATGAGTGTCGCTTCTGCCTTGGTGCCAATGATGGTCGTATGCGTGTTTGGCGCCGTGCAGGTGAGCGCCACAATCAGGACTGCATACGACCGAGGCACACAGGGCCAACACCCGGCATCATGGTGTGGGGAGCGATCTCCTACACTGGCCGTACACCACTGGTGATCGTCGAGGGGACACTGAATAGTGCACGGTACATCCAAACCGTCATCGAACCCATCGTTCTACCATTCCTAGACCGGCAAGGGAACTCGCTGTTCCAACAGGACAATGCACGTCCGCATGTATCCCGTGCCACCCAACGTGCTCTAGAAGGTGTATGTCAACTACCCTGGCCAGCAAGATCTCCGGATCTGTCCCCCATTGAGCATGTTTGGGACTGGATGAAGCGTCGTCTCACGTGGTCTGCACGTCCAGCACGAACGCTGGTCCAACTGAGGCGCCAGGTGGAAATGGCATGGCAAGCCGTTCCACAGGACTACATCCAGCATCTCTACGATCGTCTCCATGGGAGAATAGCAGCCTGCATTGCTGCGAAAGGTGGATATACACTGTACTAGTGCCGACATTGTGCATGCTCTGTTGCCTGTGTCTATGTGCCTGTGGTTCTATCAGTGTGATCATGTGATGTATCTGACCCCAGGAATTTGTCAATAAAGTTTCCCCTTCCTGGGACAATGAATTCACGGTGTTCTTATTTCAATTTCCAGGAGTGTATTATTACTCAAACGACAACTATCGAAACGTCTAAAGCCCACTGCAAACGCGTTCTTCACGTAACGCACAACCGTCTAAACAAAAGGCCTTGCCATTTGTAGTGTAGCAGTGTCGCCAACAATAGACCATAACCATGTGTCACAAAGTGCTGCCTATGATGGCAGCAGCAAGAAACCAGAGGTACGTCATTTTACCAAACCATGTTATTTAAGGACACTTTCCCGCACGGACTGTAATCTCGCGATCAGTGGGTGGCATTGAATTTTTTATTGTTTCAAAACAGTGTACGGGACTTTGTTAACAGAATCGTGTGTGTCGTAATCGCACACATACGAACTTGAATTTCATACAGCAACAACGACGCCCGAAAGCCTGTGATTAAAAATTGCAACGGAGGATAATATTGCTGTCTGGAGCAGGTTATACCAAGCAAGAGCATGTACCCATTGCAATCTCATTACCGACTGAAATACAATAAATACGCCTCCAGAATAACCGGATCTCCTCTGACGTCACAACGCAACGACCACAGCACATGTAAGATGCAACGCCAAACGCTCTAGCTGGTAGGACTTAAAGTGTTTCATATAGATTCGATTGTAATTATTTCCAATTTTGTGACAAACGCTTCTCAGTATTTGCTTTCTTTGGAAATAAATGTAATTAGAATGAGGCTTGTTTGCTAGTTATGTTCACGTTGTTAACCCAGCATTAATAGTAGTTACTGCTACTTACTTTCTCTATCTTATTCATTTATTTTTAATAGCTGTTAATGCATGTGATTTACGTATTCTTTTAGAGCGTTGTGTGTTTTCGCACATGCGCGTAGCATTTTGTCAGGTGTATTTATTTATTTATTTGGCGTATGTACGTGTTCGCGTAAATTACAGCGTCCGCCAGTAAATCCGGGTGCCTACCAAACTATTCGCTCGCTATTGGTGCAAGGCACGCAACTGGCAGAATATTTGATTTTGACAGCTGTCAACTACGTAAAACTGTGATTACATTGAATAAAACGTCTTAGTATGGCATTTTTATTATCAAGTGTAGGTTTATTTATCTCTTTCAGAAGCAACTCAACAAAATTACGGCCGTTTCCGTAATTATTTACAATTTTTTTACGGAAATTTTTGTGTTGTGTGTTCTTTGGTGTTTGTTGCCAAATTCAGACATGTTTACTTTCGTTAAGATTAGGAAGCAAAATGGGTTTATTTGAGCTTATATAATCGAAATCCACGGTCAAAATTACACGACGTAAATCTCTGAATGTCGTTTTCATCACAAAGTACAGGAATTTTAGCATAAGGTTCAAGGAGCACGCACATGCGCAAAAGAGAGCTTCTTTTGGACAAAAGTTGCCTTCGCCAAAACAAAGTACTGCTAACATAGACCATAATATGCAGGTTGTACACACTGCCCCTAAGGGATGTCTATTGAATCATTAAGGGATTTATGGGAATAAGAAATGTCACCCCCTAAACTTCTTAATAAACAAAGTTAATTTGCGCCCAATGCCTATTTTTAGTTGTATGACAAGCTGTTGTGGTTTTTTTTTATTCTAGTAGACCTCTTCTGCTCCGCCTGCCTCCCATATTTTTCTTGCTTCGGTTTCACTGAGTGAGTTGTGCCTGCAGCCTTTATATTGTGTTTTGATATGCTGCTTTCAGTTCGTCTGATTGTGTATTGCACATGTTACACATTACTTCTGTGTGTGTGTATGTGTGTGTGTGTGTGTGTGTTTGTGTGTGTATTGAACCGAGGACCTAGAAACGATGGAGAGGCTTCAGTGGTTCATAACCCAATGGCAGGCCACAGCAGTCCATCCACCCCACTGTCGCCCCACACTGAACCCAGGGTTATTGTGTGGTTCGGTCGACATTGGACACCCCCCTCCCCCTCCCACCCCCCCACGGGAACGTCTCATACCAGACGAGTGTAACCCCAAATGTTTGCATGGTAGAGTAATTATGGTGTATGCGTACGTGAAGACAGTGTTTGCGCAGCAATTGCCGACATAGTGTAACTGAGGCAGAAATATGGGAACCAACCAACATTCACCAAAACCATCCACAGGCTGGTCGGCACATCGGACCTTGACACTAATCCGCCAGGCGGATTCGTGCCGGGGATCAGCACGCCTTCCCGCTTGGGAAGCAGCATGTTAGACCATGTGGCTAGCTGGGCGGGATACGTCTGGGTACTACCTTTCATAATTTTAATGATAGCTCATCATCATACTTTTGTTTAGTTTTGAAGCTTTTATTTATTTTATTCCTCAGTTTGTCCATTTTCATTAGCTCTAGGCCCTGTACCACCAGCAGTTCCTCAGATCTGTTTTTGGTATGCCCTCTGTGCCTTCAACTTTTTTGTCATTTGACAAGCTGCTGCCTTACTTTTCCGTACTGCATATGGCACCTACATTTAGGGTCTACTTGCGGCTACCCTTCAGGAGTTCAAAGAATATGTCCCCTTTTACTCATGATGTAACTCTAGCTCCCTTTTAACTGCATTTTATATATTTGTTTGTCAGTTAACTTTACATTTATTTGCAGCTGCCCTGCAGAATTTAAATCAGTATTTCCTGTTTGACTCATGTTATTACTCTAGCTCCCTTTTAACTGCATTTTATGTGCTCAGTTTAGTTGTAAGCAGATGTAGTCTAGAAATACATTTTAAACTTCGTATTATGCCATTTCATTGTCTGTTTAGTCAGTGACATCTAGCAGCCAAGCCAACTCAGCTGTCTGTACACGTGTTGTAACCACAGTACACAAGTGATGGCCTAACATTACAGGACATGTGTGGTTACTATTTCATCACAATTTAAACCATGTGACAGTACCAGTTCTGGCTAAATGTTTTTTAATTGCTTTCTCTGCTGTATTCATAATGCAGATATGTTGTGCTATCTTACCAGGCTATATATGTGACAACACTGTTTATTACAGTTGATATCATACCATTACATACAATTTTTAAAACATATGTACATTTCTGTATTTAGATCAATCTGAAGATGAGAAAAATGATCAAAACCGGTAATTGAATAAAGAAATATTTGTGATCATTAACTATTAAGGCATTTACAAATATTTCTTTTTATGTGTCCACAACACACTAATACAGTCAATAGCAAAGGTGTAGTGAAAATTGGAGCTCTCTTCGACTTGTATGAGATTTATAATGTAAGCACTGTTTTTTCCTTCTTTTTTAGCTGCAGAAGCTATTATTGTGTCTGTGATTCCATACTTCTTGACTCATCTTCCATCAGCTAAGTTGTGGCTACTTGGTTACAACTTCGTTCTTGTATCAATCTTGTCACTGAATATGGTAAGATAACAGTTCATATTTCCTTTTATAATATGTGTTAGACTTAACGAATGTTAGATACAATGTGTCTTAAGTAAAATTGGCTAGTAATTTATATAAATTAAAACAGCAGTGTATCCAATTCTGGCAATGACAAGAAATTTGTAACTGGTGATAAAATAATGAAGTAGTAATGTAAAAGCATTGTAACCTATCTTACATTTTCATCAATAAAATTATTCTTTCGGAGTGCAGTGGAACTTCGAGTAAGAGCATGGAGCTTTCATTGATATATATGTGTACTTTGAATCTTATTGATGAGTTTGGAAATGAAAATATCATTTTTAAATTAATTTGTGTATTTTCTGTGTGATGATATTTTCAATTTTTACAATATTTATTGAAAATTATGTGAAATAAGTGTGATGTGTGGTTGCATGTACACATAATGTGTAAATACCCTGATGTGGACAACATGTTGACATTGTATATGTAAAATCCTAGTGTCCTATATCTAGTCAGTAATTGGAAATAAAACTTTGTAATATAATTTTATTATTATTAAAGAATTTACTATTTGAATAATACCATCTAGACCACTTGTGAGGGGCGTTTGAAAAGTCCGTGCAAAGTCCGATAGATGGCACCACCGGTGCATATAGAGGTCATGTTTAGTTAGTGGCATCTTTGGAAAGAACACACACCAAGTTTTTACATCTACATCCACATACATACTCCGCAATCCACCATACGGTACGTGGCGGAGGGTCTCTCATACCACAACTAGCATCTTCTCTCCCTGTTCCACTCCCAAACAGAACGAGGGAAAAATGACTGCCTATATGCCTCTGTACGAGCCCTAATCTCTCTTATCTTATATTTGTGGTCTTTCTGCGAAATGTTGGTTGGCAGCAGTAAAATTGTACTGCAGTCAGCCTCAAATGCTGGTTCTCTAAATTTCCTCAGTAGCAATTCATGAAAAGAACGCCTCCTTTCCTCTAGAGACTCCCACCCGAGTTCCTGAAGCATTTCCGTAACACTCGTGTGATGATCAAACCTACCAGTAACAAATCTAGCTGCCCGCCTCTGAATTACTTCTATGTCCTCCCTCAATCCGACCTGATAGGGATCCCAAACGCTCGAGCAGTACTAAAGAATAGGTCGTATTAGTGTTTTATAAGCAGTCTCCTTTACAGATGAACCACATCTTCCCAAAATTCTACCAATGAACCGAAGATGACTATCCACCTTCCCCACAACTGCCATTACATGCTTGTCCCACTTCATATCGCTCTGCAATGTTACGCCCAAATATTTAATTGACGTGACCGTGTCAAACGCTACACTACTAATGGAGTATTCAAACATTACAGGATTCTTTTTCCTATTCATCTGCATTAATTTGCATTTATCTATATTTAGAGTTAGCTGCCATTCCTTACACCAATCACAAATCCTGTCCAAGTCATCTTGTATCCTCCTACAGTCACTCAACGACGACACCTTCCCGTACACCACACCATCATCAGCAAACAGCCGCACATTGTTATCCACCCTCTCCAAAAGATCATTTCAGCCATATTGACCTATTTCTTTGTGTTTGGCATTTGTGTGAATCAAGGAAGTCAAGCAATTGTCCAAAAATGGACGAATAAGAATTTTGTGTGGTGATTAAACATTACTTTATGAAAGGCAAAATGTCTCAGGAGACTAAAGAGAAGCTTGATAAACATTACAGTGACTCTGCACCTATGATTAGAACAGTTTATAAGTGTTTTCAAAATTTTCGGAGTGGCCTTATGGGCACAAGTGATGCTGAACATTCTAGACACCCTGTGGAGGTTACAAATCCAGAAATCATTTATAAAATCCATGATATGGTGACGGATGACAGAAGAGTTCAGGTGTGTGAGATTGCTAGTGCTGTGGACATCTCAGATGAATGGGTACATAATATTTTCCATAAACATTTGGACATGAGAAAGGTATCCGCAAGATGGGTTCTGCGATTGCTCACGCTTGACCAAAAACAGAATCGTGTGAAGTGTTGCAAGGATGGTTTGCAGCTGTTCAGGAAGAACCCACAGGACTTTAAGCATCGTTTCGTCACTGTGGATGAA
The DNA here is from genome assembly GCF_023864345.2 of Schistocerca serialis cubense. Classification (NCBI taxonomy): domain Eukaryota; kingdom Metazoa; phylum Arthropoda; class Insecta; order Orthoptera; family Acrididae; genus Schistocerca; species Schistocerca serialis. The sequence continues at coordinate 139,451,021 of NC_064641.1, forward strand.
ACATGGATACATTACTATCCTCCTGAGACCAAACAACAATCTAAACAAAGGGTTACCAAGGGAGAATCTGCACCAAAAAGGCAAAGACCATTCCTTCGGCCAGAAAGGTTATGGCGACTGTCTTTTGGGATTTGCAAGGGATAATCCTTAACGACTATCTGGAAAAGGGTAAAACTATTACAGGTGCATATTATTCATCGTTATTGGACTGTCTGAAAACCAAGCTGCAAGAAAAATGCCGGCGGTTGGACTGCAAAAAAGTCTTCCATCACAATAATGCACCAGCACACACCTCAGTAGTTGTGGTCACAAAATTAATGGAAATAGGATTCCAACTCATTTCACATCCCCCCTATTCTCCAGACTTGGCTGCCTCGGACTACTATTTATTCCCCAATTTGAGGGCAGGACAAAGATTTTATTCAAACGAGGAGGTGATTGTAGCAACTAATACCTATTTTGCAGACTTGGACAATTCCTATTATTTCGAAGGGATCAATAAATTAGAACAGCATTGGATGAAGTGTATAAGTCTAAAAGGAGACTATGTCAAAAAATACAAAAGGTTTACCCCAAACACGTAAGTCGTTTTTATTTTTGCAAGGACTTTTCAAACGCCCCTCGTACACGTTTTTGGTTATATTATTGTACATTACATATTCCAGCTCCCACCAGCTTTGAACTCTAACTTCCAGATAAAATTCTATATAAATATATAAGGCTGTGGTAGATTTCCCTAATTGGTATAAGTATATGTACCATGAACATAGACAATGTAATATAGTGTAGTATGCCTGTATTAACACAGAGCACAATACATCAGGTCCTAAACCAAAATGTGTTGCTTTCATTGGTCACAGATACTCTACACTGCTGTAAAAACTCTCTAGCTAGCAGTACCTCTGGCACTAGTGACCCCATGTAGGCCAGAGGACCTCTCCCTTCCTGCCTCACCCTGTAGTGCAGAGGATTGTGGGAAGTGATAATTGGTAAGTGTCATTGGTTGTGGGAACCATGTGCAGTTTGGGTGCCTATGGTGCAGGACACGGCTGGATTGTTTCTTGGCTTCTGGTGCCTGGCAGATGTAGAGATGATATGGTGCCAAGTGAGCAGGGCATCACTGAGTGGCCAAAGCAGGATACACTGGGCACACACAGGGCTTGTTGGCAGAGGCAGTGCCTCAGATGATGCTGAAGGTAGAATCAGTGGTGTAGTATGAGGTAACAGCTCACATGAATCCTGTGTGTGTGCAGTGATGGTGACCACACCACCTGCTGACAGACATGAGTAAATTGCTGTGTAGTCAACATGTGACAGGTGAGACAGCGAATGATCAGTGCAGTGAATGTGTCAGAGGTGTCACAGCATGTGTCTACTGATAGGTCATCCTCAACAGGTTTGACACTGATATCCTCAGGATCAAAGTAATGGATATCAAGGGTGATGATTGCCGGTCATCAGGTCAAGGCGGGGCTGGTGACATGTTGGCAGAAGAGTGCTCATCTTATGGGATAACTGGATTCGTGGCACATGTAGTGCCAGCATCATGAAGGACCAACTTCACTTGGTGCTTATGTGAGGAGGCCATCACTGTTTACCCATTAAGCAAAATGCTCAAGGTATGTGGGCTGCACTTAACAACTGGAATATGGTGGCTGTAGTGCTGGCCTTTGACCACCCAAAAGTGCCTCTGACCATCCAAAATCTTACCAATGAGTGAAATGCCTCAGTGATTTAACATCAGCCAAAGAGCCCCAAGAATCGCTCTAAGCCTTTGTCACACGACACACTATTGCATACGGCACACTTGCTTCCCTACACCACAGTATCATAATATTTACATTTTCCATTCTCTGTTTTATATATATATATATATATATATATATATATATATATATATATATATATATATATAATGAAAAATTATAGAAATTACATTTGTACTAAGGTGAGACTACAGCTCAAGTCAAATGCATGTCTAACTTCTGCATACCATCACAGTATCATTCTGGTCAAACCAAACATGGTTAACATTAATAACTATAAGAAAGTCTATTTGCACTATTTCTGTAATTATTGCATGTTACTTATTGCAAATGGAACAAAGAGCTACTAATTATTTGTGTACATATGGAGAATTCTGTTTGGCCAATGTTTCAAAACAATATGTAATACTTTGTTTAATAGTTTATATGTACAATCATTGCATCTACAATCATTGCATCACCAAGCTGTCTCACCATGTAACTGATGTCAATGGCTTTCCATTGGTGTGCCATATGTGTCCTTAATTTGTTTGTAAATAGTTTTAAAACCCTAAATTGTACAACTGTGGTGATAAATTTGTTGGAGACTAGGATTTCTGTCAATCTCGAAGAGTCTTTGGATTTTCTGTAGCTCAACTGCAAATAATTTAAATAGTTTATGTGAACACATAGTATTTTCAGCCTAATGTTCCACTGTTAGTCTATGATGGCTTCCATTACTCACTCACACAGACCCTTTGAGCCAAGCTAGTACCTGGGAACACCCTGTGGCCGCTCAATGGCTGGTCGTTTGCCTCCTTGTGTCCACCACACCTTTGCCACAACATACACCAATTTTCTGGCCCAATCATATGTAACAATCTGCCAACTCTTCAACCTCACTATGATCATATAAAGTAACTTGACCAAGCCACTCATAATGTCGTAAAGTGTCAACTGTCGGATGAGCTCCATTCATTCAGATGCGGGTTTGATGCCACTGCATGTGTCCAAGAAAGTCTCTTTGGTTCTCTGGAACTGAGATTTCTCTTTGTTAACGACCCCCATCCTCTTTTGAAACTAGTGCGATGGGTGAAGCCCAGGAGCTGTCTGAAAGGTGTGCTATATCCTATTGTAGCGGTTCATCAATCGCTGCTTCTCCTGCCTGTAGAAGAGCCAGAGCCAAATGGTGTGTTTGTGGTGAACTGATTGGCTGGGAGTCCTAAGAATGTGGCACATTGTATCATTTCAGACAGTGCACTGCTGAACGTTTGCTCTTGATGTGTGGTAGGTGGAACACACGGGCAATGCTCTAGGAAGCCCAGCAGAACACAAGGTGTGTGCCAGGGGAGGCAGCATTGGAGCCAAAAGCCCTGGGATGAGGCAACAAGTTTTGTGGTGTAGATGTGCACTAGAGAAGAGTTGTGCAGTATTGACCAACTTACAGTACTGGCCTCTTTTGTGATTTCCCTTTCTCCACCCATATAATAGATGTGTACAGTAAGCAGTAGCAAGCTTGTATAACCATGTGCACTGGAGTTGAATATCTTCTTCCTCTGCTCAGTGCTTTGTCTGCCGTGAGTACTTGATGGTGATTGCTGTAGCTTTTATTGCACATAAGATAATTTGAGGCCTGTGGTACTCCATTTTAAAGTAAGTGATTAATTTCACTGCTATGTTTTGATTACCTATGAACAACATCAAACTGACATTTCTTGATAATTTACATAAAAGAACGTACAATATGATTAGGTCCTACAGGATATTTGTCATACAGTACTGGTCACCCAATGTTTTTCAGTATTCGCCAGAAGCAATTTTCAGTTTGTAAATTACATTTTCTTGTTCTTCTTCTTCCATGCGACTCCATCCTGTGCAAGCTTCATCTCCCAGTACTACTGCAGTCTATATCCTTCTGAATCTGCTTAGTGTATTCATCTCTTCGTCTCCCTCTACGATTTTTACCCTTCTCGCTACCCTCCAATATTAAATTGGTGATCCCTTGATGCCTCAGAACATGTCCTACCAACCGATCCCTTCTTCTAATCAAGTTGTGCCACAAGCTCCTCTTCTCCCAATTCTATTCAATACCTCCTCATTAGTTATGTGATCAACCCATCTAATCTTCAGCATTCTTCTGTAGCACCACATTTCGAAAGCTTCTATTCTCTTCTTCTCTAAGCTATTTATCGTCCACATTTCACTTCCATACATGGCTACACTCCATACAAATACTTTGAGAAACGACTTCCTGACACTTAAATCAATACTCGATGTTAACAAATTTCTCTTCTTCAGCAACGCTTTCCTTGCCATTGTCAGTCTACAATTTATATCCTCTCTACTTCGACCATCATCAGTTATTTTGCTCCCCAAATAGCAAAACTCCTTTACTACTTTAAGTGTCTCATTTCCTAATCTAATTCCCTCAGCATAACCCGACTTAATTCGACTACATTCCATTATCCTCGTTTTGCTTTTGTTGATGTTCATCTTATACCCTCCTTTCAAGACACTGTCCACTCCGTTCAATTGCTCTTCCAAGTCCTTTGCTGTCTCTAACAGAATTACAATGTTATCGGCAAACCTCAAAGTTTTTATTTCTTCTCCATGGATCTTAATACCTACTCCGAACTTTTCTTTTGTTTCCTTTACTGCTTGCTCAATATACAGATTGAATAACATCGGGGAGAGGCTACAACCCTGTCTCACCCCCTTCCCAACCACTGCTTCCCTTTCATGTCCCTCAACTCTTATAACTGCCATCTGGTTTCTGTACAAATTGTAAATAGCCTTTCGCTCCCTGCATTTTACCCCTGCCACCTTCAGAACTTCTAAGTTCTAGAACTTAGAACTACTTAAACCTAACCAACCTAAGGACATCACAGACATTCATGCCTGAGGCAGGATTCGAACCTGCGACCGTAGCGGTCTCGCGGTTCCAGACTGTAGTGTCTAGAACCGCTCGGCCACTCCTGCCGGCCAAAATCTGTCATTAATGGCCTATGGCTACAGGCTGGTGGTTGCTCCATAATGGAGTCGGTTGTATTTACATGTACGGACTGGGTCCTTTGGTCAATTGAAGCGATTATTGTGTGGGAATGGTTATGTTTGGCTTTTTGGAGACCATTTGCATCCATTTATTTTATGCATGACAACGCGCCCATGTCATCAGACCACGATTGTTTGCGATTTGTTTGAAGAACATTCTGGACAATTCTAGCGAATACTTATGTAAGTATATAAAACCATGTAAGTATATAGTATGGCAGTACCGGTCATGACCTTCTTCTTCTGTGCGGATGCACATATATTACCCGAACTCTTACACGGCTTGGTAAGAATGTCTTCCACGAGTAAAGGGTGTGTTGGGTAGGCACACTACGAATGTGTGGGCATACAAGGTGAGAATGTGGGTCTCGCGGAAGGCGTGCTCGATGTAGTCCCTGCTGTCGCACTATCCTCTGTGCCATCGGTGGCTCAGATGAATAGAGCGTCTGCCATGTAAGCAAGAGATCCCAGGTTCGAGTCCCGGTCGGGACACACATTTTCACCTGTCCCCGTTGATCTATATCAACGCCCGTCAGCAGTTGAAGGTATTATTACATAATTCTAATTTAATTCTAGCGAAAGATTTGGCCACCAAAATCGCCCATCAAACATTTATGAGCGGGTAATTCGTGCACAAAATCGTGCAACGGCAACGTTTTCGCAGTTGCGGATAGATACAGAGGCAACACGGCTTAATACATCTGCAGGGGACATCCATTCACGTCGAGGCCCAGCACAACGCTGGGCAAAAGGGGGTCCTACACGATATTAAGAGGTAACCCATGGCTTTTGTCAGCTAAGTGTACAAAAATGGCAAATAATTATAACACATTCACACAAATATCATACTAACAAATGTAAATCCACCTGATGATGGAGGTTTAAACCTTTGAGACGTTTTGTGGAGATAAATAAACAGTGACTGGTAACAGTAAACTTGTTGTTTCATTTAAGGTCAAAAATTTGAGCTGGCCAATACTGTATGACTACTCTACACTCCAAGTCTGGAGAGATGTAAATGTCAGAGGAAGTCACTGATGTCAGTGACAAAGAAGGTCCATTTGTAGTGGAAGTCCATGCTGAGTTGTAAAACATGATGTACTGTTACGTGCGCAGAGACTGGAGAATTGTTGGTGGCATGGCGCTATAACCTGACTGTGTCAGTGAGCAGTGCAACCATTTTCTTTGACGCTGTGTTAATGTCCGATCATGTATCTTTGAGGAAGCACTTGCATGAGATGTGGTCAAAAACATACAGTCTTCCATCCATCAGATTGGCCAGCATGGAGAATTTGTGTCCCACATGACCCAGGTTTAGGCAACTTGATGTGACAACCTGAGGTAATGCATCTATGAAATTTGCTGCAGAAAGACCAGCATCTGCAATCAGAGTTACCAGACTGGGTTTGGTACTAGCAGAGCTGTGACCTTGAGACAGTAGTGATGGCCGGAGCAGTGTTGTGTACTGCTGGGATGGTGTCGTGTGTAGCCTACAGGTCAGTGCCCAGGCTGGAGCTGATGATGTCACCATCAGTTGTCATTGGCTATGCTCAGACCAAAGCAGCACATGAAGCAGGCATCCAAGATCTAACGTTCTGCAAGCGAGTGGTGTCCTTGTAATTGGTGCACAGCCTGTGCTGCAGTACAGTGAACATCTGAGTTTCTTGTTGAGCAGTTCTGCACCATGTGCAGTTATAGCAAGTTTGACAATCAAAAGCATCCATAATGTGGTGTCTAGCATCAGATTCTAGTCCAGTGATGTCTGTAGCCAGTACCACAACAGATGGAGTCTTAACGGCGAGTTGTTCATCATAGGTAGCTTGTCAAAGTTGTTGTCCAGTGTGTGAGATAAATGTTGAGGTAAGGCTAATTTGTCAATTGCATATTTGTTGTGCACAGTGGAGGTGTTAGCCTGATGTCACTGAAGATGTGAATATGTTCAACCCTGTGGCAGATCAACATCACAAACTTAGAGTTGTCATAAAAGATTCCTAGCGATGAAAATACACATGCCGCTGCCACAAACCACAGGGCTGATTGTTGTGGTCAAAGTGGCAGTACCTTGCTTTGACACCATAGGTAGGTAGTATAACAAACACTTCATTCAGCACAGTGCAGTACATGCAACAGCACACATCCACACTATCAAATCAGAGAATGTGTCTCATAGCTCTCAGTGGTCAGTGATGCTGCTGTTCCCATAGAGTGTCCTTCCCTCCCCCCCCATAGCACTGAGAAGTGGAGAGCTGGCAGCTGGTCGGTTTGCAGGTACTAGGTGTACACTGTAAGGCATACATTTTGTAATCACGCAAATGTGCAGGCATATGAATGGCATTGCCTGCATGAGAAATCATGGTGGTTGGCAGGGAAGGGGGCATGACAGAATGCACTTCGGGGTCATGGGGTGCTGAGACAAACTTGTGGGCGGGGGTGGCAAACATAATGTGGTGACAGTGAGATGGCCATCATCGCTGAAGTGAGCAGAGAGGGTAGAAGTATCCTAAGTCTGTGGGTAATGGAAATGTGTCATGAAAGTTATGTTTGCCACTGTCATTTGAAGCCTCACAGCCTGCATGCATCTGTTCAATGATTAGCTCAGCTACAGTGACAGTGAGCTGGATATCGTCAAGGTGGAAGCATCATACGGCCAGGCAGGGTGCGTGTGAAGAAGGTACTCAGTAGCCAGTGAGGTATCAAGGAACCATGAGTTCATCATTAATTGTGAAGACCAATTTGAGTCTGCTGAGAGAGACAGTCACAGGCTTGCCATGCAGCAAGGTTTGAAAAGTGTGAGTACCATGACAAAACACCTTAAGGAGCCTGAATGAGGGGGCTGAAGGACCACACATATCATGTCGTCATGAAGCATGATGAATCTGCAGTCCACAAGCTCTTTTGAGAGGAAGATCTTTGGTGTAGAGCGAGGGGAGGAGTGATTCGGGAGATAGGGCTTCTTAGTTGATAAGGGAGGGCAGAGAAGTTGTTAAGGAGAGGAGTTACTAAAACGAAATCACCCAGGAGTGACAATGTCTCGTGGTAAAGCAGCTTGAGAAGTGAGGCGTCCAGGTCACGTTTACAGCTGTGTGCACACCCAGAAGAGCCCAGGGGAGGGCGTCGGGCCACTCGGCTCTGTGATACATTAGGGCCGCTTTGAGGGTTTGGTGCCATCTCTACAAGCCTGTTACTTTGCGGATGATTTATAGCTGTTCTGTAGCGAGTGATGCAGCACAAGTTGCGAAGTTTGAGGAATAAGGATGATTCAAACTATCTGCCCTGGTCCGAGGTGATGGATGAGGGGCATCTTAAATGAGCAAACCAAGAGACATTAGAGGCGATGCAATAGTTTCTGCCATAGTGTCTGGAAGAGGGAGTTGCTTCCACCCATTGTCTCATACAGTCAATGACCAATAGGATGTAATGTTAGCCAGCTGAGGGAGGCAGGAGATCTACAAGGTCGACATGTATATAATAGAATTGGCCCTTTGGTATTTCAAATTGTTTGAGAGGTGGCTGGCTGTGTTATGAGGTTTTGCTATATTGTCAGGGAACACATACTCTTATTCACAGCTTACAGTAATTCCCCCCCCCCCCCCCCCCCCCCCCCCACCAAACACATCGCTTGATGCTAAGTCATGTGGTTGGTCACACTCCAGGATGTGCACGGTTGTGATACTGTTCAAAGATCCAGTGGCGGAAAGTTGAAAGACAAGGAGGCATATCCAGTTCTGTGATGTGTCCCAGAGAACTGGACAAATCACCCAGTAAGAGCCCAGATTCGATGTGAAGGTTCACTGTGGGATCATTTAGCAGATCTAGGAGCTGCTAATGATGTTCTTGCACAGAAATAGTGCCAGTGCATGAGAGGCAATCAGCTGCAGTGTTGTTGGCAACTTTTGCAAGCTGGACATCAGTTGTATGTTGTGCAACACACTCTGTGGCACTCGTCTTTGGGGAAGGTTACAGGTAGCATCTGTGAGTGGTCGGTGATCAGTGTACATGACAATGTCTTCTTGAAAAGAGTGCACAGCTTCATAGACTGCTAAAAGTTCTCTGTCAAAAGTGGACAACTTGCATTGTGATTGTGTAAGCTTGTGAGAAAAGAAGCAGAAGGGCTGTTGATAGACACTTACATTCTGCTGCAATACAGCACCAGTGGCAAGTTGGCTAGCACTTTTGGTAACTGAGAGTTTTGCGTCGGGGAGAAGATATGCCGAGGTAATGGACTGCACAAAGGTGTCCTTGATGTGTTCAAAGACCAACTGCATATCTGGTGTCCATGTGAGTTTACATCAGCCAGGAATGTTCTAACGCTTTAAAGCTTGGGTGAGTGGGGTCTGGGAGGGAAGTTGCATGGGATAGGTGTGGCAATAGCAATTTACCATACTGAATAAATGGTGAAGTCCATCGTAGATGGGAGATGGAGATGGGTTTTGAACAAGCTATGTGCACTCGGGGCTGGATTGGATGCCTTCACTTTGATTTGGTGCAGTATTCCATTCTCAATCACAGCCATAACAAACAAGCCCCGAGCAGAACAGCACTGAGAGATAGGAGATGGTGTGCAAGTGGCAGGCATGTTACTAACATGTTGTACCTGTGTGTGTGTGCAGCAGGTGTGTCAGGTGACTCGTGGTGGTGCATGGCCATCACATGTGCATGGGTAGCAGTGGGAGACGAGAAACAGAAGTGCTGAAGGAGGCAGCATGTCTCAGAAAGTTCATCCTCAACCATGTGAATGCAGTGGTGATGCGGTAAAGCATTGTGTCATTCTGGAGTTGAGTCTGTTCTGCATGAGTGTCCATGTAGAGCTGTTGGATGTCCTGGATGTACCACTCAGTGGAACGTGGTTGAGTTGGACGATCCAGTCACAGGTCAGTGCCCTTATGACTTGTTATCAAGGTGGCAGGGTCACAGATTCCCATGACAGAACATCCAGAAAGCAAGGTGTTAATTCACCCTTGTGCAGTGAGAGAACAAGGTGGAAACTGGCTTTGAGAACTGGATCGCTCACATCAGCAATAATGAAGTGAAAGGTGTGAAGGATCATAGGTTGATTGAGGGGGATTGAGAACCATGAGCAGTAATGATGGAGTCATTGGTGGCTTTCAGCTGATGCTACGGTGTGTCGGAAGTTGGCAGTAAAGGTGAGGCTGGCAAAGTGCTAACCTGAGAGCTTATATCAATGAGGAAGTGAAAGCTGCTACTATGGTCGAAATTATACGGTCTGCTGTTCAGGGAAGCAGTGTGATGAGGAGCATTAGACAGTCTCCTGACGATCAAGGTGATTTATGCATCTCATACGACCTGGGATGTCTTTCACTGGCTGTGCAATGAGTTTTGATGTTGACAGATATGTGCAGCATCCCCAAAGCACACAGAACCAGAAGTAGCGCTGGTGCATGCACGGCATCTGCTGCGATGGGAGTGATAGTGGTGGGAGTACCTGTTTTGTCAACACTCGGGACACTGACCGTGCCAGCCGCAGTGGTCTAGTGGTTCTAGGCGCGCAGTCCGGAACCGCGCGACTGCTAAGGTCGCAGGTTCGAATTCTGCCTCGGGCATGGATGTGTGTGATGTACTTAGGTTAGTTAGGTTTAAGTAGTTCTAAGTTCTAGGGGACTGATGACCACAGTAGTTAAGTCCCATAGTGCTCAGAGCCATTTGAACACTGACCGTGCCATCTGCAGGGACGTCAGTATCAAGTGGGGACAAAGTGCTCAGCAGCGGTCGAAAGCATGAGGTGGGTGGGTCCATGGTGGTACTGCATCATACCCAGTACCGTCATCACTGGAAGTTTTGATTTGTTTTCAATGTTGAGTAAGTGCAAAAATTAGATCATCCAGGCAGAGGCTGGTATCCAGCAGTTGATGTTTACTTGCTGCTATGGCCTTTGAATTTGCTTAGGGAGTTTAACCTCCCAAGGCATCCATAGGGCCTCACCAGACATGAGATGTGGTTCGATCTTGATGTGAAGGCACTGCCATGATTGGAATGGAGGCCTATCTTGTTAATGTTCATCATATAGTATGTGATACAGCTGCTGCTTTGGGTGTGTACAAGCACTATAGGAGTGTAGTTTTTGCTGTCAAATATTTATCATTGGTAGGGTCTGCAAGAATGACGTCATTGATGGTGTCTGCTTAGCTGCCCTGTTGGCTGACAGCATTCACAGCGAAGATGCCTTCCATGATAGTGAACCAAAGTTGAGGGTTAACAGCCCAAAATGGAGGAAGCTTGTGATGTGATGCCACATGTTGTCCTTCTGGGCACTGTAGCAGCAGCAAGGCTGCGCAGTCTGGATATGTGTGTGTGGTGAATCTTTATGTACAATCAATGAATCAGATGGTAATGGAACCGGCTGCATAAAACAGTGGCCAAGTGAGGTATTGTGCAACATGGTCAGAATATGATGCATGGCGAATGGGGGTGGGTCTGGTGCTTGCAAATGAAAGTGTGACACAGTTGGAGGGTTAGGATCGAGGCAATGTGAATGATCATGTCAGGCTGCATGAGTCATACCACAGGTGGGCTGTGCAGCAAAGCCAGTAAGAAGATGTTCTACAGTACACCATTGTTGTGCAGATAAATTCATCAGCAAAACACCAGAATATGTAGTGTCATTGTCACTTTTTATCACTCATGAAGCACAAGGTACCCTGTCACTGTTCACTGTCAGCGAAGAACGTGGAATAGTGTCATGATTCATGAGGTTCATGGCACTATGGGTGCAGGAAGGCCACATTGTCAGAATGGAATAAATGAATTCACTTGAATGAACAGTACACAGTAGTTGGTGTCATCAGTTGTGGCACTCTGGTGTGTATTGGTGTTGTTATTCTGATCTTCAGTCCAGAGACTGGTTTGATGCAGCTCTCCATGTTACTCCATCCTGTGCAAGCCTCTTCATCTCTGAGTAACTACTACAGCCTACATCCTTCTGAATCTGCTTAGTGTATTCATCTCTTGGTCTCCCTCTACGATTTTTATCCTCCATGCTTCCCTCCAATGCTAAATTGATGATCCCTTGATGCCTCAAAATGTGTCCTATCATCCTACCCCTTCTTCTGGTCACTTTGTGCCACAAACCAGATGGAAGTTGTAAGAGTCGAGGGGCGCAAAAGGGAATCAGTGGTTGAGAATGGCGTGAGACAGGGTTATGGCCCATCCTCCATGTTATTCAATCTGTATATTGAGCAAGCAACAACGGCAAAAAAAGAAAAATTTGGAGTAGGAATTAAACTCCATGGAGAAGAAATTAAACTTTGAGGTTTGTTGACAACATTGCAATTGTGTCGGAGATAGCAAATGACCTGGAGAGCAGTTGAATGGAATGGGCAGTGTCTTGAAAGGGGGATATAACATGAACATCAACAAAAGCAAAATGAGGGTAATGGAATGTAATCGAATTAAATCTGCTTCCCTTTCGTGCCCCTCGACTCTTATAACTCCTGTCTGGTTTCTGTACAAATAGTAAATAGCCTTTCAATCCCTGCATTTTACCTCTACCACCTTCAGAATTTCAAAGAGAGTATTCCAGTCTACATTGTCATTGTCAAAAGTTTTCTCTGTGTCTACAAATGGAGGCTTGCCTTTCCTTAACCTGTCTTCTGAGTTACATTGTAGGGTAAGTATTGCCTCACATGTTTTAACATTTCTTTGGAATCCAAACTAATCTTCCCCGAGGTTGGCTTCTACCAGTTTTTCCATTCTCCTGTAAATAATTTTTGTTAGTGTTTTGGAGCTGTGACTTATTAAACTGATAGTTTGGTAGTTTTCACACCTATCAACACCTGCTTTCTTTGTGATTGAAATAATTACATTCTTCTTGAAGTTTGGGGTATTTCATCTGTCTCATTCTCATACATCTTGATTAGATTAGATTAGATTAGATTAATACTAGTTCCATGGATCATGAATACGATATTTCGTAATGATGTGGAACGAGTCGAATTTTCCAATACATGACATAATTAGGTTAATTTAACAACATACTTAAGTTAATATAACAACTTTATTTTTTGTGTTTTTTGTTTTTCTTTATTTTTTATTTTTATTTTTTTTTTTATTTTTAATATTTTTTTTTCTTAATTTATATCTAAAAATTCCTCTATGGAGTAGAAGGAGTTGTCATTCAGAAATTCTTTTAATTTCTTCTTAAATACTTGTTGGTTATCTGTCAGACTTTTAATACTATTTGGTAAGTGACCAAAGACTTTAGTGCCAGTATAATTCACCCCTTTCTGTGCCAAAGTTAGATTTAATCTTGAATAGTGAAGATCATCCTTTCTCCTAGTATTGTAGTTATGCACACTGCTATTACTTTTGAATTGGGTTTGGTTGTTAATAACAAATTTCATAAGAGAGTATATATACTGAGAAGCTACTGTGAATATCCCTAGATCCTTAAATAAATGTCTGCAGGATGATCTTGGGTGGACTCCAGCTATTATTCTGATTACATGCTTTTGTGCAATAAATACTTTATTCCTCAGTGATGAATTCCCCCAAAATATGATGCCATATGAAAGCAATGAGTGAAAATAGGCGTAGTAAGCTAATTTACTAAGATGTTTATCACCAAAATTTGCAATGACCCTTATTGCATAAGTAGCTGAACTCAAACGTTTCAGCAGATCATCAATGTGTTTCTTCCAATTTAATCTCTCATCAATGGACATACCTAAAAATTTGGAATATTCTACCTTAGCTATATGCTTCTGATTAAGGTCTATATTTATTAATGGCATTATACCATTCACTGTACGGAACTGTATGTACTGTGTCTTATCAAAATTCAGTGAGAGTCCATTTACAAGGAACCACTTAGTAATTTTCTGAAAGACAATATTGACAATTTCATCAGTTAATTCTTGTTTCTCAGGTGTGATTACTATACTTGTATCATCAGCAAAGAGAACTAACTTTGCCTCTTCATGAATATAGAATGGCAAGTCATTAATATATAATAAGAACAACAAAGGACCCAAGACTGACCCTTGTGGAACCCCATTCTTGATAGTTCCCCAGTTTGAGGAATGTGCTGATCTTTGCGTGTTACGAGAACTACTTATTTCAACTTTCTGCACTCTTCCACTTAGGTACGAATTAAACCATTTGTGCACTGTCCCACTCATGCCACAATACTTGAGCTTGTCTAGCAGAATTTCATGATTTACACAATCAAAAGCCTTTGAGAGATCACAAAAAATCCCAATGGGTGGTGTTCGGTTATTCAGATCATTCAAAATTTGACTGGTGAAAGCATATATGGCATTTTCTGTTGAAAAACCTTTCTGGAAACCAAACTGACATTTTGTTAGTACTTCATTTTTACAGATATGTGAAGCTACTCTTGAATACATTACTTTCTCAAAAATTTTGGATAAAGCTGTTAGAAGGGAGATTGGATGGTAATTGTTGACATCAGATCTATCCCCCTTTTTATGCAAAGATATAAGAACAAGCTTTTAGTATTTTGCTGGAAATGCCATCAATTCCATGTGAGTTTTTGCTTTTAAGTAAGTTTATTATTTTCCTAATTTCAGAGGGAGAAGTGGGTGAGATTTCAATTGTATCAAATTGCATAGGTATGGCCTCTTCCATTAACAGCCTAGCATCTTCTAATGAACACCTGGATCCTACTATATCCACAACATTTAGAAAATGATTATTAAAAATATTTTCAACTTCTGACTTTTTGTTCGTAAAGTTTTCATTCAATTTGATGGTAATACTGTCTTCCTCTGCTCTTGGTTGACCTGTTTCTCTTTTAATAATTTTCCAAATTGTTTTAATTTTATTATCAGAGTTGCTGATTTCAGACATGATACACATACTCCAGGATTTTTTAATAACTTTTCTTAATATAACACAGTAGTTTTTATAATTTTTGATAGTTTCTGGGTCACTACTCTTTCTTGCCGTCAGATACATTTCCCTTTTCCGGTTACAAGATATTTTTATACCCTTAGTAAGCCATGGTTTGTTACAAGGTTTCTTACGAGTATATTTAACTGTTTTCTTGGGGAAGCAGTTTTCAAATGCATTTACAAAAATGTCATGAAATAAATTATATTTTAAATTGGCATCAGGTTCACGGTACACCTCATCCCAGTCTAACTGCTGTAGGCTTTCCCTGAAATTTGCAATTGTTAAATCGTTGACTGAGCGTACTACTTTGGAGGACTGTTTAGTATTGCTGAATGGAGCTATGTCATATATTGTAACTAGCTGTGCACCATGATCAGAAAGACCATTCTCAACAGGCTGAGCATTTATCTGGTTAAACTTATCTTGGTCTATAAAGAAGTTATCTATCAGTGAGCTGCTATCCTTTACCACCCGAGTAGGAAAATCAATGACGGGTGTCAAATTGAAAGAACCGAGTAATACTTCAAGGTCATTTTTCCTATTACCCTCTTTCAGAGAATCTACATTGAAGTCCCCACAAATAATAATTTGCTTCCCCCTGTCTGACAGATAGCACAACAAGGAGTCCAAATTTTTCAGAAATAGATGAAAATTTCCTGATGGGGACCTATATACAGTTACAATTATAAATGTGCCTTTATTTAATTTAAGCTCATAGGCACATGCTTCTATATGTTTCTCTACACAAAACTTTTTTGTTTCTATACTTTTTGCACAATGATAACTTTTGACATATATAGCAACTCCTCCTTTCTCCATATTTTCTCTCATTACATGTGCAGAGAGCTTATAACCACTTACATTTACCTTATCCATATCAGTAACAATGTGATGCTCAGACAGGCATAGTATATTTATTTCATTCTCAGCTTCTAAATCTTCTAAACAAACCAGAAGCTCATCTACTTTATTCTTTAAACTCCCAATATTTTGATGAAATATACTTACATTATTTTTAATTACACTTTTATGAGAACCTTTCCTTATTCTAACATTTGCAGTACTCTCCTGTCTGAGTTTCTCATTGTGCTTAGGCCTAGTTCCTATACCAGTGGTCACATGGTGTTCAGAGAGGCAGATTATGTCAACTGGGTTGGGTGACTTTAATTCATCAATGCAATTACCTAGGACTGAGATACAACTTGGTGGAGATAAAATTTCTGGTGATTGGTGAAAATTTATAATTGATAGCTGTGATTGGTGATCCAATGTGCTAGAATTGTGCTGTTTAATTTCTTTCCTAAACTGAAGATTTGTTTCAATCCTGACCTCTCGTAGAACTTGACATCTTTCTGTCTTACCTATCCTAAAAAAGGTACTGCTCCAACACCTGTAACCACTGGTATTTTACCATTCATGGCAGTGCCTCCCCCCCTTAAATTTCCTGCTATTACCCCAGCCAGTTTCCCCTTCCCTTTCCTGTTGAGATGTAGGTCGTGCCTGGTATAGTCCCACCTACTGAGATAATCAACAGGAACCACACCAATATGAGCCCCCGCACCCGACCCAAGCAGCCGTTCCAACTCCAAATTAACTCTCCCAACAGAAGAGTTCAAATGAGGCCGGTCATGGCGTCTGAGGACAGATACAAACTCAACATTGGTGTGTCTCGATGCCGACGCAATCTTTACCAGGTCACACTCTATACTGTACCCAGGATCTCTGTCGATGCTGTTCCCTGGCCCTCCCACAATAACCACAGTGTCTTCCCTGGTAAATCCTTTACAGAGTGAACCTAAATCCTCTGTCACCTGATCCAGACTAGCACTTGGTTTGAAAAAATTTGTGACCTGGTATTCTGGTCCTAATTCCTCCTGCAGAAGTTGGCCTACACCTCTGGCATGAGAACTGCCTAACAACAAAACTTTCTTCCTTTTCGATGACTTTCCTACATTCTTTTTCAATTTCCTATTGAAAGTTTGTTGTGTCCTGTCTCACCAGATGGAAGAGCTTTGTCATGGCTGGCTCTCCCAAGGCTATCAGTAGTTCTAATGGAATGTTGTCTACTCCCAGGGCCTTGTTTTAACTTAGGTCTTTCAGTGTTCTTTTAAATTGTTCACGCTGTATCGTATCTCCCATTTCTTCTTCATCTGCATCCTCTTTGATGTCCATAGTACTGCCCTCAAGCACACTGCCCTTGTGTAGACCTTCTATATACTCCTTCCACTTTTCTGCTTTCTCTTCTTTACTTAGGACTGGTTTTCCATCTGAGCTCTTGATATTCATACAGACGGTTCTCTTTAATTTTCCTGTAGGCAGTATCTATCTTACCCCTAGTGATATATGCTTCTACATCCTTATATTTGTCCTCTAGCCATCCCTGCTTAGCCATTATGCATTCCCAGTCAATTTCATTTTTGATATGTTTGTATTCCTTTCTGCCTGCTT
Source organism: Schistocerca serialis cubense (assembly GCF_023864345.2). NCBI lineage: Eukaryota > Metazoa > Arthropoda > Insecta > Orthoptera > Acrididae > Schistocerca > Schistocerca serialis. The sequence continues at coordinate 139,468,135 of NC_064641.1, forward strand.
CATTTACTGCACTTTTATATTTTCTCCTTCATAAATTAAATTCAGTATCTCTTCTGTTACCCAAGAATTCTTACTAGCCCTTGTCATTTTACCTGCGTGATCCTCTGCTGTGTTCACTATTTCATCTCTCAAAGCTACTCACTCTTCTTCAACTGTATTTCTTTCCCCTGTTCTTGTCAGTCATTCCCTAATGCTCACTCTGAAACTCGTTGTAGAACGCCTAGTTCTTTCAGTTTATCCAGGACCCATCTCCTTAAATTCCTACATTTTTGCAGTTTCTGCTGTTTTAAGCTACAGTTTATAACCAATAAATTGTGGTCAGAGTCCACATCTGCCCCTGGAAATATCTTACAATTTAAAACCTGGTTCATAAATCTCTGTCTTACCCTTACATAATCTATCTGAAACCTTCCAGTGTCCCATGTATACAACCTTCTGCATGATTCTTAAACCAAGTGTTAGCTATGATTAAGTTATGCTCTGTGCAGAATTCTACCAGGTGGCATCCCCTTTATTCCTTGCCCTTAGTCTATATTCACCTACTACTTTTCCTTCTCTTCCTTTTTCTACTATTGAATTCCAGTCCCCCTGAGTATTAAATTTTCATCTCCCTTAACTATCTGAATAATTTCTTTTATCACATAATACATTTCTTCAGTCTCTTCATCATCATAGTTGCCATTTAAACTTATACTATTGTGGTAGGCATGGGTTCCGTGTCTATCTTAGCTACAATAATGCATTCACTATGCTGTTCATAGTAGCTTATCTGTGTTCCTAATTTTTTTTTTCCATTACTAAACCTACTCCTGCATTACCCTTATTTAATTTTAGTCCTGTTCATCCTGTTACTGAACTTCGCCAAATCCTACTATATCTTACTTTAACCTATCCATTTCCCTTTTTAAATTGTCTAACCTACCTGCTCAATTAAGGGATCTGACATTCCACACTCCGATCCGCAAAATGCCAGTTTCGTTTCTCCTGATAACGATGTCCTCCTGAGTAGCCCCCACCCAGAGATCCGAATGGGGGACTGTTTTACTTCTAGAATATTTTACCCAAGAGGACACCATCATCATTTAACCATACAGTATAGCTGCATGCCCTCGGGAAAAATTACAGCTGTAGTTTCCCCTTGCTTTCAGCCATTCACAGTACCAGCACAGCAAGACCGTTTTGGTTGATGCTACAAGGCAAGCTGAGGCAATCATCCAGACTGTTGCCCCTGCAATTACTGAAAAGGCTGCTGCCCCTCTTCAGGAGCCACACATTTCTCTGGCCTCTTAACAGATACCACTTCGTTGTGGTTGCACATATGGTATGGCTATCTGAATCACTGAGGCAAGCAAGCCTCTCCACCAACGGCGAGGTCCATGGTTAATGGGTGGGTGGGGGGAGCATTGGAGACAGAAGATAAACCACACCTAGGTACGAGTATAACAAACAGTTTATTCAGCATAGTGCACTATATACAACAGCATACATCCACACACTACAATTTCAAAAACTACACTGTCAAAACAGAGAGGGTCTATCCCAAAGCTCTCGCTGGTCAGTGATGCTGCTGTTCCCACAAATGTGTACTCTGAATGTGGTGCTACTACAGAAGTCTAGCAAAATGGTATGATGGAGGAAGTCTCTTGGATTCCATATTGGCATCTGGTTAATGCAGAGGCTGGTGCCTTGCGTCATGCATGGTGGTCATGTCAAATGGTGGTTGTGGTGTGGCTGGTGCAGGTTTTGTGGTTGTCACAGAATCATTCATAATATATGCAAATATGTGGGTCTGGATCTTGCACCGAGTCCAATAGTTGGTCAGTCAATGGCACCTATTGTTATGGCATGTCCAGAGATATGACATTATGTGAGGAAGCACAGTTCATACTTGTGCACTATTTGTCAGGTAACACCCTCGTAAGGCTGACAGTGTATTTCATTCAAAGGAATTTTTGAAGTGTGGTCATGTGAAGCAGCTGGTGTAACAGACATAGTTTACGTGGCTGCATTTTTAGTGCATAGGAACATGGAACAGAACAGAAGTTCTGCCAGCACTGTTGCCATGATAATTGTGGTTCATTGATGTGGTAGGTTTCCCTGATCGGTATACATTGATGCACAATAAATACAGACAACACAATATAGTGTAATATGCCTTTATTCAGTGGGAGCTCACGAAAAATTATACAAATATGTTACAATGTGTTGGTCTATAGCATTTTGACTTACAATGGTAGTAATTGTAACTAATTTGAATATGTTAATTATATATATATATATACTGAACTGTTTAAATAGATTTAAATTTTGTAACTAACACTTTAACCACTTTAACATTGCAAGAAATAAAATAAAATGAAAAAAATGTTAGTGTCTGAAAATTATCACCTATGCCATAGATCAGTCACGTGTGGTGTCATCACAATCAATTTGGCTTTCAGCAGGGGAAAAACACCATCGATGCAGTAAACAGTTTCATCGAAAAATTAAGTACATCATTAGACAGGAGAAATAAGGTGGCAGGAATTTTCTGCAACCTCACAAAGGCGTTTGATTCCATAAACCATACATTGCTTGTTTACAAACTTGAAAAGTATGGCATTAACGGCAGTGCCCTACAATGGCTTAACTCCTACTTATCCAACAGAAAGCAAAGAGTTAGCATTTCTTCAAATGGCACATATTATTTTTCTGACTGGAAAAAAAATATATCAGGGTGTTCCACAAGGCTCCATATTAGGTCCAGCCCTGTTTCTCTTTTATGTTAATGACTTACCATTAAATATCAGCTCCCCATCAGTTCTGTTCGCAGATGATACTTCTGTCTTAGTTGAAGATCAGGACTCGGAAAAAATTCCCAAATCTGTGGTCAGTACCCCCAATATCTTAGAAACTTGGTTTCAGCTAAATGGGTTGAATCTAAATATATCTAAGACTCACATGATGCAGTTCAAAACCAAACAGCCAAAATGTGAGCAGATTAAGATTGTACACAACAACCAATGTATAGAAGATGTTGACTCAGTCAAATTCTTAGGTTTAAATGTAGATAAAAATTTGAGCTGGCAGGCACACATTGAATACCTGTCAAACGAACTGAGCAGCTTTGCATTTGCAATGCAAATGCAAATATTATCAACTGCAACTGACATGGACACATTAAAAGTAGCATATACAAGCTACTTTTAATTCGTTATTAAGTATGGTATTGTTTTTTGGGGTAACTCGACAAACATAGTGCAGATACTAAAACTAAAGAAAAAAAAGGCATGTATGCACTGCAAATTACAAAGAACCATGTCAAAACTGGAAATTTGAGCTGGGTATGTGTTACATGTTCTAAGAAATATCCTTATAGTGTTGTTGTTTATTATAGTGCTATTATTTATTAATGTAAAAATCATTGTAATTGTTTTATAAATTTTTGACATGTTTCCTGTACACAAACCAAATGGATTGCAAATGTATGTCATGACATAAATAAAACACAATTCACATTAGCACTTTAAAAATGCTTCACACTCTGTGGTTTCACAATACATTATACTCCATTCCAAAAGAAAATACAGACCTTTTGAATTCAGTAATGTGGGTGAATGATTGACTTCAGATTGAATATTTGTTCAGAACATGAACTGCCCTTCATAAAACCTCCTTCATAATCACCTAAGTCTCTATCCAGCGTTGTTTCTACTCTGCTTAGTACAATGTTGGAAAACATGTTTTATGCAACTGGTTGCAAAGAAATCCCTCTGTTGTTATTAACATCTTGTATATTGCCGTTATGGGTTTTAGTGTTGTAGGACTGCCGAATCCAATGATGCACACTATATCACATGTAATAAACACTATTTTATTACTCAGAAGAACACATATACAGTTAGATACATTCTTGATCACTCTCCACTTGTGTACTCTTTCGCACGCAGCCACAGACTGTGAAGTCTTTGAGCCAGTGAGGGGGCAGATGGTCCTGCCTGACCGGGTGAATCCTCTTACAGCAGTCGAGGGATCCGGGGAGGGGACTGTGGGTTGTGAGCAGTCGGGGTAGCAGACCTGAATGCCTGTTGCAGTATGTAGTACTTTTACCATTGATGGGTCAGTACCCACAGGCAATGGGACAGATTGGAGAAGGTGAATGTGGATTAAGTTGTCATTGGAGGATCTGGCTCCTTTGTAGAAGATACACAAATTATCCAGCTGCGTAACAAAAAACACTTTAGAGCCACAAATAAAATCTGTGTTGACATTCACTACCACTCCTGTATACGGGTTGACAGAATCTCCACACCAGTCGGCGGCGGCAACATCACCCGTTCCAAGGCTGGCCCCTGATACGTCACTGAATCCTAACAGGGGAGAGGCAGGGGGGGGGGGGGGGCTGCCTGTAGGAGTTGGAGTCATCACACACATCACTCTGTATGGGAATGTCACACACACCTGTAGCACTGTCACACGACTGTGAGTGGGTGTCACAAGTGCGGGAATGGGCGTCACTCATCCGCGGACTGTCAGTAGATGCCTCATGTGAGGCGGGTATAGCAGGGGGTCGGGGCTGACTGGGTGGGGTATCGGGTAGTTCTCCCAGAGACCATGCCAGTTTGAGGCAGCAGACAAATACCGTTTGAGATGTGCCGTTAATGAGCACTTCGAACGTGTTGGTACACCGCGATATGTCTCTGTGCGGGCCCCTGTATGGAGGTCTGAGTGCCGGTCAGACAGTGTCATCATGCACCATGACGTGAGTGCACAACGCAAAGTCCTTATGCAGAAATACAGGAGGGGGCGAATGCGGTCGAGGTGGAGGCACGCAAATGTTAGCGATTAACTCCTTAAGATGCCCAACGAATGCCAAATCGCAGATTTGATATGGAGGGAGTGAAGGCTTGATTAGCTCTGCTGGGAGTGTGAGGGGTTCTCCATACAGTACTTCTGCCAGGGATGCGCCAAAGTCCTCTTTGTACGTGGCTCGAATGCCTAACATTACCCATGGTAAGGCGTCGAGCCACTCACCTCCGTGGCACATCAGGGAAGCTTTAAGCGTTCGGTGTCAGCGTTCGACAAGCCCATTGCTCGGGGGGTGGTATGCTGTGGTCCTAAATCGTTTCACCCCCACACAGTTCACAAAGCTGTTGGAAGAGGGCGGACTCGAACTGGCAGCCCTGGTCAGTGGTGATAGAAACCGGGCAGCTGAAGCGTGAGGTCCAAATTAATAAAAGGGTTCGGGCAACTGTGTCAACTGTGATAGTAGTGAGAGGAATTACCTCTACCCAGTGGGTAAACCTCTCAATGGCAAACAGTATGTAATGGAAGGGGCCCGAGGGGGGGTAAGGGCCTGACAATATTGATATGTATGTGTTGGAATCTTCTTTTTGCCACATCGAACATACCCATGGGGGGCTGTGCATGATGTCCTACTTTTGCGTGCTTACAAGCTACACATGCTTGCACCCAACTGCATCATTGTTTTATCACCCCGGGCCAAACAAAACATTCCCACACCAGACGTGTGGTGGCACGAATGCCAGGGTGTACCAAGTTGTGGATACTATTAAAAATGTTCCGGCGGAGAGGTGCAGAAATCACCGGACATATGCGTCCTGTTGAAATGTCGCACCAGATACGTGATGAAAACCCAGGAATTGTGCTCCCTGCCGCCGTTGGATACGCAGCTGCAGCAGCAAGTCGTACACTCCTAGCTCACTCATTTGTTACATAGTTTAATTCTTAATTTCTTTGCATGTTTTTGGTACTTGCATTGTTTAACTCATAAATTTCGGGCATATTATAGTATTTGGGAGTTGTAGCATCGCGTTTTAGTACCTGAATAGTGTAAATTTGTGTAGTCATTTGTCTTCTGTTTTTGTTTTGAACGGCCAGTGCCGGTTGGTCACAGTCAGTGTGCTCCCTGCCGCCGTTGGATAAGCAGCTGCAGCAGCAAGTCATATACTCCTAGCTCACTCATTTGTTACATAGTTTAATTCTTAATTTCTTTGCTTGTTTTTGGTACTTGCATTGTTTAATTCATAAATTTCGGGCGTATTATAGTATTTGAGAGTTGTAGCATCGCATTTTAGTACCTGAATAGTGTAAAATCGCGTAGTCTCCTTCCGCCGCCAAGCAGTGTGTCAGCAGTGCACAAGTAGCAGCATTACTGCATTTACTAGGCAATCTTGTATTTTAATAACCGTTTAAATTTTGTGTCGATTTGTTTGCGCTCTCTGTAGATTAGTTCAGATGTTCTTTGCACAACAGTTTGTAGCATGGATAGGGACTGCAACTGCTGTGTTTGGATGCGGGCTGAGTTGGCATCCCTTCGCTCCCAGCTTCAGGCAGTGTTGGCTTCGGTCACACAGCTTGAGGCTGTTGCCAATGGGCATCACTGTGGAGGTCCGGATGGGGGTTTGTCGGGGACGGCCAGCTCGTCCCATGCATCCCCCGATCGGACTACGGCTGTGGTTGCCCGGGATACTGCCCACATTGAGGCTGACCCCTCACCTGTGGTAGAGTGGGAGGTCGTCTCAAGGTGTGGCAGGGGGCGAAAGACATTCCGGAGGGCTGAACGGAAGGCCTCTCCAGTTTGTCTGACGAACCGGTTTCAGGCTCTGTCTCAGGCTGATACTGATCTTCGGCCTGACATGGCTGCTTGTCCTGTTGCAGAGGTTGCCCTTCAGTCTGCAAGATCAGGGCGGTCGCAGAGGGTGGGTTTACTGTTAGTTGGGAGCTCCAACGTCAGGCGCGTAATGGGGCCCCTTAGGGATATGGCAGCAAGAGAGGGGAAGAAAACCAACGTGCACTCCGTGTGAATACCGGAGGGAGTCATTCCAGATGTTGAAAGGGTCCTTCCGGATGCCATGAAGGGTACGAGGTGCACACATCTGCAGGTGGTCGCTCATGTCGGCACCAACTATGTGTGTCGCTATGGATCGGAGGAAATCCTCTCTGGCTTCCGGTGGATATCTGATTTGGTGAAGACTGCCAGTCTCGCTAGCGGGATGAAAGCATTGTTGACAGGACTGACTGCGGGCCTTTGGTACAGAGCCGAGTGGAGGGTCTGAATCAGAGGCTGAGACGGTTCTGCGACCGTGTGGACTACAGATTCATCAACGTGCGCCATAGGGTGATGGGGTTTCGGGTTCCGCTGGATAGGTCAGGAGTCCACTACATGCAACAAGCGGCTACACGGGTAGCAGGGGTTGTGTGGCGTGGGCTGGGCGGTTTTTTAGGTTAGATGGCCTTGTGCAAGTACAGAAAGGGCAACAGCCTCAACGGGTGCGGGGCAAAGTCAGGACATGCGGGGACCAAGCAGCAATCAGTATTGTAATTGTAAACTGTCGAAGCTGCGTTGGTAAAGTACCGGAACTTCAAGCGCTGATAGAAAGCACCGAAGCTGAAATCGTTATAGGTACAGAAAGCAGCAATCAGTATTGTAATTGTAAACTGTCGAAGCTGCGTTGGTAAAGTACCGGAACTTCAAGCGCTGATAGAAAGCACCGAAGCTGAAATCGTTATAGGTACAGAAAGCTGGCTGAAACCAGAGATAAATTCTGCCAAAATTTTTACAAAGGTACAGACGGTGTTTAGAAAGGATAGATTGCATGCAACCGGTGGTGGAGTGTTCGTCGCTGTTAGTAGTAGTTTATCCTGTAGTGAAGTAGAAGTGGATAGTTCCTGTGAATTATTATGGGTGGAGGTTACACTCAACAACCGAGCTAGGTTAATAATTGGCTCCTTTTACCGACCTCCCGACTCAGCAGCATTAGTGGCAGAACAACTGAGAGAAAATTTGGAATACATTTCACATAAATTTTCTCAGCATGTTATAGTCTTAGGTGGAGATTTCAATTTACCAGATATAGACTGGGACACTCAGATGTTTAGGATGGGTGGTAGGGACAGAGCATCGAGTGACATTATACTGAGTGCACTATCCGAAAATTACCTTGAGCAATTAAACAGAGAAACGACTCGTGGAGATAACATCTTGGACCTACTGATAACAAACAGACCCGAACTTTTCGACTCTGTATGTGCAAAACAGGGAATCAGTGATCATAAGGCAGTTGCAGCATCCCTGAATATGGAAGTTAATAGGAATATAAAAAAAGGGAGGAAGGTTTATCTGTTTAGCAAGAGTAATAGAAGGCAGATTTCAGACTACCTAACAGATCAAAACGAAAATTTCTGTTCCGACACTGACAATGTTGAGTGTTTATGGAAAAAGTTTAAGGCAATCGTAAAATGCGTTTTAGACAGGTACATGCCGAGTAAAACTGTGAGGCACGGGAAAAACCCACCGTGGTACAACAACAAAGTTAGGAAACTACTGCGAAAGCAAAGAGAGTTTCACTCCAAGTTTAAACGCAGACAAACAGAAGCTAAACGATGTCAAAGTTAGCGTAAGGAGGGCTATGCGTGAAGCGTTCAGTGAATTCGAAAGTAAAATTCTATGTACCGACTTGACAGAAAATCCTAGGAAGTTCTGGTCTTACGTTAAACCAGTAAGTGGCTCGAAACAGCATATCCAGACACTTCAGGATGATGAAGGCATTGAAACAGAGGATGACACGCGTAAAGCTGAAATACTAAAAACCTTTTTCCAAAGCTGTTTCACAGAGGAAGACCGCACTGCAGTTCCTTCTATAAATCCTCGCATAAACGAAAAAATGGCTGACATCGAAATAAGTGTCCAAGGAATAGAAAAGCAACTGGAATCACTCAACAGAGGAAAGTCCACTGGACCTGACGGGATACCAATTCGATTCTACACAGAGTACGCGAAAGAACTTGCCCCCCTTCTAACAGCCGTGTACCACAAGTCTCTAGAAGAACGGAAGGTTCCAAATGATTGGAAAAGAGCACAGGTAGTCCCAGTCTTCAAGAAGGGTCGTCGAGCAGATGCTCAAAACTATAGACCTATATCTCTGATGTCGATCTGTTGTAGAATTTTAGAACATGTTTTTTGCTCGAGTATCATGTCGTTTTTGGAAACCCAGAATCTACTATGTAGGAATTAACATGGATTCTGGAAACAGCGATCTTGTGAGACCCAACTCGCTTTATTTGTTCATGAGACCCAGAAAATATTAGATACAGGCTCCCAGGTATATGCTATTTTTCTTGACTTCCGGAAGGCGTTCGATACATTTCTGCACTGTCGCCTGATAAACAAAGTAAGAGCCTACGGAATATCAGACCAGCTGTGTGGCTGGATTGAAGATTTTTTAGCAAACAGAACACAGCATGTTGTTATCAATGGAGAGACGTCTACAGACGTTAAAGTAACCTCTGGCGTGCCACAGGGGAGTGTTATGGGACCATTGCTTTTCTCAATATATATAAATGACCTAGTAGATAGTGTCGGAAGTTCCATGCGGCTTTTCGCGGATGATGCTGTAGTATACAGAGAAGTTGCAGCATTAGAAAATTGTAGCAAAATGCAGGAAGATCTGCAGTGGATAGGCACTTGGTGCAGGGAGTGGCAACTGACCCTTAACATAGTCAAATGTAATGTATTGCAAATACATAGAAAGAAGGATCCTTTATTGTATGATTATATGATAGCGGAACAAACACTGGTAGCAGTTACTTCTGTAAAATATCTAGGAGTATGCGTGCGGAACGATTTGAAGTGGAATGATCATATAAAATTAATTGTTGGTAAGGCGGGTACCAGGTTGAGATTCATTGGGAGAGTCCTTAGAAAATGTAGTCCATCAACAAAGGAGGTGGCTTACAAAACACTCGTTCGACCTATACTTGAGTATTGCTCATCAGTGTGGGATCTGTACCAAATCGGGTTGACGGAGGAGATAGAGAAGTTCCAAAGAAGAGCGGCGCGTTTCGTCACAGGGTTATTTGGTAATCATGATAGTGTTACGGAGATGTTTAACAAACTCAAGTGGCAGACTCTGTAAGAGAGGCGCTCTGCATCGCGGTGTAGCTTGCTGTCCAGGTTTCGAGAGGGTGCGTTTCTGGATGAGGTATCGAATATATTGCTTCCCCCTACTTATACCTCCCGAGGAGATCACGAATGTAAAATTAGAGAGATTAGAGCACGCACGGAGGCTTTCAGACAGTCGTTCTTCCCGTGAACCATACGCGACTGGAACAGGAAAGGGAGGTAATGACAGTGGCACGTAAAGTGCCCTCCGCCACACACCGTTGGGTGGCTTGCGGAGTATAAATGTAGATGTAGATGTAGAATTGTCTGTAACTCTAGTTTGAATCCTGTTTTAACATCGGAGTGCAATGTGGCAAGTTGAGTATCCTCTGTCTGCAATTTAGGGAGTTCACTGAGGTCCAGTTGTGAAGATAAAACTGACACACAAGATAGAAAATCGGCAATGACATTGTCTGCCCCTCTAATGTAACGCATGTCGTTCATAAACAGACATATGAGGCCCATATGCCAAAAGCATCTCAGGGAAGAGTCCTTGCCTGGGTTACGGAAAGCGTAAACCAATGGCTCGTGGTCGGTAAATACTATGAGATGACGACCTTTGATATCATCTTGGAAATATTTGATAGCAGCATAAATAGCAAACAGTTCCTGGTCGAAGGTCAACCATTTACATTGGCAAGCAGACAGTTTGTGGGAGAAAAATCTGAATAGCTGTACAACAGAACCCAGATTGCTGAAGTACCGCCCCCACTGCTGTATCACTCACGTCTGTAGTAAGCAAGATGGGAGCATCAGGAATGGGGTGAGCGAGCGTAACGGCTGTCTGTAAGGCTGACTTTAGGTTATCGAATGTGCAACGCATATCTGGAGTCCACATGACCGCCCGTGACTCTGAAGTGTTTTTTCCTGCGAGAGCATCCGTCAGTGGGGCTTGTATGTCAGCGGCGTGGGAGATATGTTTGTGGTAGTAATTTACCGTTCCAAGGAAGCGGCGGAGGCCCTAAAAATCTTTAGGCAAAGGCACCATACTAATGGCCTCATCCCTTTCGAGTAGAGGGCGGATGCCGTCAGCAGAAACCCTGTCGCCCAGAAAAGTGACACTAGTGCAGCGGAATTGTGACTTAACATCATTCACTGTGACACTGTTTGCTTTTAATAATTGGAACACTGTATTTAAATAGAGTTCATGTTCCTCGAGGCAGGAAGTAAAAATTAACAAGTCATCCAGGTAGGCATATGCAATTGCCACATCTGTGCAGCATTTTTAAGGCCGAACAGCATAAACAAATACTTGAACAACCCGAATGGGGTGATGATAGTAGTTTTTTCAACGTCCTCGGGTGCCATTGGCAGTTGGTGATACGCCTTGTGACAGTTGATTACACTGAAAATTCATGCCCCGTGCAGTTGGGAACAAAGTTTTGAATATTTGGGATGGGTTAATTATCTAGAATTGATCTGGTGTTAAGTGCCCGATAATCGCCGCAGAGGCAGAAAGTGTCATCTTTCTTGGGCACCAAATGAATGGGTGATGACCAGCTACTAGAAGAAGGGCAAATAGTCTTATTATCTAAAAGTACCTGAATAACAGCTTTGGCGTGTTTAAGTTTTTCCAAACGCCTAGCCTATGCATGTACTGGTGGACCTTCTGTGGTATTGATTCTGTGGACAGTACCATTGTTGATCACGAACAGCAATGGGGATGATGGACCTGCACCCGATGCACTACAACTAAATGCACACGCTTGTGTCTCCCAGGCCGACAGGTCAGCAGCATTGGCGGTGATCCACTGGTAGTCCTTGGCATAGAGCTTGGTGGGGTACTTGGTAGCGTCTCGGGCACAGCTTCTGTCTGGCAGTAGAAACGTCACGCGGCGTTGGTGGCAGGTACGAGGAAGCGGTGCGGGAGTTAGGGGCGTGGCCACGTGTGACAGCTGGGTGACCTGCTTACGAGTGTCCGTGAGCTTGGCTTGCACGGCGGCGATGCGTAAGTGGAGGGCTTCACTGCTGTCTCAAAGTTCGTTGTTGTGTGATTTAAGAGAGAGCACTGAAACTGTGCTTTAAGCTAGCTCACACAATAGAGTGGCACTCTCGGATGAGAGGGAAGAGATACAGTCTATTGAGTTAATGGTTAGTGTACCTCATTGTAGGTTGGGTGACAGTGCATGGGCTAAGAGAAAATCCCCGAGCACGGGTTCATCCACCTCTGCGATAACGAAAGTCCACTGGAAGGGGGTGTTAATGTCCTGCAGTTTAAGTCTTAAATTAGTTATTCCACGAGATTGAATCAGGGACTTATTGGCAGCTCGAAGTGGGGAGCAAGGCTGACAATCAAATTTAATACCTGCGGACAAAGGTATCACACCAACCTCGGCCCCTGTGTTGACTAGATATGAAAGGCAAGACACTGCATCTTCACATACAAGTGTCCTGGTGCTTGAGGTGAAGAAATATTAAGTGATAGGTGTTTGTGCAGTACAACATGGCCCATAGCGCCTGAATTGGGTCACATTATTAGTTTGAGAATGCACATGGAGAACAACACTTCTTAGCCACGTCGTCAACGCAGGAATGGAAATAACACCAACTGGGACGGTGCGTGGCATCATTCGTCATGCTGGCTAAGGTTGAAGTGGCAGTGGAGGGGGTTTTGTTTGCAGGTTCCTCCATCGGCAGCGTTGCAGTAGTGCTGGTGTGAGAGAGTTACAGCGGCGGCTGCCAGGCGGCGTTGGATCTGTGCGCATGCACGGAGCGAGTCATGTGCACTCTGTACCATACAATGGAAGCTGCTGCGCAGATGTGCCAACCTCTGAGGCCTGGGGAAGTATGCGGGGCTGGCAGAATGTTGTAAACCTGGTCTGCGATCTTCAGTTTGGCATCTAGTGGGGCTGAAGTCACATAGAGAAGTTGAATTTGAACTTCCGGAGGAAGTCTGAGCAACCAGATGGACCAAAGTGTAACATCTGGCATGTGATGTGTGTCTATCATGGCACGGAGATGACGCCAGAGCTGCGACGGGGATCTGGAACCCAGCGACTCGTGACTGATGAGGCGGATAGCTTCCTCTGTTGATGTGGATAGTCGCTCGAGATGGTGCATTGGGCAAATGCGTATTTGTCTGTAGTGGGAGGCGATGCCACAATATCGCAGATGTCCAGTTCAACATGTAGGTGACATAGTAGACAAAGGAACTTCGAATTGTCGTCAGCGATGCCATGTACCTGCAGGACGAGGTCGACCAAGGCAAACCATGTGTGTGGGTGGTCCTTATGAAGGGGTGGTAGCTTCCGCCAGCGGATGGGGAAGTCTTGACATAATTGTTTATCAGAAACTGTCACTCCCTGTCTGTAGTTCTGCAGCATAATTGGCTCGGGTGCAGTAGTGGTGTATCAGCTTCCGACACTGTCGGTGGCACATGGCACCTTTGTCGAGAAATCAGCAAATCGTGTGTTCGATGGAGTAATGCCAACAGGCGTAGAATGGACCGGCGCGGTAGAGTCAACTGTAGTCAGCCGATGTGTGGAGAATGATGAGTACAGTTTCCAGGCCCCTCCCTTACAGGTACATTAAAATTGTTAAAATCACCTAATATTTGTTGAACACACGTGGCAGGAACAGCGTGTGCCATCAGAAACACTCGTAAAGTGGATGCAGGTAGTGTGTGGGGTGGGGGGTAGGGGGAGCTGGTGCTAACTGCGGAGTTCCAGAACAAAATGAAATTTCCCGTCTTGGGCGTCCGGCTCGATTTGTACCTCCAGTGATTCGGGTGGAAAGTTCACGCTGGCACTTGGAAAACCCACAAACATAGTCACTGGGGTTTGAGCACATTGTGTCGGCCGTTGTTGAGCACTCGGAACATGTGGAAAGTTGATACTCGACGTAAAACGTTCGTATTCAAAGTTTTGTGTGCAAAAAACGTTCTGTTGGTACGGAACACTGCCACATGACTGCTGACTCATGTATGATAACGGGAAGTTATTGTTCATACCTGATGCCAGCACACGTGGCTGTGGTAATGCGGAAGCACTGTCCTGTTGCATACTGCTAATAGGTGTGTTCGGGAACTGCATCAAATCATTACGAACACGAAGTGGATAATTGGAAAATCATGCCGAAGTGTCCGTTGGGAAACTTAGTTGGCACTTGTGCAGTGTAGCGGGTGGCAAGCGATGCATTGTGTACTGCTCGACGGTACGAAAGTTCGTTGTAGCACTCGCGAACAAAATTCGGGGTCACCAGAATGGGTTTTAGTGTTGTAGGACTGCCGAATCCAATGATGCACACTACACCACATGTAATAAACACCATTTTATTACTCAGAAGCACACATATACAGTTAGATACATTGTTGATCTCTCTCCACATGTGTACTCTTTTGCACGCGGCTACAGACTGCAGCAAAGAGCTTGGCAAAACAAAGATATTACACGCGACTTGGTTGATAGTCGCCACACCATTCTTATGTAGCTGATGTATCAAGGCACCTTCCACTCTCCTGGAAGTTTTTCTATTTTCCAAGTTTTCTTAAAGATTTTTTGTATATATATATATGATTGGATATAATAGAGGGAAACATTCCACATGGGAAAAATATATCTAAAAACAAAGATGATGTGACTTACCAAACGAAAGTGCTGGCAGGTCGATAGACACACAAACAAACACACAAAATTCAAGCTTTTGCAACCCATGGTTGCTTCGTCAGGAAAGAGAGAAGGAGAGGGAAAGATGAAAGGATGTGGGTTTTAAGGGAGAGGATAAGGAGTCATTCCAATCCCAGGAGCGGAAAGACTTACCTTAGGGGGGAAAAAGGACAGGTATACACTCGCACACACACCCATATGATATACACTACACCACATGTAATAAACACAATTTTATTACTCAGAAGCACACATATACAGTTAGATACATTCTTGATCTCTCTCCATACACCTTCCCACCACCACCTACTCCAGTCCTGTAACCCGGAAGGCGTACACGATCAAAGGCAGAGCCACGTGTGAAAGCACCCACATGATTTACCAACTGACCTGCCTACACTGTGAAGCTTTCTATGTGGGAATGACCAGCAACAAACTGTCCATTCGCATGAGTGGATACAGGCAGACAGTGTTTGTTGGTAATGAGGATCACCCTGTGGCTAAACATGCCTTGGTGCACGGCCAGCACATCTTGGCACAGTGTTACACCGTCCGGGTTATCTGGATACTTCCCACTAATACCAACCGGTCAGAACTCCGGAGATGGGAACTTGCCCTTCAGTATATCCTCTCTTCTCGTTATCCGCCAGGCTTCAACCTCCGCTAATTTCAAGTTGCCGCCGCTCATACCTCACCTGTCTTTCAACAACATCTTTGCCACTGTACTTCTGCCTCGACTGACATCTCTGCCGAAACTCTTTGCCTTTACAAATGTCTGCTTGTGTCTGTGTATGTGCGGTTGGATATGAGTGTGTGTGCGAGTGTATACCTGTCCTTTTTTCCCCCTAAGGTAAGTCTTTCCGCTCCTGGGATTGGAATGACTCCTTACCCTCTCCCTTAAAACCCACATCCTTTCATCTTTCCCTCTCCTTCCCGCTTTCCTGACGAAGCAACTGTGGGTTGCGAAAGCTTGAATTTTGTGTGTATGTTTGTGTTTGTTTGTGTGTCTATCAACCTGCCAGCGCTTTCGTTTGGTAAGTTTTTTTTTTTTTTTTTTTAGAGACCATTCAAAAGTTCTGCTGTAATAGTCTTCTCCACTAGCTTTATAAGTGTAGTTAAAATGTCATGGAGGGTTGGTAAGAAGTAGTCAGCACTCACAATTTAGCACATCAACTACTTTAGTGTTACTGGTACTTTGTAGACATCACATAACTTGACTTGGTCACGAGAAACATATATATCCCACTAAAGTTAACCAAAGAGCTCTCCTCATTTTTCACTTTGCTCAGGAAGAATGTATGTTTTCCCTTTTTATCAATCCTTTTTGGATTCATTTCTTTCGCCATGGAACGTTTGTTTAGGCATGTTGCCACATAGTCTCCCCCTTGCATTGCAGAGCACAATAAGAACAAGAATTGTTGAGAAGGAGAGAAAACATGAACTATCCAAATGAACTACACAGAGAGATCAGTATAGTAATATGAGAGGGAGAGAAAACAACAACAGTATAAAAGTACATATGACAAAGTCAAGAAGAAAAACATGACACTACCTAAAACAAACTAAAAAGAATATCTCTATTTAGTTGTGGGCACTACCTAAAACTTAAGAAACAGTCACTGTACAAGTTACGCTAAACTAAACACAAGTATATGATAACACTGCACCAGAGAAATGATCCACCATGACACGTGAAAGTCCTGCAGATGAGCTTGAGGCCTGCACCAGTGACCATAGCAAGACTGCATTGTGGCTTGCATTGTAGCTGAAGTGGTGTGGTCAGGAGTGGTCCACTGGTGTCAGGTGATGGGCCCTCCTCTCCAATGTCTTGTGGAAGCTGTGTCTCCACTGGTTGTTGTTGACTCTGGTCTGTGGTACCATCTTGTGCAGAACCCTCACTGGCTTCAGGCAATGAATGGAAAGATGTCTGCTTCCCATGAAGTGTAATGTCAAAGGTGTTTCCACCTCAATGCAGCACTCTAAGTATCATGTCTTAACATAACAAAGTCATTATGTACAAAGACCTTAGGAAACCTATGGCTCTGAAGTGAGAGGTTATGAATCTGAGCCATGTGTTTTTTTCACTCTCTGCTCTAAATCAGGTAGAAGTGTTCAATCCAATACTTCTGCTGGTTCTACCAATTCCACTGGTAGTGTGAGCTCTTGTCTGTACATAAATTCTAACGATGAACCTTGCAAACCCTCTTTAAAAGTGGATCTTCTCTGAATGAGACACAAGGCAAGTGAATCCATCCAATTTCCTCCATGACACAACAAGGTTGCCTTCAATATACAGTGCCACCGTTCTAATAATATGTTGTTTTGGAGGTGGTAGGTGATTGTGCAGAAGCATTTCATACCGCATAGTCTGCAGAGGCTTGTGAAGAAAACTGATGGCCTTGGTCAGCAGTACTAGCTACCACACACCCGAATCAGCTAATCTACATGTCAATAAAAGCTGTAGCAGTGGGTTCTGGAGAGATATCTGCCAAAAGCTTTCTCTGTACCCATCTGGATTATCAATAGCTGACATTATGTACGAGGGCCGTTCAGAAAGTAACCTCCGGTTGATTTAAAAAAATACACCAAGTTAAATAAAAATATTTTAATATATACATCTTACAACTACATCTTTGCACTATTTTTCTATATAGTCTCCATAGCGATTGAGGCACTTATCGTATCTCTTCACAAGCTTTGAAATTCCTTCTGCATAAAAATCACCCGCTTGTGCCTGGAGCCAGCCTGTGACCGCATCTTTGAGCTCTTCGTCGTCATCAAACCGCTGTGACCCGAGCCATTTCTTCAAATGCATGAAGAGGTGATAATCACTTGGCACCAGGTCTGGGCTGTAAGGTGGATGGTTGATAACGTCCCACTTGAAGGACTCAAGAAGGGCCGTTGTTCTGCGAGCAGAGTGAGGACGGGCGTTATCGTGCAAAAAAACGATACCGGAAGTCAGCATACCACGGCGTTTGTTCTGTATAGCCCGTCGTAACTTTTTTATTGTTTCACAGTACACGTCTTGATTAATGGTCGTACCACATTCCATGAATTCAACCAACAACACCCCTTTGGCATCCCAAAACACCGTTGCCATCAGTTTTCTGGCAGAAAAATCTTGCGAGGCTTTTCTTGGTTTGGTAGGCGAATTTGAATGTGCCCACATCTTTGATTGTTCTTTTGTCTCTGGGTTCACGTACTTAATCCAGGTTTCATCACCGGTCACGATTCTGTTTAACAATGGTTCTCCTTCGTCCTCATAACGTGACAGAAAGTCGAATGCAGAGGCCATTCTTTGAGTTTTGTGGTGGTCGGTAAGAATTTTGGGCATCCATCGTGCACAGAACTTACGGTAACCCAATCTTGCTGTCACTATCTCGAATAAGAGAGTCTTAGAAATCTGTGGAAAACCAGTAGACAACTCCGACATTGAGAAACGTCGATTTTCACGAACTTTTGCATCAACTGTCTGAACGAGTTCGTCAATCACCAATGATGGTCTACCACTCCTCTCTTCATCATGAACGTTTTCTCGTCCACTTTTAAATAAACGTACCCATTCATGGACAACTCCTTCACCCATAACTCTTGGTCCGTACATGGCACAAAGCTCATGATGAATAGCTGCTGCAGAATATCCTTTGGCTGTAAAAAACCTTATGACAGCACGCACTTCACATTTGGTGGGGTTTTCTATTGCAGCACACATTTCAAACTGCCACAAAAACTAAACTAGCGCAGGTACGACGTTCACTCGACCACGGCCTGATGCCGACTGACCTGTTGAGTGCGTGAACGCACAGATGGCCTCGCTACTCCCCCCACAACCCGCACTGTGACCAATCGGAGGTTACTTTCTGAACCGCCCTCGTATCTGCATCTCCCTGAAACAGGAAGGAGATCAATCCTTCCCTCATCCTTCACTCGCCAGGAGGAGACGTGACTTGCAACGATGTTAGTCCCCATTGGTATGACGTGGAACAGCACCTGTAACTCTCGTAAGAACACAACTCCTCACGTGCTTTAGAGATATTCTGTTATCTGTCTGCAACAGTCTTCTCAGCTTGTGCGAACTGGTAAACTGCAATTGTTTATTTTTATGCCCGGTTAGTTCCATGATGAAAAAAATCTCGATTCTTGATTTCATCATTACGGTCGTTTATCACATCATACGTAGCGAGGATGAAATTTTGCTGTCTACCATTCCGTTGCCATGCCGTTGCTACATCAAGTTATTAACAACTGTCCGACGTAACTCCAGAGATAACTTATGTAGGAGTAAATGTTTTTTTAATATGCCATAATACTGGTTTAAACTAATCACTTTTCACTGTCCATTATTCATGCACTCACTTAGTCACTTAAAATGTTTAAGGAGTCAATCAACTTGCATTAATACACATTGTATTGTCCGTTTAATGAGTTAGGTGACACATAAGATTTATCTTTTGACTCAGATTTTATTGTTCTTTCTGTAATTAATTGTTGTCCCTACAACACACGCACACCGATATATCATTCAAGATTAACTTCTGTTCAGTTCAGTAATCGTGACACTGACGACAACTTCTGACTAATCGGCGTACTTGGCTTTCTTCATGTCTTCGTTTTATTGTGTCCTACTCAAGACTACGAATTGTTTTTCTGTCATTGATCCATTGCTCTCAAGGTTTGTAACTGTTCATCAGCACAAAGGCTAAGTCCAATAAACCAATATCACTCAATTGAAGTCTAACACTCATCTTACTGTACCATTGCGTTGAGAACAGTAAATATTAACTTTCATCAGTCGAATGACTGAGCAATACTTCAGTCTCTACCTCACGAATTATCAAATTTCCAAAACTTAAACAATCTAATAGTGTTTGTGTCTAGACAACTATCGCAAAAGTACTCTCTAGTGACTCAAGAGCAACTAACTAACTGAACATTTCCATGTCCGAGTTGCATTGTAGATGCATTGAATTTCCTTTTCGATGCGCTACAACTCTTCCATGATAAATTTTATATTTGACTGAATTACTTTCTTGGAGATAACATTTGTTCATGTGAATTTGAATTTATTCTATGATGTTTGATAAAGAATCTATGATAAACCTTTCCTTTTATCTCCCCTTTTTGCATGCTATTCTCAGTATTTGAATGATATAGGTGTTAATCAAAATATTACCAGTGTAGATTTCATCATAAATAATTGCCATCACTGTCAAGATGACTCACTTCCTTACTTTAAGTTTCCACAAATTTTGTTAATTGGGGTTTTCTGTTCTTGGGGCGTTACAGTAGCCAGTGCCACAACAGATGGAGTCTTACCGGCAAGTTGTTCATCATAGATAGCTTGTCAAAGTTGTTGTCCAGAGTGTGAGATAAATGTTGAGGCAAGGCTAATTTGTCGATTGCATATTTGTTGTGCTCAGTGGAGGTGTTAGCCTGATGTCACTGAAGATGTCAATATGCTCTGCCCTGTGGCAGATCAACATCACAAACTTAGGGTTGTCATCAAAGATTCCTAGTGATGAAAATACACATACCACTGCCACAAACCACAGGGCTGATTGTTGTGGCCAAAGTGGCAGTACCTTGGTTTCACACTGTAGGTAGGGAATATACCAAACACATCATTCAGCACAACGCAGTACATGCAACAGCACACTCTCAAGTCAACCCATCTGGATTATCGAAAGGGTATCCATCAAGTCGACATGTACATGTTGTTGCCCTAATTCCAGGCATGCACGTGTTCCAGCCTGACTTCTTTCTCAATTGGCGCAAGTTGTGTCAGTAATCTATAATCCCTTTCAAGATTCAGCCATATAAAACAGTCTGTAATGAGTTTTATACACGAGAAAATTCTAGGGTGGCCTAATCCATATAAGTGCATGAAAATTAGTTCTTCTATAAACCTTAGATACAAAAGGTCTGAGGTGTTGTTGTAAAGTGTCACACCAGTTGCAGGTCCCCGAGTTGTCTACAACCATGTGTTCCAATGTCAGGCTGGTAGTATTGTCTTTTAGCAGTTTCTGGAATTTCTCATCTCTATCTTGTGCTGTAGCTAGATCCTGGAAGTTGAGGTCAACAGACAAGGAACTGACTCCAGAGAAGTAATCAGCCACCATGTTGTTGGCACCATTAATGTGGACTAAGACTGTAAAAATTTGGCGAAGTAAGTTGAAGTTCTGGAAGTGCCAAGGGGACATCTCTTGCTATGGCTTTTGATCACTTCCACCAGAGGTTCGTGGTCTGTAAATATCATAAATTTGTGAGCTTCAGTATTTGCCCCAAAGCAATGGATAGCTTCACAAACTACCAGCATTTCATGGTCAAATGCTGACCATTTTTGCTGAGAAGCAGTAAGCTTTCTTCAGAAAAAATGTAGGGGATAATGGTGGCCATTGATTTGCTGGTGCAAAACAGCACCAGTTGCTGAATCATTTGTGTCCGTATGATGGATAGAGGTGCACATTTGACAGAATTAGTTAATTAATGTAATTGCTTGTTCTAAACTGCCTTTATAATATTGTCAAATGTCAATTGCATTTCAGGTGCCCACATTTGCCCTGATTGTCTTTGTCAGTTAGTGCATCTGTTAAGGTAGCTTGTAACTGTGGTGCTTGTGGTGGACATCATTTGTAAAAATTAATTGTACCAAGAAACCTTCATAGCTGATGAGCGTCATTGGCCTTGAAATAGATATGATCACCTCAATTTTCTCAGCAGTGGGTCTAATGCTGGACTTGTCCATAGAATGTCCTAAAATGTCACCTTGTTCCTCCTAAGTTGGTACTTTCTTCATTCAAAACTACACTATGATCATGAAGAGTCATAATTAAATCTAAATGTCTATCATGTTCTACAGCAGAGCCCAAAAAACAAGAATTTCATTAAGATAACAAAAAGAGAACTGCCTCAAAATAGAGTAAATAAACCTCTGCAAATTCTGGGCAGTATTTTTAAGCCTGTAAGGCATACATAAAAACTCAAAAAAATTCGAAAGGAGT
Organism: Schistocerca serialis cubense; assembly: GCF_023864345.2. Taxonomy (NCBI): domain Eukaryota; kingdom Metazoa; phylum Arthropoda; class Insecta; order Orthoptera; family Acrididae; genus Schistocerca; species Schistocerca serialis. The sequence continues at coordinate 139,489,683 of NC_064641.1, forward strand.
AATGTCAGCTGTTCTTGCAGCCATGGGTATTCGGTGATACGCCTTTCTACAATCTATAACACTAAACCATTTTGCTGCAGCAAGCACATGAAAGAAATCTTGTAAATTAGGAATAGGACACCTGTCAGATATGATGCATGCATTAAGTGTGTGATAATCACAGCACAGTTAAAAGAATTTGTCCTCTTTTTTGTTCTAAATGTATAGGGGATGACTAATTGCTGGCTGGAGGCCTCACTGTCCCAGTCCATAACACATTATCAATAGTTTTTTTTCAGAGCATGACATCTGTCAGCTACCAATATTCTTGTTTTCGTGTAAATAGTGAGGCCATTCAGAATATGAACATAGTGACAAGTGCCCTGCACAACTCTCTTAAGGCACTGCAGCTCCAATATGCCTTGTGTGTTGAACAGTCTTGCAGCCATGCAGCTGTTTGTTTTACTATTAGATCTCACAACCATAACCTGTATTTGCAGAATGTGTTGATCTGGAGTATCTGCAGTTGTTGCTACTGTCTGGAGAGGCTGTTGGTGCTGCTGTTGAGGCTCCAAAATTCTTTGACGCAGAGTTAATAACTCTGCTTGACGATGAGTGACTTGTTTCTTGATTCCATTTTTTTTCTTGAACTAACATATATTTATATTGCCCTGCCTCCAACAGTTTGGTGTTTGCAATGGTGATGTCACTTCTTAAATCCTTGGTATTAACTAAAATGGCCTCTCTATTGCTGAGCTGTGCTGTTAAAGCAACAGTCTCTTTTATGTGAGGAGCCTGTTTTCGTTGGTCCAGTCTAACTTTGCTCATCACTCCTGCAACCAAATCAAATGACAACAGGCAATGGTATAGAAAGCTGGTGCCAGTAATTGGCACTGACACTTTCTCCAATTACAAAATCCCATTCCAAAACTGATCCTATTCATAAATCTACATTAGAAGTCTAATTCCACAGTGTTGTCCTGGTGTGTCATTAATAACCCTTAAGAAAGGTCCTATCCTTTTACAGATGACACACAATTTGTCCATTGGAACCATACTGACAGATGATCCTGAATCAGGGATTGGTGCCCTGACAATTTTTCATACACAAAAATCCTGGGGTCTGTGTCTGTACTAGGTTGCAAAATCCATAACTTCCTCACTACAGTCTTTCTGTCTTGCAAAGCCCTGATGGTAGTGGTGCTGCATTGGGATTTGAAAGAGCATAGAGAAATGCATATTCTTGCCATCCTGGCAAATCTTGTATGACAACAACATATCTGCCCCAGTGTGGAGGCACCTGCATGCTCCATAGTGACTTGCATGTCCAACCCAGCCAGGGCCTTGGAAGCAATGACTTCACATTGTGTAAAGTTGCATCAGCCAGCTAACAGGCTGTTACAGTGCAGTATGTCCCATGATGCCTCATGCTTCATGAAGCTGTCTCCCTTTGAGTCCATGAGAGCTTCTCCTTCTCCTGAAGCACTCACTAACTGTTGGAATATGATGGCGGCCTCTGTAGAGAGAGAAAGATGATGGTTCCTCTGTTGCATCTTTTTCAAGTTTGAAATAGCACTCTATCACCAAATTTTAGTGTGATGTCCATAGTACACTGCTCATGAGAAATTAACATAGCTTTTATGACAAGGGGAATGTGGTAGTTTTAGCATCCAAATCCTCCATAATGTGTGGTCAGGAAAAATGTTTTAATTACTTGCATTTCACAAATGCTGCTATTTCTGTGATGAATTTCTTTGTCCCAGCACTTCTTCATAAAGCACCTAGCAGATTTGTTGCTCTGCATTTTGGGCCACATATGACAATAACAGTAGTTTAACACTCTCAAACTTGTTTGAGGTCAGTCGAGAAGCAATTACTACTCTCAGTCTGTGTGTGTGTGTGTGTGTGTGTGTGTGTGTGTGTGTGTGTGTGTGTGTCCATGCACACTCACAAATACACATAGGTGTAAGTCCATGCAAGGATTAATAAATCTGCATCTATAATGAAATTACATGAACTTGCCAAGCCAAAACGGGCACAGAAAAAGTCCATTAACTTTGCAAACAACCATCTGACACTAATTTATATGTTTATTTAGTACTATTTTAATTTGTATGTAAGAACTGCTTCTAGAGCCAGTGTATAATGCAATAGAAGCACGTCAGAAATCCATTTAATGTGGTAAAATGTGTATTGATTCCACTGTTACAATTTTTGGTGGTTCTTGTGAAACATTGTACTGGATTATTATGGTACTCATATGATTTCAACTTCTACCTAGCAGTATGGGAAGTCTTCTGTTTCTGTTGTATACATTTATAATTAACATTGCTTAGATGCACATTGAAACCCTGAAATAAATGGGGCCAAGGGGGTGCAATCCCAATTTATCTCAAGTTAATACACTGTTTTTGCCGGTTTAACAGTTAGGAGAAAAAACTCATCTTCATTTTTTGGTGAACTCTAATTCTGCAGTGGCTGTGAAAGAATTAAAAGTATCTGCTCCACCAAATTTGCTGCAACTCTCCAAGCTCTTCGCAGTGTAGATAATGACTGAGTATGCCAAGAGAGATTTTAAGTAATCATGTTGACAGGAAGTTTCACTTTTTCTGTTACATATTTATTGCTTTGACTGGTACAGGTTTCAAGCATAAAAACTGTTACGAAACTGGCTCTCCAATTGCTGATTCACCACTGCTTATATATTGTTTCAATTATTACAGATAATGCCATCCATTGCTACAGACAGAAAAATTTGAGGATTACAGTCAAAATCATGTTGGCATTCAAAAACTGATAGTAGAGTATTAAACAGTATGTTTTTCTTTTTATGTTAGAGTAATAAGAATCACTTCATTCTTAAGTTTTAGACCACTATCAATAAAATACATTTGCCAACATTATTTTTTCAAACTAACTTATATTATGGAAGTCATTGGCTGGAAAATGTGCCTAGCATATAAATAAGTTCTTTACATAAATGCAAATGAAAAGCTGTTTCACTTCTTGTGAAAAGCATTCCAGAAATACAAAATGGGAACTGTTAATGATTTATGTTTAAGCATTAGTTAGTAGCAGTCGAACCAGAACAGATATGTTTTTGCACTCAATAAATTTGAAATGAAATTAATCACAAAATATGAAGGAGCATACTAAATGGTGTTTTAAAATAACCAGATAAATCAAATAAGGGCATTACAAAAATTTATGTAAGTCTGTAAACATGGCAGCCTTACTCCTTAGGTCTACACTTCATGTATCACTTCTCCTAATGATCATATGTGGATATGTTCCACCCTTAAGATGGTAATTTCCCTTGATATTAAAAACTAATATTTGTCTGAAGTTTATGTTAATTGCTATTATTTATTATAAATTAACTTCATTTGTTGCTTAATACTTGTTCCAAAGATCACCATCTTAATGGTAACACTCAGAAGTGTTTTCTGAGTCAACATATTGCCCCTTACCTGTATTGTTATCAGATTCTGTATGCTTCAAGTCTCACATCTTGCTTGCTGAACTGTACTGAAAGCTGGGTTTACAAAGACAGTGCAGATAATGTACCTTAGACAGCTGTTGCATTTAAGTGGCTTTTTCCTCTTTTATTAGCACAATAAATATCATGGTGGCCAGTTCTGGTTTCAAAATGTGCAGCTTATACAAGTAGAGAGACTCACATCTCTTTATCCATTTACATTTCCAGCTGAGAATAACCAAGTTATCATACATTGGCACCATATTCATTGAATGCAGTGAGAAAGCACAGAGCACACATTATTGTCATGTAAAACACTAACAACATAACTGAAACATCCAGTAAGTAGGTTTTACGGAATAGTTACACTTGGATGATGTGTGTTTACTATCACATTCAGAATTTTTATATACATAGATATTTTGCAGTCAGAGCAGACTTTCATAGATATGTTACATAGGTGTTATGTGGTTGATAGCATGTCCAGGACTCTGACAAAAAAGTTACACTATTACTAGCTCACACAAGACCATTTCATACTGAAGACATTGTTGATACTCATATGATTCTTGGTTGAGGGCTGGCAGTTTTGGGGAGGAATGGGCAATTTAAGGACTGACATACAGATACATGTTGCTGTTGGAAAATATTAAATATTTTGAAAAATGGTCAGGTCAGATTTCCTATTTGGAATTAACTATGAATTTTTATTGTAGTTTGGTTATGAAATTTGTTAAGGATTAGTAAATTATAAAAGTGCAAGTTTTCTATCAATGTTTATGAGATAGAAATAATCAACAGTTATGAAACACACTTCCATAATAACCAGAAAATAAGGCACATCGAGCAAAAGCAAACATAGTCCAAAATGAGATACAAAGCTCATGCAAATGAAGATAGAGCACTCCTCATTCTAGTCATTGGCAATTGATGGTTGCCACAGAGGGAATGAAATCACACAGCTCAGGAAGACATTATTCTCCACATAAGGCATTCAGGAATAAATGGAAATGTCGTGTGGCTAGGGCCTCTCGTTGGGTGCAGGTCTTTCGATTTGACGCCACTTCGGCGACCTGCGCGTCGATGGGGATGAAATGGTGATGATTAGGACAACACAACACCCAGTCCCTGAGCGGAGAAAATCTCCGACCCAGCCGGGAATCGAACCCGGGCCCTTAGGATTGACAGTCTGTCACGCTGACCATTCAGCTACCGGGGCGGACGGCATTCAGTAAAGAACAGAAAATCCCCTACTTACTGCTGGGTTCACAAGTACATTGACCCCTTCCCATCCATCTAGTTTTGCATTAATGGGTGAAACGTTACTCTTATTATTCAAAAAAATTGCTAGACCAATCCAAAACAACATAAACTTGCTGCACATTCAACCTCTGCAACCATAAATGCACTAATCATTACATTATCTTAACGATTAATTTTTGTACGTTACCTTAGAATACAATCATGTGTGTGTGAGTTGCGTTTGCATGTATGAGTGTATGTCTGTCTGTCATCTATTTTTGATGAAGGCCATACGGGGCTGAAAGCTTTACTTGTAGCAGTCCTTTTGTTGTGCCTACCCACGACTCAGCATCTCCACAATATGGTGAGTAGCAACTACCCTTTTCATATTATTGTTACATTCCATCCTGGATTTTCCATTGTTTGATTTACACTGAACATTACCTTTTTCAAATTGTTTGCTTTATTGTTAACTCCAGTAATTCTCTCTATGCCTGTTACACTATGTACTTCATTGGCCACCTCCAATAACTTGGACATAGGTACCACTGGAAACTTTGCAACATGTACGTTTGCTCTAACAACCTTTCTCATTGTAAGAGTAGAACATTTCATCACAACATCACATACATTAACTTTTCAGTAATTGTGTTTCACATAATTTTTTACTAACTTAAGTTTTATAATTTCCTTCATTAAATTAATTCATACTAGTAGCACATTCATGTACTGTTGTACATAAATCTCAGTACATTACATTACAGTAGAACCCCTCTAATCCGACCTTGGATGGTCCGTCACTCCGTTAGTCCGACCAAGCTCAGGCTCGCGAGCCTCTGCCGCCTTGTCACTGACTGGACGCCTGTTGGGCCATTGTTGCAGTGTCTATCGCTGTGCGTATTGCTATACTGTGCGTTATTGTGCAGTTTTATCCTTTGTTGGGATTAAAAAATGTTGTGTTCTCTACAGTACGTCATTGGCAAATCTAAGAAACCAAGGGCATTCAAAAATATAAACTTATCTTCCTTGCTGATTTATTACTGCAATCAAAAATCTGCTTGGATGGAGTGCAACCTTTTTAAATCCTGGTTTTTTTGATGAGTTTGTGCCATCAGTCGAAAAAGACTTGAAGCAAAAAAATCTGCCCATTCGTGCTCTACTGCTGTTGGCTAACGCACCATCACACCCACCTGAGGAAGGTTTGGTGAAAGGGGACATAAAAGCTCTCTTTCTGCCTCCTAATGTGACCTCACTCATCCAACCAATGGATCAGGGCGTTATCGAATGGTTAAAAACGTGATATCATGGAAAGTATATCAGCTCAATCTTGGAAAAATCTGAAGGAGGATATAACTTATTTGAGGCAATGAAATAAATGAACATCAAAAATGCTATCTACATAATCGCTGCAGCATGGGATGAACTGAAACATGGCACACTGCGGAAATCATGATGTAAGCTTTGGCCACAAGTTATGAGTGAAAATGAGCATACCGAAGATGAGCAAAACAACGGCGCACTGGAAATCGTTAAAGATCTACAAACTCTGGAGCCGAACATCCCTGCCAATGAAGTTGAAGAGTGGCTCAACGAATGTGACAAAGACTGTGATACTTTTGAAGAGCTCAATGATGACCAGAATGTTGCTGCTGTTAGCCAAGAAACTGTGAATGAGGACTCGGACGGTGAAGACGAACCCCCACCCGGATTTCACACAACGATGCAAAAAACGCTTTTGACATCGCCCTTCAATAGATCAAGCAGAATCCATCTTCAACTCCAATGGACGTTTTGTGGATAAAAAAATTGGAGGGACACTGCAGCTAAATGTAGAATAACATCTGCCAAACAAAAATGTATCACTGACTTTTTTTCCAAGTAATTTGTTTTCGTTTTTACTGTAAAAACAATGCATACAGTATAATCATGTCTTAGTTTATACATACAGTAGTTTATTTCTTTGTAAAAATTTCTTTTTTATATACAGTGCTATAAACATTTTTTAGTTTACAATATCTATTGTTTATACGTTATTAAGTACAGTACAGTACTGTAATTTGTTCGTCGTTTTTCCTTTTAAAACCAATACATATTGTAGTGTGTGTAGACATTTTTTAGTTAATATATTGTTTAAAACTGTGTAAAAACATATTTTTTATATTACTATAGAGTCTTTTAGTTCTTAAATCGTTTAATTTTTTTGTACTAAATGCCTTTTTTATATTTTTTGCAATAAATATTAGATTTTCCGGATAATCCGACCTTTTTTTTGTTCCGATCATGGTCCCGATCCTGAAGGTGATGGATTAGAGGGGTTCTACTGTACATCAATACTTTTCCCATTGATCATGAATACGACATTTTGTAATGACGTGGAACGTGTCAGCTTGACATAAATTTTATTTACAAAATTCTTTTAATTTGTTTTTAGATGCTGGTTGGCTATCTGTCAGACTTTTAATGCTATTTAGTAGGTAACCAAAGATTTTTGTGGCAGTATAATTCACCCCTTTCTGTGCCAAAGTCAGAGTTAACCCAGGACAGTGAAGATTGTCCTATTTCCTAGTGTTGTAGCTATGCACTTTGCAATTTATTTTGAAATGGGATGGGTTATTAATAACAAATTTCGTAAGTGAATATATGTATTGTGAAGGTACTGTGAATATGCAGAGTTCCTCAAATAAATGTTGGCAAGGTGATCTTGGGTGGGCTCCAACTGTTATAACGTCAAGTTGAACACTTACATTTCAAAAGATGACACAATACATGTAAGTCACAGAGCGAGTGGACCACGTAAGGCATTTGTAAACGGTAACAGTCAAATCTGCACTGAGTCCAAGCCTAGCGGACCCTGGCCGCTAAGGTGGCTGGCAGACAGGGCTGCATGTAGAGGACATGCATAATTGCGCGGTGGCACTTTTAATGATCGGCACGTCACAACACTTCCCCCCCCCCCCCTCCCCCCTCTTTGAAATTTTTGCACTGGTCTTGATGGATGTGGCCTGTAGATGGCTAACGTCCATAGGCGTTGTTTGACTGGCCGTGAAGTCTCGAGGAGGAGGCTTCCCGTATGGACGGAAGTGTCCCCGATGATAATGGGTCGAGATGACAGGAGACGTAGGGGTCGAATCTGCTGGGGCCCCATGCACCAATCTGCCCGTTGCGTCAAGTCCGGTTGAAATAACAGGAGACATGGGCAATGTGTTGGCACCCGTAGGAGAAGGAGGCAAGTAGAGTTGCTCCGACAGATGATGGTCATCCGGCTCCTGCATGGGCACGTCTCCTGGTGGCGTCCAGTCTTGTGCTGGCACCGAGATGACGGTGACAGGGCTGCGTTGTGAGTAATGAGAGATGCCAAGATCCCGAGCATCAGGTAGAGCCGAAGGTGGTGTAGCGGCATCCGAAACAGGCATTTCCTGCACCCGAGGCTGAAGCCGGTCTGAATGACGCACTACAATACCCGTGTCCATCTGGATTTCTTACAGGCGTCGGCCACGGTGTCGTAAGATGAGGCCCGGACTCCATTTTGGCCGCCTGCCATATCCCCGTACCCATACAAGGTCGCCGGCAGTGAACCAGCCAAACGAAGGCACCTGTGGCCATGAGGTGGAAGGCTGCAGAAGACGAAGTAGCGTGCAGGGCTGTCGGCCATGTAAGAGCTCAGCCGGGCTGTGGTCGCCCATGGGGGTGAAACGGTAACAAGTCAGAAATTGGAGAAGCGCATCAGCAGCAGCAGAAGAAGTCAGGAGTTTCCTCATCTGAGCCTTAAATGTACGGACCAGTCGTTCAGCCTCACCGTTAGATTGCGGATGGAACGGAGGGGCCGTGACATGCATGACGCCGTCATGAGCACAAAAATCCGCAAATTCGGAAGAGGCAAATTGCGGACCATTATCAGTAACAAGAGTAAAGGGAAGGCCTTCCAAAGAAAAAATGCGGGTGAGAGCACTAGTGGTTGCCGCGGTGGTAGGCGACGTGCAACGGACAATGAAAGGAAAGTTAGAGTAGGCGTCAATTACGAGTAGCCAATAAGTACCTAAAAAGGTCCCGCGAAGTCAGCATGAATGTGCTCCCAGGGCTTCTCAGGCGAAGGCCACAGCTACAAAGATGACTTCGGTGTGGCACAAGGGCCGCAGGCCAGTACACATGATGGCGCGCCAGAGATTTTGTGTGAGAGACACCCCAGTGCCCTTGGTGAAGGAGGCACAAGACCAAAGCACGCAAAGACGCAGGTACCACAACAAGCGGTGAAGCATTGTCGGTGGAAAGGACGATAACGCCATCCCTAGCCGTGAGGCGGTAACGCAAAGTGTAGTAGTTCCACAACAGATCAGAAGTCTTAGCGGACGAACGATCTGGCCAACCCTTCTGAATACAGCGTAAAACCCAGGAGAGGGTAGGGTCTGAACCCATAGCAGCCGCCAGCCGGTCCCCAGTGATGGGGAATCCATCCACAACCCGCTGCTCGTCAACATCCAGGTGGAAACACAAAAGTTCGTCCCTATCGAATGCCAGATCAGGACCCATGGGAAGGCGAGACAGTGCATCAGCATTCACATGTTGAGCTGTTGGCCAGAAATGAATCTCATAATTGAAACGAGGCAAGTAAAGAGCCCAACGCTGGAGGTGGTGTGCAGCCTTGTCGGGAAGCGACATTGATGGATGAAACAAGGAAACAAGTGGTTTGTGGTCCGTAACAAGATGAAATTTGGATCCATAAAGAAAAACACGAAACTTATGAAGAGCATAAATAATGGCCAAAGCTTCTTTTTCAATTTGAGAATATTTTCGTTGGACATCCGTGAGCGTTTTGGAGGCGTAAGCAATGGGTTGTTCAGAACCGTCAGGAAAAACGGTGCACAAGGACTGCACCAACCCCATATTGAGAGGCATCTGTGGCAAGAACGAGATGTTGGCCAGGTCGATAAGTAGCCAGGCACGGGGCCTGTTTCAGCATAGTCTTCAATTTCGCATCACATGATGTGGACCAGTGAAAAGGCACATTTTTATGCAACAGGCGATGCAACGGTTGAGCCACCGAAGCCACAGACGGTAAAAACCTGTGATAGTATGCTATTATCCCCAAGAAGGCCTGTAGTTCCTTAACAGATGTAGGGCGAGGAAGGACATCGATCGCGGCGACAGTTTGCTGAAGCGGACGAATGCCATCCCGAGATAGTTGGAACCCCAAGTACATGATAGATGCCTGAAAAAATTGTGGTTTCTGAAGATTACACTTAAGACCGGCAGTCTGTACGACATGAAAAGTGTGCAGAGATTCTGAAGATGTTCTGCAGTGGTGGAGCCAGTGACAACAATGTCGTCCATGTAATTGATACACCCAGGGACAGGGAGCAATAATTGTTCCAAGACTCGCTGGAAGAGAGCAGGGGCGCTAGCAACCCCAAATGGCAATCGTTGGTATTGATAGAGGCCGAAAGGCGTGTTAAGGACCAGAAACTGCTGGGAAGCAGTGTCGAGGGGAAGTTGATGATAAGCTTCTGACCAGTCAATTTTAGAAAAATACTGGCATCCAGCAAGTTTAGTGAACAGTTCTTCAGGTTGGGGCATAGGGTAAGTGTCAATGAGGCATTGAGCATTTACAGTGGCTTTGAAATCACCACAGAGACGAATATCACCATTTGGCTTAGCAACAACAACGACAGGAGAGGACCACTCACTTGAAGTGACAGGAAGCAAGACCGCTGAAGCAGTGAGGCGATCCAGCTCCCGTTTTACCCGATCACGAAGGGCCACAGGAATGGGCCGATCCCGAAAAAACTTAGGCTGAGCGGTGGGTTTGAGTGTGATATGAGCTTCAAAATTGTTGGCACGGCCCAACCCAGGAGAAAAAAGGGACGAAAATGTCATCAACAAGGAATCCAATTGAGCATAAGGAATGGCATCAGAGACAATATTGACAGAGTCATCTATGGAGAACCCAAAAACGCGAAAGGCATCGAAACCAAAAAGATTTTCCACGTTACTATGGTCGACCACAAATATGGATAACAGTGCGAACGACAGATTTGTAAGATAACTCAGCATCAAATTGTCCCAAGAGAGAAATCTTCTGTTTATTCTACGTCTGTAATTGCCTAGTGACAGGTGATAGGATTGGAGAACCCAACTGCAGATACGTCTGAGAATTGATGATAGTGGCAGCAGAACCAGTATCCACCTGCATGCGAACATCTCGACCAAGTATTTGGACCGTGAGGAATAACTTCCCTGAAAGGGAAGAAGTACAATTGACAGACAACACAGAATCAGAATCAGCGTCATGTTCATGAACATCATATACGCGGTCGGATTTGCAAACAGATGACACATGACCCTTCTTTTTGCAGTTGTGACACACGGCCAAATGTTGGGGACAATCCTCCCATGAACATTTCGTAAAACACCGCGGACATGAAGGATGTTGCCGGGCATTTTGCTGCAGTTTCTTAGAGGTTTGTTTGCGGTTAGGCGGAGACTGCGCTCGGGAGCATACTGCGGCCACGTCGGCCAGCGGGGACACACCACATGCTTCGGCAACAGCGCACAGAGGTTGTATTTCCCCGACATCACCCCATGCCTCTATTTGCACTCCAGCAGCGCGAGAAATTTCAAAAGACTGCGCGATGGATAGGACTTCATCGAGAGTTGGATTTGCCAACTGAAGGGCACGTTGCCTCACTTCTTTGTCGGGTGCCGACTGAATAATAGCATCCCGCACCATGGAATCGGCATTGGATTCTTTGTGAATGTCAGTAACAAATTGACACTTTCTACTGAGGCCGTGAAGTTCAGCAGCCCACGTGCGATAGGATTGATTCACTTGTTTTTGACAACGATAAAAGGCAACACGAGAGGCTACCACATGTGTTTGCTTATGAAAATATACGGATAGAAGTGAGCACATTTCAGCAAAAGACCAAGACACTGCATCTTTCAAAGGAGCCAATTGCAACAACAATCGATACATTTGAGGTGAAATCCATGAAAGGAACAGAGACTAACATGTTTGTTCGTCCGTGACATGAAATGCCAAGAAGTGCTGTCGAAGATGTTTTTTGTAATCAGACCAGTCTTCCGCAGCCTCGTCGTAAGGAGGAAAAGGAGGTATAGACAACGACAAGAAACGCCCCACATTGGATGCTGCGGCGAAATCGCAAATCGCCGACATGAGAAGCGTTTGCTGTTCAATGAGACCTTTCAATAGTTGCTCTAAAGTAGCCACGGAAACTTGTGGGTCAATGATGAAAAGGAAAAATCCACTACCTCATTGCCAATTGTTATAACGTCAAGTTGATCACTTATATTTCAAAAGACAACACAATACGTGTAAGTCACAGAGCGAGTAGACCATGTAAGGCATGTGTACATGGTAACGGTCAAATCTGTACTGAGTCCAATCCTAGCGGACGCTGGCCGCTAAGGTGGCGCGGCTGCTGCATGGCTGGCAGACAGCGCCGCATGTAGAGGACGTGCGTAACTGCGCGTGGCACTTTGAATGATCGGCGCGTCACAACACCAACTATATTCTGATTACACGCTTTTGTGCAATGAATACTTCTTCTCTTAATAATGGACTACCCCAAAATATGATGTCATATGAAATCAGTGCATAAAAATAGGCATAGTAGGCTAATTTACTGATATGTTTATCACCAAAATTTGCAATAACCCTAATAGCTTAAGTAGCTGAACCAAAACATTTCAGCACAGATAACCAATGTGTCTCTTCCAATTCAATTTCTCATCAGTTCGTGCACGCAGAAATTTTGAGTATTCTGCCTTGGCAACAGACTTCTGTTCAAAGTCTATACAGGGTGTACATAAAGTCCGGGAACACTTTCAGTTATTTGTTGCACAAGAACTAAACATTGCACAGATGTCATACACATTGCATTTTTTTTTTTTTTTTTTACAAACATTTTATGTGCAAACCATGAGAGACCTGGTAGATGTCAATACAGTAATCAAATTCTTGCCATACCCATCCCAGCATGGCATCATCGACTGTGGCAGTCACTTCCCATATTCTCTCCCAGAGCTCTGCTACAACATGTGCTGGAGGTGGTACATACACCAGATCTTTAATGTTTCCCCACAGAAAAAAGTCACACGGAGTGAGATCTGGTGATTGGGGAGGCCATTTCATGAAACAGCCATCTGCTTCTGTAGCACGGCCGATCCATCAATGTGGCAGCTCTCTGTTCAGGTACTCACGAACTTCATGATGAAAATGGGGTGGAAGCCCATCCTGCTGAAAGATGAACGGAGAGTCTGATTGCATTTGATGCATCAGCCATTGCTGCACCATGTCCAAGTAGGAATATCCAGTGACAGTGCTCTTGATGAAAAAGAATGGCCTGTACAGTTTTCGAGGTGACAAGGCACAAAAAACATTTACCTTTGGGGAATCACACTCAAATTCAGTGCATTCGTGTGGATGCTTTGTACCCCAGATTCGACAATTATGCCTGTTCAGTTTCCCATTACTGTGAAAAGTGGCTTCATTTCTAAAAATTAAGAGATCAACAATGCCATCCCCATCCTCATTCAGTTGTTGCAATTGCAAACAAGACTCAAAATGCTTGTCATTGTCATCATCATTGAGCTTCTGCACTAGCACCAATTTGAATGGTTCCATAGACAGCTTCTGTCACAGGACTTTCCACACTGTCTTTGGAGCCATTTCAAGTTTCCGGGATGCATGACGCACCGATTTCTTTGGACTCCTTATGTATGTCTCTTGTACGCGCTCCACATTCACTTCACCCACACTAGGATGTCCGCTTCTCTTTGCCGGGCATAAGCAATGCATCATAATGAATTTGTTGTGCCAGTGGTAAATGGCCTTCCTTGTTAGTGGCTTCTTACCATACTTGGTTCTAAACATCCGTTGAACAGCTGTAGCACACTTGCTTTTGTCTAACTCCAACACACAGAAAGCTCACTTCACACCTGAACTCGCCATGTTTGCAACTAGCGCTGACTATCAGCAAATTACCAAATTACGCTGTGGCAGTATACATGGGTAGGGGGAAAGAAAGAAAGAAAGAAACCTACCTACCTGCCTACCCCCTGTATTTGTCAATGCTGTTATGTCATTTACTGTACAGAACTGTATATACTGTGTTTTCTCCAAATTTAGTGAGAGTCCATTTGCAAAGAACCACTTAATAATTTTCTGAAAGACATTATTTAGAGTTTCCTCAGCTATTTGTTGTTTGCTGGGTGTGATTACTATCATTGTATTATCAGCAAAAAGAACTAGATTTGCAGCTTCATGAACATAAAGTGGCAAGTCATTAATATATATTAAGAATAACAAGGGACCCAAGACTGAACCCTGTTGGACACCATTTTTGATACGTCCCCAGTTAGAGTACTCTGCTGATTTTTGCAGATTAGATTAGATTAGATTAGATTAATACTAGTTCCATGGATCATGAATACGATATTTCGTAATGATGTGGAACGAGTCGAATTTTCCAATACATGACATAATTAGGTTAATTTAACAACATACTTAAGTTAATATGACAACTTTATTTTTTTGTGTTTCTTTGTTTTTCTTTATTTTTATTTTTATTTTTTATTTTTTTTAATATTTTTGTTTTTTTTCCTTTTTTTCTTAATTTATATCTAAAAATTCCTCTATGGAGTAGAAGGAGTTGTCATTCAGAAATTCTTTTAATTTCTTCTTAAATACTTGTTGGTTATCTGTCAGACTTTTGATACTATTTGGTAAGTGACCAAAGACTTTAGTGCCAGTATAATTCACCCCTTTCTGTGCCAAAGTTAGATTTAATCTTGAATAGTGAAGATCGTCCTTTCTCCTAGTATTGTAGTTATGCACACTGCTATTACTTTTGAATTGGGTTTGGTTGTTAATAACAAATTTCATAAGAGAGTATATATACTGAGAAGCTACTGTGAATATCCCTAGATCCTTAAATAAATGTCTGCAGGATGATCTTGGGTGGACTCCAGCTATTATTCTGATTACACGCTTTTGTGCAATAAATACTTTATTCCTCAGTGATGAATTACCCCAAAATATGATGCCATATGAAAGCAATGAGTGAAAATAGGCGTAGTAAGCTAATTTACTAAGATGTTTATCACCAAAATTTGCAATGACCCTTATTGCATAAGTAGCTGAACTCAAACGTTTCAGCAGATCATCAATGTGTTTCTTCCAATTTAATCTCTCATCAATGGACATACCTAAAAATTTGGAATATTCTACCTTAGCTATATGCTTCTGATTAAGGTCTATATTTATTAATGGCGTCATACCATTCACTGTACGGAACTGTATGTACTGTGTCTTATCAAAATTCAGTGAGAGTCCGTTTACAAGGAACCACTTAGTAATTTTCTGAAAGACAGTATTGACAATTTCATCAGTTAATTCTTGTTTCTCAGGTGTGATTACTATACTTGTATCATCAGCGAAGAGAACTAACTTTGCCTCTTCATGAATATAGAATGGCAAGTCATTAATATATAATAAGAACAACAAAGGACCCAAGACTGACCCTTGTGGAACCCCATTCTTGATAGTTCCCCAGTTTGAGGAATGTGCTGATCTTTGCATGTTACGAGAACTACTTATTTCAACTTTCTGCACTCTTCCAGTTAGGTACGAATTAAACCATTTGTGCACTGTCCCACTCATGCCACAATACTTGAGCTTCTCTAGCAGAATTTCATGATTTACACAATCAAAAGCCTTTGAGAGATCACAAAAAATCCCAATGGGTGGTGTTCGGTTATTCAGATCATTCAAAATTTGACTGGTGAAAGCAATATGGCATTTTCTGTTGAAAAACCTTTCTGGAAACCAAACTGACATTTTGTTAGTACTTCATTTTTACAGATATGTGAAGCTACTCTTGAATACATTACTTTCTCAAAAATTTTGGATAAAGCTGTTAGAAGGGAGATTGGACGGTAATTGTTGACATCAGATCTATCCCCCTTTTTATGCAAAGGTACAACAATAGCATATTTCAGTCTATCAGGGAAAATGCCCTGTTCCAGAGAGCTATTACACAGGTGGCTGAGAATCTTACTTATCTGTTGAGAACAAGCTTTTAGTATTTTGCTGGAAATGCCATCAATTCCATGTGAGTTTTTACTTTTAAGCAAGTTTATTATTTTCCTAATTTCAGAGGGAGAAGTGGGTGAGATTTCAATTGTATCAAATTGCATAGGTATGGCCTCTTCCATTAACAGCCTAGCATCTTCTAATGAACACCTGGATCCTACTATATCCACAACATTTAGAAAATGATTATTAAAAATATTTTCAACTTCTGACTTTTTGTTCGTTAAGTTTTCATTCAATTTGATGGTAATACTGTCTTCCTCTGCTCTTGGTTGACCTGTTTCTCTTTTAATAATATTCCAAATTGTTTTAATTCTATTATCAGAGTTGCTGATTTCAGACATGATACACATACTCCTGGATTTTTTAATAACTTTTCTTAATACAGGGCGTTTCAAAAAGAAAGAGCAGATTTCAAACATTTATTTCTCAAAAACTACAAATGATAGAAACACAATTCCAACGGTCCTTCACTCAATATGAGTACCAAATGTTACACAACAAATATCAAAACTGTACCTCAATATGAGCACCATTTGTTACACGACAAATATCAAACCGGTATCTCATTTCTTGCCACACACGACGCAACTGGTCTTTAGTTACCGAATTCACGGCCGCAACAATTCGATGTCGTACCTCTTGAAGAGTAGCGGGCATAGGTGGGACATAAACACAGTCCTTTATGTACCCCCACAAATAAAAATCGCAGGGAGTAAGGTCTGGTGACCTGGGAGGCCACAGACGATGACATTGATCTTGTGCTCCTGCTCTTCCAATCCACCGTCCTGGAATGGTGTTATTTAGGTACCGTCGTACAGGTTCAGAGAAGTGTGGTGGGGCGCCATCTTGCATGAAGATGAAGTGATTTGAATCTTCCTGAAGTTGAGGAAATAGCCAGTTTTCTAACATGTCCAGGTAAATGGTTCCTGTGATAGTTTTCTCCATGAAAAAGAAAGGTCCATAAACTTTGTTTACCGAAATTGCACAAAAGACGTTAACCTTTGGTGAGTCTCTTTCATGTTGAATAACGTCCCTCGGAGTTTCACTCGCCCAAATTCGTACGTTATGCCGATTAACTTTACCAGAAATGTGAAACGTTGATTCATCTGAAAAAATTAATCGTTCGGCAAAATTGTCCTCTTCCATGTCCTGTAGAATTGCAGTTGAAAATTCGAACCTTTTGTTGTGGTCGTCAGGACGCAATGCTTGCAATAACTGCAGTTTGTACGGCTTCATGTGCAGACGCTTACTCAGAACGCGCCATACCGTTGTTTTAGACATGTTTAGTTCGTGACTTGCCCGTGTCGTGGATTTTCTAGGGCTCCTTTCGTAAGCTGCACGGACACGCTCGACATTTTCATCCGATGTGCGTGGACGACCCGTGCTTTTTCGCTTGCAGATGCAATCATCTTCTACGAATCTGTGATGCCACTCATAAATTTGCTTATGACGAGGCGGCTGTTTGTTGAATTGACGGCGGAATGCACGTTGCACACCAACAATGGACTCTAACTTTGCAAATTGCAGCACACAAAATGATCGTTCCTGTGGTGTCGTCGCCATTTTCCTACAAACAAACGCCAGCGCCACTGCGGATTTGCATGGAACTTCTGCGCGGACCATTGAAAAACTTTGAACCTTTCTCTGACAAGAAACGTTTGAATTGTGTTTCTATCATTTGTAGTTTTTGAGAAATAAATGTTTGAAATCTGCTCTTTCTTTTTGAAACGCCCTGTATAACACAGTAGTTTTTATAATTTTTGATAGTTTCTGGGTCACTACTCTTTCTTGCTGTCAGATACATTTCCCTTTTCCGGTTACAAGATATTTTTATACCCTTAGTAAGCCATGGTTTGTTACAAGGTTTCTTACGAGTATATTTAACTATTTTCTTGGGGAAGCAGTTTTCAAATGCATTTACAAAAATGTCATGAAATAAATTATATTTTAAATTGGCATCAGGTTCACGGTACACCTCATCCCAGTCTAACTGCTGTAGGCTTTCCCTGAAATTTGCAATTGTTAAATTGTTGACTGAACGTACTACTTTGGAGGACTGTTTAGTATTGCTGAATGGAGCTATGTCATATATTGTAACTAGCTGTGCACCATGATCAGAGAGACCATTCTCAACAGGCTGAGCATTTATCTGGTTAAACTTATCTTGGTCTATAAAGAAGTTATCTATCAGTGAGCTGCTATCCTTTACCACCCGAGTAGGAAAATCAATAACGGGTGTCAAATTGAAAGAATCTAGTAATACTTCAAGGTCATTTTTCCTATTACCCTCTTTCAGAGAATCTACATTGAAGTCCCCACAAATAATAATTTGCTTCCCCCTGTCTGACAGATAGCACAACAAGGAGTCCAAATTTTTCAGAAATAGATGAAAATTTCCTGATGGGGACCTATATACAGTTACAATTATAAATGTGCCTTTATTTAATTTAAGCTCACAGGCACATGCTTCTATATGTTTCTCTACACAAAACTTTTTTGTTTCTATACTTTTTGCACAATGATAACTTTTGACATATATGGCAACTCCTCCTTTCTCCATATTTTCTCTCATTACATGTGCAGAGAGCTTATAACCACTTACATTTACCTTATCCATATCAGTAACAATGTGATGCTCAGACAGGCATAGTATATCTATTTCATTCTCAGCTTCTAAATCTTCCAAACAAACCAGAAGCTCATCTACTTTATTCTTTAAACTCCCAATATTTTGATGAAATATACTTACATTATTTTATTATTATTATTTTATTATTATTATTATTATTATTATTATTATCTGTACTGTTAATTTCAACTTTCTGTATTCTTCCAATTAAATGTGAATTAAACCATTTGTGCTCTGTCCCACTCATACCACAGTACTTAAGCTTATCTAGAAGAATTTCATGATTCACACAGGCAAAAGCCTATGAGAGAACACAAAAAATCTCAGTGGGTGACGCCGAATATCTGATACAGCAGTTTCAGTTGAAAAGCCTTTCTGAAAACCAAATTGGCATTTTGTCAGTATTTCATTTTTACAAATATGTGAGTACATTACTTTTTCAATAATTTTGGATAAATCTGTGAGAAGTGAGATCAGACAGTACATCTACATCATACTCCACAAGCTACCAAATGGTGTGTGGCAGAGGGTACTTTCAGTACCGCTACCTAATCCCTCCAGCCCTGTTCCTCTCGCGAATGGGGCATGGGAAGAATAATTGGCGATAAGCCTCTGTATTGGCTCTGATTTCTCGGATTTTCTCCTCGTGGGCAATATGCAGTACTTGTTAGCATCAGACTTATCCCTTTTTTTATGCAATGGTTTAACAACAGCATATTTCAGTCTATCTGGTAAATGCCCTGTTTCAGTGACCTGCTACATATGTGGCTGAGAACCCTACCTATCTGTTGGGAACAAGCTTTTAGTACTCTGTTTGAAATGCGATCAATTCCACGTGCGTGAGCTTTTACTTTTGAGCAAATTTATTATTTTCCTAATTTCAGTAGGAGAGATGGGTTGGATTTCAATTTTATCAAACTGCATAGGTATTGCCTCTTTCCAAATACAGCCTTGCATTTTCTAATGAACAGCTGGGTCCTATTTTCTCTACTTAAAAAATTATTATTAAAAATATTTTCTACTTCTGACTTTTTGTTAACAATCTTTTCATTGAGTCCGGCCATGGGAACCAGGATGGCTCCTTCCTATGCCAACCTTTTCATGTGTCACTTGGAGGGGGCTTTCCTGGGATTCATAAGTCTTCAGCCCCTGGTTTGGTTTAGATACATTGATGACATCTTTACCATATGGACTCATAGTGAGGCTGACCTGCTAAAATTTCTGTACTATCTGAACACCTTCTCCCAATTAAATTTCACCTGGTCCTATACCGAATCCCATGCCACTTTTGTTGATGTTGATCTCATTCTCACCGAAGGCCAGCTACACACTTCCCTCCACATTAAACCTACCAACAAACAATAGTACTGGCATCCGTTTCATTTCAAACGTTCCCTCCCATACAGCCTTGACATCCGAGGCAAATGTATTTTGTTTAGTTTCCTACATCCTTCAGTAATCTCTGTCTGCATATTACCCTGTCTTCCATCTTTAAGCTCTCATGTTTTCAAATCTCATCTGATGCAGTCCCCAACCATCAGTCTTTCCTTCTCATCCCGTATGGTAAGTCTCTTCTAACTCGCAGTTGTGGATGACTTTCCCAAATTCTACCTCTTTTTTTTTCTAGAGCTCTCCAGTCCTTTCCCTTCACCCCTCTTCCTTCCCCTCAACCCTTCTGCCTGAAGAAGGGGCCACTGGCTCCAAAAACTTGCCAGTTACGACCGTCTGTTGTGTGTGTTTTCTGCCATCGCTTGGTGAGTAGATTTTTTTTATTTATCCAATTAAATAAGTTTGTTAATAATTGATTGTTTTCATTGTTATTTTCATTGAGTCTGTTAGAAATACAGTCTTCCTGTGCTCTCGGTTGCCCTTTTTCCCTTTTAACAATATTCCAAAATTTTTTTAATTTTATTATCAGAGGTGCAAATCTCAGACATAATGCACATACTTCTGGACTTTTTAATAACTTTTCTAAATACAGTGCAGTAGTTTTTATTATGTTTGACTGTTTCTGGATCATTACTCCTTGAAGCTATGTGAATCATTTTCCTTTTCTGTTTACAAGATATTTTTGTCTCTTTAGTAATACCATTGCTTTCTAGATTGTTTTATTCAATTATGTTTCACTGTTTTCTTAGGGAAACTGTTTTCAAATATGCTCACAAAGGTATCATGAAATAGGTTAAATTTTAAATTGACACCGGGTTCCCTATACACCTCATCCCAGTTTAACTGTTGCAAGCTTTCCTTAAAATTTGCAATCATTAAATAATTAATTGGACACACTATTTTGGAAGACTGTTTTGCAGTACTGTATGGAGCTATGTCATATACTGTAACTAGCTGTGCAGCATGACCAAAAAGACCATTCCTAACAGGAAAATTTTTTATTTGATTAAATTTATTTCAGTCTATAAAAACGTTATCTATCAGTGCACTACTCTTCTCTACTATCCGAGTAGGAAAATCAGTAACTGATGTCAGATTGAAAGAACCAAGTAATACTTCAATGTCATGCTCCATCAGAAAATCTACACTGTAATCCTCACAAATGATAATCTGCTTCCCTCCATCTGACAGATAGCACAACAAAGAATCCAAGTTTTTCAGAAGCAGCTGAAAATTTCCCAATGGGGACCTATATATAGCTACAACTATAAAAGTACCATTTTTTAAGCTCGCAGCCACATGCTTCTGTATTTTTCTCTGCACAATTTTTTTAGTTTTTACATTTTTCACGCTCTGTAAGTTTTACCATATATGGCAATTGATCCTCTGTCCATGGTGTGTCTCCTTACATTCGCTGGAAGCTTATATCCACCTACATTTACCGTTTTATATTTCTGTGACTATATGATGTTCAGACAGGCATAGTAAATCTATTCCAACCTCAGTTTCTAAATCTTCTAAATAAACAAAAAGCTCATCTACTTTCTTTTTAATCCCCTGCTATTCTGATAGTGTTAGTCAATCTTGAAATCAAGGTTATTATACATTTTCTTAAAACACGTTGTAGTCTTCACGATTTGCCTGCAGATATGTCCTTGGTAGCTGGTACCTAAAAACTAACTGGAACATTGGTGGTGAAACTATGCTACTGTCAATAATGTGGTCCTTACTGACATTTGAAGTTCAGACACTTTAATAACACTTCAGTGTTGCCTGAATTACTGTTTATGAATGTTTCACATTTCATACATTTCAGTTCAATATAGGTAAATAGATAGATACACAGCACACCCAATAATAGTTCTACAGTTGCAGTCCAAGTACAGTAACCTAACACCAACATGACAGTCCACTATAGTCTAAGTGTGATAAATAATCAGTTGATATGTACAAACCTAATCACTCTCCACAATAGCAACACAGCTTAGGGAGGATATTGCACTTTTCACTGACTCACATGGAATAATTAATGTCAGTTAGAACTGCACAGCAAGACTCTGTTCTTGTTAAATAATACTGTTATTGTAGGGCACTATTAGAGATCATCACAGTCATTGGTACCCTATACAAGTTCTCATTAAAAGTAATTATCAAAAATTGTTACTGAACTA
Source organism: Schistocerca serialis cubense (assembly GCF_023864345.2). Lineage (NCBI taxonomy): Eukaryota > Metazoa > Arthropoda > Insecta > Orthoptera > Acrididae > Schistocerca > Schistocerca serialis. The sequence continues at coordinate 139,511,684 of NC_064641.1, forward strand.
TTATACAATACCCAGCAGGACACAAAACCTATCATGAACATGGTACGTTTTCCATACAGGTGCACACAGATGTTACTCCATTATGAACTCACAGCAAACACTATATTGTGGTGGCTGGATTTTACTGTCTTTGATGAACTGCAAGAATGAATAGGATTTTGGGTCACAGAAAATGGTACTGGTTACAAATTTGTAGAAACACATGGATGTTATTTCTCTTCTGCACTGTGAATCCCCTTGTTTATATGAATGTGTGTCATAGTGCAAATGAGAGTGAATTACATGGAATTATTAATTAGTGAGTTAATTAATTAGTACTGTATGTAAAATTATTCAGACAACAAAAGTATGTGATCAAAGTCCAGACTTCATAAGTGATTTGCTGATTCAGAAGTTTTAGTAATGGATGTTGTGGCTTAGGAGGAAAAGGGATTTGACCAATGGGAAAATCATGTTGCAGTTAATGCAGGGTTTTTTCTCGACATGTTGGCCATCTATACCAATCGGCCCTCCCACTGCGAACCAGAAGGGTGCTCACCTTAAAGAATAAGGAACTGGGTATAACTGGGAACAAGTTCAGGTAATGGGGTTCAGAATAAGATTGATTCAGCAGTGATATATCCACCAGTCGCAGGGTTTTTTCTTCCCCCTACCTCTGGGGGGGGGGGGGGGGGGGGGCAATATGTCTGAGTAGCATTGGCTACTGACCAGGGTGCAGACGAAGGCAAGCCTTATCATGATGTGTCAATGAGGTATAGATTAAAGAGATAGGTAGGCATTCAATTTATGAAAGCAAAAACTGAAAGAATAAACCGATCAGCTGGGCACTCTGTGGGCGCTAACCACACTGTGTAAAGCACATGGCCATGGAGGAGGGAGGTACAAAGTGATGATTGAGGTTGGAACGAATAGATGAGCGACTCAGAACAAGGGTAATAACCCAGCACAATGCATGGGCAAGGGAGGAACTGTGCTCTGTCTCCATAGAGGCGATTATGTCATGTGGTGGTAACTACTACAAAATTCCCAAAATCCATGAAATAACAGGGTGAGCTACGAAAAAGAAGGGGGGCATGAACTACTGCAACATAGTACAATGAACGCTCTCATTCATTTGGGTGGAAGTCTTTTGCTGATTATATTTCCAACAAGATAACACATTACTGCACTTGGGTGGTGACATCATGTCATGGGTGCTAATCATCAACAATCTAGTGATTATTTCAGCTGGTGCTTCAATCTTATTATATCATGGGTGTGATTGATTGAACAAACAACTGGGTGTCTCTCACTTCCTAAACACATGGCGGAGCACTGTACGCAAATGATAGCAGTGCCGATTTCCGTTCTCGCTAATAACATCTTCACTTCATCATTAAATTACTTCTTAAAAAGTAGGGTGAACAATAATGAAACTTGTGTTCGTCTGGGTGAATTCTTAAATGTGCAAAACACATGTGGGGTGCGAACTACTGTTCTTCACTTACTTGGGTAAAACTTAATTACTTTTATCCTGTCACAAAATCTATTTCACTTACCATTCTTCAACGAGAGGGTAGTGCACTTCTTATCAACTACAGGGGCATATTCGACTCTTCTGTGTTGAGTATTTTAGACAACTCGGGGCCTCACTTTCTTCTAAATAAACCAGTCACACTCTGGGCACGAACAAGGCACATAATGGGATTCTGGAATTGCTAACTTACAAAATCGTGTATCATGACTGCAGGGAATCTTATGTAATGGGAGTGTTGCTATAATGCAACATATATGGAATCCAGGGCTGTGGTGGGTCTTTACATACTGGGGTCAGAAATATAAAATACAAGTGCATATTGTACAAAACAAATGTCATAAATTATAAAAATACATGGATGATATAACATATAGGATATAGCAAGAGCTTTGCTGCACGCAGCAAAATGACTGAAATGTTTAAACATAACACAAAATCATAATACAAGGTATTGGGTAACAATTATTAAACAGCTTGCAACTGGCACGCATAGTGGGTTGGACATTGCTCAACACCTCTAATCATACAAAATGCACATAGTACTGAGCCTTTTGGTATATCTCGGGGTGGGGAAGAGGAGGTTAGGCACCATTTACTGGTGGGGTGTACTTGTTATAGTGTTCTGGTGGTGTATCATGTTTTAATGATAGGACGGACTTACCTATAAAATATATATATATATATATATTTATTTATTTATTTAATTTTTTGATTCTCTTGGCTCTTGTGCTCTCCCCTAAAACCTGTAAAGCTATCGAGAGTGTAAAGGGGACAATTTGATAGTCGATTTCCATAATAAATCTTATGTTCGAGGTGTGGGGTATAGTGAATAGGTACGGAATATTTAATTCGTGGTATTAATACTTAAATTTGTTTGTTTGGGGGTTCTCTCATTGGTGGAGATGCACGTATGGTAAGAGTTTTTAGGGTGCCGCTAAAACTGGTTGGTAAAACAATTTATCAAACTCAGTACATGGTGTAGCAGGTAGCATTATGAAACTGGCGAGAGACACAGGCAGACGTGCTGTGGCAGAGGCAGGTGTCCAGTTAGCGCTGAGATAGCGGGACAGCAGCGCTAAGCGTGTAGCACTGAGATAGCAGCAGGGCAGCATATGTAGCATGCCATGCGTGTTTGCAGTGAGCGACTCCTTGGAGCGTTTTAATAAACCATGTATAAAATGCAGTTCACGGAAATTAATAATACTAGGGTGGGATTAGTGACTGTTGTAATAGTATTCTGATTCCTTTCTCAAACAAATCGATGTAAATGGGTTGCTTGGGTAAAATTGCTATAGCTCATGTATAAAGAAATTTTTGAAAATTTTCTTTCTTCGCCCCCTTCCCCATGGTGGCAAAAGTGAATAGGCTGTGATGGATACATAATGGTGAAACCATTTTTAAAAAATTGGAAAGGTGGCAGGTAGTCGGTTCTTAAGATGCATCAGACTAGACGGAAGGTGGTATAGTGGTACTATACTTCGGAGGAGGCACGTAAATGCAGAGCGCCACCAAACGAAATGTTGGTGCATGGGAAGACACCCCATAACGGCGCGCTTCGTTATTGCGATGCTTTTCTGCTTTGCGTTCCATCAGATGGAGGTCGCTTGCTTCTAAACTCCCCTTGGAGTTATAGTCTGGTTAGCAGACATATTAAAGGCATAGGTGTGCAAATAAATTTACAGGTCGGGTCTCAAGTTGTTGAAGTTACCTGGGTACTGAGACGGAAGGATGGAGGAAATCATGTTTGCAATAGGTGTTACATAAGAAGATGGTACTGTTCTGTATTAAGTTGCAATTCATTGGTTGCTAGTGAAGATAGCATGTTCTAACGTGCGTAAGGTCCCTTTAACAGCAGCAGGCAGGTGCGCAGTTGGTGCGCAGAGGGAGGGGAAGGGGGGGGATCAGGCGGTGACATCAGGTGCGACTAGTGGGACGGTGTGGGTTGGGGAGGGATGGGGAAGTAGCAGTAGTGTCAGGTGTTAGAAGTGACTCTGCCTCTCACATTATGGTTGCCGCACGTGCGACTCCTCGTTGACAGGTCCACCTGATTCTGACAGGCGGAGCGCATGTGTTTACAACTTCATAGTACCAACGAGTGACAACACTTACCTTCTGAGTTAACCTGAAAAAGAAAGGGCGTCCATGAGGGATGGTAGGGGAAGTTTAGAGTGTCACTGTTGTGTGTGCAGGCCATGTGGTGGCCCTTCTCAGTTAGTACTGTGTTATTAATTATCACTCTGGGCACTCAGATGGGAAAATTGCTTAATGAAACATGGTGCCATTTCAGGGAGAAAGTCTTTGGAACAAAAAGGTAGAGACTTAATGCAATCATTACTCCATACAATATCCTAATACGGATCCATAGCTTCTCCACATGATACTCTTATTTAGAATTAAATGTATTGGTATTGAAAATAGAGCTGTTGTCCGCCTACTAGACGTATTACAACACATAAATAACGTAATAAAAATACTGGTTAAAACTAGGGATTAATTAGGCTGGGTGGGTAAATTCTGATAAACTCTTTCAGAGAGGGAGGCTAGGGTGACATCTTCATTTGCAAAGGACAGTAATAAGGTGGTTGCTTCAGCCTCGTTACTTCCCCAGGACTGGGAATTTCCTAAGTAAGAAGAAGTACCTGGATGTTTAGTCCCTTGATCTAGGGGCATATGGGTGTTTAGATCTCAAAGTGTACCTAGGGCGATCTGGGGGTGGGGCAGAACCTGCTGAATGTCCAGCGCTCGTCTCAGAAGGTGGTGGGAGAGGCATAGGTCCTGAATAGGGTTTTAGTATAATCGAAATGGATGACCACCTTGCGGTCAGACAGTTGTAATTCTGCATTGACGGGGCAACTGAGCCGAATGATTGAATATGTTCCGTCATACAGAGGGGTGAGTTTCTTCACTCTTCCTTTCTTTATACTAAGTTTTTTTAGCAAAACCAAATCGGGAGGTTTATAGGGGGGGGGGGGGGGGGGGGGAGAATGGCATTTCGTATTACCATCTGTTTCCTGGTTGCTTTGCGGTTGTTCCCTTGCACCTTCTTCCAAATGGCCTTAAGGTGGTGGGCTAGCCCCTTAACAGCTGTGTGGTCGATGCCTGGAGGTAATTTATCGATCTCAAAGGGAGATTCCATAGGGCAGCCGAACACTATCTCATAAGGGGTATGCTCAGTTGCTTCGTGGAAACAGCTGATATATGCACTTGCCACGTACAGAATGTATCTTTGCCAGTCACTGTTGACTGAGCTGATGTAATGGGAAAGCATTTGTTCCTCAGTGCAGTGGACAAGCTCAATGCGGCCATTTGCCTGGGTATGAAAAAGGGTGGTTCTCCATTTCCTAATTCTCAGAAATTTGCAAACTTGAACAAATAAATCAGACATAAAATTGGTTCCTTGATTTGTGATAATGGCTTCCGGGCTTCTGAAAGGAAGGACAAGATGATCCACAAAAGCTCGTGCTACTGTTTCAGCTGACATGTCAGTGATGGGTACCAAAATAAGGTATCAGGAAAAGTTTTCAATAATAGATAGGATATATTTACTTCCTTGTGTACTTACGGGAAGTGGCCCGACTAGGTCCAAAGCCATGAAATGGAAGGGTTTTGATGCCTTAGGAAGGGATTCTAAGGGAATTTTGATAGGTGGGGTGGTGCTCTTTGTGCACATGGTAGGCAGTTTTTTATATGCTTAGCAACATCTCACCATCTTTTGTCCCACCAGTACTTTGTGGAAATGCGGGCTTTTGTGGCTCTTCGTCCACTATGGTAAGCTTGAATGCTGTCGTGGCACTGGGCAATAATTCTGGATTGTAGATTTTCAGGTATTACTGTATGTTTACCTTGGGGGGTATTGTGGTATAGAATTCCGTCTTTTGTAACAAAATCCGGATGGGAGTGATACTGGTGACATTTTGCTTCATTTTCCTGTGAGTCTTTTAATTCATCAATTGACACATCGTCAGTTTGAGCTACTCTCACTTTTCTACTAAGGGCGTCAGCATTCTGGTGCAATTTTCCAGCTTTGTGTTGTACTTGGTAATCATACTCAACTTCAGGGCCCAGTGGGTGAGACGGCTGCTAGGGTCTTTTAAACTTAATAGCCACTGAAGTGCTGCTTGATCTGTTACTGTTGTTAACTTTCTCCCATAAAGATAGCATCTAAAATAGTTGACTCCAAACATTAATGCCAGCATTTCTTTTTCCGTAGTACTGTAATTAATTTCCGCCGGGTTCAGGTGATGGGATGCGTAACCAATTGGTCTTTCCTCATCATCAACAATTTGACTCAGAATAGCCCCAACAATCTGACATATCACAGGAGAGAGTGAATGGTTTTTCAAAATCGGGATAGATCAGTAAGGGGGAACTAGTCAGAACATCTCTGATATGCTGCACAGCAGCTGCACACTCGGGGGTCCAATGACAAGGTACATCTTTTTTCAACAGGTGGGTAAGGGGTTTGGCTACTGTGGCATAGTCCTTTACAAAATGCCAATAATAGTTGCTGAGTCCCAGAAAGCTTTGCAATTCTTTTGCATTTTTAGGTGAAGGGAATGTTCTAATTGCTTCAATTAGATGGGAATCAAACTTTACTCCATCACCACTAATAATATGCCCTAGATACTGTACTTGTCTCTCAGAAGAGGAATGTTTTTCTATTTTCAAACTTAAATTGGCACTTCTTAGTCTAGATAAAACATTTCTTAACCTGGTAACTTGCTCATCTATGGTTCTGGAAAAGACAATGATATCATCTAGATAAACTAGGCACATTGTAGGTTTCAGTCCTCTTAACAGTAAGTTGGCAAAGTATTGGAAAGTGGCTGGCGCATTGCACAGCCTGAATGGCACTCTCAAAAATTCATATGACTGGAGGGAACTAAAAATGCTGTTTTCCACCTGTCCTGTGGTGCAACCAGTATTTGATGGTACACACTCTTCATATCAAGGTTAGTGAAGTATTTGCAATTTCCTAACTTGTTCAGTGTTTCGTAGATATGTGGGAGAGGGTAAGTATCAGGAGTGGTTACCTTATTTACTGCTACCATATGAACACAAAGACAGTATGTCTTCTCTCCATTGATTAATTTATCTGGGACGACTATGATTGGGGATGACCAGGGGCTGGCGGAGGGTTGTATTATCCCTGCCTCTAGCTGCTGTTGGATAGTTTCCTCCACAACAGGCTGGAGGTGATACGGTGTTCTATATGGTTTCTGCACAATGGGCCTTGCATCTCCAGTGGAAATTTCATGGTAAACAAGGTCAGTAGAAGACAAATAATGCCTTTCCTCGAATAACCAGGAGTGTTCTTCCAAGACAGAGTACAATTTGCTTTGGTCGGCCACAGGCAGATGAGCTAACTTATTCTTAAATTTGTCTCTGAGCAGAGTAATATGGCATATGCTGTGTTCTGGAAGCCGTTGTTTTGATTAGGTTTCACCTTCTCTTGTCCAGAGTGGTTTTCTTCGATCTCATGGCCGCTTGCTATAATGGTGCCACTAGGAATTTCTACCTTTTTCGTTCCGAAATTGTCCAAACAGATGGGAACATAAAATTTCTTTCCCTGCACTTCCGCTGTCATTAAACCATGTTTAACATGTACCTGTAATCTGTCGAGGACATCGTTTTGATGGAGAGGGTCCACCAATATGGCTGTTCTCGGCAGTTTGCAGGGATTGACCCCAAGCCAGAGAATGCGTCCCATGCAACTGCTGATTCTAACAGAGGTAGTTGTACATAACGCCAACATTTGCGTGGAAGGAACCTGTGGAAGCAGCCGGGTTTCACAAGTACCCTACGGCGGAATGATGTGGGGACCGCCAAAACCGTGGGTTTCCTCACCGAGACGGACAGTTTGCATTCTGTAATCTACTATACTCTGATAGTGGTGGAGGAAATCATTCCCCAGGATGATGTTAAAATCTCGCCTTTGTTTTCAAATTACATCCATGTCAAAAGGATAGTGGCAAGCTCCGATTTTCAGTTTAACTTGGCAATACCCAGTGGGTACGATTATCTCTTCGCTCAGACCATTAATGTGGTGACGGGGTGGTTTTAACACTCATCTATCCCCATGACCTACGAGTACTACACTGGTTTGCGCTCCCATGTCCATAAGCACTCTTACATTTTTTCCTCGAACTTTGCCATTGAGGAAGATACTCGTCGCCTCATTTACGACACTGCGGCAGATTGGGTGCGTGAATTTTACTGGGGACACAGTCGGGCAGCATGACTCACCTTCCCAACCATTTTCTGGCTGATTTTGGGTTTATGGTGAATTGATGGTGAATTTTTCCCTCTGCTGGTTGTGCAAGGGCCCCCGTTTCCTTGATTCTGCAGGCAGTTCTTACTCATATGTCCTATGGTTCCAAACTGAGAACAATAAGGTTTGTGGCAACATGGCCTGCCTTTCAGCAGCGTTGGAATCCCTGCTCATATTTAAAAATTGGATGTGGATGTTCGTTCAGACACACTGAACTGGCAATAAAATGCACTAACTCCTATCACAACATTGCACATCGTGTGGCATAATGCAACGAGGCGGTTGATGCTATTTTTACCTCTCCTCCAATATACAGGTTGATTCCACGTATAAGTACATCAATCAAGCGAGCTTCTGCCTGCTCAATTAACACCTCGTTACGGACGGGATCCAAACCCAGCATGTAAGTATGGGAAGCCACAGCGCGGATTCAATCAGCAAATGCCTCTACATCCTCCCCTTGTTTCTGGCGAAGGGTGGACAACTTGTCCCTGTAAGAGCAGGCGTCACACCTGTCCGAATATCTCTCTTTCAACCCAGCCTCTAACGTGGCAAAAGAGGTGGTCTCCCTAAGGGCAGGAACTGACTTGATATATGAACGGGGCGTCACCTGACAATTTAAGGCAGAGTACAATTAAAAGGAAATCGTTTGGCCAAGCGCAGGCGCGGCCTACATCTCTGACAGTTTGTAGAAAGGAATTTATTTGTTCATTAGGTTTCCCAGAAAACAATGTGATGAAGTTGACTGCAGGCAAATTGTTAGCCAAAGTTGCAATGGGTGGTTGGGGTACTGTGCTACTTAAGGTGCTTGCCCGCCATTTGCGGCGCAGCAGGGTGTGTTTCTGAGGCACTTAGATTGGCAGACTGTGCTTGAGCCAACTTTTGGCATTCTTCTGTCAATTCTATCTTTTGTAACAATAACTTATCTATTTCTGCTTGAAGGGCAGCTACTGGTTCTGGTTTTTCCGTAGGTGGGGAGTTCCCTTCGCCAGTGGCGGTACTATGTGTTTGAGGCATGGTTACAATTTTAGGACACCTAGTGCTCGCTGAAAACTTTTACAATTTTAGCATGAAAAAAAAGGCCTACACTTGGCAAGATGACAGCATAGCTGGCAGCAAGGAAATGGCGATGAGGAGAAAGTGAGCGATGGACTTACAAAAGCTGCTGTTACGGTGGTAGTGAGTCGTCGATGGCTGCATCTCATTGGACAACGGCGGCAGGAAACAGCAGTGGAGATGATGTCGACGGCTGTGCGACGTGCCCCAGCTAGTTGGCCAGAACACCCACGTTTCCTGGATGGCGGCGTGTGGCTAGAACATGCCACCGCACTACATCGGCATGACGTGGAAGGCGGCCACCCGCGGCACGGCGTACCATTGGATTGTCTGGGAACGACAGTGGCAGCAGCTGGCTGTATGGTGCGATGAAGTGCTTGGCCATGTAAGTGGCCTGGCGTTAGCTGCGGCAACTGCTAGAAACACCAAAACAGCGGAAGGCTGTGTGGTGAACCACGAATGCGTGCGCTTGTTATTGCACATAGCATCTCGCACGTCAGGCACGAAGTACTGCTGGCAGCTTCATCAGGTACGGCATGTTAAACTTCAGTTAGGTCAATAAGACGGGCCTAATGGTGAGCAATCCCACTTCTGGTCACCATATGTTAAACTGTCAGGATTGGTGAGGAATGGAAAGCAGTGGGCATCCGTTGAGATGAAGAAGTCAAACATGTTTTAAGTGCCTGGTTGTTTTATGCCATACGAAGGAAAGGCAGGCCTAGAGAAGCCACTGAAACTGAATGGGCTGCTGCCCAAGAGAGCAGGAGAGAAGAGCGCCTGGTCAAGTCGGAAGCTGCAAGCAGAAGAGAGAGGACGGCGCATCTGCTCCCGGCGACTGGCCGCGGTTCCACCCCCGTGTGACCACCTCCAACCCTCCCTATTGGACAGCCAAGTTGTAGACAGCGCAGTTCGGTAGCGTTTCCTCATCAACAACACATGAGTTTAGCTGCTAATGTTTCAACACGTGAGTTTCAAAGTGGTTCTGTCCAGTTTTGTGCAATGTCACTGATATGCTGCAACTAGCTGCCAGGCAGCAGGCACTGGTGAACATCAAGTGAAAAATAAAAATAAAATTTTACACTATTAAATCCATTCAGTAATTGTCCCCACTGTACAACATGTTATATAAATGGTAATATGAAAGATATCTCAGAATTTGCAAATATATTTGGGACTGGAGAAAAAATCCAGATACTGTGTCATAGTGGGATCTAGAGAACAAGACAGGTTGATGGTTGAATGAATGAACTGAAAAGCTATTTCAGTTAACAATTATCAGTAGAATATATGTTGAATGATAACACAGATGCCACAATTATACTTCGAAAGCTGGGAGATTAGTATGTGCTGGATAACATCAGGTCCTGTTGAGTTATATTTTACCAGTTATGTACCTCTGTAATTTGTTAAACACTTTCATAGCTCATACATAAGTAATTTTCAATTAAATATATATGTATATAGAATACTCATGAACTAAATATTTGTGTGCATTTTCTGTATTCCAGGTAACGTATATGACAGCATTCGTGCAGTGCATTTTAAGTTACTACAGTGCATGGCATTTTCAGAAATATATACTCCCCATGTGTTCACTTCTGGGCTTTCTAGCGACACTACCACTGATCACAGAGGTAAAACAGAACTTCATAATATGACAATATGATTGCTTAATTTTGCTTTTTGAAGAGTATGACACCCACAACAGTACAGTTTTCACATATTTTGTTCAGTGTGATTTTGCTAAGTGGGGAAAACCTGCAGGAGATGATCCCTGAGAGCATAAAGAGTGAAAAAGATCATAGGGACATTGAAAGAGGACATAAAAGATCTTTGGCAGTGTCGGTGTCAATGATTGGAAGTAGACATGAGAACATGTCAGGTAAGTGGGAATGTTCTGTCTGTACTTGTGTATTAGTGGTCTGGTGGCAGAGAACCATCAATGCTAGTTCATACTCAATATGTGGGTGGGGACTATTGGAAATTGCATTGTGGGACCAGTCATCATTTCACAGTGTCACACAGGCCACAGGCAAGGCATATCTGCACCTCCTGCATGTGAACCTGCCTCCCCTGCTGAAAGAGGTGCTTTTGTTAGTACAAAGCACAACATGGCTACTACGTGATAGTACTCCAGCTCATTTCTGCATTGCCACTTGAAAGCATCTCGACAACATCTATCCCAACCACATATTGAGGTTGGGCAGGTGCTGATGGTTCCTTGCTAACACACCACTAAAACGCTAGTACAGGCAGAACATTCCATCTTTCCTGAGGTGTTCTTATGTGTGCTTTCAATCATTGAAACCAACACTGCCAGAACCTTTTATCTCCACCTGCAAATGGATGTAGCTCCCATGGAGCACATTTCCAGCCATATGTTCCTATGGTCTTTTTTTGCTCTTTATTCTCTCAAGATTATTTCTTGCAGTTTGTCACCATTTATCAAAATCAACCTGTATAGAAAATGTTAACTGATCAGAAAAAAATGAAACTGGAGAAGAATGTTGAAATTTGTTAGTGACAGAAAAGGTTTTCTGGGTGAATGAATGGTAGAATAAGATTTGTTTAAATAAGAACTTTTCATATACAACAATACTTTGTATTAAATTACACTGGCTACATTGCCTAGATGTGGAATTCTATTCCAGTGTCAATGCATTTATGAAAGAACTTAATTATTCTGAAAGTAACTGAATGTGACTGTTGCTAACACATCTTCATCATTGGCTGTAGGGAGACTTCACTTATTTATATGTATTTTTTATCTACTTTGTCAGGTAGTTAATAAAGGAATATGTCAACAATAACAAAGAAATCTGAAATTGGTAGTGATTGCAATTAGCACAATTTTTAGGTAAACTAATTACACTTATGAATTCTAAATAACCAAAAGACTATAATAGGTACCAAAGTCATATTTGAGATTTTTGTGTACTGTGCACATGCCATACAGGTGAGCATATCAAAGAACTACCTAGAACAGATGGTTAGCAACCCCACTCATGGTGGATATTAATATATTGGATAGCATAACAACAAACAGACCTGACCTCTTTCAGGATCAAAACTGGTATCGGTGACCATGATGCAGTTGTAGCAACAATGATTACCGAAGTAAAAAGGATATCTAAAACAAGCAGATAAACTAGATAAAAAATCAATATTTCAGCACAGGGCAAGAGCATTTAGAGGAACTGTGGCTCAAGTTTGAAAGAATAGTTGACCTTGCACTGGTTATGTACCCAGTAGAACAGTTCATAATGGGAGGGACCCTCCACAGTATATGTCCTCTATAAAGAAACTCCTAAAGAAACAGAGATTACTGCATAATAGGTGTAAAACAAAGTGTAGGGCCATACACGGAGAGATGCTGACTGAAATGCCCTTGGCTGTTAAGAGAGCAATGCAGATGCCTTCAATGACTATCATAGCAAAATCTTGTCAAATGATATTTCAGAAAACCCAAAGAAATTCTGGTCTTACATAAAGGCTGTTAGAGGCACCGAAGTTAGTGTCTGTCCTTAGCAAATGATACAGAGACTAAAGTTGAGAGTAGCAAAGTAAAAACAGAAATTCCTAACTTGGTTTTTAATGTTCCTTTACAAAGGAAAACCTAGGAGGATTGCCCCAATTTAATCCTCTTACCACCTTAGATGAATGAGATAAGTATCAGTGTCAGTGGTGTTGAGAAACAGCTGAAATCATTAATATTCCACAAAGCTCCAGGGCCAATGAAATCCCTATTCAGATTCTATGTTGAACTTGTGGCTGATTTAGGCTAACTCTTGTAACTATAATCTATCATAGATCCTTTGAAAGAAAAGCTGTGCCCAGTTCTTGGAAAAAAGGTGCAGGTCACACCTGTGTACAAAAAAGGTAGTAGAAGTGATTCATAAAACTGCTGGCCATTATCCTTGACATCAATTTATTGTAGAACCTTAGAACATATACTAAGCTTAACATAATGAGGTATTTTGGTTAATAGGTAGGGGTACGTGGTTCAGGTGGAGTGAGTAGGTCTATGGAAGCTGTTGTGAGGCCTTGTGAGGGACCTTGGATTTTTAGGATTTTCTGCAGCTCAGTCTGGATGGAGGGAGTGGGATCCTGGGTAACACGGAGAGTTGAGGTAGTCCTTTTACCACATACTCCACACGGTCAAGAACTACAGTTGTGGAGCCTTTATCCGCCGGGAGGATGATAATAGAGCGGTCTGTTTTCAGCTTCTTAATGGCACGGGATTCAGCTGGGGTGATTTTGGGGGTTGTCGGGATGTTCTTCAAGAAGGACTGGGAGGCAACACTTGACGTGAGGAATTCCTGAAATGTCTGTAAGGGATGGTTTTGGGGGAGGGGAGGAGGATCCCTTTGAGAAGGCGGTCAGAACTGTTCTAGACAGGGTTCAACACTGGGTCTAGTATTTGGGGGCTGTGTTTGGGTGGTGAAGTGATATTTCCAGTTGAGGTTCCGGGAGAATGAGAGGAGATCTTTAACCAGGGCACTGTGGTTGAATTTAGGCGTGGGGCTAAAGGTTAAGCCTTTTGATAGAACAGATGTCTCTGGAGGAGAGAGGATGAGAGGTTTAGAACTGAATTGGGACTGGTGATATGTGGCATTTGACTGTGTTTATAGTTGAGATTGGGTCTGTGTGGAGTATGTGCTGGGATTGGGAGACTGAGTAGGGTGGCTAGGCTAGGTTTTTTGGCTATGAGGGGGGTTTGTTGAAGGTGCTGTTGTGGTTGGTGTTTGTGAGGGATAGGGAGAGCGACTTCACTTCTTAGATGTTGCACTAGCACAGTGGATAGTTTTTTCAGGTGGTGTGTGGCATGGAACTCAAGTTTACAGCTGGCTTCTAGGATGATGTTCCTGAGTGTGTTCTCCAAGCAGGGGTTTGAGAGGCGGAGGACTTTGAAGAACCTAGAAAACCGTAGAAAATAGACTAAGGAAAGGCAAACCTATGTTGATAGCATTTGTAGACTTAGAGAAAGCTTTTGACAATGTTGAGTGGAATACTCTCTTTCAAATTCTGAAGGTGGCAGGGGTAAATTACAGGGAGCAAAAGACTATTTACAATTTGTACAGAAACCAGATGGCAGTTATAAGAGTCGAGGGGCATGAAAGGGAAGTAGTGGTTGGGAAGGGAGTGAGACAGGGTTGTAGCCTATCCCCAATGTTATTCAATCTGTATATTGAGTAAGCAGTAAAGGAAACAAAAGAAAAATTCAGAGTAGGAATTAAAATCCATGGAGAAGAAATAAAAACTTTGAGGTTTGCCGATGACATTGTAATTCTGTCAGACACAGTGAAGGGCCTGGAAGAGCACCTGTATGGAAGGGACAGTGTCTTGAAAGGAGGATATAAGATGAACATCAACAAAAGCAAAACTAGGAGAATTGAATGTAGTCGAATTAAATCGGGTGATGCTGAGGGTATTAGATTAGGAAATAAGACACTTGAAGTAGTAAATGAGCTTTGCTATTTGGGGAGCAAAATAACTGATGATGGTCGAAGTAGAGAGGATATAAAATGTAGACTGGCAATGGCAAGGAAAGCGTTTCTGAAGAAGAGAAATTTGTTTACATCGAGTATAGATTTCAGTGTCAGGAAGTTGTTTCTGGAAGTATTTGTGTAGAGTGTAGCCATGTATGGAAGTGAAACGTGGACGATAAATAGTTTAGACAAGAAGAGAACAGAAGATTTCGAAATGTGGTGCTACAGAAGAATTCTGAAGATTAGATGGGTAGATCACATAACTAATGAGGAGGTATTGAACAGAATTTGGGAGAAGAGAAATTTGTGGCAAAACTTGACTAGAAGAAGGGATCGGTTGGTATGATATATTCTGAGGCATCAAGGGATCACCAATTTAGTTCAAATGGTTCAAATGGCTCTGAGCACTATGGGACTTAACTTCTGAGGTCATCAGTCCCCTAGACTTAGAACTACCTAAACCTAACTGACCTAAGGACATCACACACATCCATGCCTGAGGCAGGATTCAAACCTGCGACCGTAGCGGTCGCGCGGTTCCAGACTGTAGTGCCTAGAACTGCTCTGCCACTCCGGCCGGCACCAACTTAGTATTGGAGGACAGTATTGGAGGGTAAAAATCATAGAGGAAGACCAAGAGATGAATACGCTAAACATATTCAGAAGGATGTAGGTTGCAGTAGGTACTGGGAGATGAAGAAGCTTGCACAGGATAGAGTAGCGTGGAGAGCTGCATCAAACCAGTCTCTGGACTGAAGACCACAACAACAACAACCATCAATTCAGCAGGCATGAATTTGGTTGAGGCATGAAGGAAGTTGTTCATAATTTCCTCAAATTATTTAAGACACCACAAGGAACAATACAGAACCTATGACAGTATGTCCTATGTGGCATAACATCAAGATGACACACACATTCTTTGATGATTCTGGGTCTATCTTTAAAAAGAGAGAGAGAGAGATAATAGAATGCTTGATAATTGCCACTTCTCTTTATCAGTGAGGTGCATAGGTTCCTTCAGTTTCTCAATTACTTGATCTGAAAATGAAAATGTAGATACTTTCACTGCGTTCAGGTAAAGCATTTTTTGGCAGTTATTATTTGTGACGATCAAGCTCATGCAGGCCGACCGGCAGTACTGCTCATGTACTCCTTCTTTCCACATTAAGTCAACTTCCACTAAAGTACCGTTAATCCAAAATTTCACTTTCCCCGTTGAGAAGTCGATGCTTCTTTTCCTCTCTTGTATGCTACTAACGCCCAGGATACAATCCATGATCAAATTTTCAACAGTCAGGAATGTGCATGTGATTGCTGCATTTCCCAATTTCAATTTCTATTGTGTCTGCATCATGACACTTTTGAATCTTAAAGCTCCTGTAATTCTGCAGGTCTCCATTGGCAAATTTGGTAGTTTTGCTTTTCGCAATAGCTTTTAGAACAAAGTTCTCGATATCACACTAGCCGAATCTCCGTGTCTAATGTTACAGTGACTGGAATTCCTTTGATTCTAGCAAGGATTTCCAACACTGGCATGAAAGGATAAACCTTGTCACACTGATAAATATCTTCACACAATTCCTCCAATAATTCTTTCCCATTGTTGTACCGTAGCAATCGCAGTTGCTGGTTGCAGCCTCTATTCTAATCTCTGATGGCATCTCAGTGACTTGAGGCGGTCACGATTAGTTTGTTGGATACTCTCCACTGCCGCTATTTGCGATGTCTGTTACCTCTGTAATTATTGGTGTCTGCAGTGCCAATCTTCTGGCATAAACTGTGGCTGGTTCTGTTGTTGCTATCGTGGAAAAATATTGTTCCAAAACCGACTAGTTGCTGGTTATTAGGTTGGACTTGATTGTACCTCAGATCGCCTTTATTAAATTTGTTTCTGGCCGGTCAGAAGCCCCTCCATTTCCATTTCCACTGTTGTTCTTTCAACTATTGTTTGGACTACCATTTGGTATGTCACTTGGATTTGCTTTATCCATTTTGTTGCTTCTTTGTCCATTACTACCATTTCCACGACCATTTGGTGAGTGATAGACACCACTGTTCACTTTATTATACCTGTTATTCAATCCCGACGTGGACTTAAAGTCTTCTTGAATCAGGTCAGGCAAATTATAATACAGATAAAAATCCCTCCAAATTTTCATCTGACACATCAACGAGCTGATTTCAGACACTGACCAGAAATCTAGCTTTCAATATTCTCAGTATATCCTGTTGTGGTAATGGATCATCCCGGTAGTGACATTTATAAAGATATTTTTTAAAATACTTTCTTAATATCCATTGCTTGAATGAGAATTTTTCAGGGTAAAATACTTCTTGGTGCAGCCTTTTTTGAATTCCATAAAACCATTATTTTGCTAAGAATACCTGTTCAAATTCATCATAAGTCTGACAAGATTCACATGTGCCAGTCACCCATAGTTCACCTTCTCCTCGAATATAACTAGATCTATAGCTTATCTTCTGTGCATCAGTCCAGTTCCTCGGCAAAACTCCCCTGAAGCTTCACACAAATGCTATGGAATTTACCATCCTGTTATCGGGATTAAATATCTGAAATTGACGATACTTGAGAATTTTCTCTTCACTGTTAGGTGTAGAATACATGTACTGGCCCATAGCGGCTTCTTGTGGACTGTATGGGGGACTATAGTCTGGCAAATATACATTTGGATTTGCGAACTGGATATGTCACCAAAAGTTTGTTGTCATGGAGCTTGATATACCTTGCCATCACTATTCACCACCACTTGAAACTCTTCTAGCTTTCCTTTCATCATCTTAATTGATTTCTGTGGCTATGCAGAATTCCAGCAATCGTCAACTCTGAAAATTCTTAAAATAGTCAGAGGCACAATTGTATGCCATGGGGAAGCTATCTTGGGTATTATGATGTACTCACTCTGCAGCATGGGAACCAGTGTCCAAGTTGTGTATAAATTTTGACAAAAGTCCTGCAATTGATCTCTCAAAATAGAGCATAAACAGTCATGGTACAGGCTTTATTGATTTCCCAGGATACAAAATTCTCTGTGAGTTACAACACACCAAATAATGTTCCGTGTCAAAGACAAGGGAGAAATTAAAATAATCGAGGAGTTAAACGTACCTTTTCAATTCATGAAATTATATTTTTCCACAAGTGATCTTCATCGCTACATTTCAGGATTCATCATCCTCTTTTATGAGATGAAATGCTATCATAATTAATCAAATTACATTCTGTATTCAAAATGGCATCTTACAACAATGCCACTAATTATAGTTCTGCTGTGATCCTACTCTCGCCAATTGCTAAATCAGAAGTCAGTCAGTCCATAGTATCCATAATGTTCCACATTCTAGCCACAGAGTTTTTATATTAGGAGTCATGGATACTCTCTTTCTCTATCACAGTCATAATGAGTCTTTGATCCATATAGATCACTTGTGAAACTATGCATAAACGTTTGCACTAAAGAGAAAAAGTGACAGAAAAAGTATTATACTACAGTGCAAAAGCACCTGCATAGCCCCGTGAACAGGGCCAACTCTTATTGAGGGCCCTAGTCAGTGGTAACCACACCCGGGCAACCAAATCCAGAAATCCACAACTGTAGAAATGCTTTAGTTGTTGATTGTACCGCAAAATCTCGAAATGGTGCTGCCTTCATCCAGCTTGTCAACAGTCAGTCACAAAGAAACTATTTATAACCTTTTGAGTCTGGAAGGGGCCTGGCCAATTCTAAGACAATATGTTCTAGTCTGCCTATAGGGATGTCAAAATGGCATAGACCCAGTGTGGCATGACATCCAGTTTTGCTTTGTTGACATTCTTCACATGCTTGTGGCCGCTGTTTACAGCTACATTTTGCTTCCAGCCACACAAAACAAAATTATCCATTACTAATTTTGTTGAGGGTCATAGCTACAGGTGAGACAGTTAGTGCAAGCAGTCAAAGACATGTTTCCACATGGCCGAAGGCACCATTGAGCGGGCACTGTCCTGAGAAATGCTGCACCAAATCTGACGCTTCATACCAGGAAGCGAACAATATTCAAACTTGAGGCTGGTACTTTGTGTTGTGCGAAAGTTCTTGTATTTGTGGGTCTTGTTCCTGTGCCACTGCAAGCCCCTCATAATTTGTGCTCATGGACAATGCATTGATTTGTGACAGATAGTCGCCTACCATATTTCAGCACCCCTCATATGCTGTTGTGAAGTGACAGAGGTGGTAGAGATGTCAGAATTGTCAGCGAACAGTCACTGCCTGGGTTTCTTACTGCTTCTGCTAGAGGGCAGTGGTCTGTAAAGATGGTGAACTTGCCTGCTTTCTGTTTTGGCCGTAAAGTGGTGTACCACTTCATTTACTGTGAACAATTCACAATCGAATGCTAACCATTTTTGTTGCAAGTGCATGAGCTTCTGTGAAAGAAAACTGTAATGGTTGTTGCTTGTCATCTACAAATTTCTGCAGCAGTGCACCAGTGGCTGTATAACTCGCATGAGCTGTGATGTAGGTATGAGCATTGGGTACAGTGTGTGCTAATGTGACTGCCTGTCATGAGAATAGCTTCATGTCATCAAATGTGTGTTGCACTGCTCAGGTCCACTTCAGTGGCTGTTTCCAATTTTTTTCTCCTACAAGGGCATCAGTGAGTGGTGCTAGTTGTGTTGCTACTTGAGGTAAGTGACACCTGTTGGAGTCCACTCCCCCTAAAAGTCTCCTGAGCTCCTGGTAACTAGAAGATACAGATAGTGCCTGTAAAAGTTCTATTACATTCCTGTGTGTGGCAGATGCCTGCCTGATATACTAGGTGGGCTTGGGAAATAACTTCAGGCATTTTTATTCGTTTATTATGATGTCGTGCTGTTCTAGTGTATTAAAAACTGTGTGGAGGTGTTCCTCATGAAGCTGAGAAAACTAGGATGTCATCTGGGTAAGAAAAACAAAATGGAAATTGGAATAATAACTGGCAGTGAAGCACTGCCTGGTTTATGCGGCATTTCTTAGCCCATACAGCATTAAAAAAAACTCGTAGAATCCAAACAGGATAATGACAGCTGTTTCTGGCACTTCTCTTGCCACAGGAATTTGAAAATTACTCTGAAAATGGTGGCAACTGCCGGTATCTATCAGGTATTTCTCACACATTCAGAGCCCAATAATCCTCTTAAAATTGGTATGAACAGTCCTTTTTCTGTACTAAATGTACAGGTGAGGCTGTGCTATTTCTGCACACAGTTGCTCATCTGTCACAGTTTTACCTGCATGTAGTCAATCTGGTGCTGGGTGCCACACTTTAAAATGCACAGACAGTCCAGGTGTAATTTGTACACAATGCATATTATCATGTTTGGCTCCCTGCAGTAGACCATATCTGCATAGTGATTGTTTGGTACAAGTGCCACATGATGGGAACACTAGCACACTTTGAATACTGACCTGAAAATTCCGTGAGGGCCATGGCTGTTGCTCTCAGCATGGTGTGCTGGATGCCGCTCTTGAAGAGGCCATATGATGTAGCTGTTGATGCTGAAGTGTGTAGTGCTACTACTGTTCGCATTGTAATGCCATGAGATGTGCTTGTGTAATTCTTCTCCTGCTGTCTCTATTGAAGTTTTAAGTGCTGCATTTTCCTCTGATAGTTGATCTCTATCACACTCAAGTGCTTCGTATCTCGTGATCACGCCTGATAGAAAGTAGTTCAGTTTGCCTGTAGGAGGAAAAGTTTGTAGATTCAATGTGAGTTCTTCTGTTAAATCAGCATATCCATGTAAAATTTCACCTGAAGTGATTTTCATAGGTACTTTTGCCACTAGGTTTGGCACAAGGTGAAAGTGGTGACAGAAATCCTTTCCTAAGATTCATTCACACATGTCTGCTATTATGAATTGCTGCGTTCTTTTTGTCACCATCCTATATCTATCATTAATTTGAAAGTTCCGGTTTGTTGCACTGGTGGGTCATTAGCTGCTCCCTTTAGGTGTGCAAAGATTGTGTTGTAAATGGTGGTGCTCTGCCTGGGATGGCACTGACTGCCAGTCCCATATCCACCAAGAACTGCTTCTCTGACAAATGATCAAAGACTTGGGGTCAGATGTCAGGTGCACGTATAGCCCAACTGGTGTGGCATTTCTTCTTGTTGTATAGGTGTCTTGATTTTATTGAGTGGTCCAGTGTACCTACCATGGATCACCATCAGTGTTTAAGAACCCACAACGAGTTGAGCAGTTGCGTGCTCTGCTGCTGAAGTGTCTGTGAAACCAGTAAAGATGTGGATACAACACGCACTATTACTGTTTACAGTGGGAGGTGGGTTGCATGTATCTTGCTGGCTCAGTTGGTACTGGCTTCCACAGTGGGGTGGCTCATTTGAAATCGAAGGATTTGTTGTATCTTGCAACTGCTTCTTGTTAATTTTGCTGGATTGAATCAATAATGTGCCTGAGTGTCCATCATAAAAAAGCAGATGCAGTGCATGACTAAAGCCTTGTTGCTGTAATACATCATGATTGTATGATATAAAATCACTGAGTAAGTCTTGTTTTGGATATTGTTCCACTAATACCACTGACAGTGTTGGTCACATACCATATCGACATTGCACTTTCATGTCAAACAATGGAAAATCCAGGATAGAATGTAACAATATTATGAAAAGGAAAGTTGCTACTCACCATACAGCAGAGATACTGAGTTGGATAGGCACAATAAAAAGACTGTCACAAATTAGCTTTCAGCCAGTATGGCCTTCACCAAAAATAGAGCATGTCACCAATCTCTTTACCACATTGAAATCTTATCAAAATCTGACTGAGTATTTATTCAGAGTCTTTCAGATAGCGTTTCATTATGGATAACTACATCATCCTCAAAAAGCCTGATTTTACTATTAATATTGTTTGCAAGGTCATTGATATGTAACATGAACAGCAAGGGCCCCAATACACTTTCTTGGGAGAGGGGAGAGGGGGAGGGGGAGCACCTGAAGTTACTTCAACATCTGATGACTACTCTCCATCCAAGATAACAAGCTGTGTCCTCCCTTTCAAAAAGTTCTCAATTCAGTCACTAATTTCAATTGATACCTCATATGATTGTCCTTCTGAGAATAAGCCAAATGCTTTTCAGAAATCAAGAAATATCACATCTACCTAATTGCATTGATCCAAAGCTTTCAGTATGTCATATGAGAAAAGTGCCTGTATAAAGTGAAAATGAAGGAAGATTAGTAACATCTTAAGTAAGTCTCAAACTCATGAAATGAATGTCTATTGCATATGCAGTGGCATCTCATTGCTGCCTGGATGAGTTCACAGTGTTGGTGGTTTGCTGTTGCCTAACTCCGATCTGTTGTGAAATGTCTAGAGTGTCTGTCTTTGTCATGTAGGGGACTGTTGTAAGTGCTTGTACAGTGGAGTGTTGCAACTAGGTTGTTATGGATGAATGGAAGGGAGAGAGCGATACACCATGTTAGCACATGTTGTACTTCTCTTGAGCAGCTCTAAGGGTACAGTTGTGCAACTTTCCCATCCAATGGAAAGATCACCATTAATATTGTCAGTTTTGCCATTGCTCCATGAGACACTATGCAATGGTCTGGAGCTTAAACCAGATAATAGACTGACAACCAAATGTTATGACTACATGCTTAATATTGTGTTATCCCACATTAAATGCAATACAACAGCAGTTTTGCATCATATGAATTCAACAAGCCCTTAGTAGGTTTCCAGCTGTATGTGGTATTACATTCCTATGCATAGGTCATGCATTTCCTATAAAAAGTTGGTCAGTGGGTTATTAGTTAGTTGGTTACATGTTTCATAGATCATTTGAAAGATTTTTTTATTGAAATGGTGTGGAACCGTTCAGTTTACAGGATATGTGTAGTCAATTAGTTCTAATATAAATAAACATATTATCATTTTATTTGGACTCATGCAGCTACACTTAAAAACAAGTTTCTTAAGCAGAAATTATTCAGTGGAATAGAAGGAGATGTCCAGGAGACATAATTCTAAATTTGGTTTAAAACTTGCTTCGCTACCTGCCAGGCATTTTGTGTAATTGGATAAATGAATCCTGTGGGATTCCCTTTGTGATTTCATCCCAGTCACTATAATTTTCTACCTTTCCAACATTGTCTGAATTATTCAGCACCTTTTGCATTCTGTTTGTCAAGTGTGATTCAAATCATCTGTATGTAAAGCCATCAGTTCCGTAAAACTTAAGTTTTTCTAAGAGAGTATAATGATCTACACAATTGAAGGTCATAGAGAGATCATAAAAAGTACCAACTGCTGATATATTATTATTTAAGGCTTGTGCTATCTGATCAATGAATATATAAATAGCATTCTCAGTCAAGCAATCGTTCTGGAATCCAAACTGTGACATGTTCAGTAAACTGTTTCCACTTCAGTGTGCTTTATGTGGGATATCATTATCACTGATGTACTCTCTTCAAATTATCATAGAAATAAATGTAAATGGAAAGAGAGTAACATCTATTGAGTCTTGACTGTAATGAACATCTTGACTCTAAGACAAACAGTAAGAAAATTATATTTTTCAGCTATAACATACAGGAAGTTCAAAGAATGCTCTGCTCTCCAGCAATAAATATGGGTAAGTGCATGAGGCAGCACTCGGAGCAGTTAGCACACAAACTCCTGTGATGTTACTGGCAATCAACTGATCTTATCTGCTGAGTGCATGATCTCCACTGGTCACCACATCTGCCACCGTGGAGAAGCGGAGCATCGCCAGCATCCATAAGAGTCAACGCTGTTGAGGAATCTTGCAGTATAGTGTACATGCTGACCTGAGTGCATTTGGCATGGTGGCTGCGGCACTGGTGAGGCAGGAGGTGGCTGGTCACCTGTAGAAGGCAGTGGAGGCAGTTGACTGGGTGAGGATGTATCAACTTGGTCCTCAAACATAATGGTAGGTTTAATCCAGTCACTTGAGACAGTGTTGCACTTACCATTGACTAGAATGTCCAGAGTGCTATTGTTGTGGGCTAGAACCTGGTGGGGAACAGTATATGGTGGTGCAATGGCTGGTTTACTCGTAATTCCCTCATGATGTAGCATGACATAAGCACTATTCGATAATTTCTTGTGCATGAATGAGGGACATTGTCCATGCTGTGATGCTGGCTGGGGTTGGATTCATGTGATATGTCTCTGAGTTGCCCTATAAATTCCAGTTGGTGTAGAGTTTCCTTTGACGAAGCACTTGAATCAATAAATTCTCCCAGTAGGTGCAATGTCTCACCATATACTAGCTCTGCTGGCACCACATCCGTGTTGGTTTATGTACCGCTGGCAGGCTGAGTAAAACAAGGGGTAAGGCTGTAGTCCACTTAGTGTCATAGCACATGAGTGCTGCCTTAAGGGAATGGTACCAGTGCTGAACCATTCCATTGCTGGCTGTATGGTAGGTCACGGTGAGGTGGTGGGTAGTGGCACCTAATATGCTCTTCTGATTGAAGAACTCTGATTCAAACTGGCATCCCCTCTCAGTAGTTGTACGTAATTGGCAGCCAAATCACATGACCCACTGTGACTTGAATGCCACTGCCAGTGTCTCGGCAGAGGTGTTGTCGGCCGGAATATCTTCAGACCATTGTGTGAATCTATCTATGATCGTCAGTAAATAGCACTGTTCATCTTGTGGCAGCCGAGGCCCCACAATGCCTAAATGTACGTGCATGAATCTCTTGCATATTTGTGGGAAGTTTCCAACGGGTGCATGTACTCACCGAGCAATCTTACTTCATTGACAAGCCGTGCATGCACAGGCCAACTGCTGATAATCATTTTGTACTTAGGGCCAAACATAGTGAGAGGTGACAAGTTTTGCTAATGCCATGGTGCCTGGATAACAGAGGTCATGGTGCCATAGAAGACACACTTGCGTAGACCTGCTGGCACATATGGGCGAGTTTTCCAAGTGTAACTGTTGCAGTATAGATTAGCATCTGCTCCGGCCACATTCACAAGTTCAAGTTGTAGTTCAGTCTCTGTGTTTTGAAGAAGGTTACTTAGCTCTTCATCACACTGCTGCACATTGTACAGGCATAAGAGATCAATGCTGTTCGTGACAGCACTAAACCAAGATAAAGAGTCAGCCACCATTTTGTTTAGCCCTGAGACATGTATATCTGTGGAACTGGTTATTTTGTTGTGGCGAGCACTTATCATTCTTTTGACGGAAGGCACACATGAGAGGACGGAAGGCATACATGAAAGGCTTTTGGTTGGTGTATTTCATGAAGATCCATGCTCCTAGCTGTATGCGGAAATATTTCACTGCTGTATAAATGGCCAGCAATTCCCAATTGTATGTGCTCCACTTTTGCTGCACTGCCATTTGTTTGCGAGAAAAGAGGGCAAGCGGCTGCCACATCTCGTGGACATATTGTTGAAGCACCATGGAAAGCGTAACCTGACTAGCATCCACCACCAGCGCCAGGGGCACATCTTTTGTGAGTGTGCTGCCAGAAGCACAGCTTCAGCCAGAGTCTTCTTGGAGGGGTCAACCATGAGGGCCAAGACAAAACTGGGGGACATGCCGTGGTGTTAATGTAATGGATAGTATCATTAAATACCTGCTGAGGGGCCCCCAGAGGCCATGTGAGTGTGGTGGAGTGGCGAAATGGTCTTTTGCTGCCTGGATAAGCTTGATGTCGTCGGCTCAGCCACAGCATCTAGTAAGTGGGTGTTGGTGATGTCCAGTAGCAGGTGGTAGTGGGCAAGGAAATCTGCTCCAATTCTTGGTTCCATCACGTCAGCAATGACAAAATTCCATTTTATTGTATGACGCTGTCCCAGATCCAGCTCTGCATGTTGTGCGTCATATGTTTGAGTGATGGCACTGTTGGTTGCTGACAACTTGAAGGTAGAGGTACAAGTAGGGGCATCGACTTCTGCTTGATGCTTGAGGTTCACGTACTCGCATGGCATGCTGCACTTGTGAGCTTGATCCTCAAAGCACTGATGCTACCAGCATATGTTGTCATCGCAATGAGAACCATGGGATGTGGAATGGCTCTGTGAGTGCTGTCAGTGCCTACTTTTAGCATAACAGTTGGCGAGAAGTTCATTCAGTTGTTCACCCAGGACGTCAGTCTTGTTTAACAAGTCGCTGTTCAGTTGTTCTCCAAGTGCCTTCACCTTTGTCGACAATCCATCACAATCAGGTTTCGTCCACTGAAGCACTGTTGCACATAACTGCTGAGTCAGAACTGGAAGCGGACACAGTGGCACCCTGAATGCAATCAGCCAGGGTTGCCAAGTCATCTAAAGGCATTTCCTTTTGAGATACTATTATCGCTTCAACTTGTGCCAGTATTCTGCTGCAGCATAATGTGCATAACAACATATCTGGTACCGTGTGTGCATCAACCTTGCCACATAAGTGACATAGGTACTGCATTGATTTCTTGTCACTTGTTGCTTTCTGTGTTAAGATTTGTCATACTTTCACCATCTGAGAGGCAGGTACTCAGCATATGAGTTCTGACTTCAAGTCCACATCTGTTTCCAGTGGAGTCATTATAGTGCCCTGCACCCCCACCATGAATCGATTATCAAGTTAGATGACCACAAGTGTGAATTTTGATGAGTCCATTGTTATTCCTGAACATAAGAAACTTGCTTCAACTTGCACAAACCAGAGAACAGAATTGGTAGGCCAAAATGGTAGAAGTTGCACAGTCAGTCTTGACGTGATGTGCAGCTTGTTATCTGTCATTTTAGAGATGCAAGACGATTCTTCTTTCAAAAACTGTATTCCTTGACCATGTATCGCATCGGGGTCACCGCTGAAGCTAAGTCTTGCAGGGCTACAAGACTGCCACTTGCTTGCATATATTATGTGGGGTCTACAGTTAATGAACTTGTAATCTACAACTGCTGTACTTCCTCCAAATTACCATAGAAATGAGACTAAATGAAAAGAGAGCATTTATTGAGTCTCAACTGTAATGAACATCTTGACTCTAAGACAAACAACAAGATCATTATATTTTTCAACTATAACATGTAGCAAGTTCAGAGAATGATCTGCTCTCCAGCAAGGCATAAGTGTGCGAGGCAGTGCTCTGAGCAGCCTGCGTGTGGGCCTCTGACATTACTGGCAGTCAGCTAATCGTGTCCACTGGTCACAACAGTGTTTTTGGACAATATTTTCAGAAAGATACTATCACATGATTATAGTAATTTATTATATAACAAACTGAATTTCACATTACCATCTCTTTCCACATTTAACTCATCCAGTACCAACCCTTCTAGCTTACTCTTAAAACATTGTATTCTGTTGCCTTTAATAAGCTTCACAGCTCTGCATGAACCTACCTCTGGGTTGTAAGATGCCATACTATTTCCTTTAATTGTGTGTCATTATGAGGTAGTACATTAGCAATTGGGTACACTTTATTTGTTTCAGCCTGAGCTCTGTCTATAATAATGTTATCAATCAGTGCCCCACTACTATGCTGCACAAGAGTTGAAAAAATTGACTTCTGAAATTACATTGAAACACTCAAATAACTCTAGTCTATTCTTTCTGTCCATTTTTTTTTAAGAAATCTACACTGAAATCCCCACAAACTACTAACTGCTTCTTCTTTTCAGACAGGTAGCTCATTAACAAATAGCTAAAGTTTCCTAGAGGGAATTTGTAGTCTGTTACAGACAAGTATTCTGCAGTAACAACTCACAAGTCCACACTTCTAGGTTCTGAGCAACACAGAAATTGTTTCTTTTTTCAGTATTTTTAACTTTGTGTCCAACTTTCACATACGTTGCAGCTCCTCCTTTTGCCATGTTAACTTTACATGAAAATAATGCAAGTCTTTAATCCCTGACATTTAATGTCTACATTGCTGTTGTTACATGGTGTTCGGAGAGGCACAGAACATCTATCCCTTCTGGATTTGCCACATGTTCTAAGCATACAATAAGCTCATCTGTATTATGAAAAGAAAAGTTCCTACTCACCATATAGTGGAGATGCTGAGTCACAGATAGGCACAACAAAAAGACTATCACAAATAAAGCTTTTGGCCCATAAAGCCTTCATCAAAAATAGACCACACACACACACACACACACACACACACACACACACACACACACACACACACACACATATGACTGCAGTCTCAGCCAACTGTAGCCACACTGCAAGCAGCAGCACAAGTGCATGATGGGAGTGGTGACTGCATGGTGGTAAGGAGGAGCTATGGTAGGGAGGGGGAGGTATAGTAGGATATGGGTGGTGGACAGTGCAGTACTGCTGAAGAGCGTGCAGGGACAAGGGGTAGGGCAGCTATGTGCTGTCGGGAAGTCAGATGGAAGGCAGGGGAGAGGGGGTATTGTGTAGTTTTGGTGGACGGCGGAATACCACCATGGGAGGGGTGGGAAGGATAACGGACAGGACATTTCTCATTTCAGAACCTACACAATATACTCATCCATGCCTACATAACCCCTGCTCCCAACTCCTTACCTCGTGATTCATACTCCTGTAATAGATCTAGATGCAAGACTTGTCCCATACATCATCCCACCACCACCTACTCCAGTCCGGTCACAAACATTACCTATCCCATCAAAGGCAGGGTTACCTGTAAAACCAGTCATGTGATCTACTAGCTAAGTTGCAACCACTGTGCAGCATTCTATGTGGGCATGACAACCAACAACCTGTCTGTCTGCATTAATGGCCAAACTGTGGCCAAGAAACAAATGGACTACCCAGTTGCTGAGCATGCTGCCAAACACAACATCCTTCATTTCAGTGGCTGCTTCACAGCCTGTGCCTTATAGATCCTTCCCACCAAAACCAACTTTTGTGAACTGCACAGATGGGAACTTTCTGTGCAATATAGGCCATGTTCCCATACCCCTTCTGGCCTTAACCTTCGTTAGTCATTGTCCTAGCCCCTGTGGGTCTGGGGGTCAGAATAGGCCTGAGGTATTCCTGCCTGTTGTAAGAGGTGACTAAAAGGAGTCTCACATTTTTTGACCCTATGAGTTCAGGTTCCATTTCATGGTTTGACCTGCCACTTTCCAAATTCTACAGAAAAGTGGGCCATTTAGGGAAGGACACCTTACGTTGTGCAAAGTTATCCACAGTGCTACGAGATTCGATCTCCTCAACCTTTTCTCATCATAGCTTTGCATCTCCACCTGCAATTCAACTATTTGGGCAAGGACACCTCTTTGGTTGTCTCCTGTCCTCTTTTGCCCCCATGACATTGTTAGATTTCTCTGCACCCAGTATCCAGCATGGTAGCCAGTCCATTGTGGTGGGGCCGTTATGTACCCCATTTGGTGGCAGCCTTGTGACTACACAGGGATTGCACTGCATGAGCTGTAAACTCCCCACGTATGCCAAGGAGTAAATGCCTGTCTTCTTGGGGCATCAGGACTCCCGGCAATGGCTATCATGCCAGGTGGCCTTTTCAGTGGCTGGGTGGCACCCGTGAGGAGAGCCCCTGATTGGGGTGGGTGGCATCAGGGCAGATGACCCATGATTAACTGGACTATGTCATCTTTTGCGGGGGGCTGAATGGCCCCAGCAGTCACTAAGAAAGGTAAGGTTGATTTTAATGCTGACAGGTATGACCCTACATCATTACTATGTTACTTAGTGTGCAGCAGATCTGATGGGTACTCCTTTCTGAAAACAAAGCCTCTGTTTTTTGTTCAGCACCTGGAGGATAAGTTTGGGAAAGGGACAGTGCTGTCCAAAATGCGCAGTGGGTCGGTTTTGATTCAGACGGTCTCCCCAACCCAGTCCCGGGCATTACTCGCCTGTGACAAGCTGGGTGATATTCCTGTTTCGGTAACTCCCCACAAAAGCCTCAATATGGTCCAGGGAATTATTTTTCATCGTGACCTGCTGTTACAGGCCGATGACGAGCTATGTGCCAATTTGTAATGGCGTGGTGTTCATTTCATACAGCGCATTTACAGGGGACCCAAAGACACTAAGGTTGCCACTGGTGCCTTCATCTTGGCCTTTGAGGATGATTCATTGCCTGAAAAGATCAAGGTGATGGCGTGCCAATGTGACGTCAAACCCCATGTCCCTCCCTCTATGTGGTGCTTTAAGTGTTGGAAATTCGGGCACATGTCCTCCCAGTGACCTTCCAGCACCACATGTCAAGACTGCGGACATTCGCTGCATTCGAATACTCCATGTGCTGCATTCGAATACTTCATGTGCACCTCCTCCAACATGTGAACTGTAGACAGCATCACTCCCATTGCTCGCTGGACTGCCCAGTACTCCAAAACGAGTGCAAAATTATGGAGTAAAAGACCCTGGACAGGTTGTCTTCTGCAAGGCTAAACTCAAATATGAAAGACTAAACCCTATTCCCATGTTATCTTCTTATGCTGCTGTCATGATGGTGTCACCATCAATAACACCATTACACTCATCATCTAAGTTTACTTCAGTGGGCCCTCAGGGCTGCCCTTCTTCCTCCCCTCTCCAGTTGGCTGGGAGCATGACTTCTGTTGCTCCCAAAGCTTCTACTTTGGGAGCATCGCCCCCCAGAATGAAGGGGACATCGGTCCCCTCCGCCCAGCCAGAGAAGCAAATGGCCTTCTCCAGCTCCTCTTATGCAGAAGGGGTCGCTTGGGACTCTACCTTCCATGGTCGTCCCCCCCCCCCCCTTCCACCCCCCCCCCCCCCCCCCATTCCCCCCAGTGGTCCAGTGGACACCAGCCAGTGGTTGAAAAAGCCACTGGCTGCTGGTCAGAGGGCTTCAAGGTCTTCCTCTGTCCCTCAAGCTACTTCCGAGAATCCCTCCCAGCCAGCCCCTAAGGAGCAGCAAGAGGGCAAAACTTCCAAGGAGAAGTCCACTAAGAAACGGGAACCTCCAATGCCCCCTACACCACCACTCCCCCACGGCTCTGCGCCTGAGGACAAAATGGAGATTCTGGTGTCCCCTGAGGACCTAGATCTCACTGACACCTTGGATGCCAACACTCAAGGTGGCGACAGGTGATACTGGGGCCTAATTTGCCTCCTTGATCACTCCATGCCACCCCACACGACAGAAAGCATCGTTCTCTAGTGGAACTGTGGCTGTTTATTCTCCCACCTAGTTGAGTTACATCAACTTTTAAGCAGAACACCTGCTTTTTGCATTGTCCTTCAAGAGACACAGTTTCCCGCAATGGGGACACCCGCCCTTCATGGCATCAGAGAACTACAAAAACTGTCCTGCCTGTGACAGACAGTCAGGTGGATTATGTATTTTCATCCTTACCTCTGTCTGTAGCGAACCTGTGCCTCTTCAAACACCTTTAGAAGCTGTGGCTGTCAGGGTGAGGACAACACAGGAAATTACATCTGTAACGTCTACCTTCCTCCAGATGGTGAAGCACCACTCCATGTTTCGGCTGCACTCATTTCACAACTCCCCCCACCTTTCTCCTTCTGGGTGATTTTAACACCCATAACCCTTTGTGAGGTGGAGCCAAGGTTAATGGCCTTGGCAAAGATGTTGAGGACCTATTCACTCATCTCGACCTTTGCCTCCTCAATACAGGAGCCCCAACACATTTCAGTGTGGCACATTGCACATACTCGGACATTGATCCCTCAGTCTGCAGTCCTGGCCTTCTCCCATCTATCCACTGGAGAGCACATGACGACTTGTGTAGTAGTGACCACTACCCCATCTTCCTGTTACTCTCCTGGCTTGGCTTTAAACAAGGCAGACTGGGAAGCCTTCGTCTCTACTGTCACCACAGAATCTCCCCCACATGTTGCCATCAGTGTGATGGTTGAGCAAATGTGATGGTTGTACAGGTCACTATAACGATCATTTCTGCAGTAGAAAACGCAATCCCTTGTTCCTTAGGGTGCCCATGGCAAAAAATAGTACCTTGGTGGTCGCTGTAAATTGCTGAGGCCATTAAAGAGCGAAGGCAGGCTCTACAGTGACAGAAGAGGCACCCTTCCCTGGAGCACCTAATAGCTTTTAAACAGCTCCATGCCCACGTTTCCCAGGTTATAAAAAGACGGAAAGAGGAGTGTTGGGAGAGGTACGTGTTGACCACTGGGTGCCATACGTCACCTTCCCAAGTCTGGATGAAGATCAGACATGGTTTTGGGTGCTAGATCCCAACAGGTGTCCCTGGCATTAACATCAATGGTGTGGTGTCTACTGACACAAATGCGATTGCCGAGCACTTTGCTGAGCACTATGCTCGAGCCTCTGTGTCGGAGAATTACCCCCCAGCCTTTCGCACCCTCAAACGGCAGATGGAATGGAAAGTAATCTCATTCACTACACACCACAGTGAATCCTATAACACCCTGTTTACAGAGTGGGAGCTCCTCGGCACCCTTGCACATTGCCCCGACACAGCTCCTGGGCTGGATTGGATCCACAGTCAGATGATTAAACATCTCTTGTCTGACTATGAGCAACATCTCCTCGTCGTCTTCAACTGGATCTGGTGCGATGGCATCCTTGAATCGCAATGGTGGGAGAGAACCATCATTCCAGTGCTCAAACCGAGTAAAAACCCACTTGATGTGAATAGCTATTGGCCCCTCAGCCTCACCAACATTCTTTGTAAGCTGCTGGAACGTGTGGTGTGTCGGCGGTTGGGTTGGGTCCTGGAGCCACGTGGTCATGTCAGGGCGGCTTCCGCCAGGATCACTCTACCACTGATAATCTTGTGTCCCTCAAGTCTGCCATCCGAACAGCCTTTTCCAGATGCCAACACCTGGTTGCCATCTATTTTGATTTATGACAAGCTTATGACACAACCTGGCAACTTCATATCATTGCCGCATTATATTTATTCAGAACTT
This sequence comes from Schistocerca serialis cubense, assembly GCF_023864345.2. NCBI lineage: Eukaryota > Metazoa > Arthropoda > Insecta > Orthoptera > Acrididae > Schistocerca > Schistocerca serialis. The sequence goes on from NC_064641.1 coordinate 139,543,883, forward strand.
ACTGTCGCTCCGTACTTTCCATGTCAAAGTTGGTGCCTCCCATAGTTTCCCCATATCCAGGAGAATGGGTGTATCTCAGTTTTTAGTGGCCATTAACAGTCTAGTAGCAGCTGTAGGGCTGTCCATCTCACCTTCTCCGTATGCGGACAACTTCTGCATTTCATGCTGCTCCTCCAATACTGGTGTTGCTGAGCAGCGCCTACAGGGAGCCATCCACAAGGTGCAGTCTTGGGCTCTGGCCCACAGCTTCCAGTTTTCAGCCACAAAGTCATGAGTCATGCACTTCTGTCAACTTTGTACCATTCATCTGGAACCAGAGCTATACCTTAATGATGATCCACTCACTGTAGTGGAGACATATTGATTTTAGGACTGGTTTTCGACACCCGGTTGACTTGGCATCCACACCTTCGTCAGCTTAAGTGGAAGTACTGGCAGCACCTCAATGCCCTCTGCTATCTGAGCAACACCAACTGGGGTGCAGATCGCTCTATGCTGCTGCAGCTCTACAGAGCACGTTTTCAATCCTGCCTTGACTATGAGAGTCTGGTTTATGGTTCAGCGGCGTCCTCAGCATTGCGATTACTCAACCCAGTGCACCACTGTGGTCTTCGACTAGCGACGGGAGCTTATAAGACGAGTCCAGTGACCAGTGTCTTGGTGGAGGCTGGAGTCCTTCCATTGAAAGTTAGGCGTGCACAACTGCTCACCAGTTACGTTGCACACCGTCTCCTTTTCCCACCCATGGCGGTTCATCTCCTGCATCGGTGGCCCAGGTCAGGGCTTACAATCACAGTTTGTAACCGATCCCTCCTGTGTGAACTGGAGTCCTTTCCTTTACCACCTCTGCTCCACGTACACCTCCATGGTGTATACCTAAGCTGCGATTTCATCTGGACCTTTCGCATGGCTCTAAGGACTCAGTTCCTCCTGCTACTCTCCACTGTCACTTCCTCTTGGTTCTTGCCATGTCCTGGGGCTCTGAAGTGGTTTACACCGACAGCTCATTGACTGACAGTCATGTTGGCTTCGCCTATGTTCACAGAGGGTATCTTGAATAGCACTCCTTGCCAGATGGCTGCAGTGTTTTCACTGCAGAGCTGGTGGTCATATCTCGTGCTCTTGAGCAGATCCACTCATGCTCTGGCAAGTCGTTTCTTCTCTGTACTTACTCCTTGAGCAGTCTCCAAGCTATCGATCAGTGCTACCCTCGCCATACCTTGGTAGCGATTATCAAGGAGTCTATCTGTGCTCTGGAACAGTCTAGTTGTTCAGTGGTGTTTGTCTGTATCCTGGGACACATTGGAATCCCACGAAACGAACTTGCTGACAGGCTGGAGATGGCATCTTTGAAACTGACCTGCGTTCCATATTATGCCGCAATGTTTTTCGGCTTTGGGAGACGAGATTGCATAACAGTACGCACAACAAACTGTTTGTCATTAAGGAGACTACAAATGTGTGGAAGTCTTCCATGCGGGCCTCTCGCAGGCCTCCATGGTTCTCTGCCAGCTCCGCATTGGCCATACCTGGCTAACACATGGTTACCTCCTCCGTCGCGAGGACTCACCTCGGTGTCTCTGTGGCTCCCCTATGACTGCCGTCCACATCTTGCTGGACTGCTCAATTTTAGCCACTCTGCAATAGACTTTTAACCTTCCCAGCACCCTACTTTCAGTGTTGGGTGATAATGGCTCAACAGCAGATTTAGTTTTACATTTTATTCATGAGGAGGGTTTTTATCATCTCATCTGATGGTGGGCAGTTTGGTCTTCTCTCCGGAGCCTCCACCCTCCCTCCATTTTAGCACTCTGTCACCCTTTCTTTACATTTGTTTGTCTTGGTGTTTGTCTTGTCCCTTCATGTGTTCATCTCAACTTATCTTTTGGGGTGGACAGTTTGAAAGGGAGGACACAGCTTGTTATCTTGGATGGAGAGTAGTCACCAGATGTTGAAGTAATTTCAGGTGCCCCCCGGAAAGTGTGTTGGGGCCCTTACTGTTCATGTTATATATCAATTCCCTTGCAGACAATATTAATAGTAAAATCAGGCTTTTTGAGGATGATGTAGTTATCCATAATGAAACACTATCTGAAAGACTGTGAAGATATACTCACAATCAATCAGATTTTGATAAGATTTCAATGTGGTTCAGAGATTGGTGACATGCTTTAAGTGCTAAGAAATGTAAAATTTTGCACTTCACAAAACAAAAAAACATAGTATTCTATGGCTATAATATCAATGAGTAACTGTTGGAATTGGCCAATCATACAAATACCTGTATGTAACAATGTAACACCTGTGTGTTGCTTCAGTTGCCCGAGACGTAGTCGTGTGTGTGTGTGAGTTGTGCGCACATGTGTGTGTGTGTGTGTGTGTGTGTGTGTGTGTGTGTGTGTGTGTGTGTGTGTGTGTCTTTTTTTTATGCCTATTTGCGACTCAGCATCTCCGTTATATGGTGAGTAGCAACTTCCCTTTTCATAATATTGTTACATTCCATCCTGGATTTTCCATTGTTCGATAAGCTCATCTCTCTTGTTTTTCAACTCTCTAAAGTTCTGATGAAACCAAATAATTTTATTTTTCTGCAAACTGTTTCACATATTGTGATTTTGTACTACTCTAATTTCTTTCAATGTTCTCTACCTGTAACCTGACTCTAACCTAAAAAATGTGCCCCTTTGATTCCAGTAATCACAGGGATTTTGTATTGTGTGCTTGTGTCCCCCTCTCACTTTCTGCAAGGTGCTTTGCTAATCTTTCCTTCCCCCTCCTAATTAGGTGCAGGCCATGATTACTGCATCCCCATCTCCCAGTCACAGCAACAAGCACAGCACAGATATGAGACTTTGTTTCATTCAAAAGCAACTGGCTCAGCTCTTTGTTCAAATGGCTAACAACTATGTTAACACAGGGTTGGTCACATCAGTCCAAAACATCGACAAACCCCACATGAGTGTGTGATGTTGCTGCTCCTATTTACTCCAGGTCATTCTAAATTCTAAGTTGTTAGCCAGGTTGTTTCGTGTTCCTCCGACAGGAAACTGTTGCCCAATAGTGTCCCATATGTGTTCCATCAGGTACAGATCAGGTGAATTTGGTAGTCAAGACAACAATGTGACTTCACTATCACATTCCTAAAAACCACTTTTGCATGTTTCTGGTCTCGTGACATAGTCAGTTACCCTGCTGGAAGATGCCATGACCATCGGGGAAGACATCAAATATGAAGAGATGCATATGGTCTGTAATAATGTTTAAATAGTCCACAGCCATCATGATGCCTTCAGTTACTACCACAGGTCCCACGTGAACATACTCAGTAGCATAATACTGCCCCCACTGGCGTCCGCCCATGCCATGGTGCATGGCTTGAGCAGTCGTTTGCGTGGGCGACAGTTTATCTGGGCATAACTGTGGACCTGGTGTAAAAAGAAAGATGACTTATCTGTCCAGGCAACATGTTTCCATTGCTCCATGATCCAATCTTAATGATCCTGTGTCCACTGCAGCCATATTGATGATGACATTGAGTCATCATGAGAACAGAACACAATAGGGGTTGTACGCTGCAGAGCCCCATGTTCAACAATGTGTATAACAGTGTGCTCCAAAACATTTGTGCCTGCACAGGCATTGTGCTCTGTCAGCAGACCTGTCATATATTGCCACCTATCCTACTTTACAGCATGGTCAACCATCACATTCAGCATTGTAGAGAGGTGGATCACAGTCAGTTCTTTTTTTTTGTGACAGTTGAAGATAAGCAGAAGTCATACTGAAAGTCACTGACTGTCATTTGAATTTCGCTTTTATTACTTTCCTGAAATTCTGGTGAGATTTCCTCACCCTAAAATAGGCAGTTTTACATTTAAGCCATGCCAGCATTTATGCCCTTGTCCTGTTTGGTAAACGAGGTACCCACAAGTCATTTGCAAAATTTGATACAAGACTGACTCACCGAAATATATCCACGTACTGCCGTCAGGAAGCCATCAGGTTGCAACAATTATGATCTTTGTACAGTGCCTGGATCCTCATTAGAAAACACTGCATGTTCACTGAATTAGCAAACGACACATTCACGTAGCCACTGTTACTACTGCTCAGCACATGCACACATCCGAGAATGGCTTTATCTCCAGCTAGGATAAATCTGGTGGAAACATCTGTTTTCATACATGGTGGTGGGGGGAAAAGATACTCGTGTCAGCATTTGCCTATTGGACACGGGGTTCTTTAGAGAAAGTCCAGGTGCAGCTGTGGGGACTGTGTCGTCTGCCAGGGCAGACTGTGGGGATCTGGAAATTTGGAATTTAGAGGCACCACAGATGTCCTCTATCACATTTTCAGAGACAAATGGATAAAATGCATCTAAATGTGTAAGTGCATTCCTCGGAGCCCCTTTTTGGCAAGGTAAAACACAAATAATATTTTTAACGTCTGTTTTTTCTGTAGTTAGAGGCTGACTGATCCAAAGAGTTCCATTGCCTTTCCCATTATAAAATGTGTAGTTACCTGCTGTAACGTCAAGTGCAGGAGTTACCTGATTGTTACTTCCCACCTGTGACTATTCAGATTCACTGTTGTGATCATCAGCTTTAGTAACTTCCTCTTCCATATCAAAATCATCATCAAATTCATCACACTTTCACAAAATTTCTGCTTTTAGTCTTATGATCTCTTCAGGATCCCTTACAACATCACTTTCCCTGGAAAAAACATACTCATAGAACAACCAATTAAAACAGCAAATAAGAGTAAATGATAAAAATATGTGTAACAAATCATAAACATATAAAATTGGGCAAATTTTTACGTGGTAAGGCACATGGCAGCAATCAGACTACAGAAGCTGAACTGAAGTTAACAGTGGTGTTACAACTAAACTATGGTGAGATATGGTTGCAAATGAGGTCACAAACATTCCACATATGATGAAGACCAAATGCTAGATTCCATGGGAGCACACACTAATGAAATTAATCATAAATAATCCACCACAATTTTAGAACAACAGAGAACTGTGAAGGCCATACCTACAACACTAGAGGGAAAAATGACCTTTATTACCCATTATTAAAACTGTCAGTGTCCCAGAAAGGAGGTCAATATATAGCAACAAAAATGTTTTATCATTTGTCCAGTGACCTAAAATGTCTGACATGTAGCAAAGTAAGCTTTAAATCTAACTTAAAATCATTTCTTGTGAACAACTCTTTCTAGTCCATGAACAAATTTCTTTTATAAACTGGCAGCATGTAACAAAAAATAAAAACAAGTTTTTAACTGTAGTTGCATAAGTAGGACTAAAAATAATGTATTCATTATGTTAACACTAATCATGTATACATAACCCATAAACTTGACTGTTTCCACATAATTTCGATAATAGAATTGTTCAAATGATCTATGGAACATGTAACTAACTAGCTAACTACCTAACTATACACATGCTCTGTAACGCACTGCAAAATTCATGACTGAAGGTACTTAGCATGGCCCCATATTTTAGGCTTTCCTCTCATTTCTGTTGTGTATGAAGCATGGAAAAAATGCTTGCTTCAATGCCTCTGCGTGTTCTGTAATTAATATGTTCTTAGTTTTGCAGTCCGTATGGGTGTGACACACAGGAGGATGAAGAATATCTCTAGACTCATCACTTAAAATTGGTTCTTGCAAACTTGTAAGTATGCTGTCACAATATAACTGGCATCAATCTGCAAGCGTCTGCATTTCAGGGTTTTCAGCATTACTGTGACACACCCTTGTGAAGGAAACAGTCCTGGGACCATCTTTGTATGTTTTCAATATCCCCTGTTAATCCAGTTTGATATGAGTCCCACACACTATGCATAAGAAATTTTTAAGCAGCCTTCTTCACAGACTGACTGCATTTCCTCACCATCCTGCCAACGAACTAAGGTCTGCCACCCTCTTTACCCATGACAGCACCTATGTAATCGTTCTATTTCATATCTCTACAAATTGTAACACTGACAAATTTGTATGAGTCAGCTGATTCTAAGTGTGACTCAGATGTTATAGTCAAATGGTTCAAATGGCTCCGAGCACTATGGGACTTAACATCTGAGGTCATCAGTCCCCTAGATCTTAGAACTACTTAAACCTAACTAACTTAAGGACATCACACACATCCATGCCCGAGGCAGGATTCGAACCTGCGACCATAGTGGTCGCGGTTTCAGACTGAAGTGCCTAGAACCGCTTGGCCACTGCGGCCGGCGATGTTATAGTCATATGATACTATTTTCCTGCATTTTATGAAGTGCAGATTTTATTTTAAAAAAGACAACATTGGCCTGCTTTATTTCTTTGCTTGTAGTCCTCGGTGTCAGTGCACCGACTGAAAAACTAGAGTGTGGAAGTACAAAACTGACTAGTTTAAATAATACTAAAATGTAGACTTTCACGGCCAGAAATATCATGTCCATTATAATTATCCGGGCTGTTATGCCGTGGTCGGTTGATGAATTCTGTGTCGATTCCCAATGTTTCGTCTCCCACTGCGGGAGACATCTTCAAGGGGGCTGTAGCTCAATGGAAGGTCCAACACACCCATTGGCTCGCTACTGACTGCCGCTAAATTCTGTGTCCGTGTGCTCCCACGCCGCGGCGTGACGTCACTTGTTTTGAAAACGTCAGTGCAATTGGCCGCTGTCCGTCGCCGTCGATCGCCGTTGCCATCACCCAGTAGTGGGCAGGTGGTACACATCTTCTTTAACACCGGCATCCATATGCCGTTTAATTTCACACCCTCCTCCTTACAGTTGAAATTATTTGGGTGTTTAGCGATTTCAATTGCCTCCCTGTAGAGCCTTTCGTAATATCCGCTTGTGGTCGCTAGTACTTGCGTCTCCTCGAAACGAATATTGTGGTTCCCTGGCTGGAAAACATGCTCCACAACAGCTGATCGTTCCGTTTCTCCTCTTCTGCAATTTCCCTTATGCTCTTCCAAATGTTTAGAAACAGTTCTTTTAGTGGTACCCACATAAACATCACCACAGCTGCATCGGATCCTATACACTCCAGCTTTTTCCAGTGGTTTGCGGGCGTCCTTGGCAGGCTTAAGGTATTCCTGTATCTTCCTGGTGGGCTTGTAAATTACGGTAATATTCTGTTTCATCAAGATCCTCCCTATTCTTTCCACTACATTTTTAACAAACGGCAGGAAAACCTTAGATTTTGCAGTAGCCTGTACGTCAGTATGATTTCTGTGTGGCTGCCTCAACGCACGTTTCATTTTGGCAGAAGAATATACCACAAACCCACGCACACGGACCGTTATTTGCACCGGGATTCAAACCACCACCCACAACAGAAGTGGGGTGTTATCAAGACGTAAGCGGTCAGAATGAGAAATATTTGTGAACCTGAGTTGCTCGACGCTGAGATGGAACATCTCCACAATGCACTAATGAAGAACGGATATTCTACGCCGAAATAAAACGTGCGTTGAGGCAGCCACGCAGAAATCATACTGACGTACAGGCTACTGCAAAATCTAAGGTTTTCCTGCCGTTTGTTAAAAATGTAACAGGAAGAATAGGGAGGATCTTGACGAAGCGGAATATTACCGTAATTTACAAGCCCACCAAGAAGATACAGGAATACCTTAAGCCTGCCAAGGACGCCCGCAAACCACTGGAAAAAGCTGGAGTGTATAGGATCCCATGCAGCTGTGGTGATGTTTATGTGGGTACCACTAAAAGAACTGTTTCTAAACGTTTGGAAGAGCATAAGGGAAATTGCAGAAGAGGAGAAACGGAACGATCAGCTGTTGCGGAGCATGCTTTCCAGCCAGGGAACCACAATATTCGTTTCGAGGAGACGCAAGTACTAGCGACCACAAGCGGATGTTACGAAAGGCAATACAGGGAAGCAATCGAAATCGCTAAACGGCATATGGATGCCGGTGTTAAAGAAGATGTGTACCACCCGCCCACTACTGGGTGGGTGATGGCAACGGCGATCGACGGCGACGGACAGCGGCCAATTGCACTGACGTTTTCAAAACACGCGGCGTGGGAGCACGCGGACACGGAATTTAGCAGCAGTCAGTAGCGAGCCAGTGGGTGTGTTGGACCTTCCATTGAGCTACGGACCCCCTTGAAGATGTCTCCTGCAGTCGGAGACGAAACGTTGGAAATCGACACAGAATTCATCAACCGACCACAGCATAACAGCCTGGATAATTATAATGGACATAGTTTAAATAATGTAGCTGACAGATGCACAGTTGCATTTGAAAGTCTTTTACTTTCACTGTTTACCCCCCACCCCCCCACCCCCACCCCCACCCCCCCACACACACAATATTACACTGTTATATGTGGCCAGCGCACTATTGTTCTAACTTCCCGTAAGCCTCATTAATAGTTAGCAGGCAAACATCCACATACTGCTACAATAGTTTCCTGTTGAGCATCAACGAGCAGTAAAAACATAACCACATAATTCACAGTTATTTCAAAATAATCAGGTACGTATGGAACAGACACTGCCATTGCTTTAACATGCAGCCTATAGGTGTAACACTTATTTCTCTGTTAAGTTGATGCATTGCTGTCGTTCTAACCAACACAGGTTCCTTATCCGAAACTCAGCTGTGGACTGACTGTCTCGAGACCAAAAATCAGGCCCTTGTATATCCTCATAATAATAGGTGCCGAAGTTACACATTGTTTGAAGTTAAATTTAGAGAAATTAGAATTAAAACTTAACTCATTAAATTAACTGAATACATGGGAATATTCGTTCCTTTTAACAGTTTCTTCTACTATATGAGTTAGACCGAATTATTTGTTTAAATCATGAAATTAACAAATATCGTTAGGCGTCAATACTTTTGACAAAATTATTAATTACTTTGGAATAAATTAAGGGCTGGCTTTGCTAACATGTTTTCGAATAGAGACAAGTAGATACTTTAAGATTACTAGTATTTCTTCTTCCAAATGTTTATAATTAGTACAGATTTTATATTTGTTTATATGTCAACAATAGAATTTAAGTTACAAAACAATTACTGATTTCACCCTATAATGAAAGATACTAACTAGGAAAAGTAAAAATAAATTAGAAAATCAATTACATCCATAACACTAAGCACAAAATTAGATCTGGTGTTAAATTCCTAAAAACTGAGGGCCAACCTTTCTCTTTTATGAAAATGCAGATTATACTCATGTATGTTAATGTAATTGGTTAAAATTGAAAAAACGAATTTAAAGAGGCAGATGGCAAAACAAGAGGGGAAGTAAAAATATCCCTAATTGCTTCATCACAGCGTTGCTTCGAAGTTGTTAAATTTGTGGCACCAATAATTTAGTCTTTCATTTGTGTCATGCAACTATAAATTATGCTTTTGCTTTCAGTAAACACTGCCATTTACTTGTATTACTTGACTGATGGTGTGCTGGATGTTTCAATTCCATTGTAACTGAGTAAAATATGCATTTAGATGTGTAATATGTTTGTATTACTAGTTGAATATACCTTTAAACAGTTCATGAGGTTGGAAGATCTAATAAGAAAGAGATGCGAAATATACAAGGAATGTAGTGTCTATTTATTTACTGAAGATGACAGTATATATCTTTCTAAGTAATTTGCATGAATCTCGGCGCACAGATCATTGTCGGTTGGAAGTAAAATTTTTTACATTTATGAGTATGTGGAATGAGTTTTCTGTCTTTGAACTATTTTGAAATCTTATCAAGAGCCAACTGTGTATGTGGATAATACTTGTTTATAGATAACTGCAAAAATTCTGAGGTTACTACTAATATTGTCTGTCATGTAATTAATATACAACGTGAAGGACACACTTTCCTGACACGCAGCTTTGTACAGGTGTGCATTAGAAATCTCCCCTATGGAAGTGGTAGTGATATATAGATAAGTTATGTAAATAACTTAGCACACAAAGAGAGAGAGAGAGAGAGGTGCACTGGATAGGAATGTGATGCATGGGCATCAGAGCTGGTGAGTTCGTACTGTGCATCATGATGACGATATGGAAGTTTCAATTGAGAGAGGGTGCAGTACAGAGGAAGGAGAAACTGTGAGGCCAGAAAGATTACAGGAATGAAGCACGTGTTTCAAGGATAAGTCCCATTTACATAGTTCATAAAAGCTTGTGCTGAAGGGTGGGGGAAAGGATCCAAATGCACACCTATTGAAATCAAGCATGTACCACCACTGTGTGGTGAAACCTGCTCTTGGCCACAGTTCGGCTGATGCCACGCATTCTGGAGGACAAATGGTTGGTGGTTATGCCCACATAAAAGTGAGGAATATCTAAGATCAGGGCAAACTAATAGCTCTATTACAATAAATTTATTTTGTAGTTCCTTAAACGTTCCTGGAGAAAAAAACATATTGTTAATACCAACATTTCTGTTTGTAGATAGCATCCTGAATTTGACTGAAAACATTAATGTTTTCTTATTGTTATCATTTATTAATCTAGACTGGCTTCGTGATTCTACAACCACTGTACCAAATCCGTTATCAACAAGTGGTTACATTGGTAGCCATTTTGCTTGAAACATTTACATTTTACTGGCTGTATGGAACATCTGTACTCTTTGTTGATATCCAGTTCATGAAGAAATCACCTCCCAAAGTAATTTGGAAAGTTTGGTGGAATATAACACCAATAATTATTGCAGTAAGTAATAATGTACTTAATACTTAGTGTCAAATAAGTTAATAGGAAAGTATCTGGAATTGCCAGTTGTTATAGGATTTGTCTAAACTATCTACCAAACTGCAACATCAGAGCAGGGCTGCCAGTTTGTCCAGAGATGAGACAAACACAAATTAAATAGATCATTTAGTCTCTGGCTTTTAGAAATTTTCAAACAATCACTTTATTATTGAAAGGAAAGAAATGAAATGAGTTTTAAAAAAGTAAATAATGGCTTTGAATCATTGCTGGTCCTGTAAACGACACTGAGAATGTTGCTAAGTTTTCAGAATAATTGTACCTCAGAGACACACACACACACACACACACACACACACACACACACACACACAAGATTGTATTCTGTTGGCACCGCATTTTGACTACTGGCGCAGTGCAGTTTGACCAGAACAAAATATAGTGAATTTGTATTTGTGTGTGGGTATGTTTGTGCATGTGCATTCTGTTATCTCTCAAGAATGATTATTCTGAAAGCTTGGAAATGTGTCATGTTGAAGTGCTTATTGCTGTCTTAACTGAACAGTAAGTTGTTACCTTTACTCCTTCCATTATTTATATTGAATCAAAAAATTTTCATTAACATATAAACAAAAGCACAAAAGCACTGGAGTAATTTATCCTTCCCTGTGACATTATTCCTATTATTTTCCATTCAACCTAACATAGAAACTAATTATAAAATTTCTAGAACTAGAAATTCAATAATCCTTTTAATTTGTGCATTTGAGTATACTGCCAAGCTCCACTCATTCCTATTTCTGGAGCCTATACACAGACTTTTTGCCACCTTCTGTATATTAATACCCATTTTGATATCATTTCAAATTTGGTTAATAAATACTGAAGGAGTTCCGGATAAAATACCCTTTGCCTTATTAAAATACTTGACAAATAAATTTCATAGCCCAAAATACCTAGGCTTAAAATCATAATTTATTTGACTACCGTATTTACTCGAATCTAAGCCGCACTCGATTCTAAGCCGCACCTGAAATTTGAGACTACAAATTCAGGGGGAGAGAAAAGTTTTAGGCTGGATCTCCAAATCGAAACAAAGTTGGTCCATTGTAATATGAGACACAATTTAGGTCGAATGAATTTTTTTTTTTTTTTTTTAATTTCAGTTCCCCCCGAAGGGGGGGCGGGCTGGCAGCAGCTGAGCATGCCGCTCTTCAGCCTACAGACTTTATGAGAAATATGAAGAGAATAAATAATAAAAACAGGCAATAAAATCGGAGACTTAAAGAGTAACATGGCAAAAAGAAATCGTGGAACTTAAAACAAAGAACAGAGGGACGATGTAACTAATAAAATACATACGAAGCAGACAGGTAAAACAATAGACAGACAATTAAAAAAACACGGCGACAGTCTGGATTCTGTTCGCAAAAGACATAAAATGCACAACTAGCGACAGCATGGTGTCCGTTTGCAACACGAGAAAGACGAACAACACTGAATAGTCACGGGAACACTGCACGAAAAAGTTGGCAAATGCGACACAGCACAGCCGAGAGCAGGTGGGGGGAAACTGGACAGATGATGGGAAAACAAAAAAGGGGGGGAAAGGAGAGAAAAAGCGAAGAGGAGAACCGGGATAGGAGCTGATGGAGGAGGAGGACCCATAAGAGGGGTGGGGGCAGACGCGACAGGGAGTGGGGTAGGCAGAGGAGGGGAATACAAAGGACTTGCGGGGGGGAGAAGGGAGGTTGGGAGAGGTTTAGTGGGGAGAAAACAGGACGGAAGGGGGGGGGAAGAGGGAGCCCAGGGAAAGAACAGAGGAAAGGAGGGGGAGTGAGGATCAGAGTTGATAGGAGGGATAAATGGAGGGAGAGAGGGCATCATCCGGGAGGGGGAGTTGATGGAAGCCACCTTGGGAAAGGAGATGTAGGGTGTAGAGATGGAGGGTAGGGGGGACACAATGGGGAAGACGTGGCAGGGGCGGGGATGGGAGAGGAGAGGAGCAACCAGGGGGTGAGGGGGTGCAAGACGGCGGGAGGTGTAAAGGATGCGGATATGTTCGAGGAATAGGAACAGATGGGGGAAAGGAATGAGATCATAGAGGATCCGCATGGGGGACGGGAGGCGTATTCGGAAGGCGAGGCGAAGTGCATGACGCTCAAGGATCTGGAGGGACTTATAGAATTTGGGGGGGGGGGGGGGCAGATATCCAGGCAGGACTGGCATAACAGAGGATGGGACGGATTAAGGATTTATAGGTGTGGAGGATGGTAGAGGGGTGCAACCCCCACGTCCAGCCAGAGCGGAGTTTGGGGAGTCGGAGGCAGTTGTGGGCTTTGGATTGGATGGAGCGGAGATTAGGGATCCAGGTGAGGTGACGGTCAATGGTGAGGCCAAGGTAGGTGAGGGTGGGGGTGAGGCGGACAGGACGTGCGCAAACAGTAAGGAAGAAATCCAGGAGCCGGAAGGAGTGAGTGGTACGACCTATGATGATTGCCTGGGTCTTGGAAGGATTGAGTTTCAGGAGCCACTGGTTACACCATGCAGCAAAAAGGTCAAGGTGAGTCTGGAGAAGGCGTTGGGACCGTTGGAGGGTAGGAGCGAGGGCGAGGAATGCGGTGTCATTAGCATATTGCAAGAGGTGTACTGGAGGGGGGGGGGGGGGGGGGGGGTTGGGGCATATCCGCCATGTACAGGAGGTAGAGGAGAGGGGAGAGGACAGAGCCGTGGGGTACACCTGCAGAGGGATAGAAGGTGTGGGAATTGGCATTATGGATGGTAACATAGGAGGGGCGGTGGGAGAGGAAGGAGGCCACCAGACGGATGTAGTTGATAGGAAGGGCGTAGGTTTGGAGTTTAAACAGGAGGCCGGGATGCCATACACGGTCGTAGGCCTTTTCGAGGTCAAGGGAGACAAAAATGGCGGAACAACGGGAGTTAAGCTGGAGGGAGAGGAGATGAGTGAGGTGGAGGAGTTGGTCATCAGCAGAGAAGGAAGGTCAAAAGCCACATTGGGTGTTTGGGAGGAGGTGGTGTTGGCGGAGGTGGTGATGGATGCGCTGGGAAAGGATGGATTCCAAGAGCTTGCTGAACACCGATGTGAGACAGATAGGACGATAGGAAGAGGCATCAGATGGAGGCTTGTTGGGTTTGGAGAACATCAGGATACGGGAGGTTTTCCACAGGTCGGGATAGAAGCCAGTGGCAAGGATGGCATTGTAGAGGGTGGCAAGGAGTGAAAGGAAGGAGGGAGGGCAGTGGTTGAGGTGGCGGTAGGTAACGCAGTCGTGGCCGGGAGCAGTGTTGCGTTTAGTGCGGAGTGTGAGGCTGATGTCCTGTGTAGTGATGGGAGTGTTAAGTGCAGATGGTGGGGTGTGGCCCAAGTACTGGAAGCTAGGAGCAAGGGGAGGAACAGAGGTATTCGTACGGTCCATGACATCAGGGAAGAGGGAATAATCAAAGTGGGGATCATTGGGGATGGAAAAAACATCAGAGAGGTGGGAGGCAAAGTGGTTGGCCTTACTAAGGTTGTCAGGAAAGGGACGGTCATTAAGGAGGAGAGGGTACTGGGGGGTGGGGCGGATCCCAGTAAGGCGGTGGAAAGCAGACCAATACTTGGAAGAGTTTATGGGGAGCGTGGTGTTGAGGTGTGTACATGTATGGCACCAGGCACGGCGTTTCTTCACAGTAAGCCGGTTGCGGATGTGTCGTTGTAATTGCCGGTGGTGGGTAAGTGTATCCTGGTCACGAGTGCGGAGAAAAGAGCGGTAGAGGCGGCGGGACTCTCGAAGCAGAAGGACGGCCTGTGGAGGCAGGGCGGGGCGGTGAGGGTGGATGGCTTTGGTGGGGATATGGGTGGCGATGGCGTCAGACAAGGTCTAGTGCAGGAAGGCAGCAGTGCGAGAGATGTCATCAGGAGATTGGAGGGTAAGGTCGTGGCCGTCAACCTGGGTGTGGATGGAGTCCCGGTCGGCATCCCAGTTGGCACGGGAGTAATCATGGAGAAGTTTCGGAGGGACGTCAGGGCGGGGAGCGTTGCGGGGATGGCGACCATTAGAGATAGTGAGGAGAACAGGAGCATGGTCACTGCCAATGAGGTCAAGGACATCTGCGGTGATGCGCCCAAGGAGGTTGGGAGAGGCAAGGACCACATCAGGAGTGGTGTTGGATTCGGGTCGGGTGTGCTGAGGCAGGGGAACCAGGTCGCCCTGGAGAGTGGTGAGAAACTGATGCCACCGCTGGAGGTCAGCAGGATCACGGCTGTGGATATTGAGGTCGGCGGCAATCACGTAGGTGGAGAAGGTGCGGTCAATGTGGGCCAGGAAATCGTATGGGATGGGGGTGTGAGAGCGGACGTAAATGGTGGCACAGGTGATGCTAAGGGTGGGGAAGAAGAGGCTGAGGGTGAGATGCTTGGCAGGATTGTTAAGGAGAGGTTGGTGCCGGACAGGGAGGTGCTTGAGGTGACCTATAGCAACTCCGCCACGCGCCAGAGGGTACGGATTATCGGTGCGGTGTAGGATGTAAGGAGCCGTGGAGATGGAGATACGGGGCTGAAGGAAGATTTCATTTAGGATGAAGGCATCCACGCGGTGCTGACGGAGGGTGTGGAGGAAGAGGAGTTTGTGGGTGGGCAGGGAGCGAATGTTGTGGTACAGGATACGGTAGGGTTGTTGTACCATGGGAGGGGAGAGTTAGACGTGGGTGATGAGGGGGGTGAAGGTGAAGTGGGCCTGGTTGTGGGAGTATGTGGCATAGGTGGTAAGATGGAAGATGGAACGGGCAGCGAGGGCGATTTGGGAAAGAGTGTGTGAGCGCTGGAAGGGGTGGATGTTTTGGAGCACAATGGTGGTGAAACGGATGATGTCCTCAGCAGTAGGGGGAGGGCGGAGCGAGTTGTTGGGGTGGATGGGGTCATCAACAGGACGGACGGGGACGGTGAGCTCAGGGGTGACTGGTGGAGGTTTCGCTTTACACTTCGAGGAGTAGGTAGGATGTGGTTCGTTGCAAGTGTTGCAGGAGGGGGGCGAGGTGAGGTTGGGGCAATTCCTGAGGAAGTGTGAGGCTTTGCAGTGGGGACAAGTAGGAGAGTTCTTGCAGGCAGAGGTAACGTGGTCGTTGTAGGTGAGACAGCGTCGGCAGCGGTAGGATTGGACTGGGGAACAGGAGGGGTCCACCTTATGGCGCTGATTGTAGATGAGGGCTCCCTCGGTGAGGAGGCGGTCAATGGAGGAGGAGGATTCGGTGAATATCTGCATGAGAAAAGTCGGCCCGGCATCATTGAGGATGCGACGGGCTGAGCGGATTTCAATGTCTGGCCGGGAGTTGAGTTCCGCCAACACCTCAGCCTCCGTGATCACGGGGCTAAGCTTCGTGATCACAGCGGTGAAGGTTGGCGGACGTCGGGGAGGTTGAGGCTGACGGGGAGAGGACGGGGTGTGATAGGGGGTGAGGGCTGCACGTTGGCCAAATTGGATACGGGGGATGCGGGAGAGGAGATCGGTGTGGAAGGAAGCACTGGGGGATTTTATGAGGACCGAGTCCTTGCGAGGAATCAGTTGGGAGATGGGGGCAGTGAGGTAGTATTTCCAGATGGCGAGGGTGAGGGAGCGGGCATCAAGGAATTGCGGGTCAGGATGGGAGAGGACAAAGGTGTGGGTGGCAGGGGCGGGGGTCGGGGCCGCATCCATGGGGGTGGGTGGGTCACGGGGATTGGGGGTTTTTTTTGGAGGAGACTGCGGGGGAAGAGTCAACATTCGGGCGCTTTGAAGGTTTTGTGGGCACGACTGGGTGGAGAGGGGACAGGGGTATGAGTTGCAGGGGGAGATGGTGGGGGGCAGGACCACCCTGAGCAGCGGATGACGCAGACGGAGGGGACGTGGGTGTCACAGAGACTGTGGAACGTCGAGCAGAGATCCGTGCTGGCTTGCAGCTCGTCGGAGGCGGTGCAGGGAGCGGCGAAAAGTCAGTAGCTGTTGATGGGGCGACAGTGATAGGGGAGAAGGAGTTGGGGGTGGTTACAGCCGAAAGTGGCGCAGGGGTGGGGTGGACAGGGAGAGAAGGAAGGACGGGAAGTGGGGTGGAGGATGAGCTCCATGTGATGGTGGTTGGAGCAGTGGAGGGAGAGGTGAAAATGATAGTGGTGGTGGGTTGGGACGTGGTGGTGGTGCGCGAGAAGGGCGGCGGCGGCGGCGGCGACCAGATGGCGGCGGCAGCGAGGACCGGCAGGCAGCGGTGGCGGCGGGGACGGCAGGGACGACCGAAAGGCGTTGGCAGCGAGCACCGGCAGGCGGCGATGATGACCAGGCGGCGGCGATGACCAGGCGGCGGCGGCGGCGGCGGCGGCGGCGAACAGACGGACAGACAGCAGGCAGCAGCGGTGGCGGCGGCGGTGACAGCGATGGCGACGGACAGCGAGCAGGCAGGTGAACAGACGAACAGCTACAGCAGTAAGCGGCAGGTGGGCAGACAGACAGACAGACAGACACAATCTTCGAAGACGGAGATTCCAACCTGAGAGTAGCCCAGGCGTTGCAATCTGACGCTTTGGAATGAGGGGATCCAACCCTCTGATGATGCGTCAGGCGCTCCGTCCGTATTTATACGGGTACCCTTGCTGTTTCACGTGCTTCGTCTGGTTTGAATCGATTGCTTATTTTTCTTTGATCTGATAAGCGCAGTAAGTGTTTACGTCACTCTAAGCTGAAAATGCGAGAGGAATCGTTTCATTAGCGAAACAATGGCAAGAGACTGATATTTGTTGTTACTTACACTGCTGATTTCTTTGATAATGATCAACAAGAACCAAATAATAGACTGCGTATAATAGAAGATGTTCCGAATGAGAGTTTAGCGAAAAATTTTTCTCCCTTTGAAAATCTTTGCAGGTGCCTCTTTAGTACATTGCATTCTGCACAGAAGTTAGAGTCATCTTAGATTTAAAAATCTAGTCAATTGCCGTGCTTCATTTGTGACTGTATCACTATTATGCATAAGAATAATACGAATATAAACATGACATGATATGTATATTCTTCCGCGTTTGCTGTTGTCTCACTCTAGTTATGAGGCAGACAGGATTTAAATGAGATATCAGCAAAAACGAAACAATACATGGCAAAATGTTTATATTCGTATTATTCTTATGGTGAAGAGAATACTGCATGTGATTCACAATTCATAAAAGATCCTGTTAGCAACCATCTCTTCTCACAGATAGGAAAAAATTCAGAATGTAGAGTTGACCATATTGACAAACATCCCAAACAGTCTTGCCAGTCGGATTTTCATAGTACATTGAAATGCTGCTACATTCGAAGATGAACAATACGGAATTTGTATTTACTTCGTTGGATAATGTATGAAAATGCAGTGGTCGAAACTCGGGGCGGAGAAAGAAGCTTGTCTTTTACCCTCTTTTTTTTTTTTTTTTTTTTTTTTTTTTTTTTTTTTTTTTTTTTTTTTTTTTTTTTTTTTTTTACTGACGCAGAGGTTTTGGTGCCAGTATTTATCTTTGTGCCTACAAAGCATGCCTGTGTAGCGCTACATATATTCGACGGCAGAAGTTAGTTGTGGCGGCACCCCCACCAATATTTTTCACGACTTCCGCTTGCTTTGCACTCGATTCTAAGCCGCAGGCGGTTTTTTGGATCACAAAAACCGGAAAAAGTGCGGCTTAGATTCGAGTAAATACGGTAAGTGATCATATTTAAAAACCTGGTTATTGTCATCTTTCATTGAACAGCATACTTCACTGAACAATTCACACAGATTTTTACTGTCACAACAACTTAATGCTGAGTCTCCTAGATTAAGATCAGTGTCAGAAATGCCAGTATTTTCTTTATGGTGAATATTGTGCTGCAATCTTTGTGAAATGTACTGCTGGTCATTGCTAGTGGTGCATCAGTTGGCTGGGAAAACAAATGGCGAAGTTTGAAACTGCAACACCCACAGAAGGCATATTATCAACAGGTTGAGAAATAAACCAACAAAAATAATAGTATTAAAGTCAAAAAACTTGGCCATAGACAAACTTTTCACATTAGTGAAAATATTAAAGTGATGTTGCAAATCTGCTAGCTTCACTCTACACACCTCCAACAGCTTCTGCACTTTGAACTGATTGATTGATTTTTGTTTGGTCCCATTTGATTACATTCTATACAGTGTGTATACTTGTAATACAGAACAATACAATATAAAACATCAAATTGATAATCATAATAGTAACATTGCATAAAATTTTCTCTCAATTTATATTTAGATATTAAAGTTACTTATATACTCTAATTCAGATGTCTACAGAAGAGACATACAAAAATGTATAAACATAAAATATATTAAGGTGATTGCAATATAAAATACAAGTAATGGTAATATTCCTCATTATTTATACACACGTATTTATGCACTACACTATAAAATTCTTTTTTTCATTAAATAATCCTTAAGAAGTTTCTGGAGTGTCTTTTCACTCATACTGTCCTATAGACTCTTTAACAAGACACTTTACTAGTTGTACTCCTGAGTATCAATGAACTACTTCAACAGGTTTCACTGTATGTGGTATACTTCTCAGTTGATCGTTATTTATTATGTCATGTGAATAAACATGTACATTTTTTCTCATTATGTATTGTCTTGCTAAGCAATTATAATGGTGTAAGGTTCATTAGCTTTGTCACATCAACAAGTTTGTTCTCTTCAGCACAAACTTCCAGCTTAAGGGCAATATAAAGGCATCTGGATCTCACCAGATGGAAGGACAATAAACAGATGGGTATTGGACATTATGCCAGTGCTGGTTTCAGAATGTGAAAATGAAAGTGACCGCTTGTGGATAGAGGCCTGTTATAACTGCAGTGTATAGGAAGGGCCAGGGCTATGCTACAGAAGGCTGTCAGCTACCATGTTGAAAGGGTAATAGATGAAACAATAAAAACAAATATCAGCTGCAACTTATTGAACATTTTGAGGCACTTGGTGAATGGGATGGCAGTGAAGGCACTGACCAAATGTATAGAGACATCTGGAGCTCAGTGACTGCTACAGCAGAGAAAACAATCAGTGGAGACCCAGTTAGCAAGGAGATCTGGTTTGGAAAGGAATGTGCTGATACTTTGGAACAGACAAGAAGCCAGGAGCAAGTGGCTAAAGGAAGCAGGGCCAGTGCAGGATAAAGCACAGTTTGAGGCAATTCAAAGAGCTCCCCAAGAAACTCTGAGAAGAGCAAAGGTAAAGTATGTTAAGGGTATCATATTTGAGGTGGAAGCAAACTTTAGAGGAAACAAGACCAGGAAAATTTTCCAAAAACTGAAGTGTTTTAGCATAGAGTACCAGATCTGGCAGAAGTCTATCATTCTGACCAATGATAGTGATATCACTGTAATATGGAAGGAATATCTTGACCAGTTACAGTTCGATTTCCAGTCTCTGACCACAGCTGATGCAGACTGCCGCCCCCCCCCCCCCCCCCGCCACTCCTCCACCCCCTCACCTTCTCATCCACATTGGATGAGATCAGTTACATCAAATGGATTAAAGAAAATGAGAGCTCAGGTGAAGACGGAGTACAGGCCAAGATGATTCAGGCGAAAGATGAGAAACTTGCAGGAAGACTAGACAGGCTGGTACAAATGATCTGGGCCAAAGAAGGAATACCAACACAATGGAAAATGGCTCTGATCTGCCCAATCCATAACACGGGTAATGAAATGAAATTTGACATCTATGAAGCAGTTGTCCTGTCCAACTGCAACATACATAGGATTCAAACTTTGGCAGAATCAGTAATTGGTGAATACGAGGAAGGTTTCTGACAAAGATGGTCAACAGCAGATCACATCTTTATCCTCCATAAGCTCACTAAGAAACTGTGAGAACACAATAAAGAACTGCGCATTTTTGTTGTTGGTTTCAAAAAGCACTATGACTGCATACACCATAAGAGTGTGATCAGTTGTCTAAGACAGTTCAGGATGCTACAGAAACTCATCAGCCTGGCAAAGATTTGGCTGAGTAAAATACACAGTAAGGTGAAGATGGAAAACCGAGGAGTAACACATGCCTCTAAAATTGTCACAGGTCTCAGGCAAGGAGATGGTTAATTTCGTACCCTGTTCAGTTTTGCAATTGTAAAGATCAAGGAGATGGTTAATTTCCTACCCTGTTCAGTTTTGCAATTGTAAAGATCATATGTGAGAGTTTTAGAGAGTACTTCAAAGGGATCTACGTCAAAGGGAAGAACCTGGGATAACTAGCCTATGTGGCTGATATTTGTTTACACAGCAGCTCCAAAGAACTGAAACAAATGACCAGGGCACAGGAGGTGGCAGCCAGTTTTGGCTACTCATAAATGAAGACAGTACGGATTACCTTGTTAAGACTCATCGACAAGGTCAGGATACTGGACAACTGCAGTCATTGTGGATGGGGAGACTAGTCCTACAAGAATGTCCATGAATTTAAATACCTGTAATTGCTTTTCATGGAGAACTACTCCTGTGAAATAGATATCAACACAAGTGCCTAGGAAGGAAACCAGTCCTACAGACTAACACAACTGCTTCAGTGCAATTGTCTCTCAAGACAGTTAAAGATTCAGCTATATCAAATCCTAATCCAACCCATGGTACTATATAGCTGTGTGATGCGGAGTATCCAAAAGCGGGACTTGAGAGAAAAGTGCTATGTCAACATGACGAGCAGCAGCACGTTCAGAAGGCCAGAAACCACAATTAGTATCGCCATGCAGCACATTGTTCACATCAAGTGGGGCCTGTAGAGTGCAGTGAGGGACCAAACGGTCACTGGGGGATGGAAACTGGCCTGGAAATGTTCATGACATACACTGGGTGTTGTCCACATTGTAAACCAATGAAGCAGTAAAGCATTCAGGTGTCACGAGAGCACAATCGGTATATGTGGTCTGTCCTAACAAAGGCAAGGTTGCACATGGCACTGTTGTAATGGTCACCTGGGCAGCTGGTGTCTGATACATAGTTTGTGCAAGAAATGCAGAATCCACGTCAGCATGAGGAAATGCAGGAACTTTTCTATCCTCGTTATCATTTTTGAAATGCATGTGTTGATGCACACTTACTGGAGAGGCAAAGCCTGAGTCTGCAGTCACATATTCCACTGTTGACTGGTGTTGGATTGTAGCCCAAGGAAACACACACATTTCTGTAGGGCTCAGTATATTTCATACAGACATCCACATTACAACAAATCACACAGCAAACTGAACAAGCAAGATGCCGTGGGCTGTTAGGTTAACAGTCAAAGAACTTGCGATGGGGGAGAGATGTCGATCATACATGACAACGCCACAAGGTAACTTCTTCCAGTCTGTTTTCATCTACAAATTTGTGTGACTGTCTTTTTAAAACAATGGCAAATCCAGATGGAATAATATAAAGTGAAGGCATAGATAGCTACACACCACATGTGTGTCCTCAGATTCTTTCTCAGTGGCATGCTTCAATGAAATGTTCTCAGTTTGCAAGCCATGTCATTTCAAATAAACTTCTCCAAGCTTTTGACAGCTGTCCCCGTCATCATTATCAGGAAATGAAATCACTGACTGTCAGGGCTGGCACGGTGCTCTGCTTATATAGATGTAATGGGAGCATGTGGAATCTTCCAGAGAGGGCCGCAGCAGCACGTGCGTGGAAGGCAAGTTTGCTCCATGATGCTGCGGGATTGAGTAACATTGCATGATGCAAGTGACGAGCACCATGTTTAAAACTGATGCTCCTGCATCCCTATAAATATCAAGGCTATATCTTTGCGTACACTTGATGTCCAAAGTCCACCCACATACCCTGTTAAGTGTGTACTCCAGGTCTCTGTTAAATCTGTCCCTATTTATTCTAATTTTGGCTGCTTCTTTGATAACTGAATCCTAGTATGACATCGTTTCAGTCAAAACTCTTGTGGCTTTTTGTTGTTTTTTTTTTTTGTGTGCACTTTCTGGGTAATATTCAGCCATGGCCGCCTTCTGAAGTTCCCTTTGTTTGATGTGTCATGAATGCTCTTCACAACGCTTGGCAACATAGTGAATGGTCTGACCTATTAAATAATATCACATTTACAAGGTACACTATACACACTAGCAACTCGAACATCCTTTAATGGGGTATAACATATCTCTTATCTTAGAGACAAGATGGTCTCAGTCCACGTCTATTCAGCAGGCACCCTATCTTGCTGGTAGTTGCTCCACAGTGTGGAAGGAATGCAGCTGGCTGGGCCTCTTCTGCCAATTCATAAGGCATCTTTTGTTGGTTGCACTTGAAAGCTTTAGCAATTTCTCCCATGCTGTGACCATTTTCTCTGAATATGTGCTTCAAATGCTTAAATTCAGACTCTAAATGGTCCAGAAATAATCTTTGCCGTGTGTGCTAACACATTCAGCACCACTTTCTTGTGTACAGGATGGTGAAAACTGTTGGTGTTTAATTACTAGTCAGTTTGTGTAGATTTCTGTGCACTGAATGATTAAACCAGCCTCATGCCTTCCGTTCAACTAAAACATCCAAGAATGGAAACTTGCCAACCCTCTCAAACTCAACAGTAAATTTGATGTTGGGATGTACGCCAATCATGAGGTCAGGCAACTGTTGGAGTGCATTCTTACCATGAAGCCATATCAAGAAGGTGTTGTCAGTGTACTGTAAGAAGCAAAATGGTCACAACCTCACAGAGTTCAGAGCTTGCTCCACAAAGTGCTCCATGAAAAGTTCGCGACACCTGGAGACAGTGGGGATCCCGTGGCTGTGCCATCCGTCATCTCATTGTGGTACATAAACCACATTGTCATTAATGCATGTTGGAACAGCTTGATGATATCAGGTGGCAATTGTTGGGAAAAATGATCCAATGTGTCTTGTACCAGCACTCTCATAAAAAGTGGCACAAGATCCAGACCAACTATTATGTCATTTTGCCCTATCTTTATTTTCTTGAAGGCCTCAATGAATGACTGTGAGTTAACAATGTGATGTTCACAGTGTCCCAGTTTTGGTTCTAATAAACCTGCCACATGTTTTGCCAATCTGTAGGTTGATGGACTGATTGCAGTAACTATAGGTCTCAGAGGAACATTTTATTTGTCTATCTTAAGCAATCAATAAAGCCTGGAAGGTCTGTCAGCACATGGCATTAATTTCTTCATCACATCTTCTAGCATACCAGAGTCCTTTATGAACTTCCTTGTCTTTCTGACAATGGTCTGTGTTGGGTCACGACTAAGCTTCCAACATGTATCATCTTCTAATTAATGCAGCACCTTGAGGTAGTAGCCTTCGGTGTTCAGGACCATAGTGTCATTTCCTTTTTCAGCTAACACGGCAAACAAATCTTCCTTAGCACATAATAACTGTAACCCATGTCATTTCTTCTGGCTAATATTGCGTTTTTATGGCTTAGCTTTCACTAGGATATGGCCAATAGTTAGTCAGAGGTCATCACCCACATTGTGTGAGAGATGTCTAATGCCCTGTGCCATTCGACTAATAATATCTAATACTAGTGCTGAAAGAAATTAAGGCCTTTATTCAGCACTGCAACAGACCCATCACCCAGTTCTTAGCTGGAAAGGTTAATGACAGTTCTGTGGGTTTTATTGGAGTACAGGTTGGCCAAATTTGGAACATTGCCTGAATGTCATCTTGTACAAACTCGCATGCTGTTACACTGTTGTGGCTAAGTCTACCCACTCACAACTGAAGGGTGACAAGGTTGGTGCCACATACAGGTGGTGTTGAGTGGCAGAAAGGCACAATGAAAGAGACTGTTATGTATCGTTCAGCTATCAGACTAAGTCCATCATCAGACATTGACAACAAAACTGACATACATTCACACAAGCACAACTCCTACACACATATCCATTGTCATTTCCAGGCTCTAAAGCCTGATTGTAGCTGCTTGTCAGGTGAGCACTGAGCAATGATCTCTTTCCTAGGGTGTATAGGAGACCTACAGAGGAAGTGCGGGGCAAGTGGAGATAGCAGGGGGAGGGGAGGGGGAATGCTAGTGCTTCCTGTGAAAGCATGCAGAATGTTGTGGGCCCAGGATAGTAGGCTGTTAGGTGCAGGATCAGGAGGCTTTGTTGAGGAGGGGGTCAGATCGAAGGTGATAGAAAAGAAGTGAAAAAGGGAGAAAGATTATGTAGGGTCACTGGCCTCATGGAAAGGATGTATAAGGGCTTGGCGAGGACAGGGAAAGGGATAGGCAGGGGAAGGATAGGAACTAGCAAAAGTTAAATTCAGGGGGATTATGGGAATGAAAGATATGTTGCAGGGAGAGATCCCATCTATACCACTCGGAAAAGCTGGGATTGATCAGTAGAATACAGGTGACTCAGTCTGTGTAGCACTCAGTGACGCCAACCACATCATACTGACAGCATGGTCAGCAACTGGGTGGTACAACTGTCTCTTGGCCACCGTTTAGCAGTGGCCACTCATGTGGATAGATAGTCTGTATGATGATAAATCACACAGACAGAAAGCTTTAGAGATTGACAACCTATCACGTGATCAAATTCTAGCTTGCACAGATACTTTCAGTGCTTCACAAGCAGCAAGCCAACAATTA
Organism: Schistocerca serialis cubense; assembly: GCF_023864345.2. Taxonomy (NCBI): domain Eukaryota; kingdom Metazoa; phylum Arthropoda; class Insecta; order Orthoptera; family Acrididae; genus Schistocerca; species Schistocerca serialis. Next base: position 139,569,189 of record NC_064641.1, read on the forward strand.
GAAACATGGGCATACATCGTAGCTGTTGGGATGCCAGGTAGCAAATCACCGGGCATCAGTAGACTAAGATGATGCATAACTAGTGGCAGGCATCCCACCAGAAATCACATCATAGCCCATGCACATGCCACAGCAGGAAAACAGACATGGTGTTTTCCACTTACATCTTGCTCATCATGCTTTAAAAAGCATCCTTGGAAGACTGCCCTCATTGTCGGATGACTTGTGACAAGATACATTGCAATAGTGTGTCATTCTCATTCTCGCCAGCAGCAAAGGCGGCCTATAGACATAAACTTGATCACTGCCAGCAGTTTCCTACCCAACAAATTATTTAACACAGTGCACATCGAAGCTCAACTGGTACAACTGCAACATATTTGAAACTTGGTGCACCTCCCCTGTCCCTGGGAACTTGATACTAAGTAAACTACAACAAGCAAAACATTCCTATCAATAGTCAATTCACAGTTAACAACAAGAATGAAAGTGATGTCTGGCAAATAACTTTTCTGGTTGTAGGCAGCAGTTGAACAGAAAATCTGTTTGGCTGGATGCATTCACATCATTTCATTTTGCAGTCACAGACACAGTTTACGTAAACAATCAAAAACCATGATTGAATGTAACACTATAAAGAAAAGATAGATGCTACCCACCATATAGTGGGGATGCAGAGTCGCAGAAAGGCACAACATAGGCTGTCAGAAAGTTAGCTTTCGGCCAGCATGGCCTTTGTCAAAGGTACACAACATACACACATGCATTCACTCATGCAAATGCAACTCACATATACATGACCACAGTCTCTGGCAACTAGAGCCAGACTGCAAGCAGCAGGGCATTATGGGAGAGACAGTCATGTGGAGATAAGGAGGCTGGGGCAGGGAGGGAGTGGGGTAGTACGGTAGGGGTGCGGGACAGTAAAGTGCTGCTGGGAGCATGCAGGACAATGTGGACAATGGGGCAGCTAGGTGCAATTGAGAGGTTAGATGGAGGACAAGGGAGAGAGGGGGTAGGTTAGCAGAAAAGGAAAGAAGTAAAAAGACTGGGAGTGTTGGTGGAATAGAGGGCTGTGTAGTGCTGAAATGGGAACAGGGAAGGGCTAGATGGGTAAGGACAATGACTAATGAAGGTTGAGGCCAGGAAGGTAACAGGAACAAAGGATATATTGCAGGGAGAGTTCTCACTCGCACAATTCAGAAAATCTGGTGTGGGTAAGAAGGATCTAGATGGCACAGGCTGTGAAGCAGTCACTGAAATGAAGGATGTTGTGTTGAGTGGCGTGCTCAGTAGCAGGGTGGTCCAATTGTTTGTTGGCCATAGTTTGTCAGTGGCCGCTCATGCACACACACAGCTTGTTGGTTGTCATGCCCATGTAGAATGGAGCGCAGTGGTTGCAGATTAGGTTGTAGATCACATGACGGTTTTCATAGGTAGCTCAGCCTTTGACGCAGTAGTTGACATCTGTGAGAGGATTGGAGCAAGTGTTGGTGGGAGGATGTATGGGCCAGGTCTTGAATTTGGGTCTCTTACAAGGACATGAGCCACGAGGCAAGGGATTGCGAGCAGGGTTGTGTAGGGATGGACGAGGATATTGTGTAGGTATGGACAAGAATATTGTGCAGGGATGCATAAGGATATTATATAGGTTTGGTGAGTGGTGAAATACCCCTGTGGGAGTAGTGGGAAGGATAGCGGGTAGGACATTTCTCATTTCATGGCACAACGAGGGGTACTCAAAATCCAGGGGAGAATGTAATTCAGTTGCTCCAGTCCTGAATCATACTAACAAGGGAACCTTCCCATCGCACCCCCCTCAGATTTAGTTATAAGTTGGCACAGTGGATAGGCCTTGAAAAACTGAACACAGATCAATCGAGAAAACAGGAAGAAGTTGTGTGGAACTATGAAAAAATAAGCAAAATATACAAACTGAGTAGTCCATGGGCTACATAGGCCACATCAAGGATAATGTGAGCTCAGGAGCGCCATGGTCCTGTGGTTAGCGTGAGCAGCTGCGGAACGAGAGGTCCTTGGTTCAAGTCTTCCCTCCAGTGAAAATTTTAAATTTTTATTTTCAGACAATTATCAGAGTTCAGGCGCTCACACATAATCAACTTCACCCTCCAAAATTCCAGGACATGTTCAGATTTGATTGGACATACGCAGGATTTGGCGGTCTACACACAGAAAAATTTGAAAACGTTAAAAACATATGTTTTGACAGAGCACAGAGAAAACTGTGTGACTGTGAAACTGTTGCATTCATTTGTTGCAGTTTATGTGACACACTCTTATGTTTTCATCACTTTTTTGGGAGTGATTATCACATCCACAAGAAAACCTAAATTGGGCAAGGTAGAAGAATCTTTTTTCCATTCGCCAAGTGTGCAAGTTAGGTGGGTCGACAACATATTCCTGTCATGTGACGCACATGCCGTCACCAGTGTCATATAGAATATATCAGATGTGTTTTCCTGGATCAAATGTTTCCGTTTCCCATTGGAGAGGCACGTCCTTGCGTCTACTAATCGCACAATGTTGCGGTGCGGTCGCAAAACACAGACACTAAACTTATTACAGTGAACAGAGACGTCAACGAACGAACGGGCAGATCATAACTTTGCAAAAATAAAGTAAGTAAAGTTTTCGTTCGAGGGAAGACTTGAACCAAGGACCTCTCGCTCCGCAGCTGCTCACGCTAACCACCGGACCACGGCACTCCTGTGCTCATATCATCATTGATGTGGCCTATGTCACCCATTGACTACTCTGTTTGTATATTTTGTTTATTTTTTCATAGTTCCACACAACTTCTTCCTGTTTTCTCGATTGATCTGTGTTCAGTTTTTCAAGGCCTATCCACTGTGCCAAATTATAACTAAATCTGAGGGGGGTGCGATGGGGAGGTTCCCTTGTAAGTAATGAGGGGAATGCTCTTCTGTGGCCAGACTGTGGGGCTTTGGTAGATGCTGGGTGGCTGGATAGATAAGGCACAAGAGATCTGTTTTTGTACAAGGCTGGGAGGGCAATTACGATTTGTAAACACCACAGTGAGACCCTCAGTATATTTTGAGAGGGACTGATAATCACTACAGATGCGACGGCCACAGGTGGCTTGGCTGTATGGAGGGTACGTCTTGGTATGGAATGGGTGGCAGCTGCCAAAGTGGAGGTATTGCTGGGAGTAGGTAGGTTGATATGGACAGAGGTATTGACATAGCCATCTGTGAGGTGAGGTGGAGATAAACATCAAGGAAGGTGGCTTGATGGGTTGAGTAGGACCAGGTGAAGCGAATGGGGGAGAAGGTGTTGAGATTCTGGAGATGTGTGGACAGGGTATCCTCACACTCGAACCAGATCACAAAGATGTCATCAGTGAATCTGAATCAGACGAGGGATGTGGGATTCTGGGTATTTAAGAAGGATTCCTCCAGATGGACTGTTAATAGGTTGGTATAGGATGGTGCCATGTGGGTGTCCATAGCCATACTCTGGATTTGTTTGTAGGTAATACCTTCAAAGGAGAAGTAATAGTGGGTGCGGATATAATTAGTCATGGCAACTAGGAAGGAGGTGGTTGGTTTGGAATTCATTGCGTGTTGGAAAAAGTAATGTTGAATAGCAGTAAGGCCATGGTCATTTGGGATGTTAGTGTAAAGGGAGGTGGCATCAACAGTGACAAGCAGGGCACTACCTGTATGTGGTAAAGAGACAGAAACTGTGGAGAGTCAGTGGAGGAAATGATTGGCATCTTCTATGTAGGAGGTAGGTTGCAGGTAATGGGCTGAAGGTGTTGGTGTACGAGGGGAGAGATTATTTCATTTGGGGCACAGTAACCGGCCACAATGGGGCATACTGGGTAGTTCGGTTTATGGACTTTAGGAAGCATGTAGAAGGTAGGAGTGCGGGGAATGGTAGGGGTGAGGAGAGAGATAAACTCTGGAGAGAGGTTCTGGGGTGGGCCTAAGGCTTTGTGGAGAGACTGGAGATCCTGCTGGATTACTGGAATGGGGTCACTGTGGCAGGGTATGTAGGTGGATGAATCTGGCAGGAATCTGGCAGCTGATGGAGTCCTTCTGCCACATAAACCTCGTAGTTTAAAACAACAGTGGTGGAACTTTTTTCAACACATAGGATTATAAGGCCTGGATCAGTTTTTAGGTGGTGGATTGCAGATCCTTCTGCAGATATAAGGTCAGTTTGCATATTGAGGGGTTTGGGGAATGATGGTGAGGCAAGGTTCAAAGTTTAAAAAATACTGATAAGTTAACATGGGGTGATTTGGGGGCAGTGGGGTGGATCAAGGTAGACTGGAGTGAACTGAGTCAGGCAGGGTTCAACATTGGTCTTTTGTTGAGTCTGACTGGTAGGGTTGGTGGCAAAAAAGTGATTCTGCTGTAGGGACTGGGAAAAGGAGAGAAGGTCTTCAACAAGTCCTGCACAATTGAATTTGGTAGTGGGGAAAAAGGTGAGCCCTTTGGAAAGGACTGATATTTCTGTGGGGCTATGGCTTCTGTAGGAAGGGTTCATGACTGTGTTTCAGGTCTGTTTATGTTATGGATTCTGTGTGGTGGTGGGAGAGAGTTTTTGAGAGTAGGGTAAAAGTAATAGGGCAGGAGAATTTTATGGACAGAGATAAGGTACTGCTAGGAGGTTTGGGCCTGATGGATTGGTTTTGCAAGACTATGTTGGTGATGACTAAGGATTGGCAGAATCTGGACAGACGTAGGTCATTGTGGAAGGAAAGGTGGCAGCCGGAGATGGGTAATTTGTTGGTAAGACCATTTGGGGGGATTCCATGAATCAAGTTACAAAGCAGTAACAGTATGTGGGACTGGGTTCTGGCTAGGGATAAGGAAATTTTTATGTATTGACGTGGCTGGAAGGAGAAAGGATCTATGGTGGTGGAAAAAGCACATAAAAATACACAAATAACATAGAATTGCACCCAAAAAAACTCGCAAAAATAGACTCATACACGTGGGGAAAAATTATGAAAAGGGACAAACGGATGAAACAAGGGAAACAAGATGAAGTAAGGCAGAGTAGCAGAAACCAACTGAAATTGGCTTGAAGTCACAATGATATCAAATGAAAAATAAAACTATTTGTAAAATAGGTTGCAGAGAGCTACAAGACCACACTGATTGTTGGTGCAGCATCTTATGTCCTACATTACTCCCGCTGATATACTCCCCTGCCTCAACGGATGAAACAAGGGAAACAAGATGAAGTAAGGCAGAGTAGCAGAAACCAACTGAAATTGGCTTGAAGTCACAATGATATCAAATGAAAAATAAAACTATTTGTAAAATAGGTTGCAGAGAGCTACAAGACCACACTGATTGTTGGTGCAGCATCTTATGTCCTACATTACTCCCGCTGATATACTCCCCTGCCTCATCCTCGTGTATTTTCACATATTATTTCCTGCACATTTCCTATGCCACACCATCTTGTATCTCACTGTACCAACCCCTCCCACCCTCCACTCCTTCCCCTCTATTCCAGTTCGCACGTATTAAATTCTCCTAATCCAGTCACTTCTGCCAACCCCCTTTTGACACTTATCCCCCACAGACCTGCAACTCATTTTACAAATATTTTTAGTTTTCATTTGATCTCACTGTTACTTCAGGCCAATTTCAGTTGGTATTCACCATTGCTTAATCCATCTGATTTCATCTTGTTTCCCATTATTTCATCCATTTCTCCCTTTTCTTAATTTTTCCCACATGTCTGAGTGCATTTTTGCAGATGTAATTGTACATTATTTACATATTTTTACCAGCTTTTTGCACTGTCATGGATTCTTGCTCCTTCCATCTGCATCAATACAGAAAAGTTACCATATCCCTAGCAAGAAACCAGTCACACATACTGTTTCTATCAAACTTCCTGGCAGATTAAAACTGTGTGCGGGACCGAGACTCGAACTCGGGACCTTTGCCTTTCACGGGCAAGTGCTCTACCACTGAGCTACCCAAGCACGACTCACGCCCAATCCTCACAGCTTTACTTCCACCAGTACCTGTGAGGACGGGGTATGAGTCGTGCTTGGGTAGCTCAGTGGTAGAGCACTTGCCCGCGAAAGGCAAAGGTCCCAAGTTCGAGTCTCGGTCCGGCACACAGTTTTAATCTGCCAAGAAGTTTCATATCAGCGCACTCTCTGCTGCAGAGTGAAAATCTCATTCTACTGTTGCTATGTTGTTGCTTGACTCATGGAATCCCCCCCAAATGATCTTACCATCAAATTACCCATCTCCGACTGCCACCTTTCCTTCCACAATGACCTCCATCCGTTCAGTTTCAGCCAATCCTTAGCCTTCACCAACGTAGTCCTGCAAAACCAATTCATCAGGCACAACCTCCTTTCAATACCTTATCTCCCTCCGTAAAATTCTCCTGCTATGCAATACCAATTTCCTGGAACCCATAACACATATTGAAACTCTTGCCCTCTGGGAACTAGAGCAACAGGCACAACACCACCTCGAAAAACTATCCACCCTGCTCACTTCCTATGCCTGCGTAGGACTACCACTACCACCACCTCTACAACAACCTCCAAACCTCCCGCACATCCCCTCATAGCTCACAAACCCTGTGTTGCAGAGCTACTACATTTACACCACCCTCCAGAACTCACTCCCACCACCACACACAATCCAGAGCCTAAACAGACCTGAAACACAGTCATTAATCTTTCCTCCAAAAGCTTTAGCCATGCAGAAATATCAGTCCTTTCTAAAGGCCTCACCTTTTGTTCCACTCCCAAAACCAATCATCCAGGACATGTTAAAGACCTTCTCCCGGTCCCTACAGTGGAAACACATTCTTGCCACCAACCCTACCAATCAGACTCAACCAAAGACCAATGTTGAAACCTGCCTGACTCAATTCACTCCTCCATTCAACTGTGACCCACCCCCACTTCCCCAAATCATGCCCTGCTGACTTATCGGAATGTTTTTAAACTTTGAACCTTGCCTTACCACCATTCCCCAAATCACTCAACACGCAAACTAACTGTACATCCACAGAAAGATCCACAATCCACCACCTAAAAACTGATCCTGGCCTTATAATCCTACTTGCTGACCAATGTTCCACCACTGTTGCTTTAAACCACAAGGATTACCTGGCAGGAGGACTCTGTGAGCTGTCAGATTCATCCACCTACAAATCCTACCACAGTGACCCCATTCCAGAAATCCAGCAGGATCTCCAGTCTCTCCTCGAAGCCTTAGGCCCATCCCAGAACAGCTCCCCAGAGTCCATCTCTCTCCTTCCCCCTTACTATTCCCAGCACTACTACGTGCTACATGCTTTCTAAAGTCACAAACCCAACTACACAGGACACCCCATTGTAGCTGGTTACTGTGCCTATACTGAGAGGATCTCTACCTTCGTAAACCAACTCCTTTAGCACATTACCTGCAACCTACCCTACTACACAGAAGACACCAACCATTTCCTCCACTGACTCTCCACAGTTCATGCCCCTTTGCCACATAGTGCCTTGCTCGTCACTATTGATGCCATCTCCCTTATGGCCTTACTGGTATTGAACACTACCCTTCCCAATGCCCAACGGATTCCAAACCAACCACCTCCTTCCTATTCCCCATGACCAACTATATCCTCACTTACAAACAAATCCGGGGATTGTCTATGGGCACCTGCATGGTGCCATCCTACGCCAATGTATTAATGAGCCATCTAGTGGAATCATTCCTAAACACCAATAATCCCACACCCCTTACCTAGTTCAGATTCATTGATGACATCTTCGTGATCAGGATCAAGGGTGAGAACACCCTATCCACATTCCTTCAGAAACAAAATACCTTCTCCCCATTTACTTCACCTGGTCCAACTCAACCCATCAAGCCATCTTCCTCGATGCTGACCTCCACCTCAAAGATGACTATATCAATACCTCTCTCCATATCAAACCTACCTACCATGGGCAATATCTCCAGTTCGATAGGTGCCACCCACTCCACACCAAGAAGTCCCTTCCGTATAGCCTAGCCACCCATGGCCTTCGCATCTGTAGTGATTAGCGGTCCCTCTCGAAATATACTGAGGGTCTGACTGCAGCCTTTACAGATTGTAATTGCCCTCCCAACCTTGTACAAAAACAGATCTCCTGTGCCTTATCTTTCCAGTCACCCAACATCTCCCAAAGCCCCACTGTCTGGCCACAGAAGAGCATTCCCCTCATGACTTAGTACAATCCAGGACTGGAGCAACTGAATTACATTCTCCACCAGGGTTTCGGGTACCACTCATTGTGCCATGAAATGAGAAATGTCCTACCTGCTATCCTTCCCAATCCTCCCACATGGGTATTCAGCCTCCCACCAACCTACACAGTATCCTCGTCCATCCCTACACAACCTTGCTCCCAACCCCTTGCCTCATGACTCATATCCCTGTAATAGACCTAGATGCAAGACATACATCCCCCCACCATCACCTACTCCAGTCCTGTCACGGACGTCACCTACTGCATCAAAGGCAGGGCTACCTGTGAAAAGTCATGTGATCTACAATCTAAGCTGCAACCACTACACTGCATTCTACCCGGGCATGACAACCAACAAGCTGTCTGTTCATATGAATGGCTACGGATAAACTTTGGCCAAGAAACAACTGGACCACACTGTTGCTGAGCATGCCACCCAACACAAAGTCCTTCATTTCAGTGACTGCTTCTCAGCCTGTGCCATCTGGATCCTTCTCACCAATACCAGCTTTTCTGAACTGCGCCGGTGGAAATTTTCCTTGCAGTATATCCTATGTTGCCGTAACCCTCCTGGCCTCAAACTTCATTAGTCATTGTCCTTACCCATCTAGCCCTTCCCTGTTCCCATTCCAACACTACATAGCCCTATATTCCACCAACACACCCAGTCTTTTTACTTCTCTCCTTTTCTGTTAACCCACCCCCTCTCTCCCTTGTCCTCCATTTAACCTCTCAACTGTACCTAACTGCCCCACTGTCCACCTCATCCCTGCATGCTCCCAGTAGCACTTTACTGTCCCGCACCCCTACCGTACTACCCCTCTCCCTCCCCGCCCCAGCCTCCTTATCCTCACACGACTGTCTCTCCCATAATGCCCTGCTGCTTGCAGTCTGACTCCAGTTGCCAGAGACTGTGGTCATGTGTATGTGAGTTGCATTTGTATGAGTGAGTGCATATGTGTATGTTGTGTACATCTGGCAAAGGCTGTGTTGGCTGAAAGCTAAATTACTGGCAGTCTTTTTGTTGTGCCTATCTGCAACTCAGCATCTCCACTACATGGTGAGTAGCAACTATTCTTTTTATTGTATTGATGCTGTTTACGTAGAGTCAGATGAAGTACCTTTCAGCTGTTACAGGCATTATGCAAGGAATTTACAGTCATCTTCTCTCCTGGACTTCATTCTGCAAAGGGGTCCACAGCCACATCACACTCAGACCTTGTGCTTACCCTCACTTTTGCAAAGCCTGTCCAACTAGCTCTCCACGACCAAGTTAAAGAAGCTGGGTTGTTGTGGAAATCAGCCTTAAGCAAACACAATTAGTTTATTTTTATATTTACCGAGATATGTTTCGACACCAATGTGTCATCTTTTGTGGGTCAAATTGTTATGTCTTAAGTTACATTGCTAACTGAACTGTATCATTATACATCAATTTTAGTGCTTGTTTTCATTGTGTTTTTGACAGCATGTCTTCTGCAAAATTTTCCGGCCTGTTTTGTGTCCCTGGCTGGTGTATCATTCAGCTGCTGTTTAGTGCATTGCTTGCACTCAGTTTTTCACAAATGTTCGCTCAGTACTTCACCTCACATGCACTTACACAAAATGTGATCTGCACAGGCACTTCTGACAACACACTGAGTGAGAGGTGTCATGTTATGTTATATTTAATCTAATTTGTTTTAATTATCAGGTGATCTTGGATTTAGCAACTGATTTAGTATCGGCATAATTCATGCCAGCAGCCATGATTATACGATTGGTACAAGTGAGTATAATTGGTTAAAACAGTTGTGTATATTTTTAGGGTTAAAATATAAATTTGTAAGGTGAAATGTTAAAATTTATTTGTAGTTCTTTTTATGAATCTGTGAAATTTGAATAATAAACTAGGGTTAGATACCCTTTTATTTTAAATGTTAATTATATTTACCAGGGTACTATTAGTTAAGGTCTTTAAACCCAAAGAATTTGGCGGTATCTCACTCCATTCAGAGGAACCTACCCCGTGACTAATACACAATTTACTCTACTTAATTTACTTGTTTGTATATCTCCATTATCAGAGAATCTTTTTAGAGTTTTAATTCTCAGGATTTATAATTATAAAATATTTCAGGTCAAGGTGCAGCTTATAGTTAAGAGGAGGTGGGTTACAATACATTTTTGTTTGTAACGGATTCGATGGTGAAATACTGTTGTTGAAGATGTATTTGATAGTAATTTGATTTATTTAATTTAACTGATATTGGCTCTGAGGTGTGTACGCATCGCCTGTCGCTCTCATTATTGATTATTCTATTTTAATTATTTCAAGGTAGCTTCAGTTTAGATGAGATAAGTCATAATATAGTAGATGTACTGGAAAGTGTATCTAAAAAGAGGTTCAAGATATAACTTATTAGTAAAGTATTTCACTTAAACTGATAATTTTTCTATGCAGACCAGGATGTCTTGATTATTTATTTTATTATACTGATTTTTTGTTTATTTAATATAAATAATTTTGTTGTTTTTTTGTCTTAGTATATTTTATACAATTGATTTTTTAAATTATAGTATATTGGTAATGTAAGTGTTTTATGAAATATTATTTTAAATTTTTAAAAGTAGATTTTGTTTGTTGTACCTTTTGTATCAGGGTTTATCAAAATTTTAGTATTTATATTACTTATCTCGATTTGGGTTGATTTATAAATAATTTATAGTTAATGCATCATAATTATTATTAAATTATTTATAGAAATGAGATGTTTATCGTTTCCTAAGATATCTAGTTTCTTAAGAAAAATTTAATTTTTTAAAGTTAGTTGTTTTTATATAATCTTTTAAGTATAAATATTAACTTATTTATTCTTTAACCCTTTCACTGCTCCAGACGTAAATATATGCTAATCGTTTCAGTGCTCCAGATGTATATATACATTTGCTATAAAAAATACTTACAGCGTTCCCTGCTACAGTTGTATAGTTACGTATATGCCGACAATCGGACCAGCAAGTTGGAGGTAATTGTTGCGCAAGTATGCAGTTTAACTGTTGGAATTCTAGGAAATACCTGAATGACTATTGAATGCTGAATTCTCTTCTGAGTTCATTCGTATCGCTATATTACCTAGTTTGTGTGCGGCCATTTCCGCGTTACCAAATAAAATGACGCGACGTTACCGTCCGTTTACAGACGATGAGCTGCTGAGAATTCTAAACCAAAGTGACGACGAGGACATGATCATGCCCAATCCAGCTGACTATGCGTGGACAGATAATGACGACGATGAGCTGGCAGATAAATCTGTCACCACAAATACAAAAAAATATTTGTGAACCAACAAACATTGAACCAGTGAATGCAGATCCAGATTTTGATATTATCGTCAATTCTTTCTCCGATTCCAAAGAAGAGCCTGAGCGTATGCCTGAAAAAGCTCCTAGGAGACACAAAACAGTTGATTTTAGATGGAAAGACTCTGATTTGGACCCTAAAGTGTATAATTTCAATGACAGTGGTTCCGGTTGCAAAATCGTCAATTTAGATGATTTATGTACAGTATACGACTGCTTCCAAGTTTTTTTTAGCCAAGAAATTGTGAGCTACATAGCTGAGGAATGTAATTTATATTATGAACACCTTTGCAATGATACCAGTGAAAATCAGGACTGTGACGTTGGAAAAACACAAATAATGACGAAGTTTACTGTTTCCTTGTAAATTTTCTGATGGCTCAAGTAAGAAAAAATGAAATAAACAGTTATTGAACCAATGATCAGTTACTATCTACACCAATGTTTGCGCAAATCATGCCGAGAGGTAGATATCTTCTGTTACTTAGAATGTTACATTTTGCTGATAACAGTAAGGAGCCTGGAGACGACAAAATCTGGAAATTTCGTTAAATTGTGGATCACTTAAGAAAAGTATTGCCAGGTGCTTTCTATCCTTTTAAAAATTTGTGCATTGATGAAAATTTAGTTCTCTTCAAAGGTCATGTCTTCTTCAAGCAGTACATTCCTTCCAAACGCCACAGATTTGGTGTAAAATTTTTTTGTGTTATGTGATTGTGAAACTGGTTATATTCTTGACTTTATTATTTATGTGGGTGCACCAAGAGACATACAAAAAGAAACTGACTTTGGTGTAAATTTTGGAAAACCTGGAAGCATTGTTCTCACTTTACTTGAATGTTACCTTTGTAAAGGTCACACATTATATGTTGACAATTGGTACACTAGCCCAACGTTATTTTCTTATTTGCATGACAGAGTGACTAATGCCTGTGGAACTGTGAGAACAAATCGCAAAAGCATGCCTGCTTTATCAAAAAAAACTTAGAAAAGGGGCAAGATCGAGTTTATGTCAACAGATAAACTTCTTGCTCTGAAGTGGCAGGACAAGCGGGAAGTGAGGATACTTTCAACTCTTCATACAAGCGAAACAACAGCGACTGACAAAATTGACAGAACCACGGATGAACCAAAAAAAAAATCAGCTTGCATCGTAAGCTACACTGAAAATATGGGGGCCATCGACAGGAGCAACATGATACGAAGTTCAGTAGAATGTGTACGAAAAACTGTAAAATGGTATAAAAAAGTATTTTTTCATTTGGTGGACCTGTCTCTGCTCAATGCGCATGCATTATATAAAACTCAAACGGTACAAAATATTTCAGTATCTGATTTTCAACAGAAACTTATCAAGGAGATCCTAGAGATTCGCCACCAACCGCAAACAGAGGGACGTCGTGGAAGGAGATCGGCTGATGGTGACAATCCCATACGCCTAACCAAGCGCCACTTTATCTCCCTAATCCCAGGAACTTCAAAGAAGAAGGCCGCCCAGAGAAGGTGTATTGTATGTGCAAAACATGATAAACGAAGTGACACAAGATACATATGTGTAAAATGTATTGTGCCTTTATGTTTGAATTTTTGTTTCGAGAGCTATCACACTTTGAAGTATTACTAATGTAATATGTTTTGTATTTTTTTCTCCTACCTTTTTTGAACAAAATAAGACATTCTGAACAAAGATTTAAAAAAAGGAAACTATTTACACCGACTATACTGGATTTTGCGTCTCATTGTTATCTCAATAGTAACGGTAGACTGCTACAGTCCTATATATACACACCAGGTGAAAATAACGTGCACAGGGCGAGAGCCGCTGAGAGTAAATGCGCAGTGAAAGGGTTAAGGGATAAATTTTAAAGTTATTAACCTATAATTTTCTTTTTAAAACATATTAGTAAGCTTTAAACCAGCTCTCTTTAAGATTATGTTTCTTAGTAATAATGATAGAATTAGTATATTTATTTGTATGAAAATTTTACGTTGTAAATTTATTATACAGAACTAGGCAAAATTGATTTCTGCCTGCTTATCAAAAACATGTCCTCTTGAAAATATTATGAGGTTTGCCCTGCTCACTGAGCGAATTTTTAAAGAGCCGCGGTATTTTGACCGTGCAAAGGTAGCAGAATCATTAGTCTCTTAATTAGTGGCTGGAATGAATGGCTTGACAAGAAATCAACTGTCTCTTAATATTTTTTTTAATTTAACTTTTGAGTCAACAGGCTTAAATTCTTCTTTAAGATGAGAAGACCTATAGAGCTTAACGCTTTACTTTTATATAGTTTTTTGTCTGCCTTTCTATATTTAATGATAATGTTTTGTTGGGGTGACATGAAGAATAGATAAACTCTTCATTATTATATCATTGATTTATGTTTGTTGTTTTGATCCATAATTTATGATCATAAGATTAAGTTACCTTAGGGATAACAGTGTAATTGTTTTCAAGAGCTCATTTCGACAAAGCAGATTGTGACCTCGATGTTGGATTAAGAAAAAGTTTGGGTGCAGGAGCCCAATGATTAGGTCTGTTCAACCTTTAAATTCTTACATGATCTGAGTTCAGACGGCGTGAGCCAGGTCGGATTCTACCCTAAGACTATTAACCCATATTACTAAAATAGGACCATATGGTTAAAATATGTTTTATTATATTGATTAATATTAATTAATTTAGTATTTTGACAGATTAATGTGTTGAACTTAGAATTCATTTATGTAGATTTTTTCTACAAATAATATTGATACTTTATGATTTATTTATGTTTATTTTAAACTTTCTTTTTTTAGTTATTTGTGTTTTAATTGGTGTGGACCTTCTATCTTTGTTGGAGCAAAAGGTTTTAGGTTATATTCAGATTCGTAAAGGTCCAAATAAAGTAGGATTTGTAGGGATTCCACAGCCTTTTAGTGATGATAATTTCTTTCGTTGTTAGAGTAATTTTTCCTTACTTAACTTACATGTGTTCTTTCTCATATGGTTTTTTTATGTTGTACTACGTTAGGTGTCCATACTGTTATAATTGCTGGTTGGTCTTCAATTTAAATTATTCTTTATTAGGTTCCCTGCATTCTGTTGCTCAAACAATTGCTTATGAAGTTGATTGGCTTTGATTTTATTATCTTTAATTATTTTAATTGGTAGTTTTAACATGTTTGATTTTATAAACTATCAGCTTTATTGTTCATTTTTCATTATTTCTTTCCCTTTAGCTTTGGCTTGTTTTGCTTCTTGTTCGGCTGAAACTAATCGGATTCCTTTTGATTTTGCTGAGGGTGAGACTGAATTAGTTTCAGGGTTTAATATTGAATATGGTGCAGGTGGTTTTACTTTAATTTTTTTGGCTGAATATACTAGAATTGTTTTTATGAGAATGTTGTTGGCTTTAATTTTTTTAGGTGGTGACTTTTATTCTTTTGTATTTTTTATTAAGCTTGCTATTATATCTTTTGGGTTTATTTGAGTTCGAGATACTTTACCACGATTTCATTATGATAAGTTGACATACTTGGCTTGAAAGTGCTTTTTACCTGTATCTTTGAATCTTTTTATTTTCTTTGTTGGTTTGAAGATTTTATTTCTATCATTTATTTAGTGAAATTTTTTGAGAAAAGTTAATAGAAGAGTTAAGCTTCTAGTTTTATGTTTTCAGAACCTATGCTTTTCCTAAGCTAATTAACTTATTTATTTTATTCCTTAATTAGCTTGTCTCATGTAGTTGCAACATGAACATTAATTAAGAAGTATGTAAAGTAGATATTTGTTAAGATTTGTCATGTTATAATATATGGTTCTTCAACTGGTCACTTACCAATTCATGTTAATAAGCATATGACAACTACTATAATTCAGAATAGAATTTGATTAATAGGGTAAAATTGAATACCTCGGAATGGTGTTTTGCTGTAAAATGGTAAAATTATTAAGATTCTAATTGATAAGAATAGTGCAATAAGACCTCCTAATTTATTAGGAATAGATCACAGAATTATGTAGGCAAATAGGAAATATCATTCCAGTTGAATATGAACTGGTGTTACTAATGGATTGGCAGGTACAAAATTATCTGGGTCTCCTAGAAGGTAAGAATTAATTAGGCATAATATAATTAATAATGATCTTAATACAAATGTTATAGAATCCTTGAAAGTAAAGTATAGGTGGAATGGATTTTTTTCAATATCTCCATTTAGCCCTAAAGGGTTATTAGATCCTGTTCGATGAAGAAAGACTAAGAGGATTGCTGCCATAGTTGCAGTAATAAATGGTAGCACAAAATGAAATGTAAAGAATTGATTTAATGTCACGTTGTCAACAGCAAATCCTCCACATTCTCATTGAACTAAGTCTGTTCCTAAGTATGGAATTGCTGATAATAAATTAGTAATTACTGTTGCACCTTAGAATGATATTTGCTCTCAAGGTATAACATATCCTATAAATGCAGTTGCTATAACTAGGAATAGAAATACTGTCCCAATTATTCAGGTGTGTATATACATATAAGATCTGTAGTAGATTCCTTGCCCTACTTGTAAGTAAAAGCAAATAAAAAATATAGATGCTCCATTTGCATGTAAAGTTCAAAAGATTCAACCATTATTTACTACAGTATAAACTCGTTAGCGTGAACTCGCATAAGACGAACTCGTGGTTAACACGAAAAAAAAATATTGGTCACACCAGGAATACATTAGTTCTTATGGTATGTTTTATCGATTAACACGAATTTCGGTCAAGGCGAATTACGAACTCTGTTTCAGTTCCGAGTGTAATTAAATTTCACAGTAACACAAACTCCCAACTTAGAGTATTCTAAAGCATAATTTTTTTCTGAAATGAATGTAGGACTGTAGCTACAAAGCTATACTTATTGTTGACTCATTTTTAACATATTGTAGGTCAGAAGCCGCGATTATCACCTCAACAATCAGTGTATGCTGTACATTGTAAGACATTCAGAAATGTGTGCAGCAGCATTTAGGAATGTACTCAGTGCCAGATTTGACAGGTGGTCTTTTATCCGTAGCGGTATTGAGTTGGAATACTGAATAAAAATTTACAACCGGTACCGTAGCACACAAAAATGGTAAAGAGGAAACAGACAGCTCTAAATGTACAGTTAAAGCTTAAGATTCTAGATGAAGTGAACCATGGTACCAAGAAAACAGCAATTGCAGAGCAGTTTGGAATACCTAAATCTACTTTATCTACAATTATTAAGAATCGAGAAAAAATTATTAATGCTGCGGCGTCAGGTTCTGGAAACAAATCTAAACGACTTCATACCGCCAAGTATGAGACATCGAGATGTTACTGATAGAATGGTTCAATCATACGCGTGCATCCAACATACCTTTAACTGGCCCTGTGATTCAGTCAAAAGCAAATGTTATTGCTAAAGATATAGGCATCGAAGACTTCCATTGTTCTGCTGGTTGGTTGTATCGGTTCCAAAAGAGACATTCAATTTCATCTGTACAAATTTGTGGTGAAGCAAATAAAGTTGAAGAAGAAAGTGCAAACAGCTGGTTGCATGAATTTAACCGAATGAGGGGAAAGTATGCCTCGTGTGATGTGTTTAACATGGATGAAACTGGATTTTTCGACAATCTTTTTCCAAATCACACCCTGGGGATAACAAGTGATAAGTGCCACGGTGGAGCATGAAGCAAACAATGTGTGACTGTTGCACTGTGCTGTAATGCTGATGGCAGTGAGAAGTTTCGTCCCTGGGTTACCGGTAAATCCGAGAAATCATGTTTTAAAAACATAAATATGGACACTTTACCTTGCATCTAATCTCACCACAAGAAAGCTTGGATTGACGGCACATCATTTCACAAGTGGCTTCTTTGTTTCAACAGTCGAATGGTTGCTCAAAATAGACATGTTGTTCTTACATTGGACAGATGTACTGTCCATAACATTGATGATCTGAACCGATCCAACATAAACGTTCAGTTTTTTCCACCCAATGCCAGCAGGCCACCTTCAGCCTTTGAACCTAGGCATAATCTCTCTCATAAAGAGAGCTTATCGTAAGCGACTTGTAAGAGCTGCAATTCGTGCTGCTGAAAACAATAGTGCAACCTCAAATTGGAATCTGCTTGACGCAATAAAAGCCATCACAGCAGCCCAGAACTCAGTATCGCCACATCATACAGGGAAGTGCTTTAACAGAGCTTGGAGACATAGAAACAACGAAGATGTCCACGCGTAAGAAGATGCCACTTCACCTGATGAATGGACAGTTCTGCAGGATGTTGGAACCCGGGGATTAGTTTCGAAGAATTCATTAGTATAGACGATGATATTGCCGTATGTGCTTCTGTGGAATCGGATGTGCCAAAAGCTGTGAACGGAGTGGAAGAAGGGCTATCAGAAGAAAGTGAAGAGGAAGACAATACAGATACCATTCCCCCTACCTGTCAGGAGATGTTTACAGCCTTGGACTGTTTAGAATGGTTAGCTTCAACATCCAACGTCACTGCTGGATTTACGGACGCTATCATTACAATTGCTTGCAAAATTACAAAATATTATCGTTCCCATGAATGTCAGCAAACCATGACCAAATTTTTTCCAAGAAAGTAACTTGTAAGTCTACTATAATGTGATTGATAGTGTAGAGTATTACAAATTAGTGTACTGCTGTACATGTATACTTATTAAAATCTGTGTTTTACACTTAACAAGGATTTTTTTAACACGAACTCCTGATTTTTTGGTCCCTTTGGATTCGTGTTAATGAAGTTTTACTGTCTTTAAAAATTGTCCAGTTATGATTTGAATTACTAATCACAGCCCTAATAGGGACCCAAAATTTCATCAAAATGAAATATTTGTTGGTGCAGGTAAACCAACTAAGGAATTGTTAATAATTTTAATTAAAGGGTGTCTTAATCATAAGGGTTTATTCATTAGTATATTATCTTATTTTATGAATAGGCCCCTGGTTAATATCAGTAATTTTAAGTACTGCTAATAGTGCAAAAAATAAATAAATTATTATCATTATTGTAATAATAAATGTTGTTTTAGTACATAATTTTTCTAAAGATATTGTTATTTCTTAATAACTGATTGAGTTATCGATATTTATAGTTTCGGTATTTTTGAAGAAGTCTATAAATATTATCATGTCTAAAATAATTAGCATTGATACGATAAAGGCCCATATTGATAATGTGATGATTATGGTAATTGATTTGAATTGAAATATTTCATTTGATGCAATTCTTGTGATATAAATAAATAGAACTAATATACCACCAAGAAATATTAAGAATAAAATAAATGACAATCAAAAACTTTCCATTATTGTTCCTGTTATTAATCCGACAAGGAATTAATTTAATAAAATTAATATTTCTTACATTTAATAGTGATATAATTATTATTTTAATCATTTCAGGTGTTAGTTTATTTAAAATATTGGTTTTGGGGACCGGCAGTGGAAGCTTTTTCACCTCTGAAGTTTTAAAAGTGGGGGCTAGACTTATCTCTGGTTTACAAGACCAGTGTTTTTTTTTTTTTTTTTTTTTTTTTTTTTTTAATATATTTTGCTGGTGTTTTATGTTTTTTCTTCTAAATGTAAACATTTATTAATGGTTCGTCTGATATTGGAATATATTGTTCTTTCTTTATTTATGTTGATTATTGTTTTTATTATTGAATTTGATTATGATTATTTTTTCCTGTTTTTTTTTTTTTTTTAAGGGTCTTCAGGCCTTTCTATTTTGGTTTCAATAATTCGATCTCATGGTAATGATTTTTTTAATTCTTTTGGTTACTCTTTTTGTTGAAGTATTTATTTATAACTGTTTCTTTGGTCCCCCTCTGTTTATTAAAGAATTGGCTAAGTGGCCCTGAGCACTATGGGATTTAACATCTGAGGTCATCAGCCCCCTAGAACTTAGAACTACTTAAACCTAACAAACCTAAGGACATCACACAGACATCCATGCCTGAGGAGGATTTGAACCTGTGACCGTAGCGGTTGCGTGGTTCCAGACTGAAGCACCTAGAATCGCTCGGCCACACCGGCCAGCTATTAAACAATTGTTGATGGTTGGTTCATTCTTTAATGTTACTGTCAAGGTTTGTTTTTATGATTTGTGTATATTCATATGCTGATTTGAATATAATTAGATATTATTTTGGTGTTGATCATTTTTCTTTTAGTTTGATTCTGTTGAGTTTTTGGATTTTTTCTTTAATAATTACTGCTGGAGGTTCAGTTTATTTAAGTTCTTAACATTCTAATTTTTTTGTTTTTATGGTTTTGATTTTAATAATTATACTTTATTGTTCATTTGATAGACTAAGCCTTCTTTCTTTTTATATTTTTTGTGGCTAGATTGGTTCCTACTTTGCTCTTTTTTTAGGTTGGGGTTATCAACCTGAGCGATTGCAGGCTGGTGTTGATTTAATTTTTTATACTTTGGTTGCTAGATTGCCTTTGTTGTTAGTTTTATTTAGGGTTTGTGATTTTCCTAATACTTTGTATTTTCCTTTATTTGTTGATTTTGGTTCTTATTATTTTAAATTTTATGTTTTTATGATTTTGGCGTTTTTAGTTAAGATGCCAATATTTTTGGTTCATTTATGACTTCCTAAGGTCCATGTAGAGGCCCCTATTTCTGGTAGAATAATTCTTGCAGGTGGTTTATTGAAGCTAGGTGGTTATGGAATTTTTCGTGTAATAAAGGTTATTTCTTATTTGGGGTTGAAGTTTAATTATTTCTGGTTGTCTTTAGGTTTATCTGGTGAAGTTATTGTTAGATTTATTTGTTTTTGTCAGGTTGATTTAAAGTCTTTAAAAGCTTATTCTTCTGTCGCTCATATAAGAATGGTTATTGGTGGATGAATTGATAGGTTTGTATAGGTTCACTTTCTTTAATAGTTGGCCATGGTTTATGTCCTTCTGGTTTATTTTGCTTGTCTAATATTATTTATGGACATTTAGGTAGACGAAGATTATTAATTAATAAGGGTATGATTAATTTTATGCCTAGAATGGCTTTGTGGTGATTTCTTTTAAGATCATGAAATATAGCTGCTCCTCCATCATTAAATTTGGTAGGTGAGCTTAGATTATTTAATAGAATTATGTTTTGGTCTTCTTGTAGATTTTTTTCTCTAATTTTTTTAAAACCTTTTTTTAGAGCTGTTATTACTTTATACTTATATTCTTATTCTCAGCATGGGAATTATTATTCTGGGTTTTATACTTGTTCTCTTGGTTATTTCTGGGAATACTATCTTTTACTTTTGCATTGATTGACTTTAAATATATTTTGTTTAAAGGGTGAATATTTCTTTGTTTAAATTGCTTAAGTATTTTAATTTAAAATATTGTTTTGTGGGATCAATGATATTAAGTCTTTCATCTTAGGCCATGAGTTTATTTTCTATTTGGTCTTTGAGTTTTTTTCTTTATTCTGTTCTGGAACTATGATCTTTATTTTACATATCTATTATTTAATAATTGATTAAAGAGCTTTTGTTGAATGAGAGCTTTTAAATTTGAAATGGTTCTATGGTTGTTATGACTTCAATTTTGGATTGAATGTCTCTTATTTTTATGTCTTTTATTATGTATATTTCTTATTTGGTAATTTACTATAGAGAGGATTATACGTTAGGTGATAAAAATATAAACCGTTTTATTATTATTGTTTTAATATTTATTCTTTCAATGGGGTTTTTAATTATTAGTCCTAATTTGATTACAATTTTATTAGGATGAGATGGTTTAGGTTTGGTTTCTTATTGTTTAGTTATTTATTACCAAAATGTAAAATCTTATAGTGCTGGTATGTTAACTGCTCTTCGTAATCGGATTGGTGATGTTGCTATTTTAATTTATATTGCTTGAATGTTAAATTCTTGTGGTTGAAATTATATTTATTATTACGATTTTATTTCTGGCACTTTCAAAATAAAGCTTATTACTGTATGAATTGTTTTGGCAGCCATAACAACAAGAGCTTCTATTTGTTTTAATGTTTCTAGTTTATCTTTATGTGGTATATCTTTTTAGCTGGTTTTTATTCAAAGGATTTAATTCTTGAAAAGGTTTGTTTGAGATGAATTAATTGTATAATTTTTTTTATTTTTTTTCCTACTGATCTAACTGCTTCTTATTCTTTTCATTTATTTTATTATTCAATATCTGGAGATAGTAATTTTTAGTCAGGGTTTTCTTTTGATGATAGGGGTTATTATATTTCATTTGGTATAATTAGTTTATTCTTTGTTGCTGTTTTTGGTGGTAGTCTTTTATTTTGGTTGATTTTCCCTATTACTCATGTGATTGCTTTACCTTATTATTTAAAGTTATTGACAATTACAGTTGTTATTTTGGGTGATTATGTGGGTTATGTTATTTCTAAGTTTGATTTTTCTCATAATTTGTTTTCTTTAAGTATGCTTTCTTTGTTAAATTTGCTGGTTCTATGTGATTTATCCTTTCCTTTCAACTAAGTTTGTGAGATATATTCCTTTGAAGTTGGGTTATTATTCATCAAAATCATTTGATTATGGTTGGGTTTACTTATTTGGCATCAGGGTTTGTATACATTATTTATTTACTTAATTGGTTATATTCAAGGTTGCTATGATGGGAATTTTAAGATTTATCTTTTAACTTTTATTTTTTGGATATTTATTTTAGTAATGTTTTTTTCTTATACCTAAATAGCTTATAATTAGAGCATGACACTAAAGATGTTAAGGAGGTATTTTTACTTTTAGATATTTATAAATATAATTATATTATATTTACAGTGAAAATGTAATGTTTTATTTAAACTATATAAATTTTAGAAATGTTAATTGAGTTTAACTGCTAGTATAAAAAGTTAGCAGCTGTCATATTGGCTTTACATTTCCTTAATTGTAACTTTATAGGCCTACTTCAATTATATTATTAACAGTAATACACCTCTTTCTGGCTTCAATTAATTAATAAGAATAAGGGTATATTATTTACCAGTCTTTCAGGTCGAAACTGACTGCAGTATTTTGCTTCTTATTCTATTTAAGGTTGATTTATTATATCAATACTTTTTGAATGCAACCCAAATGTTATAGTTAACTACAACCCTCTATTCTACTCATTGTAAGGCTCCTTGATTTCATTCGTGATATAGTCCTCCTAATAGGACTAGAATGAAGAATACTGTTGATGCAATTCTGATTATGTCTGATGTTTTATAAGTAATTACGATTGGTAGGATTAGTGTGATTTCTAAGTCAAAGATTAGAAAGATTACAGCAATTAAGAAGAATCAAAGGGGGAATGGCATTCATGCTGATCTTCTTGGATCAAACCCAGATTCAAATGGTGATCTATTTTCCCAGTCATTAATTAATTTTTTGATAGTGTAGTTGCAAGGATTATAATGATTATTGGGATAATGAATCTAATGAAAACCCTTGTAGATAGAACTAGGATTGTTTTCCTTGATTTATATCAATCTTTCTGATTGGAAGTCAAATGTACTATTTATACTAGAAAAACAATTATCTACCTCATCAATAAATTGAGATTTATAGGAATAATCATACTACATCTACAAAGTGTCAATATCATGCTGCTGCTTCAAATCCAAAGTGGTGTCTTGGTGAGAACTGATTTATTGAGTGTTGAAGTAAGCGTGTTGTTAAGAAGATTGTTCAAATAATTACATGGAGTCCATGGAAACCTAGTGCAACAAAGAATGTTGATCCATATACTGCGTCTGCGATAGTGAAAGGTGCTTCTCAATATTCAAATGCTTGAATATTGTACTGTGAAGAATAGGCCTTGTAGTGCTTGAGTGTGATTAGATTCTATAAGACTGTGGTGTGCTCATGTTATGGCTACTCCTGAGACTAAAAGAATAGCTGTAATAAGTAATGGAATTTGTATAGGTTTGAAAGGTTGAATTCCTATTGGAGGTCATAATATTCCTAGTTCAATTATTGGTGCTAGTCTTCTGGTAAAGAAGGCTCAAAAGAATGATACAAAGAATAAGACTTCTGATACAATAAATAAAATTATTCCTCATCGTAATCCAATTGATACAAATCCAGTATGTAATTCTTGACATGTTCCTTCTTGTACAACATCTCGTCATCATTGAATTATAGTTAATAAGGTAATTCCAAATCCAATTATGCATAAGTTAATGTTAAATGGGTGAAATCATTTTGTTAATCCTGATACTAGAACTATTGCTCCAATTTCCCATGTTAATGGTCAAGGTCTTTAGTCTACTATGTGGAGTGGGTGGTTTGAGTGAGTTGTTAACACGTTTCGTATACTTCTCTAGAATATAGAGTTCTTAAAATTGAGAAAACATAAGCTTGAATTATAGCTACTGCTGATTCTAGGATTACTAGGAGTATTTGTCCGATAATTAGTAATGAAATTAGATTTATTACTATAGATGGTCCTGTATTTCCTAATAAGGTTAATAATAGGTGTCCAGCGATTATATTTGCTGCTAGTCGTACTGCTAATGAACCTGGTCGCATAACATTTCTAATTGTTTCAATTAATACTATAAATGATATTAATGCAGGTGGTGTTCCTTGGGGTTCAAGGAATTAGTGTGATTGATTCATCCAAATAATACAAGTATTCATCATATAGGTAGAGTGATTGCAAATGTTAATGTTAAGTGGCTTGTTCTAGTAAAAATGTAAGGGAATAGTCCTATGAAATTATTGAAGAATATTATAATGAAAATTGAGATAAGGAAGAACGTTGTTCCGTTAAATGATTTTGGTCCCAATAATGTTTTAAATTCGTTGTGTAGGGTTAAGTTCAGTTTATTCCAGATAATATTAATTTGCGATGATGTAAGTCAAAATATTGATGGGATTAATAGTAATCCTAGGAATGTTGTAGTTCAATTTAATGATAAGTTGAAGATATTAGTTGATGGATCAAATGTTGAGAAAACGTTAGTTATCATTTTCAGGTTAGATTTTTTATCTCAATTGTTCTTTTTTCTGCTCTTTTAATAAGATTATGCTTAAATGAGAAAAAGTTTATTTGGTTAAATAGAATTAAAGTGACTGAAAATATAACGAATAGAGAGAATCATATGAGAGGAGATATTTGAGTGATTTGGATTTAAACTTCCCCGTCAGGAGTAGTCGTTAATTTACTATTGTTTGGTTTAAGAGACCATTACTTACGTTCAGTCATCTGATGTTTCAAGGTGTACTAATTATTTATTTTAGATTGACACTCTAATGTTATATATTTTAACTAACTCCTTAAATTATCTTAGATTATCACTTGATGAATAAATTTACTGAAGTTCTTTCAATTACAATTGGCATAACTCTGTGGTTTGCTCCACAAATTTCTGAGCATTGGCAAAGAATAGTCCAGGTCGGTTTATTGTGAATGTTCCTTTATTTAGTCAACCTGTTGTGGCATCAGTTTTAACCCCTAGAGCAGGTACTCCTCATGAGTGAAGAATGTCTGAGGCTCTTGTTAATACTCGTACTTCTGTATTTATTGGAAGAATTGTCCAGTCATCTACATTTAGAAGTCGAAAACCATCATTTTCTAAATCATGGCTGGTGTTATGTAGGTATCAAATTCTACATCTATAAACTCTGAATATTCATATCTTCAGTATCATTGTAGTCCAATTGTTTTGATTGTGTTTTATTGCATCTACTGAATCATCAAGTAAATATAATAGTCGTAGTGATGGGAGTACAATAAAAATTAAGGTAATTGCTGGTAATGCTGTTCAGATAGTTTCAATTAAATGCCCACAAAGTATATTCCGGTTTGTGTAGGCAATAAATAGTATTAGGGTGTAACTTACAATTACTGTAATTAATAATAATACGACCATAGTGTGGTCATGGAAGAATGATATATGCTCCATTAATGGTGAAGCTCCATCTTGAAGTGATAAATTTGATCATGTTTCCATTATTGGTTTCTGATAAAAGGTCAAACCTTTATTTGTAGAGCTTAAATCTACTGCACTAATCTGCCATATTAGAATCTAGAAATTAATGGTAATTCTGAGTAACTATGTTCTGTAGGTGGATTGTTTTGTAATCATTCTGTTGATCTTCTTATATTAGGTCTAAATATGACTGCTCAGTTCGTAATTATTCTTTCTCATATATTACAATAAATATAATGGTTCCTACAATAGAAATTGTAGATCCAATTCTTGAAACTACATTTCATGATGTATATACACCTGAGTGGTCTGAATATCATCGTGGTATTCCTGCTAATCCCAGAAAGTGTTGAGGGAAGAATGTCAAGTTTACTCCAATGAGTATAATTGTGAACTGAATTTTTAATCATGTATTATTTATGGATAACCATGTGAATAGCGGGTAAAATTGAATAACACCTCCTATGATTGCAAATACTGCTCCTATAGATAGTACATAATGGGAGTGGGCAACTACATAATATGTAACATGTAATACAATGGGAAGGGATGAATTTGCTAATACTAATCCTGTTAATCCACCAATTGTGAATAGGAAAACGAACCCCAGAGCTCATAATAATGGTGGGTTAAACTTCAATCTAGTTCCATATAATGTGGCCAGTCATCTGAATACCTTAATTCCTGTAGGTACGGCAATAATTATTGTTGCTGATGTAAAGTATGTTTGTGTGTCAACATCCATTCCTACTGTAAATATACGGTGTGCTCATACAATAAATCACATTAACCCAATTGATAGTATGGTGTAGATTATACCTAGGGTTCCAAATGATTCAATTTTCCCTATTTCTTGACATACAATGTGTGAAATAATAACAAATCCTGGTAAAATTAAAATGTAAACTTCTGGGTGCCCAAAGAATCTGACTAGGTGTTGATACAGAATTGGGTCTCCCTTCCTGCAGGATCAAAGTATAATGTGTTTAGGTTTCGGTCTGTTAGTAATATAGTAATAGCTCCTGCTAAAACGGGAAGTGGAAGAAGAAGAAGAAGAAGAAGATGAAGAAGGGCTGTGATGACTACAGACCAAAAAAATAAGGTGTTTGGTCTAAAGTTATACTTTCTGATTGTATATTAATTGCTGTTGTAATAAAGCTTACTGCACCAAGAATTTATGATATACCTGCTAAGTGTAGTGAAGAAATGGCTATATCTACAGATGCATCCCCATGTGCAATAGCCCCTGCTAGAGGGAGGTAAACTGTCCATCCTGTACCAGCACCATTATCTACCATAGAAGATGTAAGAAGGGTTAATGAGGGTGGTAGTAATCAAAAACTTACATTATTTATTCGTGGAAATGCTATATCTGGTGCACCAATTTGTTATATACGTTATATAACATGACACCTCTCACTGAGCGAGCTGTCAGAAGTGCCTTTGCAGATCACATTTCACCACATTTTGTGTAAGTGCATGGAGGTGAAGTAGTGAGTGGGAATTTTTGAAAAACTGAGTGCCAGCAATGCACTAAACATCAGCTGATTGAGACACCAACCAGGGACATGAAACAGGACGGAAAATTTTGCAGATGCCACAATGTCAAAAACACAATGAAAACAAGCACTAAAATCGATGTATAATAATACAGTTGAGTTAGAGATGTAACTTTAAGAAATAAAAATTTGACCCACAAAAGATGACACGTTGGTGTCGAAATATGTCTG
Organism: Schistocerca serialis cubense; assembly: GCF_023864345.2. Taxonomy (NCBI): domain Eukaryota; kingdom Metazoa; phylum Arthropoda; class Insecta; order Orthoptera; family Acrididae; genus Schistocerca; species Schistocerca serialis. Next base: position 139,596,465 of record NC_064641.1, read on the forward strand.
GGTAAATATAAAAATAAACTAAATGTGTTTGCATAAGGCTGATTTCCAAAACAACTCAGTTTTAAATCACTAACACAGAAGAACGAAAAGAGGAGCTTCAAACCTTAGTAAAATGACTTAAGTTAAAGAAGAATTTGATAAACTAACAAAAACTGGATGTCACTGAACTGGTTGCATCTAGTCAATCGGCAATACCACTAGTAACCATCAAGAAGCCATCCAGAAAATTGCGACTATACGGTGCCCTCAGAATGTCAGTAAATACATAGACTCATTCATCTCATACCACAAGCGGATGTATGAATGGCCAAATTAGCTGGAGGAAGATATTTCCCAAAACCTGACTTGTCCAAAGCCCGCAGCTTCCTCCTGACAAAGAGTCACAGCAGCTTCTAGTAGCCAACACTCCTTTTGGCATCTCTAAATATAAGCACTTAGTATTTAGGTTTACCAGTGCTCTCACTATGTTTCAGTAATTTCTTGAGCAATTAATGCAACATATGCCATGCAGCGTAAATTATCTTGATGATACCTTAGTAATGGTAACTTCCGCCAAGGCATCTCCAGAATCTATGTACACTGTTCCAACACTTCACAATACAGGTTTAAAGTGTAACTTTGACAAATCTCAGTTCTTTCAGCCAGCAGTTGAATATTTAGGAGGTAATTTCACATGAAGGCATAAAACTGATGACCACTAATGTGGAAGCAATCAAAGCACTACCTTGGTCGAAGACATTAAGAAACTGTTATCCTTTCTTGGAAGGTTTCCTACTACACCCAGGGTTTCTGTCTCAGGAACTGTTCCTGGCAGCACTGGCACTCCTACCACTCCACAGCACCTTGGGTCACCCAATTTCGAGCTCCCATGCCTCTGAGTATACAGAACCTGCTCCCATCTAGGCTACTTACAGCCCGCGAAATGCAAAGGTCCCGAGTTCGAGTCTCGGTCGGGCACACAGTTTTAATCTGCCAGGAAGTTTCGTATCAGCGCACACTTCGCTGCAGAGTGAAAATCTCATTCTGGAAGTCTCTCTCTCCTGAAGGAGGAAGGGATATGGTAACTCCCATGGTACCACATTACTAGGGGGTCTCCGTCTCCAGTGGCAACTCCTCCAGTGGCAGCTACCACCACTTGTTCAGCCAGAAATCAAAATACGCACATTTGACGTGAGGCCGTGCAACCAGCATCACACCATTTCTGTCTTCCCCCTCAACACATTACATTATCAAGACCCACCAGCCAGCCCACAGTACTGTTCCAGAATTGGCCACTAGAAACAGAACCTGCTTCCCTGTAACAAATCTATGGCACAGATGCACATGCCGATGCTCACAGGGCACCAAGTGGCGCCCATCGACTAGATGCTTACTCAGATTGTGGCCCAAGTTCTGTGTTTCTCTTTGCTAGCTGTACTATAATGAACATGTCCACGCATCCTCCGCTATGACTTGGATATGCTACTGGACTTTCCTTGGATTATTCTCTTCAGATAAGTGTTTGCTTGTGCTTCTATTTTTGGTGTCAATAAATATATGTTAACTGTATTACAGATTGTTTCACTACGTAGTAGTTGCTACAGGCTCCAGGGCTGGGAGGAAATCTGTCAGATTCTATGTAGCATATGCCACCAACATAGCACCCATTTTAACGGGTTTTTTGGTGTAGAATCCTTGAACAAAAAAATGTGTGCCCGGTTGTTTGAAGGGAGTACAGGTCGCATATGACTACAAGAATGGTAGCAGAAGAGTTCCGTTTGAGCATAATAAGCTATCATGAACAGGAGGACCTCCACGCCAGCCAATGTGGATATTGAAAATGTTGATCATGAGGAACCATATCTCACTCTCTTCACATGGCTTCAGTGAAAGCCAGGAGATTAAGGCAATCATGTGTGATATTTTTTGATTTCTAGAAAGCATTTTACTCTGTAACACACCAATGTTTGTTAACAAAAAGGCAATGATATCAGGTATCAAACAAAATTGTGACTATGTTAAGGATTTCTTTTTAGGGAGGCACAGCATGCTACTTTGGATGGAGAGTCATTGACAGAAGTAGATGCAACTTGAGGGGCATGTCCCAGGAATGTGTATTGGGAACCTTGCTTTCTGTGTTCCATGTTACTGACATGGCCGACAATATTAGTGGTAACCGCACAATTTTTGCAGATGATGCAGTTACCTGTAATGAAGTACTGTCTGAAAGGAGCTGCACAAATATGCAATTAGATCTTGATAATATTACAAAGTGGTGCCAAGATTGATAGCTTGCTTTAAATATACAGAAATGAAAAATTCTGCATTTCACAAAACAGAGAAAAAGCAATATCCTACAAACACAAAATTAATAAGTCACAATTGGACACAGCCTACTCATACAAATTACCTGAGTGTAACAGTTTGTAGGGAAACGAAATGGAACGATGACATAGGCTGATTCACAGATAAACCAGATGGCAGACTTCAGTTCATTGGCAGGATACTGGGGCAGTGCCGTCAGTCTACAATGGAGGCTGCTTCAAAACACTTATGCATTCCATTTTTGAATACTGTCAAAGCATGTGGTATCAATACCATGTAGGTGACATTGAACAACACAAATTGTTACATGTTTGTTTGAGACATAGGAAAATGTCATGGAAGTTCTGAAAAATGTGAACTGTCAGACAGTTTAAGATACACACCAGTCATCCCACAAAAGCCTACTTATAAAATTTCAAGAAACAGTATTATGTGAAGAATGTTGAGGTACGCTTCAGCCCCTTGTATACTGCTTCTGAAGGGACTGCAAAGTCTGGAGAAAGTGTCACCCCAGCTACATGCTGGATTTGAACAATGTACATCAGCAAATAAAGAGGTCAAGGACACTGTTGCATTACTTATGGTACATTGCTTGTAAAATTCAACCTCTAGCTTATGTTGTATGTAACAAAAATTTATTTTTCATTTAACACAAGCCAGACTGTACTACTGTTTTCCAGAGAAAATAAGTCTTGCTTGAATAAATTTTGGGTCTAAACCTTATGAGATATTTGAGTTGGAGCAGTTACACATTTTGAAGTTACAAATTTTTAACATATCATGCTAAACTTCTGGATTGTTTAAGTCTTTAATCTGAGAGAATGATGTTTAATTATTATGGAATAATTAATGCAGATTGTAAAACCTGTCCAGTACGTAATGTGCTTCCTAGATCAGATTTTAGGTGATATTTAAATTTTAGATATTCCTTTTGTAATATCTGTTCTTGTATTTAATTAAATATTTGTATTTTCAAACGTTTTCTATTTCCAGGGTCTTATTTACTTCCACTGCACTTATTCCCTTAATTATCTGAACCAGCATCTGTCAAACTATCAAATAAGAACATCAAATGTCATGTTGACTTTAACTATGATGATAATACCTATTGGGACTCTAGTGCAAGTTGTCAAACACATCCGAAAAGAGGTATACATTCAATTTTTCTATGGTTTTTCACATATCCATTCTTAGTATTATTATTTTTTACTGTAATTGACATCTTCACTCCAGTTTATTACAGTAAAACTTCCTTTATTTGTTTTTTACATATATGGTTTCTTTTTTTTCCTTCATGTCCCAGCAAAATATCCACATTGTGCACAAATTATGATGCAGTGTATCAGAGTGGGTTTCCAGCAATTGGAGTGGTAAGGCCAATATTAGACTATAATAAAATTTGATGGTGTAATATGGAACTTGGTCAGAGTTAGGCATTGGTCAAATTTTCTTTGATCAAAGGAAGCGTTCATCTTATGTTTACTCCATGGAGACATCACCTGCTTGGAGCGCTAGCATTGCTGCAGCTGTCTGACACACAATGTTTATCAATATGACTCCCAGATTTACATGTCACATCACACATATAATGAAATTGATAGAAATATTTGAGGCAGATGAAGCAATGTGTAACTTACAACATCCTGAGTATAAAAAGTGAGAGCTATAAAAAATTGCATATGCTATTAGCCATGAAGTACAGCTATGATATACCCTCAAGAATATAAAGGAGAAAATCTACAATTTCTGTGGAAATAAAAATTTTTCATGACTGCAGTACATATTAAATTTATTTGCCTTCACATATTCCTCCTTCAGTGTAGTGTAAATAGCTTCATATGTTTCTGGTATTATTTTCGGCAGTGTGCAGAGCAGCATTAGAGCAGTGTGCACAGTAGCATTATTGCGCTATACCGGTACTGTAAACTAGAGTAGTTAGAAATTGCACAATTACAGTAAGTCTGTCTTTTGAAGATGTAGCATTTCTGAGGAGTGTGTTCAGCTTCATAATATGAGGCGCCACTTTCTTGAGCATAATATTAAATGTACACTCATCCATTCCCAAAGGGATTTTCATGCGACTTTACGTCCTCGACTTGCAGCTACCGTAGCAAATTTTGTTGTATACCTTGCATCGCAGGACCTGGATGAGGAAGAAACTGACGATGAGGATGATAGAAAAGAGCCTCAATCATTCCTCCATGCCGTTTAACGATGCAGTAAATGTGTTAGAAATAATGAAACAATTTTTGACGTGCCACAATGTTTCTGACAAAATAATAACAGAGTTACTGCATTTTGAGGGTACTGAGTATGATATTGCTGCATCAAAGAAAAAACAAGCAAAAATTATGGACTTTTTTTATGAAATGAAGTTTTCTTCTGTGTAGAAGTTTACATTTTTCTTTATATCTTTGTTAAGTAGGGTGCCTAGTAAGCCTGTATAATGTTTTGTAGAATGCAACTTTTTAGTTACTGGACTTTTCATTTGTGTTTACTAATTAATTTGATAGTATGGTGCTATATTTCATATATACATTTTTCACACTTATGTTGTTGTTGTTTTTAATGTGTAAATGAAGTTTTACTGTATTACCTCTTATAAACTGAGAGATTACAGTGAATGGAACAAAAAAATGGATTTTACATTTTCAAACACTATTTATATAAGATATGTTGTGTGAAAGTGCAGTTTATTTAAACACACAACATAACAGATTATTACAATGAGTAATCATGAGACTGCTAAGAGTGTCTATAACTATCTCAAAGCTCAGAGGTAGCATGAAGATTCAGCTAGCTTACACTGCGCATATGAAATATATAGCAGATAATTCACTGTCCACATCAGTCAACCCCCCCCCCCCCCACTCACACACACACACACACACACACACACACACCCCTCCCCCTCCACTCCCCTTCCCAAGTGTCAATGGTATTTGAGGTAGAACCATGTATGCGGTGCCCAAAATGAATTGTGACTTGAGGTTCACTTGGAGGCACGGGCGGTAACAGTGAAAACTAGGTGTGTCCAGTGTCCTCATGGAATTAAATGTAGGTAGTGTCTTGGTGTTAGATGGGGTAAAGACTGGATTGAGTTCATCAGTGGATATTGTTACAGAATAGCCATTGATATCAACGTAAAACATTTTTTCATGGCTTACCAACACTGTATATGGGTCATTGTATAGTGGTTGGAGAAGTCTTCAAATAGCACTGTGTCAGATAAAAACCTGTTTGTGTGACTAAGTCACAGAAGATTAATGGTCCTTGGGTAGAAGGTTCTTTTGAAATGGCAGGATGGTGCTTGTGGATCTGCGAGAGATGTTACACAAAGTCCAAGGCTGCAGTAATACTGATAGTTGAAGTGTCTGCCTATACTTTAAAACAAATACTAACAAAGAGATAGAGGGACTGGCCAGTACTTACCTCAGCTCAGTACAGCCGATAGATACACAAAAAACAGAACCGAAAATTTACGTTCCTAGCTTTCGGAACAAATGTTCCTTCATCAGGAAGAAGAGAGGGGAAAGAAAGGGAAGAAGGGAAAGTGGATTCAGTTACTCACAACCCAGGTTATGAAGCAACAGGGAAAGGAAAACAGGGATGGTAGCAAGGATGGAGGCATGGTTGTCAGGGGGAAGCCAAAGATATTGTATTGTAAGTACTGTGCCAGCTTCAAACCAAAGAGGATGCATACAGAAGTAAAGAGGTATACAGTATAAAGATAAACACAACTATGTAGGATGAAAAGATGCGTGAATGGCTAAAGACGAAAGGGAAAGAGGAGAAGACTGAAGAGTAAATGGGAGTAAGGTTGTTTAACGCAGGTTCAGTCCAGGGAGATGGCAGGATGAAAGGATGTGTTGGAGTGCAAGTTCCCATCTCTAGTGCAAGTTCCCATCTCCGCAGTTCAGAGGGACTGGTGTTGGGTGGGAGAAGCCAAATGGCACATATGGTGTAGCAGGTTCCTAGGTCCCTAGAATTATGCTGGAGGGCATGCTCTGCTACTGGGTATTGGACATCTCCTAGGCGGACAGTTCGTCTGTGTCCGTTCATGCGCTCAGCCAGTTTAGTTGTTGTCATACTGATGTAAAAGGCTGTGCAGTGCAGGCATGTCAGCTGATAAATGACATGTGTAGTTTCACACGTGGCCTTGCCTTGAATTGTGTATGTTTTACCAGTAGCGGGGCTGGAGTAGGTGGTTGTGGGGGGATGCATGGGGCCGGTTTTGCAGCGGGGTCGGTTACAGGGGTAGGAACCGCTGGGTAGAGAAGGTAGTCTTGGAATATTGTAGGGTTTAACAAGGATGTTACGGAGGTTAGGGGGGCGACGAAAGGCAACTCTGGGTGGTGTGGGGAGAATTTTGTCAAGGGATGATCTCATTTCAGGGGTTGACTTGAGAAAGTCATATCCCTGCTGAAGTAATTTGTTGATGTATTCAAGGCCAGGATAATATTGGGTGACAAGGGGGATGCTTCTGTGTGGTCTGGGGGTAGGAACATTGTTGTTGGATGGGGAGGAATGTATTGCTCGGGAGATCTGTTTGTGGACAAGGTCTGCAGGATAGTTGCAGGAGAGGAAAGCACTGGTCAGGTTATTGGTGTAATTGTTGAGGGATTCATCACTGGAGCAGATATGTTTGCCACAAATACCTAGGCCGTAGGGAAGGGAACGTTTGATGTGGAATGGATGGCAGCTATCAAAGTGAAGGTACTGTTGTTTGTTTGTGGGTTTGATATGGACAGAGGTGTGGATGTGAGCTTCAACAAGATGAAGGTCAACATCCAGGAAGGTGGCTTGGGTTTTGGAGAAGGACCAGGTGAAATTCAGATTCGAAAAGGAGTTGAGGTTATGGAGGAAATTAAGGAGTGTTTCTTCACCATGAGTCCAGACCACAAAGATGTCATCTATAAACCTATACCAGGCCAGGGGAAGCAGCTGTTGGGTCTTCAGGAAAGCCTCCTCCATGCGGCCCATGAAGAGGTTAGCATAGGACGGAGCCAGCCTGGTTCCCATGGCCGTTTCCCTGATTTGTTTGTAGGTCTGGCCTTCAAAAGTGAAGTAATTATGGGTTAGGATGAAGTTGGTAAGTGTGATAAGGAACGAGGTTTTTGGAAGATCTTCGGGTGGGCGTTGGGAGAGGTAGTGCTCAAGGGCAGAGAGACCATGGGTATGTGGGATGTTTGTGTAAAGGGATGTAGCATCTATGGTGACAAGAAAGGTTTCAGGTGGGAGAGGAGTGGAAATGGATTTGAGGCGTTCTAGGAAGTGGTTTGTGTCTTTGATGTAGGATGGGAGTGTGCGGGTGATGGGTTGGAGGTGTTGGTCTACCAGAGCTGAGATACGTTCTGTTGGGGCTTTGAAGCCTGCTACAATGGGATGGCCAGGATGGTTCTCTTTGTGGATTTTGGGTAATAAGTAGAAGGTAGGAGTATTGGGGAGGGGGGGGGGGGCAGGGGGACTTCAATTTAAATTTATTGTTTGACACATCCACTTTGCAACAGCACAATGATCATGTACCTGACAGTTGTATATAGCAACCATTATTATTTATGAGGTATAATCATGATGAAAACTTGTCTGATGAACTGTTACAAGATAACACACAATGTCATTCATCATCCAATGAAATTGTTTTGTCCTCAACTACTGGTGTTGTGGGTGGTATTCCCACTACCATTATTCTGGACAGGAGTGGCAGTTAGTGTCTTGTCCTATGATTTTTACAACAAAGTGTGTGAGTTTGAACCTGTACCACAGTATCCTGTCCACAATTGTAAAATTTTTACTGCAATATGCAATAAGTCTTCTAGGGTTAAGAAATAGGTGTTTGTGACAGTCAAGGTAGGTAATGGAATCATACAATGGCCATTCCTCGTTGTCCAAAACCTGGCCACTAATTGCATCTTAGGTTTAGATATATTGTGCGAGGACAGCACTATTGACCTCTCCTAACATAAATGTATACTTACAGATAAGGGCAGTGAAATTTCAATTGACCTGAATGCCACGACTCTGAAACATGATAAATATTGTACAGGGTACAAGATTCAGTTATCAATACACGTACTTCACAGTACTTCTACAGAGAAGCTATGCAGTATAAGAGTTTTATTTCAGCTGTTCTTGTCACAGCAGAAAGATATGTGATATGTGATTTATTCATCTCATTACATACAATTTTCAAACCATTCAATTCCTATCTGCACTGTCAGACTTCGACTACAAACAACTGATTGACATGAATACTTAATCATTCTAAACCCTTACACTTTTACCTTGAAATTCATTGGATTCACATCTCACCATTGAACACAAACAGTTGTGAGTAGCTAAGGCCATGCTTACACTGCACACTTACACTCGTGTCGTGAGTATTTTTTGTGTTTGATGTTAGTTCATTGCTTTTGTTATTTGTTTATTTGCAGTTGTGCACTTGGTCTCATTGCTGGCGTGGGATGTCATGTCTAATCCTCCTCTATTTCAGGTGACATCTTTTGCGAAAGCAAAACATAGATGTAAACTTGTAATGATTGTGAATACTGTAAATATTGTAAACTTATGTAATACTATATGAAAAATATTTCTATGTGACCAATCATACTTGTGTGAAGACAAGAGAAATATGTCTCTATGTTTTTGTAAAGCCAATATGTAATATGTTTGTATGTATTTGCACCCTTGTAAAAAACTATATGTAAAATGTTTCTATGTATTCATCTGTATTTAGGTAAAGATAAATGATATATGCTCACTTGTATATGTTATCTGTACTTGTTACATGTGTCCATCTGGGAAAAGTTATGAGACTTACATAACCTGAAACTATTTGTGGACATATACAATATGCCACTGAACTTGTGACTATGAGGAAACTGGTGTGCAAAACCACATAATTGTAAAAGACTATTCATGATATAATACTATGTATATAGACATGATGAACTATTTATGTCTGAAATTTGTTTACAAAGAAATTTACTGTGCTGCATCTCTGTATCTCTGCAAGTCTGAATAGCAAGAACTGGTTCCCTACTGCACCTACAGTCACTTTGTTCCAAAATGAGGAAGACCACTCAATGGGTGGAGGAATTTTGGACAGGTCCTCAGGGAGCAAAATGTTCTCGGAAATGACGGACACTCTTACCAGGTCTAAACGAGGATTGACACCATGACGCCAGCATCGTGCTGTCTGGGGTCCTGCTTCCATGCCTTCATGAACTTATGCTGTGGAATAGGAATCCACAAGTCTTCTATCAGGCAATGTACGACCTAGAGAAAAAAAAAAAAAAAAAAAAAAAAAAAAAAAAAAAAAAAAAAAAAGTGACATCAGTCAAAATAAACAGTGTAACAAGTGCAAAAATATAAACTGTGCTACAAGTGATCACGCACATGCATCTGTGTCAAAACTGTGCACTGTGACATTTAACTGCCATAAACAATGCTCACCTTTATAAAGTTTTCGTATGTTTTTGATTCATGGAACTGTGAACAACGACACATCATGAAAAGATGTTACATCTGAAACAAAAAGACATTTCAAGTGCACTATTGTGCGAAAGAGACTATCAGCCATAAGAAATTGTAATTTCATGTTAACGAGTGTTGTAACTTTAGGACTTTGTACCTGTTCTAAATGTTAATCCACATTTGTGAAATCCATGATGATAAATGTCTCTGTGATGTCTTATGCACATGAACACACAAACTGAGTATAAACTGTGGGTTGTGTGATGAACTCGCTTTGCAATGGCCGTGCTAGGACTGAACTTTACGTGACTGCGCATGCATGGTAGGCACAATACCAACATAAAACTGTTATCGGCACCCCCACCACATTCAAACATCGGAAATCTGTTTTGTGTAAATATTATGTTATGATATGTATGTTGTATATGATATGTATGTGTATTTATAGAATTATATGCAATGTGCTTTAGAGTGAGTTGCTCGCCTGTTGGCGTGTTCTTTCACCTCGCAACTCAGGGGGCAGTTTAAAGGCACATTTGCATGCTGAGCTTTTCTAAGCAGAAAACGTAATTGTAAATAAAATAAAAAGAAAGATTTTAAGCCATAGATATAGTCCACAGCTGATTAAGTATTGTCTGCAGCCAACGGAATGTTTAAAGATTTTTGATCATCAGATTATTAGATTAAGAAGCAGCTTTTGTTTTCTAGGTCTTGTCCATATTGGACATATGTGGCACACCGCCATTAATACTACATTATTTCATTATTTTATTCATGAGTTGCAACCAAACGGCGCTCATCACATAATGTAAGTGTACTTTTAAATTGCGTTTTTATTTCAGAATGTATTGTAATTACTAACCAATGTATGTTTTATTTTGTGTCTTTAGTCATTCTAAAATTGTTGGGTGACTTGGCATGGAAGAGGTTCCATACTTTTAAGCAAAAATTCGTCCAGCTGGATCCACCGATGTGTTTGGGTGGTGTTTGATAACAAAGTCCAATTTTAGAGAAAACACATAGAAAAGAAACATGGTTAAAAATATATGACTGGATCTTTAACCAAAATGTCATGCTCGATCGCCAAGAGTCTGTATATTTTTAAATTCATTACTATAATTCATTGTATGGTCTCAATCCAGTTACAAATGATCCAAAAAAATTAATTAATACTATTGCAGCCAGTGAACAATGCATCAGAGATCATCTTGTAGTCATTGACTATGAGACTGCAAGCAACGTTATGAGTTAACGGTAGTTGCAGCAACAGCCACATCCAAATATGCAGATGTTGACATCGTGTCAGCAATCGAGTGGCAATTTGCAGCCAGCTTGCATCTACCTTTGATATGACAAAAATTGATGAGAAGGTACAACTTTTTTTTTTAGTATGCTGTAAAATAATTGATTTGTTTAATTGAACATACATGTTGTTGTTGAGGTCTTCAGTCCAGAGAGTGGTTTGATGCAGCTCTCCATGCTACTCTATCCTGTGCAGCCTTCATCTCCAAGTAACTATTGCACCCTACATACTTCTGAACCTGCGTAGTATATCCATCTCTTCATCTCCCTCTACGATTTTTACCCTCTGTACTGCCCTCCAGTACTAAATTGGTGATCCCTTGATGCCTCAGAACATGTCCTACCAACCGATCCCTTCTTCTAGTCAAGTTGTGCCACAAATTCCTCTTCTCCTCCATTCCATTCAGTACCACCTCATTAGTTACGTGATCTACCCATCTAATCCTCAGCAGTCTTCTTAGATTGTCCATGATTCACATCCGTACATGGCTACACTCCATACAAATACTTTCAGAAACGACTTCCTGACACTTAAATCTATATTCGATGTTAACAAATTTCTCTTCTTCAGAAACACTTTTCTTGCCATTGCCAGTCTACATTTTATATCCTCTCTACTTCGACCATCATAGTTATTTTGCTCCCCAAATAGCAAAACTCCTTTACTACTTTAAGTGTGTCATTTCCTAATCTAATTCTCTCAGCATCGTCCGATTTAATTCGACTACATTCCATTATCCTCGTTTTACTTTTGTTGATGTTCATCTTATATCCTTCTTTCAAGACCCTGTCTATTCCGTTCAACTGCTCTTCCAAGTCCTTTGCTGTCTCTGACAGAATTACAGTGTGATCGGTGAACTTTAAAGTTTTTTATTTCTTCTCCATGGATTTTAATACATACTCCATATTTTTCTTTTGATTCCTTTATTGCTTGCTCAATGTACAGATTGAATAACATCGGGGAGAGGCTACAACCCTGTCTCACTCCCTTCCCAACCACTGCTTCCCTTTCAAGTCCCTCAACTGCCATCTGGTTTCTGTACAAATTGTAAATAGCCTTTCGCTCCCTGTATTTGACCCCTGCCGCCTTCAGAATTTGAAAGAGAGTATTCTAGTCAACATTGTCAAACATTCTCTAAGTCTACAAAATCTAGAAACATAGGTTTACCTTTCCTTAACCTATCTTCTACAATAAGTCATGGTGTCAGTATTGCCTCACATGTTCCAACATTTCTACGGGATCCATACTGATCTTCTCCAAGGTTGGCTTCTACCAATTTTTCCATTCGTCTGTAAAGAATTTGTGTTAGTATTTTGCAGCCGTGACTTATTAAATTGATAGTTCGGTAATTTTCACACCTGTCAACACCTTCTTTCTTTGGAATTGGAATAATTATATTCTTCTTGAACTCTGAGGGTATTTCACCTGTCTCATACATTTTCTCACCAGATGGTAGAGTTTTGTCAGGGCTAGCTCTCCCAGGGCTATCAGTAGTTCTAATGTAATGTTGTCTACTCCAGGGGCCTTGCTTCAACTTAGATCTTTCAGTGCTGCGTCAAATTCTTCATGCAGTATCATATCTCCCATTTCATCTTCACTTACATCGTCTTTCATTTCAACAATATTGCCCTCAAGTACATCACACTTGTATAGAGCCTCTATATACTCCTTCCATCTTTCTGCTTTTCCTTCTTTGCTTAGAACTGGCTTTCCATCTGAGCTTTTGGTACAAGGTATGTCCACAGAGTAAGTTCTGTTTAGTTATATAAAACAAACATGTACAGACGCACAAAAAATATTTATTGTACAAAAATCTACAATTGTTAAACTACTTTTCTACATAGCTTCCGAAATTTTGTAGGCACTTTTCATAGTGTGGCACAAGTTTTTGTATGCCTTCTTCATAGGATGTTGCCGCATGTGTATTCAACCATGTGGTAACATGTTCTTTCAGCTCATCATTATCATTGAAGTGTTGACCACCGAGGGCAGATTTTAGGTGTAAGAAAAGATGAAAGTCGCTAGGAGCAAGGTCCGGGCTGTACGGAGGATGTTGTGTGAACCAGTTTATCAGTAACCACAGACGAGCGTCCACTTCACTCTTCATCGTACACTTGATCACATCCTTCATTGAACAGTCTGACCCAACTTCTAACCATTGAATCACTCATAGCATTTCGTCCATAAACCTCACATTTTTGCCATTGAATTTCCTTTGGTTTAACTTTCTTTGCATTTAGAAAACGAATTTCAGATCTGATTTCATACGTGGTGGCATTTTCAGTTATGGCTGACATTATAAAGAAGCACTACAAAGCACACATCAGCAGCAGCAATCTGAAAATGGCATACAAGTCTTCTTCTTGAGTCAGAGTAACTGCCGCACATGCTCAGAACTGCGATTGTAGTGCTGCCGCAGATAGAAATAGAAACGGAACTTACTTTTTGGATGACCCTCATATTCATACAAGGGGTTCTCTTTTTGCCAAAGGTCTCTTTAATTTACCTGTAGGCAGTATCTAATTTACCTCCAGTGATATATGCCTCTACATCCTTACAGGGGCACTGACATAAAAAATATTGGGGGGGGGGGGCATACTGGGGGTTCTTGTCCTGAGATGTTTTCTAAATTTTAGATGAAAAATAGTGAGTTTTAAAGTTTTTTAGGCATTTTAGAGCCATATGTTCAACATTAGAATCCCAAAAACTGGGCTCTCGGTAACTCGACACTCTGGGAAACTCGACAAGCCTGACACATTTTTTGGCTTTGAAAAAAGAAACAAAACTTAAACACATACGTTATTTTCATAAAAAGATAATTTAATTTACAGCAATAATCATGCTTATAGACAATTACAGAGCAGTAACTATATAGCTCTGAAATGACTGAAATTATATTTAAATAAATCCTAAACTATCATCAAAAGAATAAAATATAAAATATTGCTGTTGCACAGTAATAGCACTTTGATTAATAAGTGAAATAGCTAATATAAGCTTACTTTGAATATTATATCTCAGAGTTAATGCTTTAATAAAGTTAATACAGTTTATAAATAGCAGGTTTTAATTGGGTCTTACACCCTAGAAATATTTAAGTATTTGAAAATAACTTATACAGTACTAAACTAATACTAATATTTCAAAACTGAAAATGTAACATTATGTATGTATTTAATTCTCTATTTTCTAAAGATTTTTAATATTGCTCTAAATGCCATTATTAGGGCTAGAGTGTCTTTAGAAAGGTGCGAATGTCGAGCGCCTGACTAGATTATGGAATATGAAGTCATTGACGACTGGTCGGATATCCAATTCATCCAAAACATCTCAGTGGGCATGAAGAACAGCCAAGTTGTTCAATCGTTTCTGTCCCACTGTTGATCGGAGATTGACTTCAGAAGTCTTAGAGTGCTAAATGAACATTTTGCTGTTGCTGTCGTGATTGGAACTACTTGGAGAAGCTTCACATAACATTTCTCCAACTGTAGGCTATTGTGTAATGTACTTTCTTACATATTGCATGTTTTTTAAGACCAGTTGTTTTTTATTAGCAATATCGGCTAACATATTCAAGTGTAAGCACAGTCTCTCAATGTCTTGGTCATTTTTGAAAAACTCACTGATTTTTCCAAATTTGTTTCACCTCTGTTTACTAGCAAGCAAGCACTCTTGTTCAACTGCAATGACTTGTGTCAGTCCAGTTGAAGCAAACCACTCAGTAATGCAATATTGCACCATTCCACAAACTTCAATGTAAATAGTTTTCTAGTATTCCTTTGGGGTTTTGAAAGTGTGCTGTGATCTGGCTTCATTGTTTTCATACTTCTTTGATATACTTCGATTCAAAGGAAGCGAAGGATCATCAACCTCTGAAGATTTTTATTTTCAATTTCCAAAAGTGTTCAAAACTATCACGCCTTCCATACAATATACAAATCAAAACCTCATATATTTTTTTCCACATCAGCAACACTCAGATGAGGGCTTTGAGTTTTTTCATTGGCATCATCTAATGAGTCCATTGCATGGCAATAAAGATGTAAAAAGAAATGTCTTGAATTGTAACATTGACTCAAGATAGTGTGCACATTTGTAACCTGCCTCTGTTTTGTCCTCTGCAGAAAATGTTTCAAAAAAACTCTAGAAGTTCTTCAAAGTTGTTCAATATTCTCAAGATACAAGAAGCTCGCGTAGTCCATCGAGTCGGGCAAAGGGGGCTTCTGAAAAGTCCCATCCTTTTGTTGGATTTCCTTACGGTGTTTATTAAGTCCTTGGCTAAAGCCATAATATCCCTCATAGACGTAAGATGGCGGAGACTGCGTACAACTGCCATGTCTAAACTGTGTGCAGTGCAGTGCACATAACGTGCTTTTGGTTGTATATCTTAAACTAATTTTTTTAGTCCTTTGAACTTACCTCTCATATTCGAGGCACCATCATAACACTATCCTCTTAAGTCATTCATCGACAAATCAAGACGAGCAAAAATGTCTTTTAAAATACTGAACAGTGTTTGTTATTCAGTGTTGAGGTTCTTGTATGAGCCAATAAAGTCTTTGTTGATGATTAAGGAATCATCAACAGTACGAATACAAAATGACACTTGCTTGTGAATTGAAGAATCACTTGTTTCGTCAATCATAATAGAAAAATGTTTAGTCTTCTTAATTGAAGCCAGTACCTTTCTCAACACAGACTTTCCTAGTAGATCAATGATCTCATTTTGAATATCGTGGGACGTCCACTTATACCCCGAACGCCCTAACCAATCTTTAAAATCAGGTATGACATTCTTTCAGAGTTCCAACAATTGAAAAAAAATTTGAGTTTACATCTTCGTACCCTCTAATTGCTAGTCCTTGTTGGCATAGAAATGGCACGGTAGTAAAAATTGTCTCAAGAGCTAAAAGGCTTTTCTTCATATCACTATGTAACTGTTCATTCAGTTGGGAGGCCACACTTCAGTTAGCGATAGAATTTCGTTTCAGAACACCTTCTTTAAGCATAAAAGTATTTTTATGAAGATGGAATTTTTCCAAAGCCCTTTTCCAGTTAGAAAACCCTACCAAAGTAAATGCACCTTCTTTTTTTGAAGAAAATTGTAATAGAGTTTTAACATCTGCCTCTTTGCAGGTTTTGCAAAAAACTTTTTCGGTAGATGCTTCATATTCTAGCCATGTATATTTGATCAACCAAGACTTCTGAAATGATCTTCCCTTACCAGATTGTCCAGGTTTTGGCTGTGAATGGTTCTCACTTGAAGACGACGAAGCAATTGACAACACAGTAACTGTTGGAGGTTGACTTGCAGTATCATCAACTTCCAAGCGCGCCATTTTGGTAACAAATTTATCCATTGCAAACTTAATTCACAACACACTAAGAGACTAAAGTAAATGAATAAAATATAGCCATATAAAATAGTCCACTAGACACTAAAGTCGGAACACTAAACACGTGTGCAGCATGCACTGAACGAAGCTATCCACACTGAATGACTGCAGCACCAGGGTGGGCTTTATGTAGCCATGGCATCATAATGTCTCGATGCATCAAGGCGACGTGAGGTGGAGGGTTCCAGGCACTTCTGCTGCAGTCCTTTTGATGTCACCGCGGCCGCAGTTCTGGCCCGCCGGCGCCAGACTTTACCCGAAGATTTGCGCACCGGGACAAATTCTAAGTGTGCCCGCAGCACTGTGACACTATCATGAATCACACCCCTCATTTTCATTTAACCTGCTTCCTACCATAATAATTACTTGTTTTGATTCATTCTGTCTGTTTTTTAAAAGGTAACTATCGTCAGACAAGCAAAATAAAAAATTCCAACATAATTTTGTGATTTTACAAAGCATAATATAATTAATAATTTTCTTAAATTATTGGGGGCAGTGGAGCCCCCCAAACGAATTTTTGAGGGGGCTCAGGCCCCATGGAGTTGGCTCCTGTGCATCCTTACATTTGTCATCTAGTCATCCATGCTTAGCCATTTTGCATTTTTGAGATGTTTGTATTCCTTTCTGCCTGCTTCATTTACTGCATTTTTATATTTTCTCCTTTCATCAATTAAATTCAATATCTCTTCTGTTACCCAAGGATTTCTACTAGCCCTCATCTTTTTACCTACTTGATCCTCTGCTGCCTTCACGATTTCATCTCTCAAAGCTACCCATTCCTTTTCTATTGTATTTCTTTCCCCTGTTCCTGTCAATCGTTCCCTAATGCTCTCTCTGAAATTCTCTACAACCTCTGGTTCTTTCAGTTTATCCAGGTCACATCTCCTTAAATTCCCACCTTTTTGCAGTTTCTTCAGTTTTAATCTTCAGCTCATAACAAATAGACTGTGGTCAGAGTCCACATCTGCCCCTGGAAATGTCTTACAATTTAAAACCTGGGTCCTCAATCTCTTATCATTATATAATCTGTCTGAAACCTTCCAGTATCTCCAGGCTTCTTCCACATAAACAACATGATTCTTAAACCAAGTGTTAGCTATGATTAAGTTATGGTCTGTGCAAAATTCTACCAGGCGGCTTCCTCTTTCATTCCTTACTCCCATTTCATATACACCTACTACTTTTCCTTCTCTTCCTTCTATCGAATTCCGTGCCCCATGACTATCACATTTTCGTCTCCCATCACTATCTGAATAATTTCTTTTATCTCATCATACATTTCTTCAATCTCTTCATCATCCGTGGAGTTAGTTGGCTTATAAACTTGTACTACTGTGGTAGGTGTGGGCTTCGTGTCTATCTTGGCTACACTAATGCATTCACTATGCTGTTCGCGAACATACATAGTAATACTATATTAGGGATTAGGTATATTGTTACATAGCAGCTGTTGAACTGTTGCATAGACGTGCATATTTATGCCTGTTTTTACTTGCAAAATGACAGCCAAAGTGGAAACAGTAGATATAATGACATGAATTGCTAAATTTGTAGAAGAAATTAAAAAAATGATTGAGGATAATAACAGAAAATTAATGGGTGAGAATAAGAGACTGTTGGAGGATAATAATAATAAAATAGTAGAAGGTAATAAAATATTACTTGAAGATATTCATAATAGTGTCAGCATCAGTTCATTACATTAGAACAGCTAACATTGCAGATGCTATCCGTTTTGTGTAGTCGACGGCACATATCTTTAGAAGTGGATGAATGTAAGGTAATTCTTTCATCAATGAGAACAAACAAAATAATGTCCAACTACAAGTCATCACTAAACTTTGGATCCTATCATATTGTTTAAATATTTGTGGATTATATAAACAAGTGATATGAAATGAACTGTAGACCTCACTCGGTGGGATGATTTATGCACCTCAGTGATACAGATAGCCCTATCATAGTGCAACCACATCAGAAGGGTATCTGTGGAGAGGCCAGGCTAACCTGTGGTTCCTGAGGGGGAGTAGTGGCTCTTTCAGTACTGCAGGGCAGCAGCCTGGATGACTTTCTGATCTGGCCTTGCAACATCAACTAAAATGGCTTTGCTGTGCTGATACTGTGAATAGCTAAAAGTAAGGAGAAACACCACCCTCACCTCCTTTCTCTCCCCCCCCCCCCCCTCTCTCTCTCTCTTTCTCTCTCTCTCTCTCTCTCTCTCTCTCTCTCTCTCTCTCTCTCTCTCTCTCACACACACACACACACACATATGTTGACTTCTTGCATAATCAATTGTGACAAATGATAAGTCACCACAAATTTTAAAATGGGAAATCAATATAGTAGGAATTAGGGAAATGTGGAAGAAAGAACAGGACTTCTGGTCACAAGAAAAATGGCTCTGAGCACTACGCAACTTAACTTCTGAGGTCATCAGTCGCCTAGAACTTAGAACTAATTAAACCTAACTAACCTAAGGACAACACACATCCATGCCCGAGGCAGGATTCTTTTGCGAGCGTAGCAGTCGCTCGGCTCCAGACTGTAGCGCCTAGAACCGCACGGCCACTCTGGCCGGCCTGGTCACAAGAGTACAGAGTTGTACATACAAAATAAGATAGAGGTAATGCAAGAGTAGGTTTAATAATGAATAAGAAAACAGTAATGTTGCTAAATTACTATGAACAGCATAGTGAATGCATTGTCATAGCCGCAATAGACACGAACTGAACAACTACCACATAGTGCATGTTTATATGCCACCCTGCTCTGCAGGTGATGAGGAGACTGAAGCAATGTATGATGAGATAAAAGAAATTATTCAGATAGTTAAGAGATACAAAAATTTTACTGTGATTATGGACTGGAGTTTGACAGTGGGAAACGGAAGAGAAGGAAATATAGTAGAACATGGACTTCAGGTAATGAATGAAAGAGGAAGACATCTGGTAAAATTTTGCACAGAGCTTAGTTTTTTCATCACTAACACTTGGTTTAAGGATCATGGAACATGGTTTACTTACCCTCAATTACAAAATTCAAATGGTTTAGAAATCTGAGGTTAATCAGAATAAAGCCTGCCATACACAAAAATTCATGGACAAGTTATTCCAGCATCATACATACATCAGTTTACACCAAGAGAAACAGCTAACAAAAAACAATTCTGCAGTGTAATATCAAACAATCTGCCTAGGACAATAAATGGTAGTCTAACAGGGGTGCGTGACTTTGTTACAACACATGTCTACCTTCTGATGCTGTGTACTTCAGTCCAGTCACACATCTTTGACCTGTTTATGTACCTGCCATTATCTGTGATGCACTTGTTCTTTCGCTGTGCTCCCATATTTTAACCTGACTGAACTTTGGATGAATACAACAATACTCAGAAAACAGTTGGAATTTTGTAGAATTAAATACACAAACTGAACCACCACCACCACAGTAGTGCAAGTTCATATGCCACCTAGCTTTCCAGGTGATGAAGAAACTGAAACAATGTATGATGAGATGAAAACAAATTATTTAGATAGGTAAGGAAGACAAAAATTTAATGCAACACATTCTTTTCTGAAAGCAGGATGGTTTTATTCAGGATTCAAATACACCATATTATTCTCCACTTTTTGGCTACAAAACCTGTTTTTCAACATAATTTCAATTCAATGCAACGGCCTTACACTGCCCTACTGGGAGGGCCTGTATGCCCACATGGTACCACTCCACTGGTCAACATCAGAGCCAACATCTTACTGCATCAATAACCTCCCCACCCTCTACATACTGCTTCCCGCAGAGGGCATCCTTCAACGCACAAAAAAATGGAAGTTGGAAGGCGCAAAATCTGGCTGTAGAGTGGATGAGGAAGAACAGTCCAATGCAGTGTAATAAGCTCCTCTCAGGTGCACAGACTTGTGTGAGGCCTTGTGTTGTCATGGAGAAGGATAAGTTTGTTTATATTTTCATGAGAATGAACATGCTGAAGTCATTTCTTCAATTTCCTGAGGGTGTGTGCAGTCAGCCAGCAAGCAGGAGATCAGACAGATTTGTGTGACCTTGATGACAGATGCCTCACCCAACGGCTCATCAAACTTTTGTTTGCTGCCATGTCACCATAGACATACTGCAGCCACCTATGAATATCTGCAGTGCTTTTGTTTTCTGCCAAAAGAAACCCAGTCACAGATCTCTGGAACACACCTCCATTACACACCTCAATTTGAAAGCTACATGTAGCACCACCACCTACTGGAACTTTATCAAATTATATGGACTGAAGGAGGAATATTCCACACCAAATTCAACATTTTTTCAACTGAAATTGGCTGAGAAAATAATGTGTTGCTTTATTTATTAAACACCCCTCGTATATTATTGAGTCCCTTTGTCCTCCAATTAAGTTGCTGTGCATATGTTACAAAATTTATGCAGAGTTGAGCAGTCAACAGAATTGTGGGACTGAAACTAATTATGATTGACAAGACAATTCTGCCCTATCGTATTAGCTACATGTACATACAACTACAAAATCACTTTGCTGATATGCCACATGGGGCATGAACCACCAGAATAGTCTTGGAATCTGCCAGCAATAAGTCACACGATTTCTCAAAGATACAAAATACTATAACCACACAGTCATGGCCATTAGTGATGACCTATCACAACACTGAGAACTAGATAATTGATATCATCCAACTTATCAACATTTGGTTACGTGACAATAAAAGATGTGCCATAAGTTTTGTTCAGTTACATATCTCCTCCTGTCTGCAGATATTTTCACCAGCAAAAATATACTTTGAAGTACTAATTAAAAGCACTGCCTAATGACTGTATGTATTCATAGTTAATCAATATCAAATCAATAAATACAAAGCTCATGATGTAACTATGATGGACTGCCATCTGATCTTGGTCAAACCTCAGCCAAGCCCAGATGCATTCTCCTCCATACAATAGTCTATCACTCCCAATTATATTTGTTTTGGCTTTTGTAACATCAAACAGGCCACTTTACTAATAATTCTATCAAAATTTTAATCTACAACATCGGTTGGTACGTGGAAGTTATTCTGTAACACTATCTGAAATAATTCTCCATTGATTCTTACTGTCATAAAATGTACTTTTTGGATGGACTGTTTTTCTTTCCCTGCCATCCAGGCCATGGCCTCATCCAGCTGCTTGTTGCAATGGGGTGTCTGTCCTCACAAACTGTGTCTAACTTTTAGTTTTAGACCTTCATAGCCGGCCGAAGTGGCCGCGCGGTTCTGGCGCTGCAGTCTGGAACTCCGAGACCGCTACGGTCGCAGGTTCGAATCCTGCCTCAGGCATGGATGTGTGTGATGTCCTTAGGTTAGTTAGGTTTAACTAGTTCTAAGTTCTAGGGGACTAATGACCTCAGCAGTTGAGTCCCATAGTGCTCAGAGCCATTTTTTTAGACCTTCATATTCTTGCACTGGCTTCACAAAAACTATCTGTCAAAGTGCTCTGAAGCCTTCCGTGATGACACAGTGTCCTTGGGTATTTGGCCAACATGATCAATGGTCACCTCCTGCCTCTTAGCACTAGCTCAAATTCTGATTTCAGTATTCTTAAAACTGAAATATATCTTGATCAATAGCGCTGATCACCATTTGACTGTCACTGGATGCTCTTAAATGAGCGACAGCTTGCATTTACCTTCTGTTTCAATTTCTTTCTCATGTTACTCAATTCTTATGCTTATAACAGCAATGATAACAACAATGAGCAAGGTCAGTGACTGTAGGTATTACTGCCGTGTCAAGTAGTATATTTGGTAGAGACCTGAGGACTTGAAGGCTTCAGATTGATTACACTATGGTAAGACAGAGATTTTGAAACCAGATTTTAAACTGTAAGACATTTACACAGCCCTGGATCTAGGATATTTCCGAACCGGGACAAAAACTTGATAGTGGTGCCCCCCCCCCCTCAAGCATTTGAGATAGGATGTCAAAATTTTTTAAAAAATCTGTTTTTCGAAAATTGCTCTTTTTATAGAGCACATCTTCCTGAAGACTATGATATATAAAACATATTTGGTTTTAAGTATGCCAAAGGGCAGAGCCACACCTCTTCACACAGCATTCTTCTATCACACAGCGCTGTGTTTCGTTCTGAGGAACTCAAACATCTATATTTTGTAATGGAAGCCATCAAATGTATATTCAGGACAGTGGAAATGAAAATGTCCTGTGTTGCCTCTCCTGATCCTAGTTAGCCTGTTTGACACCATACACCCTTAAAAAAAGTCACAATTAATACTGGATGGGATTATTTGTGACTGGGAGAATAACAACTCTTCAGAAAATTTGCAGTCCTTATTGCCTATTAGCCAAATTAAATATAAGAAACACAAAACCAGCAAAGATAAGAGACAGGTAAGACAGTCCACATTTCTTCCTTCAGTCCTTAGGTATCAGTATTTTTTTTCCCTCTATTCTTGCTATAGCTTCACAGGGCGTGCTTTCCTTTTTGTGAAAGGATCTATTATCTCATCAGAGTTTGTCAATGTTTTTCTACACAAAAAAATCAACATGTCATTGTCTAACACTGAAAAGCTGTTAATACAAATAGCACCTAATACTACAATGAACCATGGACCTTGCCGTTGGTGGGGAGGCTTGCGTGCCTCAGCGATACAGATAGCCGTACCGTAGGTACAACCACAACGGAGGGGTATCTGTTTAGAGGCCAGACAAACGTGTGGTTCCTGAAGAGGGGCAGCAGCCTTTTCAGTAGTTGCAAGGGCAACAGTCTGGATGATTGACTGATCTGGCCTTGTAACAATAACCAAAACGGCCTTGCTGTGCTGGTACTGCGAACGGCTGAAAGCAAGGGGAAACTACAGCCGTAATTTTTCCCGAGGGCATGCAGCTTTACTGTATGATTACATGATGATGGCGTCCTCTTGGGTAAAATATTCCGGAGGTAAAATAGTCCCCCATTCGGATCTCCGGGCGGGGACTACTCAAGAGGATGTCATTATCAGGAGAAAGAAAACTGGCGTTCTACGGATCGGAGCGTGGAATGTCAGATCCCTTAATCGGGCAGGTAGGTTAGAAAATTTAAAAAGGGAAATGGATAGGTTGAAGTTAGATATAGTGGGAATTAGTGAAGTTCGGTGGCAGGAGGAACAAGACTTCTGGTCAGGTGACTACAGGGTTATAAACACAAAATCAAATAGGGGTAATGCAGGAGTAGGTTTAATAATGAATAGGAAAATAGGAATGCGGGTAAGCTACTACAAACAGCATAGTGAACGCATTATTGTGGCCAAGATAGATACGAAGCCCACACCTACTACAGTAGTACAAGTTTATATGCCAACTAGCTCTGCAGATGACGAAGAAATTGAAGAAATGTATGATGAAATAAAAGAAATTATTCAGATTGTGAAGGGAGACGAAAATTTAATAGTCATGGGTGACTGGAATTCGAGTGTAGGAAAAGGGAGAGAAGGAAACATAGTAGGTGAATATGGATTGGGGGACAGAAATGAAAGAGGAAGCCGCCTGGTAGAATTTTGCACAGAGCACAACATAATCATAACTAACACTTGGTTTAAGAATCATGAAAGAAGGTTGTATACATGGAAGAACCCTGGAGATACTAAAAGGTATCAGATAGATTATATAATGGTAAGACAGAGATTTAGGAACCAGGTTTTAAATTGTAAGACATTTCCAGGGGCAGATGTGGACTCTGACCACAATCTATTGGTTATGACCTGTAGATTAAAACTGAAGAAACTGCAAAAAGGTGGGAATTTAAGGAGATGGGACCTGGATAAACTAAAAGAACCAGAGGTTGTACAGAGATTCAGGGAGAGCATAAGGGAGCAATTGACAGGAATGGGGGAAATAAATACAGTAGAAGAAGAATGGATAGCTTTGAGGGATGAAGTAGTGAAGGCAGCAGAGGATCAAGTAGGTAAAAAGACGAGGGCTAGTAGAAATCCTTGGGTAACAGAAGAAATATTGAATTTAATTGATGAAAGGAGAAAATATAAAAATGCAGTAAGTGAAACAGGCAAAAAGGAATACATACGTCTCAAAAACGAGATCGACAGGAAGTGCAAAATGGCTAAGCAGGGATGGCTAGAGGACAAATGTAAGGATGTAGAGGCCTATCTCACTAGGGGTAAGATAGATACCGCCTACAGGAAAATTAAAGAGACCTTTGGAGATAAGAGAACGACTTGTATGAATATCAAGAGCTCAGATGGAAACCCAGTTCTAAGCAAAGAAGGGAAAGCAGAAAGGTGGAAGGAGTATATAGAGGGTCTATACAAGGGCGATGTACTTGAGGACAATATTATGGAAATGGAAGAGGATGTAGATGAAGATGAAATGGGAGATACGATACTGCGTGAAGAGTTTGACAGAGCACTGAAAGACCTGAGTCGAAACAAGGCCCCCGGAGTAGACAATATTCCATTGGAACTACTGACGGCCGTGGGAGAGCCAGTCCTGACAAAACTCTACCATCTGGTGAGCAAGATGTATGAAACAGGCGAAATACCCACAGACTTCAAGAAGAATATAATAATTCCAATCCCAAAGAAAGCAGGTGTTGACAGATGTGAAAATTACCGAACTATCAGTTTAATAAGTCACAGCTGCAAAATACTAACACGAATTCTTTACAGACGAATGGAAAAACTAGTAGAAGCCAACCTCGGGGAAGATCAGTTTGGATTCCATAGAAACACTGGAACACGTGAGGCAATACTGACCTTACGACTTATCTTAGAAGAAAGATTAAGGAAAGGCAAACCCACGTTTCTAGCATTTGTAGACTTAGAGAAAGCTTTTGACAATGTTGACTGGAATACTCTCTTTCAAATTCTAAAGGTGGCGGGGGTAAAATACAGGGAGCGAAAGGCTATTTACAATTTGTACAGAAACCAGATGGCAGTTATAAGAGTCGAGGGAGATGAAAGGGAAGCATTGGTTGGGAAGGGAGTAAGACAGGGTTGTAGCCTCTCCCCGATGTTGTTCAATCTGTATATTGAGCAAGCAGTAAAGGAAACAAAAGAAAAATTCGGAGTAGGTATTAAAATTCATGGAGAAGAAATAAAAACTTTGAGGTTCGCCGATGACATTGTAATTCTGTCAGAGACAGCAAAGGACTTGGAAGAGCAGTTGAATGGAATGGACAGTGTCTTGAAAGGAGGATATAAGATGAACATCAACAAAAGCAAAACAAGGATAATGGAATGTAGTCTAATTAAGTCGGGTGATGCTGAGGGAATTAGATTAGGAAATGAGACACTTAAAGTAGTAAAGGAGTTTTGCTATTTGGGGAGCAAAATAACTGATGATGGTCGAAGTAGAGAGGACATAAAATGTAGGCTGGCAATGGCAAGGAAATCGTTTCTGAAGAAGAGAAATTTGTTAACATCGAGTATAGATTTAAGTGTCAGGAAGTCATTTCTGAAAGTATTTGTATGGAGTGTAGCCATGTATGGAAGTGAAACATGGACGATAAATAGTTTGGACAAGAAGAGAATAGAAGCTTTCGAAATGTGGTGCTACAGAAGAATGCTGAAGATAAGGTGGGTAGATCACATAACTAATGAGGAGGTACTGAATAGGATTGGGGAGAAGAGAAGTTTGTGGCACAACTTGACTAGAAGAAGGGATCGGTTGGTAGGACATGTCCTGAGGCATCAAGGGATCACGAATTTAGGATTGGAGGGCAGCGTGGAGGGTAAAAATCGTAGGGGGAGACCAAGAGATGAATACACTAAGCAGATTCAGAAGGATGTAGGTTGCAGTAGGTACTGGGAGATGAAAAAGCTTGCACAGGATAGAGTAGCATGGAGAGCTGCATCAAACCAGTCTCAGGACTGAAGACCACAACAACAACAACAACTTTTGTGGTTTCTTGATCTGATTATGTCTATTTTGTCACTGTATGCTGGATAAGGTGAAACAGGTCTGTCTAATGGTGCAGCAGCTGTAGCACGCACCAAACAAGTGAGACTGTTTTGGCACAAATAGTCATTTTTATGTACCTCGTTTACATAAATAACATGATAGAACATAACTCACGAAATACCAATATCAAATACCTATTAGGCCTACTATAAGCAAAAATTTTTATTTTGGATGTAGTTTCACATTTCATTCATACTCATACACTCCTCCAGTTTCTCAAGCATGAGATCGAAAAGTAGTAGATGAAAATTTTATATAAATTTGAAATTGTCATATACGAGGTGCATTCAAGTTCTAAGGCTTCCGATTTTTTTTTTCTCCGGACTGGAAAGAGATAGAAACATGCGCATTGTTTTAAAATGAGGCCGCGTTCATTGTCAATATGTCCCAGAGATGGCAGCACTGTACGGCAGATGGAATTTTACTGCCAGTGGCGAGAGTGAGAACTGTTTTAAATACTTAAAATGGCGACGTTTTCCTTACTTGAACAGCGTGCAATCATTCGTTTTCTGAATTTGCGTGGTGTGAAACCAACTGAAATTCATCGACAGTTGAAGGAGGCATGTGGTGATGGAGTTATGGATGTGTCGAAAGTGCGTTCGTGGGTGCGACAGTTTAATGAAGGCAGAACATCGTGTGACAACAAACCGAAACAGCCTTGAGCTCGCACAAGTCGGTCTGACGACATGATCGAGAAAATGGAGAGAATTGTTTTGGGGGATCGCCGAATGACTGTTGAACAGATCGCCTCCAGAGTTGGCATTTCTGTGGGTTCTGTGCACACAATCGTGCATGACTACCTGAAAATGCGAAAAGTGTCATCCAGGTGGGTGCCACGAATGCTGATGGACAACCACAGGGCTGCCCGTGTGGCATGTTGCCAAGCAATGTTGACGCGCAACGACAGCATGAATGGGACTTTCTTTTTGTCGGTTGTGACAATGGATGAGACATGGATGCCATTTTTCAATACAGAAACAAAGCGCCAGTCAGCTCAATAGAAGCACACAGATTCACCACCACCAAAAAAATTTCGGGTAACCGCCAGTGCTGAAAAATGATGGTGTCCATGTTCTGGGACAGCAAGGGCGTAATCCTTACCCATTGCATTCCAAAGGGCACTACGGTAACAGCTGCATCCTACGAAAATGTTTTGAAGAACAAATTCCTTCCTGCACTGCAACAAAAACGTCCGGGAAGGGCTGCGCGTGTGCTGTTTCGGAAAGACAACGCACCCGCACATCAAGCTAACGTTATGCAACAGTTTCTTTGTGATAACAACTTTGAAGTGATTCCTCATGCTCCCTACTCACCTGACCTGGCTCCTAGTGACTTTTGGCTTTTTCCAACAATGAAAGACACTCTCTGTGGCCGCATATTCACCAGCCGTGCTGCTATTGCCTCAGCGATTTTCCAGTGGTCAAAACAGACTCCTAAAGAAGCCTTCGCCGCTGCCATGGAATCATGGCGTCAGCGTTGTGAAAAATGTGTACGTCTGCAGGGCGATTACGTCAAGAAGCAATGCCAGTTTCATCGATTTCGGGTGAGTAGTTAATTAGAAAAAGAATTGGAGGCCTTAGAACTTGAATGCACCTCGTACCTCCATATAATTTGTGTGATGTCCCCATTTCTTCTCCTTCCTCATTCTAACAAACAATTGTGTCATCATTAATTCTGTAACTATTCTTGCCATTGTCAAAACTTATCCTCCAGTTAACTTCACTAGCCCTGCCAGAATCACAGGTACAGTTATCTCACATTTATTCTTTGGTTAGGCATTATTATGTGTTTGTACAATGCATTTTCTGTACTATTCCCAGAATAGACAGCGGCTGCTAATCAGGGCTGTGCAACTGGTAGTATAGCAATCTGGCAAAAAATTTTCTGTTAAAATTTCAATTTCTTGGGTACACCAATAAGATAATATGTAATCTTTCTTACCTGTTAGTCCTTTCTTTCCACTCTGGTAATCTGAATCTATTGATTCACTAATACTTATAACAATGCTGATCATTGCACACCCAATCGACCACATGAGCAAACAGTGATTGGCATTCATCCATTTATGTTCATTCGGCTCAGCTCATATAGCCCCATACCCTTTTGTCTGTGGGAAAGTTTTTTTATTTCTAGATTCGATGGGGATTCCCCTGGCAGATACATCATGTACACTATGTATGTTTTCAAAAATCAACTCATGATTTGTTCAGAAATCAACTTAAATTGTGATCAAAAATGTTCAAGAAACAACTGGAATGCATTTCAAAAACATATGAATAATCGATAGACCAATGTGTGCTCAAGGATAGACGCTTCTTGAAGCAAAGTTTTCTTCTACAAGAATATGAATTTGGCACCCCTTGAAATTGCCACCTGGGGCAGATACCACAGTTTGCTGGCCCCCTCCCCCCCCCCCCCCCCCCCCCACTCCCCAATATCAGTGCCTGCATTGCTTTTACAGGGGCAGACGTGAACTCTGAACATAATTTATTGCTTACAAACTGCAGATTAAAACTGGAACATAGGAAATCAAGGAAATAGGACCAGTATAAATTCAAGAAACCTGTGTTTTTTGGGAATTTCTGTGCAGTAGGCACTGTATGGCTGTAAGAGAGGAAAGTATTGCAATAGATGACGAATGGATAACCTTGAGACATAAAATAATGAAGGCAGCAAAGGGTCAAATAGGTAAACAGACAAGAGTTACTAGAAATTCTTGGGCAACACAGAAGATAATCTATAAAAGCAGGAAATATAAAAATGCAGTAGATAAATAAGCAAAAAAGAATACAGAGGTCTAAAACATGACATGGATGGAAAATGCAAAATAGCTAAGCAAGAATGGCTAGAGAACAAATTCATGGCTCCAAAATTAGATTTTCACTCTGCAGCGGAGTGTGCACTGATATGAAACTTCCTGGCAGATTAAAACTGTGTGCCACACCAAGACTCAAACTCAAGTGCACATGCCCACAAAAGGCAAAGGTCCCGAGTTCGAGTCTTGGTCCAGCACACAGGTTTAATCTTCCAAGAAGTTTCAAATTCATGGCTGTAAAATCATGCATAATTAAGGAAAAGATAGATGTCACCTATAAGGAAATTAGATATACTTTCGAAGAAAAGATGCAGCTGTGTGAATTTCAAAGAGCTCAAATGACAAGACAGTACTAAGCAAAGAAGGAAAAGGTGAAAGTTGGAAGGGACGCGTAGATGGGCTAAACAATGGAAATGAACTTGAAGGCAATATTATAGAAAGAACGAGAAGCAAGTAAATGAAGATGAGAAGGGAGATATGATACAGAAATAAGAAACTGACAGATGACTGAATGACATAAGTGGAAACAAAGCTCCCAGGGTAGACACATCCCCTCAGAATTACTGAGATTCTTGGGGGCCAGCTATGGCAAAACAATTCAATGTGATGCTCAAGGTGTATCAGATAAGCAAAATAGTCTCATACTTCAAGGATAACATAATAATTTACCATAAAGTGGACATGCTGAGTTGCTAAGTCATATTCCATTCTGGATTTTCCGTTGTCAGAATGTAACAATTCCCATTCTACAGAAGGCAGAAGCTGGCAGGTATGAATACTACAGAACCATTAGTTTAATAAGTCATGGGTGCAAAATACTGATGCTAATTATATACAGAAAAATGGAAAAACTACTAAAAGTCTACCTTGTAGAAGATACATTTACATTCTGGAGAAATGCAGAAGCATGCAAAGAAGTAGTGACACTACAGCATATCTTAGAAGAGAGACTAACCTATGTTTATTGTATTTGTATGTTTAGAAAAGGCTTTTGACAATGTTGAATAGACAAATTCGCTGATATTTTGATGGTAGCAGGAATAAAACACAGGGCCTGAAAAATTATTTATAACTTACACAGAACCCAGACAGCAGTTAAAAGATGTTGAAGGACATTACAGAAAAGCAGTGGCTGAGAAGGTATAAGACGAGGTTATAGCCCATCCCCAATACTATTCATTCTGCGCATTGTGCAAACAGTAAGTAGAAAGAGAAATTTGGAAAGGGAAGTTTCGTTCAGAGGAAAAAAAGTAAACTTTATAAGGATTGCCAATGACATTGTAATTCTGTCAGAGACAGCAAAGGACATGGAAGAGCAACTGAACAGAATGGATAGTGTCTTGAAAAGAAATTATAAGATGAACATTGGCTAAAGTAAAACAGAGGTAATGGTGTATAGTTGAATTAAATCAGGCAATGATGAGGTAATTGGATAAGGAAATAAGGCATTTAAAGAAGTACATGAATTTTGCTATTTGGGAATCAAAATAAATGATGACCAAAATAGAGAAGATATAAAATACGACTGGCTATAGCAAGAACAGCATTTCTGAAAAAGAGGAATTTACTATTATTAAATAGAAATTTAAATGTTAGGTAGTATTTTCTGAAGGTATTTGCCTGGAATCCTGCTTTGGATGGCAGTGGAACATGAATGATGAGCAGTTCAGACAATAAGAACAGAAGATATTGAAAAGTGGTGCAACATAAAAATTGTTAAGATTGGCTGTGTAGACTGTATACACTGAGTGAATTTAATAATATACTGTTAGGATTGTAACAGATAAAAATACTTCATGCTGCAAAGAGTGAGACTCAGAGGACTTAAATGGAAACATTTGGTAGAAAGATGACATTTTTCTCACAAAATAGTGTTAAAGAAATTTAAAGAAGCAATATTTAAGGAACACTACATGACATTTCTACTGCCTCCATTCTATATGCTATTAGAGGGCAAAAGAAGGATGTATGTGATATCGGGGTAAATACAAAGCCACATAGGCAGTAATGGTTTCCTTGCTCAGAACGTAAATGGAATGTGACAGAACAATAGTTGACAAATGCAACACATGATACAAAATGTCATTATTGTCTATTAGGAATATGTTCAATGCATATCTTAGCCTCTAAACAGAATGTTGTATGCATAACTATCTGGTTCACAAGTGATTATAAAATATGGGGATGTGTCTGTTCCACAATCCATCACGAACATTGATCTGTAAAACCCTGCACTTGTGTACCATTGATGTTTGAGGGTTATCAAATGTAAATGATATAGAAACACAAGTTGCTGAAAGAACAGCAGTGTGTAGCGAACAGTTATGACCAGCAGATACAGAAGAGTCATAAAAGAGGTATCAAGACAACAAGCTTAAACATTTGCTTGAAGCAATGTATGTTAACGTGTGCAGTATTTACACACTATTATTTTCTAAAGTAGAAATTGCTGTTCAAATGGCTCTGAGCACTACGGGACTTAACTTCTGAGGTCATCAGTCCCCTACAACTTAGAACTGCTTAAACCTAACTAACCTATGGACATCACACACATCCATGCCTGAGGCAAGATTCAAACCTGCGACCGTAGTGGTCACGCAGTTCCAGACTGTAGCACCTAGAACCGCTCGGCCACCCCAGCCAGCCGAAGTTGCTGTGTTGTAGTATGTTCTTCCCCCATTCGTCATCAAAGCACAATGTGGATATTCAACAAAGTGATTAAAACACTGCACAGCCCCTGGCAAAAAGCTAGTTAATGTGACCATTGTTGTGGCTTTTGATGTTCAACCACAGCAGTGTTGATACACTAAAAACAATGTGGCATGTCCATATGTTGTCGTCATCAGATGTGGATGCTGTTTCATTCCACTGTTTTTTAACACATCATTACTGTCCTTGAGTCCATAAATCTGTTAGAAATAGTGGAAACTTGTTGAGCATGTTAAAAGTTCAATAATTTGGAGCCTTCAGCTTTGTTGAATGCTGAAAATGTAATTATAGCTGCAAATTAATTTTTCATTGTTTCTTTTCACAGAAGATGGAAAGTTTGCTAAAGCCAACGTTTACATGGGGTCCACCTAATCCACATCTGCGAGCAGTGCGTAAGAAGTACAAACCATCAGAAGAGATTCGCTCGCAACCTTTCACCTATCATCAGTGGCGCATGGAACTTTATACTGAAGATAAGATGTTACATGAGAATCCAGAAGATACACAAACATAAAGAGTATCCATCTCATTATACTGTGACATATTAATGTTGTTGGATTAAGATTAATAAAATTCTTACAATTTTTTGTACTATAATGTTTCATGAAAGTTCATTATTCTTCATGCTGCATCAAAATAAATAAATTATTGTGTCCTTTTAATATGGACACTTCTGTAACTATCAACCTGGTGTGTACAATACTGATGAAAGATGGGTCTCATACAATTTAGTTCCTTCACCAAATAACTCTATTACAGAAGAAAAACATCAAACAGACAAAAATAACAATGATTTAATTATAGCATGGTTGAAAGTTAACAGTGACTGGAGAGAAAATTTTCTGCTATTCATAACAGGATGGTCTAACTTCCAACTGCTTTGGAAAAAAATTCTGGATAACAGAAATTTTTGTAATTTCCTTAAGAGGTCAGATGCCAAAGTGGATGCCTCAGAAACTGTGTCATTATTGATATGTCATGCATGTCCAATTGTAAACTCATTTTACAGAAACATAAACATTGTGCTTCTTCCCATTGGGTACTCAGTCATCTGCAGTCTTTAAACCTGGCCAGCCAGAATTCATTCTGTGAAAGCTAGCTAGGCCAGAGAGAGAGTTTTCCATTTAATGTTCGGGTATTGTGCTGTAAGATGGGAATCAATGCCCAAAAATTTGATTGTTTTTACCATTTTTTACAGTTATAGTACCTCTTAGAAGGTGTGCAATATAGTAACAGTATTTCTGTTAATGAAAAATTTAGACTTTCTAATTTTAAGTGGTGTGTAATATGTTGCTCTTGAATTAATATGTATTCCCATAAAGTGATTTTCACAAGTTTTTTTTATTTTTTTCTTTGTAAAGAACAAAACCTAGTCAATAGTAGAGGCACAGAACCTCTCAGAAAGCAACATGGTCCTTTAAAATCAAGTGTTTAATAATAAAGCATAAAATTTATTTTACAAGCAGTAATCATGTTTGAGGACCTTTTATGAAACTTATTTTTCAATTGTACAATAAATTTTAAGCACTCTAATTTATACTGTGTGACTTGCACTCTGTAACAGCACTAGCCAGCTCTAACATGTCAGAGGTCAGTGCCTGATAACCACGTAACTGCCGCAGATTGTTGCAAGAAACTGTTTCTGCATACAACCACCATTCAGCAGCCAGCAGTGTAACTGAAATCAGGAACACCGCTTTGACATTACAACTGGATAACTACATGTCACCTGGGGTGCCTAAATGACAATATGTTGAGTCAGGACATGTATAAGTAGTGCCCATCTTTCTAGAAAAGGGCACCAAGTTTGTGACTACTGTCAAGCAAGCTACCGCCATGTGGTCCAGATAAACATCACTGCCCAATCATCATCTACATCACTGCTCAATGATCATCTGCTGGTGCAGCAATCAACATCAGTCAGCATCATTCAAAGGAATCACTTGCCATACAGCCCTGCAATGAGCACCTATTTGCCTGTGGTGCCGATGAGGTCAACACCAGTATCGATCTGAGTATCGTCTTTGAATTAAGCTAAACATTATCTTTGTGCAGTTCCACCATCCAGTTCTTTGTAAGCCTTACTCGTGTAAAGAGGTGAATAAGTGAACTCCTGATTATAAGGTGTTATTTGGTGTAACTGACCCGAGCATCAACCTCACTGGTGACCCCGAGTTGTAACGTCTTCCATTTTCGCCATTTTACTATGTCCGCGGCCTCCACATCGGTTATTTTTGCATGTATTACACAACACAACATTCAAACAATGGCTTCGGCCCAATGCCAGCGCCGGATTTTGTGATCGACTTGCATCATGTTGCGGGCGATGTACACCCGCCAGAACTGCAACATGACGCCTCTCACTCGACGATTACGCTGATTTCACCAGACGTTTTCGTGCCTGCAACAATAAGTGAGGTTAGTAGTGTGCATGACTCCAGCTATCAGATGCCTTTGTTCCTGCCACATGTGCCCTCCCTCATTGACTGTGCAGTTACCTCTTACAGACCTCCATGCAGTGCGGGATCAATGCCGATTTCTGCAAATGCTTCATTGGATAACCTACCACTGCCAGGACAACGGTTTGCCATGCCACAATCTGTGCAGTACCACGGAGATTTCTACCACATGGCCGGAACTGCTTTGTTCACAGTTCAGCCTCCTCAGCATCCAACCACACGCGCACCTGCCTCGCTTCAGGATCAGCACATGCCTTCTTGCTTCAATACCCCAGCCTGCAACAGGAACAATAGCTTGTTATCTGTGCCTGACCTCCATCTCTGTCCTACTGCTAAGCCTCAGTGTTTTGTGCCACGACATTCACCTTATTCGCACACCGTTTTAAGTGAAGTGACTATGAATATTGAACATTCACACATTTCGCCCGACGTTTGACATCATTTTCCTCACTGTGCTTCTGGACAGCCCGCACCTCCGCAGCCTCCCTGCAACACAGGTGGCTCCAACTCTGATCGTATGTTGAGTTTTCCATGGAGTGGAACGCGTTTTCAAACTTTGAACTTTTTCTCACCTGTCGCCCCCACACTGGCTCCAGTCGAGCTTCCACTACCGTTCTCAGCACATCTCGGTGCCTCTTTCGCGTTGGTCTTCCATAACACATCAATCCGAACACACCTGCAACATGTCGAACTTCCACAACTGCAATCAACACATTACGGTGTCTCACCTGCATCGCGCTCAACCATAACGCGTCACCTTCACGCCGCCACCCGACCAGCCGTCATCGCCACATACCCTGGAGACACACTCTCCTGGATTACTGCAGCAACAGCAGCTCATTTCAGGCAGTGCCCCAACGAATTCAACTCAACCTGTTCTTCCGAACTTTCTACAATGCTTACGGCACTGATGCCGTTCAATCCCGACAGGCAACAACCTGGTTCAAAATTGTGGACAAAGTGTTCGACCATTTCAAACTCGATGAATCAACCAGATTTCTGTGCCTTATAACCCACCTGAACGACCAGGAGGACTTGATTGCTGACCTGGTCAACCCCCCAGACTCAGCTACCAGGTACACTCTAGCCAAAAAAACAGTTCTAGTCGGCTTGCGCGCTCAACTGAGACAGCAATACGGCAAGTGGTCCATTTCGAGCAACTTGGCAATGACAAACCTTCACAACACTGCAGACAGCTGCGGGCCCTGGTCAGCGATGATCTACTCTCTGACACAGCTCTCCTTGCCGTCTGCTCAGATAAACTACCTCCTCACATCCGCTTTGCTCTGGCTCAGAGGTCTCCCAAACCTGTCGAGCAATTAATGACAATTGCTGACAAACTACATGATGCATCACTGCTCTATTTCGCCAGCCACTGCCTACCTTGCAAGTCTCAGGTTCTGGCTCCTCGTCCCGCAGCCAGACGCAGCTGGGGCCGCACTGTACTGACTGTTCCGCTCACTCCAGGATGCAGTAAACAAGCAGCTGGGATGTCAACGGCTCCGCCCTCAGTCACGGCCCCTGCTGCAACCAAACTAGCTGCGGCCACCAAACCTCAACCACCGCCTCTGGCAACGAACACATGGTTTGGTGAGGCGGCATGGAACTGCAGACCACCATGCTGCTTCCCAAATGCCAATCGCAGGTAGGTCCGGGTACCGCCTCCTGCGCACAACATGACAGGCACCTCCCAGTGCTCCATTCTGTCCGGGAACAATCAGATAATTACGGACAACTTTATATTAAAGACATTTCGTCAGGATACTTTTTCCTAGTGGACACAGGCACCGATGTTTCACTGCTGCCTATGTCCTTAGTGTCGTTGAACATCTGCCCTCATCATACTTCGCTGCAAGCTGTGAATTCAACTAAACTACAATGCTCGGGTTCAACCTCCCACGTTGTCTCACTCTCCGCAAACTGCAAACTCGAGTGGACTTTTTTAGTGTGCAATATTGAGGAACCTATACTAGGCATTGACTTCTTGCGACACCACAAACTTTCATCGGACCTAGTGCGAAATACCGTGTTTCATCACCCGTCCAAAACTCACTTCCCCTGTGCCCCGTCCAGCAAACCCCCCCGTGACACGTCGGTCCGGGCTCATCTCATCCGTACATGCTCGTCTCTGTCAACGACGTTACAAGAAACAGCGCACAAGTGCCTTGTTGAGCTTGAAAACGTCGCTCGCCTATGCAAGGAAAACTTCGAGCTCTCCCTCTGGCTCCACAAAACTCAGCTCCAGCTCTCCGACGCAGCAAATGAATTACAGACACTGCAGCAAGGACAAAGCAAGGTCAGGAAGAGCGCCAAATCTGCTTGTAGTCCCAGCAATCGAGCCTCGGTCTGCTTACCTCCTGCTACCACTCGCAACTGTGCTATCAAGTCTACCATAACGTGTATTGACAGTTCCACAGGACCACACCCCCCTAACATGGCAGCATTTGACGCTCAGACTGACATGAGTGCGCATGCGCGACGAGCGTCACGTGCTCCCAAACTGATGACTCCTACCCCTCCCCTCGTGGACAGCACCTCAAACTATGCAACTTTGGCTCCTGCGCGCCACCGTGCAACTGCCACTGACAACACAAATAGTGCACTCGCGCCTAGCACTTCGCCCGTGACCGTGCAGCCACAGGCCGCACCCTCGGACAATGGACTCACTAACGCTTCACGAGCTCTACTGAGCTCACCCGACCACGGTGGCACTGCTTCGTGCCGGCAGCCATCTTGTCACGTTGACTCCTGGGACACTTTGCCACCTCGGCTCCCATCGGATCTGCCGAGTGGCTCCGAAAACCATGACCTCACCTCGCCTGCCCCGCCCGCCACACATTGTAAACAAACTGCCTCCCGTGCCGCCGACAACATTTCCGTCGTCACCAATGGCACGGTTCACAAGCTTCGCCTCGCACCAGGCCTCCTGATCTCCAGTAAACCTCATCGACTTTGTCCCAAGCGCCTCTCCGACCTTAAAAAGCAGATTACTGAACTTCTAAGCTCTGGCGTCATTGAACCCTCTGCCAACAGCTGGTCTACGCTCATCCATACAACACCCAAGAAATACGGGTCCTGGCGCATGCACGAACAATTATGGACACCTACCCGATACCCAACATTGCCTACTTTATCAGTTCCCTCGCAGATGTGACCACGTTCTCTGTCATTGATTGCAAACGGGACTACCGCCAGATCCCCATGGCTCCTGAAGACATTAAGAAGACAGTAATCACCTCCTCAATCGGGACATTTCAGTTTTGATTCATGCCCTTCGGTCTGAAAAACGCAACCAAGACCTGGCAACGCTTCATCAACAAGGCAGTATTCGAACTAAAATTCTGCTTTGCATATCTTGATGACATTCTTGTGTTCAGCTCCTCTGTCGAGGACAGCAGACATGTGCAAACTGTTTTGAACACTCTCACGGTAGCAGGCATCTAGACCAACCAGGACAAATTGCAGCTACATCAACCTGCTGTCACTTTTCTTGGTTTTTGGGTCTCTGCCGACAGCATTTCATCGCCCCCTGACAAAGTACAAACAATACTAAACCTACCCAGACCTTCGTCATTCAAAGAGCTCTGGCACTTTCTGGGGACGGTTAATTATTACCGCCGTCATCTACCTTGGGCTGCAGAGATTCAGGCTCCACTGACGGATGCCTTGGCAGGCACCAAGACTTCTGGATCTCGGCCCATTCCATGGACCCCTGCTATGACTGCCTCTTTCACTGCCCTCAAAAATCTTTTTGCTGAGGCCTGCACCATCGCACATCCTCATCCCAATGCACAGCTTTTCATCACCACAGATGTGAGCGATACTGCCATCAGCACTGTCCTTAGCCAGACAGTCGACGGCCAAACTTCGCCTCTCCAGTTCTTCTGGCGCAAGCTCACCAATGCACAACGGAAATATTCCACATTTGACAGTGAGTTGCTCATGGTCTACGAAGTGATCAAGCATTTTAAGACTGATGTTGAGGGACGCCCTTTCTATGTTTTAACAGACCACAAACCCCTGGCTGCGGCCATTTCAAACCTGCCAGCTGACCCGCCTCCTCGCTGCTTCAGATACATGGACTTCATATCTCAGTTCACCACTGACGTCAGACACATAAAGGGTGCTGACAATATAGTTGCTGATTTCCTTTCACGAGTTGACGCCTTTCATTCGCTGTTAGCCCTCTCTGAACTGCCTAACCTCCAACCCGCTGATGAGGACACGCAAAACCTGATTTCAGACTCTACCTTTTCACTACACTTCGTCTGCACCACCTTCACTGGCATTTCTGGTGAGATCTGGTGCAACAACAGTATGGGCACGTTACACCGCCTCATCCCAATCACACTCCATCGAGCTGTCTTCAACGCACTGCATAATTTAGCCCACCCTGATGTTCGTGCGTCCGTCCGCCTCATAGCGGAGCGCTTTGTGTGGAGAAATGTCAACAAGGACTGCCAGCAATGGGCACGCTCCTGCGTCACTTGCCAACGCTGCAAAGTACACAAGCACACTTCACCCCCCCTCGGCGCCTTTTCGATCCCTCCTGGGAGTTTCCAGCATATTCATATTGGCATTGTTGACCCTCTCCCCTCCTCTAATGGCTTTCGTTATGTTCTCTCATCTATTGACCGAACAACTCGCTGGGTCGAGGCTGTCCCCCTCCCCAATATCACGGCAGAAACTGTTGCTCGAGCTTACGTCGAGTCATGGGTATCATGTTTCGGATGTCCAGCTATCATCGCGACTGGCAAGGGCAGACAATTTGAGTCGCCCCTGTTCAACAAGATTTGTAACATTTGCGGCATCTGGCGCATCCATACTACAACATATCACCCGCAAAGTAAGGGGCTAGTTGAGCACTGGCACCGCACTTTCAAGGCGGCTCTTCGATGCCACAACTCTCTATGGATGGAGGCCCTTCTCCTTGTCCTACTCGGCATTCGTGCGATCTATAAGGAAGACCTCAAAGGCACAATAGCCGAGTTCGTATACGGCCAGAACATTGTTCTCCCTGGCGAATTTGTGAGCCCTTCCGCTTCTCTCCCTCAGTCTGACTTACCTTCCATCGTGGACCGCGTCAGACGCCACTTCATCAACCTCCGCATCCCTCCGCCCGCCAGCCAATCCCGCCCTAAGGTTCACGTCCCAAAATCTCTGAACAATTGCGAGTACCTCATGCTCCGAGATGCCACTGTCCATGCTCCCCTACAACCTCCATATACCGGCCCCTACCGAGTTCTCCGGCGCTCAGCCAACACCTATGACATCCAGATAAAAGATTCAGCTGTTACAGTCTCTCTCAACAGACTTAAGCCTGCTCATGTCGAGCCTGCTCATGTCGAGCCCACTTCTACCCCCCTTCAGGCCACGACCACGCCTCTCACTGTCGTGATTCACGACGCTCCGACCACTCCCTCCAAGTCGGACTTCCACACTCGGTCGAGTGACTTCCAGCTCCAATCGTCGAGCTCTTCTCCAACCTCGCCCTCTACTCCGGTCTCATGCACTCCGTCGAGTGATCACATGCTTCCCACATTGAGCTTACCTATGACCACGTCCTCGCCACCGGGCCCGTCTCCGGTCCCTTCGACCTCTCCCCCGTTGCCTGCCTTGCCCTGTCAAGATTTCTCACACCCCCCCATCTTGAACGCGCCCTCGCTCGAGTTGTTTGTGCCTGTCCCCCCGGACATAATCCATGGCATCTCTATAATACTACGTGATGACACACTGTTCGTCGTGTGTTTCCCTTCATCCGGTGCTCATGACACAACCTCCGCCATTCACTGCCACCTAGTGAAATGTGTTCCCCTGTCACCCGACATCGACCTGGACATGCTTCGTGTGTTCGCCACACCCACCAGAGACATCATCGTCATCGCTCCGTTCCTCCCACAAACCGCCGGCCTACCTGTCGCTGCACAACCAGCACGCCCAGTACTACGCCCGGCACGCTTCAATGACTTCCAGGTGTGGTGGCCAGACCTTCCTTCACGACATCTACCCACACAGCTCCCCGATGACGCTGTCGAGCTGACCGCGGTCCGGCTCCCGTGGACAACCCCTGCCGACGCCATAGTCACCCCCCCCCCCACCCGGCCTCACAAGAGCGAGGGAGAGGGGGTGGGGGTGGGGGGGTGGGGTGCTACGTGGTGCCGATGCCGATGAGGTCGACA
Source organism: Schistocerca serialis cubense (assembly GCF_023864345.2). Classification (NCBI taxonomy): domain Eukaryota; kingdom Metazoa; phylum Arthropoda; class Insecta; order Orthoptera; family Acrididae; genus Schistocerca; species Schistocerca serialis. The sequence goes on from NC_064641.1 coordinate 139,637,083, forward strand.
CCAGTATCGATCTGAGTATCGTCTTTCAACTAAGCTAAACATTATCTTTGTGCAGTTTCGCCATCCAGTTCAGTGTACGCCTTACTCGTGTAAAGAGGTGAATAAATGAACTCCTGATTATATGGTGTTGTTTGGTGTAACTGACCCGAGCATCCACCTCGTGCCTGAGGATCAAACTGGGGCCATCGATTTTTTATGTTGGTCATCAGTCCTCTGAATTTAATTCCTCTCCTGTGCTACCCCTCAGAGTAGCTCTTGCAACTTACGCCCTCAATTACTTGTTGAATATATTCCCATCTGTTTTCCTCTGCAGTTTTTACCCCGTAGTATCATGGAGGTCATTCTCTGATGTCTTATCAGATGTCCTATCATCCTGTCCCTTCTTCTAGTCAGTGTTTTCCATATGTTCCTTTCTTCACCGAATCTGTAGAGAACCTTCTCATTTCTTATCTTTATCAGTCCATCTAATTTTCAGCATTCTTCTGTAGCACTGCATGTCAAACATTTTGATTCTTTTCCATTCTGGTTTTCCCACTGTCCATGATAGCAAAAATAATATCGGTAAAAGTACAGTGTGTGTGAATTGCGGGGACGAAATTATGAAGTTAAAAGAATGTATTTCTAGCCTTCAGCAAATTGTCAGTGTATTGAGTAGTGAGATGTCAGAACTTCAAAAAGAAATAAGTGAGTCATTAGTCAAACAAAAGGCCAGTTCTCTTCCACAAAAAAAAAAAAAACTCTAACGAGTGAACAAATATACCATATAAAAACAGAGGTGTGAATACGAAAGCATCACCAGAGAGTAAAAACACCAAACAGTTGGCGGTTAAAAACAAATTTCAAGTTCTTTCCGTGAGTGAAGAGGCAGATTTAGGCCTAACATCGGTAAGGGAACATGAACTTTTGAACAAACTTTGAAATCAGAATGGTGATACAGGCTCCGAGTTCAGCATTAACGCAAACAATGAAGGTGCGAAATTGAGCATGCCATCTATTGTACATAATAACGGGACATCTATTGCACATAGTAATGAGAAAGACACTATCAACCAAACATACAACAGTGCATACAAGAAAGTAATGTATTATTTTTAAAGGACAGTCACGGCAGAAAAATGACGAGACTATTCAAAGAAAACACGAAATACAACACATCAGGTTTTGTGAAGCCAGGAGCAACAGCAAAAAACATTATTGGTGTTGATTTACAAGACAAAATGTCAGGAAAAAATGACTATGTCGTGTGTATAGCAGGTGCAAATGATGATGTGAAAAACGAAGCTAATAATTGTTTTACTGAACTAAAGAAATTCCTGGAATGCAGTAAACAAAAAAATACGATAGTTACAACATTACCACACAGATATGATCTAATGTATCACTCGTGTGTTAACAAAGAAATTCGAAAAATTATAAATGAAATCATTGAAAACAGAGAGAGAGCGAACAGAAAAATTCCATGTACCGATATGGGACCAGTCTCAGCAAAAGAAAAAGAAGCATCCTCAAAATCAACAGAATCGTCAGCTAAAGCAACATATTCAGCAGCAACTATTGCCTAGGGTGACCATATTTTCTTCAGACAAAGGTGGGACTTTCATACATTTTCTTGGCCAAAAAGTGGGACAATTTTTATTTCTCGTTAAATATCACTTTTAATGCTAACATTTCTTCTTCCTTTGCAAATATAGCCTTCACTGATATTTGTGTGTGTGTGTACAAAAACCAAACAAAGAATGGAAAGACTGGAAAGAAGTACATTTCAAGTTTTCAGAAATTTATTTGTTAAGAAATGTAGCATTTATAACACAGAATGTAGAAAGACATACAGTAACAATCACTACAAAAAAAAGTTCTTAGTGAACACAAGGAATTTATGGTTTTGTGGATTCCACACTGCAATCATATTTCTTCGAAGATGAAATTTCATTCAGCAACTCAGGTTTGCCTAATAGGTATGAACAGAAGTCAGTGCAACTGTATTTACTGAAGTTTAAACAGGTCAGTAAAATAGACTTAATGCTCCTCACCATAAATCTCTTCCTCTCATCTGCCCACTGTGATGATAGTAAGCTGAAAACTCTTTCAACATTTGCATTGTGGGCAGGGAGTGAAAAGAAGTACTGCGTTATATTAAGCGATTCTCTGAACTGTTCATTAGACTGGCAAGATCTGAAAAACCTACACCATTTTTCATGTGCCATCAACTGATTCCTTTGTTCACTGTCTGTTTCCACTTGTTGTTTTACAAACGACTGTATCTGAACTATTTCATCAAATAAGAGGCTGTCATTTACTAGAATGCGCTTTTCATTTAGCCACATGAAAGTATTTTGAACTACTGACCATTACGGTGCTTCGGTGAGCATCATCCATGAGAATACAGAAAACTCAGCTAGTCCCTGAAACCATGAGGATAAATAGTCTACTGAAGCATCATAAAACGTTGATACTGTTATGTCAAATTTCTTAACAGACTGGTCATCTCAATCATTCAGCAGTTTTTTTTTACACTTAGTGGTACAAAATGTTCATGTTTCCTTGAATTTAGACTTGTCAAAGCTTTATTTAAAACTGCTAGTACTTTACATATGGAATTATTCTGTTTCTCAATGCTCAGAATGGATTGTTGGAAAACACTCATTTGTGAATGTACAAAAAGTAAATAACATTCATTTATAGGATCACTGAAAAAACTCTTGAAGATTGCAGGGCACTTTGAGTTAGACTGTGACAAAAAGTAAGATTTCAAAGGTTCATACATTTTCAAGATCCTTTCTATGACTAGCAACAATGAAAGCCACCTTGTTTTGGAAAAGGAAAGATAATTTTTGTGAGTGACACCAACAAATTCACAGAATTCAGTGAGTTCTGCAACACGAATAGAAAAAATATGAAAATGGTTGTACAACTTCATGACAATGCAGTCAATGTCAACAGGTAAAACATCACAAGCACTTTGAAGTGTGTTATGAACAATATGTGCTGGACAATCTATGCCAACAATGTTAGAGCTTTTTAATTTTTCTTTCAGATGTGTGAAAACATTATTACCCTCTTTCTTCATTAACCCCCCAAAATTACAGTTAATATTGTCTGCACCAAATGCAACACACTTTGAGTTGATACTGAATGACTGTATAACATGAGAAAGATAATTGGAAATTGTTTCAGACTTTTCATTCTGCAATTCATCAAGATCAAGCAATTTCATCTGCAGTCCACCCTCACTCACAGAAAAATACTGAACTATCACAGGAAAAAATTTCTGATGCCCATGGTTGCTAGCAACAGTAGATATTGAAAGTATTTTGCACTGTTTACAGCAGCTATTACCTGTTTCTGGGAATGCAGAGCTATAATATTATTGATATTTGCTTCACACTTTGTTCTTCCACACGAAACATTTTCTGTAATCTTAGAATCAGGAAATTTTTTTTTTGTTTAGTTGAACACAGCAGTCATTAGAATGATAGCTTTGGTGGTGTTTAACAACATGGAATGACAGGGTTCCTTCTGCTGCAGCTACGTTTTTCTGTTCCTGTGTATTTGAAGTTACAAAATATCTTGTCATTTTTTGTGAGGAACCTGCCGATCAAAGATTCTTCCATGTGTTTCTCTGATTCCATATGATGCTTGAGATCTGCAGCACCACCATGAGACATGGATACAGCACAGTTACATACGTTACATTTTGCTGAACAGTCATTGTCTGTAGCAGTGAAGCAAGGAAATTCCCTCTGAAGCTCTTCCAAAAACTTCGATTTTTGTTTCGGCATTGCCACGACGTGCTAGCACTTCACAAAACTGATACTGAGTGCTGACAACAATGGCAAGCAAAAGCAAAGAAAATAAGAGTACACAACAATTATAGTGCTTAAGCTGAACATTATCAGGGGGTACCAATGTACGGAATGTCAGTTTCAATTGATAGTTTATAAAATCGACACTCAGAAAATATTTGAACCACTTTGTAATTGTCTGAAAATAATCCTTTAAAATCGGGACAAATTGCTTGCTTTTAAAAAAAAAGTTGGGACAAATTTTTGAGCCTCAAAAAACGGGACAATCCCGATTAATCGGGACGTATGGTCACCTACTATTCCCCTTCCTACACGCAACAGAAAACAAACTCAGCATTTTTTATGGTGAGTAACACGAGAGATGAGGATTCAAAGTTGCGTGACGCATCTCTCTCATGTGTTCAATATGAGTTTTCCACACCTCAAGCAATACTATCAACTAAAGTACTGAAAAAAGCCACTCCTAGCAAACATCACGCGAATGCAGAGGTGAGAAAAAATCAAACTTTGTCTTTATTCCACCAAAATATATGTAGTCTCAAGAATAAACTAGATTAGTTGCTAATAAATTTAAAAGACGAGTGTGAAAGTGAGCCTGATACACTGTGTTTCTCAGAACATCACATTATGAGTGGAATCCACATGCTACAGATAGAGAACTTTAGTTTAGCTGCTCATTACTGTAGATCTGTTATGGCAAAAGGGGGTGTTGCAATATTTATACAAAATAATATACTGTATAAATCCCTAGATTTAAGCAAATACTGTGATGAACAACATTTTGAGGTGTGAGGGCATTGAGTTAACAGCAGATAGTGCAACTGTTATTGTTCTGGCTGTTTACAGGGCACCTGCTGGAAATCTAAATGTATTTCTAAGACAAACTGAATCACTTCTGGCCCACCTATGCAGGAAAACTAAGTCTATCATTGTTACGGGTGACTTCAATGTGGACCTTTTAACAGAAAATAGAAACAAAACAGACTTTGAACATTTAATGTACTGTTACAATTTAGTACCAGTGGTGGACACTCCAACTAGAGTAACTGCCAGCTTTAGCACTTTAGTAGATAATGTATTTGTAGACAAGGATTGCAATAATTTAAGCATGAAAAATATAATAAATGGTCTCTCTGATCATGGACGGCAATTCCTCACTCTAAATCAAATGAATGTACAAAGAAAAGAAAATTTCATTTGGAAAACATTTAGGATTATAAAAGGACACACCACTGAAATGTTTAATCAGCAATTACAGCTTGTGGACTGGTGATGTGATGTTAATTCAAAATTTAATATATTTATCAATAAAGTTACAGGCCTTTTTGAAGAAGCATTTCCTAAAAAATCAGTGAAAGAAAACCTGTTCAAATCTGGAAACAACCCTTGGATTACTAAAGGCATCAAAATCTCTTGTAAAACAAGAAGAGAACTATATGCTGCAGCCTGGAGTTCAAACGATAACAGTAGGATTACACACTATAAAATCTAAAAAAAAGTTCTCAATAAGACCATTCAGGCAGCAAAGAACATGTGCTTGAAGGTAGAAATTGACAACTCGAGCAATAAAGTAAAAACTATCTGGAAATTTGTAAAGAAGGAAACGGGGAAAAATGCAGTTTGTAGTGAACATATCCAAATCAAAAGTGAGGGTAATCTTGTTAGCGATCCAAAAACAGTTGCACACACATTCAACAAAAATTTTTTAACAGTAACAGAAAAAATAGGTTTACAAGGGTCCATGAAGCAAGCCATCAATCTTTTGAAAGCTAGAGTATCTGGTTCAGTACAACACATGAAGGTAAAAACACTCACTGTTCAAGAAATTGAAAGAGTTATTAAACCACTGAAAAGTAAAAACTCTGCTGGAATTGACAACATTTCTAACAAATTATTAAAATACTGCTCCAGCCATGTAAGTAAAGTCCTTTGCCACATTTTTGATGTGTCACTTAAGCAAGGAATAGTTCCTGAGAGGCTTAAGTAGGTCTATGCAGTTGTAAAACCGCTGTATAAGAAGGGGGATAACACGGATACTGCTAACTATAGGCCAATATCACTACTGACAACCTTTTCAAAGGTTTTAGAGAAACTAATGCATGCCAGGATAGTTAAGCATCTCAGTGAACACAATATCTTCAACAAAAGTCAGTTTGGATTTCAGAAAGGTTTGTCAACAGAAGATGCAATATTTGCATTTACTGGCAAACTCTTGGAATCTATCAACAAAAAACTGAAAGTGATTGGCATATTTTGTGACTTAACAAAAGCATTTGACTGTGTAAATCACCAAATTCTTTTACAAAAACCTGCACATCTCGGTATAAGTGGTGCGGCAGGGAAATGGCTTGACTCATATCTGTCAAACAGGAAACAAAAAGTTGTAGTAGATAGTCAAGATGGTGTCCCATTATCTTCAGAATGGGGTACCATCACATGTGGAGAGCCGCAGGGCTCAGTTCTGGGCCCCCTACATTTTATTATATTTATAAATGATCTCCCTCTCTGTACAGAATATTGTAGGTTCACCACTTTCGCTGATGGCTCTACACTGTTGTTGTTGTCTTCAGTCCTGAGACTGGTTTGATGCAGCTCTCCATGCTACCCTATCCTGTGCAAGCTTCTTCATCTCCCAGTACATACTGCAACCTACATCCTTCTGAATCTGCTTAGTGTATTCATCTCTTGGTCTCCCTCTACGCTTTTTAACCTCCACGCTGCCCTCCAATGCTAAATTTGTGATCCCTTGATGCCTCAGAACATGTCCTACCAACCGGTCCCTTTTTCTTGTCAAGTTGTGCCACAAACTCCTCTTCTCCCCAATTCTATTCAATATCTCCTCATTAGTTATGCGATCTACACATCTAATCTTCAGCATTCTGCTGTAGCACCACATTTCAAAAGCTTCTATTCTCTTCTTGTCCAAACTATTTATCGTCCATGTTTCACTTCCATACCTACACTCCATACAAATACTTTCAGAAACGACTTCCTGACACTTAAATCTATACTCGATGTTAACAAATTTCTCTTCTTCAGAAACGCTTTCCTTGTCATTGCCAGTCTACATTTTATATCCTCTCTACTTCGACCATCATCAGTTATTTTGCTCCCCAAATAGCAAAACTCATTTACTACTTTAAGTGTCTCATTTCCTAATCTAATTCCCTCAGCATCACCTGATTTAATTTGACTACATTCCATTATCCTCGTTTTGTTTTTGTTGATGTTCATGTTATACCCTCCTTTCATGACACTGTCCATTCCGTTCAACTGCTCTTCCAAGTCCTTTGCTGTCTCTGACATAATTACAATGTCATCGGCGAACCTCCAAGTTTTTATTTCTTCTCCATGGATTTTAATACCTACTCCGAACTTTTCTTTTGTTTCCTTTATTGCTTGCTCAATATACAGATTGAATAACATCGGGGATCGGCTATAACCCTGTCTCACTCCCTTCCCAACTACTGCTTCCCTTTCATACCCCTCGACTCTTATAACTGCCATCTGGTTTCTGTACAAATTGTAAATAGCCTTTCGCTCCCTGTATTTTACCCCTGCCACCTTTAGAATTTGAAAGAGAGTATTCCAGTCAACATTGTCAAAAGCTTTCTCTAAGTCTACAAATGCTAGAAATGTAGCTTTGCCTTTCCTTAATCTATTTTCTAAGATAAGTCATAGGGTCAGTATTGCCTCACGTTCCAACATTTCTGCGGAATCCAAACTGATCCTCGCCGAGGTCGGCTTCTACAAGTTTTTCCATTCGTCTGTAAAGAATTCGCGTTAGTATTTTGCAGCTGTGACTTATTAAACTGATAGTTCGGTAATTTTCACATCTGTCAACACCTGCTTTCTTTGGGATTGGAATTATTATATTCTTCTTTAAGTCTGAGGGTATTTCACCTGTCTCATACATCTGGCTCACCAGATGGTAGAGTTTTGTCAGGACTGGCTCTCCCAAGGCCGTCAGTAGTTCTAATGGAATGTTGTCTACTCCCGGGGCCTTGTTTCTACTTAGATCTTTCAGTGCTCTGTCAAACTCTTCACGCAGTATCGTATCTCCCATTTGATCTTCACCTACATCCTCTTCCATTTCCATAATATTGTCCTCAAGTACATTGCCCTTGTATAGACCCTCTATATACTCCTTCCACCTTTCTGCTTTCCCTTCTTTGCTTAGAACTGGGTTTCCATCTGAGCTCTTGATTTTCATTCAGGTGGCTCTCTTTTCTCCAAAGGTATCTTTAATTTTCCTGTAGGCAGTATCTATCTTACCCCTAGTGAGATAAGCCTCTACATCCTTACATTTGTCCTCCAGCCATCCCTGCTTAGCCTACACTACACTACTTATTGATAGTTCAGTAGATAAACTTGAGGTAACAGCAAATAAGGTTTTAAATGAAACTGTGAACTGGTTTAACATTTAACAAACTACATTCAGTTCCACAAAACATCCAAAGATGAGGAAATAGTAGTAAAAATAGGTGAGCAGACAATAACCAGGGTAGATTCCTCGAAATACCTAGGCTTGCATATTGATAGCAAACTGAATTGGTCAAACCACATCCTGGATCTATGCAAAAGACTAAGTTCAGCAACATACACATTGCGCATTGTTTCTTCTTATAGAAATATGGAAACCATGAAGTCAGCGAATTATGGTTACTTTCGTGCAATTATGGCATTTGGAATTTTATTTTGGGGAAATCAGCCACTGGCTAAAAAAGTACTGTGTGTACAAAAAAGAGCCATAAGGATCATGTGTGAAGTCCTATTTTTAAGAAGCTTGAAATACTTACATCCACTGCACAATATATATTCTCTTTGATTTGCTTCATAAGGAAATAAAAATCCATCTTTAAGCTGAATAGTGCATATCACAGTCACAATACTAGAAGGAAACATGATATCCAATATGAACAGCCAAATCTAAGTATGGTGCAGAAAGGAGTCCATTTCAGTGGCTGTAAGATTTTAATGCCCTCCCTTCAAGAATTAAGTGTTTGGTAGATGATGATCTCTTGTTTAAAAAAACCTTAAGGCAGTTCCTATTGCAAGGATCATTTTATACAATAGAAGAGTTCCTGAACTACATTGTTTAACATTTCTTGTATTGTAAATTGCAAATGTATGCCCAAATTTGTATTTGTAATACTGGATATCTTTATTGTAAACATATATTTTGCAATATTTATTTCTCTGTAACACTTATTATTTTGTAATCTTTATCTATCTCTAAAACATATTTTTTGTAGTGGGACCTAAGTTAACTGTTTACTGTTTTTGTTTGTAATCTCTATCTATCTCTAAAATGTATTTTTTGTAGTGTTTTTGTTTTGTTTTATGTATCACCAAAAATTCTGGCCAAAAGCTTGTAAAATTGACACGTTCCATATCCTGTGATAGTGTCACAACATGGATCACCGGAACAAGAGATAAATAAATAAATAAATAAACACTACCACAAATGCTGTGCTCCAAATGTACATTCTCAGAAACTAATTCCATGAATTAAGGCGTTTGTCTGACAGCAGTAGAATTGTCTCCACTCGGAATGCCCTCTTTGCCTGTGCTGGTCTGCTTCTTTATGTCTCCCTTGCTTCGTTCATCTTGGGTTATATTGCTTCCAAGGTAGCAAAGTACGATGTGACCAGCAGTTTTAATGTTACCTATCTTGCTATTCTCATTTCTGCTACATCATTATTTTCATATTTTTCTGGTTTACTCTCAGTCCACGTTCAATACTCAGTAGACTGTTCACTCCCTGCATCAGATAATGTAATTCTTCATTTTCATTAAGGATAGCAATCTCATTGTCGAATTTATCGCTGATACCCTTTTACCCTGAATTTTAATCCCGCTGTTGACACTTTCTTCTATTTCTGTCATTACATCATCAATGCACAGATTAAACATTAGATGCTAATGACTGCACCCTGTCTTACACCCTTTTTAATCTGAGGACTTCACACTTGGTCTTCCAGTCTTAATGTTCCCTCTCAGTTATTGTACTTGTTGTATATTACCAGCCTCTCCCTGTAACTTATTCCCATTTTTCTCAGAATTTCGAACATTTCGCACCATTTTACGTTGTCAAACATTTTTTCTAGGTCAACAAATCCTATAAGCCTCTCCTGATTTTTCTTCACTTTTGCTTCCATTATCAAGCGCAATGTCAGAATTTTCTCTCTGATGCATTTACCTTTCCTAAAGCCAAAGTGGACATCATCTAAAAGATCCTCAATTTTCTTTTCCATTTTTCTGTCTATTATTATTGTTAACAGCTTGAATGCATGAGCTGTTCAGCTGATTCTTTGATAGTACTTGCACCAATCTACTCTTTCTACCCTCAGAATTGTGTGGATGATATGTTTATGAAAGTCTGATAGTACACTACCAGTCACACACATTTTACATGCCAACTTCAATAGTTATTTGGTTGCCACTTCTGCTAATGATTTTAGAAATTCTGATGGAATGTTATCTATTCCTTCTTGATCCCAAGTCCTCCAGAGCTCTCTTAATTTCTGATTCTAATACTGGATCCCCTATCTCTTCCATACCAACTCCAAATTATTCTTCTAACACATCAGACAAGTCCTCTCCCTCATAGATGCCTTCACTGTACTCTTTCCATCCATACACACTCTCATCTAAACAGCAGAATTCCCATCACATACTTAATGTTGTCACCCTTACTTTTAAATTCACAAAGATTGTTTTGGCTTTTCTATATGCTTAGACAGTCCTCCAGACACTCTTTTTTTTTTTTTTTTTACCTTTCCTGCAGCCATTTCACATTGGCTGCTCTGCACTTGTTTTTTATTTCATTGCAAAGGGATTTTTGTTGCTGTATTCATCTTTCCCTGAACATTTTTATATTTCCTTCTTTCGTCGATGACTTGAAGTATTTTTTATGTTACCCACAGTCTATTCACAATTATCTATGTCTGCTTGTCCAGCACTGTGCTTGCCCAATAAACCTCAGTCTATTCTTCATCATTACCAAATTGTGATCAGAGTCTCTATCTGCACAGGTGTGCCTTACACTCCAGTATCTGATTTCAGAATCTATCTCTGATCATGATGTAATTGAGCTTGAATCTACCCTTGTCTTCGGGTCTTTTCAATTATACCTACTCCTCTTGTGATTCTTAAGCAGGGTACTCATTATTACCATCTGTAACTTATTGCAGACTTCAGTTAGTCCTATGTCTTTCCTATTCTTGGTGCAAAGCCCATATTCTTATGTAACATTTTCTTTTATTCTTTCCCTACAACTGCATTCCATTCACCAAAGATTATCAGATTTTCATATCCCTTCACATACTGAATCACCCATTCAGTATTCTGATATACTTTCTCTATCTCTTCACCTTCTGCTTTTGAAGTTGGTGTGTGTACCTGAACTATCATTGTCGATGTTGGTTTGCTGTTGAATCTGATGAGAACAACCTTATCACTGAACTGTTGCCACCTTCTGTCTCACCTTCCTAATCATAATGAATCCCACTTCAGTTATACCATTTTCTGCGGCTGTTATACCCTGTACTTTTCTGACCAGAAATCCTTAACTTCTTTCCATTTATTTTCTCTGGTCTCCACTATATCTGTCTTGAACATTTTTATTTCCCTTTTCAGATTTTCTAGCTTTTCTACTATGTTCTCACTTCTGATGTTCCATGCTCTAACTCGTAGACTGTTATTTCTTTGTTTGTTATTCCATCTTTTCCTTGTCGTCACCTCCCCCTTGTCAGTTCCCTCCAGGAGATCAGAATGGGGGACTAATCAGGAATCTTTTGCCAATGGAGATATCATCATGACATTTTTTCAATTACAGGCCATGTGTCCTGTTGAACCATATTCTGCATCTTTCATGCAGAGGTTTCCATTGCCTTCTGCATCTTCATGCCGTTGATCACTGCTGATTCTTCCACCTCATAGGGTATTTCCCATCCCAAGGACAAGTGACTGCCCTGAACCTTTGCCCTCTCCTCAATCCTCTTTGCCAAGGCCGTTGATATAATGAAGGTGACTTCTTATGCAGGAAGTCTTTGGGCACATATTCTGATGATTTTTATTTGAAATTTTAGCAGTGGCTGAGTTTGAATTGGGGCCCAGGATGTTTTGATTACTGCCTGAAGATGCCACCCCTAGATCAAGAGGGCCCTAATATGCGTCAGCCACCTAAGCAAGCACCATCACTGGACACTGCTAACCACCAATCGGGACACTGCTGGACATAGGCCTAGACTATCACCACACTGCATACAAGATTAATAAATTAATCTGTCTGCAACAGAAGCATTGCTGAAATTGCTTCTGTTCCCCAGTAGTGAACCTGCACTTTTGAGGTGAAGAGGTCAAAACGGCCACCCTGGCAAGCCCACAACTGCTCCTCCACCCAACAACCAGGACAATGCGGCACAAAACTGCCATTACAACTCACTACATTGGTAACTTGAATCTTTGTATCACGTGTTTCAAGTCAGCTTCATTCTTCTATGAGAGCACTCTACTCATTTCATTTCATCGATGATAACTCTCTTCCATTTTGACAGTGTAGAGCTAAAAGAAGGGAATTCATGCCTCGTGATTTCAAAATGGTTCAAATGGCTCTGAGCACTATGGGACTTAACATCTGAGGTCATCAGTCCCCTAGAACTTAGAACTACTTAAACCTAGTCAACCTAAGGATATCACACACATCCATGCCCGAGGCAGGATTCAAACCTGCGCTGTAGTGGTCGCGCGGTTCCAGACTGAAGCACCTAGAACTGCTCGGCCACACCGGCCAGCTCTCATGACTTCCTTATGCTTTAATGAGCATACCCCAATCTATTCTTATATTGCACTACTGTATTTGGAATTTATGAAAAATGTAGGACACAATCAGTAATCATCCAGCTTTCTTCACTGTCTGCCCTCACCTTTGGTCTTTTACATTCTTCATGTGTGATGTCCAATGGAATAAATGCACTGCTTGCTCAAGTTGATTTTATGTCCACCTTCCCCTTCTGATTTTGCCATAAAAAGTCTTATATGAAAAAATAAAACATATTTTAGAATGACATACTGAATGTACTTTCATTGGGATCTGAATACAGATGGCAAGTATTTTGTACTAAATATCGTTTGTTTAAGCTCTATGATCTCCCTTCTTTAAATGGACATAGTTCACATCACCCACAGATTTGTCTGTACCACCATCTTTTGAAAAACCAAAGTCACTGCCATCAAACTCATGAGATACCTCCAAGCAATGTAGACATTGATCAAACTGTCTCTCGTAAATGTAGATGCACATGGCAAAGAGATACTGATGTGAAGATCCAGTTAGAGAAAAAAATATACAAGCATCCTCAGCATGCACAGACATCTAGTGAACAATACTTGAACTACAGTTTCTATCGAGATGTGCAATTTCACAGGAAACACATGCAGGAATGAAGGGAAACATCATCAACAATATGTGCACATATTTTTAAAAGTCATCAGCCCCCAAACCTTAAGCGATGTAGGAAACTACAGAAAAACTAAATCTGGGTAGTCAGAAGAAGATTTTAGCTTGGATCTCCTGATTATGGGACTATGGCCCAGTGCATTAACCATAATGCCATCTTACTTGGTTGTGGGACAAGTCAGTATTTGCTAACATCAGTCAAGATGCCTCCAGTCAATATATTATGCTAGTAAGAAAACTGCTCTCCACTTTTTCAACAATATACACGCACACATTCTTGTTTATGTGCTGTCTACTACCCAGTACTTCGTCTGTGCGATAAGTGCCTTTCAAAACACATGGTGTGATTGAATTAATTAACTAATAAAAAAGGTAGGTGAAGAAACAGTTAGGTCCAGAAGCTAGTGATTCTGTGACAATCTGTTCTATTTTGTCTCTGCTGCTGTTTGCTTGGCAGACATTTGATCTGACATCATATATCCGTAGTTACATTTCACAGATTTTTCTCTAGACATACTTAATAAAATTGTATGGAAGTATTTAGGTAGTTATTTGCGATGCTCCATGGACCATTAATGCAACCTGACAAGAGTCGGTTTCACATTCGTAGTACTTATCAGTGGAAAATACAACAATATGCTGACCATTTGTATGATTTCACATTGTGTTTCAATTTAATATAATTACCCACCAAATTCTTCAGATAATTTGGCATGTAGCTAATGATTTCTATGGCTCAATCCCACTTCTTTCCGTGCTACACTGAGTCCAAGTGGTAGATGTGTAAGCTATTTCCGCTTTTAGTATTGTATTTATGAATGTTACTGTTGTTTTTAAACCGTAATTGATTTTTCTCAACAAACTTTATAAGAGAGTAAATGTACGGCATGACTTTTGTCACTAAGACCAACTGTTTAAAGAACTGTCTACAAGAGTTTCTAGAGCATACTGTGGCATCAACACTGTACTGCACTGAATGCCACACATATTGCTGCAAAAGACAAGATTTTAAATGCCCCACCAGGGTGCCGCAGTCAGGCCACACACTCTCCACAGCTTACCGTCTTCCGAAGGGTGGTACCACATTTGCCATGAGAGGACACCATCATCGCTTTGACTCACTGCAAGCAAATGTAGCCCCTGCATGTCTTTTTAAGATACCACACACCAAGCTGCATTCAAATCTCAGAAGAGTCACACAGAGAACAAAAGCATCTAGCATTACACTATTAATCTGATGATAATCATCAAGTTATTGAATAGTGTACTGACAGACAGTGATTCATATTACGATAGAATTGTGACATTGTGGAACAGTTACGTCCAAGGACAAAAATATCATGTATAAATTTAAGAATGTTGTAAGTGGTGTAAGTAAATATGTTGATGTTTTAGCTGTTAAATAAATGTTGAAGTGTCTGTGCCACCTCATTCACCTACAGACACAACCGGGATGGCTACTCAGACTTGGAAGAGCGGGGGCGGTGGCGGGGGCAGGGGAGGGGGGGGGGGGGGGGAATCCCTGAGAATTCCAGGTGTGAGGAGGGAGATGGTATCAAGATGCTCTTGATAAATTAATGGTGAGCGAAGAGGCAGCATACCACAGTAATGACTTTTCTTCCTCTCAGCTGAACTATATACCAACCATAAGTAGTAGTTATAACTGCAGTGTAAGGGTCTACGGGTTGTACGCAGCCGTACGGTATGTAACACGCGCTTGCCAGCCGGCCTATCTGGAACGCTGACAATTTGCTTGGTCAGTACATGTGTGTCCGGCCACAGTGCAACACAGAGCGAGTACGACACTGGCCGCTGTCCGCAGCGCGCATTATTAACTAGCGCGGCCTTGGGCACGAATATGTCTCTTTTCTTAGCTCACCATGGAGCCTTTCGATACAACCGTAATTAGCTGGTGTTAGGACGTCAGACACAGTGATGATGGGTGCACGTAGCGTGCATGTTTTATTATCAGCCTTTGTTAATAAAACTGTTTAAACTTACTTCTCGGTGTTTGTGTATTGCCATACCTCGAGGACCCATCGCTTACAAATCCTGACAAAATATTCATGTAATCATCATTTGTGGCAACAACACAAACAAACCCCCTTACAGAAATGGTGTCAGAATGGGGATAATTATGGAAAATCTACAGACCTGAAGAGATGCACCACAACGTGAACTTCGAGCAGCAGCAGCAGCATCAACATCTTCCAACCACGCGGGGACTTCCAACACTGGAATTCAGGTTGGTCTACTCCAGTTTGGCTACCACACGAAAGGCAGTGATGGATTTTTATTTTACATTCGAGTGACTCATTGGCGTTAAATTAGATGAAATGTCACAATCCAGTGAGAGTAATGTTGTCAATCTACAAAGTGTTATTAATGAACTGCAAGAAGAGATTTGGCAGTTAAAAGCAGAAAGAAGCAAGCGTAACATTCCGAAAGACTTGGCAAATGATAGTTCATCCAGTACAAGTACAACTACAATTAAGAATTTTTCATTATTGCCATCAGTACCAGTGTTTAGTGGGAAACCTGAAAATGATGTGAAGGTGTTTTTTCGTAAACTTGAAGGTGCCACCCTGTTAGGATTATGGACAGATTCCAATAAGCTAGTGGTTGCCAAATTAAGCATTCAGGGAGCTGCACAAGATTTCATTAGTGCAGAGCCTACTTGCGTGAAAACAGAAGATTACAATGAGTTTAGAACGATTGTTGTTCAGAGAATTTAAATGTAAAAATGCGATCAGATTTTACAGAGAGCAGCTTCACAGTTTGCAAATGCGACGAGACAAATCTATCGAGCAGTTTGCCAACAGAATTCGAAACATCAACGCTCAAACGTACGAGTTAGTAGAAGATGAAAATGAAAATAGCTTTCAGTTGTTCGAAGCTGACCAGAGAGCCTTGGACACATTCATTCACGGGTTGCACTGAGAGGAAGTAAGCAAAGCTGTTCGACTGGAGCGATGTAAAACATTTCAGGAAGCAGTAGAATCAGCTGTTGGTTTTGTTGAAGCACTAATACGACCGAATGAGATGCAGAAACAAGAACGCAGAGTTTTCAACACAACAGTACAATGCTACAGATGCAATAATCTGGGTCAGAAGCTTAAGGATTGTAAAGAGAACTGAATCTGCTATCATTGCGGGATGCAGGTTCATGTTTCGAGAAATTGTCGCAACTGGAAGAAAGGTAATGCGAACAACAGACAACCTGCCAGATCTTTAAACGAGTACGGGGACGTACGGGCCACCACTCCATCCGCCCCTTGCCAGATACAGTGATTCCTGTTAGTTCTAGTGAAAATCAGACCGAAAATGACTTCGTGATAGGTGCTGTATATCGTGGGAGAAACATCAAACTACTTATTGACACAGGAGCACAGACCTCATTAATGTGGTGTTGCATAGATAAACAGGATAAATTGAAACCGCCGCTATTAAAATTGCGAGGGTGAAACCACAGTTACTATGGAGAAGTTGACTTATAATTAATTCTTGGCCAAGGCCAAGATGAAGGTGAAAATAAAGATAAACACACAGAAAGGGTGCAAGTGGTTTCAAATAACAAAACGCATTATGACGGTGTACTTGGATTTGATTTCTTGTCCACTAATGAGGCAGAGATATTTGTCGCAGAAAGAAAGATCAAATGGGTTGTTGGTTTAGAGGTGGGAGAAGGGACCAAACTACGAGGTCATCGGTCCCTTGGTCCTAATAAAACAATGCCACAAGTGTGAGAATAAAATGGACGAAACATATAAAACAAAATGGAAAGAAAGGAAAAGCCACAAGAACAAAGGGAAGGAAACGAACACTAAAAGGAACAAAAGAGGACAAGAAAACAACGGAGAGATGCTAGAAACAGAAGAGAGTAAAACATGAAAGCAGATTACAGTGGCTGGTCAACCATGAGAATAAAAACGGAAAGCCAGCCACTCTGCAATACATTAAAACCTCCACCCTAAAAGCACTAGGGTGAAGGACACAGAGGGACATAGGACATGCACTAAAACCTACATAGAAGTATACTACTCTCATGGATAAAACGTAAAACTAAAGCTGCTGTGGAGGCATTGTCGCCCAACATCGAAGACAGGGTGCTGGAAAAATTAAAAGTCTGGCACAGAGAGGCTAAAAGAGGGCAGTCCAGCAAGAGGTGGACAACTGTCACTTGGGAGCCAAAGCGACACTGAGGTGGGTCCTCGCGATGGAGTAGGTAACCATGCATTATCCACGTATGGCCAATGCAGAGCCAGCAGAGGACAACTGATTCCCTGTGAGAATCCTGCATGGAAGACTTCCACACATTCATAGTCCTCTCAATGACACACAGTTTGTTGTGTGTGCTGTTATGCCATTCTGTCTCACAAAGCTGGAAAACCCTGTGGTGCAAGACAGAACGCAGGTCAGCTTCAGAGATGCCTATCTCCAGAAGCGGTTTCCGCATCGCATGTTTTGCCAGCCTGTCGCCAAGTTCGTTGCTGGGGATTCCGACATATCCTGGTTCCACACAAACACCACGGAACAGCGGGACTGTTGCAGGGCATAGATGGACTCCTGAATCGACGCTACCAGAGGGTGGCAAGGGTAGCACTGGTCGATAGCTTGTAGGTTGCTCAATGAGTCAGTAAACAGAAGAAATGACTCGCCAGAGCATAAGCGAATGTACTCAAGAGCACGAGATATGGCCGCCAGCTCTGCAGTGAAAACACTGCAGCCAACTGGCAAGGAGTGCTGCTCAATATGTCCTCCATGAACATATGCGAAGCCTATGTGACCATCAGCCATTGAGCTGACAGTGTAAACCTCCTCAGAGCCCTGGAACATGTCAAGAATCAAGAGGAAGTGACAGTGCAGAGTGGCAGGGTTAACGGGGTCCTTTGGGCCATGCAACAGATCCAGACAAAGTTACAGCCGAGGTGTACACAATGGAGGCATACGTGAATGGACCGCAAGTAGAGGCGGTAAAGGGAAGGATTCCAGTTCGGAGAGAAGGGACCCCACACGAACCGCAATCATTAGCCTCGATCTGGGCTGCCGATGCGGGAGATGGACTGCCACAAGCGGGAAAAGGAGACGGTAATTCGGATGCTCAGGGTTACTATGAATGTGTGCTGCATAACTGGAGAGTAGTTGCGCACATCTGATCTCCAATGGAGGGACACCAGCCTCCACCGTACGATGGTCACCGGACTCGTCCTAAAAGCTCCTGTCGCTAATTGAACCACACAGTGGTGCACAGGGCCGAGCAAATGCAATGCTGGAGGTGCTGCCGAACCATAAACCACACTCCCATAGTCAGTTTGATACTGGACAAGGGCTCTGTAGAGCTGTATCAGCGTAGAGCGATCTGCACCCCAATTGGTGTTGCTCAGGCAACGGAGAGCATTGAGGTGCTGCCAGCACTTCTGATTAAGCTAACAAAGATGAGGGAGCCAAGTCAATCAAGCATCGAAAACCTAGGAATTGATATGTCTCCACTACAGTGTGTGGATCATCATCAAAGTAAAGTGCGGGTTCCGGATGAACGGTATGACGCCGACAGAAGTGCATGACACACAACTTTGCGGCTGAAAACTGGAAGCTGTGGGCTAGAGCCTATGACTGCACCTTGTGGATGGTCCCCGGAGGCACCGCTCAGCAACCACAGTACTGGAGCAGCAGTACGAAATACAGAAGTCGTCTGCACACAGAGAAGGTGAGGCAGAGGGCCCGATAGCTGCTGCTAGACCGTTAATGGCCACTAAAAATAGAGACACTCAATACAGAGCCCTGTGGGACTCCATTCTCCTGGTTATGGATAGAACTATGGGAGTTACCAACTTGGACGCGGAAAGTACGGAGCAACAGGAAGTTTTGGATAAAAATCGGGAGTGGTCCCCAGAGACTCCACTCATACAATGTGGCAAGGATATGATGTAGCCAAGTCGTGTCGTATGCTTTATGTAAGTCAAGAAAGACAGCAACCAGGTGTTGCCATCTGGAAAAGACTGTTCGGATGGCAGACTCAATGGACACAAGATTATCAGTGGTAGAGCGAGCGTGGAAGAAGCTGCCCTGACATGGAGCCAGCAAGCCACGTGAGTCCAGGACCCAACGCAACCACCGACATACCATACGTTCCAGCAGCTTACAAAGGACATTGGTGAGGCTGATATGCCAATAGCTATCCTCATCAAGCGGGTTTTTACAGGGTTTGAGCACCGGAATGATGGTGCTCTCCCGCCATTGCGATGGAAAGATGCCATCGCACCAGATCCAGTTGAAGATGATGAGAAGATGTGACTTGTAGTCAGATGACAGATGTTGAATCATCTGGCTATGGAAGTGATCAGGCCCAGGAGCTGGGTTGGTTGGTTGGTTTTGGGGAAGGAGACCAGACAGCGTGGTCATCGGTCTCATCGGATTAGGGAAGGATGGGGAAGGAAGTCAGCCGTGCCCTTTCAGAGGAACCATCCCGGCATTTGTCTGGAGCGGTTTAGGGAAATCACGGAAAACCTAAATCAAGATGGCCGGACGCGGGATTGAACCGTCGTCCTCCCGAATGCGAGTCCAGTGTCTAACCACTGCGCCAGCCCGCTCGGTAGGCCCAGGAGCTGTATCAGGGCAATGTGCAAGGGCACTGAGGAGGTCCCACTCTGTAAATGGGGCGTTATAGGATTAACTACAGTGTGTAGTGAATGAGAGGATGTTCCCTTCCAGCTGCCGTTTGAGGGTGCAAAAGGCTGGGGGGTAATTCTCTGACACAGAGGCTTGAGCATAGTGCTCAGCAATCACTTTTGCATCGGTACATAACTTGCAATTTATGGTAACACTGGGGACAGCTGTTGGGGCCTGGTACCCGAAAAGACATTTCATCTTTGCCCAGACTTGGGAAGGTGCCGTGTGGCATTCAATGGTGGAGACGTATCTCTCCCGATACTCCTTTATCTGTTGTTTGATAAGGTAGCGAACACGGGCACGGAGCCATTTAAAGGCTATGAGGTGCTCCAGGGAAGGGCACTGCTTATGCCGCTGTAGAGCTCACCGACATTCCTCAAATGCTTCAGCGACTTCCAGCCACCTCCAAGGGACTGCCTTACGCCTCGGGCAACCTAAAGAGCGAGGGATCATGTTTTCTGCCACAGAAATAATTGTGCTAGTCACCTGCTCAACCATCACATTATGTTACCGTGTGGGGGGGATTCAGTGGTGACAGCAGAGGTGACAGTTCCCCAGCCCGCCTTTTTCAAAGCCCATCTGGGCAGGTGTACATGTGCCTGATGCTGGGGCAGTGACAGGAAGATGGGGAAGAGGTCACTGCCGCACAGGTCATCATGGGCTCTCCAGTGGATAGATGGGAGAAACCCGGGGCTGCAAATCGATAAATCAATGGCCGAGTAACTACCATGAGCCACAATGAAATGTGTGGCGGCCCCAGTATTTAAGAGGCAGAGGTCAAATTGTGACAGTAAAGTTTCGACATCTCTGCCTCAGCCAGTAAGCATGGTACCACCCCACAAGGGGTTATGGGCATTAAAATCTCCCAGAAGTAGGAAAGGTTTAGGGAGTTGATCAATCAGTGCAGCTAATAAATTCAGGGGTACTGCACCTTCTTTGGTAAGATATACATTGCAGACAGTTATTTCCTTTGTCATCCTTATTCTGACAGCCACAGCTTCAAGAGGGGTTTCAAGGGGCACATGTTCACTACAGACCGAGTTTAGGACAAACGCAAACTCCACCTGACACTCGATTATAGTCACTACGGTTCCTGTAATATCCCTTATAGCTGCGGAGGGCAGGGGTCCACATTGCTGGGAACCAGGTTTCCTGGAGGGCAATGCAGATAGCAGGTGTAAAGCTTAACAGTTGTCATAGCTCAGTCAGGTGGTGGAAAAAACCACCGCAATTCCACCAGAGGATGACATCGTGAGACTGGGAAGGCATGGAACATAAAATGAGGCAGTTTGCACCTCAGAGTCACCTTCTGCCACCGATTTATTGCCTGAGCAGACTATATCCTTTGTGTCTGAGGGTCTGGTGAGATCTAGGTCCGCAGTGGATGCCAAAATCTCCATCCCATCCTCAGCCGCAGAGCTTGTAGGTGGTGGTGCTGTGGGTTCCACTGCAATTTCCTTGGTCTTAGGGGTTTTCTTTTTGGATTTCTCTCGCCACTCCTTGGGTTTCCCTGGTTGGGAGGACTTTACTGGCTCAGTCTCCGGGACTGAGGATGAGCGTGAAGCCCTACGACCAGCTGCTATTTGGCTCTTCAGCCGCTGGCGGGTGTCATCTTTCCCACTAGAAGAAACCTGGGAAGAGAGTGACCCAAGGGACCCCTTCCTAGCAAGAGAAGTCAAAGAAGACTTACGCTTCTCCGGCTTAGAAGTGGGGATGGACATCCCTGAAGATTGGTGGGGTGTTGTTCCTGAAGTAGGTGGTGCAGGAGCAACAGGGAGGAAAATGCTCCCCACCATCATGGAGGCAGGTGTAGTCTTTCGGCTCTGATAGGTGACCTGGGTTGGTGGAGCTGATGATGCCAGAACTGTTGTAGCAGCAGCAGCGTAATACAATGCCATTTGCACAGAATGCAGGTGTTCAAATTTTCTCTTACCCTCAGTGTAGGTCATTCTGCCCAGGGTCTTGTACTCCATGATTTTCCTTTCTTTCTGGAGAATCCTGCAGTCAGGCGAGCAAGGCGAATGGTGCTCTCCGCAGTTGACAGAGATGGGAGGTGGGGCACATGGAATATTGGGATGTGATGGGTGTCCGCAATCTCGGCATGTGACGCTGGAAGTACAGTGGGAAGACATATGGCCAAACTTCCAGCACTTAAAGCACCGCATTGGGGGAGGGATATAGGGCTTTACATCACAGTGGTAGACCATCACCTTGACCTTCTTGGGCAATGTATCACCCTCAAAGGCCAAGATGAAGGCACCAGTGGCAACCTCATTATCCTTTGGACCCCAGTGGACACACCAGACAAAATGTACACCTCAGCGCTCTAAATTGGCACACAACTCATCATCGGACTGCAAAAGAAGGTCTCTGTGAAATATGATACCCTGGACCCTATTTAAGCTCTTATGGGCCGTGATGGTTACAGAAACATCCCCCAGCTTGTCACAAGCAAATAACTCCCATGACAGGGCAAAGGATGCTGTTTTGATCAAGACTGACCCAGATCTCATTTTGGACAAGCCCTCCGCCTCGACGAACTTATCCTCTAAATGCTCAACAAAAAACTGAGGCTTCATCGTCATGAAAGATTCCCCATCAGCTTTGAACATACAAGGTACCGGGGCAAAGAAGATCCACTGCCATCCTTAGCCTGACATTCCTCCCATGGTGTGGCCAGGGATGGGAACGATTTGGGGTCGTACTCTTCTGTGCATTGAATTGAGCTCGTGATCACTTAGAGACTGCTGGTGTTTCACCACCAGCAAGAGATGATGGACTACGCTTCATCGTGTGTCATCCAGCCTGATGCCACTACTCTGACCAGGGGCCCTCCCCACGGACGCCACCCAGCTGCAGCAAAGGCTACCTGGCAGGATGGCCACTGCCAGGAGTCCTGATGCCCCAGGGGGATGGCCATCTACCCCTTGGCATACGTGGAGTTAACAGCGCAGGCGTTAGCAGAGCGATCCCTGTGTGGTCAAGGGGCTACAAACAACAGGGTACATGGCGGCCCCACCATAACGGACTGGCTACCATGCTGGATATCAGGTGCAAAGAAGTCCATGGTCATTGTAGACGCAGAAATCGAAACTGCATAGTGCATGGTGGAAAACGCACCCAAGAAGGTGTCCTCTTTCAAGAGATGGAGAATGGGCAGGACTGCAATGCAATGACGAGAAAGTGGACTAAAGATATCAATGCACGATGGACACAATGCACCTTGTAAGGAGCCCTTCCCCAGATGGCTCGCTCTTTGGGAAAATTTTGAAGAATGGAGGTTAAATCATACACGAGACCATCACATAAAGGATAAAGGCCGAAACGTATGAAACTCCATTTAGTCGCCTCGTATGACAGGCAGGAATATCTCAGGCCCATTCTAACCCCCGGAAGTGCAGGAGGGGGGGAAAGGGGGGGGGGGGGGGAATCAGACTAGGCCGTAGCAACTACAACCTAGGAAATCATTCTTCAGATCATACTGAAAGGAGCAGCAATGCTGACATTGTGGGAATGGACCGCCCAAACGATGCATCAGTTCAAACTGTCTGAATCGATGTTAAAATTGATCAGCCTCAACAAATTCCCAAGGGAGCAGGAAAGACAATCTACGTTGAAGTTAAGTCACCCTGATGCAAGGAAGGAACTTTGTTATTAATTGAGCGATCCGAGAAAAGTGAGTTACTGGATACAATGCATTGTTATGTTGCTAGAAGTGTAGGTGTCGCTACAATGGTGAGACAGAATGTCACAAAAGCCCCGGTTACAATAGCAAATAAGAGCAATGAGGATGTTGTTTCGCTATGAGGAACGAAAGTTGCTGAAATGTCGAGCGTAATTAACAGTGACGTAATACAGATTCCAGATGAGGTAACAAATGCTGCAGTTATGAACAAACATTTTTATAACAGTACCGCAACTTTGTGGCCGAGCCACAAAGTTGACGTTTTCGAGTTTGTTTCACAATGTGATTGCTGTAACAGATGGAACAATGTAGGAAAAAGTAGAGCACCATTACAAGAACTGCCACAGACAAGCAAAGACATTTGAACAAGTATGACTAGATGTCGTAGGACTGTTGCCTAAGACTAAAGATGGAAACAAATACATATTGACAGTGTTAGATCATTTCTCTAGATACCTTCTCATGATACCAATACATGATCAAAGCACTGAGACTATAGCTAAAGTTTTTGTAAAAGAATGGATTCTTAAGTTTGGATCACCATTAAGTATAATTAGTGATCAAGGAACAAATTTTATGAATGAATTGCTTAAACAGACTTGTAATCTCTTGCAAATAACTCAGTTAAGGACTACACCAGCACACCCTGAAAGAAATGGAAGAGCTGAGCGAGTACACAGAACAATTATTAAAATGGTTAGCCATTATGTGAGCAGCAAACACGACAACTGGGACGTCTGTTTACCATACTTTGTAAGTTGTTACAATGGCAAAATGCACAGCTCTACTGGCCTAAGTCCATATGAGATCGTCTATGGAAGAATAACGCATTCACCCTTGGACTTTGCACAATCGACTGCCTGAATCAGTAATGAACACGTAAGGGATCAAGCACGCAAGCTAAAGGAAGCATGGAGGGGAGTGAAACAGTGAAATCATCAATCCTTTCTTCAGCAAGCAAGACAACACAACTGCCAAGCAGCATGGCCACAATATCGAGTTGGAGATCTTGTGTATCTGAGCAACGTGATGTTAAAGAAGAGTCATGTGAAAAAGTTTAAGAAGTTTTGGAAAGGACCATATCCAATCCTGGAGGTGTTGTCGCCAGTCACTCTTAAGCTCCAACTGCCCTTTCATTCCATTGTCGTTCATGTCAATCATGTAAAGCCATTTCTGGGTAGATTTCCTGTAGCATCGCAAGACGATGAGGACCGACTGAGAGGCATGCCTGCTGTTCTCAAACCCAGGAAGCGAGAATCGCGAGGTCACAGTCCAGACTTTGAGGCCAAGGCATCGCCACATTCCGAGCAATCCTGTTCCAGACACCCCTACAATCTGTGTAAACGTGTGTAGTGTGTGAGAGTGCTGTGTGTGTGTTTATTTCAGCCATGTGCTTATGTCAATGTGTTGTGAAAATTTAGTGTTGAAGCTATTGCACGAGTGCTCAAGTGAAACTAAACCTTTTATTCCATAGGTTACCACGAGAAACTCATTTATTTTATGTTCATTGTTAACTCTAGTATTTAGAACTAATTAACCATGTTCATTTTTATTCTAATGTTTGCTATGATAGTGTATTATACTAATGCTGTAGTAATAGTACCACAGAGTACAGATGTTTTATTTGAACCATGGTCAGACATGGTAGTTTCAACACTAATGCAAAACTTGTCCTCAAGTACAATCTGAGTGAAATCCAGCAACAGTTTAATTCTGTAAAGAAGCAAATTGATCTAATTCATTCTGTTAAGGGTAATGACACTATTTCGGAAGTGGGTACATCTTGGTATAATAACTGGATCACAGCCAAAATGCAGGTAGAGTCTACAATTGCTAATTATGAACAAGAGATTTTCTGTTTTTTAAAGCTTTTGCCACGCGAAACTTTAATTAGGAATAAACGTGCCTGGTTTAATTTTGGAGGGAGTATCCTTCGTACTGTATTTGGTACTTTAACTAGTCGTGGTCTACTGGAAGTTAAAGGCAAAATATTAGCTCTTGAACAACAGTCCAGTACAGATTCAACTAACCTCTCTAATGAAATTATCATTTTAAATAATATGCAAAGAACCTATTTAAAGACAAAGAGTTGGCCCAAACTTGTCTTTAAATTTGTCTTTAAATATGTCTGCTTGTGTGGATGGATATGTGTGTGTGTGTGTGCGAGTGTATACCTGTCCTTTTTTCCCCCTAAGGTAAGTCTTTCCGCTCCCGGGATTGGAATGACTCCTTACCCTCTCCCTTAAAACCCACATCCTTTCATCTTTCCCTCTCCTTCCCTCTTTCCTGATGAAGCAACCGTTGGTGGCGAAAGCTTGAATTTTGTATGTATGTTTGTGTGTCTATCGACCTGCCAACGCTTTCGTTTGGTAAGTCACATCATCTTTGTTTTTAGATATATATATATAAAAACAAAGATGCTGTGGAGCGGAAAGACTTACCTTAGGGGGAACCTTGTAACTGTCCCCGGTGTAAGACCTGTCCCATGCACCCTCCCACTACCAGCTACTCCAGTCCTGTAACCCGGAAGGTGTACACGATCAAAGGCAGAGCCACATGCGAAAGCACCCACGTGATTTACCAACTGACATGCCTACACTGTGAAGCCTTCTATGTGGGAATGACCAGCAGCAAACCGTCCATTCGCATGAACGGACACAGGCAGACAGTGTTTGTTGGTAATGAGGATCACCCTGTGGCTAAACATGCCTTGGTGCATGGCCAGCACATCTTGGCACAGTGTTACACCGTCCAGGTTATCTGGATACTTCCCACTGACACCAACGTATCAGAACTCAGGAGCTGGGAACTTGCCCTTCAATATATTCTCTCTTCCCGTTACCCCCCAGGCCTCAACCTCCGCTAATTTCAGGTTGCTGCCGCTCATACCTCACCTGTCATTCAACATCATCTTTGCCTCTGTACTTCTGCCTTGACTGACATCTCTGCCCAACCTCTTTATTTGCATTTACATATGTCTACTTGTGTCTGTATATGTACGGATGGATATGTGTGTGTGTGTGTGTGTGTGTGTGTGTGTGTGTGTGTGTGTTTACCCCTAAGGTAAGTCTTTCCACTCCTGGGACTGGAATAACTCCCTACCCTCTCCCTTAAAACTCACAACCTTTCATCTGTTCCTCTCCTTCCCTCTTTCCTGATGAAGCAACCTTGGGTTGTGAAAGCTTGAAATTTGTGTGTGTGTTTTTTATTGTCTCTATCAACATACCAACACTTTCTCGCTTGGTAAGTTACAGCATCTTTGTTTTTATATACATATTTTTCCCATTTGGAATGTTTCCCTCTATAACTTCTGCACAATTTCAGTGCAGTAATGTGTTCATTGTAAATAAGTTTGTGTGTGTGTGTGTGTGTGTGTGTGTGTGTGTGTGTGTGTGTGTGTGTTTATGTGTGTAAGTACAATCTAACTTCTGCACCATTTCAGTGCAGTAATGTGTTCATTGTAAATAAGTATTATAATAGTTGTATTACACGTTTATTACCTTATAAATAAATAAATAAAACTTTTTTTATTTTAAATTCAGTGCATTAGTATTTGTAAAATGACCTTTTCATAAAGTGTTCATTAAAAAATGACGATCATTCCACTTGGGACCCGTGGAATGGTACATTAGCTTATTTGTTTGAGTTATAAATATTTGTCATGTATTGTAGTTTTTCTGACATGTTCTACATCCTGGAGGACCTCTCACTACGGATCAATTGGAATGAAAGTAAATATAATCTAATCTAAACAGCTGTGAGAACGAACTGTTTATGAATCATCTCCCAAGAGATGATTGCCCAAGAATTTTAACGCTTCTTTATAATCCATTTCTTTAATGATGTTCTGAAGGTATAATTTTCTCATATAACTCCACCCTTGATGTCTCATTTACATGTAAAAATTATGATACACCTGAGCTATCCTTTACACTCAAATTGAATAACAGTGGATTAATCTTGAATGTTGCACATTGTGATTTATCATGTGAACTATTTGATATGTCTAGTGTATTGCCAACTACATTTCATGCAACTGGACATTTGCCATTAACGAGGATATTATCTGTTTATTACAATGATTCATACATATTAACATATGGAAAGCATTCCTTATCAAGTTTTTCTGAAGACAATAATTTAATTAAGGACATCCATGAAAATGTAATCTCTTCCAATAATGAGTTAAACTTCACTGAAGCAGCAAATAGAGTTAAGTCCTTCGATTCATCCAGTAATATTAATGCATACATGATTGTCAGTATTGTGTTTTTATTGCTTTTAGTAATTTGCCTTCTGTCAACAGCATTTGTCATGTATGAAATTGTCATCTTGAAGGCACGCTTCTCTGTACCGAACATTACTGCATCTGCAAATGAAATACATGTTGCAATGCCTTCTGATGCCACAAATGGCGAAATAGATTCATAACACCCAGGAGGTCATTTTGAGCCACCTATGGTTGCTCTTTTTCTCTGGTGAGAGTGATGTAAGGGTCTACAGGTTGTACGCAGCCATACGGTGTGTAACATGTACTCACCAGGCGGCCTATCTGGAATGCTGACAATTTGCTTGGTCAGTAAAAGTGGGTCTGACCGCAGTGCAACGCTGAGTGAGTACGCCACTGGCCGCCGTCTGCAGCGCGCAGTATTAACTAGCGTGGCCTTGGGCACGAATGTCTCTCTTCTTAGCACACCATGGAGCCTTTCGATACGACCGTAATTAGCCAGTGTTAGGATGTCAGACACAGTGATGATGGGTGCACGTAGCGTGCGTGTTTTATAATCAGCCTTTTTTAGTAAAACTGTTTAAACTTACTTTTTGGTGTTCGCGTATTGCCGTACCACAAGGACCCACTGCTTACAAATCCTTACAAAATCTTCGTATAATCTCATCTGGGGCAACAACACAAACCCCCTTATAGCAGTTTTTAATCGTAAGTAATTTATATGGAATAATATTCACACAATTAACACACTTTGAAATATTATGTAGCTATTTTAAAATCTGTGATTTATAAAACTCAATAAAATTAATTTTCAATGGTAGGTTAAGAACACAAGATTCTCTGAGATTTTATGAGATTTCTGAAATACCTTGAATTTCACTGATTTTTCCAGGTAAAATGTAATTCCCCAAAAGCTCCAGGTTTTCCAGAATTACCAACCTAAAAGCACACATGTTACATATTATCCTTATTATATGCTTCTGCACCACAAATACTCTTTCTTCAATGACTAGTTACCCCAGAATCTGCTCTCTTTATATATCAGTGACTGAAAATAAGAAAATTAGTAAACCTTTTGACATTTTCACCTACAGTATCTGATGCTATCAGTAATGCCAAAATTGCAGAGCTTAGATGTTCAACCCTAGCAGTACTAATTGAAAAGGGGAAGGTACTTTATGCTCATTTTTTATATGCATTATAATCTAGTTAAACACTATGAACAAAAAAACTGTTTATTGTTTTCAATGAATTCTTCTACCAGATTCCATAGTTGTTCTAAATGTTTAAAATCAAACTTAATCCAGAAATTTAAGTCTAACTGAGGGGGTCATTAAGTCACCTGCACCCCCCACCTCCTTCCCGGTAGTAGATACCACCTTTCACAATGGATGTATTTAAATTTTCAGTTGTTATTTACAAAAAAAAAACTATACAATGTCTGAACTAAAAGTTGTTTAGGATAGTTGGCTGACTGGAGGAACACTGAAGCTAACTGCAATGCTATGGTGTCTGAGATCTTATGAAGGCAAACAATCTCTAATCACTTTGCTTATATCTTTCTATAGCAATGTTTGACACCAGACAATTCATATGGTAATAACTAGAAGAAACCTGTTTGGTTTTATATAGCTTGTTTTATTAACAGAAAAAATGTACAACTGAATGTATAATGTACTCTTTTGTTTTTTAATACACTGACACTTTTGTCAAGAAAATTTATCTGTGAAATTGTAACTTGATATAACAAAGATCAGAACTTAATTCAGGAAAAAATGATATTATTTATGGCTTTGCGTGAATATTTAAAATGCAGTAAGCTGTCAACTGCTGTATTGTTATAAAAGAAACAAAATGCACTTATATTAGCTGAAACTCTGAACAAGAGAGTACCCCTTATGTCAGTTTTATCTTTTTCTTCTTGCCTTTCAATGGCAAGGGACCAGGACTCTTGAATACAGTGCTAAAAAAAAGCAGAATAAATTAGTGGCATGTCAACAAAATAAGTAGCTTGTATAATTCTGCTGCTGTTTTACTTACTGGCATGTTGTGCAAATGGGACTGAATTTGCAGAATACTGTAAAAAACAAAACACAATGCAGTTACCTTATTATACAAAGTTACAATTTCAACAAATTATTAATTTAACAATGATATTATGAAAATGACATATTGGTACTCACCACATAGAGCAGGAAACAAATTATGGACACGCAAAATGAAAAAACTGTTAATCTTTTGGCAAAATATGTTTTTTGGAAATAGCAAAAACACACACACTTTCTCACAAGCACAACTCATACAGCTACCAGGGATAGTTGTTGCGTGTGTATGAGTTGTGCTTGTGTGAACGTGTGTGTGTTTTCTACTTCAGAATACAGCCTTCTGGCTGAAAGCTTACATGTTTAGCAGTTTTTTTGTTGTGCCCATCTGTGGTTCAAGCACTCTTCTGCATGGTGAGTAGCAATCTATCCTTTTCATAATATTGTTTTTGGCCCACCCTGGACTTTCCATTGTTTGTTATTACTAATTTAAGACACTACCATGGCTTTTTTTAGTCAGTGAAAATCTAATACAAAACATTATCTGCAAAGAGAAAAATGCAGAGTGGCCAGTACTTACCTTTGTGTATGCTGGTACAAGTACAGGTAATTTTGATACTTAAGATAGGCCTAGAGTCTGGAACTACATGTTCTTATCTTCAGAACAAGAGTAATGAAACATAATGGAGGAGATACGAAATGTGCATTAGTCATTCAGGAGGGGGCTTGTAAGGAGACATGGGGCAAGCAGGAGGTGCAGGATGAGAGCTGCAGGTAGTTGAATAACTAAGTATGGGTAGAAAAGAACCGAAAGAAAGGTAAAGAGGTAGTGTGGGGCTTGGAAAACACATGGAATAAAAGATCAATGGAGACTGAGTGGAAAATTAAGCAGAAAGAGAACAGATGTAAACACTGATCTCAACAGAAGAAAAGAAGGAATAACGACCACTACAATTCATTTTGTTAAACATGGCGTGTCATGTGCACACTATGAAAGCAGGCATGAACCAACTCTTGAAGTGGTTACATAGGATGCTGAAGGGTACAAAATGCTCTCATCAGTGACAAAATATTTCACCTCTGAAGCTGAGTGCAAATTTGGTATCAGTACTAGAAGTGTGGTAGAGGAACCATCTCATACTGTACTCCCCCTCCCCTCACACACACAGACTTAGGGCAGTAACAGTACTGTGTGTGTGTGTGTGTGTGTGTGTGTGCGTGTGTGTGTGTGTTTTAGCTGTGAAGAAAACTCTTGTCTGAGAGCTTAGAAGTTTATCTTTTTCTATCTATCAGTCTGTATGTTGTTCAGCCTCCTCTACTTGGTGAATAGTGATCTATCTTCATATGTTGTTGTTGTTGTGGTCTTCAGTCCTGAGACTGGTTTGATGCAGCTCTCCATGCTACTCTATCCTGTGCAAGCTTTTTCATCTCCCAGTACCTACTGCAACCTACATCCTTCTGAATCTGCTTAGTGTATTCATCTCTTGGTCTCCCTCTACGATTTTTACCCTCCACGCTGCCCTCCAATACTAAATTGGTGATCCCTTGATGCCTCAGAACATGTCCTACCAACCGATCCCTTCTTCTGGTCAAGTTGTGCCACAAACTTCTCTTCTCCCCAATCCTATTCAATACTTCCTCATTAGTTATGTGATCTACCCATCTAATCTTTAGCATTCTTCTGTAGCACCACATTTCGAAAGCTTCTATTCTCTTCTTGTCCAAACTATTTATCGTCCATGTTTCACTTCCATACATGGCTACACTCCATACGAATACTTTCAGAAATGACTTCCTGACACTTAAATCAATACTGGATGTTAACAAATTTCTCTTCTTCAGAAACGCTTTCCTTGCCATTCTTCATATATCTTCATATATGCAATGAATATGACTCATTTACCAGTGATCCACAATACGATGCAAAATTAAACTATAGTAGAATATCAACTTACTGGAGAGACAAACAGAACACACAAAACCAATATCTATGAGTTCCCGGTGGCAGAAACATGCTGCACGATAATCCACTTTGACAGGTGGAGGGAGGACCAGCTTTCCTCGGATTGGAGGCTCAGGAAGGAACACCCACTACAACAGAAGGAAAACTGTGATTCAGTAATACTGCCATGACTTAAAATACCTACAGCTTCACATCCATATAGCACCAGGCACAAAGCAGCTGCTGAAATCAACTCTGTTGTCTTGATTTGGATGGTCTATAACTGAGAAATCTATGTTACTTTTGGTAGGGACCATTAATTCGAATGGACAGGGTATTCCCTTACAGAATTCTGTGCACAGTTATTAGTGCAGAATTCATATATTACATGTCTGCTCTCACAAATTCCTCAATCTACACTAGAGTAAGTGGTTCCAGTCGTGGTAGTGGTCAAAAAATTGATGCACAGGATAGGCCTTACAACAAAATCAATCACATGTGTGTGACATATGGATTGGATTTAGAACAGGAGCAGTATAAGATTAGATTCTTCAGTTTCTCCTAGCGTATTTCTTGCACAGACAGCCCATGGATCTACTGCCGGTCCGAGGGGAAGGGATTTAATACGGCCGCACACCCTCAGGAGCTCAGTTCATCAGCGCACCTGACGATGGCGACATGTCTGATCGCCGAAATATTGTGCCCGTTGGACACTATGGACCGGCAGTACACCCATGGACTGTTTGAGCAAGTATAAGATTAAATCAAACTTGGATGCACAACAGAATATGACTTTAGCAAACACAGGAATAATCACAAGAATAAAATAATTGTTGTTAGGAAAGAGAAATTTTTTTCTTATCTAACACTGTAGTAAAAAATTGGTACCATAAAAAGAGCCTTCTGTGACAGACTCAAATATGAACGTTAAATATCTGACGAAGTCTGAAAAAAGAGACAGTTAAAACTAATGCCCACCTTAATTTAAGACTGCCCATAGAACTCACTATACAACACTCATTCACCAGTAAAACTGAAATCTTTATTGAAGAAATTCAAACATCACTTTTTGTAGCAGCTGTTACCATGGAAGATAAAGCACAAGACACAAGGGTCAGGAAAAAGTAATGCCTCTGTGTCATACCAAAATTTTATAATGAACATATTACAGTGGAATCGGTACACATCATAGCCTGAACTGTCCTCTACATGGCACTATGGTTCAACATAGTCACCATGCACTTGTACACATTTGCACCATTGTTAAATCCAAGCTTCAAAATCAGTTTGGAAAATTTCAGAGTTCTGCTTCATGATCCCCAATTTTAAAGCCGTTTAACCTCATTCATGAGGAAAGTGTATGGAGATACTGTAATGGACATCAACAATGTGCAGTATTGGGTGAAGTAGTTTGGTAATCAAGGAACAGTCATTGCAGATAAGCTGCGCAATGGCTGACCGACAACTTCTGTCCCAGGTACTAATCGAGGAGATGCTGATGAAGTGATTCAAGGAGACAGACCCATTATTACACATCAGAATTTTGAATACACCAGTGCACAGATCTTTAGCTTAGGGGAAAAAAAGACTGAATTGCACTTCCTTTGGCATCAGAGTGGCACACGTTAATTTATAGGTGGTGTGTACTTGCAGCACTCACAGCAATTCATATCCAGCACACACTGCAGCACAACCTAGAATTAGGGATAGTCCCCTGGAAAGTGTTTATCTCTCCTGTGCATGGTCAGTGTCCAACATATGGAAGCTTCAATTTAAGAATTAAATATGTGAGCCAAATATATGCAAAGTCAGTTCTAGGGCTCAAAAATATTACACTACAAAAAACAATGCAGGAAAAGACAGATTACTATTCACAGTAAAGAAGACACGTCAAGTTGCAGGCAGGCACAATTAAAAGACACTCACATATAGCTTTCGATCACAGCCTTCATTATTAAAGACACACACACACACACACACACACACACACACACACACACACAAGCAAACATGCACATCTCCTGCACACATGACCACTATCTCCAGCACCTCGGGCCAGAATGCAATGTCACATGGAGCAACAGTAATCTCGAGGGGTTCGGGAAGGGGAGGGGGTAGTAGTGTAAGGGTGGGGAGAGAGACAAATGCTGCCTGGTGGAGTGTGCAGGGACTGGACTGCCAACAGGCACTACGTCAGGAGGCTGTGGGGGTAGGGAGGTGGGGAAAAAAGGAACAAACAAGAAGAGGAGTGGGGAAAGACAGGCAGATGCATTGTCAGAGGTCTGTAAATAAACAGGATGGGAGACGAAAATGGGGAGGAGATGACAGGACAGATGGATTGGAAACTGTTGGGTGGAGGGTGTGGAGACAGTATGTTACTGTAGGTTGAGGCCGGGATAATTACGGGAGCAGAGAATGTATTGTAAGGATAACTCCTATCTGCACAGTTCGGAAAATCTGGTGTTGGAGGGAAGGATCCAGATGGCTCGGGTGGCAAAGCAGCCTTTGAAATCAAGTGTGTGATGGTCAGCTGCATGTTGTGCCACAGGTGCGTGAGGAGTGCTTGATTGTTTGTGTGTGTGAATGTTGTGTGCGTCTCTCTTTACTGATGAAGGCTGTGGACAAAAGCTATATGTGAGTGTCTTTTAATCATGCCTGTCTGCAACTTGACGTATATCCTTTACGACAAGCAATGTGTCTTTTCCTACATTGTTGATATTCCTACTTGGAGTTTCCATTGTTTGAAATATTACACTACTACTGAATTCTGTAAATACTACCTTCTGTGTAATAATACATTGATCTTCTAAGCTGTTAGACTGCATAATATTCCGTTTCAAAATTCTAAAATACTCGATATTTCAATCCCTCTGCTGGCATCTTCTCCAGCATTATCCTGGTGACCTCAGATGGCTGAAAGCAATTGAAAAAGCCTTGTCATGTCCCCTTATAATAGACTTTTTCCTGCAATTTTTCAGGGAAGTGTGAAGATCTTCAGGCTGCCACTGGTGGGTCATTGCCGTTGTGTCAATACTACCACAGTAGATAGTGAAGGACAAGGAAGCACTAACCGTGAGTGACATTTATTTAAGAAGAAGTGTAAAGTCTGTGATAGTGAGTCATCATGAAGAATGTGACTGGGTAATTGACTTTAATAAAATACAAGTGCTAGCCAAAGAAAGTAATATTTATAGAAGGAAAGTTCAGGAAGCTGTTGCACTCTTGAAGAATCAGTGCTATTTAAATGGAGATGATGGCTACAGGCTCTAAGCACTGTGGCTATCTGCCATCAAGGAATTAATACTAAGCATGGTGCATGAGGAACATAAAAATTATCATGAAGCCACCACGACAGCATGACAAAAATAATATTTTGTAATAAATTAAGGACGGCTCCATCTTTTTGCAAGTACACAAATTATTGCTTTATCACCCAAACATGTTTCACCACAGTTGTGGCATCCTGAAATATTTTCATACAGGTTATTTTTAGATTAAGGAATATGATATATCAGATTTTGTTTCCACTTAAATTTTATGTCCACTTTCCTTCTATTTAACATGTGTGTGTCCTGTGGCTGCCATAAAAATTCTGCCACAGGTCTAAATTAGTATACCATGTCATCAGTTAAATGTTAGAAAATTGTCTGCATTTAATTTTTTGTTTATCAACCAACCTTTAAAATGTATGTTCTGGTAAAATTCATGGCGTATGCCTGATTTTAGTCTTAACATAATAGTATTTTGGTAGTTCTCAGCTGTGACAAGTTTGTTTTTATGTATGAAACATGTTTTTGGTTAGCTGAGCTGAACCTGTGGACATCAACAAAAGTTTTGTGAAAATTAGGTAAGGTGAACAATTTCATGTGGTTTGTTATTTATAAATTATGTTTTGTAGTTTGACAGTGTTTACTCATGTTTTCTCCTGCTTGTTTGTAAATACTGCATCCTGTTATGTTGCTGTGGCTTGGATACACATTTCACTGCATAAATTTGCGTCTCTGATAAACACAAGCTAAGTAAGGAGGCAATGCCATAGAGTACTCTCCGTATAAGTGAATTGGGATTACGTCTAGACTTGGCACTTATTTGTGTTCAACTTTTTCAGTTGCTCCTCAATACAAGAGTCAGTGAGTGTGATGGTCAAACAATGGTATGTCAGTACGATCTTCCTACGTGAATGATTTTTTAAACACAAAATTTAAAATTTAAGCTTTTGTTTTGCTGTCTTCTATTGCAACATCAGACTTGTCAATGAGAGACTGAACTGAATCATTTGACCGAGTCAGTGATTTTATGTAGGACCAGAAGTTTCTTGGGTTCTCAAACTGATACTTCACTAAGGTATAATGGTGAAAGTAGTTGTGAGATTTGTACATCATCTTTTTATAGACACATGAATTTCCGCTAACTTTTGTCTGTCAACATTTCCATGTTCTTTTCGGCTTAATCCACTTACATTGCACACATTTCTCCAGAGTACGATTTACAATTGGTTTGAACATTACTCACATTTCCTGTATGTCCATCACATTAGGACTAAATGATGTCCATTCATTCTCTTAGCAGGATGCTAAAGACTGCTTATCTGTTCTTTACAGCATAAAATCCTCCTTACTTTCTTGATGGATTTATTAACTTTAGTAATCCTCTCTGCTGTGATGACATTGTGATCACTAATCCCTGTCTCTACACTGACACTGTTGGTATGATCAGGTCTGTTTGCAGCTACAAGGTCTAAAGTATTTCCATTGTGTGTGGGTTGTTGAAGTAATTGCTCAAGACAGTTTCTGGAAAATTTGTCAGTACTACTCACAATTCTGTCTGTCGAACCACTGCAATGAATCTATAGATGTCCCAAACTATACTTGGTAGGTTAAAGTCACTTCCAACTAATAGTGTACGTTGGGGTACTTATGAACTACTGAACTTAGACTTCCTGTGAACAATTCTACAAATATTACAGTGAAATGAAGTGGCCAACAGAAACATCTGATGATTAACTTGAGTTTACTTGGATGCAATTGCTCGTGTCCTAATAACTTCACAGTTAGACTCAGTTTCAGCATCAACAGGTATAATCTTTTTGTAAACTGCAATGAACACTCCCCCTTCTATGGTGTCAAACCTGTCTTTTCATGACTTTTTAAATATTTTGGAGCTTTCTACTTCAGGTTTCATCTAGCTTTCAGTGTTGAGAATAATCTGAGTGTGACAACTTTCCCGGAGGGCAGTAAATTCAGGAAATCTGTTACAAATGCTTCGGCAATTTACTGCTAAAATTTTGACTGCCAAAGTTCCTTTATTTTGTATCAATCTGATTTTGTTCTCTGCATACTGACTGTTGATCTCAAACTAGCGCCTAGCCTAAACAGCCCCCATGTGCACTTCACAAGTACTCTGCCACCCAAGTAGCTGCTTCCTGTGTGCACCAAACCCCTGACCTATCAAGGGAAATCTACAATTCTCCAACCCATAATGCATGTCCAGAGATCTGCAGCTAAGAGTGTCACACAATCAGCAAAGCCTCTGGCTTAGTCCCTCAAAAAAAATGGCTCTGAGAACTATGGGACTTTACATCTGTGGTCATCAGTCCCCTAGAACTTAGAACTACTTAAACCTAACTAACCTAAGGACATCACACACATCCATGCCCGAGGCAGGATTCGAACCTGCGACCGTAGCAGTCGCGCGGCTCCGGACTGAGCGCCTAGAACCGCGAGACCACCACGGCCGGCGTTTAGTCCCTCCATTTAGCTTCAAATCAAAGGACCCATATCAATTCTGGGCAGGATTCTGTAAATTGCGGGCTCTGCTTGCACTCTGTGAGTGAGGATAGCAGCCACATCACTTCCAGCAGCTGCCCATACAAACTGAGAATGGCCTTAGAACCCAAGCAACCTGTTTCATTGGTGTCAACATGAGTCACAACCTGCAGATGACTGCACACTGCACCCGCAATAGCAACAGGCAGGGTCTCCCCCACATCTCAGATGATGCCTCCTGGTAGACATACCAAGTGCATATTGGATTCCTTTCCAGCCCTGGATACTATTTTCTTAAGGGGCTCCATAACTTGCCTACCACTGGAGCTCCCAATGACCACTGAAGGAGCAGCTACCTGCCCACTCACAGGGTAAACAAACAAGGTCAGATGGCCAGTCCCCACATTGACTCTCTGCCTCAAGCAACATGAAGGCATTACAGTCAATCACCGCACTGCAGTGAGGGTGGATCCCACATATACGGTGCACTTTAAGTTGCCTTGGTAGCAGAGGCAGAGGACAAAACAAGCGACATCTGAGGTGTTCCATATGAAGCGACAGATTCTCCACGACTACACGCTGAGGCAGCAGCCTGCAGATGGCTGATTGCAGCCAACACCGTCTTCAGATGTTCACGAATTGTGGCCAGCTTCTTCTGTGTATCTGCACGGCACGCACACATCTTATCCGTCCTACTTCTACTAATTTGCAAATTAAATGGCAAACACATATGGAACAAGCTAACTAAGTAATTTGATACTCCCCTGATGTATCACAACTGGCAGGTGCCGATTCGCCATTGTGTACTATTTAGCAACCATTTTTTGGCCTTCGACTGGGTCCTTGTGCTACCACAAGTTTTATCACTCAGTGGAAGTCAAAACACAGTTTATTACAAATACATCTTGTGCTCGACTGGAAAATGCCAAGTTGCAAATATGACACAAAAGAAATGAGACCAATAGTGCAATTCTGTGTATTTACGAGGACTACTCAGAAAATAACTTACATTTTGCCGCTCAGTGGTGAGAGATGGCTGTAGCGTCCTCATTTGGTGTCGGATCATCAGCTGAATCATTACTCAGATTGTGTTTATTTGCTGTGTGGTTTGCCTCTGCTGTTTTCACTGTTAATGTTTAAAACGTGAGTTGCAATAGAAAATTCTGCGAGTCGTGAAGTGCAGTTAGTGATTATGTTTCGTCTGCCAAAAAACTGAGACCAAATGAAGTTTATTAGGGACTTTTTCTTGTGTATGAAACAATGAAATGAGTGAAGCTGGAGTGAGACCACAGTGCATCATGTTTAACAGTGGCTGCACTAATGTTGACGAGGAAGGGCAAAGTTACCAGCCAAGCACTCAGTGCTGAACTGATGAAGAAAACTGATGAAAACTTTCATGAACTTGCTTGCTTCATGTTGTGATATAAAATCTAGGCTATCACAAGTTTTGTCCCAGACGAGTACCGAGGTTCTTGTCAGAAGACCATAAAAAGTACTGTATGGCAGTGTCTTTGACATTTCTCAAGGCCTAACAATGAGCATTGTGAATCACTTCTCACTCATTTCTCATTAGAAGAAGAGACATGGCTGCAGTTTGTGACTTGTGAGACAGAACAGAAGTCTTCAGAGCGTCTAAAAAAGCTGTTCATTAAAACTTGACAGAATGTGGATGATTTCAGATGGGAGCACACAGGGCTTTGACGATGACGAGCAATTGCGCACTGGTGTCCAAGCACGATTGAGGCCTCGGGCAGCAATATTCTATGACAATGGAATTAACATGCTGATGTACCACTGGGGTAAATGTCTTAATTTATATGGAGACTATGCTGAACAGTAGCCGAACAACATGCCCTTCAAATGAAGATAGTAAAAATGTTACCTTCCTTTTCTTATTTTTGTTATTGTACAACATATGTTACTTTCTGAATAGCTCTCATATTAAAAATTACTGGTGGGTGCCTTCAAAATAGAACCCATCTGATACTTTGCATTCCTCAGATGCTCTAAATATTTCTATGCATCATTTCAGTGAGGCCCTGCAGATGCTCTATCATTTTTGCCATTTGATGGATCCCAAAAACACGTATGTATTACACTGTTGTTTTCTTTACTGAGTTGGTAGATTTTTATATAAGTTGTCACAGTGTAAGGACATCGTACAAGCACACATCTTTGTAGTGGCATCACTTATACTGAAAATGAACATTCACAATTTGACCATCATCACACTCCTTCCTCAGTAATATCTCAAACAGAACACTAACAAAGAATGAGAAGAGATCAATACAAAATAATTTATTGACAAACCACTGTAAGTGTAATTGCATATCTCAAAACAAAAACAAAAAGCTCTTAAACTGAACATCTTTACATAATCTAGCAAAATCTCTTCCAACCCACCATCTTCAATTTGCTCAGCAGCCATGTTTAGTTTGAGACTAAGGAGCATGTTACATACGTAGTAGTTTTGAGAAACAATAACATTACGTTTGAGGTTGGCATTCCTGAACAATTGTTGTGAGTGGACCACACCTTCTATCAGCACATTGTGGGTAGCGAGTGTAGGCCGGAAAACTACTTTAACCTGTGTTGTTATCATAATGGTGCATTATTTCAATTTGCTTATTTAGTCTGCAGTTATCTAGTGGAATGATCTGAACAAAGGTGGATGATCGGGAATGATTGAAGAGGGTTGGATGGGTGGTGGGGACCCAAATGCATGGGTCACATGTATGTTATGTCTACCTGACTATGTACTGTGGGACTATACTACTTATTATTTCTACTTTTAGTCAAAATCATAAAAAGGATAGATTCTACTCACCATATAACTGAGATGCATAGTCACAGACAGGCAAAACAAGAAGACAGTCCTTTTATTGTGCCTATCCGCGACTCAGCATCTCTGCTATATGGCAAATAACAATCTATCCTTTTCATCATATTGTCATTATTCCATCCTTGATTTTCCAGTTTGATTTTACTTGTAGTCAAAAAAAGACTAACTTGTGTAGATTATGGCTGTGGCATGTTGGTTTATCAGCATCTGGCAAACGTGTACTGAAATACACCAAGATTTACCACATGTAATGTATTCACAGATGGGTTTCTTCTTTTTAATAACAATGAAGCAGAAAAGGGAATATATTGTTGTCATAGGTAAATTTTAGTAATTTTATTCAAACTAGAGCTCTGCTATATATATTAGCTGTTTAAGTCTTGTCAGATAACATTGTGATTGTTGCATATTGTGAAATATAGTAGTTGTAGTGCAAATTTTGTTTTCATTATTGTTCTTATGTTCTATAAATTATTACTGCTAAGATTAACCAAATTGAAATTCATTTATGTTTACTGTATCTGGAGTGACAGTTATCAAAAAATGGCAAAATACAGTTCTATAACTGTGTAATATTGGTTACTTTTCCTTTTGTGATTTACATGATATTAAAAATTATTGTTGCTGAAGCACAGAAACATACATTATCTGTAAAACTAAATAACTACCAAAGTAGAACATTCTGCCACTAACCTATAGGATACGCCGACATTTGCAGTTTTGATTTTTTTCAATTTCTTTATGTCACAATAGAGAGTTAAAATTTTTGTGTTGTGGTAGGTGATAGTCTCACCATGCATTTTTGTGAACTGAACATGAAACCAAGGGAACAAACCCTGTATTCAGATCTCTGACACAGATATAGAGAAAACAACTGTTGTTGTGTGTCATTCATAGAGCCGCATTTACACAGAGTATGAAAACATGCATCTGTGTACAACATTGCTTCAGCAAAGTCTGCAGCATGTTCGCAACAATGTGCATTGTTCGCATCCCCACTTGCATTAAGCAGGCAAAATTTCACACACACAATATTATGAAAAGGATAAATTGCCACACTCACCATGTAAAGGAGATGTTGAGTCACATCCAGGCACATCAAAAAGGCTGCTAAACGTGAGCTTTTGGCCAAAAGGACTTCTTCTAGAGTAGACAAAAAAACACACACACACACACACACACACACACACACACACACACACTCTCTCTCTCTCTCTCTCTCTCTCTCTCTCTCTCTCTCTCTCTCTCTCTCTGACCACAGTAGCCAGAGACAGTGGTCGTGGATTTTTTTAAGGCAAGGAACCAAGTACATAAGTGTTCAGAATATATATTTGAGGTTACTGATTCTCCCATTATTATGAAGTGACCCAAAAGAGTCCAAGAAGAACACTAGCAAATGAGCAAGAGACTCCAAGAAGAGCATCAGCAAATGAGAATATTAACATTTTCCCGGTGTATTGAGTACTCAATGATATTTGGGATTGCAGCTGGTCATTATTTTCGCCATGCCAATATCTCATTGACAGCCCACCTGAAGATTGGGGTGTATTTTTCCTTCTTTTCCTGCTGTTTATTTTGTAAGATTTGTGGTGGGTCTTATACCAGCACTAGCGGGAAGTTGGATCCCTGGCTGAAATAATGAGGCAGTACTTTGCCGACCCCAATACACCGCCACATGAAAGTAGTGTTACCTTTATCCTTTCTTCTCAAGGTAGCTTTTTGGTGGTCCGGATCCTTCCATGTGACCTCCCTGTCAATCCAACTGTGGTGAAGATTCCTGGTATGCTTCCGTAAGTTCACTCTACTGTGCTACTAAATAAATAGCCACATTTCTCACAAACAGGGGTATATTTTGCCCAACATTTTCACTATTACTTTTAACAACACAACTAACAATTTCTACAGTAATACCACTCTCTTGAGTACATTCAAAATGTCCGTACATGCGTACTGTAGGATCTGAGGGAGGGGGGGGGGGGGGGACAGCTAAACAACTACCACTTTTCAACTGTTCATTATACCATTGTTGGTGCATCGTTTACTCCATGGCTCTTGGATTCAGGTACTTGCTGCACCATGGCACAAATGACTCCCGGACAACCAGTGGTTGTTAAACCATTTTTACTGGTGCCCTTCTTGCCGGCTGCACGACTGCATACAAGAAAGGAAAAACACACAGTTTCCATTTCCCACTACATTTATCCTTATTCAACTTACTCACGAGCATCACTTCTCAACGGCTTTCCAATGGTGTGTTGGGATGTTTACAAATATCCCAAAACACTACAAGATTTGCGGCAGGTGTCCAGATGAAACATTGTGCATGATAGGAAACAACAACAACTGACTGCACTTCTGAAAGATCACTGAGTAACAATGCTTGCA
The DNA here is from genome assembly GCF_023864345.2 of Schistocerca serialis cubense. NCBI lineage: Eukaryota > Metazoa > Arthropoda > Insecta > Orthoptera > Acrididae > Schistocerca > Schistocerca serialis. The sequence continues at coordinate 139,679,907 of NC_064641.1, forward strand.
TGATGTACTACCTAGTGTAACTGAACAGTTAAACATGCCCATCCAGCTTATACAGTCAGATCTGAAAACTCAAGCCCTTTCAGTGATGTTTTTGTTCACCTTTACAACACATGGCAAAAATTTTACAGCACTGCAAACCACGATATGGTCATTCCACAATGGGTGGACAAACAGTCCCTACCTGATCATTTCCAATCTGAATAAAATTTTGCAATTAAGTTAAGCGAAAGAACATAACGGCCTTCAGAAGGGGGCTGCGAAGTGTCATGTGAGCTCTACAAAGGAATTTGGTCAAATTTAAGATTGATTAATACTGGCATCATCAATACTCTACACCTACTAATTTGCAAGCTACCTTGTGGTTTGGGTACCCATGTCAGTTTTCCCTTTTTCTTTTCCAGTCATGAATAGGTCACAGGAATCAGTCATGAATAGGTCACAGGAACTGCATACAACTTTCCATGTGAGATCCAATCTCTCAAATTTTACCTTCATCGTCTTTTCATGGGATGTACAGAGGAGGAAGCAACGTGCTCTTCCAGGAATGTATACCCTTGGAATTTTAACAGTAAAGCACACTGTGATGTAGAATAGCTCTCTTGCAGCATCTGCCACTGGTGTTGGTTGAACACCTCTGTGACACTTCTTCACTTATTAAATGAACCTTCTTTGGATCATCTCTATTGCCTCTATCAATCCTATCTTGTATGGATTCTAGACTAATGAGCAACATCCAAATATTGCTCAAACAAGAGCTTTGTAAGCTACCTCCTTTGTGGGTGGACTATGTTTCCAGTACATCTCAGTCTGTTAGGTGCTGTACCTTCAGTTAGTTTCATGTGGTCATTCTACTGTAAATCACTTTTTATGCATACTCCTGTATAGTTTATAGATGTGACTGCTTCCACTGATTGTTCTGCAATCATGTAGTCTTACAATAATGAGTATTTCTGCCTATTAATAGGCAGTATGTTATATTTGGTTATGTTCGATTGTCAATCCCTGCACCAAGCATTGAACCTCTGCAGTTCTTCTTGCATTTCTCTACAAATTTCTACAGTTGCGACATCTCTGCACATAATTAAAGAAGATGTCTGGGTCAGCTGCACAATGTTTTGTACACTTTAAACTATTAAAATTTCAAAGCAGTTTCATTCATTATTTTCATGTTGCACCAGATCAAAGTTGGAGAAAAATCAGTCATAAGCATTTTGTGGTATCTGGCTTCAACCACCAAGAAACTGCAACTTGCTTACAAATATGCCCATGACTTGACAAACTTGAGCTGACCCTGTCTATAATTTCCATTTGTACATCAGCATCGGAAGCTTTTGAGAAAGATAACATATTAGGAAGTTCCTTGCGAACAGGAAGATAACATAGTAGGAAGTTGCTTGCGAATCTAGTTTCTCACAAATTGGGTATGGTTTTTAGCATGGTAAAAATCCACATCTTGTGGGCTTTCTCAATACAAATGCTACTGCTTTATAAAGAGTATTTACATCAATTTAATGACGTTAGTTTTGGAAACCAAAATAGCATATGATCAAAAATATTTCTTTTATCTAGTGACCTGTTTCGATCATTATAATCATCAAGGATTCATTTAAAAAAGAATGTGCATAGATTATGAGTATTACAATAAGTTAATATTATAAGTAGTAGCATTAATTCACATTATCTGGAGAGTACCTTACAAAAAACATGCTTGTCTGCTTGAAGTTAGTTTTTTAAGAGGCAATTAAATTTATAGCCTAGTTGGCATCGTCATGTAGTATAAAAACATGATAGAATCATAGTAAAATAGAATTGTAGTAAACACTTGCAGTCCATTATAAATGGCTTTAGTTGACACACTGTGCTTCCACATACAGTACAAACAGTTGAGGGGGTGTGGTGGTTGCTAGGTGACACTGACCATAAGCAATGTTTACAATGGCATGTTAATAAGGTAGAGATTGATGTTTAACATTCTACACAAACCAAAACAGGATGAGTTAAAAACAAAAGTAACAAAAGTGCTAGAGATCAAAAATTGGTCCACAGCACAAAGTTAGTTAAAATTATAAATGCTAGCTTTCAAACAGACGTATGCACTGTATATATATAGTACATAATGAACTTAACTGAAAGCAGCATCTAAACACACAGGAAATTGTCACAGGCACAATGGGCTCGCAAAAACAGAGTCCTGTCGGCTAATCCTATTTCGGGTCATGTATAATGTTAAACTTCATATCCCTGGCTTTGTAACATGCCACTGTAAACAGCGCATATGATCAGCAACACATACCAGCCCCATCAGCTGTTTGTAATGCAGCTGTAAGCACAGTGTGTCAACAATGGCCCTATATCAGGGCTCATGAGTGCTTATTACAATTTTATCATGTTCCTATACTATGTGGCAATCCCAACCAGGACTATAAATTTTATTTGCCTCTTTTATTAACTTCAAAGAAGCAGGAATGTTGTTAGATACTTTTCAGCTAATGTGAATCAATGCTACAATTTATAATGTTGTTAACTTATCATTAGGCATTTATTCATAAATATGTATATTCCTTTTTCGATCAATCTGGCGACAATCAGATCAATCAAAACTAGTTACTGAATAAAACAAATATTTGCAACTGTGGGCTGTTCTGGTTTCCACAAATTGTCACACATTGGTTCACTGTCATCTTCGAGGTGACTGTGGCACTCCTCATCATTATTAGTTCTTTCAAAAAGGTCACAGCACTGCTTTTGCAAGAAGTCAATGTGAGTGAGTTCCAGACTTCATCACAGAAACATATCAAAGAATCTGCTTCAAGGTCATAATCAGAGTGTAGTTTCAACAGTCTTTGTCAATCAGGCAGGGATTTTTATGAAGTGTTATTCAGTGATTCAAGTCTTTTTTACAATTATTAAAAACAACCTGATGGTACTCTAAACTGTCCAAACCACCAATTGTATAAAAATCAGGCACAAAATATGGATTCATCTGTCCAACTAGACAAAATAATTTTAATGAGATATGTTGTGCTACAAGGCACATTTAGAAAGTAAGTTTTCCAATGTTGTTTCCTTTATAGTAGATATATTTAGCTGGGAAAAATGTGCATGCACAACATATCTATGACATGACAATCAAATGCCGGTCAGACAGGCCTCGCCAGATGTCATTGATGCGACAGCATGCCCCGAAATGGCGTCTCTTACTCATTCTTCCACAGCCTGCGAGGTTCAGTCAGTGATAACGTTCTTGAATGCACAAAACATAGCGCCCGTCAAAATTAACTGTCAAGTCTATGGGCAAAACATCATAAGCAAACAGGTGGTGCATCACTGGTGCAGGCTTTTTCCCAAAGGTCATCAAAGTGTCTGTAATGAAGAGCGCAGTGGCGACCATCCCTCATCAATGATCACCTGATTGAGCTGGTGCTGCAGCACATCCTGAAGAATTGTTGCTTCACAATTATGGAGCTCAGCAGCCATTTTCTGCACATATTATGATCCTTGTTACCTGAAACTGTCACTAAGCAAATGCCATTCAAGAAATTGTGTGCCAGGTGAGTGCCAGAAAACATGACACCCGAGCATAAAATTAAATGCTTTCGAGTAGTACTGACATTTCTACAGTGGTATCATTATGATGGCGAAGAGCTCCTTGACAGGATCATTACAGGTGATGAGACATGGATTTCCCACTTAACCCTGGAAACCCAATGGCAGTCAATGCATTGGCATTAAAACTGGGTAACTGGTCAAGACAAAATTCAAGCAGACTGTATTGGTGCAGAAAATGATGTGCACAGTGTTCTGGGACAGGAAGGGCTTTCTGCTCATTGACTTCCTGACCATAGGTGAAACAGTGAATGCTGATCGTTATTGTGAAACATTGTGGAAACTGCACTGTGCCATTCAGAACAATACAGAGGAGGAAGCAACATGCCCCCTGCAGTTGTTGTGCTGCTCCATGACAATGCTCATCCCCATACGGCTCGGCACACAGCAACCTTTTTGCAGAAGTTCGGCTGGAAGCTGTTTGATCATCCAGCATATAGTCCTGACCTTGCTCCTAGCGATTTCATCTTTTTTGCACCTCAAGAAATTCTTGTCCTCTGGGCAGCATTTTGACAAGGACAAAGAGATGGTAGACTTCTACGACACAAGAATAGAAAAGTTGGTCCCGTGATACGAAAAGTGTCTCAATTCTTTTGGTGACTATGTCAAAAAATAGCTCAAACACTGCTGTACCTGTTGCCAATAAAGTTTTTCATGTAACTGTGTTGTTTTTGTTTTTTTTTTTTTTAAATGGTAAAACTTACTTTCTGGATGCCTCTTGTGTAACACCTTTGAAACACCTGCTTGACAACTAGCTAACAACAGATTCCTCAATGTGTCCTTGGACTAATTTCTTGATTATAATTTAAAAGGAACAGGCTACCTATTTGTGATTGTACAAATGTACTTTCAAGTATTAGAGGCATCCACACATTTATTTCCACGCACATTCACAAATGGGTGCTGCTGTTTCAATGATGGTGTCAGCCACCAACAATTATAATGAGCAGGCTGCCAACAACAATTAAAATTCAGTACACATTAGCCATTGTGTACCTGCCAATGACTATGTATCAGTGTATAAAGTACTTTAACGACTATTATTTGCACAATCATAAATAGGGGAGTGGCAGCCTGTTTTTAGTTTTGAACAATTTCCATACTTCTGGCAGAAGTGAAGCTGTGAGACCGGGCGTGAGTCGTGCTTCGGTAGCTCAGATGGTAGAGCACTTGCCCGCAAAAGGCAAAGGTCCCGAGTTCGAGTCTCGGTCGGGCACACAGTTTTAATCTGCCAGGAAGTTTCAATTTCCATACTGGTTTCCGCTGTTGTAAAAAACTGAAGAGTAAGAGAGACCACTCACCAAATAGTGGAAGCATTTAGTCTTCAACAGGTGCACACATAAAAGAAAAGAAAAACTTAATAGTTTTTACTCCAAAAGCTAGCAAGTTCTCCTTTTCTTTTGTATGTGCTTGTCGACAACTCAATGCTTCTGGTATTCAGTGAGTAATTTTTATTAAATACAAATAAAAAAAATTATTAGCAAACCACACAAAACTGCAGCATCTAAAAACAATCATCAAAACATATCACCATTAAACATAACAAGTTTGCAAAACGAGAGTGTCTCCAAAATAAACAAAACTACTTCTTATGAAACAAAAATAAAGAAAATAGAATGTGGTAATACTTAGCAATAGGACATTAAAGTAAACACAAATAAGCTGAAAAGATTTTGATGATATGTTTACACATTAATAACTTCTGGCACTGCTGCTTGGTAGAACTGATAACAAGGAACCTCTCTGCAGAAATATTAAAGGATGACTAGCAAAATTTGTTTGCTCAAATTTATTGCAGCCACAAAAGACTGAAAAATTGTCACAACCTCTTTACGCCCAACTGAGGTTGAACTAGCACAAAAACTGTGAATGACACAGCACAGAAATTTTAACCACTGTGAAGAGCACAAAAAGTTGTGCATCCAACCCAGGTCTCTCCTTTGGATCATAACTAGTTTCAATTATACGCTATCTTAATTTTGGCCAAAACTGCTGAAGAGCTAGCACAACATTTGGCAACCATGCAGAGAGAGCCTCCCAAAACCTTGAATGTTTTGCTTCTTGCGCTCCAATTTTACAAAGCTTAGTTTTATTCTATAGGGAACATCAGTGCAAAATTTCATTCAAACATTCTGTCCAGGTATGTCTGTATGACGCAATATTTTCTTCATTGACAACAGTACAGGTCATCATCCAATGATGTTCACCCTTGTTGGAATCACTTTGTCCATTCATATGCACATGGAGTTATCCATCTACATGGCAGCAGGTGAAATACACTTGAACTGCAAGCAGCATTATATTACAACGCAATAACATGGGGAGTGACAGTCACAGTGAATACAATCTTTGCCTTACAGCTATGTATCACCCCTACACATGATCTTTAATTAGTCACATCTACCGTAGCTTACAGTGTAACAGGTGGAGGTTCATCATTTGTAGTATACAATATGTCTCTTTAATAAACATCCTGATACACTGTAATTTTGTTACATGAACATACAACCTCTGATAATAAAGTTCGATGAATGAAGTCAGAACTGTTGATTGGACAAAACGGGCGACTCACAACACTGCATTTGCGTAGCGGCCAGTATTGACAACCTGCACCCACTATAGTTCAGTTGAGTATTGTGTGCGTTCTGTGTTAGACCTGTTGGTGCGTTGTTTCTAAACTGAGAACAGGACAATGAACGAGCAAAGGATCAATTTAAAGTTTTGTTTTAAGCTTGACAAGATATCGAAATAAACGCATCCAATGCTGGTACGTGTTTATGGGGATCAAGCACTGTCCGTGAAGTGTGTGTATGAATGGTACACCCCTTTTCAAGGAGACTGGGAAAGTGTTTCTGACAATGCCCATAGCGGACAACCGACGACTGCTGTCAGTGTCGAAAACATTGAGAAAGTGAGGACATAAATCACGAATGACTGTCAATTAACTGTCTGCATTACAGCGGATGAACTGCAGATGAACCATGAATCTGTGCAACAAATCTTTACCCAGAAGTCACGGAAGAGGAAAATGTGTTGTCACCTTGTGCCACATTACTTGACTGATGACCAGAAGCAGGAACGTTTAGAGGCTTCACAGGATTTTGTTGAAATGGTGGATTCGACACCTGATTTCTTGAGCCGTATTGTCACTGAGGGTGAAACATGGTGTCTCTGGTACAACCCTGAAACGAAACGGCAAAGCACAGAATGACATTCTCCGACATCACCTCATCGGAAAATGGTCAGAGCTGAAAAATCCCACATCAAAATGATGATCATCACCTTTTTCAATAGTCAAGGCATTATCCTAAAGGAATTTCTACCTGAAGGAACCGTGTTGAATGCTGCACGGTATGTTCAAATTTCGACCCATTTCATGCAACGTCTACACAGGGTACGACCCCAGGATACACAACAAGGTTCCTGGTTTTTTGTTCACGACAACGCTTGCCCACACACAGCCAATATTTATCAAACAGTTCCTGGAAAAAAAAGGGGATGATGCAACTTGAACATCCACCATACTCGCTGGATCTCAATCCACCAGACTTCTTCCTATTCCATCGACTTGAACTCGCTTTGAAATGAAGGAGATTTGACAACATTCAATGAAATGTGACACACTTTTTGAAAACCATCCCAAAGGAAGGCTTTGTGCAAAGTTTCCAGGACATGTATTCCAGTGCATAGTTATGGGAGGTGACTATTTCGAAGGACAGTAAGGTAACTGTAGTCCCTAGTTCACCTACATTAATGTTACAGTACTATTCACCGAACTTTATTGTCAGAGGTTATATAATTATGTGTGGTCATGTCTTAATTTTCAGCTTATATCATTCACTGTGCAAGACAACTATGAATGATAATCAGTCCATGAAAGAAAGTAACTTAATAGAATCTTATATAATGACACAGTTGACTGTTCATAATTTTAAAAAAAATTTAATTTGCTAGAATGATAAAGATTTGGCATTAGAGTTGTGCTATTATGGGGAGGTGAAGTACGAATATATTTTAATGAAAACTTATACTTAAATATTAATAGTTAAATGAATTTACTGTACAAAATTTAGCATTGAAAAGCTTTGCAGCTGACAAACAGGTTAACTGAAAAAATGTTTATATTTTTTCCATGACCTTGATTGTCATATGTGAAATTATTTGTATTACGTTTTCCATTGTAATTTTTCATTGTAACAGAAATAATAAATTTTTAAAATCATAATATGACTGGATAGATAAATCTACTCGCCAGATCTCGGCAGGAGAAAACACATATAACAGTTCAGAAAATATGCAAGCTTTCAGAGCCACTGGGTCTTTCTTCTGGCAGAAGGGTTAAAGGAGCAGGAAGAGGATGAAGAAAAAGGACTGGGAAGGTTCAGGGAATGGAGAAAGTTACAGGAAAGTTGCCCAGAACCCTCGGTCAGGGTAGACTTACACGATGGGTTCAGAAGGAAAGTGATTGTTGGGTACTGCACCAGATGAAATTTGAAAACCTGAGAGATTAAAGGTGGAAGATAGGGTAATAAGCAAGGCAGAAATTACTGACAAAACATGCAACAGAGTTAATGAGAGTGGAAAGCTAAGTGCATTATATGCGGTACACACGCAAGATTGGGGGCGGGAATAGACAAGTCAGGAAATAAAAGATATAGAAGACTAAGAAGTAGCGAAGACAGGAGTAGTTAGTAAAAAGAAATGCTGAGACCAAATAAATTAACATACATTAAGGCCAAGTGGGTGCTGAGAACCAAGGATATGTGACACCAGTTCCCACCAGCAAAGTTCCGAGAAACTTGTGTCAAGGGAGAAAGCAAATGGCATGTTTGGTGAAACAGGCACTGAGACCATGACTGTCGTGTTGAAGATCATACTCTGCAACAGGATATTGTGTGTGCCAGTATGTCCCCTCTGTCTATACCCATTCACCCTAACTGATACCTTGATGTAACTGGCATAGACAGAAGATGTATACTGGCAACACACAGTATACTGTTGTATAGTGTGATCTACAACATGGCAATCATGATCTCAGTGTCTGCTACACCACACATGCCTTCTGTGCTCTCCCCCCAAAACAAGCTTCTCAGAACTCTGTCCTTTGTTCTTGCCATCCACCTAGCCTTAATTTACATAATTTCTTTGGTCTCAGCATTTGTTTTCAGTAACTACACCCTTCTTCACTCTCGCTTGGTTTTCTATATCTTTATCTTTTATTTTCTGACCCCCCACCCTCCACCACATATGTCCATCATGTATAATGCATTTAGCTTTCCGCACTTTTGCAATATGTATTGTCAGTAATCTCTGTCTTGCTTTTATTACCCTATCTTCCACCTTTAAGCTCCCAGGTTTTCTAATCTCATCTGGTGCAATCCCCAGCAATCTCTTTCCCTCTCAACCAATTCTGTAAGTCTCCTCAGGCCAAGGATTCTGGGCAACTTTTCTGTAACTTTTCCCATTTCCTAAACCTTGTCAGTCCTTTTCCTTCATCCCTCTTCCTTCTGCAGAAGAAGGAGCCTCTGGCTCTGAAAGCTTGCACATTTCCTAAACTTATATATGTTTTCTACTGCCATTACTTGGTGAGCAGATCTTTTATCTATTCAATTATATTTTTTCATTGTAATTTACATAAAACATTAATTTTAATGATATTAAAAATTATAGGATTCTATATAATGGCTGATTTTAGGCCACAGCAGTTAGTTCTCAGTCAGTTGTTGTTATCAAGAATATGTAAGTCAGTTCTATTTAGTTAGTTGTTATGATCTATTGATTGTCAATGGCAGAATTATAAAATCATCCAATGAAAAAGATGAATGTATAAGACCTACAAATAAATGAAAAATATTGCAGGATTATGGTTATGAGAAGTTCATTTACTACCACGTAAGAATGCAAAATGTTCCATACAGCACCCAAGGACATCTGCAGCAAATGAGAATGATTTTATGGTTCTGAGAAGTTCATTTACTACCACGTACGAGTGCAAAATGTTCCATACGGCACCCATGGACAACTGCCAGCAAATGAGAACAATTTTTAACTCCATCGACAAACATGGACATTCTCAGTTCATCAAGTTGTGTGTTAATATGTTATTTCCTTCTACAAAACTTTTTCTTGTCACCTGTAAGAAACTTATTACGGTAATAGAGTACAGTTCAATGTGTAAACCAAAGTACATAATTAATTTACATCATAAATAAAAAAAAGGAACATTTCAAGCTATTAGTCAGTAATAAATCAATTTACACTATATCCAATAACATGACTTTTGGCAACTAGATTCTCATTGCATTTATTACTCTTTGTACGTGTTTTACATCTCCAACTTCTCTGGAAATACACAAACATACCTGCCTGTATGTATTATTTATAGCTGGTCCAAGGAAAACAATTTAATTTACATAAATAGATGACTACATCTCTGAGTCAATGTCTGTGGTAAAGTTGACTGTCAATATATGAAGGGAAAAAGGCACACATAATAGTTTTGAGGGGTTAAAAATCAATTCAAGTTCTGCCAAAAGACTATCAAATACACTGACAGTACTGTGCTATGACCTGTGGTTTCCATGTCATGTAACCAGTACATACAGGACGACATATATTTTAGACTTTTATATAATGTAACAAACCTTATCTTTCTCGGGATGTATTTTCCTTTTCATTTCAGGGGTCACAGATATGTGTCTTCTCCTTTAAACTATTTTTTTACAACACTGTCTTTCTCAGTGATGTTATTTCTACAGAATATCAGAGAGGCCTCTGTGGGCAGCAAATTTATTTAAGATAAACATTGCAGATGAATTTTGTTCCATCACTAGTGAGTCAATCTGATTCTTACCAGTAAGTATTGCAGCAACCCTTGTAGCTGAGGAACTCTAAGATAAAGTCCACCAGTGATGTCACAGCCCTGCTGAAGGAGTCCAAGCTCCTTGTCCAAACTGCACACATCTAAGACAACATTCTGAAAGAGAGTCAGCAACATTAACATTTACTCACATTTAAAAGTGAGGAAAGAGCAAACATACCCCTGAGCAGCTTGTGGTACTGCGGAATTACAGTTACTGTTCTAAATAGGTTACCCACAAGTAAGAGGGAATGACTGAGCTACTAATTGCTTCAAATGGATTATTTGTTCCGTCAAAATAAGAAATTATTAAAAGACTAATCTAACTTAAGTATCAGATGTCCTATTAACTTCAGTCTTAGTGAGTCATATAGATAAACAATAATGGAGCCAATTCTACCTGTTTCTGAGCTGTAAAGAATACATTCATGAAGTTCATATACTGCGAGGCACTGTCACCACTACCGGTTACAACTAGGATACGAGAATTCATCTTCGTTCCTGTAGCTTTCTCTTGATCCAATCTAAAATAAAAGAACAAAAGAAGAACTTAGCTCTCTTTACACTTGAAGCATTGCTCTACAATCCCTGTAATAGGCAAAACAGCTCACCGATGGATATAGCAAAGTGCCATTGCAATAGCACCAGCAATGAGGGAATCTCCAGAGAGCTCTGCATTTCCAGCTTTTATTTTTTCAACATCACGGACCACCATCTGTTGCAGATTCTGCCGTAACGTTTTCTCAACATAAGTAAAGAGCTCATACTGCCCATCTAACTGACGAAGTGTTGGGACTTGCTGACCAGAGCTTCCATCAACTGGTGGGAACAGAAACTGCCTAAAAATACAATAAAATTCTGTAGAAAAAGAAAAATCATATTTTCCAGAACACGGCAGCTACACTACCCCATGTAACTTTTTTAACTTGAAGAGGTATCTCTAATCAAGTCTGACTGTGAAGCAGAAATATAATACACCTGAAAGAACATGGAACTTGGCCCTATCAGTTCTGGGGACTATACTGAAGACTATGAGCTTCAAAGGAACTCTTTAAGCAAGGCTGTTACGTCTACCCTCTCTGGCAGTCACCAAAAGATCCAAGTATGATCTTTAAGCTAATATGACATGTACTGTTTGTTTCAACATGCACCACAGTCTTAAGTTGATGGAACTTTGTTTCCTCAATAACATCCAAAGTAGTGTCTTCAACATGGATGAAACATCCATGCATAACACAGAGTACACATAGTGACCCTTCCCACCCTTTGCCGCAAATTCCTTAAGGGGTATCATTATTCACTGTATATATTAAAATGCTGCAGCCATACTTACAAGATCAAACACAATCAGTTACTCCCCTTTCATCTGTGAATAGCTAGTTATTGCTACAGTAATAATAATAATAATAATAATAATAATAATAATAATAATAATAATAATAAACTGCAATCCACTTAAAGTGCACATCAAGGGAATTTTTTAAAAATAGGTAGACATGATAAAATTAATGACTGCACAACAGATGGCTACAAGACTTACTGTGACTCACCATCTCCACTTTACTGTGAGTAGCATCCATCCTTTTCATTATACACTGAAAAGCCAAAGAAACTGCCATGCCTGCCCAATATTGTATAGACCCTGCAAGCACGCAGAAGTGCCGCAACAGGATGTGGCATGGACTTGATTAATGTCTGAAGTAGTGCTGGAGGGAACTGACACCATGAATCCTACAGGGCTGTCCATAAATCTGTAAGAGTTCAAGGGTATGAAGATCTCTTCTGAACAGTATGTTGCAACCCATCCCCAAATATGCACAATAATGTTCATGTGTGTGGAGTTTGGTGGCCAGCGGAAGTGTTTAGGCTCAGAAGAATGTTGCTGGAGCCACTCTGTAGCAATTATGGACGTGTGGGGTGTCACATTTTCCTGCTGGTATTGCCCAAGTGTTGGAATGCATAATAGACATGAATGGATGCAGGTGATCAGAAAGAATGTTCACATATGTGTCGCCTGTCAGCGGCATATCTAGATGTATCAGGTGCCCCGCATCACTCCAATTGCACATGTCCCACACCATTACAGAGCCTCCACCAGCTTGTACAGAACCCTGCTGACATGCAGGGTCCATGGATGCACGAGTTTGCTTCCATACTCGTACACGTCCATCCGCTCGATACAATTTGAAACGAGGCTCGTCCAACCAGACAACACATTTCCAGTCATCAACCGTCCAATGTCGATGTTGAGAGATCCAGGCGAGGTGTAAAGTTTTGTGTCGTGCCGTCATCAAGGGTACACGAGTGGGCCTTCAGTTCCAAAAGCCCATACCAATGATGTTTCATTGAAAGGTTCGCACAGTGACAATTGTTGATGGCCCAGCACTGAAATCTGCAGCAATTTGTGGAAGGGTTGCACTTTTGAAACATGAACGATTCTCTTCAGTCGTTGTTGGTCCCATTCTCGCAAAAGATTTTTCCAGCCGCAGCGATGTCTCAGATTTGATGTTTTACCAGACTGCTGATATTCACGGTACAATCATGAAATGATCGTACTGGAAAATCCCCACTTCATCACTACCTTGGAGATGCTGTTTCCTATTGCTCATGAGTTGACTACAGCAGCACACTCAAATTCACTTAAATCTTGATAGCTTGCCAGTGTAGCAGCAGTAACCAATCTAACAACTGTGCCAGACACTTGTCTTATACAGGTGCTGCCAGCTGCAGCACCATATTCTGCCAGTTTCCATATCTCTGTATTTGAATAAGCATTCCTGTACCAGTTTCTTTAGCGGCTCAATGTATTATTAATGACATACGGTAGTACAAGTATCCAACAATGTATATTGGTTGTTCTTTATTGAAGTCATATTCTATCATGGCTGCCACTTCCACCTTAGCAAAAGGGTTGTCTTTTCCTAGAATGGCCTAGGAAATAATTAACATAATATATATATTTCAAACAATAATTTTGGAAACCTAGAAAATAAAATTGCATCAGAGGTGATACAATGTGATGACTATCAGCTTCATGGGTAAATAAAATGAGTGTCCCTCCTCCCCAAACCCAAATTATACAAAGGAGTGTGTACATAAGAATAATCCTATTCTCACACACACACACACACACACACACACACACACACACACACAATTTTCTTCTCACTCCATATTTAATATTCTATTATTATGGAGCCTGTGATCTAGGGGTAACAAGTAACAAGGTGGCTTACTCTGAGCCATGCATCTACAAAAACATTAGCATGCTAAGCATAGAACAAGTTCCACTGTCATAAAATAGTGAAAGATCTTCTCGGAAATAGAAAATTCTGGTTCTCGAGAATCTAGAAAATTCTAGTGCTCAATAAAATTGCAAAGCATGTCAAAGACTCCAGTTCATTCACTCATTGAACAGTCTGCTGTAGCAATAGAAGATAATAAAAGAAAAGCTGACAATTTAAATTTCACATTTAAAATAATCAATTGTGCAGGACACACAAATTACAGTTACTTAAAACTTTTAAATATGTGGCATCGTGATGTGTTCTTTGACATCAATAAATGAAGTTGATGTGATTTTGAAAAAAAAAAAAAAAAAAACACAAGAAATGAGTTTTGCATACTTCCTATTTCATACAGGAAGGATACGCATCTTTATGACGGTTTGACCCATAGAATCCATATATTGAAAGAAGTATTTATACTGTGTACAGTATAAAAAGGAAACAAAACAATGATATTCTTGTTTTTGAAATAGATTTATGAGATTATTTAAACTGAATGATAATTGTTTCTCAGAGCAAGGCATGCTACTATTGGAACAAGAATTAAAACTACTTAACTTCATTTAAGTGAAAATAACTACAAAATTCATTAAAGTTGAAAATTTATCTCGGAATGAGAACAAATTCTAGAGATTCAATGTATTTAGATAAGTGCTATAATAAACACAATTGCTGGTAACTGAAGCAACACAGCAGTCAACAACTATGCAATGATAACTTTAATCCACAATTTTTTTAACATGAAGTTACCATTCTTCCTTGCCCCTATTCTATCTCAAGATAGATGAACCTGCAAACTAGTAAATATAAATAAGTGGTTACTACACCCAGCAGTAGATACCCAACAAAAAATTATAAAGCATAATCATTCACAACTAAGTACCATCCACTACGTGTAATATCACTACGAGTCATACCGCCACCCGATCTTCACACAGACTCTCATATGGAGGACTTCAAAATAGGCATCCCTAGTGTTAAGAAACTGAGAGAGCTGAAAACAAGTCACTCATCAAGTCCGGATGGAATCCATATTAGGTTTTAGAGAAAATACTCTTCAGCATTGGCCCCTTACTTAGCTTGCATTTATTGTAAAATCTCTTGCCCAAAGCAAATCCCAAACAACTGGAGAAAATGCATGCAACTCCTGTACATATATGAGGTGCTATCCAAAATTTTCAGGACTGGTACTGCCATCTGTTGAAAACCTTGCCTTTTGACTAATGGTCACCATCACCCGTGAAGTAGTTCCCATCCCCATGTACACACTGGTCCCAGTGCTTCTGCCACTGGTCAAACATTTTCTGGAAATCCTGTTCTTCAAGGGTGTTTATCACCACCAGTGATGCTTCTTGAATCCTCACTATAGATTGTCGAACCGACAGCCTTTCAACTTGAGTTTCAGTTTTGGGGACAGCATGATGTCGCAAGGTGCCAAATCTGGCGAGTATGGTGGGTCAGGTACAACCGCCACGTTGTTTTTTGCCAAAAAGGTCCTGGTGAGCAAGGACGTGTGACAGGGCGCATTGTCATGATGCAGCGGCCAGTTCCCTTGACGCCAAAGTTCGGGCCGTCGTGAGCTGTCACAAAATGTCACAGTAGTACACGGAATTCACTGTTTGGTTGAGTGGGACGAATTCTTTGTGCACAATTCCCTTGGTATCAAAAGAAATGATGATCATGCTCTTCACTTTTCTCTTCACCTGTCTCGCTTTTTTGGGTCTTGGAGAGTTCGGGCTCTTCCACTGGGACGATTGCCGGCCTTCTGATCGGCAGTCAAGACCATTGGCACAAATTTTGTGGCGACACAACGCATGCCTAATTCATCAGTCAACATACATTGACATGTCCCATAATCAATACCCACTTCATCCACAAGGTCTTGAATGGTTCGACATCGACCCGCACGAACCAATTGTTGAAGTTCAACAACAATGTCTGGTGTTGTGCGGCTATGCTCTGTCCCCCAAACACTCGTTGAATCCTTGCAAGGGTCTCTGTAGCACTTTTCCCAAGATTCGCAAAGAATTTGATACACATGCGCTGTTCTGTTCACGGATCCATCGTAAAATCACCATACACCAAACACAGAGTATAATGGAAATCACTGTGGACACGCAACAAGTCCTCCCAGCTGAATGCCACTCTGCACACTGACTAATCAGATACGCAGTTCTTGCCACCTAGCTGTGCAAAGGTCTACTACTCCTACTTTCCAGATGGCAGCACCAGTTCCGAAAATTTTGGATTCCACCTCGAATTAAGAGGAAAAGAATGGACCTGCAAAATTACATGTCAATATCCTTGACATTGGTTTGCTGCTGACTTCTTGAGCAGGAGACAGAAAAGCTTCTGTCCACAAATCAAAGAAAGCATAACTAAAAAAAAAGTGAGTTTGTCCTTTACTCACATGATATCCTGTGAACCATCTATGATGGGCAACAGGCAGATTCCTTATTCTTAGATTTCCGGAAAGCATTTGACATAGCGTCCCAATGCAGGGTGCTAATGATAATCAGAATATACGGAATAAGTTATCAGACATGCAAGTGTATAGGGGACTTCTTAAGTAATAAAATCCAGTATGCTGTCCAGGATGGCAAGTGTTCATAAAAGGTAGGGGTATTGTCAGGTGAACTCCAGGGGAGTGTGATAGGACTGCTCTTATTCTCTATATACATAAATGATCTGTTGGACAATGAGAGCAGCAATCTGCAATTCTTTGCTGATGATGCTGTTGTGTATGAGAAAGTGTCATGAGTGAGTGACTGCAGGATGACACAGAATGACTTACTCAGAATTTCTATTTCATTTGATGAATGACAGCTTGCTCTCAATGTGAGAAATTGTAAGTTAATGCATATGAGTAAGAAAACATTACTGTAATGTTCAAATAGAGTATAAGTGGTGTGCTGCTTGACATGGTCACATCAGCTAAATATCTAGATTCAATGTGGCAAAGCGATAAGAAATGGAATAGGCATGTGAGAGCAGCCAGAGGGTAGGTTAATGGTCAACTTCAGTTAATTGGGAAGATTTTAGGAAAATGTAGCTCATATATAAAGGAGACAGAATACAGAACCATTGGGTGATCTATTCTTGAATACTGAATTACCTTCGAGAGAACGGTCTCTTGACACACACAGTCACTACAGATTTAGAAAACATCATTTTTGTGAAACACAACTAGCTCTGTACACACGTGAAATGTTGAGTGTTATTGACAAGGGATTTCAAACTGACCCCATATTTCTACATTTCCAAAAGGCTTTTGACACTGTACCACACATGCAGCTTGTAGTGAAATTACATGCTTATGGGATATTGCATCAGTTACGTGACTGGATTTGTGATTTGCAGTCAGAGAGGTTACAGTTCGTAGTAATTGATGGAAATTCATCGAGTAAAACAGGTAGTGTTACAGGCCCTCTGCTGCTCCTTATCTAGATAAACAATTTAGGAAACAATCTGAGCAGCCACCTTAGGTTGTTTGCAGATCATACTGTCATTTATTGTCCAGTAAACTCATCAGAAGATCAAAACAAATTACGAAATGATTCAGAAAAGATATTTAAATGGTGCAAAAATTGGAAATTGACCATAAATAATGAAAAATGTAAGTTCATATACATCCATTAAACTTCGGTTACACAATAAATCAGTCTAATTTAAAGGCCGTAAACTCAACAAAACACAGAATAATTACAATGTAAATTGGAAAGAACACACAAGAAATGTTGTGGGGAAGGTAAACCAAAGACTGCGTTTTATTGGCAAAACACTTAGAAAATGTAACAGCTCTACTAAAGATACAGCCTACACTATGCTCGTCTGTTCTCCTTTGGAGCACCACTGGAATTCTTACCAGATAGGATTAACAGAGTACATAGAGAAGATTCGAAGAAGAGCAGCATGTTAGCATGTTTTGTATTATCACAAAACAGGGGAGAGACTCTCTCCTCTGCAAGCGAAGATATTTTATTGACATCGACCTATATAGGGAGAAACGATCATCATAATAAAATAAGGAAAATCAGAGCTTGCATGGGAAGATATAGGTGTTTGTTTTTTCCATGCACTGTTCAAGAGTGGAATAACAGAGAATTGTTGTAAAGGTGGTTCGATGAACCCTCTGCCAAGCACTTAAGTGTGATTTGCAGAGTATCCATGTAGATGTACTGCTCGAGTGTTTGGAATGCCCACCAGATCAGAGTAAAAAAGACATTGAAGTAATTCAGAGGCAGGCTGCTAGATTAATTATTGGTATGATCATTCAACAAGCAAATATTACAGAAATGTTTTCACGAAGGGAACACGATGTTCTTTGCATAGCACTATTGAGAAAGGCTAGAGAACTGGCATTTGTGACTGACTGCAAAATTATTCTACTGCCACCACTGTAAATCCTGTGGAAATACCATATCAGCCAATAGAAATTGGGGCTCAGTAGGAGGCACATACATACACTTTTTTCCTCTCACATGGAATATGAAAGGGAATGACTAGCAGCTGTACAAGGTGCCCTCTGCCGCGTATCATATAGTGGCTTGTGGAGTATTAATGTGAGTTGTTTTCAGCCACATCTGCAGTTTGAATCACTGCAAATTATCTTTTTTCCACAGTTTAAATTCTCATTAATATGGATACCTAAAATTTTTGCAGGTTTCACTCTGGTTATTATTTCATCATCACCAGCTACATTTATCATTGGTCTAGTGCCTCAAGATGTGCAGCATTGAACAAGCTGTGTCTTTTAGAAATTTAGAGTGACACCATTTGCAGAAAACCACTCAATAATAATTTGAAGAACATTATTTACCATTTCTTCCGTTGCTCTATGTATGTTGGGATTGATTACAATATTATTGTCATCTGCAAAAAGAACTGATTCTGCTTGTTGTACATTAGAGAGAACATCATTAATGTATATGGGAAATTACAGCTTTCTTTGCATAGTTACAGGAAGGGGAAACAAGCTAAACTGGAGAGGATCAGGGAACCTTATAAAAATATTTAGAAAGATACGATTGTAAGAAGAGTTGACACAGCACACAAGAAAGTTAAATGAAAGTTTGGAGAAGTGAAATGTAAGGTGCAGATGTAAAATCTCTGTAAAAACTGGAGAAAAGGCATACGGACGACAGGAATAACTTGAAGGCCTGTACAATAGACCAGAACTGTCCCAAAGTGCGACAGAAGAGGAGGAGGAAGCTGATCTAAAAAAAATAGCTGATCCAGTATTGGAGTCAAAATATGATAGAGCATGAGGTAGCAAGAGCTGATGATATACCTTAGGGGTTACTGAAACCTGTGGGTGGGTAGGAACTAGAAGGTTATTTGTTTTTGTGTCAATGCTCTATGAAATGTGTGATTTACTTGCAATCAGATTTCCAGGAAACCACTGTTATCGCTTTACCAAAGAAGACATTCATGGATAAATGTGGGAACTATTGAATGAATTGTGTAACAAATCAAGCTTATAAACTGCTGATTAGAATATACAAAAGAATGGACAGAAAACTTTAAGATAAAATAGAGGAAAATCAGTCTGGTTGCAGGAAGGGAATGCATTTCTGACACTATACTTGGTAATGAAAGGCACACCTTGACAGCATTTGTGCATCCGGAGAACATCTTTGACAATGTAATGTGGAATAAGATATTCGCAATCCTTAGAAGATTGTTGTTAAAGTAGAAACAGATGAAAACTCAACATAACCTAGAACAAACAAATGTCAGCAATACAACTGAACGGTCAGAAAAGGAAGGTTTACATCAGGAAGAGTAAAAAGTAGAGTTCCAGCTTATCACGACTGTTGTTTAACTTCTACACTGAGGAAGCAATAAAGAGGCAAAAGAAAATTTTATAAGAGGAATAAAAGTTGAAAGGAAGCAAAAATCAATGTTAAGATTTCGAACACAGCAAAACTGGAAATGACACAGTGGCAAAAGAGATCATATTTCAGAAGTAAGATTACACAGAAATGCTAAAGCAATGAAGACAGAAGAAGTAGGTTGTTTTAGGCAACAAAAGCTTTCTTCAATAAGAGAGCCCTCTTCTGGTATCACATATTCTGATGGAAATGAGAGATAAAGTTCCCAAAATTTTAATGAAATCCTTTTGGATTACTAGGCCACGAGATTATGAAACACTTAAACAACCACAAAACTGACATTTTGACTGTCACTGCAGCAGTCCACTTCAGGGTGTCCAAACTGCTCGGTTTTGAGGCTGGTCTTCTCTACATGTACCACCATATTTCAGTTGTTACAAGACAAATGACATCACAGTCTGGTATATACAAGCCAATTTTAAGTAAAGTAGGAAGAAACATTTCATCAGCAATTTAGGTCACCCTGAAGAGGACCACAGCAAAGGTGATCAAAACATGAGCTTTGTAGTTTCTTTGAGTGAGAGCTCAGTGTTGTATCAAAGTGAAACATAGACCATCTGAAATCAAGAGAAGAAGAAAATTGAGACATTTGCAATGTGGTGCTGTTAAAGAATATTAAAAATTATGTGGTCAAGAAGTATGAAGTGAAGAAGGTCGATAGTACTACAAAGAGTAGGAGAGAATGGAAGTCTACTGAAAACACTTAGCCTACCTAAAGCAGTGATAGAGCACTGGAATGTCTGCTACCATCCAATAATAGTTAATTCAGTGCTAGAAGAAACATCAGAGGCAAAAAATAGGAGAGACAGAACATGACTACAATATTCAAAACATATTACAGGGGATCTTGAGTATAATAGTGACTCAGAAATGAAATAATTAGCACAAGATAGGGAAAGGTGGAGGATAACTGCAATACAGTCAAAGACTTCTCATTATAAACACCCCTTTCATGAGGGTCTTACTATAGTCATAGGATGTTCATTCAAATTCTTGGTCTCATTGTTTTTTATATGAATTTATACAAATGTAAATTTCTTGTTATGTTCCTAAAAATAAAATGTCACCGACTATTTCAAAATGAAAGTGTGATGTGCAATCCCTTAAGAAATCTTGATGTAAAAGATTTACTCTCACAGATCAGTATGGCCGAATGCATGACTGTTTTACCACCTTCGACATTAGTTCTCGTTATAATCACACACTGACGTGTAGAGCAATTTATTTGATATATGTCCACATGTCCCGAGGGCATGCAGCTTTACTGTATGATTACATGATGATGGCGTCCTCTTGGGTAAAATATTCCGGAGGTAAAATAGTCCCCCATTCGGATCTCCGGGCGGGGACTACTCAAGAGGATGTCGTTATCAGGAGAAAGAAAACTGGCGTTCTATGGATCGGAGCGTGGAATGTCAGATCCCTTAATCGGGCAGGTAGGTTAGAAAATTTAAAAAGGGAAATGGATAGGTTGAAGTTAGATATAGTGGGAATTAGTGAAGTTCGGTGGCAGGAGGAACAAGACTTCTAGTCAGGTGACTACAGGGTTATAAACACAAAATCAAATAGGGGTAATGCAGGAGTAGGTTTAATAATGAATAGGAAAATAGGAATGCGGGTAAGCTACTACAAACAGCATAGTGAACGCATTATTGTGGCCAAGATAGATACGAAGCCCACGCCTACTACAGTAGTACAAGTTTATATGCCAACTAGCTCTGCAGATGACGAAGAAATTGAAGAAATGTATGATGAAATAAAAGAAATTATTCAGATTGTGAAGGGAGACGAAAATTTAATAGTCATGGGTGACTGGAATTCGAGTGTAGGAAAAGGGAGAGAAGGAAACATAGTAGGTGAATATGGATTGGGGGACAGAAATGAAAGAGGAAGCCGCCTGGTAGAATTTTGCACAGAGCACAACATAATCATAACTAACACTTGGTTTAAGAATCATGAAAGAAGGTTGTATACATGGAAGAACCCTGGAGATACTAAAAGGTATCAGATAGATTATATAATGGTAAGACAGAGATTTAGGAACCAGGTTTTAAATTGTAAGACATTTCCAGGGGCAGATGTGGACTCTGACCACAATCTATTGGTTATGACCTGTAGATTAAAACTGAAGAAACTGCAAAAAGGTGGGAATTTAAGGAGATGGGACCTGGATAAACTAAAAGAACCAAAGGTTGTACAGAGATTCAGGGAGAGCATAAGGGAGCAATTGACAGGAATGGGGGAAAGAAATACAGTAGAAGAAGAATGGGTAGCTTTGAGGGATGAAGTAGTGAAGGCAGCAGAGGATCAAGTAGGTAAAAAGACGAGGGCTAGTAGAAATCCTTGGGTAACAGAAGAAATATTGAATTTAATTGATGAAAGGAGAAAATATAAAAATGCAGTAAGTGAAGCAGGCAAAAAGGAATACAAACGTCTCAAAAATGAGATCGACAGGAAGTGCAAAATGGCTCAGCAGGGATGGCTAGAGGACAAATGTAAGGATGTAGAGGCTTATCTCACTAGGGGTAAGATAGATACCGCCTACAGGAAAATTAAAGAGACCTTTGGAGATAAGAGAACGACTTGTATGAATATCAAGAGCTCAGATGGAAACCCAGTTTTAAGCAAAGAAGGGAAAGCAGAAAGGTGGAAGGAGTATATAGAGGGTCTATACAAGGGTGATGTACTTGAGGACAATATTATGGAAATGGAAGAGGATGTAGATGCAATGGGAGATATGATACTGCATGAAGAGTTTGACAGAGCACTGAAAGACCTGAGTCGAAACAAGGCCCCCGGAGTAGACAATATTCCATTGGAACTACTGACGGCCGTGGGAGAGCCAGTCCTGACAAAACTCTATCATCTGGTGAGCAAGATGTATGAAACAGGCGAAATACCCTCAGACTTCAAGAAGAATATAATAATTCCAATCCCAAAGAAAGCAGGTGTTGACAGATGAGAAAATTACCGAACTATCAGCTTAATAAGTCACAGCTGCAAAATACTAACACGAATTCTTTACAGACGAATGGAAAAACTAGTAGAAGCCAACCTCGGGGAAGATCAGTTTGGATTCCGTAGAAACACTGGAACACGTGAGGCAATACTGACCTTACGACTTATCTTAGAAGAAAGACTAAGGAAAGGCAAACCTACGTTTTTAGCATTTGTAGACTTAGAGAAAGCTTTTGACAATGTTGACTGGAATACTCTCTTTCAAATTCTAAAGGTGGCAGGGGTAAAATACAGGGAGCGAAAGGCTATTTACAATTTGTACAGAAACCAGATGGCAGTTATAAGAGTCGAGGGGCATGAAAGGGAAGCAGTGGTTGGGAAGGGAGTAAGACAGGGTTGTAGCCTCTCCCCGATGTTGTTCAATCTGTATATTGAGCAAGCAGTAAAGGAAACAAAAGAAAAATTCGGAGTAGGTATTAAAATTCATGGAGAAGAAATAAAAACTTTGAGGTTCGCCGATGACATTGTAATTCTGTCAGAGACAGCAAAGGACTTGGAAGAGCAGTTGAATGGAATGGACAGTGTCTTGAAAGGAGGATATAAGATGAACATCAACAAAAGCAAAACAAGGATAATGGAATGTAGTCTAATTAAGTCGGGTGATGCTGAGGGAATTAGATTAGGAAATGAGGCACTTAAAGTAGTAAAGGAGTTTTGCTATTTGGGGAGCAAAATAACTGATGATGGTCGAAGTAGAGAGGATATAAAATGTAGGCTGGCAATGGCAAGGAAAGCGTTTCTGAAGAAGAGAAATTTGTTAACATCCAGTATTGATTTAAGTGTCAGGAAGTCATTTCTGAAAGTATTCGTATGGAGTGTAGCTATGTATGGAAGTGAAACATGGACGATAAATAGTTTGGACAAGAAGAGAATAGAAGCTTTCGAAATGTGGTGCTACAGAAGAATGCTGAAGATTAGATGGGTAGATCACATAACTAATGAGGAAGTATTGAATAGGATTGGGGAGAAGAGAAGTTTGTGGCACAACTTGACCAGAAGAAGGGATCGGTTGGTAGGACATGTTCTGAGGCATCAAGGGATCACCAATTTAGTATTGGAGGGCAGCGTGGAGGGTAAAAATCGTAGAGGGAGACCAAGAGATGAATACACTAAGCAGATTCAGAAGGATGTAGGTTGCAGTAGGTACTGGGAGATGAAAAAGCTTGCACAGGATAGAGTAGCATGGAGAGCTGCATCAAACCAGTCTCAGGACTGAAGACCACAACAACAACATGTCCACATGTACTGCTAAAGTACTATGAGTACTTTATTGTTACACAATAACTGCAAACATTAAAATCGCCAAGAATAATAGTTACTGTCATACTCGCTTTATGTTGTGGAAGCAAATGCAAATGACACTCACAAATTCTGTTGGTGGAAATTCTTTATACCAAATGGCGACAATTTGTTAACCAGACAATGGTCAATATGTAATTACAGAAAAGCAGATGGATAGATGACAAAGATGTGATGACTTCTGGAACTAAAAGCTCACAGCTAAACAGTAATAGCTGTGGTCACGGGAATCATAGAATAGAAATGCAAACATTGTCCTTTTACAGATAAAGTCTACAGTTATGAGAAATACCGTTATCAAGATCTACACAGGAAAATTTGATATGTTGTTCCTTTCTGATGCCTACCGATCTTCTGATGAAAATTTTATCATAGAAAAAAATACTGGAACAGCCTATATCTAGGGCTGCCACATCACTCAGAAATTATCCAAAGTTCCAGTGGATTTTCAATTTTGAGAATCGATCTGTACTGGTGTGCTCAAAAACTGTCAATAAACTCAGGAGCTCTTACAAAGAGAAACAATCTATAAGTACATCACATATGGTATTCAAACAATACATTCCTAGAAACAAATTTGGATCCTTTCATGGTACGATATCTTACATTTACTGAAAACACAAATAATTGTAGCAGCACAGAAGAAAAGAATAACAGAGGTGTATGAACTTATTACTGCACAACCTATAACCTTGTACTTAAAAAATATGCAGCACCAGCCCTTAAAAAAAAAAAAAAAACAAGAGACTGAATTTTAATAGAGACAGAAAACATATTAAAATTTCCAAACCCCAGTGTGATAATGAAATTTCACTCTGCAGCAGTGTGTGCACTGATTCCTGGCAGATTAAAACTCTGTGTTAGACCAGGTCTCTAAGCCTTTCATACGCAAGTGCTCTACCAGCTGAGCTACCGAACTATGACTCATGAAACCCTTCTCAGCTTTACTTCTGCCAGTACCTCATCTTATGTCTACCAGACTTCACAGAAGTTCTCCTCCAGGAGTACTACAATAGCTTGTTTCAATTACTTCCAGTCCCTCATAGCTTATCGAATAGTTTTATTACAGAAAAAAGCTATTCAAATCTTGTCACATAGATATATTTAGGACACACTGCAAACCCCTATTTAAAAAGTTGTGTTTGCCTACTGTACTCTCCTTTTACATATACAAGTGCAGGTTGACGAGAAGAGCTAGACATGCTGACCTGTGAACTAACTCCAATTAACACAGTTATAATACCTGCAACAGTGGGTCCCTCCATGTAAAACTACTCTCACACAAAAGACATGTGAGCCACATTGCTGTCATTTTTTACAGTACAATGCCATCATACATAAAGAGTTTTGGGGTGGAAATGGCTTTCAGGGGAGAATTAAAATAATATCTTGTTGAGAAGTGTTTGTACAATGGAAGTTCATATGTTAGGTTAAAGAATTACTAGGCCCTCATTTATTGCCGAGTTATTTTGATTCTGTTAACTGATGTACTATCAACACTGTGTGCATCTCTACAAAAGAATGTTGCTGTTTCCGCTGTTTCAGATGCTGTGCAATACATCTCCTCTCAGAAGGGATCTGGCGCATCCCTAGTTGTGATGAATACAAGTATTTGCATCTTATAGTTTTCAGCAGTGTTACATCATTTGCCAAATTTTTTTTCATTTTTTATTTACATCAGAATGTCCTGATTTCGTTATATCATTCATTTACTTACTGTGCATGTTGTACCTTCCAGCAATGCTATGTAATGCTTTCATGTGTTTACACTTTTCTGTGATGTTTTCGTTTTCATACTTTCATATTCTTGTTATACAACTGATTTACTTACTATGCATGTTGCAGTCAAGACTGTGCATTAGTGATTCCCCTTCCAATCATGTATCGAGTGAGAGGGCTATGCCAGGTTTAATGCACTCGACTCGCATTCAGGGTTTATTCCCTGTCCAGCCATCCTGACTTGATTTGGCCACGATTTCGCCAAGGTGCATTAGTGATTCCCCTTCCAATCATGTATCGAGTGAGAGGGCTATGCCAGGTTTAATGCACTCGACTCGCATTCAGGGTTTATTCCCTGTCCAGCCATCCTGACTTGATTTGGCCACGATTTCGCCAAGGTGCTAAGGCGAATGTTGGGATGATTCCTCTGATTAGGCCCTGGCAGACTTCCCACCCTATCCTCGCCTAATTCTAGGGCTCAAATGGCTCTAAGCACTATGGGACTTAACATCTATGGTCATCAGTCCCATAGAACTTAGAACTACTTAAACCTAACTAACCTAAGGACATCATACAACACCCAGTCATCACGATGCAGAGAAAATCCCTGACCCCGCCGGGAATCGAACCCGGGAACCCGGGCGCGGGAAGCGAGAACCTAATTCTATGTTAAATTATTGTTTCATGTATAAATATATTATTTCTACAATGTATGTGACATGTCCGATGATGTTAAACTAACGGCCTATAGACGAATAAATGAAAACGTAAAATAAAAAATAAATAAAGTAGCAGAAACTTGCCAACACTCAAAAGAAAACAAACGATCTGAAAGGTCACAACAGTGAAAAACAAAATTTTTTCAGAGCCCATCTACTATAACATATTCCGTGCAATCAGGACAGACTAGCACCTTCAAACTAAAGTAACAGAACCATACTATTACTCACCGGAATAATTAGCTTCTATCTGTAATTATTTTTCTAAAAAAAACAAAGGTGAAAAATACAGTGTGCCCAAATCGAGACGATAAAATATTTCTGACAACATATCACACTGTCTGCAACTTGAAATAAATTATACTCACGTGCTTCTCGCGTGGCACGCCAATACAGCCAGTCTGTTGGTCGATTTGAGCATCAAATGTGAATTTGCAAAGGCGATTACTGATTCCATACCCTGCGTCAAAACATGAACATCTTCCCTAATAATCCGCTGACTTGGATTAGTATCCAGGATAACTACCAGGAGACTCACTTCAATTTCTGAAATGAACGGTGAAGTAAACACATAGTTGGCTAAGTATTATTTTATATAGGCGCCACAAGACCTATTCTCCAAAAAAGACAATTAGAAAAGCATCAGTACCGTCACTCATGGTGTCGACGTTTCTTGCGCACAGCCTCTTATTTTATTCTTTTACGAATACATGACCCACCATACTCGCAACTGGCGCTGCAATTTAGTAAAAACTTACAAAAAAAATGTAGAATAAACAAGCACAACTTCTTTCCATTTTTCACCTTCCTTCAGAATGCTCACCACACCATAACATTATTGCTATTGCCCATATCTCTGTCACATGAATTCCTATCTACCTAACATAACAAAACCCGGTGTTTATTTACAATTTTGCACAGCACGCGGCTTTCAAATACATTCAAAGATAAGAAGCACAAAGATCTTACATAGCTCAACCGGTGTCCAAAGGTGTTATAAAGATAACTAGACACTCTACCACAGTCTAACATAACAGTCGCGACACTCACTGCTGTAAAAGCCATAAAAGTTGTTGCCGTTTGACAGATGGAGCGACACTAGCGCTTCAAGCGGCAGGTAAGGTGAACGTCAGACGCGTCGTAGCATAATGTGTGTTTGCATCCATTTCCTACGTAATTTCAGAACTATTCGAGTTAGTTTCTTGCCTCCAAGAGTTTGTGTAGTATCAGAAAGCATATATGTTTCTAAAAATGATTCTAAAATAAGCGCAAGTATGGACAAAAACCATGAATAGAGTGGCAAGCTACAACACATTCGTGAAGAAACACTTGCGACATTGGACAGAATTGCGGCTTACCACGTTGATATCAAAAGAATATAAACACAGAGATTCACATGTAAGAAGCACGGACATGTACCTCTACAAGCAAAAGCGATGGACAGCTCGTTTATCGTTCTGTAGGCCTACTGTGTTTGTCACTGTCGCCTGTCGCCACAAGTACGACCTTCATCTTTATATTATTCTAAGTGGGACTAGCAACTGAAAAATAGTGGGAGAAATATGCTGAAAACATTATAATGAGCTGATTACATTACATTTCACGAAAAACCAAATATTTGAATAATTTTCAAACAATCTGTCTGTAGGCACTTTCCTTGTCCCATAATAGTTTCGCTCGAAGTCTAGCAATCTGCACGTTCTGACACTTCACACGCTTTTGTAAGACACGAACAGCTGCATTTAATCTAACCACTTCATCGTCAAAGCAGGTCTGTGTTGATAATTCTCACGAATCTGGCACTAACACATGGAGAGTTGAACTGGCTGCTTCTGTGTCATAGGACTGTTTTACAGCTTTAGATTGACTGTCGAATCTTTGTGGCAGTTTCCTCTTCGTCAGTTGAGGTGGCTTATTTGGAATGTCAAACAGTGTGGGTACTGCATTCCACACGAGTTTTTATTGTCTGTTCAGAATGTAACAAACAAAACCTAATATTATTATACAGGTAAACCGGATCTTTCTTCATAAGGTCTTCTCGTCTGCTATTAACTAGCCATTGTTTTGCTCCTAAAACGAAACATTCATCATTTTTACACATACATTTGCAAATGAATCCTGACGATACAGTTTAGTAACATGATGATATATACCTCTCAGGATCCTTAGGAAACCTAAAAAAGACAGCTGTGGTGTCTTCTTCCTACTGCTGCTGCAATTTATTGCGCTACAAACGCTCCCGATGGTAAAAACCATTGTATAAATCAAAATAAACAATCACTATTCGCTTTCACGATCGCGCCGAACTCACAGTTCAACCTACCGGCCGCTTGGAGCGGTGTTGGCGCTGAAGGCAACAAAATCGAGGCGAAGTGTCGCGACTGTTATGTTAGACTGTGCTCTCTACAGTCGCGGG
The DNA here is from genome assembly GCF_023864345.2 of Schistocerca serialis cubense. NCBI lineage: Eukaryota > Metazoa > Arthropoda > Insecta > Orthoptera > Acrididae > Schistocerca > Schistocerca serialis. The sequence goes on from NC_064641.1 coordinate 139,708,724, forward strand.
ATACATTTGAATCATGGGCTGGACACTATTGTGGTGTTAAGAGTTTGTTAACCTATTCGTGGGCCGTGGGGAGATATACTTCCCACCAGATGTATTTTTGTAACGCGTTTAATGAAACGTGTTGCGACTTCTGTACGCTCCTGGCATGTTGTGGCTGTGCGCTGTACAGGCAGTGGTTTCTGTTTGTTGTGAAATATAGTCTGCAGCACTGTAGAAAGTATATATCTCACCAAACAACAGTGCTTTAAGCGTTATTGGGAAGTATGGCTACGACCAAAGTAGTTTCTGGAAGGGGCTTGGGAAGTATACTTAGCATAAAGTTAAATTGTCATTTGTGGTCCATAGGAACCATACATACCACCAACTTAGGGTTATCTAAAAGCTTTTGGGAATACGTCTTACCACCACTGTCTATGCCTGACATCTTATGGCAGTACACTGCACCAGATGTATGAAAACTGCTATAGCAAATCAGTTTCTGTTTGTTGTGGGATCACTACTGTTGTTGGAACACATCGCTTCTGTAACTTGCATTATTATGACTTGTATCAGCTCATACCTTTACTGTGTGATAAAGTTTCAAGGACTGTTTTCACATTGTGGTAAGTAAACTTTAATACCAGTAACAAATACACCCAACAACATAAGTTTTTCATCACCTTGGTTCCGAGAGTTCCGGAATCTGTACAGAAAATTGGAATAGAGATCAACATAAACATCATTTTCTCCCTTTTTATTGCCCAAGAAAACCACAAACTGCATGTTCTACCACCATACAGCGAGACCTTCAGAGATCTCTAATTCCCTGTAACACGTCCTCTTGCATTGATGCTTGCCTGTATTCGTCGTCGCATACTATCCACAAGTTCATCAAGGCTCTGTTGGTCCATATTGTCCTACTCCTCAACGACAATTCGGCGTAGATCTCTCAGAGTGTTTGGTGGGTCACACCGTCCATAAACAGCCCTTTTCAGACTGTCCCAGGCATGTTCGACAGGGTTCATGTCTGGATAATGTGCTAGCCACTCTAGTCTAGCGATGTCGTTATCCTGAAGGAGGTCATTCACAAGATGTGCACGATAGGGGCGCGAATTGCTGTCCATGAAGACGAATGCACCGCCAATATGCTGCCGATACGGCTGCACTATCGGTCGGAGGATGGCATTCACGTATCGTACAGCCGCTATGGTGCCTTCCATGATCACCATCGGCGTATGTCGGCCCTACATAATGCCACCCCAAACAGCAGGGAACCTCCACCTTGCTGGACTCGCTGGACAGTGTGTCTAAGGCGTTCAGCCTGACCGGGTTATCTACAAACACGTCTCCAACGATTGTCTGGTTGAAAGCATATGCAACACTCACTGGTGAAGAGAAAGTGATGCCAATCCTGAGCAGTCCATTCAGCATGTTGTTGGGCCCATGCTACATGGTGTCGTGGTTGCAAAGATGAACCTCGCCATGGAAGTCGGGAGTGAAGTTGCACATCATGCAGCTTATTGCACACAGTTTGAGCCGTAACACGACGTGCTGTGCCTACACGAAACGCATTATTCAACATGGTGGCGTTGCTGTTAGGGTTCTTTCGAGCCATAATCCGTAGGTAGCGGTCATTCACCGTAGTAGTAGCCCTTGGGCTACCTGAGCGAGGCATGCCAACAATAGTTCCTGTCTCTCTGTATCTCCTCCATGTCCGATCAACATCACTGTGGTTCACTCCGAGATGCCTGGACACTTTCCTTGTTGAGAGCCCTTCCTGGTATAAAGTAACAATGCAGACGCGATCGAACGGCGGTATTGACCGTCTAGGCACAGTTGAATTACAGGCAACATGAGCCATATACCTCCTTCCTGGTGGAATGACTGGAACTGATCGGCTGTCAGACCCCCTCCGTCTAATAGGCGCTGCTCATGCATGGTTGTTTACATCTTTGGGTGGGTTTAGTGACATCTCTGAACAGTTACAGGGACTGTGTCTCCCTCCATCCAATAGGTGCTGCTCGTGCATGGTTGTTTACATCTTTGGGTGGGTTTAGTGACATCTATGAACAGTTAAAGGGACTGTGTCTGTGACACAATATCCACAGTCGACGTCTATATTCAGCAGTTCTGGGAACTGGGGTGAAGCAAAACTTTTTTTGATGTGTGTATTTTTTAAATAAAGTAAAAGAAAAAATAAAATAAAAGCAGAAACACAGCTTATTATTTTTTTACATGTAATGACAACACATAACAGAACCAAAAGGGAAGTGGCAAATTCATTTACCACTGCAGTTGTAATACCCCACAAAGGTGCCATGATGGTATATGTATCACCATAGCTTTTGGTCCTAAATCACAAAAACAAAATTATCAAAAAATAAATATAGTCAGTTGATAACAGATCTAATAGGATAGCAAAAAATTATCTCCGCTGAGTTGCCACAAAAATTCACCCGGGAAAGGGTTAAGTGGAAGTGTATCGTGACTTTTAAGTGGACAGATCGAAAATTATGTGTTTATTGGGGGATATATGCAGTATTTGTAAGCAGCATTTGCGCTGTCTACATATTCCAGTTTATACGAGAGTAGTGGTGAAGAGTTGTGCAGCATTTAATTACACAAATAAATTGTATAAAGGAGTCAATATTAAATTTCATACTTACATGATTATTTTGAGATGTTTTGTATGTAAAAGCATTTGTTTGATAAATGTGTTTACAACATGATAATATAGTGAAAATGCATTAACATGCAGGTTTCTTTTTTCAAAACCACAGTTTTAGAAAAATGGTTGTATGCTGTCAGAAGGCAAGGTTTCTGAACGACAGAAAATCTTTTTTTTTCTCAGAACATTCCGAGGGAAGTTGTTTCTTGCGAACTAACAAAATTGTAGAAGGCTGATGCTACTCCATCTGTCTTTCGTTTTCCTAACCATATACTGCAGACTGTAAATTATTTTTGTAAATCATATGGCCTATCATATTTTATTTTAACTATAGAACTTTAATCGAGAGATTTCACATGTAAGTTTACCACAAAAGTGGCCACTACTCACTGTGTCTGCTGATCACTGTAGACCACTTATGGGATTGTGGGATGTAGACTATCACTCAACTTGCACTTTAAATTGGCTGGTTAATACCTACACACAACGAAACGTCTGCGCAGACCTGTCTGTGAATGCAATACATCGCTGCAAACCTCATGTGTCCATGCGATACAATTTCACTCTACGGCTGGCCAGTCATTTGTCGCCCAAGAAAAAAACTTTCAGCGGCAGGTGGCTACCCTCTAGCAAAGGACGTTTCAGAATAGAACAATAACCTGTAATTCAGGAAATTCTATTGTCATCTGTGTTCGCAAGTGCCCATGGGAAGTGTTAAAGGTCCTTAAATTTTTATGTAATGATTTACTTGGCAAGTTACCTGAAGACTGGCGAAATTACTTGCGAATGGACATGAAGGTATATGAATATCTATTGAAGCTCGTAATTCCTCATATAACACGGCAAAATGGTGCTAAGAGGAGACAATTGCATGACATAAACGGCTAAAGAACAATTCACACTGGCCATCATGTGAAATCACGTGACTATCATTCCATAATTCGTTTCAAAATCACAGCATTCACATCGCTCTTCAGTAGACCATCACCTCCTTCACATTAAGTCAAGGTTTCACGGGAAGAAAGGTTTTAACGGCGGCGTTGTATGCTAACATCGGAAATTAATCAATTTTCGCCGCGATCACACACAATTAAAATAGTCGATTTTGTGCCTTTTGGCTTCGTAATTTTTATTTTACAATTGTGTTTTATTTTGTGGCAAATTGCGAATGTTCTATGATCACTTGATTTTTTTCCATTGAGTGTTCTTCCACAAACAAGTTCAGATATCTGAAATCGAAAAATTATTTAGGTTTTTTTATGATAACAAAACAGGATTGATATCCACACTGTATATTAAACAAGAAGATGTGGTAATAAACTAATTTTAATTGACTGAAAACGGCAGCTCTAATGACAGAGAAGAATATAGTTGTGTGAGATGTTATTAGTTATATAAAGGAAAAATTTATAAGACAAAAACGCTCTTTTCACATGTAAATATTGTTTGATGTGTTTGTATGTACATATTTTCGCTATCAAATATATGTCGATGTTCTGAGATGTTGTTTCACTTCTCAGGACTTTACCACACAAAATTGCTTTCGCAGTTAATAAACTTTATTATTGTTAGTAGACTGGAAAGTTCCACAGGTCACATCAATATTCAAGAATGGTAGTAGGAGTAATATAGGCTCATATCACTAATGTCAGTATGCGGCAGGATTTTGGAACATATATTGTGTTCGAACATTATGAATTACCTCCAAGAGAACAGTCTATCGACACCCAATCAACACGGATTTAGAAAACATCGTTCTTGCGAACACAACCAAAACTTTACACACACGAAGTGTTGAGTGCTATTCACAAGGGATTTCAAATTAGTTCCATATTTCTAGATTTCCAAAAGGCTTTGACGCTGTAGCACACATACGGCTTGTAGTCAAATTGCATGATTATGGAATATCGTCTCACCTATGTGACTGCATTCGTGATTTCCTGTCAGAGAGGTCACAATTTGTAGTAATTGGCTGAAAGTCAACAAGTAAAACAAAGTTATTTCTGTCATTCCCCAAGGTGGCGTTGTAGGTCCTCTGCTGTTCATTATTTATATAAACGATTTAGGGGACCATATGAACAGCTGCATCACGTTGTTTGCAGATGAAGCAGTCGCTTATCGTCTAGTAAACTCATCAGAAGATCAAAACAAATTACAAAACGATTTAGAAAACATATCTGAATGGTGCATAAATTGGCAGTTGACCATAAGTAATGAAAAGTGTGAGGTCATCCACTTGAGTGCAAAGAGGAATCTATTCAACTTCCGTTATGCGATAAATCAGGCTCTAAATCTAATCTAATCTAAATCTAATCTAAAGGCTCTAAATCCCAATAAATACCTAGGAATTACAATTATAAACAATTTAAATTGGAAAGAACACATAGAAAATGTTTGGGGAAGGCAAATCATAGACTGCATTTTATTGTCAGAACATTTAGAAAATATAACAGGTGTATTAAATAGACTGCCTGCACTGTATTTGTCCATCCTGTTTTGGAGTGCTGCTGTACAGTCTGGGTTCTTTACCAGATTGGGTTAACAGAGTACATCGAGAAAGTTCAGAGAACAGCAACACATTTTGTATTATTGCGAAATAGGTGAGAGAGTGTCATGGACATGATAGAGGATTTGGGATGGACACCATTAAAACAAAAGCGTTTTTCGATGTAGCAGAATCTTCTCACGAAATTTCAATCTCGAACTTTCTCCTTCAAATGAGAAAATATTTTGTTGGCGCTGACCTATGTAGAGAGCACCCATCATCATAATAAAATAAAGGAAGAAGTGAGCTTGCATGGAAATATATAGGCGTTCGGTTTCTCTGTACACTGTTCAAAAGTGGAATAATAGAGAATTATTGTGAAGGTGGTTCGGTGAACCAGCCATTTTAATGTGATTTGCAGTGTATCCACGTAGATGTATGTAATCAAACAACTATATTTTCAGCAAATCTGCTAGCAGTTCACATGAAGAAAACAGAAACCTTGTTCAATAGATACATCTACATTTGAGTGAGTATTTCATATATTTCGGAAATCGGTAGGTATGATTTTCACTATAACATCATGAAACTAAAATATGGAGAGAAAGTAGATCTTTGCTTTATGGACAGTGGTTCCTTTATATATGATGTAAGAACTAAAGATTTCTATGACGTATATGAAGGCAATGTTGACCGAGTTCGATATAAGAAATTATCCCAAAAGTAATGAATATAATATTCCTCAAATTAAAAAGAAATTTCTACGAAAAATGAAAGATGAAAACTGTGGCAAGATTATGTGAGGATATTTTACTTTGAGATCAAAAATATATTAATATAGAGAAGATAATAAAGAATATAAGAAATCTCAATTGGTAAAGAAATCTGTAGTTAAGAATGAAGTTACTTTTGATCATTATGAAGAAATGTTTGGATGATAAAGTGAATCAATATAGAACACTGAATTTGATCATATACAAACATGAGTACAATAAAACTGTTTTAAGTGGAGATTATGATAAAAGATATATACTAAAAAAAGGAATTCACACATTAGCTTGAGGACACTACACTTTCATAAAACAAAAAATATTATAAACTTGTAGAATTTTTCATGACACTGTCATTATAGATGATCTCTTAAATTAACTCTATAAATGATCCTACCAAAAAAACATTCTACTTTTTTCCTAAATATTTTGATTTATATTTTCATAATAAATTTTGGAACATTTTTTTTACAAATATATTTTTAGCACATTCTGAACCTTTTGTTTCTTTTGTATACTGTCTTTCTTTTGGAGGCTTATAACCACATTTGTGATTTTGTAAATTATTGCACTTAACTACCTTTTAACAAACTGGGCAAACAAATGGCCTTTTCCTCCACTCATCAATGAGTTTCTTTAGGCATTTTAAATTATTTTCTCTATCCACTCTTTTCACTCGTTTTTTCGTTTCTTTTCGAAGGTAAATTCTTTTTTTGTAATGTTCATCTCTATGTGAATTTCTTTCTCTTGTTCACACACTGGGCATATAACTGCAGAAATTTTATCTAGTTATACAGAATAAAAATTTAGTAAAGAAAGACAAATTTTACCTAATTAAAAATTTGTACTAATTAGAGACATTATCAACAATAAATATTATTTAGATTTACAATGGAATCTCTAAAGTAGTTACAACTGGTAAGAAAAAATCCAAGCAAATATAAATTAAGACCACATCATTATATTATTGAAGAAAGATAAACCAGAAAACGATTTGAGAAGGAAATTGGAAAAATTGAGGAGGTTATGTATTAATTAATCATTAAGACAAAATTAAGTTACACAAAAAAGACATTAAATTTTGAGATAAAGAGAATCAGAATTATCTTTGTTATGATAAAACTGATTGTTCTTTAGCAGGATATTTTCTAACTGGAGCAATTTTGAGTGAAATGCAAGAAAGATTAAATGATTTATATAACTCTCAATGTTAACTTACTCTCACGACCCATCCTCTCAGGTTTACTTCCACCAGTACCTCATCTCCTACCTTCAAAGTTTACAGAAGTTTTCCTGTGAAATTTGCAGCGTTAGCACTACTGGAAGAAAGTATATTGTTGTAGAGTGAGAATTTTATTCTGAATACATTCTCCACACTGTGGATGAGCCATGTCTCTGCAATCTTCTTTCTTCCAGGAGTGCTAGTCTTGCAAGATCTGCAGGAGAAATTCTGTGAAATTTGGAAGGTAGGAGACAAGGAACTGGTGGGAATAGAGCTTTGAGGACAGGTCCTGCATCATACTTTTGTAGTTCCGTTGGTAGAACACTGGTCTGCAAAAGGTAAAAGTTCCGAGTTCAAGACTCGATATGACACACAGATTTAGTCTGGCAGGAAGTTTCATACAGTTTCCTTGTTTGCCAAAGGGTCAAGTGTTTTTTCAATAAACTCAACAATGAATCCCCCAATGTACCCAAACTTATCGACCCTTTTAGAATTCAATGTTTATGCAGAGATGAGAAACACTAGGCTGAACGAACCACTGACCGAAATACATTGTGACACAAAGCACAGTTTTTCTGCGCAGATTTGATTTGCTCCCACAGATCTGAGCAAGTTTGCTCAAACCTCCGAATCCAACTTTCCTCACTGCTCTTATCTGCATGAATCTCCAATCCAAATGATTTGTAATGGTACAAGAGAATCACCACCATGCATGTAATGCTTGCTTATGGAATATACATGTAGATGTAGTGAATTGAAGATTAACTGTGCAGTTCATTACCACAGTACTAAAACTAAAACTTACATATAAACTATGAACCCCTATCTAATGTTCAGACTGGAGTTTTATACACACACACAAAAATCTATAAGAGCAACCTACAGGGTTGATTTGAGAACATTTTTCCTCTACAAGCTACTTATCATCTCCTCCATCCCCACCCCCCGCCATTTACATATGTAGATGCTCATCCTTGTCAGTTTTCACTACTAATTCTAATACACAATGTATACGAATCCTGCAGCTGGCAATCCCTGGCGACATTCTCAGTTTTTACCACAAGTGGCCATTATTAATTGTGATAGTTCCTGTAAAAAAATCTAATAATATTTGGGGTGCCCTAAGTAGCAGCTTGTGTCACTTGAGTTTACAGGTAGACACAGCAGTGGTAGTTCTATTCATACATAGATTATTTTTAGAAGGACGCTGGACATGTTGTGGTACTACAGTTTGAAAACAATAAAAGTAACATATTACACACACACACATGTGTACTTCCTTATATGTCTTTTCTTACAAGTGTTGTACATTTAGTTTGCCATGTCCTTGAAGTGGGTATTATCCTGACATTTACCTAAGTAATTTACAGAAACATAAGAAAACCTAAATCAAACAAAGGAATTGAAAATCATCAGCTACTCAGTTAAAAAGAAAGAGATGTCTTACTTCTTTGTTTTTACAATTTTTTTAGAGTGTATAGAGTTCAAAACATGTATAAGATTTTGTGAAAATATTATCCGTAATTTCTTGCACACAATTGATACAGTACATGTCTGAGGTACTTTACTTGCCAACATGAAATTATTCTTCATGTCAGTGTACATATCTTCAGACATGTCAGATATAATTTCTTTCAGTTCATGTTTGGACATTGCTGTCGACAATTCTAAGTGGATGTAGCTTCTTCTTGTTGTCAGGTATTGCAACACTGGTATTAAGGTCAGTTCATACAGACTGCCAAATCACACAATGTCATAGTACCATCACATCTAGGAGTATGCACACTGTTCGTCATGTCATGACATGTCAATTTGTGTAGCACAGTACCAAACGGTGAAAGTAAGGTTATGAGTTACAGCCATCACACAAAAGTCTTCTGGATATAAAGCTGATTTTGTTACATAGAGAAAGCATTTTTGATCATCACTTTTAGCGTTTATTACAGCGTTCTTATCCTTGATTTTTATATAGATCAATATATGAAGATCCAAAAATAGGGTCATGCTTATTAACATTCATTTCCAAATTGTTTATTGCAATAAAGACCACCCAGATTGTTTCTCTGAAAATTTTGCATTTCAGTTTGTATTTTTCTTTGGAATTGCGGTAATATTCTTCTAAATTTGTTGATCCTAATATCACTAAGTCCTCTGTTTTAAAATTAAATTCTTGTGTTTATTCTTGTCTTATGAAAAAGAAGTAAAATGTGATATTGACTTTCACTGATCTTTAGGTATCAGAAGAGTTTTGATTTTTTGAATTGCAGAATCTTTAACTTGATTGGCTGGTTCTACATTATTATCAATATTATTGATTTCAAATGTTTGGATTCTATTTTTGAACACTGTAGCTTTACTCTAAATATTTATAGTTTTGTAATGGAAACCATAATCCTCAAACATCTTTTATAAATTATTTATGCGCTGTTCTAGCTACTCTTGATTCTAATTTTTGAAGGTCATAATCTTTAAAAATCTTTATGAAAACATTTCCATCATATTTTATAAGTTGGATTAATTGAGATTTCATAAGTTTAGAATAACCTTTGATGCCTCTATTCTTACAAATATTTTTAAGTTCTTTTACATTAATGTGGTAGATGGTAGTTCTGGTAGCACATTATTATTGTTGCTGAGAATACCAATGAGCTGAGACTTATGAAGTTTGTAATATCATCGAATTCCCAAACTTTTTGCTCCAGCTCTGAGCTAGATTACTTTTAGAATTCTGAAGTTGTCCATTTATACAGAACAAAAATTGATGTGTGAAAAATGAATTTCAAGAGAAGATTTAAGAGGATTTTGTCATCTTCTTTCCTGACCTCACCGAGAAATTATTCACTTTAAGAGAATGAATTTATTTTTTATCTTATTAAAAAAATTCTAAACAAATGGACGTAGTACTTAAGAAGATTAATAATGGAAGCAACTAATTCGTGAGCTAAAAGTAAATGTTTTGTATAGTATAACTGGTTGTGGAAGAAAATTTATATTGAGCCCAATAAGTTTAAAATTATTTTGCCAGAGAGATTGTGGCAGTGATATTTTTCATGTCTGGTGCAAAGTGGTATCAAAAGTGCGCAAGAGTTTTTTTTTGGTCATGTGTTGCTTTTCATCTTTGCCATAAGACTATAGAATCTCCTAGTTTTTGTTCCTTCTCTGTTGTTTTTTTAGTTTCTTCTAATTGTGAGTTTTCACAAATAAATATTTTTTCGTTAACTCGTTATACTGGACGGCTATGCAATTATTTGTTGTATGCAAGTCGCCTACAAGATGTTTGAAACTGATCAATTTTTTGAAGATGGAAAGTGTAAATTGAGATACATGAGAATGAAGACGCTTCGAAATAACGATAATGAGTTTCATGATTTGGAGTTTTTAGTATGAATGCAATTGGTGGTGAATTCCATTAAAAATTTTACCTTAGTTACTTTGCTTACCCTATTTTTTATTACTAATAGTAATTCATGCTTTATTTATTATATCTCAGTGTGTTTGAGCATCCACTCTAGAATTATTAAATACATAATTTTATTAAATGTTTACAAAATTTCTTATGAAATCTTGAGGGATGGTCAAATTATTTTTTAAAAAACGAAAAATACGAAAAATTATGTATATACACAAATGATTTCATTTCTTAATTCACTCAGGAAAATCTTAGGGAAATAAAAGAAAAAAGTAAATGAATAAAAACTGCTCAAAAATGATCACTGTCATTTGGTTATTTTTATAGTCGGTACAATACAGTGATTAAGGGTAAGTTCTTCAAAAAAATTACGTTGTTTTTGTGTCCCTTATGATTAGTTTAGTGGCATAATTTTAGAAATGAATTTCGGTCTTGTGCCCAGATGACACCATCTGTGATCTACTCAATGCCAGACTTCTCACTGTTTACCTACTCTGGCACACAAGCCTCATAGGTTCACATCAGCACATACTACTCTGCAGAGCGAAAATTTAATTAAGGAAACTGTAATTCTAAAAAAAATAAGTCCAGACTAAACCAAAATTATTAGTCTTCATTACTTTGTTTAGAAATCTCTGTCATTTTGACCTGAATAAGGTACTGTTGTTATACCATCTCACAATAATAGACATAGGATTTCTCATACCCATGTGTCAATTCATTTACTTACTTTGGAATATGTGATTCATCATAAAATTCAAGAATTCAGTATCACAACAATGTTAAAACTTGTCGTATAGACTAAGAATCCCTATCTACAGTTCAAATAGAGTCTTATACTCAGGTGAAAATGTGTACCACATGTTGGTTTTAGAGTTCAGGCAGGGAATTAAAAATCCCCAGATCTTCAGAAACAAAGTAAAAGATACCTCATTAACTGCTCCTACAATCTATTAAAATTTATGGCACTCAAAATTGTCTAAAAGTGTAAGAATATTATCCATAACTTTTCACAGTTGCTATAATACATGATTGAGATGCTTCACTTGAATTCATGAACCCCTTCATCAGGACAGTTATATAGCATCACATATGTCAGTAATTGATTTCCTCAATGTTTGTTTTTCCATTTCTGTCGAAAATTCTAAATCTTTGTAACTTATTCCTGTTTCCACATACTTAAATGTCACAATCAGTCCTTCATGTGTTGAAGTTACTCTTGAAGTATTTTACTGACTTATTGGATTTATAGTTATTATATATCCCACATCCTTTCACAAGCAATTTCATCAGTGATCATCAGTAAGTTGACATATTTTCATTCAATAATGCCACATGGAATAATATTCTGGAGTAACGTATCTTTAAGAAAGAAAGTCTGCATTGCTCAAAAACATGCTGTAAGAACAATATGTGTTTCACAGCAGTGATAATCTTATAGACATCTGTTTAAGGAGTTGGGCATTCTGACGACTGCTTCACAGTATATTCATTCCCTCAGTTAGTTTGTTGTAAATAATTCACTACAGTTCAAGAGGAACAATGGTGTATGTAATTATAATATTGGAAGGAGCAATGACATTCATTACTGCATATTTAGGCTGCCTTTGGCACACAAAGAGAAGCACAGTGCTTAAACAAACATTTTTGATCACTTACCCATTTATATAAAATGTCTGACAAACAACAAAGTACAATTTTAATACATCCTGAAGAATCTTCTCCTTGATAAGTCTTTCCATCTCATAGAAAAATTTCTTTTAATGTAGTGTACAAAAGGGGGTGGACGGGTATTACTATCTCATAGCTGCATAAATGTAAAAAAACTTACAGATGTACAGTGTGTGTCCATATTTAAAAATTAATATGCAGTGTGGATGCAAAATGACTCATTCCACATTATTGCGTTTATCATGCAAAATTATCCATGGGCCATCTGTTTAACTAAATCACTAACTGTGTGTCTTGTGAAGTAAATTAATATGTACTATATGTGAAGATTGCCATCAGTTATGGAGCCACTTATTAACTACTTAGCTCTTTTTCTGCGTCTGACACTTTATTAGTATTCTATCCTAGTAGCTTTACCTGCATTATCAATAGTGTCCTGAACTAATGACATATCTTTTCCATCTAGGTAAACTCTTGCCACTGAAAATTATTCCCTAATCTGACTGATTGTGTTGCAGCTGTATACTGAAACTGTGTAGAGTAAGTGCAAAAGATTTTTGGTGATTTATTGCATGGACGTAAATTTATGCAGATACCTGCATGGCCAGATAATTCTGTGTGGTCCAACCATTAAGCTACTGTGCCCTTTTTTATATTGTGTTTTATAATTAGTTGTGTTTAATCTCGTATATACTCACTTATTCACTCACTCTCTCACACATGCACATTATATTATTTAGACACTCAGAGATTCTTCTGTGTAGGAGAAATAGTATTCATGCAGATATTATTTCATTTTACATTTGAAGTTTATTTTATTATCTATTAGAGTCTTCGCATCACTGGGTAAATGGGCAAACGTGTCGACATGATAGCAGTTAGAAGTGAAATGTTTCTTAGATCACCCGATCTTAGGTGGTGAGAGGCAAGAAAATTGTGTGTAGGGAATGCAATAATCCATTTCATTTTAGATATGCAAAACTTGATTCGCCACTGAAAGAAACCAATGAATTTGTAATAAGCTAGAACAGTAGTTGATACTGCATTGAAAAGTCAGGATGAATAACAAATGGAAAAAACTTTCAGTTAAGAGTAAGTTATCAACATTAGTTGAGGCTTTAATAAGTTAAAATCTGTGTCTGAAGGCTGAAGATACTTTACTAAAAAATGACTGGAACTGATCAACATCGACTGCTGAATAACGTTAGACCTAAATCAGAAAACACAGAAAGATTTCTGGCTATTATTACTCAAGTCAGGTATCAGATTCTTGATGAGATATTGAAAGATATAGTGCTTAAATCTGTGCAGACCATAAACAACCTTTTCAAGTGCAAAAAAAACTGGCAGTGATGTGTTAAAAAAAAGCCAAATATTTATCTTGTTTGCTAAGCTAGTAAGTGAATCTACACAAAATTATCAAGAAAACGATAGTCAAATCTGTTAATTACATCATCAATGCCTGATTAAGAAATATATATATATATATATATATATATATATATATATATATATATATATATATATATATAGTTGAAGGTTGCAATTCAAATCTCTCACATTAAATGTCTCTGTTTATGTTGTAATTAGTCTGATCTTGTCCTTCTGATCTCCATGGGTGTGATGTGTAGGTGGTTGTAGTATATTTCTAGAGTCAGCAGTAAAAGCCAGTTCCTGAAAATTTGTAAGCAAGCTTTCTGAGGACAGTTTACATCATTCTTCAAGAACCTGCCAGTTCAGTACTTTCAACATCTCTGTAAAAATAATTATTTCCCCAGATGGCAACTCTGTGATATTATTTTTTATTCTGTTGTTGTGGTTGTCAAGTGTTACATTTGCTTGTGATTTTTCAGAAGTCAATATTATATCAGAAGTTCATCACATACATCATTATTGTTACAAGACTTATATTTTGTGTGCCTGAGGAATGCCCACAGCTCTCTTAATTTATCAGTTTATGGGCTCAGCACTGAGCTGATTTACAGGACACATAAGTTGCTCGCATAACACAATAGACATGATCTCACTATAGATAAAGTTGATGATGCAGAGAAATATGAAATTCCACTGTTTGATGAGAGCAATTTAAGTAATTCAAAATTTCTCACTGAAATTAGATGTTTGAATTTATTCAAATGAAACAATGTGAAATGGGTGTATTTGAAGAGAATGATACAGCAGTAGCAAACAAAAGTTACATGTGCAATTAGGAACTCTGAAGGAATGTGACATCAAATGTAGGTCTAAAATCATATACAAAATTGCTGATACTTATTTGGAGTATGCCAAAGGCAAAGCTGCCTTGTTTGAACTGCAGATGTCGCTGTTTTCGAGAAAAGGCGAGTGGTAAGTCAATTGTTAATTCAGAAAACTTTGCTAATAATGAAATTTAACTCAACAAATAATTTGCTTACTGATAAATTCGTGATTTCCGTACATCTGGAGCAAGATTAGAAGAATCCGATGTTGTTTGCCACCTGTTGTTGACGATGTCTCCAGATCATGAAAATCTAGCCACAGTGCTATGATAATTCCAGATTTCGAAAGAACTGACTTTTGGATGAAGAGGTAAATAGGAAAGATGTTGTCAAGAAAGAACACATTAAGTGATCTACAGTTGTTTTGTCAGAATCAGGGCAGAAACCAAATTCAGCTAAGAATATTAAATCAGAAAACAAAGGTACTAATCGTTTTACTTCTCAGCATTATAACTGTGAGTTGAAAGGACTCAAATACCAGAATGTTAGAAACAAAAAAAAGAAACATAGTAACCAAAACAAAATTTTGTAAGGGTACCCTCTAATGATCAAGATGGAAAAGAGAGTAACTATTGTCTCCCTGCAGCTAGTGATGAAAGATCGGCAACATTAACTGAAATGAAATGGTATTTCGATTCCGAAGCTACAGAGTATATAATAAATAGTAATTTATAGTTGAAAAACGTGAAAACCTTGCCAGAACCAATTATAATTAATGTTATTAAGTATTGAGCATTTTTATATGTTAAATATGTTGGTGAAATTCAGTTTATAACTTATGCGATTGGCAAGAAAATTCTGATTTTCATTACAGATGTTCTGTCAGTGCCAGAAATCATCTATAAACCTGTCAGTATGTTACAAGACTCAAAAGCAGTGCTAGTAGTTTTTGTGAACTTTAAAGGTGTTATGTAAAACGCCAATGCACCTCTGGATGTTGCACAGAGAAGTGAGTCATATATGTACATACTAAATTTTATACACAAGGAACTTCAGTGTTATGTAGGTTCACCAATAGAGACGATTGAATTACATAATGAAAGGCTGGCCCACCACAGTTACGATAGCGTCTGTAAGTTGCAGACGTAAGCTGATGGAATAAACCTCAAATATAGCAAGTCAGACTGCAATATCTGCCAGACGTATATTGAAGGGAAACAACTAGATCACTGCAATGTATTCATAGTGATCTAACTGGGCCAATTACTCCAGGTTCACATGATAATGAAAGGTATGTTAGACTGAAACAGCAAATGAAAATTTGTACAAAGGCTGGGATTCGAATGCTGGTCTTTTGCTCACTAGACGGATGGACTTATCACTATACCACCTTGGCACAGTGGCTTTTCACAGCTGTATGGACTACTGTAGCATTCCTCCCTCTGTATCCCAAATTTCCCTTCACACCTCAGCCCACTTGATCTTTCCCCTAATCTTGAACAGCATTACAGAGGCTCTTCAATGGTATTGAAATAGTACCTCAGTATCAAACGAAAGGGGCTATCTTGCCTTAAACCCAGGAAAACGTACTTCAATCAAATGAAACTATAATTCCAGAGACTTGTCAAGTCTCAAATACGTGTGATGTATATATGTAGACTGAAGGAATATATGAAAAATTGTGCAAAAGCCAGGATTCAAACCCAGATCTTTTGCTCACTAGGTAGATGTACTAACCACTTTGCCACCCTGGCCAAATGGCTTTGCACAACTGTGTGATCTACCATAGCATGCCTCCCTCCTCTGCCCAAATTCCCGTTCATTCCCTAGCTCACTTGGTATTTCCCCTAAACTCAAAGAGCATTGCAGAGGATCTGCAGTTGTACTGGAATAACACCTCAGCATCGTTCAAATGGGGGTCCAGCCTGAGCCACCTGTATGCATGCTATAATCCAATGAAACTTTATGTTTCCAGAGACCTTTTCAGTTCTCAAACATCTAAAAAAAACTAAACTCATCTCGAACAGGCAGTGTAGGCACAGCAGAACTGACCAGCCGCCGTGTAATCCTCAGCCCACAGGCGTCTCTGGATGTGGATATGGAGGGGCATGTGGCCAGCACACCGCTCTCCCAGCCATATTTCAGTTTCTGAGACCAAATCGCAAATACCTACAAGGTATATATGCAGACTGAAATGACGAATGACAGTTTGTACCAAGGTGAGCATTAGAACCCAGGTCTACTGCTTACTAGGCAAATGTGCTAACCACAGTGCCACCCTGGCACAGTGGCTTTGCACGACTTCACAGACTATCCTAGCACATCTCCCTCTCAATCGAAATTCCTAGTCATACAACATCCCACTTTAGAGGGAATACCAACTGGGCAGAGGTGTGAATGGGAGTTTGGATTAAGGAGCGAAGCATGCTGGGCTCGCATTAGTGCCAGGGTGGCTTTGTGGTTAACACATCTGCCTAGTGAGCAGGTGACCTAGGTCTGAATTGCAGCCTTGGCACAAATTTTCATTCGTTACTTCAGTCTGCAGATATATGTCCAATGTCAAGAGTGCCAAAGTTTTTCAAAATTTTAGAGCAATGTGTACAGTTCATTTAAATTTGGCAATAAGTAGTCTGCATTGTGATAATATGTAAGAGTATGTATCGAATTAACTGAAGAGTTTCTGTGGGAACGTGGGCATTAAAATGGAATTCACAATGCGATATAAACTGCAGCGGAGTGGGATTTCTGAACGTCAGAATAACACTGTTTTGGTTAAAGCACTTTGTTTGCATCTCAAAACAAAACTTGTCAAGAGTTGCTGGACAGAGGCAGTGTTGGCCATATTACAAATTGGAGTCTAGCTACAGCAATTGAAGGAAAAGTACAAGTGGCTCTATGGCATGGAAGAGAACCCACCTTAGAGAATTTTAACATTTTTGGTAATGTAGCTTTTTCAAAAATTCCAAAGGAACTTTTATTAAGAAACTTAGATTCTTGTTTAGTTACGTGCATTTTAATTGACTATTGTCCAAATAAAAACAGTTTTAGGTGCACAGGGCCGAAGAAAGTAATTTCTGGAAAGGATGCAATTTTTGTTGAAACGAAGTTCACTTTCGACGGGACAACTCGTGAACAGTGGCTTTCAGGAGAGGAAGAAAGCAGGACAGGTAGATGCAAGACAGGCATGTACAAGAAATACGAAAAGAAGACAGAAAATTCAAGTGCATTGGTCAAGACACCCGAGGAGGCGCAGACTCCACGGTGAACCAACAGGGAATGAAGGATGTCTGTGTGATCTGACGATTCTGGAGTACTGGCCTTGCATAGTGAATCATTTGTCGATGGTGTTCCTGAATGCTATGAAGATGCACAAGGGAGACATGATGAACACGAAAGAAGGCAAGTGATCGATGAAGAAATAAAGCCACTGGAATTAAATGAGACATGGGAGTTGACTGCGTGCTGCCCACAGAAGAAACAAATTGATAGATATTGGGTCTCCAAAATTAAATGTAATAAAGAAGGGGAAGGTGGGGTCTGTAATCGAAGACTGTGCTCAAATGAAAGGTTATGATTATGATGACACATACATACCTGTTGATCATTTGGCTATTTTGAGAACACTGGTGTCAGTCGTCAATGAGGAGGATCTATATATCTGCCAAATGGTGAACTACCTGAAGATGGCTACATGAAGATCTCTCAAGGTATCACAATCGAAAGAATCAAATCTTCAAATCGAAAAGGTTTTGGACAGATTGAAGAAGGTTCCTCATATGTGGAATGCTACATTTGATAGTCTTGTCAAAGGTATTGAACTATGACTGCCAGACACTGACACACAGTTGTATATGGTCAATTTGGATGATAGTTGCTATTGTATGTAGATGATATTACAATAGCTACAAATAATTCTGATATGATGAACAAGATTAAAAAGATTTCGGAAAATTAATTTTTTATTAGAAGTATGGGAGAACTTAAATAATTTCTGGCATTGATTTCAAAAGGCGATGGAATGATTATCAGTCAACCTGTATACTCGTGAAAACTACTAGAACACTTTGACATGTACAAATGTAACCTAGTTAAGACACCAGAGGAGATCAAACCCACAAAGGAAAGCAGGCCAGACCTGAATAATGATCAAGATCACACACACATGTTTCGTTGGTTAATGGGGTGTTTTACTTATGCTATGCTTATAACATGATTGGACCTGAGTATAGCAGTAAATTATTTCAGCAGATACCAAAGTCAACCAGTGGAGTGCCAAAAGAGACATTAAAGGAGAGCTGGATTTTCATTTGCACTATGGCAGACAAGCAGAGATGGTTCTCTTCTATGTGAATGCAGATTTTGGCAGAGGAGAAGACAGGGAGTCTACACAAGGATTCCTATTTTAATGATGTACTTCATGGTGTTGTGACGAATTACTGTTTCCATTTTATCTACAATATTTCGAAGACTGACCCAGCTATCTTCTTCAGGTGCCATGAGTTTTGCTGTTACGTGTACATGGAGCCTAGACCCCAACAGCACTTTCTGATTGGAGTCCAGGCAGAAAGTGCACATAACCGTATTGTCCGACTAGAGTCCACACTGAGAGGACACGTAACAGGAAAACCTCGCAGCATGTGAAGAAGATGGCTGGGCTGGTCTTCCAAATATAATGCATAAAAAGGAAACAACAACTTGTCACAATAATCCTACCAACACCAACACATTTTCAAAAATAAATAAATAAACAAAATTCTTTAACTGTTGTTAACTTGTATTAACAACATACATTTTAAAAAGGTACTGATGTATAACTAGGATAGAGAATTCGAAAATATCTTTTAGCACACTGTTATCAATATCAGCGCACTTGCAGTAATGTGTACTAATAATGGAGAGGATATGTTACACCTGACCTTAGAAAAATCTAAAAATTCAAATTTCGTTAAGTGTTGTTGACTTTTACTCATGACACAATCTTTAAAGGTATATTGATGTTTAATTAGGGTCCTGGACCTGAAAGTATTGAATATAACATTCACTGGGACAGTGACATCTACTAACAACAATAGTTTTCATGATGAAATTGAATTGTACATAGGCAATCAATTAGTAGAAAAAGGGTTTTGTGAAAAGTTCCTTGGCTTAACAATTTAAAGCAATCTAAAATGGGACACAGATGTTGACACTCTGGCATGTAAGCTGTCAAAGAATACATCTGCAGTTGATATGATTTGCAAGTTCTGCAAAGATATTGTTGTCCTAAAAGCTGCATACCATACTTTATTTTCCTCTCACCTGAATTATGGAATAGAAATTTGTGGAGCAACAACCAAAGCAAATCTAAATAAGCTATTGCTACTTCAAAAAAGGGCTACAAAAATCATCTGTGGAGCAAAATATAAGGAATCATGCTGTGGCTTGTTTCCAAAACATAGTATGTTAACTGCAGTAAACATGTACATTCTAAAAGCCATATTACTCTTTAAAAGACTGCAAGCCTGATTTGCATCAGGACAATACCAGAAATAAAGAAAAAATTTACGTCTGCAGCCACAGAACAGTACTCTGAGAAAAGGGTCAACGATATGCAGGTTTAAAGCTAGGCAATGCACTGCCCAGTAAAATTATGGCCTACCCACAATTAAGTTTAAATTTCAGCTAAGGAAATTCCTGTTACAAAATCCGTTTTACACATTAGACGAATACTATACTTACATGCAAAATAAGAAGTATTTTGAATAAATATATAAATAGGGTTAAGTAAATCATCTTACTTGTAATTTAATCATTTTTTAACCAATGACATATTCAGAGGACTTTGTTATCATGTTATGTATCAAGAATAGTAACCTGTTTTTATACATATGTAATGAATCATTTGATGTTGAATAAATTATTATTATTATTATTATTATTGTTACTACTACTACTACTACTACTACTACACTATTACTACTGCTAAGACTTAAATTTTTCTATTAAGCTTACCTGAAAAATTTAAAAAATGGAATCTGGTAGTAGATTTCATTAACAACAATAAACACTTTTTTTTAAATTGTTAAATATAGAGTGACTGTTCTAAATTACAAGATTTTCAAAAGGTGAACATAAAATACTGGCTACGGTGAGGGTTAACTAGTCATGCGTGAGACATCACAGCAAATACCTGTCTGGAGACGTTACAGTCTCCTATCTTCGAGGTCTCTGTGGCATAATGCTTCAGGAAGACAACATAAGACTGCTTGATGCCTGCACTGTTCTGACCAGCCGCAGTACAAAGGCTGTTATCGAAATAAGCACTTTTTCCATATGTCTCAGCCACTGAAAACAGCTGGTTATGGGTTGCCGAGATGAATGGTACTCCACCAGTTGTCAGTCACTACAACTGACGAGCTCTTGGAGAATCTGCATGACATTACGTGTCTGTGTCTATTATACAAGCTCAGTTCGATCGGTACACAGAGATGTTAGCGTCAGTGATGTTGCCAGAGGTGTCAGTTGTGTGCATTTAACATCACACTCGCCTATACTTCCAAAATCAACCACAATTTTAATTCGTATTAATCTGTAAAGTTAGGGGAAGTTTACAAGGGACTTCTGCAACCGATGTTTATGTATAGCTTGGCAGGGAAGGGGGAAGAAGGCTGTTAAATATGCCTCGTGGCGGCAGTGTGCAGGAGGTCGAGACGTCAGGATTTGATAGTGGGCATTCAGGACTGCCGTTAAATGACAAAACAGGAAATTAAGTACAATGAACAGGATATATTTCAGTATACAGAATACAAAGGGTGCGCCTAGGGTCGGAAGTTAGCAGGTTTAGGCCAGTCTAGGAGGTCGGATAATTAATTAAAATGGGCAACGGAGGGGGAAGCGGTTCATGTTAACTTATGTTTGTGGCCGGTCGCGAAAGGCAGAGCCGGAGGCTCTGCCTTCCAAGAACATGTCTATTCTGCTCGAGGTCTGGATTCCAAGAGAGAGAAACAAGTGCGTTCTGCTTCGCAGGACGCGCAGGCGTCCACACACGTGATCGGTATCCCGAGCACGCTATTGTCTAAAATCAAAGGCGTGGATTCGCTAGCAGTTGCAGCAGAGGGCTCAGGGCGTCTCCTGTCAGTCGCTTTAACTGGACAGAACCGCCTCGGTTTTGAACGGCAAGCAACTTGTGTCACGTAGACATGGGGTGAATTACTCTGGGAGAAAACTTGTAAAGATTTCACTGGGCCTTTGAAATAAATTTCTTAAACCAATTCCCTAAAATATTCCTTGACTGGCTGCCATCCTGTACATTCCTTCCCCCTTCCAGAGAAGTGGTGAAAAACATTGTTTACAAAAGGGCGTCCATCACTCCCCGGAAAGACGGTTTGCCGTAATAGGGGCCTTAATGCTAAGGGAGGGATCTGTTACAATATTTCGTTTAGTGTATGTAAATTGGAGGGGATTTACATGCAATCAAGTTTATCAAATTTCATGAGTACGAAAATAGTAAAATATTAACTTGTTCAAATTACAATACGATATCTCCTGTAATAGTTGAAATCTTCACTGTCCATATGATCAAGTCTTAAGACAAACAAAGTTAAATGCCATAACGCTTCACAAAATAGTTATGAATTATCATGGTTTCTGTTATTTGAGGAGAAAATCTGATGTTATAACAAAATACTTAATTCTATGGTAATCAAAATATTTGGGAAAAAAGATAATAAATTGACTTACTGCAGATCATTAACATCTAGCTTGGGTTACAACTGGGTTAAGTACATTTAAAGAAGAGTAATAACAAATGTAAAATCTTAGTACATCCTCCATGTATGGTAATCGTTATATAAAGTTCCACAGGCTACAACATATACTGACAAAACACTGAAATCAAGGATGAAATGAGGGGACTGTCACATGACATAAAATAAGCTTGTAAAACAAAGTTATAGGCGTGGAGAACACACAGGCAAAACTCTAGAAAAGGTAATTAAAAGTGTGTCCATAGTGACAAAACAGTTAACAATAAACTTCACATAAAGGAAGGGAAAGAATGCAATGAGTTTATAATCACTTCACAAAATACGGAAAGGTTCACATCTAGAGAATGGTTCTGAGTGACAGAAACGCACGCAATGTTTGTAAACAAACTTTGACTGACGGGAGATGAGCACGTGGCTTGGCCGGCTGGGAAGTGTGACGTCGACAGGCTTTAATGGCCGTTCTCTCTAGCAGTGGGACGGAGGGGGTATCATCTGTGGCGTAACGCACGTGTTGCAGGAGGGGAAAAAGCGGGGAGGTAAGCGCAAGGGATGAGCAGTTGTTATGAGGGGGCGAAGGGGAAGTGCCTGTCAGTGGCACTTTTAGCACGCAGCGTAACTGGCGGCACGTACCTGTGGAATTTAGTGGCTTCATTGAGTGATTCGCTCAATCGGAAGCTTTAGTACTGGATGTTGGGGCTTAGGAAGAAAAGGGATTTGACCAATGGGAAAAATCACGTTGTATATGACGCAGGGTTTGTTCTGAGTATAGTCGTGGACAGCCGTCTGCAATCGCAACGCCAGGGTAGCCCGACATATTGACCATTTATGCTGAGCGGCACACTCGTGGCGAACCGGAAGGGTGCTCACATTAAAGGATAAGGAATTGGGTATAATCGGGAACAAGTTCAGGTAGTCAAGCAACTCAGAGCAATGGTAGTAACCCAATGCGATGCATGGGCGAGGAAGACATACGGCGATTACATTTCGTGGGGGTTAACACTACGAAATTACCAAAATCCCTGAAGTAACAGGGTGAGCTACGAAAAACAGGGGGGCGCGAACTACTGCGACATTGTACAATGAAACTTTTTATTCATTTGGGTGTAAGTCTCTTGCTAACTAAATTATCAACAAAATAACGCGTTACTGCGCTTGGGCGATGACGTCACGTCATGGGTGCTAAACATCAACAAATTAGTGCTTATTTCAGCGGGAGCTTCAATCTTGTAACAACAGGGGTGTGATTGAATAAACAAAAGGGTGTCTCTCATTTCCTACACACACGGCACGGCACTGTAACCAAATGGTAGCAGTGTCAATTTCAGTGCTCGCTCGTAGCATCCTCACTTCATCAATAAATTGCTTTCTAAGAAGTAGGGTGAATAATAACGAAACTTGTGTTCGTCTGGGCGAACTCTCTATCTCGCTTACCGGTCTACAGCGAGAGGGTAGCGCACTTGTTCTCAGCTTCAGGGACACGTTCAACTCTTCTCTATTGAGTAGATAACTCGGGTGCTTCATTTAGCAAGGATTTCCACGAAAATGCATATCGTAGCGGGCATGTTAAGCCGAAAGGTAAAGGTCCCGAGTTCGAGTCTCGGTCGGGCACACAGTTTTAATCTGCCAGGAAGTTTCATATCAGCGCACACTCCGCTGCAGAGTGAAAATCTCATTCTGGAAACATCCCCCAGGCTGTGGCTAAGCCATGTCTCCGCAATATCTTTTCTTTCAGGAGTGCTAGTTCTGCTAGGTTCGCAGGAGAGCTTCTGTAAAGTTTGGAAGGTAGGAGACGAGATACTGGCAGAAGTAAAGCTGTGAGGACCGGGCGTGAGTCGTGCTTCGGTAGCTTAGATGGTAGAGCACTTGCCTGTGAAAGGCAAAGGTCCCGAGTTCGAGTCTCGGTCGGGCACACAGTTTAATCTGCCAGGAAGTTTCATACCAGCGCACACTCCGCTGCAGAGTGAAAATCTCATTTTGGAATTAGTCCATGCTATCTCCTCCCAAAACATGGAAACTAAAGAGTTCACAATACAAGAGATTTGTCTCGCTCTGTCGAAAATGAAGTGCTTATAGCTTTTAGCTTGTGTTCACCACACTTTTTTGCTTCGAATGATTGTACCTGTCATATCCCTGAATACTAGCCATTCCTCCTGGGATACCTGTAGACAAACCATACCAGTTCTTGCGTAAAATATACATTGTGGTGTGAAACAGTCTGAAAAACTTGTAAGGGTAGGTTGTGCTAGGAAATAACCGTTAAGGAAAAAGTTGAATACGTAGTGCTGTTTCCGAGTTAATTAGCATTGGAGTTGGACAATCAGACCGTTGTGCCCATAGTTTCAAGCGGGCCGGCAGATACAATTCAGTTGTTTCATAGCGTAAATGTTAGCGCACGGCACTGCTCAACCCTTGGCTCGGATTCGATCCTTACTACCCTTGGCTCGGATTCGATCTTTACTATCATTCCACGTCAATTTTTTGTATTACTCTCTTGTTCGGCTTTAGGAAAAAAAAGAGAACACCGTCTCTGTCGGGCCACTTGAATTTACGAGCAGAACGGCCTGTTGATTAACTTCAATGATAATTAACTCGGAAACGGCGCAACGTATCAGATTTTTTACTCAACAATTATTTATTAGCACAAGCTATCTTGTAACACCCTTACTAGCTTTTTAGTCTGTTTCTGACCGCTCTGTATTCCCTATATTGTATTTTTTCAAACATGTCTCACATACATTAAGATCTCCTTGCTTTGGTTATAAATCTAATCTAATTCAGCGCAGTCTGCTTGTCACACTCATGAGAGTACAAAGAGAGTCTAATAAGTACAGCCACGACACACTCTGGAGCGAAAATTGTTACCGTTTGACAGCTGGAGCAACACTAGCGCCCCAAGCGATGAGAAAGCACTCACGTGTGTCGTATGGATAATATTAATTTTTAAACATTTTGTAGTTAATTAACGGAACAGTTGTTATATTTTTGTGTTCCATGCGTTAGCAAGTTACCAAGAGACATGAATTATCGTGAAATAATATAAAAATAGACGAATCATACTGATTCAGTGATAAAAGCTACAGCTCATTCATGAATAAATACTTTCGAATATTTCTATATTTGTAGCTTATTCCGCTGAAAGCAAAAAAATATAACCACATTTCATGCATGAGAAGCATATGTTTCTGTTGTTGTCTGTTGTTATTATCATAGGGACTTTCCTTGACACTTTAAAATTTTTATGGACCCCAATGTTTTGCCATTTCTTACGTTTCACTCGACTTTCTAATACACGAATATTTTTGTAAATGTGATTACTTTTGCTTGATGACTCCTGCCGTTTGTGGCTCAGATTAAGCAACAACTGTGGAATTGGTTTCTCCTGTATTTGGGAACAGTTTTATTGCTTTTGACGCTTTATTAACAAGTGTGTGTGGTTTTCCCTTAAGCTACACTTGTGATGGCTTATTTAATGATGATTTTATGATTTATTTGATTTTATGATTTTTTATGATTTATTAAATAATATAGATATTACATTTCATATGTTTCCTATGTTCCACATTCAATGATTTGGCTGAAAGTGTAGTGAAAAAAACTCTACTTTGTGGGGAGAGAAGTACGACGTCTTTCTGTAAAAGGTCAACTCTACATCTACATCTACATGGTTACTCTGTAAATCAGACTTAAGTGCCTGGCAGAGGGTTCATTGAACCACCTTCACAATTCTCTATTATTCCAATCTCGTATAGCGCGGAAAGAACGAACACCTATATCTTTCCGTACGAGATCTGATTTCCCTTTTTTTCTTATCATGGTGATCGTTCCTCCGTATGTAGGTCAGTGTCAACAAAATATTTTCGCATTCGGAGGAGAAAGATGGTGATTGGAATTTTGGGAGAATACTCCGTCGCAACGAAAAACGCCTTTGTTTTAATGATGTCCACACCAAATCCTATATCATTTCACTTACACTCTCTCCCTTATTTCGCAATAATACAAAGCGTGCTGCCCTTCTTTGAACTTTTTCGATGTATTCCGTCAATCATATCTGGTAAGAATCCCACATTGCGCAGTAGTATTCTAAAAGAGCATGGACGAGCGTAGTGTAGGCAGTCTCCTAATTGTCCTACCAATAAAACGCCGTCTTTGGTTAGCATTCCCCACAACATTATCTATGTGTTCCTTCCAATTTAAGTTGTCCGTAATTGTAATTCCTAGGTATTTAGTTGAATTTAGGGCCTTCGGATTTGACTGATTTATTGTGTAACCGAAGTTTAACGGATTCCTTTTAGCACTCATATGGATGACCTCACACTTTTCGTTTATTTTGATCTTCTGGTGACTTTACTACACGATAAACGACAGCATCATCTGCAAACAACCTAAGACGGGTGCTCAGATTGTCTCCCAAATCAGTTATATGGATAAGGAACAGCAAAGCGCCTGTAACACTACCTTGGGGAACGCCAGAAATCACTTCTGTTTTATTCGATGACTTTCCGTCAATTACTACGAACTGTGACCTCTCCGACAGGAAATCACGAATCCAGCTACATAATTGAGACGATATTCAGTAAGTACGCCATTTCACTACACGCCGCTAGTGTGGTACAGTGTCAAAAGCCTTCTGGAAATCCAGAAATACGAAATCAATCTGAAATCCCTTGTCAACAGCAGTCAACACTTCGTGCGAATAAAGAGCTAGTTGTGTTTCACAAGAACAATGTTTTCTAAATCCATGTTCACTGTGTGTCAATAGACCGTTTTCTTTGAGGTAATTCATAATGTTCGAACACAATATATGTTCCAGAATCCTGCTGCATATCGACGTTAATGATATGGGCCCGTGATTTAGTAGATTACTCCTACTACCTTCCTTGAATATTGGTGTGACCTGTGCAACTTCCCAGTCTATGGATACGGATCTTTCGTCGAGCGAACGGATGTATATGATTGTTAAATATGCAGCTAATGCATCACCATACTCTGAAAGGAACCTAAATGGTATTCAGTCTGGACCAGAAGACTTGCTTTTATTAAGTGATTCAAGTTGCTTCACTACTCCGAGGATATTTACTTCTAAGTTACTAATGTTGGCAGCTGTTCGTAATTCGAATTCTAGAATATTTACTTCGTCTTGTTTGTGAAGGCATTTCGGAAGACCGTGTTTAGTAACTTTATTGTTATCGCGTAGCGTAGGAATTGATTGTCTCTTACCGCTAGCATACTTCACACACGACCAGAATATCTTTGGATTTTCTGCCAGGTTTCGAGACAAAGTTTCGTTGTGGAAACTATTATAAGCAGATCGCATTGAAGCCCTCGCTAAATTTCGAGTTTCTGTAAAAGATCTCTAATCTTGGGGATTTTGCGTGTGTTTATATTTGGAATGTTTGTTTCGTTGTTTCTGCAACAGTGTTCTGACTCGTTTTGTGTACCAAGGAAGATCAGCTCCGTCATTTCTTAATTTATTTGGTATAAATCTCTCAGTTGCTGCCGATACTATTTCTTTGAATTCAAGCCACTTCTGGTGTACACTTATATTGTTAATTTGGAAAGTGTGGAGATTGTCTCTCAGGAAGGTGGCAAGTGAATTTTTATTGGTTTTTTGAATAGGTATATTTTTCGTTTATTTTTGTAGGATTTGGGGGTTGCAATATTCAGTCTCGCTACGACAACCCTGTATCTACATCTTCATCTACATCCATACTCCGCAAGAAACCTGACGGTGTGTGGAGGAGGGTACCTTGATTACCTCTATCGGTTCTCCCTTCTATTCCAGTCTCGTATTGTTCGTGGAAAGAAAGATTGTCGGTATGCCTCTGTGTGGGTTCTAATCTCTCTGATTTTATCCTCATGGTCTCTTCGCGAGATATACATAGGAGGGAGCAATAAACTGCATGACTCCTCGGTGAAGGTATGTTCTCGCAACTTCAACAAAAGCCCGTACCGAGCTACTGAGCGTCTCTCTTGCAGAGTCTCCCACTGGAGTTTATCTATCATCTCTGTAACGCTTTCGCGATTACTAAATGAACCTGTAACGAAGCACGCTGCTCTCCGTTGGATCTTCTCTATCTCTTCTATCAACCCTATGTGGTACGGATCGCACACTGCTGAGCAGTATTCAAGCAGTGGGCGAACGAGTGTACTGTAACCTACTTCCTTTGTTTTCGGACTGAATTTTCTTAGGATTCTTCCAATGAATCTCAGTCTGGCATCTGCTTTACCGACGTTTAATTTTATATGGTCATTCCATTTTAAATCACTCCTAATGCCTACTCCCAGATAATTTATGGAATTAACTGCTTCCAGTTGCTGACCTGCTATATTGTAGCTAGATTATAAAGGATCTTTCTTTCTATGTATTCACAGCACATTACATTGAGATTCAATTGCCATTCCCTGCACCATGCGTCAATTCGTTGCAGATCCTCCTGCATTTCAGTACAATTTTCTATTGTTACAACCTCTCCATATACTACAGTATCAACCGCAAAAAGCATCAGTGAACTTCCGATGTTATCCACAAGGTCATTTATGTATATTGTCAATAGCAACAGTCATACGACACTCCCCTGCGGCACACCTGAAATCACTCTTACTTCGGAAGACTTCTCTCCATTGCGAATGACATACTGCGTTCTGTTATCTGGGAACTGTTCAATCCAATCACACAATTGATCTGATAGTCCATATGCTCTTATTTTGTTCATCAAACGACTGTGGGGAACTGTATCAAACGCCTTGCGGAGGTCAAGAAACACGGCATCTACCTGGGAACCCGTGTCTACCGCCCTCTGAGTTCAAAATGGTTCAAATGGCTCTGAGCACTATGCGACTTAACTTCTGAGGTCATCAGTCGCCTAGAACTTAGAACTAATTAAACCTAACCAACCCAAGGACATGACACACATCCATGCCTGAGGCGGGACTCGAACCTGCGACCGCAGCGGTCGCTCGGCTCCAGACTGTAGCGCCTAGAACCGCACGGCCACTCCGGCCGGCACCCTCTGAATCTCGTGGACGAACAGCGCGAACTGGGTTTCACACGATCGTCTTTTTCGAAACCCACGCTGATTCCTACAGAGTATTAACTCAGGATTATTTGTTGCTAAGAGGTCAAGTGTGTTTTCCCAACAGTTTACTATTCGCATGGGCTCATGAACTAACTCTTCGAAATAATTTTCGGAGAATGCGTTTAGCACAATTTCGGATGACGTTTTATGCGTACCTCCGGAATTAAACATGTATCTTCGTCAACATATCGAGAGTAAATTAAAGTCACCACCAACTATAATCGTATCAGTCGGGTACGTGTATGAAATCGAACTCAAGTTTTCTTTGAACCTGTATCATCCGGATAGTGAGGTCGGTAAAAGGATTCAATTATTATTTTATTCCGGTTGCCAACCATGACCTCTGCCCATACTAACTCACAGCAACTATCTACTTCAATTTTACGACAATATAAATTACTTCTAACAGCAACAAACGCTACCGCCACCCGTGTTTAGCCTATCCTTTCGGAACAACGTTAGGTTCTTCGCAAAAATTTCGGCTGAGCTTATCTCCGGCTTTTCTAGTGTTTACTAGCTATTTTTTGTTATTAAAGGAAAACGACGTTATTCAGTAAATGTGTGTACATTGCAAGGGATTCGAAGATAAACTGCCCTGTAACATACCACTGGTATCTCTCAGGATCCTTAGGAAACTAAATAATCACAAGTGTATAGCAATTTTTTAGCTATTGTCGATTTTTATGCCACTACATCCGCTCCACGTTGTAACAACTGTGTTACAAATCAGTATAAACGTTAGTATTCGCACTCATTCGATATCGTATTCAGAAGTGTCGTTTGGTGGTCGCTTGGAATGTTGATACCGCTAGGGGTGACAAAAAGGAGACGGAGTGTCGCAACTGTTATGTTAGATTGGTACAATTTTCAAATTCAACCTAAGATTAACTTAAGCCAAAGAATTATCTCCAAAGATAACACACGATATCGATTAACATTTATTTTATTTCTAGCTCAGTTTACTGTTATGCATAGGGCTTATACCTTGCACTCGTATTGATTATCTATGTTTTCTTTTTTCTGTTAGCAGGATTTTTGCCTGATTGTGAATATTTAGAGCAATGACTGTTACTTATACAGTTTTTTGAACCTTTATTAACACCGCCGAAAAATATACGATAGATCCTTTTCTTCCTTTCTCATAGGTGTAGTATGTGAGGCGTGAGCAACTGTGTAAGTGTACGTCAAGTGGTTATGATTTTTTAGTTGACAGGCTTTACAGGTAAGTAGTAGCAAAGTGCCTGGGTCTTACTTTAATTTTATGTTGCTTGGGTATTATCAATTTTACTTTTCCTGACTGTGATACACCAAAGCAATCTTGTATCACGATTACATGGGAGCAGTCCACGTGAAAAATGGCTGAGCTTGTGGTACAATGGGGTGGTGATATGGGCATACTACGCCGAGTCACCAGTCTTCATTGATATTAATTTTTTTTAATTTGAGGCAATCAGTTTTATAAGAACATATATTTCACACAAAACAACATGGTTCTTCTCTGAGGTTCCTTGCCAATTAGAAGAAAGAAAATGGAAAGTTCTTCAGTGACCCGTACCGAAACCTCAAGCCACATAAATTTTATCAGTTTAGATCAGTGAAGTTAGAGACAAACCATGTTTTCTACGAATCACTACTGAGTTAGAATAATGTTTTCCGTTATTAACCTCACCATAAGACTCATTTCCACTGATAAACTGGTATAGCATCTTACGTATTTATTTCAGGTGTGGAAAAGAAACACGGATGGAAAATTTTGACGACCTCAGAAATGAATTACAACGAGTACACGAGCAACTGACATTACAGCAGTCAAAGATCAGCACCACAGAAAAAGAGCTGAGAAAAATTAAAGAAGAAAAGGTGAAAGTCGTTTCCCAATTGAAGAAACAACGGCATAAAAACTCCAGTTTGAAAAGTAAGACATCTATACGATTCAAAGTTCTCTCGCAAATGCGGCTGTAATATGTGTAGCAGCAAATGAACTAAACACATATGTACTGTTAGATCCATAATTCTGAAACGCAAATCACTATTCACAATCTGTAGCGGCACCAATGGTCCAAAATATTAGTTTGATTTCTAAATGCAATGACTACATTAATGTTAGTTTTTCTCGTCTTCTGCATATCGTCCTGTACACATTTGCAGTAATTTTAGTGAAATATGTTTGAAGCGATGCTAAATACTATTGTACGTTCTGACGACAACCTTCACAGTCCACTTTAGCATTGAATCCAGGAAAAGTCGTTTAGATCATATCAGAGACGTAACGTAGATGCAAATAGTATTAATTTAACGAGCTATCACATCCATGGATGTAGGTATTTCTCACCCTGATACGGACATATTAGTTTGTGCGTTGCTGAGTCCTTCTGTTCTCGAGCATGATATCATAAAGTAAGGCGATCGTAGTTCCTTACTCTCGATTATAACAAACATTATGTATTTTCTTTTAGTCAATGCAGCGCTGTAGGTAAATTCTGATAAAGCCTTCGTCAACAGTGCAGCATCTTGCACTGTTCGTTACAGTAAACTTCGACAGTTCTAGATCTACATTTGAAGACACGAGCGGAAAAACGGACTAACCCTCAAATGTAAAAGCTTAGAGATAAGTATCACTTAAGGGTGAGACCAATGTCAATTTTGATATTTCCCGTACCCAGCAACAGATTGCAACACTTACCTCTAAGCTTTTACATTTGAGGGTTAGCCGGTTTTTCCGCGCATGTCTTCATTTGTACTCGTCAGTAGAATTAAAATCCATGTGGAACGAAACCACTAATAAGACGCGCTAATGACGTTGCTGTCCTTTACGGCAGTGAGAAAGTATTGTAGGGCCTGGTAAATACAGTGAGTCAACTGCCCACAGAATATGGATCGGAGTAAACAAAAGAAAGATGAACATAATGAGGAGCATTAGATTAATGGTTCAAATGGCTCTGAGCACTATGGGACTTAACATCTGAGGTCATCATTCCCCTAGATCTTAGAACTACTGAAACCTAACTAACCTAAGGACATCACATACATCCATGCCAGAGGCAGGATTCGAACCTGCGACCTAGTGGTCGCGCGGTTCCGGACTGAAGCGCTTAGAACCACTCGGCCACTGTGGCCGGCAGGAGCATCAGAAATCAGATTGGCGACAGACATTCCAGAACTTGAGAACCACATAGTAGATGGAAAACCATAAAAGAAGAGTATTGAAGCATCCGAGATGTGGTGTTTGAAGAAGGATTATGCTGAAATTGGACTGATAAAACAAGAAATTAGATTTTCCACAGAACTGGCCTGGAAATGAATATGTGGAAAACACTACCAAGAGGTAGGGACGTAATGATTTGATATGTGTTAAGACGTCAGGGACTGGCTTCCTTGGTATTAGAGAGAGAAGTAGATGGCAAAAATTGTAGAGGAAGACAGACTAGAATATGTACTTGAAAATGAGGACGTTCTGTGTAAGTACTACATTGACGTAAAGGGACTGGCTCATGAGAGAAGAATGTGATGTGCCATGGGAGACCACGCTAAAAATATGGCCGCCGGCCATCTTAGTCAATGTGGGAGAGGTTATGTAAGGCACCAATAATATGAGGTTTTACTTTATAGGAAAGAAATATACGCACAGACTTCAGACTGTCTTACTTTCCTTCTGTTCAATATCCATATTTCACAGATATACAAAGACACTTACAACCATGGACAAAAAAAGAAGGGAGTTGTCATTAGGTCACAAACTTGAAACCGACGTCCGCCATCTTACTTAGCCCAAAACTTTATATTCACCGAATTTATACCTCCCTGGTTCACCGTATGATACTTCCCCACGATGTCACCCTGACTTGCCTATGCCCAGTTTCGACTGTTGGGGTTATCTATCGACTAAAAAGCAACTCGTGCTTTTATGTCTCAACACGTAGTTGCTTCATGGGAAATACAAGCTAATCGAATGGATTGTAATCTAAAGTTTAAAGGAATCACATTTCATTTGTAATTGGAGCCGTTCAAGCTACATTTTCTTTTGTATGCATGAATTATGGTTGCCTCTTACTTTTATTCTTTCCTGTGTTTGCCATTGCCGTCCAAAACGCAAACGCTCCGATATCCGAGTGACATTGTTTTAACGGTCTCGTCCCACTCAACACATGGCTAAGTAACCACGCTAATTGTTGGTGCAGCATCTCATGCCCTAAATTACTCCCGCTGATAATTATTCATTGTTCACATTTCTTCACTCTTAAATAAAGATTTTGGCTACAGCAGTCGAAGACAGCGGTCGTGTGTGTGTGTGATTGTACGAATGTGTGTGTGCACTTTGCTTCCTTTCTGAAGAAGGATTTGGCCAAAAATTCTTTTCGTTGTGCCTCCCTACTGCTCGATGTGCGACTAGCAATTTATCCGCTTCATAGTATATTTATTGCTATATAAAGTTTGTTGTAAATAATCAACTGCATGTCAACAGGAACAACGATATTCATAATTACAATGCAGAAAGAAGACTTTTCATTATGCACGAATAAGGTTGTCTGTAGCACAAACAGGGGTTAACAGTGCTGCAACCAAAAGCTTTGATCACTAACTCAGTGATATAAAATGCCCGACAGACAGCAAAGTAAAATTTGTTACCCTCTTATTCCACAGAAGACAATCTATAACTGTGAAGTGCAAACAGTGATGGGTAGGAATTACTGAGACCACCTGTCTTTAATTAAAGAACAAAACAACTAATAAATGATCAGCATGGAGGCATTTCAAATAAGTACCCCACTCATACAATTATAGTCGGTGGTGACTTCAATCCACCCTCGATATGCTGGAAAAATTATACGTTTAAAGCCTGCGGCAGGCGTAAAACGACATCAGAAATTGTACTGAATGCTTTCTCAGAAAATTATTTTGAACAGTTAGTTCATGAGCCAATTCGAAGCGTAAATGGTTGCGAACGTAAATGGTTGCGAAAGCATACTTGACCTTTTAGCAACAAATAATCCTGGACAAATAGTGAGTACTGTGACGAATACAGGGAATAGCGACCACAAGGTTGAATACCGTAACACCTACAACCATAAAAAAGAAAAGCAAAGTATATCTATTTAAAAAAGATGACAAAAATGCCATTAACGCCTTTTTAAGAGACAGTCTTCACTCCTTCCGATCTGATCATGTAAGTGTAGAAAAGCTGTGGAATGTTTTCAAAGAGAGAGTATCAACAGCAATTGAGAGACATATACCACATAAATTAATAAGTGATGGTACTGATCCCCCATGGTACACAAAACGGGTCAGATCGTTGTTGCAGAAGCAACGATAAAAGCATGCCAAATTTATAAGAACGCAGAATCCGCAAGATTGGCAAAGTTTTACAGAAGTTCGAAATATAGTGCGTACTTCAATGCGAAATTCTGTCTCTAAATCTGGCAGAAAACCCAAAGAGCTTCTGGTCATACATACACCAGTGGCAAGACGCAATCAATACCTTCACTGCGCGTTAACAACGGTGAAGTCACTGATGACAGGGCCACTAAAGCAGAGTTATTAAACACGGTTTTCCGAAACTCCTTCACCAAAGAAGATGAAGTAAATATTCCTGAATTCTAGTCAACAACAACTGCCAAGATGAGAAACATAGAAGTAGATTTCCTCGGTGTGACAAAGTAGCTTATATCACTTAATAAAGGCAAAGCCTCCGGTCCAGATTGTATACCAGTCAGGTTCATCTCAGAGTATACTGATAAAATAGCTCCATATTTCGCAATTATATACAACCACTATCTCACAGAAAGGGAAGTAGGAGTAATCCGCTGAATTACAGGCCTATATCACTAACGTCGATGTGCAGAAGGGTTTTGGAACACATAATGTATTCAAACATTATGAAGTACCTCGAGGGAAACGATTTATTGGCACATAGCACGGATTCAGAAAATATCGTTCTTGTGAAACACAACTAGCTCTTTATACTCATGAAGTAATAAGTGCTATCGACAGAGGATGTTAAATTGATTCCATATTTTTAGATTTCTAGAAGGCTTTCGACACCGTCCTCACAAGCGTCTTTTAACCAAACTGGGTGCCTACAGAGTATCGCCTCAGTTGTGCGACTGGATTCGTGATTTCCTGTCAGAAAGGTCACAGTTCGTAGTAATAGGCGGAAGTCATCGAGTAAAACAGAAGTAAAATCCGGCGTTCCCCAAGGAAATGTTATAGGCCCACTATGGTTCCTGATCTATATTAACGACGTAGGAGACAATCTTAGTAGCCGTTTTAGATTGTTGGCAGAAGATGCTGTCATTTACCGCCTTGTAAAGTCATCAGATGATCAAAAGGTCTTGCAAAATGATTTAGATAAGATATCTGTATGGTGCGAAAAGTGGCAATTGACCCTGAATAAAGAAAAGTGTGAAATTATTCACATGAGTACTAAAAGAAATCACCTAAATTTCGATTACGCGATAAGTCACACAAATCTGAAGCCTGTAAATTCAGCTAAATACTTTGGGATTACGATTACAAATAACCTAAATTGGAACGATCGCCAGCCGTTGTCACCGAGAGGTTCTAGGCGCTTCAGTCCGGAACAGCGCGACTGCTACGGTAGCAGTTTCGAATCCTGCCTCGGGCATCGATGTGTGTGATGTCCTTAGGTTAGTTAGGTTTAAGTAGTCCTGAGTTATAGGGTACTGATGACCTCAGATGTTAAGTCCCATAGTGCTCAGAGCCATTTTTTTGGAACGATCACATAGATAATATTGTGGGTAGAGCAAACCAAAGACTACGATTCATTGGCAGAACACTTAGAAGGTGCAACAGGTCTACCAAAGAGACTGCTTACACCACACTTGTCTGCCCTATTCTGGAGTATTGCTGTGTGGTGTGGGATCCGCATCAGGTGGGACTGAAGATGACATCGAAAAAGTACAAAGAAGGGCAGCTCGTTTTGTATTATCGCGAAATAGGGGAGATAGTGTCACAGACATGATACGTGAATTGGAGTGGCAATCATTAAAACAAATACATTTTTCGTTGCCTCGGGATCTTCTCATGAAATTTCATTCACCAGTTTTTCTCCTCCAATTGCGAAAACATTCTGTTGGCCCCACCTACATGGTGAGAAATGATCATCACGGAAAATAAGAGAAATCAGGACACGCACAGATAAATTTAAGTGCTCGTTTTTCGTGCGTGCCGTTCGGGAGTGGAACGGTAAAGAGACAGAGAACTTTTTGACAGGCATTTTATTATGCATAGCAGAGTAATCACGTAGATGTAGATGTAGATATTTACCAAAAATGATGTTACCGGTAATATAAAATGATTCATCCACATCAATATGATTTATTGTGCAGATGATACATGAAACATTTAACTAACTAACCAGCTAATTAACCAACTAGCTATTGGTTCACCACAAAACATGACACACCCTTTTGAAAACCTCAGAATAAAACTCAGAAGTAAAATGAAGCTGATAATCAAAGTAGACTTACATTCCAAATGTGATACGTTTGGTTATTCCTGAAAATTGTCCGCTACTGGAGAGAAGTATCCCAGAGGACGAAGCAGATAGGCTACCATTGGAAAAGTAGGCCTATATTTTACACAGGTTAGTCTCAGGATCTCCGGGTGGGGACTACTCAAGAGGATGTCGTTGTCAGGGGAAAGAAAACTGGCGTTCTACAGATCGGAACGTGGAATGTCAGATCCCTTAATCGGGCAGGTAGGTTAGAAAATTTAAAAAGGGAAATGGATAGGTTAAAGTTAGATATAGTGGGAATTAGTGAAGTTTGGTGGCAGGAGGAACAAGACTTCTGGTCAGATGACTACAGGGTTATAAACACAAAGTCAAATAGGGGTAATGCAGGAGTAGGTTTAATAATGAATAGGAAAACAGGAATGCGGGTAAGCTACTACAAACAGCATAGTGAACGCATTATTGTGGCCAAGATAGACACGAAGCCTATGCCTACTACAGTAGTACAAGTTTATATGCCAACTAGCTCTGCAGATGATGAAGAAATTGAAGAAATGTATGATGAAATAAAAGAAATTATTCAGATTGTGAAGGGAGACGAAAATTTAATAGTCATGGGTGACTGGAATTCGAGTGTAGGAAAAGGGAGAGAAGGAAACGTAGTAGGTGAATATGGATTGGGGCTAAGAAATGAAAGAGGAAGCCACCTGGTAGAATTTTGCACAGAGCACAACTTAATCATTGGTTTAAGAATCATGATAGAAGGTTGTATACATGGAAGAACCCTGGAGATACTAAAAGGTATCAGATAGATTATATAATGGTAAGACAGAGATTTAGGAACCAGGTTTTAAATTGTAAGACATTTCCAGGGGCAGATGTGGACTCTGACCACAGTCTATTGGTTATGACCTGTAGATTAAAACTGAAGAAACTGCAAAAAGGTGGGAATTTAAGGAGATGGGACCTGGATAAACTGAAAGAACCAGAGGTTGTACAGAGTTTCAGGGAGAGCATAAGGGAGCAATTGACAGGAATGGGGGAAAGAAATACAGTAGAAGAAGAATGGGTAGCTTTGAGGGATGAAGTAGTGAAGGCAGCAGAGGATCAAGTAGGTAAAAAGACGAGGGCTAGTAGAAATCCTTGGGTAACAGAAGAAATATTGAATTTAATTGATGAAAGGAGAAAATATAAAAATGCAGTAAATGAAGCAGGCAAAAAGGAGTACAAACATCTCAAAAATAAGATCGACAGGAAGTGCAAAATGGCTAAGCAGCGATGGCTAGAGGACAAATGTAAGGATGTAGAGGCTTATCTCACTAGGGGTAAGATAGATACTGCTGCCTACAGGAAAATTAAAGAGACCTTTGGAGATAAGAGAACGACTTGTATGAACATCAAGAGCTCAGATGGAAACCCAGTTCTAAGCAAAGAAGGGAAAGCAGAAAGGTGGAAGGAGTATATAGAGGGTCTATACAAGGGCGATGCACTTGAGGACAATATTATGGAAATGGAAGAGGATGTAGATGAAGATGAAATGGGAGATACGATACTGCGTGAAGAGTTTGACAGAGCACTGAAAGACCTGTTATATCCTAGCCAGTAATGCCAACCGAGCCCGCTGCCAAAAGGTTGGCAGCATCAAAGTCCGGACGCCGTCCGCATAAGCAGCGCCAGCGATACAGGAAATCGCCGCAAGTCTGCGCGCGCCACCGCTGGCTTCTGGCTTCTTAAGCGCTGGAGTCGCGAGCGCTAGGACAGTTCTGTATTCGCCGCTCAGTTGTGTACTCGCCACCGAATTGTGTACTTGCTAGTCAGTTGTGTGTTCATCGCAGCAGAGTTGTTGTTTGTAGTCAGCCGACGCTGACCTAGCCGCTCCGACTCGAACTAGACAGATTTCTGTATCTTCGTTAATAAAGCTAAGTACCGACTTTTATTTAATCAGAGTGTTTGGGTTTTCATCTTTCTGTTCACTGTTCCAGCGGACCGGTCGGCCCGCTATTAAAAGTGTGGCGGTGATTTCGTAAGCCGTTTCTACAGCGAATTGTTTGTCGCTACGAACACCGCCACAAAAAGACCTGAGTCGAAACAAGGCCCCCGGAGTAGACAACATTCCATTGGAACTACTGACGGCCTTGGGAGAGCCAGTCCTGACAAAACTCTACCATCTGGTGAGCAAGATGTACGAAACAGGCGAAATACCTTCAGACTTCAAGAAGAATATAATAATTCCAATCCCAAAGAAAGCAGGTGTTGACAGATGTGAAAATTACCGAACAATCAGTTTAATAAGACACAGCTGCAAAATACTAACTCGAGTTCTTTACAGACGAATGGAAAAACTAGTAGAAGCCGACCTTGGTGAAGATCAGTTTGGATTCCGTAGAAATACAGGAACACGTGAGGCAATACTGACCTTACGACTTATCTTAGAAGAAAGATTAAGGAAAGGCAAACCTACGTTTCTAGCATTTGTAGACTTAGAGAAAGCTTTTGACAACGTTGACTGGAATACTCTCTTTCAAATTCTAAAGGTGGCAGGGGTAAAATACAGGGAGCGAAAGGCTATTTACAATTTGTACAGAAACCAGATGGCAGTTATAAGAGTCGAGCGACAAGAAAGGGAAGCAGTGGTTGGGAAGGGAGTAAGACAGGGTTGTAGCCTCTCCCCGATGTTATTCAATCTGTATATTGAGCAAGCAGTAAAGGAAACAAAAGAAAAATTCGGAGTAGGTATTAAAATCCATGGAGAAGAAATAAAAATGTTGAGGTTCGCCGATGACATTGTAATTCTGTCAGAGACAGCAAAGGACTTGGAAGAGCAGTTGAACGGAATGGATGGTGTCTTGAAGGGAGGATATAAGATGAACATCACCAAAAGCAAAACGAGGATAATGGAATGTAGTCGAATTAAGTCGGGTGATGTTGAGGGTATTAGATTAGGAAATGAGACACTTAAAGTAGTAAAGGAGTTTTTCTATTTGGGGAGCAAAGTAACTGATGATGGTCGAAGTAGAGAGGATATCAAAGGTAGACTGGCAATGGCAAGGAAAGCGTTTCTGAAGAAGAGAAATTTGTTAACATCGAGTATAGATTTAAGTGTCAGGAAGTCATTTCTGAAAGTATTTGTATGGAGTGTAGCCATGTATGGAAGTGAAACATGGACGGTAAATAGTTTGGACAAGAAGAGAATAGAAGCTTTCGAAATGTGGTGCTACAGAAGAATGCTGAAGATTAGATGGGTAGATCACATAACTAATGAGGAAGTATTGAATAAGATTGGGGAGAAGAGAAGTTTGTGGTACAACTTGACCGGAAGAAGGGATCGGTTGGTAGGACATGTTCTGAGACATCAAGGGATCACCAATTTAGTATTGGAGGGCAGCATGGAGGGTAAAAATCGTAGGGGGAGACCAAGAGATGAATACACTAAGCAGATTCAGAAGGATGTAGGTTGCAGTAGGTACTGGGAGATGAAGAAGCTTGCACAGGATAGAGTAGCATGGAGAGCTGCATCAAACCAGTCTCAGGACTGAAGACCACAACAACAACATAGTCTACCATTACTAAAAGACGTGTTAAAGCATAATATCCATTTTATGGGGTGTAAATGTTTGATACAATTTCCTTAATCACATTTATAGTACCACACAATGCTGGAACATGTTTAAAAATTATATTGTTTTTTATCCTGTAAATTGCTGTTATTGGTCATACACTGAATGATGCATCATAGATAGGATTTCAGAATGAGAAGATGTAGGAACTACAGTGAATTTATTGCACTGACAGTCTAATAAACTCTATTCTGCATGGAGGTATACCTCTAAGCAATTTTGTTTCTTTGACACTTCAATAATCGTTCACTTTTTTCACATACACAAGATACTATAGCACACTTTGCTTCTTTCCTCATTGCACACTTTTATGGGCTAGCAAAGAATGCATAGGTAAATTTACTGGAAACGTGAATATTAAAAATGTTGAATGTACCAGTTGAAAGCTGAAAATGTAACGAGTAAGAAACAGTACCAGTAAGCAAACAAGCATTCATTGGTTTAGAAGTTCCAGCTCATTTGCTGTTGATACAAATACAGTAAAAGTGAAATTAAATGGATTACAAAAGCATGCTTTTCACATTACTTCCTTCTTTTCTTGGTTTTTGGAAATATATCCACAGAAAACAATTACTTTGTCGACTCCAAATGTGTCGTATAACTAAAGCAAATACGCTTTCAAGAAAAGAATACGTTCCAGATTGCCTCACTGACACGATGTTATTCATGTAAGCATTATAATTTTTAGTATTTAAAACAGCTGTTGCATGCACCTCGACAGAAATAATGAACAAGAAGCAATCGTAAACAGTAGTCGGCTAATGTTTTGGGCTATTTAAGATGGCGGTAGGCCCCGGCCCCTCTGACTTTAAAACAACGTACAGCGTAAGTCTGTAACGCCACCTCCCTTTTTTTGTTACCTCCATGCTTACAACAGGACATGGTTTCAGTGTCTTTGTTACTTTAGCAGAGAAATACAGTAGATTGACACACACAGCAACCAATGGAATCTATATATATTCGTGTATCTAAGTTTGTGTACAAATCAACTAAATAAGTTTCATAATAGTAGTAAAAGTTAGATTTGTCGTAGTTTATTTAAATGAAATTTCTAGTTTACATGAATTTTCTAATATCTCATAAATCTGTAGCGTTGATTCACAAAATGAACATGATACAATCCTAAATGTTACACATATGTCTATCACTGACACAAAAGACAAACGTAGAGCAAGTTCCATTTCATGTTGGACCGAACTTTGCATGTATCAGACCACTATGTTTATGATGCTTGTGTAACACGTTCTACAGCCAGACTCACGAGAAAGAAGAAATCATGTGAGTAGCTAGAGTAAACGTCAGGATCCTTATTCCTTTTACGCAGTGAAGGCATTTGAAACCAATCAAGAGATAGAAAATTAATTTTTATGTTTAAACAATCATTGGTTGCTGCAAATTCTGTCGAAGTTACATAACTCGTAGCAAAGAGATATATCAATCTATTACACAGAAAATCGCTTTTTTAAATTGCTGTCTATTTTAAAAATGTATTGAACAAACTCTCCAGAAATAATACATTTATTCAGGACTATTTAAACCATGATGATAGGTGGTGGCAGTCAACGGAGCAGACGTTATGACTCCATGAACAGCAGTTGACATTCGTGGAGTCATGACACCTGCTCCATTTACCGCCACCGCCTACCATCATGGTATAAATGATCTGAAGATGGTCATTTTGACAGAAACCGATAATCATTGTTAATAAATGTTTTATTGCGCCGAGACGCTTTGTAATCCATTTTAAGGTATTTTTAGCCAGGCCGCTGTTCCCCCACAAGAAATATTCTCGAAAGTTAGCTATCTGTTTTCTTTTTATCATGCTTTTTTGTCTCTGTCATCAGCGGAAGTGTTAGTACCACAGAGGAAACGCTGTGTGTCTAGGTGTGCAGCGAGG
This sequence comes from Schistocerca serialis cubense, assembly GCF_023864345.2. NCBI lineage: Eukaryota > Metazoa > Arthropoda > Insecta > Orthoptera > Acrididae > Schistocerca > Schistocerca serialis. The sequence goes on from NC_064641.1 coordinate 139,750,932, forward strand.
CGACATTCTTTTGCGTTATCATAGTAGTATTATGCTGGAATCTACACGTAGTATGGATAATTGTTCTTAACCGCGTCTCTTGTCACTTATAAAGCCAGCTCGGTTGTTGGAAAAGTTTTGCCAATTTTGTTCTGGAGGGCTTTTCCTAGATATTTTCCTTTTGTCACCGTTTCCTGTGAAAATGGACAAGTCGCAGTACGATCTTAGTCATCTACATTTATCTCTTTAAAAAATATTCTTGTCATTGCATTGCTCCCTAGTACATGAAAAATTACGTTATGTGTATATGGAACAAACACCTTTGGCTGCTGTTTATGGTTATTTTACAACTGATCATCATTGCAACACGTAACGCGGCATCTCCTACTGGATGTGTTTCTCAAGCAAGTAGCAAGGAGAGGATAAGATAAAGTAGCGCGATGGAAACTTGAAGACAGGGCGCATACCACAAACGCTCTTGTGAACACCAGACAGCAATTGATGGTTCTACATGACAAGTATTTTTTGAGAAATATTAACATTGCTCAAAAACGTACTGTAAGAATAATGTGTGGTGCTCACCCAAGGTCGTGGAGTTAGGCATTTCGATTACAGCTTCACATCAATATTATTCAGCTGTTACGTTTGTAGCAGAAGGGAAAAAAAGCATTCATTATTCCATGTTAATGTTGACTTCAGCACAAAACGGGAGCAAAATGCTGCCACCAAAATGTCTGCTCATATAGACAGTGATATAATAATGTTACTTAAAATCCGTCTTGATTGCAATTTTTTTATTCATATGACCAGTGTCGGTTCACTCAGAACCATCTTCAGATCTGATATTTCAGTTACAGGAGTAACCCGTCCAAATCCAGCAACTTTCACATGCATTTTTTTAATGTGATGTAGCATGTGAAAGTTGCTGGATTTGGTCGGGTTACTCCTGTAACTGAAATATCAGATCTGAAGACGGTTCTGAATGAACAGAAACCGGTCATATGAATAAAAAAATTTGCAATCAAGACGGATTTTAAGTAACATTATAAAATCACTGATTGCTGTTATCGTTCCACATCATTACGAATGATTGTAGAACTGATCCATAGAACAGAAAGGTAACTACTTAACTTAATTTTGGCCTCTTAGTAGTAGTGTATGCAAACCAAAAAGTATTATTTTTACCTCAGTTGGTCAGACAGTTCGATAGACAATAATAAAATCGTCCCATCACGAAGAAGAATTCTTTACGCATGTTACAGTTATGAACTAAAATGATTGTCCAGGTTAATTACAAACAGTAATGACATAGAAAAAATTCCATTCAGGTGAATTTCAGGTTCATTTTTACTGATAGGCTGCAAGCTTTGGAAAATAAAGTGAATTCTTATGTTGAATTTTCATGTAAATACGGATTCCTGGCTGCAAATGGAAGAAAAAAGTCCACAAACATGTGCCTGGAAATAGACTCTGTGCATGCGAGTAATGGAACAAAGAGAGCACCACTCCACATTACATAGTTGCCAAATTTATTCAAGATGGTGGATCCAAGATGGGGATGGTAGATATGGCAACGTCGCAATGACATCATGCCAGAAAGTTCAGATTTTGGCGGGAAGATAGGTCAATTGGGCTACCTCCATTAACCGAACCCCCTCCCCTCCCCCAGAAAATGGCGGGAAATACATATTCCAGCAGGACAATGCAACACACCATGGCCACCTCCACTAACCCAAGAAAATGGCGGGAAAACAGGTCACTTGGGCTACTTCCACTAACATAAGTCATCCGACCACCATCTCTTCCTAGGAATTGGCGGGAAAAGAACTCAGCCTGTGCTGGATAGGATGGACATAAGTCTTTATTTTGCAAGTAGTCTTTATTTAAACAATTTGAGGCAATACCACCATCCCATGTGTTCACCATGAGGTCCGGAGTTCAGCTGACCTAGTACACAGTACCGCCACCAGAGGACACTGTCTTCCCTCCCATAATGTAATCCAAGATGGACACGCGATCTGCTCCCAACACATTGAATGCTGCTCATGGTCCTAAACAACAGCAGGATGGAGGACAGTACTGGTTGCCAACATACGACTCATCCCTGTGCTAGTGCAGGCACAGAGTGCAGATGCTGTGGATAACAAGGCATCGAGTGTAGCCATGCTTTTCAGTTCTACATACAATTTAACTCCCAATGGAATGAAACGTGTAAATGTTGGTATAGAAGCATATCATTTCTGGCGCTTGCATGTGAGAACAGAAATTGAAAATGCATCAAAGGGTGTTAAAGTGCCAATTTCTGAGTTCGACTGGGACGAAATATGCCATGCAGACCTCTACATCAGTCAGCAGATGACTACAGAGTATTGTCCAACTCGTTCTACCCCAGACATTCACCTTACTGGTGTGACACTATCTATTACAACAGTGTATGATGACTGTGCGCTACGTGTGAAATCGGGTGACAACTGTGTTTACCTAAGGCACACCTCAGTTATGAACTAATAAGATCTCAATATTGTGCTACATCTTGCATTGGAGAGATTGAACTGTTGGTTACTGAGCATAGACTCTTCATACAATGATGTTGTAAACTTCCTCTGTGTGAACAGTGTACATCTTTGTTGGTACATGAACGCTGAACTGAAAGAGAAACAGTTTAAATGTGCATGAGATAAACCTGAGTACTGTGAGGCATCCATTGGCTTGAGGGAGATACGTGCTAAACTTATTGCATGTCAAAAAGCTTTGTTTGGGAAATACTGTACAGGTGCGAAGAAAAAGGTAAAGAAAGAGTCTTATGATAAATACTGCATCCTACGTATGATATTTAAATAAATAAATTATATACATATACCCAAACCATGTTTGTTTTTTATGTCATACCTCTCTCATTATAGTGAATGTATTATGCTTATTAATATCATTATTTTTTCAATGCTATACCTATAATGATGCCGCAGCAGACAATTACCCCAAACATCGTCTCACCAGTCATTGACAAAATAAATGATCAAGTTACTCTTCGTGGTTAAAATATATATACAGCTGATTTCTCTGTGTAGCCAATATAACTCAGTCTGTTAAGTGATAGAACTATAGTGGCTACACATACTATTACCGTCTCTTCAAGTGTATTTTTCTATGTACGTCAACTATTTTTCAGTACCTGGAGTAGTTAATATCATGGCAGGGTGGGTGAAACATCCTCATCACAAGGACTTTGTTGTCGGTAACCTTTGTTGTTGGTAACTGGCCCTGTGAAGATGCAAAAGAAAACCTGAAGAAGAAGAAGAAGAATAAGAATGGATTTCTCCTTCCTGTTAATATACGAGCAGTTATTGTAGGTCCATCCAACTGTGGCAAGACTAATGTCCTCATGACACTGCTAACACATGTAGACGGAGTCCGAGTTGAATATGTTGGTGTATTCTCAAAAACACTGTTTCAACCCAAGTATCAGCTATTACAAGAGATATTGTGCGGTGTAGATGGTGTTACATACACAATATTCAGTGAAAGCGGTGTTATCCCTCCACCTGAAAAAGCAAAGCCAAACACTGTCTTCATATTTGACGATGTTGCTGTGGAAAACCAAGACCAAATTCGAATATATTTCTGTTTCGGTCGTCATATGAGTGCCGATGTATTTTATCTAAGCCAAACATATTCCAGGATCCCGAAACAGTTGGTTAGGGATAATGCAAACCTCATTATAACCTTTAAACATGACAATCTTAATTTAAAACACATTTACCAGGCACATGTAGGAACTGACATGTCATTCAATGATTTTGTGAAGATATGTGCTGATTGCTGGAATCATTCACAGTATGGGTTTCTCGTTATTGATAAAACAAGAAAACTGATTAATAGTAGGTACAGGTGAAACTTGCAAGAGTTTCTGCATATATAGCACAGTAAGAGAGGTTAGTACACCAGTATACGCTGCACCATGGACAAATTCGCAAGCATGTCTAGCTCTCAACCCGAAATGATGGGTGTGTGTACACAGACAGAACATTCCTCTGTACATGGATGCGAAAATTCAGGCTATTGTGCATAAAGTTGGAGGTTGGAGGTACGCACAGGGAACCAGAGACTTATGATCAGACTCTTCTGCGTTAAATGAGTTGGTTAATGAAGTCGGTAAGAAGGTAACTGACTTAACTGAAAAGGTCGAGGTTCAAATGGTTCAAATGGCTCTGAGCACTATGGGACTTAACTTCTGTGGTCATCAGTCCCCTAGAACTTAGAACTACTTAAACCTAACTAACCTAAGGACGTCACACACATCCATGCCCGAGGCAGGATTCGAACCTGCGACCGTAGCAGTCGCGCGGTTCCGGACTGAGCGCCTTAACCGCGAGGCTCCTTAACCGCGAGACCACCGCGGCCGGCTAAAAGGTCGAGGCTATTGAGGGGAAAATAGATGTAGAGTTGCTTGTTGTTGAGAAGAGGGAGCAGGAACATAGTAAGAGGAAGAAGAAGAGCGGATAAACAAAGCCTCACTTTGCTGAGATTTCCGATTAGTATACACCGAGATGTCAACTAAGCAGAAAGTGATTCAAGCGCGGAAAGCAGTTCGATAGAAATTACGGTTGTTGAGGTTAGGGCATATGGATCGACAGCAAACACTAAGAGAAGACTAGTAAGCCGGTTACTGAATCTCCCAGACAGCTCTCAGCAAAAACAAAAACACGCGATAATGATGGTGTTGCCATTGGCGAATTCATTATCCGTCACAGCCCTGGTCAGATAGATAGAATATTCGGCGTTAGCAGGGGAAGACCTTACATGTTGGCCCTGCATCCTATAACTGTAACTGCTGACACAATACAGATTGGTGATAGGCGGTTTGAGAGAACACCTGGCTTAATGAATCTTATTTTCCTAACACCTACCAAAAACCCCGTAGATTATTCAGTTAATGATAGGGAAACGTACCGAGAAATACTGCACTTGACTGGTGTACACAAGATCACGAAAAGCCTGAGCAACAAAAAATATAAAACCATTATAAAACCAATACTTGATGGCGAAAACAACAACAGCAGCAGCAGCGGTGATGGTATTGACATTGAGCATAAAGCAGTGAACAATCGAATTCCTCAGTATGTATATTATGACGACCCCAACGAGCTAATACATCTACTGTGGCTGCTCATGGCATCAGCTGCTGCAGGTAATACAGCTCATTCGAATGAGTCTGTTTCAATAATCTCTGAGCTTAGAGAGAGAGGTATCATCGAATAAATATGGAGACAGTAGTTTGAGAACAGCACAAACCAGAAAGCGAAACATACCCTCGTAGGCATGTTATGATTAAAGGTTTGGATGACTTATGGCAAGCTGATCTTTTATATATGAGGGAATATTCACATGAGAATAATGGATTCAAATATATTTTAATGGTTATTGATACATACTCCAAATTTACCAGGCCATTGCCTGTTAAAACAAAAACGGGTAGAAATGTCGTGGATGTTTTTGAGCGTTTGCTACAGGCCGGGACGAATCGATGCCCAGACAACCTCCAAACCGATCACAGCAGGGAGTTTTACAATAGATATTTCAAGTTTGTGATGCAACAGTACGGAATACATTACTATTCAACATTCACTCACCTGAAGGCAAGTATTGTGGAGCGTTTGAACTGAACAATAGAAGGTCTAATGTGGATGTATTTTAACCTTCGCGGCTCAAACAAATGGACAGATATCCTCCCAGAAATAATTTCTCAGTTTAATCGAACCAAACATACCACAATAAAAATGAGACCAATCAACGTTAGTGATAATGGGCTAATGGATACGGTGTACTATCGCCTTAAAATGCTGGATCGACAGAGACAGAAATTTAATGTAGGTGATTTGGTACGTATCTCAAAACACAAGGCGGAATTTGAGAAATCATACTTACTAAACTGGTCAACTGAGATATTTACAGTTTCAAAGGTGCAAAGGACGAATCCTAGAACTTACATATTGAAGGACAGTAAAGGTGAAGAAATTGCAGGCTGCTTCTACACTGAGGAGTTGCAGAAAAATTCAGAACCGGATGCGTTTCTCGCGGAGAGAGTCATAAGACGTCGGGTAAATAAAGCACTAATCAAATGGCTTGGTTTTCCTGCTGCACAAAACAGCTGGATTGATGCCAACGATTTGCTATATAGTGGCGGCGCACAGTCCACAACCATTTCAGTTGCATAACGTGTGCTAGGAGACACATTAGAGTAGGTGGTGGTATTCTAGACAAACTGCCACTGGAATTATACATCCCTGGGTAAAACTACTGTGGACCTAGGACAAAGCTTCAGAAACACTTGGCATGAGGTGATACGGGGGTTAATCTGCTCGCTGAAGCGTGTATGCAACATGACATTGCATACGCTGCAAATAAAGGTCTATCAAGTCGTCTCAATGCAGGTAGGATTTTAGCTGATATGGCTAAGGTGATACGGAGATGAAAGGATATTGGTATAGGTCAACGTGTTGCAGCATTTGCTTTTGATAAAACCATGTGAGGAAAAATTAAGTTGGGTTTAGGAGTGATGAATTTCAAGCGAGTTATGAAAGCTACCCGTTGTACACTAAACAAGAAGAAGGACAACGGCGGGCAGCAGAGCTATTTGAAGAACTCTATCTCGACAGCTATGTGTGCAGCTAGAGACGCACTGAAGCAGAAAGGTGTGGGAAGAAGAAGAAGAGGATCGGTTGAAGCACCTTGAGTTCTAACAATACCCAAGACATCTGGCGGTTTTCTTCCATTTCTCATCCCGGCCCTCTCCACGCTCTCGGCTGTGGGGTCCCTCTCTGGTGGTGCTGCAGGTATTGCTGGAATGGTCAAGAACGTGCAAAACTCCCAAATGCAGTTAGAAGAGGCAAGAAGACATAACCACATGATGGACGCCACAGTCATCGGAAAAGAACTATAATTGAAACTGTGCAGGAAAGGGCTTGGTCTATTCATAAAATAAAAAAGCGCATTAGCGGTCCTACCAGATCGACCAATCACAAATACTGATCTTCTTAAGTTTGTTAGAAAGAAATTCAACATTCGAATGTGGTGTGTTTATGCAGGATACATTACCAAAGACCATGTGTAAAACTGGTGAATGTGGCATTGTGAATTTAGATGTTGCTGGAGGCCCCGGCACCCACTGGGTATCATATGTTATGAAAAATGCGGATACCATCTACTATTTCGACTTATTTGCTGACCTGCAACCGCTAGAAGAATTACAGCGATACTTCACTCACAGAAGACGTGTGTTCTACAATTATCGGCGCTATCAAAACTTAAATACATACCTCAGTGGACATGTATCTTGCCGTTTACAAAGAAGAACAAGCATGCTGTATAAGGAGGAGTTTTAAACATTCTTTCATCAGTTAAGGTTCAGATGCAATGTTGTACACTTTGACGTTAAAAGGACGATTATCTATATTGCGTGCAAATTACTTCGCGCCAATTGATCTGAGCATTGCCCGCCCCTGGAAGCTGAGTGGTCAGCATGACCGAACGTCATATCTAACGGCCCAGGTTCGATTCCCGGCTGGGTCGGAGACTTTCTCCACTCAGGGGCTGGGTGTTGTATTGTCCTTATCTTCGTCATTTCATCCCCATCGACACGTAAGTCGCCGAAGTGGCGTCAGCTCGAAAGACTTGCAGGAGGCGAACAGTCTACCTGAAGGGAGGCCCTAACCACATGGCATTTCCATTTTCCATTTGAGCATTGGTGAATGGAGTATTGCGTTGATTGGACTGAAGAAGGTACAACAGCATCCCAAATATCACTGAGACTAACAAGAAACTGCATCTGGATATTAATGGTAAAAAAGACATTGTGGAAATAGAACCGTGTTCATACGATATTGATGATTTAAACGAAGTCTTAAAACAGTCTTGAAAAGGTATTGAGCTACGTGCAAACACCAATACACTTAAATCTGAAATAAGGATTGGGTTTCACAAATGGACAGGTTTTGAAGAAGGATCCAGCTACTGTAAATTTTACAAGTCAGATAAGACTGTGGACATACTTTCCATCAACACAATCCGAGTCATGTGTAACATTGCAACGATCTCCTATCTCAACGACAGTCTGATTCATACTATTTACGAATTCTTCCCCTCAATTTCAGCGGGGTATAAAATTATTGAGACCCTTGTCAGTGGAATACACCTTCCAGTGACATCTCAGACATTGGACTATTTGGAGCTGCGTATTGTGGTCCAGAATAATCAACTTGTTGACTTTCGTGGTGAGGAAATCATTGTACGATTACATCTAAGGCAGGACGGGCATACGTTATAAAACGAGTGCACGCAATCCACAGCATGTCACGTCGCTACTAAACCGCAAAGTGCTAACACGTGCAAACTACGAGTTTCTTAAATCAGTTGGCTTGAAACCTTGCAGTGACGCCCTCACTCAATATAACCAGTCCAGTGGAGTATGGTGAGAGAATTATATGTCAGGAATAGTTATCTCATAAACCTTCCGCTTCAACCACATTTAACAAGAACGGTGAAATTAGGGTTGTCATCCAGCACCAACACGCACTGACGCTTCCATGCAAGACTTTCATATATCTAGAGGGGTCATTCAAGAAAACTGACAGCGGCGATACCGTAGGCTCCAAGCTTACAAATAATGCTTTAACATTCCTGTTCCAAGAGCTATGCTACGAACTCAGTGGGTCTGAGATCGACCGTACACACAATGTCAGCATAACGTCAATCCTTAAAACATATGTCTCTGCATCACTCGCGGATTTGTATAGTTTAGAAAATGCAGGGTGGTTCGTAGACGATCTGGTGTGTAGAACAGTTGCAGAGTACAAGCGATTTACGGCTTGCATACCTCTAACAATGTTTATGGACTACTTTGATGACATGAGACAAATTATTATGAATGCTAATCAATAACTCATTCTGGTACAGAGTGTGATGGATAATAATACATACATTCAAGGAGCTCAAGAAGAGAATGTGATCACAACCAGCAAGATAATATGGAAAATGCCTCACATCAGTGTATCAGACGAGGAGCGTTTGAAGCTTTTAAAAGTCCTGAATCCTGGCACATTTCTATCACTGACATTTCGCTCGTGAGAAGTTTTCAAGTAACCAGTGTTACTGACTGCGAGCAGACAAACATGGACTATTAAAACTTCCTCGCAGCTAGAGGCACCTAGATTCATCATACTTGTGTTTCAGACTGATAGAAGAGGTATTATAGCAAATGATTCCACCATGTTCGACAACTGCAAGTTAACTAATGACAAAGTCTACCTGAATTCAGAATTCTACCCATATGACTATTTACATCTGCAGTGGAATGAAAATGTATACAGTCTAGCATATGACATGTATGCAAGGTTTTGTGTTTCTTACTATGAAATTGCTGAAGGAAGGGGAGGAGGGCGTCTACTCAGCCCATGGTAGTTCAAGGAGCTTTCACTGATCATTGTTATAGACTGCTCGAAACAGAACGAGATAATTAAGTCTGGACCTATAGACGTGCGAATGTATTTGAATCTTCGCCAAATTTCCCAGAACACACTGCCACGTATGTTCTAGTTCTACATGACTATGTGGTCAACTACTGCCCGCTCACTGGTGTTGTGCAACGAGCTGTATAAATGGACAGGTAACTGCACGATACCTAGAGCATTTCACAATGGCATCTCAAGGATTGAACATCATTGCAGATGCTCAGGGTTTTTATGATGATGAGCGTAGACAGTTCATATTTTAAGATGCTGCATTTGTAGCGTACACACAAGATGCAGGAATAATAGAGATATTCTCAGCAAACATTGCATCACTAAGGTCTTTCAAATATTTGAAGTGTGCTAAGACATGGAAGAGTGCAAAGTGGTTAACACATTTCTACCATGGAATTCGCTGGGATGATCCTGGCATACCCTGTAAGGATATGGTGACTGCACTTAAATTATTCTATCACACGGATACCATCATCTACCTGAAGGGGAAGGAGTACTCATGGATGCATCGAATCTATAAGTTTGCTGCTATTCAAGACTTGTAATTCTACGTGGGTTCATCTCTCCATCGACTCAACAAGAAGAAGCTGTGTGAAAAAGGTGTTACTGTGTCTGCTTATGAAAATTTAAAATTACTTTTAAGTTGGATAAATAATAAATAAATTTTTACCTCACAACCTTGGTGATTTTTTTTCTTTTTTTTTTCAACCCTGTTCCCACTTTGCCAGTGTGCAGTTTCAACCACATGCTATGTGTGTGTTTTTCTTCAAGCACAGTAGATATAATTTCAGACATGCCTGCTATATATCTTTGGAAGTGGACATGGTCACATGCCTCCTGCTCCCACAAACCAATTCATGCTGCATGATAGGCGTAATTGCATGCAACCATTCTATATATTTTGTTATCTTCCATCTTAAACTTCACCTCTTTAATAGAACTCATCTTCAGCAAAACTACTGTCGTTTGAGACAGGAACAGCCTTTATATACATATACATACATATGCAATAGGGGATAGGGTTTTTTGTAAATAACAACAACATGGTGACAAATTTTTTTCTTCATTTATTCAGTTCACACAAATACAATGTAGTTCTTGAGGTACAATATAATTTGTGAGGTACAATGTAGTTTTTGAGGTGGAATATAGTATTGTTGAGGTGTAAATTGTCTCTGCTATTCCAGTGCAGAAATACTTTTAACTTACTCACTACAGCAGTAACACAGCTAGGAAACTGTTTGTTTTTTATAAAAATATGCTAAAAACCAATGCAGAGATACTTTCTTTACTACAACTAAATTCCTCAGCCCAGTAGCACAGCTTTTTACAATAATTCTGATGGACTATGCATGCTTAGAATCTAATTTCTGCAATAACTATTCTGATGGACTGTAAGTTTTTCACCTGCCGCCAGCCATCCAAGTCAGAATAGCTTTTAAGTGTGTGTGTGTGTATATATATATATATATATATATATATATATATATATATATATATACAGGGTGTTTCAAAAATGACCGGTATATTTGAAACGGCAATAAAAACTAAACGAGCAGCGATAGAAATACACCGTTTGTTGCAATATGCTTGGGACAACAGTACATTTTCAGGCAGACAAGCTTTCGAAATTACAGTAGTTACAATTTTCAATGGAAAAAAGAACACATTGATACCGGTGTGTCAGACCCACCATACTTGCTCCGGACACTGCGAGAGGGCTGTACAAACAATGATCATACGCACGGCACAGCGGACACACCAGGAACCGCGGTGTTGGCCGTCGAATGGCGCTAGCTGCGCAGCATTTGTGCACCGCCGCCGTCAGTGTCAGCCAGTTTGCCATGGCATACAGAGCTCCATCGCAGTCTTTAACACTGGTAGCATGCCGCGACAGCGTGGACGTGAACCGTATGTGCAGTTGACGGACTTTGAGCGAGGGCGTATAGTGGGCATGCGGGAGGCCGGGTGGACGTACCGCCGAATTGCTCAACACGTGGGGCGTGAGGTCTCCACAGTACATCGATGTTGTCGCCAGAGGTCGGCGGAAGGTGCACGTGCCCGTCGACCTGGGACCGGACCGCAGCGACGCACGGATGCACGCCAAGACCGTAGGATCCTACGCAGTGCCGTAGGGGACCGCACCGCCACTTCCCAGCAAATTAGGGACACTGTTGCTCCTGGGGTATTGGCGAGGACCATTCGCAACCGTCTCCATGAAGCTGGGCTACGGTCCCACACACCGTTAGGCCGTCTTCCGCTCACGCCCCGACATCGTGCAGCCCGCCTCCAGTGGTGTCGCGACAGGCGTGAATGGAGGGACGAATGGAGACGTGTCGTCTTCAGCGATGAGAGTCGCTTCTGCCTTGGTGCCAATGATGGTCGTATGCGTGTTTGGCGCCGTGCAGGTGAGCGCCACAATCAGGACTGCATACGACCGAGGCACACAGGGCCAACACCCGGCATCATGGTGTGGGGAGCGATCTCCTACACTGGCCGTACACCACTGGTGATCGTCGAGGGGACACTGAATAGTGCACGGTACATCCAAACCGTCATCGAACCCATCGTTCTACCATTCCTAGACCGGCAAGGGAACTTGCTGTTCCAACAGGACAATGCACGTCCGCATGTATCCCGTGCCACACAACGTGCTCTAGAAGGTGTAAGTCAACTACCCTGGCCAGCAAGATCTCCGGATCTGTCCCCCATTGAGCATGTTTGGGACTGGATGAAGCGTCGTCTCACGCGGTCTGCACGTCCAGCACGAACGCTGGTCCAACTGAGGCGCCAGGTGGAAATGGCATGGCAAGCCGTTCCACAGGACTACATCCAGCATCTCTACGATCGTCTCCATGGGAGAATAGCAGCCTGCATTGCTGCGAAAGGTGGATATACACTGTACTAGTGCCGACATTGTGCATGCTCTGTTGCCTGTGTCTATGTGCCTGTGGTTCTGTCAGTGTGATAATGTGATGTATCTGACCCCAGGAATGTGTCAATAAAGTTTCCCCTTCCTGGGACAATGAATTCACGGTGTTCTTATTTCAATTTCCAGGAGTGTATAAATATAAATTTTGTTCTTTTTCTTTTTTTATCCTTTCTTTTCCACACATCCTCTCTATGTATGTATATACATATTGACATAGTACACAAAAATATTTACATGACACACGCACACACACACACAAAATTACTTACACTGTGATAAAAGGGTCATACTACTACTCTGCAGATTCTCTCTCTCTCTCTCTCTCTCTCTCATTCTCTTTCTCACTATCACTCAGAGTCCCCCACCCCTTCTCTCGCTACAAGTGAGTAGTGTGAGTGCAGGAGAGTTTCAATCCCGTCATCACAAATGACCCTTTTATCATCATGAGGCGACAGACCGATTTTAGGCTGCAGTACAGTATACACCTCTTGTCCTCTCGATCGAATATTGGTCTGCTGTACTATATGCGGTGGCTGCAGTCCCTCGTCCTTCATAAGACTGATAACCTTCTTATTCTGTGGAATAATACCATAAGGATTATCGGCCGTATATGAGGATGTATCGAATTCATTACTGTGGCACCTCATTACTTCATATGGATTGCAGTTCTTCACCCAACAGATAAAGCTATCTGTATTCATATAAAGTAATTTAGGATCTGCGAAATGAGTTTTCGCAAACTCATAATGAAAGCGGTACATGTGGAGTTTGGACAGGTCTAGTATGCACATACGCACATACATAGGTTTCGTAAACTCTACTGCAGTCTTCGCCATTCTACAGCAACAAAGTTCTTATTGAATATGGCGATCGGCTTAAAATTTGGTCTGGCAAAGCATTTTCTTACTCTATAACGCGCATCCCATTCGGTTCTAATAAAAATCTCACGTCGTTCCCTCAAATTCTCCATTGTTTTACCGAAAATTGAATTATTCATTAATTTATAAAAATTTTCTCGAAGTCACACATCGCAGAAGCTCTCTGTGTTGTATTCAAATCAATATCCTCCTTCAACACGGGGACTGCTTGAAGGAGATAGCTCAGGTGATTCTAACCAGCTCCATACCCAAGCTGAGGCACTGCTGTAGATTACGATAATGAATAATTATCTCCGCCTATCCTCCAGCGTTGTCATCAGGTTTGGCATGGAGCGTCCTCGCAGAACTACGAGTAGTTGTCTGGACACAGTTGCAAATCGGCGTGTGCATCATGCAACTAACAGGGTATGTGAGAATGAGATTTTCACTCTGCAGCGGAGTGTGCGCTGATATGAAACTTCCTGGCGGATTAAAACTGTGTGCCCGACCGTGACTCGAACTCGGGACCTTTGCCTTTCGCGGGCAAGTGCTCTACCATCTGAGCTACCAAAGCACGACTCACGCCCGGTCCTCACAGCTTTACTTCTGCCAGTATCTCGTCTACTACCTTCCAAACTTTACAGAAGTTCTCCTGCGAACCTTGCAGAACTAGCACTCCTGAAAGAAAGGATATGCTGAGATATGGCTTAGCCACAGCCTGGGGGATGTTTCCAGAATGAGATTTTCACTCTGCAAGGTTCGCAGGAGAGCATTATTGAACTTTATGGATTTGTTTTAATCAGTAGGCATAATAACATGTTCCAGGTCCTTGGAAGCACAGTCTACTAGATGCGTCTTTAGTAACTTGTCTGAGGAGAAGGCATTGAGATACCTTAAGCAAATATGCTGCTTACCATTATAATTACTCAGTTGAGTGGAAAGGAGTCGGGACATGTCTTTGATCCAAACATAGTGATAATTATCACCTTCATAGAAGAGCAGCATGTTTACATGCAGCACATGCTCACCAGCGAATTTTGAGAAATGGAGGGGGTCAACAACAGTATGCTTGTCTTGCTCCTCTGACTTGCTTTTCTTCTCCAGGCCATAAACATAAACTGATATACCGGTAATGTGCGCCTCAAATTTAGGTATGTCTTCGATTTTAACAGGGAACTCGATACAACCAGAGTTATAACACAAACGAATATTATCACCCACATGATATGTACTGGGATGTTCAGGATGATCTCTGTAATTTTAATTTCTTTCACAAGTCAAGATAGACCATGCAAAACAAACCTCATCCTTTCTATTTTCGACATTAATACATGCCTGCTTATTAGCTATATCTTTAGGGAGCTTGATATAGCTAGACCCTACATTTACCGGAATGTAGACATGTGTCTCTCTGATCTCCATCTCAGAACACTGGGCCACTATAATACTCAAGGTGGATTTACAAAACCACTTGGCGATTGAAGTGCTCCATGTTATCACGCCATTTCCCCCCTGCAGATAATGAAGTGTTGTCTCTTCAACACCAGACTCTACTTTGAGGGGGGCGGGGGGGTTGTGCGGTAATTCGATACATAGCAAAGCACTGCATTTAAAGGCGGGATACTGCAGATCATTGACTACTTGAGGAGCTCCATTTCCACAACAGGATGGCACGCCATTAAAAAACCAACAGGGTCGCGATATACTCCTGCCGGGTTCTCGATCCTCGTGAACGAGATTCGCTCCTCAAAAGCGTCTGCACTCAACGAGTATTCTAACTGTGGTATGGTATCACTGACCTGATGTCTTTCACTAAAAGGACAGGAGCGAGAATGGGCACTAACCACAGGATCATCTGTATTAGTATTAATACTATTTTGAGTCCACGCCGTCGATGATCGTGTTGGGGAGGGCAAGTCGGTATGCGGTGAGGTACACATGCCTTGCACTTATGCCGATTCCGACAAGGCTCATATGATGATGATGATGATGATGATGATGATGATGATGATGACGGAGAAGGATGTTGTGGTGTTACTGGGTCAGACTGATGGGAACAGCCAGGCTGTGGCTGTGGTTCCCAATGCTGTTGTAGACCTGACCCGGTAACTTCTACGTCTACATCTACATCTACATCCATACTCCGCAAGCCACCTGACGGTGTGTGGCGGACGGTACCTTGAGTACCTCTATCGGTTCTCCCTTCTATTCCATTCTCGTATTGTTCGTGGAAAGAAGGATTGTCGGTATGCCTCTGTGTGGGCTCTAATCTCTCTGATTTTATCCTCATGGTCTCTTCGCGAGATATACGTAGGAGGGAGCAATATACTGCTGGACTCTTCGGTGAAGGTATGTTCTCGAAACTTTGACAAAAGCCCGTACCGAGCTACTGAGCGTCTCTCCTGCAGAGTCTTCCACTGGAGTTTATCTATCATCTCCGTAACGCTTTCGCGATTACTAAATGATCCTGTAACGAAGCGCGCTGCTCTCCGTTGGATCTTCTCTATATCTTCTATCAACCCTATCTGGTACGGATCCCACACTGCTGAGCAGTATTCAAGCAGTGGGCGAACAAGCGTACTGTAACCTACTTCCTTTGTTTTCGGATTGCATTTCCTTAGGGTTCTTCCAATGAATCTCAGTCTGGCACCTGCTTTACCGACGATCAACATTATATGATCATTCCATTTTAAATCACTCCTAATGCGTACTTGAAGGGTGGTGGTTCATTGCTCGGCCCACGGACGCCAGAGCGGCGGTGCCGCGGCGGTGGTGGCGGCGGCCTTCAAGTACGCATTAGGAGTAGCGGCGCCGTTATAGACGAGTCGTGCTTTACCGGGCACCACTTTAGTGACGAAGACAGTTTAACCGCCACCAGTATGCGCGCCACACCGTGTTGAGCTTGCTCAGACACGACCACTGTAGAAGTAGAGATAAAATAAATATTAATTAAGTACATTGCTTACCACTGCTGGCGTGGTGAAAGAAAGAATTCTGATAATCACATGGTTATAAGCAGAGTGAGTAATCACCCTTTTCGCTCTGGCTCCAGGGCATTAACACTTGATCGGGCAACTCCACTGCACCCTCAAAAAGGTCATCATCATTATCATCTAAGGGGGCCACATCAGAACGCCTTTTTCTGTCCTCATCAGAATCTGGCAATTGGTCTGTCTCGCCTAAAACAACAACAACAACAAAGAAGATAGATAAACCGAATCGTTACAGAAAAAAGCTTCCTATACTACTAGAGGCATGTACAAACGTAATCTTTTTTTAAAAAAAACTTACAAGTATGCAGCTTGGGCATCTCATTATTTTCTGGAGGCTGTTCCTGCATCTGTTGAACAGCCTCCAGCTGTCTGTCCAACAAATCGAACTCCTCTAGAGCTGTTCCTGTAATAGGACGAGACATAATTTTATTTATTTTGAATGTCGAGTTACACAGGAAGGTCACACTGTTGGTTAGCCGCAGCTGGAGGCTATTCCACGTAGTGCTGCTGCTCGTGTCATGGATAGTTGTTTTCAGCCCCCAGCTCTGCCTGCCGGCCGGGGTGGCCAAGCGGTTCTAGGCGCTACAGTCTGGAACTGCACTACCGCTACGCTCGGAGGTTCGAATTCTGCCTCGGGCATGGATGTGTGTGATGTCCTTAGGTTAGTTCGGTTTAAGTAGTTCTAAGTTCTAGGGGACTGATGACCTCAAAGTTAAGTCCCATAGTGCTCAGAGCCATTTGAACCATTTTGAACCAGCTCTGCCTCCAGCTCAGTTTGTATTCGCTTCAAGTGAGCTAGAGGAACAAAAAAAGTATGAAATAAGAAAATTTTGAATCGCTACTATACAAGAACAAATTACAATGAATATTATACTCACAACACGATTCTGGCTGTGAACCCAACACATGAGGCTGGACTTGATGAGTCTGTCACGGTCCAGCTCCCTTCTGTGTCTCCTCACACTGCAAGACAAAATCCTGCAGTTGTTCTATAACAAGAAGACGGAATTAATAAGGCGAATTTAACATACACACACGAAAATTTACGCTCAAAATAGAAATTATTTACTCACTTGGTAATCCTGTCTCCAGAACTCTAAGCCTGTTGCCGGGACACACTGAAGAGTTGCTGCAGCTACCTCTCTTCATATTGTGAAAAGAAAAGAACAAGCAAACACACAGACATGGCGGAACGAACAAGGCTGACAGCAGCGGACTGAGGACGATGGATGTTGGTTGTGGGTTTATATATAGACAGAGGCGACCAATGAGGGAGCTTCATTTGAATGTATAGCCAGTAGGAAGCTTTTGTGGAACATCACTATTTCTGGAAGGGCTTGTTGCGACCATCGTCTCTCTCTCTCTCTCTCTCTCTCTCTCCAAGTAACAAGAATTCTTTTATGATTAAAGGTGTTTTCGCAAAAGTGCACATACATAATGAAGGCTTTTAGCAGTGAGAAGTTTAGCGTTTCTTAGATGTATGTTGAAAGCAGGATATTACGATTACCGAGAAGGGTAACATGTAATGCCTTGTTAGGACCATCAGGAAGAATGTAATCGGTGTTACCTGGGCTATTTTCGTTAACAGGTCCTGTTAGGACAAGAATTTCCATGTAGACAAGCTGAGGTGTCACGAATGCTACAACAAAAGTGACGGTTAACTATTTCTGTGACACTTTACCAATTCCAAGAAGGGGTTGATAAGTAATGGACAGGCTGTCCCGTTAGGATCGCAAGGGAAAAAGCAATCAATGTTATTCTGGGAAGCAATGGAACAGATTTCTATAGCGCGACCTGTGATGTCAGTACCCATAGGTAGAGAGGTTTCTCACCAGCAATAGTAAACATGTATGCAGGCAGCCCAGAGGGTGACATGGTTCCCATTTACGTAGCCATGTGACATCAGTATAAATTTCAGACCTTTTAGATGGAGAGTCGACATGCGAGCATTTTGCAGTGATGTGTCAGCCACAGTAAACACGTGCACTGCTGACGCAGCTTTTATGACCCCTTAGGACAGCGAGAGAGAAAGCAGTCAATGTTATTCTGGAACAGATTTCTATAGCACAACCTGTGATATCACTATCGAAAGGTTGAGAGATATCATGGCAGCAACGGTAAACATGTGCACGCGGCCCAGAGGGTGACTTGTCTCTTATTCACCTAGCCCTGTGACGTCAGTATAACACTCAAA
This sequence comes from Schistocerca serialis cubense, assembly GCF_023864345.2. NCBI lineage: Eukaryota > Metazoa > Arthropoda > Insecta > Orthoptera > Acrididae > Schistocerca > Schistocerca serialis. The sequence continues at coordinate 139,769,405 of NC_064641.1, forward strand.
GAATTCTAACTCTAGATGCGACTTTCACCTGCCATCAGCAGCGGCGTGAGAGTGATGGCTCATGCTCCGGCGCTGGCTTGCGTCCGACTGGCACCTGAAAATTTCGTGCGTGCATGCGTTGGAACAGTTCGCTGATACATCACGTTTTTTACGAGCAATGATGTTTCTTCACCCCATTATTTTCGGCTTTTTAAGCGTTGTGAGCATGTTTGCATAGCGTTACACGTGCATTATTTCAATGACTTACGAGTAGTTTGCGTGTCTGTTCTATGAGTAGTTTGGCGGTCTGTAGACTATTTACTGCGACCTCAAGCATGTCAAGGTGAGAGTTTGGTATCAGTGTAATAAACATATTATCTCAAATCTGTCCCTAAATAAACTGTTTCAAAATAAATACACTCCTTCCTCTCTCCATCAGCCCAGAACAGGCCGAGTCCTGTTCCTGTAATTTTTCCCCTCCAGACCGCCATCTTGAATTACGTCACGAGAGGGACGACAGTGCCCTCTGGTGGCAGTACTGTGCACTAGGTCATTTGGACTCCAGACCTCCTGGTGAACACTCTGGATGGAGCTACTGCCTCAAATTGTTTAAATAAAGACTGCCTGCAAAATAAAGACTTATGTCCATCCTATCCAGCATAGGCTGAGTCCTTTTCCCGCCAATTCCTAGAAAGAGGTGGTGGTCTGGTGACTTATGTTAGTGGAAGTAACCCAAGTGACCTATTTTCCCACCAATTTCTTAGGTTAGTGGAAGTAGCCATGGTGTGTTGCATTGTCCTGCTGGAATTTGAACTTCCTGTAATTTCTGGAGGAGGGGAGGTGAGGGGGTTAGGTTAGTGGAGATAGTCCAATTGACCTATCTTCCCGTCAAAATTTGAACTTCCCGCCATGATGTCATTGCGACATTTCCATATCTATTGCCGCCATCTTGGATCCACCATCTTGGATAAGTTTCGCAACAATACAATGTGGGGTGGTGCTCTCTTCGTTATACTACTCATGCAATGACAGAAAACCGTCCCAGAACACGTTACAGAACTGCATCGCATCCACATCACAGCAAATATTAAACACTTTAAACATTTGCTGTAATGTGGATGCGATGCAGCTCTGGGATTGCAGGTGATAGATATAGTACTGGCTGTCATGCAGAAGCTGGCCACAGTGGCCGAGCGGTTTTAAGCGCTTCAGTCCAGAACCGCGCGACTGCTACGGTTGCAGGTTCGAATCCTGCCTTGGGCATGGATGTGTGTGATGTCCTAAAGTTAGTTAGGTTTAAGTAGGTCTAAGTTCTAGGGGACTGATGATCTCAGAAGTTAAGTCCCATAGTGCGCAGAGCCATTTGAACCATTTTTTTGTCATGCAGGATGCAAGTAATCATACTCTGACTTACACCATGTTTGCGGGCCACTTGCCTGGAGCTTGTACTAGGGTTCATCTCAATGTCCCACAGAACCCAGTCCTCTGATCTGGTGTATACACAGTCTGCCGCCTCCCTGTGCATTCGTCTGTCTGAAAGGATCCTTGATCAGACAGACGCCCAAAAAGGGCTTGAAATGTTGTGTGATGTGTTTGGTTTCTGTGAGGGTACTTGTTTTGGTATAACCGTCCTCCCTCTCGACCGTTTCCATCAGCTTGGTCATACATAAACACCATCTCGGCTTGTTCCCGGCATGAAAGCCGAACCATTCTGCTGCTTACTGTATGCTGTGTCAATCATTCAGCCTGCAACACACAATGAACATACAGTATGTGGTTAGAGGAACTGTTAATCATCAGCACCATCTATCGTGACAATGATTCATTTCTGAATGTAAGTTCATAGGACCTTTTTTTCTCCAGTTGCAGGAATCCGTCGCTGCAGTTTGTCAGTTTAATTGACTTTTGTTATCTATATAACGACCATGATCATGTGTCACAGACACAGATGTTCTATTGAACAATAAACTCTTAAAATACTTGTGCTCGTCAAATTTATTGATTTATCAGGCATCAGCCTAAAATATGTGACAGTATATGCAAAGAGAAACACGGCTACTCAGGTTGCAAGGTGACTTCAAAAGGTAAGATACACAATGTCATTGTAGGCCAAGTAACTTTTATTGAAAGCTGCACAACAATTCAAAATGAAAAAGATGCACATCATTATTTTTTAACATAGACAACAACTCTCTGTGAACAACTGTCTGAACGAACAGCTGTGTGGACGTCCTCATCATTGGAAAATCTCCCACCCCCCCCCCATATGCTCTTGCAGTTGCCGAAAAATGGATATTGGGTAGTGCACGAACTTCCTTTCTTCCCGACCACCATCATCCACGTCTGTGCAGCCTTGATCAAATTGTTGGCACCATTCCCCTATGGCTGAACGCGACACTGCATTTTTTGGTGCACACACTGCCAAGAACTTCACAGTGTAACTGTGTACAATTTAGACATTTTGATCGCAGGAATCGTACTGTAAATTATACTTCAACTTTGGGGTACGTTTTAATTTGCCCGCACTGTGTTGCACTGGTTATCCGTACCACAGCAGAACCGTCTACACAACACACAAAACTCTGCTTTGTACTGACAATGCGCCACTCTTGTTGTGCAATGGTCTTAGCGTGGGACGACATGTGTGAGTTACTTTCTGCAGTGCCAATGTATAACAGTGCATTAATACTTCGCAATTACAAAGCTAAGAAATAACACTGTACATGTAGTATCTCTGTTTAGCTAATAGCCACATATAACATTTGTGATCTAAAGTATCCGGACACCTGGCTGAAAATTACTTACTAGTTCGTGGAGTCCTCCATCGGTAATGCTGGAATTCAGTATGGTGTTGGCCCACCCTTAACCTTGATGACAGCTTCCACTCTCACAGGCAAACATTCAATCAGGTGCTGGAAGATTTCTTGGGAAACGGCAGCGCATTCGTGACAGAGTGCTGCACTGAGGAGAGGTATCGATATCGGTCGGTGGGCCTGGCACGAAGTCGGCGTTCCAAAACATCCCAAAGGAGTTGTATAGGATTCAGGTTAGGACTCTGTGCAACCCAGTCCATTACAGGGATGTTATTGTCGTGTAACCACTCCGCCACAGGCCATGCATTATGAACAGATGCTCGATCGTGTTGAAAGATGCAATCACCATCTCCGACTTGCTCTTCAACAGTGGGAAGCAAGAAGGTGTTTAAAACATCAATGTAGGCCTGTGCTGTGATAGTGTCACGCAAAACAACAAGGGCTTCAAGCCCTCTCCATGAAAAACACCACCACACCATAACACCAGCGCCTCCTAATTTTACTATTGGAACTACACATGCTGGCAGATGATGTTCACCGGACATTCGCCATACCCACACCCTGCCATCGGATCGCCACATTGTGTACCGTTATTCGTGACTCCACACAACGTTTTTCCACTGTTCAATGGTCCAATGTTTACACTCCTTACACCAAGCGAGACGTCGTTTGGTGTTTAGCGGCGGGATGTGTGGCTTATTAGCACCCGCTCGACCATGAAATCCAAGTTTCTCACCTCCCGCCTCACTGTCATAGTTCTTGCGATGGATCCTGATGCAGTTTGGAATTTCTGTGTGATGGTCTGGATAGATGTCTGCCTATTACACATTACGACCCTCTTCAACTGTCGGCGGTGTCTGTCGGTCAGCAGACGTGGTCGGCTTATACGCTTTTGTCCTGTATGTGTCCCTCCACGTTCCCACTTCACTATCACATCGGAAACAGTAAATCTAGGGATGTTTAGGAGTGTGGAAATCTCGCGTACAGACGTATGACACAAGTGACACCCAATCACCGTGAGTTCTCCGGAGTACCCCATTCTGCTCTCTCACGATGTTTAATGACTACTGATGTCGCTGATACAGAGCACCTGGCAGTAGGTGGCAGCACAATACACCTAACATAAAAAACCTATGTTTTTGGGACTGTCCAGATACCTTTGATCACATAGTGTATTTTAAATTTTTTAATATATTTGAAGCCATGTGGATACACTACAAAACATCATCTCAACTTTATGCTTTCCTTAGATCAACTGAGTGAGGAAAGAGAATTTTATTTGGAGCAGAAGCAGTTATACTGTAAGGAAATGAATGAATGTAAGGCAGAACGAATTCGACGTTCAAAATCCATGGGTGATAGTCCCCTTCAACGTAAATTTAGCGAAAGAGAAGTAAGTACGCTTTTCTTCTATTTGTTTCTAATAACATCAACATACAGGATGCTAGTCATTACGTATTGCTTTAAAAATTTGAAGTAATTACTATTAACTCGATCTGTATGTGTGCATGGGTAAAAGTGTTAAATAGGTTCTCTAACTAGAAGGGTTAAACAGTTTCTCTAACTTAGTGAGACGTTTCTCTAATATCATTAATCGCCTCACATCTAAGCTTCAATAATAAAAACAATTGTGTATGTTCGAAATTTTGTCATAGTGTTGCATATTGTTTTCTGTTTAAGCTTCGCAGGCTTCAGTCAGAAAATTCCCGCCTAAAAATCGCTCTGAAACATAAAGACCACACAATATACAATCTGTGTCAGAAATTTCTGCGGATGAAGAGAACAAAGGACCACATGCTAGAACGCCTGCAGACCGCTGAGCGAGAGTACATTCAGGTAAATCGCAGCGAAAGATCTCTGATCGCTCGTAATTTCCAACCAGTCGAATAAACTGTCCCATTGGAAATATTGCTGAATGGCTGTGACCTGTGAGTCTATATACACTCTAAGAAAAAAAATAATAATAAAAATAAAAAATAAATAAAAACAAGAAGGAACTATCTGAATGGAACAGAAATCGGTGAATGTGATGTACATGTAACAAACAAACGATTGCAGTTTCAGAAAAAATGATGATTTGTTCAAGTGAAAGAGCTTTACAAATTGAGCAACAAACCATTGGTGCACCCAAGGCCCTTACGCAAGCAGTTATTCGGCTTGGCATTGATTGATAGAGTCATTGGGTGTCCTCCTGAGGGATATCGTGCCATCTGCCCAGTTGGTGCTATAGATCGTCAAAATCCTGAAATGGTTGAAGGGCCCTGCCCATAATGCTTCAAACGTTCTCAGTTGGGGAGAGATCCGGCAACCTCGCTGGTCAAGGTAGGGTTTGGCAAAGCGAAGACAAGCAGGTAGAAACACTCGCCGTGTTCGGGTTCGGGTGAGCGTTATCTTGCTGAAATATGAGCCCGAGATGACTTAGCATGAAGGGCACCACAACTGGGTGTAGAATATTGTCGACGTACCGCTGTGCAGTAAGTGTGCCACAGATAACAACAAAAGGGATTCTGCTATGAAATGTCCCAGGTGTGTCTAGTCACATCTTTGCTGATCACCAGGGCTCAGTTCGAAGTGGGACTCATCACTGAAGACAATTCTACTCCAGTCATTGTAGGTCCAGGCTGAAGACGTGTCTGGAAATGGCTCGGACTCTGTGTAATACCACCCTGACTATCGCTCGCTGTACAGCCTGACAACGAGGAGTGATTGTCTGGGCTGCCAATCATTTTCATAGCATGACCCAATTGGTCGTCATCCAAGGCATCTGTACAGCTCTGCGGTACGCCGACGATATTCTATGCCCTGTTTTGCCTTCATAGCAAGCCTTCTTGGGGTTATATTTCAGAAAGATAATGCCCGCCTGCACACGTCGAGAGTTTCTACTGCTTGTATTCGCACTTGCCAAATCCCTTCTTCGCCAATAATGTCGCCAGATCTGTCCCTAATTGAGAACGTTGGAGTATAATGGGCAGGATCCTCCAACCATCTCCGGATTTTGACGATATATTTGCTCAATTTGACATTATTTGGCGCGACATACCTCAGGAAGACATCCAAAAGCCTTTGTCAATCAGTACCAAGCCGAATAACTGCTTGCATAAAGTTCAGAGGTGGACCGACGCGCTATTGACAAAAAGTTTTCTGGGCATGGTACCCAGAGGCGGGCGGACTGGCAGCAGCGTAATATGCTACTCTACAGCCCACAGAAAAGTTGAAAAACATAATGAGAATATAAAAAAAAAAACAAGAAAAACAGCTAATAAAACGGTGACATTTTAAAAAAACTGCCAAATGGCGGAAAGTTGTGGAATTTAAAATATAAAAACACTGCAGTAACGATGCGGATGAAGCTACACAACAAGAAGACAGGCACAATTAATAAACATGGCGACAGTCTGGTATTTGTTCACACGAGATAAAAAACACAACTAACGACAGTATGGTGGCTGTTCACAACACTGACAGGGAACACACAACTCCGAACACTCACTCATAACAGCACTATGTAGGTGACACGACTGCAGATGGGGGGGGGGGGGGAAGGGAGGGGAGGACCCGGACCTATGAAGGGGGAAAGGGAGAAGGAGAGGAAAAGAAAAAAAGGTGGAACCGATGGAGGGAGGGGTCATAGAAAGGGGGGGGGGGCTGGGCAGATGCGAGAAGGAGTGCGAAAGACAGTGGAGGGGAGAGCAAAAAGGGCTTGGAGGGAGAGAAGGGAGGCAGAGAGAGGGTAGGTGGGGAAAAAACAGAATGGAAGGGGGGGAGAGGGAGCCCAGGGAAAGGACAGAGGAAGGGAGAGGGAGGTGAGGATCAGTGTTGATAGGAGGGATAAATGGAGGGAGAGAGGGCATCATCCGGGAGAGGGAGTTGACAGAAGCCACCTTGGGAAAGGAGATGAAGGGTGTAGAGGTGAAGGGTAGGAGGAACACAATGGTGAAGGCACAGCAGAGGTCAGGGGTTGGAGAGGAGAGGAACAACCAGGGTATGAGGGGTGGTGGCAGGTGTAGAGGATGTGGGTATGTTCGACGAAAAGGAACAGATGAGGGAAAGGAATCAGGTCATAGAGGATCTGCGTGGAGGGCGGGAGGGGTATATGGAAGGCGAGGCAGAGTGCATGGTGCTGAGTATCTGGAGGGAGGCAGATATCCAGGCGGGACTGGCATAACAGAGGATGGGACAGATTAAGGATTTGTAGGTGTGGAGGATGGTAGAGGGGTTGAACCCTCATATCTGGCCAGAGAGGATTTTGAGGAGTTGGAGGCAGTTGTGGGCTTTGGATTGGATAGAGCGGAAATGAGGGATCCAGTGAGGTGAAGGTCAATTGTGAGGCCAATGTAGGTGAGGGTGGGGGAGAAGCAGACAGAACAAGTGCAGATGGTAAGGGAGAAATCAAGGAGCCAGAAGGAGCTAGTGGTGTGACATATGATGACTGCCTGGTTCATGGAAGGATTGATTTTCAGAAGCCACTGGTTACACCATGCGACAAAAAGGTCAAGGTGATTCTGAAGAAGGCGTTGGGACCATTGAAGGGTAGGATCAAGGGCAAGGAAGGCAGTGTCATCAACATACTGCAGGAGGTGTACTGGAGAGGGGGGTTGGGGCATATCGGCCGTGTACAGGAGGTAGAGGAGAGGGGAGAAGACAAAGCCCTGGGGCACACCCACAGAGGGGTAGAAGGTGTGGGAATCAGCATTATTAATGGTAACATAGGAGGGGTGGCAGGAGAGGAAGGAGGCAATCAGATGGACATAGTTGATAGGAAGGGTGTAAGTCTGGAGTTTAAACAGGAGACCGGGATGCCAGACATGGTTGTAGGCCTTTTCTAGGTCGAGGGAGACAAAAATGACGGAGCGACCGGAGTTAAGCTGGAGGGAGAGGAGATGTGTGAGGTGTAGGAGTTGGTCATCAGCAGAGAAGGAAGGTTTAAGGTCGCATTGGGTGTTGGGGAGGAGGTGGTGTCAGTGGAGGTGCTGATGGATGCGCTGGGTAGGGATGGATTCAAGGAGCTTGCTGAACACTGAGGTGAGACATATAGGGCGATAGGGAGAGGCACCAGATGGAGGCTGTTGGGTTTGGAGAACATCAGGATACGGGAGGTTTTCCACAGGTTGGGGCAGAAGCCAGTGTCAAGGATTACGTTGTAGAGGATGGCAAGGACTGCAAGGAACGAGGGAGGGCAGTGTTTGAGGTGGCGGTAGGTAATGTGGTCGTGGCCGGGACCAGTGTTGCGTTTAGTGGGGAGCTTGAGGCTGATGTCCTGTGTAGTGATGTGAGTGTTAAGTTGAGACGGTTGTGTGTTGCCCAAGTACTGGAAACTAGGAGCAAGGGGAGGAACAGAGGTATCCGCACGGTCGATGGCGTCAGGACAGAAGGAATAATCAAATTGGGGATTATCTGGAATGGGAAAAACATCAGATAAGTGAGAGGCAAAGTGGTTGGCCTTACTGAGGTTGTCAGGAAAGAGACGTTCATCAAGGAGGAGAGAGTACTAAGAGGTAGGGCAGTTCCCAGTAAGGTGGTGGAAAGCAGGCCAATACTTGGAAGAGTTTATTGGGAGCGTGGTGTTGAGTTGTGTACATGTCTGTCACCAAGCACGGCGTTTCTTCGCAGTAAGCATGTTGTGGATGTGCTGTTGTAATTGCCAGTGGCAGGTGAGTACTTCAAATGGCAAGGAAAACACTACGAGCAGACAGACGGCATAGCAATGAGGTGTCCCCTATCTCCACTGGCAGCTGACATATTCATGAAAGCCTTTGGAGCAACGGCTCTTGGTTCAGCTCCTTTATGCCCACATTGCTGGTTCAGATACGTGGACGACACATTCGCTATATGGCCTCATGGTGAAACGGAGCTACACAAGTTTCACGAATATTTGAACAACTTGCACGGAAAGATACCGTTCACGCTCTAAGTAGAGAAGAATGGTTCCATTCTATTTCTAGACGTCGAAGTATACAGGACAACGGAGGGCACACTGGGGCACAGAGTATATCACAAGCCTACACATACAAACAGGTATCTGCACGCCAAATCCTACCACCACCCAGCACAGAAGAACTCGGTCATCTGTTCTTTGGCAATCCATATGCAGTGCCGAAGTGATACTCAAAACCTAACACCTGAGCTTAAAAGGCTACGCACAATGTTTCTAGCCAATGGCTGCAACCATAAGTCGATCCACACAGCATTGTCGACTAACACAAGTTAGCAAGATAAGCAAGAAATAGACAAACTGCAGCCAACAGTGCACTTACCTTATGTGAAAAATGTTACTGACCAAATAGACAAACACCTTCGCCGGGTTAGGGTGCAGCCTGTCTTCTATAGTGGTCACAGGATCCAGGATCCAGGCTGGTTTGGTTGGTTTGTGGGGGTTGAAGGGACCAGACTACAAAGGCCATACTAGGCTCCACTAAGGACAAAGTGGATGCATCGCACACTGCAGTCGTGTACAAGGTGGAATGAGAATGTGGAGAGGCATACATTGGCGAGACTGGCAGGCCAATAGCAACACGCATTCGGTAACACGAGCGCTATATTCGTCTAGGGCAACACAACAAATCTGCAGTGGCAGAACACCAGCAAGACTACGGAAAAGAAATAAAATTCAGCGAAGCTTGTGTGTTGGCCAAGCAGCCGGTTATGACGAGACGCAAAATCAGAGAGGCCATCGAAATGCTTAAACAACCCAATAACATGAATAGAGAGGATGGACTCAGGCTTGCCCCATCTTGGCTGCCAGCGATCAGAGCCCAACAGACCGCACTGTCAACATGAGGCTCGAGCACTAACGGCGAGTAACTACCGCCGCGCGGCCGACGTCCAGCATTTGGTAAACAGCAGCCAACTTCTCATTCGACGGTGACCACCAATCATGGCACATGACACATATAGAGCCAATAGACAACAGAGGTTACGCTCTCCCTCCACTGCAATAACCTATTAAAATAAACCTCCCTCTCCTTCTTCCTTAAGTGACCAATGAAACGAACTATCTTTTTAAAATTATGATGTAATGACATGCGCAGTGAACAGTTGCAACAAAATATAAGGGACACTGCATAGCAAGAACACACCAGTAGATCCAGAAGGAGGCAGCTGCAAGCATGACCGAAACGTTGCTTTCTCCAGCAGCAATAATTTTATACATTATGACACGGTACCATACCCAGAAAACTTTCATGTCGACTGACTCTGGCCACGGAGGCCTTTGCAGTTATACAACACGCTATGGACTAGCTCAATTTATGAACCTCATTCTCTTGAATAAATCATGCAGTTCTTCTGAAATTTTAATCCTTTTTTTGTGTATACATGTGCACCACACATACTCGTTTCCGTCCGATTCGGATAATACCTTTGTGGTGCGACATTTTTTGTCGTAGAGTGTGCTAACCATTCCCACATGTTCACATGGGGTAAAGGCTTTAGTAGAGGAATAAGGGCGGCTCTGCACTACTTTGATATGAAATTGATACTAAATTAATTAATCAATTAAATTTATTAGTTAATAACCCTCCTCCCCACATGGGATATCCCTAGCCCATTGGAGGGTTCTGCCCCCTCCCTATGGATAATCTCCAACCCTCCTCATTCCCCCTTGATCTCTCCCTCCCCTCGCCCCTGGAAAAAAAATTGGTGGGCTAAATCGCTAAGTCTGTGCTGATCTGTTGGACAGGAAGGATCTCCCGACATGAAACTGAAATCAATGTCAGTTACATTGCAGGGGATATATTGTTTATATATAAAATTCAATTTACGTCTTCTTTATTTAATCAGTTTGGTGGAGATGGTGCTGTGGAGATGGTGCTGTGGATCTCCTTATTCGGCAGGAAGTACTGCTCATTATCTGTAGTTTGTATAATTTTGGAAGGTCCAAGCGTTATAAAATACTTCAAAAAATTATTGGCCAGTCAAAAAATAATTAAATATGCTAATAGGTTGATTTTTTCCGATTACAAGGGCAATACAGCTACGAGATTCCCATCATCTAGGTAAACAGTCAGTGCATGTAATTACACTGCTACAGGTCGCAATCGTAGCATTAAATATAATCAGTTCCGACATATATGGTAAAACAGAGGTCTTTTTGACGGAAAATCATACGTATCACGAAAAAATGATAGTTAAAAACATCATTACAGGTAAAACTGGACTGACACCACTTTACACTGACCATGTGCATGGAAATTGACGGTAAATCATGCATATCACGAAAACACTGTAGTTAAAAACATCGCAATATACAGTGCTAAAGATCGCGGAAGAAAAAACGTAATTATACGCATTGTGGTACAGTGGCATCTTTCATGGGAGCGGAGTGTTCCCTGTGTGTTGTAAAACACGCGCCGAACTCGAAGGTTGTGTGGAAGTGCCGAACGCTATTCGCTGCCACCCTATGCCTGCTTGATGTGCAGTGTGGTAGGAGTTAGCGAGAATGCTTTATTCTTGACAAACTATGTGAAGCTGGAGTGATGGAGATAAAACCATCCATTTACGTTGTGGTGGAAGGTTGAAATACTCTCATGAAACGAATAACCCATGGGTTGAACAAGATGTGCGGTTTCCCAAGTGCAAGTTTGTGCTTCTTGCAAGGGGTAGGGATTTTGTGGATAATATCTTTGAGGAGAGAGATGTATGAATTATTGCAAAGGTTGTACTTAACGAACTGTGAGAACTTCTGACAGTGCTCACCTGTGGAAAATCTGCTACCAGGAATAAGTGGGAGTACTATTCTTTTCCTGCAGACATATTGCTAGTAGTAGTAGTAGTAGTAGTAGTAGTAGTAGCTTCATTCATCCGTAGATCTCTGTGACAAGGATATAGGACATGTCAAAGTATTTACAAGTTTAGACCAATTCAAAATAAGCTAATTCGTATACACATGTATTTACAGACTTCTAGTTAGAGACAGTCATTACATTTACTCCTGTTATACAATACTTTTTTTACAGATAAATTATTAAATAATATAATGCCACACTGTTCACTCATATCTCTCTATCAGTCACTGCACACACTATATGCACATTGTTTCATAACACAGTAATGAATTATGGCTGAGGTAACCGAGGAACGAATACCGCACACACACATATACACACACACACACACACACAAACACACACACTGGTGATATCTGGGCGCTTTTCTGTACCGCAACTTCCCGTTTGCTATCCTAAAAAGCTGAGTCAGCATCCCTCCATAATGAGTGAGATGTTGAGCTCAGAAAGTGGAAGAGGTGTTAGTATTGTGCTATGCATAGCTTGGGGTTAAGTATTTCTAGAAAGGAAAGAAGAAGGGAAAAAACATAAAGTGGAGGTGTTATGTGGAATTCATTCCTAGAAATTTTGCATTTGTTACACAGTCTATAGAGGTGCCATCTACATTTAATTTAAGATTGTCATTTTTTCTCTTCAAACTGAAATTCATGGCATTAGTTTTCTTTTGTTCAATGTCACTTTATTGCTTATTGAGCAATCATAAACTTCCTTGACAGTTTCATTTGCTTTCTCAGCAAGGAGTTCTCTTGTTTTCTCAGTGACTATAATATTGCTGTCATCAAGGAAGATAATTTTTTTACCCTGAGTAACACTACTGGGAAAGTCATTGATATATATCAGGAATAGTGGAGGAGGGGGATATTAGTGTTTAACGTCCCGGCGACAATGAGGTCATTAGAGAGGGAGTGCAAGCTCGGGTGAGGGAAGGATGGGGAAGGAAATCGGCCGTGCCCTTTCAAAGGAACCATCCTGGCATTTGCCTGAAGCGATTTAGGGAAATCACGGAAAAACTAAATCAGGATGGCCGGAGACGGGATTGAACCGTCGTCCTCCCGAATGCGAGTCCAGTGTGCTAACCATTGCGCCACCTCGCTCGGTCCAGGAATAGTGTTTGTTCTAATGTGCTACCTTGCGGAACCCCTATATTAATGTATTTTGATTCTGATAAGTGTTTTAGTAAATGTTTAGATCTATTTGAAGTATATGTTATCTCTACTTTTTGTACCCGATCTACTAGGTATGATCGGAACCAGTCATTAGCTACCCCTCTTATTCCTAATGCTTCTAATTTAATGAATAAAATCTTGTAGTCAGCTTTATCCAAGACCTTAGAAAGATCCAAAAATATGCCTGTGACACATTTGTCTTTATCAAGAGCATCAAGTACAACTTTTGTGAATTCTACTGTGGCTGACTCCATATTTTTCCTACTTCAGAAACCAAACTGTGATTTGCTTAAAAGTTTGTATTTATTCAGGTAATTCATTAATCTGTCTTTTATAATTGCTTCTATTATTTTTGAGAAAGGTGACAGCAGGAAAATGGGCTGGTAATTTTCTGTCTTCTGCATTACCTTTCTCAAGCAAAGGTACAACTCTTGCCTGTTTTAACTGCTCTGGAAATGTCCCTGATATGAAGGATTCATTTATTATATTTGTTAAGGGCCTTGTATAATCCCTATGCATTGTTTCAGTACACACACTGGTACTTGTTCTAAAGCTACTGATTTTTTAGTTTTTGAACAGTTTTGTTGACTTCATTCTCTGTGGTTGGAAGTAACATCATTGTATTTAGTGCAACATTATTTACAGGTGTTATATTTGTTTTGGGTAATTTTTGCTGTAACTTCTCTGCAGTACTTGAAAAATGCTCATTTACATAGTTTGCTAAGTGTTGTGGATCATTTATTACCTTATCCCCCTCCTTTAGCAGTATGTTATTCTGCATTTGTTTGCCTCTCCCCGTTTCCTTTTTTATAACATCCCAGAATGCTTTGCTTTTATTCTCTGCATTATATATTATTTTGTCATTAAGTGACTTTTTTGCAGAAATCAGCACCTTCCTATAGATGTCTTTGTATCTATGATAGAAATTTAAGAATTCTGGAACATTGTGAATTCTTTTCATGGAACTGAAGTGTTGAAGTGTTTGGGAGGACTTCTTAATACCTGCTGTTATACATCTGTTTTTGTGAGATGTTGATACAGACATGCATACTTTTGGAAATGCCTTTTCAAAGTTCAATTTAAACAATGTGGAAAATGTAGAGAGTTTCATATTCACATTGGTTTCCTTATACACTTCATCCCAGCTTTGTTTTTCTAGTTCTTTTGAAAAATCTTTTATTTTCATTTCTGATAGATGTCGTTTGATGGCTTGTAGTATAGGGAATGATTGTATGCCTGATTTTACTGTTGTTATTTGACAGACGTGGTCTGATAGTCCGTGATCTTTTACAGCTAAATCACATTTTTCCCTGTCCATATTTGTGGCCACATATTCAATTACTAATGCAGTCATTGTAGTAACCCTTGTTGCACTATTGACCAATAGGGACATTCCAAAACTTTGAAGGATGTTTATGAAGGTGCTGTTGCATTCATTTATGATATTAGTGTTGTGTTAATGTCCCCACACAGAATTATGTTGACCTTTGTACTTGAGACTTAATCTAGAACTTCTGTTAATTTATTGAAAAAAGTGTCTACAATACCGCTGGGAGGTCTATACGCACACAAAATCTTTAATTTCTTGGTGATATCAAGCCCTGTTAATTCAATAGCTGATATTTCAAAGTGCTTGTCTTCACTTACTGCACTGATGTCATGTCTTGATTTGAACTGTGTTCCTTTTCTGAAATAAATGTATGATCCTCCACCTCTTGAAATAGTTCTGCAGTAAGAGTTTGCCCTTTCATATAATGATAATACTACATGTTGGATTTCTGTGTCTCTACACCAATGCTCAGTAATACAAACTACTGTGCAGTGAAAAGATTGGCGCTCAACTTCTAATAGTTGTATTTTATTTTTTATTGATTGCATGTTTTGATGGAGGATTGTTAAGTCTGTGAAATGCCCCATGTTACTCTTTCCAATGGTTCGTTTTTCTTTGTGACATCTGATATGTGTGATACTTGAAGTGTTAAAATCTGTCTTGTGAGTGATTGTCTCAGTGTTTTTTAAACTGCTGGAGATACTCGTTAGGCAGGGGAAAATGTTGTCTGGACTGATCCTAAAAAGGACCTACTTTTCCTACCTATGACAACAGGTATTTGATCATGTGTGGCCCAAGATCCATCCCCCATACTTTCACGAATCAGCTGTACCAATCTTCCCTTCCCAGTCCTGTTTAGGTGTAGGCCATGCCTAGTGAAACCCCATCTGTCGATAGTCCTGACGGGCACCAGAGAAACATGGGCAAAGTTGGTTGTCCTCAGAGCCATCCCTAACCCCACATTGATTCACCTCACAGCTCCATCAAGGTGTGGTCGACCATGACGCCTGAACAACTCAACAAAGTGTACATTGGTGCCATGAGTTAGGGAAGCCGTCTTGTCCAGGTCACCACCTATGTCGTATGCCCCATCCCTGTCCAAACTGTTTCCCACCCTACCCACTATCACTACATGGTCCTCTTTTGTAAAGTCCGTACATAAACACTCTAGGTCCTCTATCACATGACTTAGCCCTGCATTTGGCTTGAAGATACTGGTGGCCTGATACACTGCCCCTAAACTTTCCTGTAACAGAGGGCCTACACCTCGCCCATGGCTACTATCTAGCAGCAGCACTTTCTTCTTCTTAACACTTCTTGGCTTCAGTTGAAGTGTGCTGCACATTTCTTGCTCTTTGTTCTACATGAGGTTCTTCTCCACTTAACTCTGGCAGTGGTAGATACCTTTTTTGGTGTTGATGATAAAAATGTCAGATCGCGTTCTCTTTCTTCCTATCCTCCTACCAGCTGCCAGTTCCCAACCACCCCCCCCCCCCCCCCCTATCTCCCTTGATCCTTATGAGTTCCTTCCTTGCTTCCTCCAACTGTGCCCGAAGGGCACAGATTTTCCTTTCCTGTTTCCCAATCAAAATGCTCCTACTGCATACTCTGCAGTTCCAGGAGAGAGCCTCTTCTGTTCTCCCAAAATTCTCCCCACTGCATCCCCCCACCCCCCCAGTGAAAATATTTCCTACAAGATTGGCAACAAATCCTTCTACTCACTACCCTATAACAGCTCACATATTTCTCACTCATGGTCAGATTCTAAAGAATAATTAAGTTTTAAGAATGTTTTAAATTTGTTAAGGACGCGAGATTGCCTGTGTGTAAACAAAAAACGACACAAAGTTCTTATGTGCGGTGATTGTTGTTTTTGTACTGATTTGGAGACACAATGACAGAAGAATGAATTTGCCCATTGGACACTGTAGACCGGCAGTACACCCGTGGATATTTTGATTGATTTGTAATTACTTTGCTTTTAGAGAATTTACGTTATCAGACGTGTTTGGTCAGGTTTTTAAACGTTTATAACTCGGAAAATTTAGACCTATATCGCGGCTATCTAACTAGTAAACAATACGAAATGTGTTAGTTAAATACGATTTAGAAATGTTTAATTACACTGTTATTGCGACAGTAGACACTGATGAAACTAGTAGCTGTCTTTATTAAACGAATTTAGCACTATCAAGAAAACGTGAATAGAATTTTTTCTGTTTATGTCACGCAAAATTTCGGGTTATGTCGAGATTATCGGGACGTCAACTAAAGAACAAGTTTTTTTCAAGAACAAGCTCTGTTGGGACGCTAATATTCAGTTGTGTGACAAGAATGGACACAACAGAAAGCATACAAAACAAAGAAAAATTAAATTTGACACTGTTTCCTCTTAAATAAGTTCTTTTAGCGGACGAAGAAAATACCTGTGATCTCATTCGGCGGTCATCTTGGTGCAACCCCTCTTGCTTGAATTAAATGCATACCTACCCTTTCCTCATGTGTTGAATGTCAGTGACCTATTTTAGCTACAGTAAGAGCATTTTTAATGAAACCAACGATGTTGTAAGATATACTATTATTTCATGGTGTAGTTTTTGTACTTTTTTAATACACATTATGAAGAAGAATGCACAATCGTTAAAAAGCGTTATTTTCTTGTTTTTTCCTACGTTAATCACTCTTCGGTCTGCTATTAATATGATAACTATAATTACATTGTGATATTAGTATCTCCTGACTTGTGTTGAAGAATCGTAATTTTTTTAGTGTCGAAGTGTGGAATTGACATAGGTCTCCATAGTGTCAACGCATGCAATCTTCTGGGGGTTAAGAAAAGCATCGTTTCGGCCCAAGCAAAAGCAGCGTGTGGATGCTGCTAGCGTCGTATAGGTTGACGTACTTGACTCGAATACATAACAGGAAAAAAATCTCTGAGAGGGACGACTTATTTTCGCCGGAAGCATAAGGGTGGATTAGGGTAGGTGTGGAAGTATGTAAGAGAATTTTTTTTTTTTTTTTTTTTTTTTACTCGATCAGCACATGAGAGTGGGGTAGGACAGTCAATAATATGGTGCGATGTATCCTCCACCACGCACTATACTGCGACTTCTGGCGTATTGGTTTTGTATGTAGGATGTTTGCTGGTAATGGAATTGTCAGCAAGTAGGTGGAAAGACCTATAGTGAGTCTGGTAGTTGACCTGAACGCAACTAAATCTACTGAACGTTAAAAGAACTAGAAATCCTGTACACTGTCGTCAGAAGCGTTATCTGCCATAAAATGCTTAGCAATATGCACCTGGAGCGAACTGGAGTAGAATGCATATGTTGGGCTGTTATTCATTTGCTGCCATCTTAAGGGATGTGTCACTGACAGGCAACTTTAAGCATTTAGTTGTGGTGAATTGTGGAACTTGTACTCTGCAACATGGATCGCTATGGAGAGATTGTCTATGGGTGATATATCTTAACCATTCTTCAGTTATGTTGTCACACGAACTATTATAACCCATTTTCCTGTAATTTTCGAGTATTCCTGAACTTGGATTCTGAAGTCATAGAATCTTTCTCGGTATCTCAAGTCTGGTCCAGTATACCACGATTCTACACTGTTATATATAGCCCAACAGCTCTGACTTGGAGTGAGATGGCCGGCCGGGGTGGCCGAGCGGTTCTAGGACTACAGTCTGGACCCGCGCGACTGCCACAGTCGCAGGTTCGAATCCTGCCTCGGGCATGGATGTGTGTGATGTCCTTAGGTTAGTTAGGTTTAAGTAGTTCTAAGTTCTAGGGGACTGATGAACTCAGAAGTTAAGTCCCATAGTGCTCCAACTCAACCTCTCTTTTGATCGCAGAAGTTTTCAACAAACAAACATTCATTCCATCATTCATTTCCCTTTCACAACATAAATCCTTATCGAATTTCTCTACACGTTTTACAGTACTTCCATTTTCACCATTTGTGGCTTCTTTGCCGAATTTTCGTCACCAACAGACTTTTTCCTCTGTTCAAATTATTGGTACTATTGCTATGATAATTGTTTTGGTCATTGTGTGATTTCCGTTCTGATACTCATTTCACTGTCTACTGTTCGCATTATCTGGTTAGAATTTCAACGCCTGTTCAAGTTTCTCAAAAAACATAAAAATTCAACGATGGAATTTGTCGGGCTGTGGACAAGATGTCACTGTAAAACTTAGTGAGCGTTTCTTGGGCGTTGCGATCTCCATCAACACTCCCACTAGACGAATAATTACCATCAACATCGCACCGAGTCACTACCGTGTTTGAAACTGGCTGCTTTAGGAAGTCATTCTGAAGTCGCGTTTGATTCGCTCCACTCCAGAATTTGATCAGGGAACACTGTTGAAACACTCCAAAGGTAGTGAATCAAGCACTAATTAAATCCGCCCATGAAATCAAATGTTCAGATGGCACTGCTCGTCGGAAGGCCCCATCTGGGGAAGTTCGGCCGCCGAGTGCGAATTTTATTTTAGTCGAATCCACATTGGGCGACTCGCGCGCTGGTAACGAGGATGAAATGATGATGAGGACAACACAACACCCAGTACGCGAGGGGAGAAAATCGCCAACCCGGCCTGAAATCAAACCCGGGCCTGCTGCATGGAAGGCAAGCACGTTACCATCAAGGTAATCAGGCGGACTGCTCATGATTGTGCATTACCCTCAAGATGTCTTTTCTCGAATTTAAATCTTGCCTATTCTGACATTCCTCAAACAACGTAATCCATTCACGCAGCAAGTGGAGCACTGCAAGGTATCTTCCATCACTCGCAAAGTAGTTTGTCGTTTTTGAAGTAACCCATGGAACAACTACCACAGTAGTAGTGTGATTTGCTGCTAAAGAATTTAATTCTGCCCTGCTGTTCATACTGCCCAGCTTCTTTGATTAATACGAATTCAAAATGTTCTCGGTCTAAGGCGCTGCAGTCATGGACTGTGCGGCTGTTCCCATCGGAGGTTCGAGTCCTCCCTCGGGCATGGGTGTGTGTGTTTGTCCTTAGGATAATTTAGATTAAGTAGTGTGTAAGCTTAGGGCTGATGACCTTAGCAGTTAAGTCCCATAAGATTTCACACACATTACATTACAAAATGTTCTCTGTTCTTAAGCATCTCTTTCTCACATTCTACTGCTGTAGCTGACAAATTGTTAACCGATTAATGATCACTCCCTCAAGCCTATTTTGCCTCAACACATCGTTCTTAACGTTACCACCCAGCTCTTCCCGTATCTTTTCCAACTTTTACCTGAAATCTTTTTCCGTTATAGATTTCTGTTTTGAATCAATCTTCCCTGTAATATCAGACTTAATTTTTTCCGTCTCAGATTTTGCACTGTCTGCAATAATTGTCTGTCTACATCTTTGTCTCTATTGAACCTAGATCTGTTTTTACAGAACTTATCTCTGTTTTTACTGAATGTAGCTCAGTACCCAGCCAATGTCCTTGCCGCAGTGGTTACACCGGTTCCCCTCAGATAACCGAACTGACATACGGCCAGGAGGGCGGTATGCTGATCACATGCCCCTCCGTATCCACACCCAGTGATGCCTTTGGTATGAGGATGACACGGCGGCCGGTCGGTACCGTTGGGCCTTCATGGCCTGTTCGTGCGGAGTTTAGTTTCCTTTAGCTCAGTATCCAACGCCCCCATATTAAAATTGCATTGCTCCCCTACTAGACAGCATTTCCCCAATATTAGAGCTCAAGTTTCACAAAACTTGCTTTAACCACACCGTTGAATCAGTCACAGTTACATCAACTGTATTTGATTTCGGACAATTTGCCCCACTAATATCGTCCTTGGTGCAGGGAGTGGCAACTGACCCTTAACATAGACAAATGTAATGTATTGCTCAAAATGGCTCAAAGGGCTCTGAGCATATCTTAGGTCTGAGGTCATCAGTCACCTAGAACTTAGAACTCATCATCATCATCAGTTGTCTGCTATATTAGAAGGTCCTTTGCCTCTCCATTTTCTGCGATCCATTGCTTCCTTCTTAAGGCTTCTGTATGTTGTACCGTCCATCATGTCATCCAGTATCTGGAATCTCTTCCTTCCTCTCTTCCTTTTCCCTTCTACATAACCTTCTAAAACTGTTTTTATCAGTCCGAACTTATAACTACTTAAACCTAACTAACCTAAGGACATCACACACACCCATGCCCGAGGCAGGATTCGAACCTGCGACCGTAGAGGTCGCGCGGTTCCAGACTGAAGCGCCTAGAACCGCTCGGCCACATCGGCCGGCTAATGTATTGCGAATACATAGAAAGAAGGATAGCGGAACAAACACTGGTAGCAGTTACTTCCGTAAAATATCTGGGAGTATGAGTGCGGAACGATTTGAAGTGGAATGATCATATAAAATTAATTGTTGGTAAGGCGGGTGCCAGGTTGAGATTCATTGGGAGAGTCCTTAGAAAATGTAGTCCATCAACAAAGGAGGTGGCTTACAAAGCACTCGTTCGACCTATGCTTGAGTATTGCTCATCAGTGTGGGATCCGTACCAGGTCGGATTGACAGAGGAGATAGAGAAGATTCGAAGAAGAGCGGCGCGTTTCGTCACATGGTTATTTGGTAAGCGTGATAGCGTTACGGAGATGTTTAGCAAACTCAAGTGGCAGACTCTGCAAGAGAGGCGCTCTGCATCGCGGTGTAGCTTGCTGTCCAGGTTTCGAGAGTTTCGAGAAGGCGCTTTTCTGCATGAGGTATCGAATATATTGCTTCCCCCTACTTATACCTCCCGAGGAGATCACGAATGTAAAATTAGAGAGATTCGAGCCCGCACGGAGGCCTTCCGGCAGTCGTTCTTCCCGCCAACCATACGCGACTGGAACAGGAAAGGGAGGCAATGACAGTGGCACGTAAAGTGCCCTCCGCCACACACCGTTGGGTGGCTTGCGGAGTATAAATGTAGATGTAGATCGCTACTACCATGTTCAGATTTTTTAACTGGTCCACTAGCATTATCTGAGCCACACAGAAGACTGTGTGATCGCTTAATCCTTGGAAGCTCAGTCACTGACAATGGCCTCGGAGATTCATACCTAGTAACACTGTCGGCACAAGAACTTAACTTGTCTGTCATGCTTGCTGCTTCTGCCGTACTGCTGTCGCAAAGACTGTAGATGCTGCTGAAGCCGATGCTGATGAACTGGAAGTCGCCACCGATGGGCGGCACTGCCATGTCCAGCGCTGCTGTTCGTGCCCGCCGGGAGTCACTGCACATGGCTCTTCTTCTCTCTTTAAGTTCTGCGCCCAACTTCCTCACACCTAATTATTGCTACCAGTTCTCACACACGCACATGCTGCAAAATCTTATGCTCGGGTCCCCCACACAATCGGCCTATTATGCAGTAGATTTGGGACCTGGATTACACAGTGCTGTTGTATTATAATTACAGTTGCAATTCTGAAGGAATTAGGTTCATATTCCAGACGAGAAAACCTCAAATGAGACGTTACCTAACTGTTATCTGATGCTGCGTAGTTGCTCTCTAAACAAATCCCATTCGAACAAACCAGTTGCTCCTTTCCTGATGTTATCCCCACCTCAGGTAATCAGGTAATGCATGGCACCGTTTAAAAAGAGTAGCTATAACGTCGTACGATCGAGCTTCACACATCTGCTCTCGGATAACTTACGGCTGTGGTCCTGCAGTAGAATTATCTATGAACTGCCTAGAATGAAATAAACAGATATATAATGAAATAAACAATTAATGAAATAAACAGATATACAAAATAAAAGATAAATGGGTAATTAATAAACAGAGTTCTACTTTAGTGTTTGTGATTGATGATCTATGACGAAGAATTAAGCTGAATGACGTTTGTTCAAGAAAGTAAAACTCAGATAAACGGAAAGTAGTGCTGCTATTATCCAGTTAAAATAAAGAAAGAAAATAACTATCAAATGCAGTTAGTTTAGAAATATTTGACCTTGAAACTATGATGATGTCTGTCTTGCGTAATAAATCTAGATCCTAATTTTTTTCATTATGATTAATTGACCCATACCATGACAAAATAGTTTCTGTCGTTTCATAGATCAACTGCTTTAAGCATATCACTATACACTATGTGATCAAAAGTATCCGGACACCCCCAAAAACATACGTTTTTCATATTAGGTGCATTGTGCTACCACCTACTGCCAGGTACCCCATATCAGCGACCTCAGTAGTCATTAGACATCGTGAGAGAGCAGAATGGGGCGCTCCGCAGAACTCACGCACTTCGAATGTGGTCAGGTGATTGGGTGTCACTTATGTCAAATGTCTGTACGCGAGATTTCCACACTCCTAAACATCCCTAGATGTACTGTTTCCGATGTGACAGTGAAGTGGAAACGTGAAGGGACACATACAGTACAAAAGCATACAGGCCGACCTCGTCTGTTGCCCGACAGAGTCGGCCGACAGTTGAAGAGGGTCGTAATGTGTAATAGCCAGACATCAGTTCAGACAATCACACAGGAATTCCAAACTGCATCAGGATCCACTGCAAGTACTATGACAGTAGGCGGGTGGTGATGAAAGTTGGATTTCATGGTCGAGCAGCTGCTTATAAGGCACACATCACGCCGCTAAACACCAAACGATTGAGCAGTGGAAAAACGTTGTGTGGAGTGACGAATCGCGGTACGCAATGTGGCGATCCGATGGCAGGTTGTGGTTATGGCGAATGCCTGGTGGACGTCATCTGCCAGCGTGTGTAGTGCCAACAGCAAAATTTGGAGGTGTTAATGTTAGGGCGTGGTCGTGTTTTTCATGGAGGGGGCGTGCACCCCTTGTTGTTTTGCGTGACGCTATCGCAACACAGGCCTACATTGATATTTTAAGCACCTTCTTGTTTCCACTGTTGAAGAGCAATTCGGGAATGGCGATTGCATCTTTCAACACGATCGAGCATCTGTTCATAATGAACGGCCTGTGGCGGAGTGGTTACACGACAATAACATCTCTGTAATGGACTGGGTTACACAGAGTCCTAACCTGAATCCTATACAACTCCTTAGGGATGTTTTGGAACGCCGACTTCGTGCCAGGCCCACCGACCGATATCGATACCTCTCCTCAGTGCAGCACTCCGTGAAGAATGGGATGCCATTCCGCAAGAAACATTCCAGCACCTGACTGAACGTATGCCTGCGAGAGTGGAAGCTGTCATCAAGGCTAAGGGTGGGCCTACACCATAATGAATTCCAGTATTACCGATGGAGGACGCCACGAACTTGTAAGGCATTTTCAGCCAGGTGTCCGGATACTTTTGATCTCATAGTGTACCTATCTGCGTCGACATCTACACGGCTAATTGATTTTCCTTATTTTTTGTGGTGATCGTTTCTCCCTATGTAGGTCGGCGCCAACGAAACATTTTCCATTTGGAGGAGAAATTTGGTAATTCAAATTTCGTGAGAAGTTCCCGCCACAACGAGAAACCCCTTTGTTTTAACGATGTCCACCCCAAATCCTGCATCTTTTCAGTGACACTCTCTCCCCTACTTCCCGATAATACAAAACATGCTGCCCTTCTTTGAAATTTCTCAATGGGCTCCATCAGTCCTGTCTGGTAAGAATCCCACACCACGCAGCAGCACTCCAAAAGAGGATGGACAATCATAGTGTAGCCAATCTCTTTAGTAGATCTGTTGCACCTTCTGAGTGTTATGCCAATAAAACGCAGTCTTTAGTTCGACTTCCGCACAACATTTTCTATGTGTTCTTTCTAATTTAAGTTGTTCATAACTGTAATTGCTAGGTACTTACTTGAATTTACGATCTTTAGATATTATTGATTTATCGTGTGACTGAAAGTCAACAGATTCCTTTTAGTACTCATGTGGATGACCTCACGTTTTTCATTATTTAGGGTCAACTACCAATATTCACCCCATACAGATATCTTACCCAAAACGTTTTAAAATTTGTTTTGATCTTCTGATGAGTTTACTTGACGATAAACGACAGCATCATCTGCAAACAACCTGAGATGGCTGCTCAGATTGTCTCCTAAATCGTTTATATAGGTAAGGAACAGTAGAGGACCTGTAAGGCTATGTTGGGAAAGCCATAAATCACTTCCGTTTCACTCGAAGGTTTTCCATCAGTTAGTATGAACTGCGACCTCTCTGACAGCAAATCATGAATCCTGTGACGTGACTGAGACGATATTCCATAATCACGCAATTTCACTTCGAGCCGCTTGTGTCGTACAGTGTCAAAAAACTTCTGGAAATCTAGAAATACGCAATCAGTTTGAAATCCCTCGTCAACACCACTCAACATTTCGTGTGTGTAAAAGCCAGTCGTGTTTCACAAGAACGATGTTTTTTAAATCCCTGTTCACTGTGTTTCAGTAGACCGTTCTCTTCGACATAATTCATAATTTTGCAGAGTCGTGCTGTATATCGACGTTAGTGGAATGAGCGTGTAATTTAATGTCTTTCTCTACTGCCTTTCTTGAATACTGGTGTAACTTGTGCAACTTTCCAGTTTTCAGGTACAGACGTTTCATCGAGTGAGCGATTGTATTCGATTGTTAAGTACAGAGCTATTACATCAGCATACTCTGAAAGGAGCCTAATTGGTATAAACTCTGGATCGGAAGCCTTGCTAAATTAAAAAAAAAAATCTTATTCACTCCTAGCACTGACTTACATAAAGGTTATCACATAAAGGCTCATTTAAGTTTATTGGTGACACCCCTAGATGGCTCCATTAACTTAGCTTGGCACAAACATTTAAAGCACACATGGTTCAAACGAATGGATTAACAAACGAATGAAAAAAAATTATAATGTCTTAGTGAGACACATTGAGTAACCACCTTCTGAGTTTGACTTGAGTAGTCAGCCAGAGGCCCTCTGTGGACATCCGTCTGATTAATGATCACTCAACTCCATTCATTCAAGTTGGCCGTCACAGTTATCTCATCTTACTCTCACAACATCCATTTCTGTCTTAGAATCAAACGTGGAGCCGTCCACTACATACCGGCGAAGCAAGAGGATTTCGGCGTCAACAGCATGTATCTGCAGCAGCACGGAGATAAACGTTTGCTGTCAGTTCTTTTACTTTTTCTTGAGATACAATTTTTTGTGAATCACCACTACTGTCTGGAAACAATTATTGAAACACTTACTCAATGTGTGTTTTATCATGCACGCCCACAAGGGAAAAAGTCTTTTGAGTTAAATGCACTATTAACATTGAGGTTATTAGATACAAATGACAGTCTAGAAGTAGAGAGGGGTGGATTAGAAAATCAAGCATGTACTTTGTAAGGAATTACCCTGGCATTTGGATAAACGTATGACAACTACGAAAATCCTAAATTACAATGGCTCTGCAGGAGTTTGAACTTAACTTCTCCTGAATATGAGTCTAACATCTTCACCAACACACCATCTGATTCTGAGAACATACAAGAGTAATATTCCCAACATGTACAGCATTCGTTTATGGCTGACTGTAGTTGACTCAATGACACTTATAACATTTAGATTTGTGAATGACACAGAGCAGTGATAGACATGATCATATATGAACTTTGAACGTTTTTTGGTTCCAGTGTACAAAGAATCTGATGGAATACGTGGATGAAGCTCGTAATGAAATTGATTATTTATCTGGCAGTAGACTGAAGGAGCCTCTTGGTTCCAAAAATGCTTTACTTCTGCAGGTATGTAACCAGAATTAATTTTTAGAAACTTTAATTCTTCACTTCTCATTTCTGTTGTTAACAAAAAGTTTTCTGTTTTCATGTAAAAGTTTCTTCACTCTGCTGCTGCATGTATCATACAGTATGTAAATAACAAACACTGTTTAATTAATATTAAATCACTAACTCTATCTATCTTCATACTCAGTTTTCCTGATATTATTGAGAAGGTAATTTGTATCCTCTTTTAATGGGTCTGATATGCTCAATCCAACAAACATTGCTATGTTACATGTGCTTTTCATCTACTTTATTGATATTACAATTAGTTATTGTTAAATAGTATTCTGAACTTTTAATTTTGTTTTGCAGTGTGTTTATCAAATTTTTTTCCTATGAGATATAAATAAATGTCTGCTCATTTTTATGTTCACCACAATCTTTCCAAAGACAGAGTTGTTCTTGTATTCATACCAGTGTCCATTGATGTAACTAGCTGCTTTCGTCCTCATTCATATGTTGAGACTGACACATTCTTACAGTTGTACCTTATACAGCAATATCAGCATACAACTTAAGAAAATTTTAAAAGTGGCATGAAAATGAGAAATATCCCTAGAATACTCAAATTCAGTCACTAGGTGTGACTGAAGAACATGTCAGTCTCAACATGCGAATGAGGATGAAAGCAGCTAGTTACATCAACGGACACTAGTATAAATACAAGAACAACTCTTACAGTTGTACTGTATATATGCCATTTAAAGTTGAATCACACTGTTTAGAATAGGTCTAGCATACACAAACAGTTGTCCTATTGTGTATCATGTTTGTATGATGCAACAAGAATCTGTGAGCAATATGTATATGGACACAGACAGTTGCACAAGGTGCTTTATGTTTCTAAATAATCTAGCGATGACAAACCTTTTATAATGTGCTATTTTTATCCATTTGACATCTTGTGCACGAGGTCAATGTAAAATGAACGTGTTTTACAACAAAAGATTTTAAGACCTGAAGATGACAGCATAGTCTGTTGAAAACAGTTGTCTTAAATAAAAAAATATTTTATGCAATCTTGGCCATTGAATGGCATTCGGAAAATGTACTCATTGAATGCAGTGTTCTGGCCACTGGTGCTGAGTTAATGTGTAATGATGTGGATGTAGATCATTGTGCAACACTTCAACAGATCTTTGAGATATTTTGAAGTGCCTTGCGACATTTGGCAAAATGTAAATTTACTGTTTTATTTTTGTATGCAATTCAGTTTTGTACTACATTGTTAACTTATTTCTGTTTAAGACAAGTCCAAAATCGTTTTTACAATGGAATGGATGCTAAATAAATGAATAGATACCATTGCTACTTCGCCGAGGCAACTGGTGAATCGTTTCAAGAATCGGGTCCTCTATTTGTGGAGGACACGTAGTCTGTGGATGAGCTCTGTCCATTAGTTGTGAATGACGATTACTGGTATCCCGAAGGCATTGCTCCAGGCGACGAAAGACATTCTTAACAGGATGGCGCGTTTTAGGTTACCATGCAGCATACTCATGAGCAGCTGCAGCAACTGGTTATCGAATGCACACAATACCAAAAGCATATTGACGTCTTCATCGTTTTGTGCCATCGGGAAGCTGTCCTACATGAACTTGACACGATCAGTTATATGGTTCTGCAATGTTTGGTTAGTAGACATATGAGTGCAGTTAAATGGATTACACTGTCATGCGATTGGCTATTGTCATACGACAAAATGATGTCCTGCTAGGGAACAGACATCTAAAAATAAAAAAGGAACTTGACTAGGATTCGAATCATAGCCACCTGGCGGGTAAAGATTTTATGTCCCAGCAGTGTACTCAGTGAGCTACGACATCTGGCACAGTAGCTTGGCGCTATGTACTTTTCTCTGTACATTCAGATGTGCTACATGATGTGACAGTACTGCCAGCTCTCCATTTACATATGTATATTTTCGAAATGCACCCAATCCGATTTTGGTAGAGAAACTTTTGTCTTCAATCAGGATGAAGAATCGCATGCCAGCCTCCAAGGGCAGCATGTTTTCTTTACTCTGTACAGAGAATCATAACGGATATATCCCAATTCCCTAGGCGCTACTGACAATACCCTTGTCTTTGAAGCACACTCGCCATGCAAGTCTTCGCACCTCTCAAGTATCTGGAAGCCTATTCCATATCCTCATACCTTCGCTAACAGCCACTGTGAGCCACTGTGTCAAACGCTTTTTTGAAATCGATGAATACGGAATCTAATGTTGGCATTCATCCATTGTTAGCAGGATATTATATAAAAAAGAATATTGAGTTTCAAACGAGCGATGCTTTATAAAACCATACTTATTTGTGGACAGAAATTTTTCCACCTCGCGGAAATTTATTATGTTCCAACTCTCAATATGTTCAAGAATTCTGCAGTAGACCATTGTTAAGGATATTGGTCTGTAATTTTTCAGATCCGTTATTTTAACCTTCTTGTATGCGGAAATCATCTGCGCCTTTTTCCTGTCACTTGAAACTTTACGCTGGGCGAGAGATTCTTGAGAGATGCAAACTAAGTAAGGGACTAATGCTGTAGAGTACTTTTTCTGAACTGAATTTGGATTCCATCCACACCTGCTTATTTAATTGTTTTCAACCCTTTTAGTTGTTTCTCTACGTCAAGATTCCTATTACTGTGTCCTCCATTCGGGAGTCCATGCGATGGTTCAATGATAGTATGTTTGTACAATTCTCCTGTAGGAACGATTTCCTAAATGCGAAATTTAAAACTTCGGTATTCTTTTCATTATCTTCTAGTGCCACACTAGATTGGTTAACGAGTGACTGGATGGAAGCGTTCAATCCCCTCAACGATTTTGTGTAAGATCAGAATTTTCTTGGGATCTCAGAAAATTTTTTTGCTAAGGTATGACGATGGTAGTTGTTGTATGCTTCGGCAATCTATCTTTTTACAAACGCAAAAATCTCCAATAACTTTTGCCTGTCGTCATTTCGGCGCTCTCTTTTGAATTTAGAGTGCAACAGTCTTTGCCTCCTCAGCATTTACCGAATTTTGTTGTTAACCCACTATGGGCCTTTTCAGTCATTAATCCACTTACTTGGCTCACGTGTCTCCAGAGCATGATTTGCAATCAGTTTAAACTTTGCCCATAATTATTCCAAGTCTGTCAAACAGGAACTAAACAATGTGAGTTCAGTGTCTAAGTGGTATACTAACACTGGTTATCAGTGCTGGTTCAAGAACAGATGACGATCTAATTACATCTGGTGTCAGACTATGCATCCAGTGTTAGGTTACACACTTGGACTCCATGGTGACCCCCACTCTCCTCTCCCTCTCCCCCAAAGGAACCACCGGTAACCGATGAAGGTCATCCAGAACATCCCCCACACTTCTTAGACAGTTGTGTGAGTTATGTTCAAGTCATTCAGGGGAACCCCCTGTCCTACCCATACACTTCAGGCATGTGGACTAGACCATGACATAACTCGATAGGAGTCACATCATACAAAATTGGTGGGAAACCCGTCGCTATCTCTCTCAGCCAATGGGAGGAGAATAAAATGGCTGGCAACTCACTGGACCAATAAGATTTGAGCTCGCCTTCACCTCCCCCTTATCATTCCTTATAACTAGCTCAACTCCATTTGACGTTTGAGCATCATGGGAGAGACGTTCAGGTTTGTTATAAGCAATAGCAAATAAAGTTTTGGATTGTGAAGAATGATTCTCTCGCTACAGTTCAGTGATTGTATGAGCCTAGTCAGTTGTACTCTGCAGCGAAAATGCAAATAATAACACTGGTATAAAAAAAGATAGCTTACTGTTTATTGACACTTTTGTCTTTTCCATTGATAATTAATTTCCTTTGTATGTTTATTAACAATAATATATTCTGGTTGATTTACAAGGTTATTTTATAATAAATTATTTTTCTTGTAATTTGCTTCTATATACATTTTTCTTTAAAACTAATAATCTCAGGTACTATTTGCACTATAACTAGAAGAACATAAGTACTACATTTCGCATATAATCATTACTTAATGATTTGTTTCAACATTTACAGTACTTGCACTATTTAAGTATTTACATTTCATTCTATTTACAATGTATGCAGTTTTTACATTTTCTTTGTGACCATTCTACATATATTTCAGTCAATGATTACTGTTTGTATTTAGTATATACATGGGAAATGGATACTAGCAGCATCAGGTGAAGAGCAAATCACATACACACAGATATATATGCAATATTTACAAGCACCCATAATGTGCAGTCTGTACATAGTTGTGTTGTTGTGGTCTTCAGTCCAGAGACTGGTTTGATGCAGCTCTCCATGCTACTCTATCCTGTGCAAGCTTCTTCATCTCCCAGTACTTACTGCAACCTACATCCTTCTGAATCTGTTTAGTGTATTCATCTCTTGGTCTCCCTCTTCGATTTTTACCCTCCACACTGCCCTCCAATACGAAATTGGTGATCCCTTGATGCCTCAGAATATGTCCTACCAACCGATCCCTTCTTCTAGTCAAGTTGTGCCAAAAATTTGTCTTCTCCCCAGTTCTATTCAATACCTCCTCATTAGTTATGTGATCTACCCACCTAATCTTCAGCATTCTTCTGTAGCACCACATTTCGAAAGCTTCTATTCTCTTTTTCTCTAAACTATTTATCACCCACGTTTCACTTCCATACATGGCTACACTCCATACAAATACTTTCAGGAAAGAGTTGCTGACACTTAAATCTATACTCGATGTTAACAAATTTCTCTTCTTCAGAAACACTTTCCTTGCCATTGCCAGTCTACATTTTATATCCTCTCTACTTCGACCATCTTCAGTTATTTTGCTCCCCAAATAGCTAAACTCATTTACTACTTTAAGCGGTTCATTTCCTAATCTAATAGCCTCAGCATCACCCGATTTAATTCGACTACATTCCATTATCCTCGTTTTGCTTTTGTTGATGTTCATCTTATATCCTCCTTTCAAGACACTGTCCATTCCGTTCAATTGCTCTTCCAAGTCCTTTGCTGTCTCTGACAGAATTACAATGTCATCGGCAAATCTCAAAGTTTTTATTTTTTCTCCATGGATTTTAAAACCTACTCCGAATTTTTTTTTGTTTCCTTTACTGCTTGCTCAATATACAGATTGAATAACATCGGGGAGAGGCTACAACCCTGTCTCACTCCCTTCCCTGTACATAGTGTACACAATATATACACACACATAGTGTGGAATGAGGCTTTCATTGCACATCTAGTGTGCAATGAGGCTTTCATACTCACAAACATACACACACACACACACACACACACACACACACACACACACACACAAAACTATGACAAACAGTTCATCCAACTACTCCACACATACTCCCACATACAAGCACCCATCAACTATTTACAAATAAATACAGTCACACACTCAATCACTTCAATGAATAGTATGAGTACGAGAGAGTGCCGATTCTGTCACCACATATGAACTGTTCGTCGTCATGATGGAACAGTCCTAGCTTCAGCTACAGCACAGTATGTACTTCATGGCCTTTCAATCGAAAGATTACCAGGTGGAGCCACACCAAAGCCCTCGAGGTGGCACCTCTTGAAATCTTCAGTTGTGAGAGCCTTTGAGGCCACTAGATGCACACCATTAGCCTGTCTGTGAGTGGATCTGCGTCTATAAGGAATACATGTATCTTAGATACGAGCCCCAAAAATTCCACAATGTGCAAAACGTTCGCCTCATCCTTCTTCAGAATGACAATCTTTTGTGTTTTGAGGTGTTAATTCCAAAAGGATTATTGCCCACATTTCGAGAAGTGTCGAATTTTTCGTGATTTTATCTAATTACTTCGTATGATATGCAATCTTTCACCTAGCAGAGGAAACTACCTGTGCCCATATAAAATAACTTGAGATCGATGAAGTTTGGCTTCACAAAGCCTTAGTGAAAGCGATACATGTGAACTTCAAAGGGGTTCAGAACACACATACCGATACAAACTGGTTGTGTGAACTGCACTGAAACCTTGACCATCTCCACAGTGGCTAGTTCTACATGAAGTGGTGACCCATTTGAAATTTGGCCTGCCGATGTAATCTCTTGCGCCATACGACCATACCACCAGTAAACCAAAATAGTTTCGCTGTTTTCTCTAACATTTTCCACGATTTCTCCGACAGCTAAATTGTTCATTAACTTGTAAAAACCTTTTTTTTTTAAGATTACATATCACAAGATTGATTGTTTAAATCAATGTACTTCTGCAGCTGGGGACACTGCTTCAATTATGTTTTGTAAGTGATATTAACAAGTTCCATCCCGAGCCTGAAAAATTGCTGGAGGCCTCTGGAGTGGATAATATTATGTTATTTGTTCCCAGCGTCGTCAACAGCTTCGCGATGGAACCGTCTCGTGGGACTAGGTGCTCCACATGTAGCTGCAAGCTGCAGTGCTCGTCATACAAATTCATGGAATATTCCAGCTCTACCCCACAGAACGTCTTCCTCATCGCATCCTCATTCACAGCTGGCCGTTGTGGCCGAACAGTTCTAGGCGCTTCAGTTTGGAACCGCGCTGCTGCTACGGTTGCAGGTTCGAATCCTGCCTCAGGCATGGATGTGTGTGATGTCCTTAGGTTAGTTAGGTTTAACTAGTTCTACGTCTAGGGGACTGATGACCTCAGATGTTAAGTCCCATAGTGCTCAGAGCCATTTGAACCATTTTCCCTCATCCACAAGTTTGACCTTTTCCGTCAGACTGCCGATTTCCTCCTCAGGCAGCCGTCAGAAACCCACAATTGGTAGACTTTCTCCATGGCATACCTGTAGAGGCATACTACATCCAGGTAAAGAATGTAACTTAAAGCGTCAGAAGGTCTGTACTCCTCCTCACTCATTCGCTAGTGATTCGCTTTGATGTAACTGTGCATGCTGTGGCAAAATCCACAGCCATCAACAGTTGAATGCCGACATGCATCTACGTTAAAATTATGTCCCTCAGAATTCCCAGTGCAGTGAAACAGAAGGCAGGATGCAAATAGTATGTATCCAAATATTCACTCCAGAACTTCTTGAAGATATCTACGAGCAGTAGTTTTACGTATATGTTCACGTATAACCTAGCATATTCACCTAAATCAGGGATACAGAACTCCTGTCGAACATTCGCCATGTGCTCACACTCCACGTTCGTCATAGCAGTGCCTGTTGTCCTGAAGAATGAGGTTGTGCTGGACAATGTAGTGTCATGGAGTCTCACCATCGAATCCAGATATTTGCTTTGGAAAGACCTCTGTCACAAGCTAAAACTTTGCTTTATTGGGATGAATGACTTGTGATGCCCATATCCGCCTGTTGCATAGTCTCAGCAAGTTTCTGAAAAGACAATTGCTTAAAACAGATTGAATACAGGAAGCATAGCGTTATTCTTGGTATGAATCTCTTCGAAAAGGAAATGTTCTTCTCAACAGCGTCAGGGATGACACTGACCTCCTCACTCTGAAACCTGAAATCGCCCAAGTGTTGAACTAGAAAGTGGCTATCTTACCTGCTCAAATTGGGGAAAAACGTATGTATGTGCAGTGGTAGCTGGTACTTCCAGTTGTGTACTTTGTGAGCTGTGCTGCAGAACTTCCCCATTATATGAAATTG
This sequence comes from Schistocerca serialis cubense, assembly GCF_023864345.2. Classification (NCBI taxonomy): domain Eukaryota; kingdom Metazoa; phylum Arthropoda; class Insecta; order Orthoptera; family Acrididae; genus Schistocerca; species Schistocerca serialis. The sequence continues at coordinate 139,802,874 of NC_064641.1, forward strand.
GTCTGTTTGTGGAGCTTCCACATCTCTGTCCAACAGCAGCCTGGTCATACAAGGCATCATTTTTCTTCAAGTTGGCCATGAGGACGTTTTCACCGATGCAACCAACCTCCCATATAAGTAAGTTTTTTGAGGTCAGCCAGTAACCACCTCGCAGGATTATCTCTGATCTAAGTTTCGAAACTGTTACGATCACCATACGAGCATACAGTTTGATACAATCCCACATATAGCACATACCACTCAGTGAAGTTGGCATGGGAGGCATACTTGTTGCCTTCACAACATATCATAGGAGCTAAAAGGTACTGGAGTCAGCATAAAGCTGAAGGGATATCGCTCCTGGTGGTGGACATTCTTAAACTTTAAGAACTTATTATCTTCATTCGATGTTTCCATATATACTGGTTCCTGGCTCGAGCAGTCAATGAGATGAATTTCTAGAAACTCACTCATGGTAAGAAAATTTAGGTATCTATCGCAAAAATATCGTTTCTGTTTGTGTATATTCTTTTGGGAGGAAAGTAGGCAGAGCATGTTTTTGATTCAAACACAGTGTTGCTCCTCTCCCTCAGAGATGACCAACAGGTCTACATATTTGCGGAGCTTACCAACTCACTAATTTATGCTTGACTTCTTTTTCTGCACAATGTGCTCATGAATGTCTTCATCTTCTGGCTTATCAATATACATGAAAATAAATGAGGTGCTGCCTCTCGAATCTTGACATGTCCTAGACTTTTGTGGGGAATGATATGCCTTAGAAATTATAATGCCCATGGACATCAGATGTTTCATAATAACTTGTACAAGTTGCATTTTAGGGTAATTTCTATTGTTAGCCAAAAGCGACCAAGCAAAGCAATATAATCCCACTCATCAAGATCCTGGACATTAATACAACCATGTTTAGTGGAAGTATTATCTGGAAGAAGGATGTAACTGGACCCCCTCCAATAGGTGATTCAAAGACATGTGAATGTATATCGAGATGGAGTACACGATTGAGCGCCTTGTCGAATCCTCTTTCCCGCATTTCAGAAAAGTGGCCCAGTAAAACGCTTTCATTAAAAGTTCTGAACTACTCTGCGATCGACTCGCCCTATGATATCAGGCCAGTATCCCCCCACACCAGCGTCACTTTCCTCTTTAAACGGGTGTGTCAGTACACAGTACATAACTGCCTTACACTTAATGGTGGAATGCAATGAATCGTTCATGTATCCCAGGTGCTGATTTCGAGAACTGTTTGACAAGCGTTAAGTAAACTGGCCAGATCTAAGTAGCCAGTATTCGAATTACCATTGCAAGCAAGTGAGATTTCGTCCCCAAATGCTCCACGGCGTAGTCCATTGCGGGCGCAGGACTTTCTCGGTGTTCCATAACAGTACAGACAAAAGTGCTACTGATGCTAGACCCAACATGATGTTTTGGCGACATCTGGTGATGCTCACGAGATGGGCCAAGACGTCGAGAGTGCTGCAGAGACAATGGCAAATGGGCTGGAGTCCTGATGCCATGCCATGGACTGGCCTGAGACATCAACGGCCTGCACTACACTGCAGATGTCGATGGACTTGACTGCTACTGCATGGCTAGCTGCAGGTACGTCATGGGTGGCAGAGGACTGGGCTGCTGAACAGTCAGCTGTCAAGGAACCAGGCTGGTACTGCTTGGCCAGCTGTAGGTGCATCCACAGATTGGGCTGTATCATCATGGATGACGGGCTAGGCTGCATCATCGTCACATGGGCAGTGGAGCAGACTGCTCGAACATCAACACAGATGGTGCACCAAGCTGCTGCTGCATGTCCAGCCCCTCCGTGCTCATTATTGTCGGTGGGCCAGCTACTGTTGCTGCAGCTGCAAGTCTCACTGTCACGCATGCTGCAGCGACAATATTCAGAAAGGTTTGAATTTAACGTCACTAGTTGTAGCAGAGGACAGGCAGCGCCATGGACGACACCCACATAGGACACTTCTGTAGCTATACATGTGGTAGTGTTTTGTCGACTGAAGCTGTCGCGAGCTGTCGGTCTCTTCTGTTGCTTGCGTAGGATGGAGCCAGTCCATTAGCGCCGGGGTACATCTCGTCCAAGTATTTCAATTCTTTATCGTCCTTGGAACTGTGTTTGAAGTTGGTTGTCCTACTCTGTAAGCTCTCCACTGTTTGATTAGAGATTAGATTAGGTATGGAGGTGACATTGGAATCAGTGAGATAAACTGGAAACAGCAGATAAATACTGTTTCTAACAAGCAACGCTCAGTGATATTTATAAACAAACAACTGGCTTAGTATGCATATCAAAATCTCTTGTGCATTGTCTATCATGCATTTTTTGAACCATACATGCAATATCGAATCATAGTACAGGGGAACTCGACCATCACAGGAATGAAAACAACATTTATAATGCACAAGAAAACCGTTCGAATTATACTGAAAAAAATCTTTTAGAAGCTATTTTGAAGATCTTAAGATTTTTACGTTTCCATCATTGTATATATTTAATAAGACCTTTGTGGCTGCGTCACGAAATCCCATAAAACTGGAGACCAATGAGACTGTTCATCCTCAAAACACAAGTAACAGAAGAAATTGCACTGCATTTCACAGAGACTTCAAACTTTCGATAAAAGACCTAAATACTCCAGTATAAAGTTAAAAACAGCATTGCCAAGAGGCTTACAAAACCTCAAAACTGAGAAGATGTTCCCTGAAATCCTAAAAAACTTTCTAATAGAAAAATAATTGTAGAATGTGACTGAGTACATGAGTGGACTGTGAGAAAAATTCATCCTGTGAATGATAAAATTTTTTGTACCACATCTTGAGAAACAAGAATTATAAGTTATTATTAGAAAGTAAACTAGAATTAAAACTACAATACAATTCACAAAATGTATTTTTTAACTCTGTTGTATGTACTGTTAATTATGAGCAACCTTTATGTACTGTGCAAGGTGTTACATGTATTTCCTACATATATATATTGTTTACTTTGTAAGTATCATAAAGTGTCCTATGTTACAATTATATTGCTGTATCAAAGGAAATTTATAGGACCAATAAAAATCACAACCACAATCACAAAAAAAGCACAACATTTTTAGTTTGAACCTACAGTGCACCCAAAAATGTGGTGTTCAGTTTGCAAGTACAAGGAATTCTGTATGACAAAATAATTTTTGTAAGGTGCTTACGCCGTAATCGAATAATTTCCAGGTCAAGACAGCCTGTGTAGGTGTAAAGTTCCCTTTACTAAGAGACAGCATGTCATAAAGTTTTGCTGGCGAAAAAAATGGCGACTAAAAACATAATATGATGACCCCAGAACTCTTGTCATGCGTTCACCACATTAGTTAAAACTAAATTTACGCCAGTGAGTATTATTCGCATATTTTGGCTGCATAAGTACGGTATCTTTCAACCTCTGGGACTCAGTAACGAATAGTGATAGTAAAACAAGTTTCAAGTTCCCTGAGAACATCATCATAAGAGTGTATGATAAAAATTTCGATGATTTGATAGTACAGAAATTATAGAAGTGGCCATTCCCACAAATGGTACCTTGCTAACAGATAAAGATTTTCGAAAATGAGAAAATACAACAAACATTTATGAATACCTGATGAAATGCTAAATTCGTAGGAAAGCTATGAGAGCGATTTGAAATAAAATTAGGAGATGACATTTCATCAATTTAGTTTAATTTTCTGGCAGAGAAAGTAACCCAAAAATTGTGGAAAGACACGAGTTGACACAATACCTCAAACAGAATGTCATTAGGCTATCAAGAACTTGAGGTTAAATTCGATTATCTTATGTTCATGTAGGATATAGATTTTTTTCCTTTGGCGCAAAATCTAAAGATTATAACCCAACAAACAGGAGTACAGAAAGAAACAGCAGATAATACAGAATTACAAATTTTCTATGAAAATAAAGTATACATAAACGTAGGTATAAACCTTTTCTAGTTTCCTATGTCTTCTTTACTGATCCGAAACTTCCCTAGATCCTAATGTTGGTGTTTTCGTGATGTTTCCATACATTGTTTCAACAGTCATAGTTAGATTCAACATTGAAAATTAAACCAATGTATGGTAACATAAAAAGAACACAAAAGTTGAAGTACTTAGCTGATGTTCTCACCCTAACATCGATGAGAAGAATCATGAGGACAACATTCACATCACATCAGAATACTTCAAAATCCGGATTTTATCACATGAAATCTAAATAGTAGATAGTGATGTAGTCAGATCAGAATGTTAATGGCAACAAAGACAATTGCCAGAAAGGGGCTGTCAGAAATAGAGAAAACAGAAAAATATTTTGAAGGATCTCTTGGGATACAAAACGTAACAACAGATAATTTTACATTTCAGTTGAGATCAGACAAAGAATTATTGAAATGTCTGAACAGATTTCAACCACATTAAAGAAAATAAGGCTTGATTTGTATGAACACATTACAAAAACTGACCAAAAAGGGTTGCAAAAGCTGTGTTTACTAGCAGCTGAACAGAAAAACACAAATCCCATGAGAAAGAGAAGCACATTAGGATCCACAGAAGTATAGGATCAGTAAATAAGGTATAGGAAACAACAAAATGTTGAGAGCAAATGTAGGAGAACTGGTGACTGCATCCAACAAGAAAGCTGTGGGAAAGAGATGTATCTGTAGATATTATAGGAAGTAGACTGAGCAAGAGCGAGTCAGAAAATGAAAGAATACTGAAGAGAGAAATGAAATAGAGTAAATGCAAGTAATTGTAATAGCCCATGAGTTGCTGAAAGTATGAAACCATAATAAAAAGTTTATTACAATCACGATTTTTGGTTAGAGAATAGTGGTTTGAGGTGTGCTTTACACAGAGATCTAGTAATTATACTAATGCCTTCTTCTGTAAACACAAGCTGGCATGAACATAACTATATTTGCCTTACATTGTAATATTATTAGACGAAAAGCTTAGCAAAAGGTAAAATAAGATGTCCTTACATGAACTACAGCTATACAGTTCATCAGAGTACTTAACAAATAAAATGCTCTAGACACCCTTACTACTAATAGATTTTAAATTTCATCCCCACGAGAACCAGTCATCTAAATAAACACCAAAGAGCTTGATGGAAGTACGATCATCAGAGGAAAGTTTGGTTTTTAAGCTAAAACTATATGATATGGTTTATTTTCACTAAGCAAAATTTTATTTTCTATAAACCAATAAGATAACTGAACCAATTATCATCAGTACAGTTTTTCAGACTCTTGATATCATTAATACAGTGAAGAAATGTTGTGTTATCTGTATGTAATACTGCATTGGATCTTCTAAACGAAGGCAAGTCATTAATCGTTATCCAAAACAAAAAATGTCCAAACACAGATCCCTGAGGAACACCTGCATTGATTTGTTATGCACTAGTACTTACCTTACTTCAAAGGAAATCTCTAGCTGTGAATTTAAAATTTTAGCTGTTGACTCTAACACCACAAAAACTCAGTTTGTTTAGTAGTGTTACATGTCCTACAGAATCAGAAGCCATGTTTAGTTCACAGTAGTTGGTGTAAGCAAAGCCCTTGTCTTCGAACATCTGGATATGTCTAATTACAGCTTGTGTGGAATTAACAGTTATAAAATTTTCTTAAAATCATATTGTGCCCTATTTATTATTTAAAGATTTTAAAAATAAAAATATCACTGGTTGTCAGTGATTCCCTTGGAAATCTATGTAGTTTTCACAATGTATTATCAGGTAAACAATAAATAGTTACTTTCTTAAGTAAGCTGCAAGATGATATAGACTTGTTGTCTATATTTATGTTGAAACTAGATGAAACCTCAGAGCAAATAAACATGTTCATATTAGCTGATGAATATAATAGTTTTATGGTAGTAATTATAAGCTACTAGAATTAGATTTGGTTACAACACTGCTTTATTCAACTGATTTAATAAAATATTATTAAATTTTTGTCGAGAGATACTGAGATTGTCATTTCAAGAGCGTTTCCCAATATCATTTATTAGTTTCTATGTGTTTGTTGGCAGTTTTTTGAATATTACTGAAACTGTGTGCTCTTATAGTTGGAAGGTACCTTTTGTATAATAATTCCTATATCTAACATAATCTCCTTTGACAGGTATACTGATATATGCACGGTGAACATTAATAAAACCGACAAACTGCAGGGATGGATTCCTAACTGGAAATGGAGGAAAAAAGTCATTGGACTTGTGTCTGGATATGGATCATTACCATGGTAGATGGTGCTAACGAATAACAGTTCCTCTGACCATGTGTCGTCTGTTCCATGTGTGTTATAGGCTGTGTGATTGACACAGTGTACTGTAAGCAGTAGAATGGTCCAATATTCATGTCAGGATCAAGTGGAGATAGTGATTGTGTATGGCCAAGCAAATGGAAACAGTCGAGAGGCTATACCAAAACATGTGCCCTCACAGACACCAACCACATCACACAACACTTCAAGCCCTTTTTGGACATTTGTGTGATCATACAGCCTTTGAGACACATGAACGTGCAGAGAGGTGGCAGATTGTGTGTACACCAGATTTGGAGCTTGTACTAGAGTTCATCTCAGTATCCTGTAGAACCCTATGCATTTGTCTGTCTGAAAGGACTCATGGTCACACAAACGCCCAAAAAGGCCTTGACATGAGGTATTATGTGGAGTCTGTGAGGGCAATTGTTTTGATATAGCTGTGGACCCTCTCGATCTTTTCCATTTGTTGGCTGTACACAAATACCATCTCAGCTTGTTCCTGACATGGATACCAGACCATTCAACTGCTTCCAGTACACTTTGTCAATGACACAGCCTGCAACGAACAAGGCACATATGGCACATGGTCAGAGCAACTGCCATTCATTAACGCCATCTACCATGGCAACAGTGCATTTCCAGACACATGTTTACAGACTTTTTTTTCCATTTCCAGTCAGGAACCCATCCCTGCATTTTGTCAGTATATATAAAATAACACAGCTTGGTTTTTCATGTTTGTTTGAAATGTAGAATAACAAAAATTACTTCTGTGTTACATCTTCTTTCTAAAGCCCTTGTCCATTACTTTACATTTACTTATTGTAGTACTATCATTAAATTGTAAAAAAATGGTTTAAAAATCTTTGTAATATGAGTTTGGCTGACGACCTTTTCATGAAATTCAGCGTGTACCGTTGTAACACTGTTTTAACAGGTATGTATCAACAGTGAATATTACAGTCGAAATTCTGAGTGATAAATTTAAAATTATGTTGTTCAAGTCACAGTACTTTGAAAATATTGATAATTTTTCAGAAAATGTGGTCATACAGTATTGGAAGTTCACAAAAATCTTTGGTATAAACTGCCTTCTGCAAAACTGCATTGCATTCCTGTCGTGAAAAGGAATTGTCAAAACCTAGTATGAGATATCCATTGGTCACGAAGTTTATGCACACTCTGACAGATTTACAAATTGTTTTAATATATTTTAAGAATGCAGATGGTGGCAGTGGTTATATATTGAAGAATATGATTTGTTAATCTCTGAAACATTTTTTGCGTGATATCCTAACTCCTTCTCATTCCTTCTTCCTTTGATTTACACTGTTGAAAATGTTGTGATACGGCATCAACAAGTTAAACTGGTTTTAATTTTTGTGACTGCCATGACAGTTGACCATACATTGTGCTAGTTATTGTTCACACTTCCCAACTAGCTGGCATTTATGCACTGCTGCCAGTAAGTAGCACTAAGTGGAAATTCATTCATTCGCCTTCCTTTCCTCTCTTGCAAACTGGCAGTGTTTGGTTTGATTTTGTATCATTAGCGTCAGGTCAGCGATACAGTGAAGAAAGTGGTCTCTACCTGCAACTATTCTATTATTCATTGATTGATTTAATTGACTCTTGCTTTGTCATATTTGATTACATTATGTACAGAGTATGTACTTGTAATATACGAAAAGTCCAATTAACCTAATATCTTAAAATATTTAGCCTACATATGACAATATAAACATAAATCGGCTGTAATGATAGTAACACTGATTATGTGCTTCGTTTGATTAATATTTAGGTATTAAAGTTAATTATGTACTCTAACTTATGTAGCTACAGCAGAGATGTACAAAAAGATATGGTGCATACAATATGATAAAGTGACTACAGTACAGATGAACCTTGTAGCACATTTACACAATCGTCACACCTGACAAAGCTATTAGTAGAAGTCAGTGTGGTCATGGCCATAGTTGGCCACCCAGGTCACCTGATGTGTCAGTGTGCAATTACTTCGTGTGGGGAGCCCTCAAGGCTAAGGTGTATTAGGTGTATTGCAACAACCTTCATAGCCCTCAAAAACTGCAGCACAACATTTCAAATGAGATTGCAGCAATTCTAGCAGTCCATCTTTATGCTTTCAACAACTTGCTGACCAGACCCAAAAGTGTCGTGAGATGAGTTGTGGTCATTTTCGACATCTGCTACAGTCAGGTTGTCACTGTAGTTCCTTTCCTCTGCTGTGTTTCTTTATACCTTTGAACTCTGTTACCTGGAGCCCTTTTATTTGCACTACTCTGTATTTGTAGTTACCACTGTAGGGAAGTTAACAAAAATATGCAAACCCAAAATGATGGTTGACGAAAGACACTTTGTGCTAATAACACTGCACAAGCTAAAAGCACATATTTACAATTCAACAGTCAGAGTCAGACTGCTGGCAGGTGGACATCAGAGATGTTACTTTGACAGAGGTTGTACATTTGTAATGCTTTTTTGACAGCTTTGTAGTCTGCAAGACCCTACGGAGCCCGTCCCCCCACCCTCCATATTACATAGTATGATTGATGGGGGAAAGTACGTTGCCTTCACTCAGTCCAGAATGTAACCCTGCTTTTGCCACCATAGACTGCAGGGACAGCTGAAACAGAGCCGCTGCAGTTTGTCGCCCAGATGCATGGGTGTGAGATTGAGGCTCCTCAGGCTTGTTCACTGCAGTGGCTCGTTTATGTGTGTGTGTAAGTGGATCATCGATGAGAGCTTAAGCTGGTTTCAGAACTACAAATGGAGACCACTGTAGGCTTGTCATGGAGTAAAATGATAAGTATGTTGTCCCGCCTTTGGAGAACCTTACGTAGCCAGAAATATGTGGGGTGCAGTGCCAGTCATATGGTGTCATATCGTAACATCACTTAGTCACAGTGTGCGACGGTCTTATACATTAGAACTTGCGGTATGTTGTGTGGTTGTGGCAGTGGTGTGCGGATCTGTGCAGTGTGTTTCCGTTCTCTGCTTACTAGTTCGAGTACCTGTGACGTGTTTGATGGTTCAACAGATTCAACAAATTGTGCCATGAGATGTAAAAGTTCACCATACATGACTTGCACTAGTGATGCCTGCAAGTCCTCTTTGAAAGAAGTGTATACACCCAACATCACCTAAGGAAGTGCGTTGCGCCACTGTATCCCATACCACATTAAAACTGGCTTAGAAGTGTCATGACATTGCTACACCAGCCTGTTGCTTTGGAGGCGGTAGGCCTAGAAACCCACAACTGCACAAACGCTTTAGTTGTTGATCTAGTGATACTGCCTGCCAATGGTACTGCCACCACCGAGGTGTCACATGACCATTCACCGAAAGACTGTACTGGAAGGGGTCTGACCAAGTCTAAATGAACATGTAGCCTGACTCTAGGGATGTCGAATTGGCCTAGGGCTGGAATGGCGCGACGTCCTGTTTTGCTCTGCTGTCATGCTACACATACTTGTGTCCACTGTTAGCTGTTCTTTTTCTTTACCACCAGCCACATGAAAAGGTGTGCTACCAAATTCGTTTTGAAGGTCATACCCCCAAATGAGACAATCTGTGCCAGCAAAAGCATGTCTCTGTATAGTCGAAGAAACCAATTTGCAGACCCTGCCGTGCAAAATGTCACACTAAATCTGCGTCTCCGAGCTGGAGAGTGAACGACGTATTAACTTGAGGCTGGTGTTCACCTTATGCAAAAATTCATGAATATGAGGGTCTCTGTGCCGCTGCAAGCTCCTCGTGATCTATGGATGCAAACAATGCACCGACTTGGGGCAGACAGTTGGCCATTACCCTTTCAGCTCCCCTGATATGTTGTGAATTAACTGATGCACACAAGATGTCGACATTGCCTTGGTGATACTTACTGCTTCCGCGAGCAGGCGGTGATCTGTGAAGATAGTAAACTATCTGTCTTGCACTTAAACCTTAATGTGGAGTGCTGCTTCATATAGTATCGACAACTCATGATTGAACGCTGGCCATTTTCGTTCCGAGAGCATGAGCTTCTGCGAAGGATAACGTAGTGGTTTTTGCTTGCCATATACAAATTCCTGTAGCACTGCGCTGATGGCTGTATCACTCGCATGAGCTGTGACAGAAAGATGAGTGTCAGGTACAGAGTGTGCTAATGAGACTGCCTACTGTTAGCACAGCTTGATGTCTTCAAATATGCATTGCTATGCTTGGGTCCACTTTGGCAGTTGTTTCCCCTGTTTTCTTTCTTTTTTTTCTGGCATCAGTGAGGGGTACTAGTTGTGCTGTTACCTGAGGTAAATCACGCCTGTAGAAGTTCACTGCACCTGGAAATCTCCTCAGCTTCTGGTAATTAGAAAGTTTAGGCAGTGCTTGCAAAAGTTCCATACGTTCCTGCATCGGGCGAACAACTGTCTGATTTACTAGATGGCCTCGGAAAACGACTTCTGATCGTCAGATCTGGCAATTGCCTTCATTTATTATTAGAATGTACTGTTCTAGCACATTAAAAACTATGTGGAGGCGTTCCTTGTGTTTATTCAGAAAAGCCGAGAAAACTAGGATGTGATCTAGGTAAGAAAAGCAAAATTGAAATAGGAGCAATAATGTATCAATGAGATGCTGCCAAGTTTGTGCTGCATTTTTTAACCTGTAAGGCATACACAATAACTCATGGACTACAGACGAGGAACTTGCAGCTGTGTTTGCCACATCTTTGTTCGCCATAGGGATTTGCAAATACCAGGTCTGTTCAAAAAATTCCGGAACATTCGTAATTTCGCGCCAATGATGTGTTGGAGCGAAATGCGATTGGAATCCCTGAACGTGCCTGTGTTTATATGGAAGCGCTGGAAGCTTCATTTTTATATGTCTGTTACTTATTGTTCAGTGCTGCATTGAGTAGAAAATTGTATCGCACAGTTTGCGATTTCGAGACAGCAGAGTTAGAGGAGCAATGCATCTGCATTAAATTTTGCTTGAAACTCAATAAAACCTTTACAGAGACACACAAATAATGCAGGAAGCCTACGGTAATGAGTGCTTACCCGTACTCGATGTTACAAGTGGTTCACATAGTTTAAAAATGGTCAGACAGAAGTTAAAGATGATCTTCGTTCAGGACGCCCTTCGACATATACCGACGACGCTCATGTCAGGAACGTCAATGAAATTATGCATGCCAATCGAAACTGACCGTCTGAGAGATTGCAGAATAATCTAACATTTCAGTTGGATCGTTTCATGAAATCCTGACACAGAACCTTGGAATGCATCGTACTGCTGCCAAGTTCGTCCCATGGCTCATGAGTGAAGTCCAGAAAGGCCTTCGCCCGACAATCTGTGAAGAACTTGTGGATCACACAAATGAGAACGAGATGTTCCTTAAGAGGATCGTAACCAGTGATGGGATATGGTCTACGGTTTGATGTTGAGACCAAGGTTCAATCTTCGCAGTGGGTCGGGAAAGCTTCTCCATGAATTCATGTCACAGGAACAAACTGTTAATCAATTGTACTATCAGGACATGGTGCGACGCCTCTGACAAAATATGAGAAGGAAACAGCCTGAAATGTAGCGAGACAATTCATGGCTCCTGCATCACGATAGCGCATCCGCACATACATCGCTGTTGGTGCATGACTGTTGCACAGAAAACGAAATCATTGTGCTGCCTCATCCTCCGTATTCTATAGGCCTGGCTCCTGCCGACTTTTCTTTATTTCCAAAGTTGAAAACCCCCTTGAAAGGACGAAGATTTGCAACGTAGACGAGATAAAAGAAATTTCACTGATGGCGCGTCGGTCGATTCAGCAAGAGGCGTACCAAGACTGCTTCCAGAAGTGCAAACTGCGGCGTATCAATTGTGGAGGAGAGTATTTCGAAGGAGACCATGCACAATGAGTAAAAGGTAAGCGTAGAAAAACTTTGTGGACAGAGTTCTGGAATTTTTTGGACAGATCTCGCATGCTTTCTTCCAGTCTATTTCGTTGAAAATGGTCTTACCTGCCAATGCGTGGGAAAATTCTTGGATATTAGGGACTGGATATATGTCAGGTATTGGCCATGCTTTCAGTACCCAGTAGTCCCCACAAAGTCTGTATGAAGCATCCTTTTTTAGTGCTAATAGTATGGCTGAGGCCCACAAACTGTCAAATGGCCACACTAATTCCACATGCAGTAGCTCATGTGTCACAGTTTTACCCACACACAGTCTATCTGGCCCTAGGTACTGCACTTTAAAATGGACTGGCAGTAAATGTGTAATGTATATATGATGCACACTACTGTGTTTGACTGTTCGCTGTCGACCCTGTCCACATAGTGACTTTTTGATATGTCACATGATCAGGGCAGTAGCACACTTCGAATACTGCACTGACTGACTTGAATGTTCTTTGAGGATCGTGGCTGTTGGCAGTCATAAAGTGATTGTTTGATATGAGTATTACACAATGGGGGCAGTATGACATTTTGAATATTGCACTGATTGACCTGAACGTTCTTTGAGGATCATGACAGTTGCTATCAGAACAGTGTGCTGGCTTGCGGCTGTTGCAATGACTGCAGTGATGTACGATGTTGCTGAAGTGTGTGGTCCTGTTACTGTTTGCAATGCAATTAAGCGAGATGTGTAATTCTTCTTCCACTGTTTGTGCTGAAGTTTTGAGTGTTACATTGCCCTCCAGTAGTTCATTTCTTTCATGCTTGACTGCTTTATATCTTATGCTCATGTCTGACAGTACACAGTTCAGTTTGTCTGTGGAAGGAGAAGTTTGTAGATGCAGTGTGTCAAGTTATCCCATAAAATGGCATGCTTGTGTGCAGTTTCACTTGAAGCAGTCTGCCTAGTTGCCTTGGTCAATAGGTCCAGCCAAGGTGAAAATGGTGAATAAAATTCACACCTAAGATGAATCCACATACATATGCTACTTTCCACACACATATGCTACTTTTAGCCGCCAAGTCCAATATCTACAATTAATCTGACAGTTCTGAACTGTCACACTGGTGTGTTATTAGCTGCTCTCAGTTGTATGTGTGCGAAGATCTAGCTATAGATGGGGGTACTCTGTTGGTTTAGCATTTCTTCTTGTTGTGTAAGCATCTTGATTCTGTTGGGCAGACCAGTGCGCCTATTGTGGACTGCCATCACAGATTGAGAACTTGCTAAGAGTTGAACAATTGTGCATTCTGCTGCCAAAGCATGTGTGAAACAAGCAAAGATGACGCCATGCGCACACATCTGCTGCTACATTGTTCTTTACAGTGGGATGGAGGCTCATGCGTATCTGTGGGTTCACGTCATGCAGTCAGTTGATGTCAGCAGCACTTGTGCTAGCTCAGTGTCAAATATCATTGTCCAGTTGTGGCTGCGACAGCATTGCAGCTGGTTTGAAATCCAAGGCATTTCTGTGTCTTGCAATTGCTTCTTGTCATCTCTGTTGGACTGCATAAATTAAAATTTAGCTTAATAACAGTCAGCCCCTGTTCCCTCAAATTAGCATCAGCTTTGGTGATGGAGGTAACCGTAGTATCCAAATGGACCACAGGACAACGTCTGACATAATTCTAGTGTCTACTGTTGCTCACAGATGTCGTCCACACTGTTCCAGAGGAAGTTTCTTGGCTCGCAAGGTCTGGGCATTCACAGAGTGTGGGTTTGCTGGTAGTTGGGAGAAGGAATCCAGTGTGCATTTCGTGTGTATACTGGGGGGAGTCATGAAGAGTACAGGCTGCAGCCAACAGCAGGTGGTGGCTCATGTTGGTACCAATGACGTATGTCGCTTTGGATTGGAGGATATTCTCTCTGGTTTTGGGTAGCTAGAGGAAATGATAAAGACTGCCAGTCTTGCTTGCGAGATTAAGGAAAAGCTCACCATCTGCAGCATCGTCGACAGAACAGACTGTCGTCCTTTGATGCAGAGCTGAGTGGAGGGTCTGAATCAGAGGCTCAGGCGGTTCTGTGACCGTGTAGGCTGCAGATTCCTCGACATGCGCCATCGAGTGGTGGGTTTCCAGGTTCCTCTTAATAGGCCACAAGTTCATTACACACAGGAAGCAGCTACATGGGTGGTGGGGGCTGTGTGGAAGGGACTGCGCGGTCTTTTAGGTTAGAGGGTCTCAGGAAACCACAGAAAGGGTGACTGTCTAAAAGGGGGCAGGTAAAACACAGTAGCGTAGTTGTGGAAACGATTGGTAGTTGTAAGAGGGTTGAATGAAAAGTAACGCCTCGAACTTCGTTAATTGGGTTTGGTTGGGAATATTTTAATAAATCAAATGCAGGAATAATCCTTAGAATGTGATTTTTAATTGTCAATATTCACTTTTCCGCATAATCACCAGCCAATTGGATACCTTTCTGCCAACGATGAAAAAGTTTTCTGAAGCTGTCACGGAAGAAGTCGACAATCTGTTTCTGCAACCACAGTCTCACAGTTCTCTCAACACATTCGTCAGAAGCATAATGAGGTCCCCACATATTGTCTTTCATTATCGGGAACAGATGGAAGTCAGACAGTGTTAAATCTGGACTGTATGGAGGATGCCGCAAGGTGGTGAGATTCAGTCTCTGAAGTTCTGCTGTAATGGCATGTGAATTGTGTGATCTGGCATTGTCATGCTGCAGGAAAACATTTTCCTTTTCCTTTCGGACCCTTGTTAGCTGTCGTTTCAGAGTTCTCAGCGATGTGAAGTAATGCTCTGAATTTACTGTTGTTCCAAGATCAAGGAAATCAATATGGGTAACCATCTGCGTCCCAGAACACTGTGGCCATGATTTTTCCAGCTGAGGGCTGCGTCTTGAATTTTTTTTCTGGGGCAAGTCTTTGTGTCGATATTCCATAGACTGGCGTTTCGTCTCCGGGTCGTAATGGTGTACCCACGTTTCGTCTCCTGTCACAATTGAATGGAGAAAGGCGTCACTTTCATCATCGTAATACGAGAGGAGTTACTGGCAAATTTCAAATCTGTGTGCTTTCATTTCAGGAGTCAGCATCCGGGGTACCCATTGTGCACAGATCTTCCAATAGCCAAGCAAAGCAATAATGTGACCCACACATTCTTGTGAAATGCCAATTGTGCTTGTAATTTCTCTCTGAGTGATACGACGATCGTTCTGAGTCAATCTGTCAAAATTTTGCTTGTGAAACTCGGTGATTGCTTTCACAGGACGTCCAACTCTTTGTCTGTCGCACAAGTCAGATGTTCCCACTTCAGCATCTTTAAACTTACTCTCCCAACGACGCACAGTACTCACATCAACACAATCACCATAAACTGCTGTCATTCCCTGATGAATCTCCTTTGGGGTGACACATTCTGCTGTCAAGAATTCAATGAATGCACGTTGCTTAAATCGCTTTGACCGACTGTCTGCACAGAGTTCCATACTTTACACTGTAACAACACAACCGTTCGATGTTAAGACTTCCCGCCAACTGGAGCTATATAGAAGAGGCTACAGGACAAGTCAGTACCTGCCGCGTACCAATGCTGCCAACTGTTGAAGAGTTACGAAGGTGGAAGCATTACTTTTCAGTCAACACTCGTAAATGTTTTGGGAAAGAAGCAGAGCTCTAAGCCCTAATAGAAAGCACAGAAGCTCAAATAATTATAGGTACAGAAAGCTGGCTAAAGCCAGAAACAAGTTCAGTCGAAATTTTTTCAAACGACCAAACAGTGTTCAGAAAGGATAGATTAAATACAGTTGGAGGTTGAATATTTGTTGCTGTCAGAAGTAGTTTACCTTTTAGTGAAATTGAATTAGATAGTTCCTACGAAATAGTATGGGTGAAGGTTATACTTGACAATCGGACTAAACCATTAATTGGATCATTTTACCGACCCCCCCCCCCCCCCCCGACCCAGAAGATATAGTTACTGAACAGTTCAAAGAAAACTTGAGTCTTATTTCAAATAGGTACCCCACTCATACAATTATAGTCGGTGGCGATTTCAAAGTACCCTAGATATGCTAGAAAAATTATGCATTTAAAGCTGGTGGCAGGCATAAACGTCATCCGAAATTGTACTGAAGGCTTTCTCAAAAAATTATTTTGAACAATTAGATCATGAGCCCAGTTGAAGCGTAAATGGTTGTGGGAGCATACTTGACTTCTTAGCAACGATTAATCCTGGAAAAATATGGAGTATCATGACGAATACAGGGATTAGCGACGACAAGGCAGTTGCTGCTAGGCTGAATACTGTAACAACCACAACTATCAAAAAGAAACGCAAAGCACATCTATTTAAAAAAAGCTGATAAAAATGCTCTTAACGCATTTTCAAGAGACAGACTCAACTCCTTCCGATCTGATCACAAAAGTGTAGAAAAGATTTGGAATGATTTCAAAGAGATAGTATCGACGGAAATGAGATATATATACCACATACATAATAAGTGATGGTACTGATCTTCCATGGTACATAAAACGGGCCAGATCGTTGCTGCACAAGCAACAAAAAAAGCATGCCAGATTGAAAAGAACGCAAAATCCCCAAGATTGGTCAAGCTTTGCAGAAGTTCGAAATATATTGCGTGCATCAAAGCGAGATGCTTTTAATAATTTCCACACTGAAACTCTGTCTTGGAATCTGGCAGAAAACCCAAAGAGATTCTGGTCATATGTAAAGCACTCCAGTGGCAAGACACAATCAATACCTTCACTTCACGATAACAAAGGTGAAGTCACTGATGACAGTGCCACTAAAGCAGATTAGAATAGAATAGAATAGAACAGAATAGAATAGAATCTTTATTTGCCTTTCAGTATGTTTTGCATACAACTGGCATCATCAATGTATTCAATACATTTTTTTTAAATTAGAATAATTATTATTGTACATCATTGTGCCTGTGCAGGGCAAGCAGATACACATGCTAATGTCATATTGATAATACAACAAATATTCATTCACAATAGTAATAATAATAATAATAAATCATAACAGTTAAATATACAATAGTATCAAGATATATTTATGGTACATCTTACATATCCATGCAAAAGTCTTTGTTGGTACATTACTGTCACAAACATATAGATATAATTCATATGGCAGTTTTTTGTTTCATGTAGCATATCTTTTTTGTGTCACTGTTTAGAAACTCATCAAGTGAGTAATATGGCGTACATTTGAGCCAGACTTCTATTGTTTGCTTAAAGTTATTCATCGGTAGTTCGCTCACAGCCTTTGGGAGTTTGTTATAAAATTTCAAGCTAAGGTGTTTATGGCTCTTTTGTGTTAATGTCAGCCTTGTGTACGGTAGGTCTATGTTACTATTATTTCCAGTATTATGAACATGCATTTCAGATCTTAAATTAAAGTTCTTTGCGTTCTCTTTAGCATATATTAAACAATTATAAATGTATATACTAGGTAGTGTCATTATCTTTAGTTCTTTAAAATGATTTTTGCAACTTTGTCTTGGTGCTAGTTCTAATATGCACTTGACTGCTTTCTTCTGCCACTTGAAGATGGTACTTGAACCCACTGAGTTACCCCAAAGAAGTACCCCATATTGCAGTTGTGAATGGAAAAAAGCAAAGTATGTGGAGATTAGCAGATTTTTACTGATAACGTGTCTCAGTTTGTGTAATAGAAAGAGAGTTCGAGCAAGTTTGCCACATAGATAATTTGTGTGTCAGTCCATGTAAGTTTTTTATCTATATGTAAACCTAGTAACTTGACATTTTTTGTATTCTGTTCAATTGGTTTCAGGGTGAAGCAAATTTCTTCAGGTTTCAATTTGTTTATTGATAAAAGGTTGGCTCTGCACCAGTCACTGCTCATTTCTGATACTACTTTGTTGTATTCTATGACATCTTGTAGATTTTCTCCATCGGTTATTAGTGTCATATCATCAGTGCACAGTACATTGTTGCATGGCATACAATTTGAGAAGTCATTGACGTAAACAATGAACAGGAAAGGGCCAAGCACTAAGCCTTGTGGAATTCCTCTCTTTACTTTCATGGGTGTTGACTTTTGATAGTTTGTTTTTACTAATTTTACCCTATTGCTTGAGTATGATTGAAAAAATTGTAATGGTTTATCTACAATACCATAATGTTCTAGTTTTTCATCATTATTTCATGTGTGACTGAGTCGAAGGCTTATGTTAAATCTAACAGCGTAGCACAAGTGAGTTTCTTGTTTTCATCTCCTTCATATATATTACTAAGGAGGTATTCAACTGCTTTGGTTGTTGATAGTTCAGATCGAATGCCAAATTGGTTCTTACTCAATAATTTATTACTTTCAAAATAATTGTAAATTTGGATATGTATGCAGTTTTCTATTACTTTTGATATAATGGGAACTATTGATGTAGGTCTATAATTGTTTGGCATTTCCTGTCACTTTTCTTATAGATTGGGAGTGTAACTGTCATTTTCAGACATTCAGGGAATATTCCTTATTCAAGTACGTGATTTGTCAGATATGTTAGTGGTATTTAGACTGCAGTGGCTATGTGTTTAACAATACTGTTACTAAGCCCGTAATAGTCCACTGTTTTTGAGTTTTTAAGTTTCTTTATAGATTTGATAATGTGGCTGGAGGTGATTTTTGACCAAGAGAATTTCTTGGTTGCTGGTGCTTGTTGTTTAAGAAGGGTTACATCAGCTGAAATATTATCAGAATAATTTTTACCAAAAGAAGAAGAAGAAGAAGAAGAAGAAGAAGAAGAAGAAAAACAATGAGAGCTGGCACAATTTATAAAATATTCGTTAAGGATGTTGCAATCTATAGGCACTATGCCTTCCTGTTTGCTCATATTGATTTCACTTTTTATTATATTCCAAGCTGCTTCATAGGCATTTTTTGAGCCTGCAATATGTTCATCATTTACTTTACATTTAGCTGATTTTATTTCATATTTGTACAGCTTCTTAAGGGTCACATAGTGTTTCCTGGCTTCCTCATTTTTATCACTATTATTTTTTAGTATAAGTAGCAGTGTCCTCATTGAGCTCTAGAGTGTACCGCTTGTTAGAGTGCTGAGATTTTTTTCTGTTGTTAGGGGTGAATCTTTTTGTGATAAGTGGAGAGTGACTATCTACTGCATTTTTAATGATATATAAAAACATAGAGAAACATTCATCAAGAATTTTTATATTGTGTAGTGTATTTGGCCAATCTACCACCTTCAGTTCATGTTTCAGAACTGCCTATTCTGACCCATATCCCGTCATGATCAGATAACTCTGACTTAATCACATCATGCTTTAGTTGATCCTGATTTGCATTACTAATTACATTGTCAAGGCATGCATCTAGTCTAGTAGGTTTTTCATTTATACAGTAGCAGTTTAGTGCCTTTAGGCTGTTAACCATGTCATTTACATTTTTTCTACTTTCCCTTACATCTACCGGGTGATCAAAAAGTCAGTATAAATTTGAAAACTTAATAAACCACGGAATAATGTAGATAGAGAGGTAAAAATTGACACACATGCTTGGAATAATATGGGGTTTTATTAGAACAAAAAAAAGTTAACAAAATTTCCGACACATGGCGCTGGACAGCAAAACTGCTACCGTGACGGGTGAGAGGTACGCCGATATGTTACAGAATCGCATCATACCCAGCCTGGCTGATAAACACCTGCTGGAACGTACGATGTTTATGCAGGATGGCGCTCCACCCCATATTGCTAGACGTGTGAAAGATCTCTTGCGCGCATCATTTGGTGATGATCGTGTGCTCAGCCGCCACTTTCGTCATGCTTGGCCTCCCAGGTCCCCAGACTTCAGTCCGTGCGATTATTGGCTTTGGGGTTACCTGAAGTCACAAGTGTATGGTGATCGATCGACATCTCTAGGGATGCTGAAAGATAACATCCAACGCCAATACCTCACCCTAACTCCGGACATGCTTTACAGTACTGTTCACAACATTATTCCTCAACTACAGTTATTGTTGAGGAATGATGGTGGATGTATTGAGCATTTCCTGTAAGTAACATCATCTTTGCTTTGTCTTACTTTGTTACGCTAATTATTGCTATTCTGATCAGATAAAGCGCCATCTGTCGGACATTTTTTGAACTTTTGTATTTTTTTTTTTTGTTCTAATAAAACCCCATGTCATACCAAGCATGTGTGTCAATTTGTGCCTCTCTATCTACATTATTCCGCGATTTATTCAGTTTTCAAATTTATACTGACATTTTGATCACCCAGTATATTAAAGTCACCTACAATAAAAACTTTGTGATTTTTGTGTATAGTGAATAATTTCATTAGTGAATTTAGTTTATCTATAAGAACTTCTTCATCAGAGGCTGGTATATGGTACACAGAAGCAATGATAATTTTTTGGGTATGCAGTACTATGGCTGCTACTTCAAATACACCTTCAGTACAATGTTTGTGTAGATCTATCACTGAATGCTGCAGATTTAAGTTTTCTTTGATGTAGATTGCAAATCCGCCATGTGCAATATTTGTTCTACAATATTTTGTGGCTAATATGTAGCCATAAGGTACACACAAATCTATTTCTGAGTCATGCAACCAATGCTCATTAATACACAGTATGCTACAGTTAATTTTGTCTGCCAAGTACTGTAACTCATTAAACCTTTTGTCTTAGGGATTGTACATTAACATGAAATAACAGTAAATCGTTTTTGTTACTGGGAGGAGTACTTGTTGCTTTTTCTGTTACATTATCTTTACTGTCCCTTGCAAACTGTTGTAATCAAATCCAACTTGTGTCAGATTTGGTCACTACTTGGAGTTTCCCTGTACCATATCTATGAACTGAAGTCTATAAATTGTTTTATTAGCAGAGCTTGATTTTTCTCTTACAATCCCAGGTATTTTTTGCTTAGAAGTGACTTTCCTAAGCCATTTAGATGCTGACCATGGCTTGTATGACAAGCTCTGTTACAGTGATAAGGTTTGCTAAGGGGCACAATTGTGGTGTGGCAACAGTCTGAAATATCATTCATGTCAATCACTGTTACATTTTTGAAATGTTTACATACTGAATCATAGAGGTTATTTGCTTTTTTAATTTTGTTGTTCACATATGATTGTTCTATTAGATCATAATGGTGAGGTATTTTAGCCACTATTACATTGGTATGTGTTAGCTTACACAGTGACTCTTTCAGTGCTTTTGTTGCTGCAACTTTTTCATTGTGATACACATCATTAGCACCTCCTATAATTATTGCATAGTCGTTTGATGATAGATTCTTGCATTCTTCTTCCAGATTGTATACCAGTCAGGTTTCTTTCAGAGTATGCTGATAAAATAGCTCCATTTTTAGCAGTTATAAACAACTGCTCGCTCACAGAGAGACCCAAGGACTGAAAAATGCTCAAGTCACACCAATACCTAAAAAGGGAAGTAGGAGTAATCCACCGAATTACAGGCCCATATCACTTACGTCGATTTTCAGTAGGGTTTTGGAACATATACTGTGTTCGATCATTATGAAGTACCTCGAAGGAAAAGATTTATTGAGACATAGCATGGATTCAGAAAATATAGTTCTTCGAAACACAAGTAGCTCTTAATGCTCATGAAGTAATGAGTGCTATCGACAGGAGATGTCAAATTGATTCAATTTTTTTTAGATTTTCGGGTGGCTTACAGTATCATTTTTCAAAAGCGTCTTCTAATCAAAGTGCATGCCTATGGAATATCGCCTCAGTTGTGCGGCTGGATTCGTGATTCCCTGTTAGAAAGTTCACAGTTCGTAGTAGTAGACTGAAAGTCATCGATTAAAACCGAAGTAATATCCGATATTCCCCAACGTAGTGCTATAGGCCCTCTTTTGTTCCTGATCTATATTAACAACAGAGGAGACAATGTCAGTAGCCATCTTAGATTGTTTGCAGATGATGCTGTCATGTACCGTCTTGTAAAGTCATCAGATGATCAAAATGAACTGCAAAATGATTTAGATAAGATATCTGTATGGTGCGAAAAGTGGCAAGTGACCCTGAATAAAGAAAAGTGTGAAGTTATTCACATGAATACTAAAAGACATCACCTAAATTTCGATTACGCAATAAGTCACACAAACCTGAAGGCTGTAAATTCAAGTAAATACTTAGGGATTACAATTACAAATAACCTAAATTGGAACGATCACATAGATGACGTTATGGGTAGAGCAAACCAAAGACTGTGATTCATTGGCAGAACATTTAGAAGGTGGAACAGATCTACAAAAGAGACTTGCCCACCCTATTCTTGAGTATTGCTGTGCGGTGTGGGATCCGCATCAGGTGGGACTGATGGATGACATCGAAAATCTTCAAAGAAGGGCGGCTCGTTTTGTATTATCGCGAAATAGGGGAGGTAGTGTCACAGACATGATACGTCAATTGGAGTGGCAATAATTAAAACAAAGGTGTTTTCCGTTGCTACGGGATCTTCTCATGAAATTTCAATCACCAGTCTTCTCCTCCGATTGCGAAAACATTCTATTGGCACACACCTACATAGGGAGAAATGATCATCACGATAAAATAAGAGAAATCAGGGCTCACATAAAAAAAACTTTTTCTCCCGAGCCGTTCGGGAGTGGAAAGATAGAGAGACATTGAACCTCTTCCAGGCACTTTATTGTGACTAGCGGGGTAATCACGTAGATGTAGATAATCATTCTGTTGTCTTTGTGGATGTCGCATTGTTGGATGTAGAGTGACATTGCTGTATGCACTTTGTAAACTCGCTCCCACGGCCAAGGTCGCTAACGCATGCTTGTGCAGTGGTACTCGACCTGGGAGTAATCCAGTTCCAATCCTAGCGGGAAAAAAGATTCTCACTGTCAGTATTTGGTCGATAAGGGGAGGAGAGATGGTGATGTAAAGTTACTGATCACTCTGGGCCAATGTCTGGTTTAAATACCAAACCTTTCTGTAGTGTCGCATGAAGTGAGGGCTCGTGATACTGTTGACAATTATCCTTCTATCAGATGTGGACATTAATCGTAGGCTACATGTTGGGATCAGGTTTCACCCTCTCCCTTCTCTCTTCATCGTACAACACAGTCATTACACAACACTCCACATATACACACACTTGCAGTATTGCAAATAATATAATGGAGCATGATGTCAATAAATAATATTCACTTTGTAGGCGAAAAACTAATAAAATTTACTGTACTCTGGAATCACTACATACTTATTGCTGTAGGACAGTTAGGAGAGAACCGCGAAACCAAAATTAAGGTTGACAAAAGACACTTTATTGTTAATAACAATGCACAAGATAAAGCATATATTTAAAATTCAGTAGTCGGAGTCAGGGTGGTGGGAGCAAAGACTGTCTGTGTTAACCCACCTCAGGTGGACGTCAGATAGGTTACTTTGTCTGAGACTGTGCATTCGTAATGTTTGTTTCACACCTTCGCAATCTGTCGTCCCCACATAGTTAAATACGGCCCAGGGGACTACTGAAGAAGGGGATACAACCCATCCGATTTGACTAATGACGTCAGAAGTTGCCACAGATGATGTGTTGCACAGCTTTAACAGAAAGACGAATGTTGAGAAACGAAGAAATGCAGGACATTCATATTTCTAACATAATGTTAAGTATATCGCTTCTTTGAGTCCTAGTATCCTATTCTTCAGTTGACGTTTCTTTGAGTCCTAGTATTCTATTCTTCAGTTGACTTCATTTATCTACTCATGTGAG
Source organism: Schistocerca serialis cubense (assembly GCF_023864345.2). Lineage (NCBI taxonomy): Eukaryota > Metazoa > Arthropoda > Insecta > Orthoptera > Acrididae > Schistocerca > Schistocerca serialis. Next base: position 139,826,855 of record NC_064641.1, read on the forward strand.
TATGGAAGACTTGAAGGAGGGTTCGTCAACTGCAGTATGAATACAAATTTTGCAGCTGTCGCTTTTTTTCACCTTCTCTAGCACTAGTCTTACTACGATATTTTTCAGTCTATGCTAGTACTATCGAAGGCGAAAAGACCGACAAAGGAAAAATTTGTATCCCGTACTTCCGTTGACTTCTATAGGTCAACTGAAGAATAGGATACTAGTACTAGCAAAGCCAAAAAAAGCGGCATACGTGACACTGGCATCCTGTAACACAGATGAACTACGAAGGTAGTATCCTGTTTTTCATTTGACCTATGTAGGAGAAGTACAGTATGGGATAGAGATGTTACTGTTGTAGGTTTCTTCGCCGACGCTAGTGCTGCTATGATAATTTTCAGCCGATACTACAGGTCAACCAAAGTATGGGATACAAATTTTATGTATGTCTTTTTTTTTTTTGCCTTTGCGTGGTTCATCTGAGGTACAGGATGCCAATATTATGTAAGCCGATTTTTTCCTCTTCGCTAGCACCAATATAGGTCAACTGAAGTATGGGATGCAAATTTTATGTATGTCGGTGTTTCCGCCTTCGCTAGTACTAGTATCAACTGAAGAATAGGATACTTGTAATAGGGAGACAAAGAAAGCTACACCTGTAAAATCTATATATATTTACTTCAGTTGATCTACATAGGTCAGCTGCAGAGTAGGATACTAGTGCTAGCGAAAGCGGAAAAGTCGACATACGTTAAATTTGTATCCCGTACAAAAGCAAATATTGTCCAGAATGAAAAAAATCTTCCCAAATATCTCAAAATTACTAAATAGTGTAAATAAGTACCACATGAATCGGAACAAGCAAATGATTTAAATTAATACAGGCACCAAAATCCGTATGCATTGTCTAGCCCTGTCTTTTAAAAACACATTCATTTATATTAGTTTACAATGATGACGCCTCGCCACAGGAAATAACCGGTTTATTATCTGGGGCTCGAAAATAAAGAAATTAATGTGTTTGAGTGAACTATGACGCCATTGATCAAAGCCAATGGGTTTTATCCCCTTCTTCAGCTGACCCCGAGCCAGTCAACCACAAAGGTTTTTACTAGGATAATATTCATGGACAGAAGGCGTGACATGTAATTATGGGCACCACGCGAGGAAATGTATCGGAAATGACTGTTAAATCGCAATCCGTGTAATTATCTACCTGTCGAATACTTTGTTGTAAATTAGAAATGTGTGTAATTGTGTAAGTCAAGGTAAACTCATTGTAGAATTCGAGCATTTTTGTGACACTGATATGCATTAATGTTATTTCACTTGCAATAATCTCAGTTATTCTGCAAGTTTTAGATGTGAGTGCAGTCAATAACACTGTTCCAAGGCTGCCAATATTATGGGTATTATGATTGCAGAATCATGATAACAAATTATTGTTTTTGTCAGTCATCTCACTGGTACTGAAAAACTGTTTGTGCGTTCAGCATCAGTATTGTTACACTTGACCCGCTACCTTTCCCGCTCGTAACTATCATAATAAACTGGGTCTCGATTCGTATTTGAGTTGCCAGGAAGTACGATATAACTCACGTTCGGTTGAAATTGGTCTATTCGGTTGTGGTGATAAATTGGTTTGGAACGTAGCCCGACGGCTAGTTAAGCTGAAAGGTGCTAATATGGTAATGAGTGGGATAGCCAATGAATATGGATACCAAATAAAAATTGTGTAACATAAATTGACCTGTGGCCTAGTCTAATGTTTACGTTCATCTCTTACTTCAATCGGTCGATTTTAGTGAAACGCCAGTTGTGTGGTTCTCGTTTTAGTTGCTCGTCGTGTTTATTGTTTGTAAACCAAAGATTGTGGTTTAAATTCGGTTTCATATAAGAAGAGAGTAGCAGCAGAAATGTGCAATATGGCGGAATGCGTAGTGAGCTATTTAGTAGCTAAATGGCGTACTGTTGTCTTAGGTCCTTGTTTATATGTGAGATAATTGTTTGAAATTGAATTTTCTGTGTTGTGCCGAATTGCTGCCGATCATAGTTTGTTTCGTTTGACTAGTTAAGTTTAAGACGGGATCGGCGGGAAACCATATACGCAGCGGAATTTGTTTATACGTTGCTTAGGGAGGACAACATGTGAAACTCGAACTTCGAGCGCACAAGGAAAATGATAATCATAGAAGCTTTGAGGAAAACTTAAAACATAAATGAACAGCGAAGAATACGAAATGCAGGCGTTCCGGTCAAGTGCTGCGAAAATGGAACCATTGTGCTTACCTCCACCGCCGCCACCACCCCCTCTACCTCGGCCTTCTTTCATGCCACCACCTCCACCTCCTCTCTCGCAGGCACCAAAAAGGTATGAATCCGCAGGAAGCAGCCCAGTTGTTCGGCCAGTACAGAACCGCTTTTTAAAGCCGCCAGATCAGCGCCCATTCCAGCGCCCGCCGCATTTACCATTTTTACTTCCACCTCCTCCCCCCAAATTTCGTAACCACGCACATCGACAACATGCATCGCCAGCTGCACAGTACAGGGCAGTGTCACAGAGCACTTCATTGCAACGAAGAAATCTGGAAGTCAATGATAACTCTACATCTGCCACCATACCGGCTGCGGAAGAAGAGTCTTCTCAATTAAAAACACCCACTGTGAAAGAAGAGACAGGGCCCACTGAGCCTGTTGTACGAGATGACATGGAAGAGAAGTCCTGTACTTCAGAGGACGTCAACATGCCTAATAAAACAACCAGAAAAAGGCCGTCTGAAAAAGATTCGGATAACTCTTCTGGATTACCCAAAGAATTAACCCAGAAATTTGGTCCTCTCACCTGTGAACTGTGTTCAGTTTCTGTAAATTCAACTGTACAAGCAAAGATGCATTACTCAGGGAGGCAGCATGAAAAGAAAGTTCATAGTTTCTTATTGAACTGGTCAAAGGAGACTGGAGAGCCATTGCCAAAACAGTTTAAAGATGGCCCACCAAAGAAAAGCATTCCAGATGTTTCCTTCTGTGAAGTATGTAATGTTGCCCTTACGTCAACTGCACATGCGGAGCAGCATTACATGGGACGCAATCATCGAAGAGCACTTGCAGGCCATGCTGCAGCGAAAGCAAAGGTAGAACAGTGTGCAGTTCCTACTACTGATCAGACGGGAAGATTTGGGATTGGTACACAGTTTCAGCCATGGTCAAATGCAGATCCACTAGTGCTTAAAGCACCTGAACCAGATTCACCAATTCAGAAAACCAAGAAGTTTTTCTGTGAACTTTGTAAAGTGGCTGCCACTTCACAAGACCAGTTGGATATGCACTTACGGGGTGCAAAACACAGAAAAGCAGAAACTGCAAATAAACAGAGATCAACTGTGACAAGTACAACTCCACAGGCTACTCAGTCAGATTCAATTCTTGCAAGTGTGATACAGAATGAAGATGGCACACAGAGTTCCGTGGGAAAAGACTATTCTATTTATAGAACACCATCTGGTTATTATTATTGCCAGCCATGTAATTTAACATTAAACTCTGAAGCACAGTTCATTCAGCATTGTGAAAGTAAGAAACACAAGGTTAAAACAGCAACAGCGAAAAAGCCTGTTGGCAGCCCTTTGAAAGCTGGCAATGTTGTTGCCTAATTTAGTGTTACATATGGTTATACATGTTATTTTTTGTTTATCTCCACCTGTTATTCAGAAGTAGGGTCAGATTTTGCACCTTTAAAAGTCTGAGTTTTTGACAAAGTACAAAACAAAATGAGATAAACAGGTTTATCTTCCAAACAAGAAAAACATAAGGTAACAGGATTATTACTACAGTGTGTTATATCACTTGCATCCAGTTGAAACAGGAGTGGAAAACATTTCTGTATGTAGTAGGACTCATTTTATATTTATTACAGGTTATGAAACGTAACAGTTTCTTGATACATGAAAATGCTGAGCTTTACCTTGAAGTGCGCAGACTGCGTCAGAAACTTGAAGGAAACGATATTGTGACAAGGCAGCTCAGTCGTGAAGTTGGATTAGTTGAATTTGCCCAAGATGCTGCAGAGACTGACCCGTGATGTAAGTATCAATTTTATGTGAAGAGGGCATTGCGAACAAAGTTTCATAAAAACAGCAGTACACTATCTCTGGACATATTATTTATTAATTATGTACAACTGAAAAAAATATGTGCCGAGTTAATGTTTATCCTGTTCTGTGACATGAATTAATTAGATGATCATGTTTCTTTATCCGACATGGATTGCAACAACAGATCTTGTATCCACATCTCATTCCCTTTAGTTGCAGGATAAACCAGTTGTTGAGTCTAGTCAGTTCTTTTTATGGTTTTGTTTCTTGTACACACAGTGCGAAATAAATTTATTAATTAAATATTACTTTGCATATATGATTTGTTAATTTCTGTTGGATGTAATCTGTTTGCTTTTCCTACAGATGTCTTAAAATTTCCTATAAATGCAGATTTCAGGCAATTTTGGTAGAACCTTTTCCACATACATTCTGGCATTAAGCTTCAGACATTTTCATTTAATTGACTGTAAGTACCAAATGAGTTTCAGGTTACATGTTTAAGGTTTGGGTTACATAACATTTATTATGTATGAACAGATAAATTTTTTGAAGAAGAGGAAAAAGCCTTTTAGTGAAGGTTAATAGCCTTTCCATCGTTGTTACATCGTAGAACCTTCAAGAAAGAAATTACTAATGGATGTTAATGACGTGCTATTATTTCTCTGTGTCAAGTGAATAATTCTAACTTCCATTTCTGTTTAGCCTTCAGGACGTAAGAACCAATGTTTTGTTACTTTTCATTGATGGAATATTCTGAATTCTTTTTTAGGAATGTTGTACTACCAGTAATTTAAAGATATTTGATTATAAGATGAGTTGTAAAAGTATTTCCAACAGTGTTTTTTTTTTTTCTTTTTTTTTAAAATTATGTTGTAAATCTACAGAAGTAAAGGTTTATTATTGCTCAAAAAGGTTTGTCAGTGAACCATTAATTTCTCAGTGGAATAGAAAATTGAAACTGTGCTGCTTAGATATTGGAAAATGTGATACATGTAGATTGTTGTAGACAGAGATTTGTATACGGTGATGCCTCAGGTTAACGGTGTCACTAAACTAAATTCATTGCAGTTTTGCATTTGTAAGCTGCCAGATTAAGGGATACTAAATGGAAGATGAATGTGCAAATATGTAACTGATTCATCAATGGTTGGATTATTAAAGCAATGACTTCAGTTTCAGCTGTATAATCTCATGTTGCAGATACAGTGGTTCTCATTATCTTTTGATCCTCTTGTTTTTGAAGTGAGGCATAAATGGTACTTGATTTTCTGGTTCGTCACTCTTTCCTGTGGGCCCATTCTATTTGTCAAGAATTTTGTCGGAGAACTGGACACAAAAACGGAATTATCCCTGGCATCTAACCAGTGACAGCATGGCCCTTCTGGGTTCAGACAATAAACAGTACATGTAGTTTCATGTACCATGTTAAAAGAGAGAGAACTTCTATAATTGCTAACCATTTGTGCTTTGATTGTACACTTACTACTTAAAATAAGCTCGCGATAGTTAGCGCCCTGAAGCTTCTTTAACAGAATGAATGAACTCACGAATAATGATACTGCAGAGCAACTTTTGACATCAACATATTTTTCATATCGGTATGGTTAGTTCGAATAACACATTATGCGACAACATATTGTGACAGCTGAATGTTCAAATGGAACCACACTACGCAGTCATCAAACACTATAATATAAATTGTATTTTTTTTATTAATACTTATGAAGCAGTTGACAGTTACATTGTGTGTAAAACAGGATCATCAATGTGCTTGGAGACCCTAAAACATTTCATCAGTCAGTTTCATTGAAAATGGTCAAGAAAGTTAGTAGAAATCATTGGAGTCTTACTTATAAGTTCCCATCTAGTTGATTTGTTTTTCTTTGATTGGGAGTAATCTATACCTTCTGGATGCACATACGCTGATTCAAGCAGACTGTCAGTGCATTTACTGTCAACATATTGATAGTAAAATACCATTTTACAACAGTGTGCAGTAAGAATATTGTGTAAACTTAAGTGCTAATATATTTATTTCCTTAATTTTATTTATGATAAATTATAAGAATGAATTTGTGATGAACATTTAAATCCTCAACCACAATACCAGAAGCAAAAATATTATTTGATAGATTTCCTCTTACTTTCTAGGGATCTGAAACATAGAAACTGAGTATGGCAGAGCAATAGTCACAACTTTTTTTAAAAAGTAGCTGTTTTTGTTCTAATATACACAAAACTCTGATATATAACGTAATTTTAAAAAATTAAAATTGCCTGTCACATTTATGGGAAATACGGAAGCGTCTGATCCCACCCATGACGTCAAAAATATGGCGGAAACAAAAACACACACACACTTTCCACAAGAAGCCTAATGACACTAACGGACAAGCGCGGGAAATGGGGTGTTTTGGGTGGGGGGCAAACTAAATATAAACAAATTTAGACGCCTTGCGTAGCTACAACATGTAAGTGAAGACAGCCATGCATGAATACCCACCCACCTCCCCAGGAGTCGTAACCCCTGCAACCCATAGAAGATAAAGATGCTTCAGCAGCTGATTAGTGTTTTTTGTCTTAAAAAAAAAAAATCTCACGGGATAGAACGAATAGATCAGAAAGATAAATATAATAAACTAAAACAGAAATTCGAGGAAACAGATAATTAAAATAAGTAATAAGTGTTTTTAAATTAAAAAAAAAAAAAAAAATCTCACGAGATAGAACGAACAGATCAGAAAAGTAAATACAATAAGATAAAACGGAACTGGAGACAGCCACACTCAAACCAAACTCCGCGCCGTCATGACATCACACACGACAACACCCTTACGTCACGGATCAAAGCCGACGCGTTGGATCGGACGCTTCTGTCGACCCCATTTATGATTTATAATAGGCGATTAGTGTATTTCTAGCCATTTTCAAATCTCTTTCAGACTCGTTCCAGTGCAGCACATAAACTTCATTGTTGTTTATGATTACCTCAGAATTACAGTATAGTATTCTAATATTCAGGCAGCAATACCTGGCAACTAAGTTGACATGTTATGCTGAAACTAAGCTGAAATCTCTAACGATAGCTGATAACAACCAAAACCAACAATTACCTATAGTAAATTACAACTGTGACTGAAATAATCAGTTACCCGTTTCCAAAAATTGTCGTCTGTCTATATACATTATGGGGCAACAGCCTTGCTGCAGTGGATCCACCGGTTCCCGCGCGATCACTGAAGTTAAGCGCTGTCGGGCTTGGTCGGCACTTGGGTGGGTGACCATCCAGGCCGCCATGCGCTGTTGCCATTTTTCGGGATGCACTCAGCCTTGGGATGCCAATTGAGGAGCTATTCGACCGGATAGTTGCGGCTTCAGTCAAGAATACCATCTTACGACTGGGAGAGCGGTGTGCTGACCCCACGCCCCTCCTATCTGCATCCTCCACCGAGGATGACACGGCGGTCGGATGGTCCCGGTAGGCCACTCGTGGCCTGAAGACAGAATGCTATACACGTTATGTCTGCATTCACTACCAATTAAAAACTTTGGAAGTAATTCACAGCATGAGTAGATTCACACTAGTGGCAATTTTTGTTACCGTATTTCACAGGAGTAGTGCAACTCGAATTGTTTCTCATTTATGAACATTCTCATTCATGAGGGAGTTTACGGTACATGATGCGTCAGTGAATGAATGTTGCTGTTCAGTCTCTCTTACTCAGCCGTTGCTTTGTCTGAGATCTGGCATATGTAGGTGTACAGTAAACTATTAACCCAAACAAATAGACAAACCATCAACACTGTTATTACAAGTGAGCACAGAGAATTTTGAACGCAAAAAGCTAGTTGTAGAACATCAGATAAGAGTCAGTGTCCACAATAAGTTATGAATGAATGGAAATGTCTGAAACACCACAAATCTGTACAAAAGAAAAATATTAATCTCTTTTTACAAGATCAAATTCTACAAAGTGGAATTTAAGGAAAAAATCCATCCTGTAGTGTCAGTAGCACAGTATTATGTTACTGAATTAAAATCTGATAGTACTGTGTTTTTCCAAGAATTGGCTGTAAATACCTGTATGTACTCAGAAACTCTTCATTGCAGTTAAATGAAGAAGAAACTAATGTAATTAAGTAGGTCACTTCCCTATGTTGTTTTGCATAATTGTTACAACTTAATGAATTTGAAATTTGCAAATTAATGGACTAACAATAGTAGTATTATGAATTGTTGGTCAAGATAAGTTTGTGTAGTGCCACACAGCTCTCTTCTTCAGGTTTTTGTTACAGATTGTACTCAAATTTCAGCTTTATAGTTGATACTGAAAACTGAAAAGTGTGTATCTCATGTTGATTTCCTGTACATGTAGAGCCTAAGTGAAATGCTACACTATACGTGCAGTAACTGGGATGACACCTGTAACTACTCAAACACTGCATGAGACATTTTGAAGAGCGTATAAATGCAAGAACAACATTTTGATGGGTGTGTCGTACTTTGCAAAGATTTGAAATCTCTCTTTCCAGGTATCACAGACACCAGTATTGACAAAAAGTGGAGAACACAATTTCAGACCTGTCAAACAAGCACAAGCTGGTTTCATTAAATAGAGATCAAATAGTCCTCAAATGATTCTGAGTGCAATAAACTGAAATGCACTGTGATTCAAGTAATCAACCTCCACAGTGTGTGTTTAGTTCAAAGGTTTATACATGTGACTGCCTGCAGTGTCAGCTAAACAGTGTCTTTGGAAATCAAAACTTTGGTAGATTGACTAAACTGTGGCTTTCAGATAGATTATACTGTGACTATTGTCAGCAAATAGACTTCTGCAGTTTGTTGGCTTTCTGTCTCTGTGGTTCAGGAAAACCTGCAGTTTATGAGATGACAAAAGAGTATTTTAGATTTCACTAAGTTAAAAGCCTAAGAAGTCTACATCAATTGCCAGTTTTTTTTTTTTTTTTAGAACTACTTTTGATTAAACTATACTTAGTATAAATGTGAACAGAGCTATGTTTTACACTGGTAATTATCACTTTCCCTTTAGGCAACTGAAGTGACATGGTATTAAAACTCAGTTGAATACTGAAGCTATTTTAAAAATAGTACCGATTTAGGCTGCATATGGTCTTGATATCTCTACATGTGAATCCCAGCATATTCTACAAGAAATCTGACATCGTGCTGAGGTTTAGAGGCCTTCTTTTTGCAGTTACAAATATAAAGATTGTCTCTTACTTCTGGAGGTTATCACTAAATGACTTCATGTGCACTGTTATAACTTAATAGCGTAAGCAATCTATGTGTAAGCAACTGTTTTCCATGTGGTGAATGTTAGAGTAACAATGAAATTGTCATTGGGCTTAAAATATACCTAGGAAGTAGTGTTTTGCACAAGTTTTGAAGTTGATTTTTTTTAAGAACCTGAATTTTCAAAACAAATGGTGTAATATGGTTCAGTATTATTGTTTTTTTCCTCTTCAGTTATATCCAGTGACTATACTAACGCAGAAAGATGTACATTGTAGTACTTGTTAGATTCAAATATTGCGTGCATTTATTTGTATTGTTTTTCTCTGGATCCAGTAGGCACTCCATAAACTGTTACTGTTTGCTTATGTGACCCTCTGTTGTCACTGCAAAATGTGTAATTTAATGAGAAGCTTTGTCATATGATGAAAATTGTACTGTCATCTGGAAAGAAGTCCAAAATTTCAAATCCCCATACGTGTTGTGAAGAAAAGCCGTACCTCTTGACTGCTAGTCTGCTTGGTAGTTGCCAGTCAGATTGTTTATTTCAAGAATGCAAAAACCCATTAAATAAAGCCTTGAATGCTCATTCAACAACAATGAAATATACATTAAGTAAGCTGTAACACATGAGACTCACAGTGCTAAAAAGCATTCTGTAATAACATGTATGCAATATTTTTTTCTGAAGTTAACTGCATTGTGTGTTTCTCCTGTATTGCTACATATTTTTTGTCTCGTCTTTCATTCGGCTGTTCATATTATTCCTGTCATATTGTTTCCATATTATTGTGTCAACTTGGTGAATGTAGTTAAGTAGTACTGCAGCAATAAAACACTGAACTCCAGATTACGAAAACCATGGACTGAATCCACCTTCTCTCCCCCCTCAATATATTTTTCCTTACTTCCTGACAATTACTCCAGATGTGACTTCAACCCTTTCACTATCAGTTCCTTCTTTTTTTTCTTAGTGAAATACATTAATATATGGCCATTTTAATTAATGCCACAGTTGGAAGTAACTGTATGAAAAAAGTATTTTCCACTGTTTCTTTTTCCAATACGGGAAAGGACGGGGCATACAGGGCTTTTTCCTAAGTATATCTGGGGTTTCAGTAGATGGCTGCGACTCTCTCTCTCTCTCTCTCTCTCTCTCTCTCTCTCTCTCTCTCTCTCTCTCACACACACACACACACACACACACACACACACACACACACACACACACACACCAGTGGACAGAAAATCTCTCCAAGTTTCAAACTCTCATTACAGTGTGTATCTGGGAAGGCATGACAGCAGCCCACTTCGCAAATCTGTTCATAGGGTTGCGTATGTGCGAGTGCGAACTAATACGATCTGACAACACGAGCAGAGGAGAGCAAATGGTTAACAATGAAACTTGAAAGCAGCATAACCTACAAGTGGAAGCTGTAACTATATAAATTATTCAAACAATTAGCAGGATCGTATTTATTGTGGGAAATTGATACAGAACAATAACATGCAGCAAATTCTTAAATGTTCTCTCACAACGAATCATGGAACATATGTATCCCATGGTAGTGAAAGAGGTAAACAGAATAGTGTCCCCCCTCCCCCTTGTAATTATCGTATAAGCTGAAAGTGTGCTCTAGTTCACTGTCTTGTTTTCAGTGCAACAATGAAGTTTATCAGGAAGGTAGAAGCAACACAGAGCAGAAAAATGAAGGAAAGTATTGAGCTAACAAACCATGGGGCAGAGAAAAGGAACAGTTGTTATAGCCACGAGCGACTGGCGAGCAACGCATGGAAGGGAATGGAGATGCAAAGCTGCCAGGCTGGGGAGCCTGATTGCTAACGATGAAAATACGAACAATTAGGGGGTGACAGACTTTACGACTGACCAGGACACAACACGAGGCAAGCAATCAAGAACTGAGGTGATAAACATGGCGAGACAACAACAACAACAACGCAGGAATACTCCAACAACAGTATGTATCTCAACACAGAGATCTGGAACGCAGTATGGCTGAGATGCACATGTGAACTACAGCAAGTACTAGACTGCTGAGGTCGTGCCGCATGGCCACCTGAATACATGAGTACAGGAAACACGACAGGCCGCGGGCTTCACAAGGTACGGGGAGTGGAACAGTCGCATGGCAAGGCTTGTGGCACAGGCGCTCATCAGGGCACAAAGAACACCTAGTGGGTATCAAAGTCCATCCCCTCTGACGCACATTGAACTTCTGTGTCTTCCGACACCAGAACAGTGAAATATGTACTTATAACTGGCAGAAGTTGAGAGTTGTATAACTGACAGAGTTAACCCAGTTTAAATTTTTTGTTTTCCTTTATTTAAAGTGTGTGTGATGTATAGCAGGTAGCTTTCACTGCATTCTTTCTGCAATCCCTGTTGCAGTGGAAGAAAGGATCTGATTTCAATGACACCACTATGGGCAAAATGCTAATTTTAACATAGGCTACAATTTATTTAAAGGTAGTTGACCTCAGATCCTGAGCGCTAAAGTTCATTGATAATTAATTCGTATAGTTTTTGTCTCTGGTAAACCATCCCAATAAGAGACAAAAAATAAAAATATTCTGGAATATATAGTTATCCATTTAAAACATAGCTGTGGCCGTTGATTTAGCAACTGACTGCATTATAAAAAAAAATATTAAAAAAAATATTTCACTGCTACAGGTGCTGTTAACTGAACAGTAGAACAGAAAATCAAAAAACAAACAATAAATATTTCCCTTCACTTCATTACAGTAGCTATGCCTCGTGGCAATAACTTCCTCAGAGTCATAAAAAAGATATCAATTATAGCAGCAAAACCACTGGTGCAATTATATATTTTCAGTCCAAAATGTATACGATATGATGAGTGACTTTTATAATCTAACCTTTGTCTTGTTTTATTTATTTTACTTTTTTTCCAAACGAAACCCTGATTGTGAATATCACACCTCCTTAGACCATTGCTCCTGTTTTTCCCAAAATTATTAATAAAAGGATTTTTTCCCACTTGTCACTGTTCTATCACTTAGCTACAAATTAAAATTGATTATCTTAGCTTCTTCTTCAGCATCATGATTGGTAATATTTTAAATTGCCTGAAGAATTGAAGTAATTAATACTCAAGAAAGTGATTTTCTGTTGTAACACGAGAAAGCCCTGGAATAAAATTTATCAGTGCTCTGAACCTACTGGGAACTTTAAATTTCAAACTTTGGTTTTGTCAAGGTTATTCTCACTTATAAACTCCTTAATAGTGTAAATTTATGACAGACATGGGCAGTGTATATTGCTATTGAAAGAGGAAACAAAGTGGAACATTATAATATTCGTAGAACACACTATTACGCCATGGTAGTAGATTTCATAAGAGCTATGTTTCGACCTTGATCATAAATTTTGAAGCCATTCCTTGGAACAAACTGATTAACAAGTGGAAACGGGTGGTAATGTCACACCAGTTATATAAGTAACTTCACTGTGATTAAGATGAATCATTTTTCCAAATAAGCTTTTGTTTTTAAAATGCGCTATGGAAATACATTGCACATGACACTCATAAACTTGGGAAGATTCCCTAAAATATATACTCAAATTAAGGGTATGATTGTCAGAACAACAGTACTACCACTGAAATTTGTAAAAAGAACGAATGTAGTTTGCAGCTGAAAATACAGTCTGTATGTCACAGAACACACACATGCATTTTGAAATAATCAGTTGAGGGTAATTAGGAAACAACAGAACCAGCGGGAAACATTCCAGGCGGGAAAAATAAGTGTATGTTTGTGTGTCTATCAACATGCCAGCGCTTTCGTTTGGTAAGTCACATCATCTTATATATAATAGAGGGAAACATTCCACATGGGAAAAATATATAAAAATAAAGGTGCTGTAACTTACCAAATGAAAGCGTTGGTATATTGATAGGAGACAATAAAATAAAACACACACACAAATTTCAAGCTTTCGCAACCCACGGTTGCTTCATCAGGAAAGAGGGAAGGAGAGGGAAAGACGAAAGAATGTGGGTTTTAAGGGAGAGGGTAAGGCGTCATTCCAATCCCGGGAGCGGAAAGACTTACCTTAGGGGGAAAAAGGGACAGGTAAACACTCACTCACGCGCGCGCGCGCACACACACACACACACACACACACACACACACACACAGATATACAGGCACAAGCAGACATTGTTGTAAAGGCAAAGAGTTGGGGCAGAGATGTCAGTCGAGGCGGAAGTACAGAGGCAAAGATGATGTTGAGTGACAAGTGATGTACGAGGGGCGGCAACTTGAAATTAGCGGAGGTTGAGGTAACGGGTGGGTAACGGGAAGAGAGGATATATTGAAGGGCAAGTTCCCGTCTCTGGAGTTCTGATAGGTTGGTGTCAGTGGGAAGTATCCAGATAACCCAGACGGTGTAACACTGTGCCAAGATGTGCTGGCCGTGCACCAAGGCATGTTTAGCCACAGGGTGATCCTCATTACCAACAAACACTGTCTGCTTGTGTCCGTTCATGCGAATGGACAGTTTGTTGCTGGTCATTTCCACATAGAATGCTTCACAGTGTAGGCATGTCAGTTGGTAAATCACGTGGGTGCTTCCACACGTGGCTCTGCCTTTGATCGTGTATGACTTCCGGGTTACAGGACTGGAGTAGGTGGTGGTGGGAGGGTGCATGGGACAGGTCTTACACCGGGGGCGGTTACAAGGGTAGGAGCCAGAGGGTAGGGGAAGGTAGTTTGGGGATTTCATAGGGATGAACCAAGAGGTTACGAAGGTTAGGTGGACGGCGGAAAGACACTCTTGGTGGAGTGGGGAGGATTTCATGAAGGATGGATCTCATTTCAGGGTAGGATTTAAGGAAGTCGTATCCCTGTTGGAGAGCCACATTCAAAGTCTGATCCAGTCCTGGAAAGTATCCTGTCACAAGTGGGGCACTTTCGGGGTTCTTCTTTTTTGGGAGGTTCTGGGTTTGAGGGGATGAGGAAGTGGCTCTAGCTATTTGCTTCTGTACCAGGTCGGGAGGGTAGTTGCGGGATGCGAAAGCTGTTTTCAGGTTATTGGTGTAATGGTTCAGGGATTCAGGACTGGAGCACATTCGTTTACCACGAAGACCTAAGCTGCAGGGAAGCGACCGTTTGATATGGAATGGGTGGCAGCTGTCAAAATGGAGGTACTGTTGCTTGTTGGTGGGTTTGATGTGGACAGATGTGTGAAGCTGGCCATTGGACAGATGGAGATCAACGTCAAGGAAAGTGGCATGGGATTTGGAGTAGGACCAGGTGAATCTGATGGAACCAAAGGAGTTGAGGTTGGAGAGGAAATTCTGGAATTTTTCTTCACTTTGAGTCCAGATGATAAAGATGTCATCAATAAATCTGTACCGAACTTTGGGTTGGCAGGCTTGGGTAACCAAGAAGGCTTCCTCTAAGCGACCCATAAATTGGTTGGTGTACGAGGGGGCCATCCTGGTACCCATGGCTGTTCCCTTCAATTGTTGGTATGTCTTGCTTTCAAAAGTGAAGAAGTTGTGGGTTAGGATGAAGCTGGCTAAGGTAATGAGGAAAGAGGTTTTGGGTAGGGTAGCAGGTGATTGGCATGAATGGAAGTGCTCCATCGCAGCGAGGCCGTGGACGTCGTCCACCTAACCTTCGTAACCTTTTGGTTCATCCCTATGAAATTCCCAAACCACCTTCCCTACCCCCTGGCTCCTGCTCTTGTAACCGCTCCCGGTGTAAGACCTGTCCCATGCACCCTCCCACCACCACCTACTCCAGTCCTGTAACCCGAAAGTTGTACACGATCAAAGGCAGAGCCACATGTGAAAGCACCCACATGATTTACCAACTGACATGCCTACACTGTGAAGCGTTCTATGTGGGAATGACCAGCAACAAACTGTCCATTCACATGAACGGACACAGGCAGACAGTGTTTGTTGGTAATGAGGATCACCCTGTGGCTAAACATGCCTTGGTGCATGGCCAGCACATTTTGGCACAGTGTTACACCATCCGGGTTATCTGGATACTTCCCACTATCACCAACCTATCAGAACTCCGGGGATGGGAACTTGCCCTTCAATATATCCTATCTTCCCGTTACCCACCTGGCCTCAACCTCCGGTAATTTCAGGTTGCCACCCCTCGTACATCACTTGTCACTCAACAACATCTTTGCCTCTGTACTTCCACCTCGACTGGCATCTCTGCCCTAACTCTTTGCCTTTACAATGTCTGCTTGTGTCTGTATATGTGCAGATGGATGTGTGTGTGTGTGTGTGTGTGTGTGTTAACATTTGATAAAAGTCACTGTATCTTGCTAATAGTATGTCTGAGGCACCAAGTGTCACTTTTCCTGTTTATACTTGGACTGATATTCCTGCAAGATCCTTTCAAGTAGAGTTGTGCCATCATCTTTTTATTTATGTGGAACTTAAGTGTCAGTTGCCGGCCGAAGTGGCCGTGCGGTTAAAGGCGCTGCAGTCTGGAACCGCAAGACCGCTACGGTCGCAGGTTCGAATCCTGCCTCGGGCATGGTTGTTTGTGATGTCCTTAGGTTAGTTAGGTTTAACTAGTTCTAAGTTCTAGGGGACTAATGACCTCACTAGTTGAGTCCCATAGTGCTCAGAGCCATTTGAACCATTTTTTTTAAGTGTCAGTTATGTAACAGAAGCCCTTGGACAAATATGTCAGTTTGGGAAGGAAACTTATTGTGCAATCATGCAAACAAATAAAGGGAGAAGGAGCTGTGTCCCTGAAAATGTCTCCACTTTACATACCGGTACAAAAGGATGTAGGACAAATTACTGGTGTTCTTGCATAAATTATAAGTTTACACAATTGTACTTTAATGATAAAGCCAATGAAATCTAGTTATGTTCATACACTGCTGCAGAATAACTCACTTCATCTGTGCTGCCTGAATGCATAAACGCTGAGTACATACTTTTGAAAGTCCGTCTGTATGTCCGAAGTATTATGCAGTGTTTTCACCATCAACGATTGGGGAACATAATACATGTGTACAAGAGAAAACAACCAGTGGGAAATGTGATCTGTCGTGCCTGAGGTGTGGCAGTGATGTTTCACTTCCCAGGCGTCAATAATTTGGGATTAGTTAAGGAAATAATTGTTTCTTGTGTTTGATAATATGCAGCTGATAATTGTGTGTTTGTTGTTGCTATCAACATCATATTCAGACCAATGGTTTGGACGCTATTTAATTTTAAAAGTAGTGAAGTGGCAAAATTCATAGATGACCACAGGAGCCGTTTCCCATTGGTCTGAAGGGTTATGAGGCAGAATAGTCCAGTGGGCAGAGGCTGTGGTGGACAGGGTGCCATAAGTTGCTGAGAGAGCAGGAAGAGGTTCCACATGGAGGTGCCACTGTCGATCCTTGAACCTTGAACACACCTGTGTGTGTGTGTGTGTGTGTGTGTGTGTGTGTGTGTGTGTGTGTGTGCGCGTGCGCGCGTGCACACTTCCAATTTAGAGAGAAGTAAGATGCAGTTTAACACTTTCGCTGCGGCATCGGTGCTGGCGCGCAACTCTCCAGTGCGGCACGGCAACGTACGAGTGCGGGCCGGTAACACTGTGAAACGGCAGGTACCGCTCGGAGCCGATTCTCCTAAGCACACCTGAGCTACAGGCTGACGTCAGGACCTAGTAAGATTTGTAGGATGATGTTCTATACTGACTTAATGATGACGCCTTAGATGCATTACTTCAAATAAGCTTCGACTGTATTGTGGTCATGTTTTAAAGTCTGATTGCTGTCTGACATCTATAGGGGTCACAGGCATCATTCAAATGTTCGTGATTTGTTGATAATGTAACAAAAAATACAATTCAAACAAGCAACAAATCCACCGCATTCAGGAAAAATTTTGGTTCCAAAACACAAATTCTTATGAAGGAAAGAAAAGGGAAAGGAAACTGGATTCATTTGAAATTATATTTACTTCAAATGTGCATTTTTAAGATTGGCTCTGATAGAGGTCGTCAATTTACTAGCCAAGCTGTCACGAAACAGATTCGAAAGTTGTGCTTTCACGCTATCGTCACTCTGCAATTCTTCTGCAGCCTCTAAATGACAATCTCCGTGGTATGCCTCGCCCTCACTACACAGAAAATCACTGTCGTTTAGTAGACCAAGTATCTGTTCCTCTGTCAATTTAACACTTTTGCTGCTCCTTTTCACATTGGAAGGACCAGGTGTCGGTTCATTAGCCGCCATTACGAACAATATGCTTTGACGCTAGCTTAGACGCTGCAACTAGACTGAGTAATCCGCCAGTGAGCGCGGATGCTTATAAGCATCAGCCACACTGGCTCGTGGCTTATTGTGACGCTTATAAGCGTCAGCCACAGCGAAAGTGTTAAGTAAAGGAAAACCCCTGGATTGGGAGGAGTGAACACGTCCATTTCCATGAAGTGACGTGGGGAGCTTAAAGAATAATTCCTCAAAAATTGTAATATTTGAAAGACAAGCAGACATAATACAATCTTCATAATGATTGATTTGATTGAGAGTAAGCGTTTGTCACATTTTGTACTTGTAAAATGGATTATATTGTGTTACATAAGAAAACTGATGTATGGTAGAAAGTTTACTTGCAGAGCTAGCCGCTTGTTCAGAATAGATAGTCTTGAGGGTCAAGTGAGAGCAGACCATGTTGCTTTTGGTGCTTCGTTCTGAGAGGTGTAGAAAAGTATGACAGAACTTTGGTTGTCTTTAACAAGCGAAATATGTCAAATTGCATAGGAAGTGACTTTTGGTATTGTGAACATCTCTTCGTCTTTTACGATGACATTCGCTAGCTTGTTGTGCGAATTTTTCTGTGCTCTATAGACATTCACTGATGGCTATCTAGTTGCGAATCCATCTGTAAAAAAAGTGGAGAATTCTATATTAATATGAAGCAAAAGCAGTGTTTCAGTACCTGGCATTTTATGAGTAAAGTCTCACATGGTAGGAATATTTTAAAAGGCATCTGTTGAAGCAAGTACTTAACTTTTGCTTGTGTGATTAATTTTTCATGGGTTTTGTGAGTTCTCAGAAAATGTGGTGGGAAGACAATTACTCTGAATTGGTGGCTTCCATAAAGGTTCCTTGGATTACTTTGAGCAATGTGTGAAACTTGTTTATGCCCGACTTCATTGGAGACCATAAGGCTTCAACAGTATACTTGTTTTTATCACACTAGTTGCGTACTTATTTACAGGCTAACCTACCTTTTCCCTGGCCTGTTTCGTTTATCTTACAGCAAACATTTTGTCGCCAGTAGGAACTCGGTGTGGGATGAATTTGTGTAGTGAACAGTAGGCAGGTGAGTTCAGCAGGTTGTCTTGTCGAGCTTGCAATGACTTCCACCAACCCAGGTAAGCAAAGCCAATGTGTTCCCTCTTTTAGAGGTATTGAAATTATAACTTGCAGAAACCAAAAGCTAATTTCATAAGCTTTTATATCGTGTAAAATTGTATAGAAGGGGTTACAGGCCACTGATGACTCAGCACAAATATTTTCTGGTGTACCTAAAGAAAAATCTGTCTTGGTGGAATAAGGCAAATTGGCCCATAATTAGGGACAGCCAAGTGGCACCACATAGGTTTAAGAATAGACTAAGTGAACAGAACTACAAAACTTTTTGGAAGGTGGGGTCATAGTCATACACATTGGAGAGTAAAGGGAATTGAATTTTCACCACCACAAGCAAAAGTGTGGGAGTCAACCAGGAGGATGTCTGGGAATAAAAGCTCATACCTGTCATCTGCCATACTGGTCAATGGTGTTCTACAAACACCATTGAGGGATACAGCACAAACAGTGGTGAAAAGTACGAATGCATGCTTTCACAGCAATATCTGTTAATTAAAACATTCTCGGGATTCAAGCCACGTCAAGTGGTTTACTGCCCACGAGCTTTTGGCAGAAATCTCCTCTGTCATTGTCAAGTGGATTACTTGTCATGTGGTTGTCGTTGCCGTGCTAATATAGCTGCGCTGTCGCTTGCGACGTCAATGGTGCTCGGTCCCACGCCATATGTGGTAATGTTTTGGCCGCGCAACCGCCGTGCCCCCTTCAACTCCCTCAACACCGGATCCTACGCTGTACTGAGGTGCAATCCATCGTCACTATTGAAGGTGGTGTCAGAAATTCTAATGCTATGGCCTCATCACGCTACCCCAGAAGCCATTAGTCCGTTTAATAATAGACGTCTCATCGAATGCAATTCTGTGTCCGTTTTCCAGAGCATATTCTGCTGCAGCTGACTTTTCAGGATAGCAGAGATGGTAACACCTTTCATGTTCTATGTGGCGCTGTTCAATAGTGCGAACAGTGTGGCCGACATAGAACTGCCCACACCCACACGGTATCTTGTAAATTCCTGGTGTTCTGAGGCCTACATCGTCTCTGGTGTTCTGAGGCCTACATCGTCTTTCACAGATGTCATTAGTTGGTGGATCTTTGCCTGAGGCCTGAAGATTGTATCTATTTTATGTCTCTTCAGGAGCCGACTAATCTTCCCTGTTGTTGAACCACAAAACGGTAAGAATGCAACCTGCTTGGTGTCTTCTTCAGAGGTCTTATTTCTTTGAAGCTTGGATGACACTGCTTGTGAGATCTGTTTGTTGTTGTAACCGTTTTCCTTAAAAACTTTACATAAGTGGCTCAATTGTCTTGGCAAGTTTTCAGTGTCTGAGACAGTTTCAGCTCGATGTACTGAGGTCCTCAAAACTGACTGTTTCTGTTCTGTGCTAGGTGATGGAAGCTGGTGGCGTGCAAATACTGATCCGTGTGGGTGGGTTTGCGGTAAATGCTGTGATCTAGAGATCCATTGGGTTTACAACGGACAAGCACGTCCAAGAACGGCAGGGAACCCTCCTTCTCTACTTCCATTGTGAAGTTGATGTGGTTGTGGATGCTGTTGAGGTGCTCCAGGAACTCTTCTAACTTTCCTTGTTCATGTGGCCAAATGAAGAAGGTATCATTGATGTAGCGATAAAAACAGCTTGGCTTTGCAGGAGCCATGTCCAAGGCGATGCCTTCGAAATGCTCCATAAAGAGGTTGGCTACTACTGGAGCTAATGGACCTCCCACCGCCACGCCGTCAGTTTGGTTAAAATATATTCCATCATGTAAGAAATATGATAATGTCAGAGTGTGCTTAAATAATTCCACGATGGTGTCGTCAAAGAGCTGGGACAACAAGTCAATAGAGTCTGTGATAGGGAAACTCGTGAATAAAGAAACCAAATCAAAGCTAACCATAATATCCCCTTCAGCAAGTCGCAGACCTTTAATCCGATTGATGATGTCTGCCATATTCTTTATATGGTGTCCACCTTGCGTAGAGAGGAGACTGGCCAGATGTTTGGCAGGTTTATAGGTCAGCGATCCGATGGTATTCACTATCGGCCTCAACGGTGTGTCCTTATGCACCTTCGGCAGACCATAGAACGTGGGCAGTCTTGGTGCCTTGGGGAAGAAGTTCTTAATAGTAGTCTCTTCCAGCGATTTTATCGCTATGTCGACGATACCTTCGTCATTTGGCCACATGGTCAAGGAAAGTTAGAAGAGTTCCTGGAGCAGCTCAACAGCATCCATAACCACATTAACTTCACAATGGAAGTAGAGAAGGAGGGTTCCCTGCTGTTCTTGGACGTGCTTGTCCGTCGTAAACCCAATGGGTCTCTAGGTTGTAGCGTTTACCGCAAACCCACCCACACGCATCAGTATCTGCACGCCACCAGCTTCCATCACCCAGCCCAGAACAGAAACAGTCAGTTTTGAGGACCTTAGTACATCGAGCTGAAACTGTCTCAGACGCTGATAACTTACCAAGAGAATTGAGCCACTTATGCAAAGTTTTTAAGGAAAGTGCAACAACAAACAGATCTCACAAGCAGTGTAATCCAAGCCTCAAAGGAAGAAGGCACCAAGCAGTTTGCATTCTTACCATTTTGTGGTTCGACAACAGGGAAGATTAGTTGACTCCTGAAGAGGCATAAAATAAACACAATCTTCAGGCCTCTGGCAACTAATGAAATCTGTGAAAGATGATGTAGGCCTCAGAACACCAGGAATTTACAAGATACCATGTGGATGTGGGCAGCTCTATGTTGGTCAGACTGTTCACACTATTGAACAGCGCCACATAGGACAAGAAAGGTGTTACCATCTGCGCTATCCTGAAAAGTCAGCTGTAGCAGAACATCCTCTGGAAAACGGACACCGAATTGCATTCGATGTGACATGCATTATTAAATGGACTAATGGCTTCTGGGATAGCGTGATAAACTGTATTGTATTGTTGTATTGTTATTATAATTTCTGACACAACCTTCCATGGAGACGTTGGATTGCACATGAGTACAGCATGGAATCCGATGTTGAGGGAGTTGAAGCTGGCCCGGCAGTCACATGGCCAAAACATTACCATATATGGTGCGGGACCGAGCACCAGTGACATCACGAGTGTCGGCGGCTATATAAGCATGGCAATGACAACCACACAACAGTCATCCACTTGACAGTGGCAGAGGAGATCTCTGCCGAAAGCTCGTGGGCAGTAATCCACTTCACGCTGCTTGAAATCCGAGAATGTTTTATTAGTGGTGAAGAGATTTTACTTCAATCTCCTCTCACAATATACGATGACTCCATGAACACCTTGACAACTACTTACAAACTTATACTCTAATATTTCCATGCCTGTGGGATATGTCAATTAAAGAATTAAAGTAACATCCTTATGCGAGCGCATTTTCAGTGCTCAAACACACATTTTCCGCTGATGAAGAATAGTGTTAGTACATGGTGGCTGTTGAGTGTATGTCTAATATTACTGGGATTTTTCAGGTGGAGATCGCAACACAACTACCCCAGAGGATGGGCATGTGCAACATATTGCCATCTTTTTGGCATTGAGAAAGTTCAAATCATTGGCCTGAGAGACATGGCAGCATCATACTGATAAATCACACAGGCTGTTGTGCAATGACTGTAAAATGAGTGGTGATGAGATGGTCCCAGGCCAAGTGTTTGCCAAGAAGAGTAGATAGGCATTGGTCCTTCCAGAAAGACTACACCACTAGCAGATTGTAGGACTTATAAACTAGCTCCTACAAATAGACATGACAATAGTGGAAGCCCAGGTAGAGGTCACAGGAAGCTCATAACTTCAAACCTTCAGGAACAGATTAGTGGAATCTGGATTAAGATCTCGAGTGTGTCATTCACCACTGGAACCATTTTGCAAACAACAAAAGACTTGCATGGTGTAGAGTCAGTCACTTGTGACATTTAATGACATTCTTTGATGTTCAGTGATGAGTCTCACTTCAGCATGTATCAGTAAGAGCGGTGCAAATGTGTCTGTAAATGAGCTGGTGAAAGGTTCCACATGCCTCCAACCTCTGGAGAATCATGGTGTGGGGAGTTATTGGATATGACAGCAATGTTGATTCAGTAATTGTTGAAAGGAGACCAGATGCGTGACAGTATGTGACCAGAATAGTAAACACTCTTGTCATATGCTTCATGACTAGGGTACCAAATGGTATATTCCAGCATAATAGTGCAAGACCACACACTGCAGTTCACGCCACAAATATGTTGACAAATGTAGATATCCTTGAATGCAAGTCTGGTCTCCTGGTTTGTCCCCTATAGAGCATGTCTGGGAAGTGATGAGAAGACATATACCACCTTCTGGCCTGCAGTCTTCATGAACTGACACCATGTTTTTCAGGCATGCCAAGAAATTCTTCTAGATGACATTTAGAGACTGTTTACTTCCATGCATAATTAATACAAGAGTATACTCGTGTCCATTGGGGTCACACTTGACATTGATTATGGATATAAATTCTAAACAGAATGAAAGTTCAGTCACTTGATAGCTTTTGTATGGTGAACATCTTCGCAAAGCTTATTAAATATTGAACTGGTGCTCCATGGTGTAACACTTTTCATTCCCATCTGTACAGATGCCACCAACAACGAGAGTATACACTGAGAGGGGAAGTTTAAAAGTGCTTTGGAAGTGTTTTAAACCCCTTATCTGTATGAGAACTACAGTTGTTAAGACTGGTTTGAAGCAGCTCTCCAGGCAATGCTATGCTGTGCAAGCCTCTTCATCTCCAAATAACTACTGGAACCTACATCCATTTGAATCTTCATACTGCATTCAAGTCTTTATCTCCTACAAATTTTACCCCTAAAACTTAACTCCATTAACAAATTGACGATTCCTTCAGGTCTCAAGATGTCTCCTAGTCGACAGATCCCTCCTTTTGTCACGTTATGCCACAAATATCTTTTGTCCATGATCCGTTTCAGTGCCTGCTCATTAGTTACTTGAGTCACTCATCTAATCCTCACCTTGCTTCTATAGCACCATATTTCAAAAGCTTTTGTTCCCATCTTCAATGCTTATCATCCATTCTGTACAAGTCTACACTTCAGATAAATACCTCCATAAAAGACTTTCTAACACTTAGATCTTTATCCTGTGTTAACAAATTTCTCTTCTTCAGAAATACTTTTCTCACCATTGCCAGTCTTCATTTTATATCCCCTCTACTTCAGCTACCATTAGTTATTTTACTGCCCAGATTTCAAAATTCATCTACTTCTTTTAGTGTCTCATCTCATAATTTCATTCCTCAGCATCACCTGATTTAATTCAACTATATTCCATTGCCCTTATTTTGCTTTTATTAATGCTCATCTTATTCCCTGCTTTGAAGACGGTCCATTCGATTCAACTACTCCTCCAAGTCCTTTGCTGTCTGACAGAATTACAATGCCATTGCCAAATCTCAAAGTTTTTATTCAGACTGCTTGAACTTTTAATTTCCTTTCTAGATTTCTCCTTGGTTTCTGTTACTGCTTGCTCAATGTACAGATTGAATAACAGGGATAGGCTGAAATTCTCTATTCCTCCCTTCTCAGCCACTGCTTTCCTTACGTGTCCTTCAACTGTTAGAACTGCAGTCTGGTTTCCGTACGTATCGTAAATAACCTTTTACCCGCTGTATTTTATCCCTACTACCTTCAATATTTTATCATGTGTAGTCCAATCAACATTGTCAAAAAGAGTTCTGTAAACGTACAAATGCTGTATATGTAGTTTTGCTTTTTTTCAGCCTCAAACCGTTCTCCCCCTAGGTCGACGAAGAAGTTGCTGTCATGTCCTTAATAAAATCTGGCCTGCATATTGTCATCTTGTATAAAACTGTTCCAGTTAGGACTCTTAAGCAGAAAATTAACTAATACCTAATGTGGAACTGTTGAGAAGGGAATATATGTGGAAGACGTTTTGAGATTAACGAAGATATCAGATAGACTAGAAAATTAAAGGCATCCAAAGTTATCCAGATGTTTATTTTGATAATGAACATAACTGAATATTAATGAAGTTCCAGTTAACATTCAAGAAGTTTAAAGCAGTTGGATGAGAAGGAGCTTGACAAGTTGGCAAAAATTAAAAACAAAGATTGCCTTGGAAGAGTATGTGAGAACAGAAGTTAGACTCTTCAAGGTGGCTATTAGTGTGGGAAACTGACAGAATGGCATTAAAAAGAAGTGTACTAAATATAGCAGAAAAGGTACTAGAATTGAAAAAGGTAGAAAAGAGCTGGCCATGGATAATAGCTGAGATACTAGAGTTAATAAGGAAATATCCAAAATGTTGAAAGTGAACAGCAACCAAATAAGTCACCAGAAATTTATAAAAGCGGTAGGATGGATGTAGAAGATGTATAGGGATGATGAAATTGAAAGAGGGTAATGGGGATGCTGCACACAGACTAATAAACATCTATTATAGGAAGCGCAATGATATAAAATGATAAAATTTTTTGTAAAAGCGAGCTACACTCAAAACTAACGAATACTACAGTACACGTGTCGGAGCAGTGCAAGCTATAATAAAAAAAGTTGCCAAACAAATTATAAAGCCCCTGGTACATATTGCCAATTTGTCTTTCAGTGAAGGTGTTTCTCCTGAGAGGTTGAAAATCTCTACGGTTAGACCTCTGTTTAAAAAAGGAGATCCATACAAGGTAGAAAATTATAGACCAATATCCCTTCTCCAATCATTTTCAAAAATTCTAGAGAAATTAATGAAAACCAGACTCATAAATTACTGAGATGCTCACAAACTTCTAAACTGCAATCAACATGGCTTTCGCTCGGGCCACAGCACAGAATCAGCTAACCATGCCTATACCAAAGAGATTGTCAGGAGTCTCGACACTAAAAAATGTGTAGTAGGAATTAACTTAGATTTATCTAAAGCTTTTGATACAGTAAATCACAAAATTCTGTTAAACAAGATGGAGGCAATAGGTGTAAGGGGAGTTGTGAAGCAGTGGTTTGAATCTTACCTTCAAGATAGAACTCAGGTAGTAGAAATCATTGCAGAACATAAAAATCAGAAAATCAAGTGGGTCTCATATGCAAAGAAATTGGAAATAGGTGTCCCACAGGGCAGTGTTCTTGGTCCCTTATTATTCTTGCTTTATATAAATGACATAAAAAATCCTAATATTTCTACCAAAATAATGTTGTTCGCAGATGACACTAGCATAATTATAAGTGATGATAAAAAATCATTAACTACCACAACTGATATAGTCCTGAAATATATTCAACATCGGTTTAATGCTAATGAGTTAACACTTAATCTAAGTAAAACAAATTACGTACAGTATGGCAAAGCAACTCAAGATATGGACCTCCAGTTAAAACTAATGGATAAGAAGATAGAGAGTGTACAATCCACAAAGTTTTTGGGAATGCACATTGATCAAAACTTAAGCTGGAAAGACCATCTCAAGTACTTATCCCAAAGGCTCAATTCGGCATGTTTTGCATTGAGGATATTATCTAGAGTATGCAGCACAGACTGTACTAGACTAGTGTATTTTGCTTACTTTCAGTCCATCGTGTCTTACGGCATAGTGTTCTGGGGTAAAACTAAATCAAGATTAACAGATATCTTCAAATTTCAGAAAAGAGCTATACGAATCATAACACATAACTCTCCAAGAACTCATTGTAGGCCCCTTTTCAAAGAACTGCAAATACTCACAATACCATCACTGTATATTTTTAAAAGCATTCTGTGTACAAGAGCACATATGAAAAATCTATGTACAAATGAGGACTGCCATAATTATAATACTAGAACTTGTAAGAATTTGTATGTAGAAAGGGTAAGGACACCACAAACCCAAAAGCATGTAAGTTATTTTGGAATAAAAGTCTACAATGCTCTGCCAGTGTACATGAAGGCAATAATAGATGAAGTAAAATTTAAGACTGAGCTTAAAAATTACCTTTTAAGCAAAGCTTTCTATGACGTAGATGAGTACTTTGATTGTGTGTAAATTTATTGCCAAAAATTTTAATTTATATGTCTAAATTTGTACTTTTAAAAAATGCCTTGAAAGTGATATTCCATTATTATGTCTGTAGTACTTGTACTAGTATGATAACTTTGTTGTGACAATTCCTACATCATGTAAATGATATACAGGAAGATAATAAAATGAAATGAAATGAGTAAGTATTCTAGTCAGAGTCCAGTTCATGCACTATACAAAGTCCAGAAGTAAGCTCTGTAAGTTTAACTGATAGACTGATCAGCCCACACCAGTGATCGAATTACAACAGCCTCAGGCCCTGGGCTGTCTTGTATTCCCTCTTCCCAGCAGCAACTGCTGGGGGAGAAGAAGCTGGTAGTCTGGCAAAGCCACAACTGGGAAGGGCAACAGATCAGTGTCCCTGGATGTCACTTCAGAAGGACAAGGCTCAGTGGAAGTTAGACGATCTGCTGGCAGTGGAAAAACAAATGGGTGGGCTGTGGAAGAGGGTGGCAGAGGCCATGGTATACATCATGGATGTATGGTGGTTGGAGATCATCCTGTGGATCCACCTTGGGTGATGTCTGAATTTGCTCTCCCACACCAGTGCACCTACCCAAAAGGGGAAGACTGTGGTGACAATGTGCCCTGGCAGGAGGCCAGTATTTCCAAGAGTGTGCAGTGAGTGCTCTGAACCTCACCACCAGCCTGTGGCTTCAGTCGGGTTGCCATAAAACTACAAAGAGAATTGGGTGCAGTGTTGGACATCACTTCCTTGTGAAGCTGGGTTTTGAAGGTGCAGATAAAGCTTTCTGTACAAGTATTGGATAGTGGATGAACAGGCACAGTACAAAGGTGTTAAGTCCCATTGTTGTTGTTGTTGTTGTGGTCTTCAGTCCTGAGACTGGTTTGATGCAGCTCTCCATGCTACTCTATCCTGTGCAAGCTTCTTCATCTCCCAGTACCTACTGCAACCAACATCCTTCTGAATCTGCTTAGTGTATTGATCTCTTGGTCTCCCTCTACGATTTTTACCCTCCACGCTGCCCTCCAATGCTAAATTTGTGATCCCTTGATGCCTCAAAACATGTCCTACCAACCGATCCCTTCTTCTAGTCAAGTTGTGCCACAAACTTCTCTTCTCCCCAATCCTATTCAATACCTCCTCATTAGTTACGTGATCTACCCACCTTATCTTCAGCATTCTTCTGTAGCACCACATTTCGAAAGCTTCTATTCTCTTCTTGTCCAAACTGGTTATCGTCCATGTTTCACTTCCATACATGGCTACACTCCATACAAATACTTTCAGAAACGACTTCCTGACACTTAAATCTATACTCGATGTTAACAAATTTCTCTTCTTCAGAAACGATTTCCTTGCCATTGCCAGTCTACATTGTATATCCTCTCTACTTCGACCATCATCAGTTATTTTACTCCCTAAATAGCAAAACTCCTTTACTACTTTAAGTGTCTCATTTCCTAATCTAATACCCTCAGCATCACCCGATTTAATTTGACTACATTCCATTATCCTCGTTTTGCTTTTGTTGATGTTCATCTTATATCCTTCTTTCAAGACACTGTCCATTCCGTTCAACTGCTCTTCCAAGTCTTTTGCTGTCTCTGACAGAATTACAATGTCATCGGCAAACCTCAAAGTTTTTACTTCTTCTCCATGAATTTTAATACCTACTCCGAATTTTTCTTTTGTTTCCTTTACTGCTTGCTCAATATACAGATTGAATAACATCGGGGAGAGGCTACAACCCTGTCTCACCCCTTTCCCAACCACTGCTTCCCTTTCATGCCCCTCGACTCTTATAACTGCCATCTGGTTTCTGTACAAATTGTAAATAGCCTTTCGCTCCCTGTATTTTACCCCTGCCACCTTCAGAATTTGAAACAGAGTATTCCAGTTAACGTTGTCAAATGCTTTCTCTAAGTCTACAAATGCTAGAAACGTAGGTTTGCCTTTTCTTAATCTTTCTTCTAAGATAAGTCGTAAGGTTAGTATTGCCTCACGTGTTCCAACATTTCTACGGAATCCAAACTGATCTTCCCCGAGGTCCGCTTCTACCAGTTTTTCCATTCGTCTGTAAAGAATTCGCGTTAGTATTTTGCAGCTGTGACTTATTAAACTGATAGTTCGGTAATTTTCACATCTGTCAACACCTGCTTTCTTTGGGATTGGAATTATTATATTCTTCTTGAAGTCTGAGGGTATTTCGCCTGTCTCATACATCTTGCTCACCAGTTGGTAGAGTTTTGTCATGACTGGCTCTCCCAAGGCCATCAGTAGTTCTAATGGAATGTTGTCTACTCCCGGGGCCTTGTTTCGACTCAGGTCTTTCAGTGCTCTGTCAAACTCTTCACGCAGTATCTTATCTCCCATTTCATCTTGATCTACATCCTCTTCCATTTCCATAATATTGTCCTCAAGTACATCGCCCTTGTATAAACCCTCTATATACTCCTTCCACCTTTCTGCCTTCCCTTCTTTGCTGAGAACTGGGTTGCCATCTGAGCTCTTGATATTCATACAAGTGGTTCTCTTCTCTCCAAAGGCCTCTTTAATTTTCCTGTAGGCAGTATCTATCTTACCCCTAGTGAGACAAGCCTCTACATCCTTACATTTGTCCTCTAGCCATCCCTGCTTGGACATTTTGCACTTCCTCTCGATCTCATTTTTGAGACGTTTGTATTCCTTTTTGCCTGCTTCATTTACTGCATTTTTATATTTTCTCCTTTCATCAATTAAATTCAATATTTCTTCTGTTACCCAAGGATTTCTATTAGCCCTCGTCTTTTTACCTACTTGATCCTCTGCTGCCTTCACTACTTCATCCCTCAGACCTACCCATTCTTCTTCTACTGTATTTCTTTCCCCCATTCCTGTCAATTGTTCCCTTATGCTCTCCCTGAAACTCTGTACAACCTCTGGTTCTTTCAGTTTATCCAGGTCCCATCTCCTTAAATTCCTGCCTTTTTGCAGTTTCTTCAGTTTCAATCTGCAGTTCATAACCAATAGATTGTGGTCAGAATCCACATCTGCCCCTGGAAATGTCTTACAATTTAAAACCTGGTTCCTAATTCTCTGTCTTACCATTATGTAATCTATCTGATACCTTTTAATATCTCCAGGATTCTTCCAGGTATACAACCTTCTTTCATGATTCTTGAACCAAGTGTTAGCTATGATTAAGTTATGCTCCGTGCAAAATTCTACAAGGCGGCTTCCTCTTTCATTTCTTCCCCCCAATCCATATTCACCTACTATTTTTCCTTCTCTCCCTTTTCCTACTGACGAATTCCAGTCACCCATGACTATTAAATTTTCGTCTCCCTTCACTACCTGAATAATTTCTTTTATCTCGTCATACATTTCATCAATTTCTTCATCATCTGCAGAGCTAGTTGGCATATAAACTTGTACTACTGTAGTAGGCATGGGCTTTGTGTCTATCTTGGCCACAATAATGCGTTCACTATGCTGTTTGTAGTAGCTAACCCGCACTCCTATTTTTTTATTCATTATTAAACCTACTCCTGCATTACCCCTATTTGATTTTGTATTTATAACCCTGTATTCACCTGACCAAAAGTCTTGTTCCTCCAGCCACCGAACTTCACTAATTCCCACTATATCTAACTTTAACCTATCCATTTCCCTTTTTAAATTTTCTAACCTACCTGCCCGATTAAGGGACCTGACATTCCACGCTCCGATCCGTAGAATGCCAGTTTTCTTTCTCCTGATAACGATGTCGTCTTGAGTAGTCCCCGCCCGGAGATCCGAATGGGGGACTATTTTACCTCCGGAATATTTTACCCAAGAGGACGCCATCATCATTTAATCATACAGTAAAGCTGCATGTCCTCGGGAGAAATTACGGCTGTAGTTTCCCCTTGCTTTCAGCCGTTCGCAGTACCAGCACAGCAAGGCCGTTTTGGTTAATGTTACAAGGCCAGGTCAGTCAATCATCCAGACTGTTGCCCCTGCAACTACTGAAAAGGCTGTCAAAAGTCATCAGAGGTGGATGTCGCCCAATGTGTGAAACCAAAGTATGCAGGGTGCCACAAGAGCAAAGTTTTTTCCAAGGCAGCAATAACAGCAAACGTGATGAGGGACATGCAGAATACAAAAGGGAAGTGAGAAAAGGAATCAGTCATAACTAACCACATGGAGGCCAAAAATGAGCCAGGGAGAGAGACACTGGGAACGCACAGCTTGATGGGCCCGATAAATGGAATGTCGCCAGCCATAGAGAGGGCAGAATTGTGACGTGGCAGTGGCCATCATCCAAGGCCCAGAATAGAACCCTTTGATTTAGATGCAGATCACATTACTTTGGCCAGTACGAATGAAAATCAGATGTGTCAGGGCACTCGTGTTGCACAAAGTGAGAGGTGGTGAAATGTCAAGTCCTTGCAGGTGGCATCCGCTGTGTCGCGTAATGTTAGGGGGAAAGCTGAAATAGTGGAATCAAGCTGGAAACGCACCAATTTGTGCTTGTCAGAACTGGGTCTGATCCCATTGGAAATCAGGACACCACATCTACATTAGTGTGTAATGTCGCTTCGCTGCCTGGTAGTTTATAGAATAACGAAAACTAGACAAATACAGCACCTAGTACATGAGGTGATGGGCAGTTCGGTCTGGTAAGCAATATTTATTGACAGAGATAGTGAGGAATGGTCCATGACAAGATGAAATTTGCATCTATAAAGAAATAATTTAAATTTATGAACTACTTACATGATAGCTAGGGACTCCCTTTCAGTTTCTGAGTAGTGTTGCTGGATGGCGGTTAAGGTCTTAGAAGCATATGCAATAATATGCTCTCTGCTATTGGGATAGGGCTGTGTCTATAATGTGTGGGGAGGCATCAGTTGCTGCTACCAGCGAGAGACCAGGAAAGTATTTTGTCAATCACAGTGCCCATTTAAAACAATTTTTGAAAGCCAGCAGAATGTGTTGACAGTGAGGTGGCCATTTGAAATGTTTGACTTGGCATCCTAGCTGGTTCAGTGGGTGAGAGAGTTCTACTAGGTTTGCAATGAAGTTGCCATTATAATTTATGTAAGTTGCAGGCTCTTGTGGCTGTTCTCACTGAAGTTAAAATCTTCTGGGTTCTTAGGCCACATCATATTTCCTCAAACAATCAATTTTTTGACCCTTCTGCTGGGATCTTCAGAATATTGTGGTGTCCAGTCTACAGTGGACAGCACAGTACCCTGAAGAAAATCCCAACAGAGGGGTTGAAATGTTGACTGAAGAAATACAATGTTGCCTAACAACCCAGAAGACTTTATACAGGGTGAGTCACCTAATGTTACCGCTGGATATATTTCGTAAACCACATCAAATACTGACGAATCGATTCCACAGACCGAACGTGAGGAGAGGGGCTAGTGTAATTGGTTAATACAAACCATAAAAAAATGCATGGAAGTATGTTTTTTAACACAAACCTACGTTTTTTAAAAATGGAACCCTGTTAGTTTTGTTAGCACATCTGAACATATAAACAAATATGTATTCAGTGCCGTTTGTTGCATTGTAAAATGTTAATTACATCCGGAGATATTGTAACCTAAAGTTGACGCTTGAGTACCACTCCTCCGCTGTTCGATCGTGTGTATCGGAGAGCACTGAATTACGTAGGGATCCAAAGGGAACGGTGATGGACCTTAGGTACAGAAGAGACTGGAACAGCACATTACGTCCACATGCTAACACCTTTTTATTGATCCTTTTCACTGACGCACATGTACATTACCATGAGGGGTGAGGTGCACGTACACACGTGGTTTCTGTTTTCAATTACGGAGTGGAATAGAGTGTGTCTCGACATGTCAGGCCAATAGATGTTAAATGTGGTGGCTATCATTTGCTGCACACAATTGCAATCTCTGGCATAATGAATGTCGTACACGCCGCAGTACATCTGGTGTAATGTCGCCGCAGGCTGCCACAATACGTTGTTTCATATCCTCTGGGGTTGTAGGCACATCACGGTACACATTCTCCTTTAACGTACCCCACAGAAAGAAGTCCAGAGGTGTAAGATCAGGAGAACGGGCTGGCCAATTTATGCATCCTCCACGTCCTATGAAACGCCCGTCAAACGTGTACCTCACCCCTCATGGTAATGTACATGTGCGTCAGTGAAAGAGACCAATAAAAAGGTGTTAGCATGTGGACGTAATGTGCTGTTCCAGTCTCTTCTGTACCTAAGGTCCATCACCGTTCCCTTTGGATCCCTACGTAATTCGGTGCTCTCCGGAGGAGTGGTACTCAAGCGTCAACTTTAGGTTACAATATCTCCGGATGTAATTAACATTTTACAATGCAACAAACGGCACTGATTACGTATTTGTTTATATGTTCAGATGTGCTAACAAAACTAACGGGGTTCCATTTAAAAAAACGTAGGTTTGTGTTAAAAAACATACTTCCGTGCATTTTTTAATGGTTTGTATTAACTAATTACACTAGCCCCTCTCCTCATGTTCAGTCTGTGAAATCGATTCGTCAGTATTTGATGTGGTTTACGAAATATATCCAGCGGTAATGTTAGGTGACTCACCCTGTATAGTTTGTTACACAGAACCACTTGGCTTTTACATTTGTGGGTGGCTGCATGTTGTTGATTGACACAACATAAACTTCTGTCAGTTCAAGTCCATTGGCCTAGAGTTTGAACCCTAAATATGTCAAGTACAGTTGTGTAAAAGAACACTTGTGCAGGTTGCATTTGAGTCCTTTCTCTGCCAGCCTCTGGAAGAAGAGCTCAATGACATGAAGGTGGAAAGTGGAAGTCACCACTTCAAACAGTTATCATCAAGCTGTGTGGCACAGTTTGCAATACCTTTTATCAATTGATCCTTAAAATGTTGGAATGTGGAACAGGCTGATAAGACTCTAAAAGAGCAATTGATTATAATTGTAGAGGCAATATTGCGTATTGAGAACTAGGTAAGCTTATGATGATGGATCTAAGGCAATTTGAAAATATGCCTATGCAAGATCAGTTTCGCTGAAATAGGTGCCATGGCCTAATTTTTCAGTGTTCATATGGGGCCAGTAGGGGATAAGTTTCATCTTTTGTGTTTATCATTACCTTAAAACCACCACACAGACTAAAAGTGCTGCTTTTTCTATTCCAGTTGTAGATTTGGGCATGACTGTCACTGGAAGTCTTTAAGGCAGCACAAGGCCGTTCAGATTTATGGCATGCAGTGTTTCATGAACTGTAAATCCAAAAGCATGGAAAAAGTATCTCTAAAACATTGTCCACTTTGGGGTCAGCTACCACCAGAAAATATACTGGATGAGTGATTAAATGCATTCATTGGCAAATACATTATGAGGCTTCTTCTGGACACCAGTGCATCAGTGTTCTTGCTAAACCAACCTACTTGAATTTGGTGTCTCCACCTGTGCAGAGGGAGGAAGGAGGGGGAGTAGGAGACTAATGCTCACCATGTCCGTGGCATTTTTGATAAAGCCTCCCCCCCCCCCCCCCTCCTCCTCTGATCATTCTAAATTCATCTCAGCCTTCATTTGCTGGGAACATACTTGATGAATGCAGGTTTCCCAAGCTAGGGGCTGCTAGATGCTGCCAGTCCTGTGTAGCCATAAGTTCTGGGCATGGTGGAACACTGTGTGTCATAGGGAATGGTGATTTCGACTTCCTGCCCACCACATCGTGAGGATGGTATAAACCTCTTAAAAAGCCTCAATGTGTGCTGCATGCAATGAGATGTGTATCTATTGGAGCAGAACAGTTGTCAGTGGGAAACCTAGTGCAGCTCAGTTGTATGAGGCTTACCCAGGCGAGCAGGGCTGTGTCTGGATGGACCCTATTTCCCTAGCTACTTGTGGGACCGAGGTGGAACCTTTGACCATTTCCAAATCACTTCCCATTAGAATGAGTGTACTGGTGGTGAGTATTAACACCCAACCCAAAAAGATGGCTCATGTATCAGTTCTAGTGACACAGGAATTATTCCAAATACTACAGTTTATAACAATTGAGCATAAGCTGCTGGAGAGAATATGTTTTTAATAGTTAAAAGAAAAGAGGGCAGTTCTTCCGAAAGTGTCCTATTTCTACATTCAAAAAGGTTTAGAGGCATTGTTGGCACATTAAAATGTATAAAGTGATTGAGGAATGGGATGCTGTTGGTTTAAACATCTAGTTCCTAACAAGCAACGAACTTACAGGCAGCTAAATGCCTGAGGGAATATGCTATTGTAACAGAGCTCCACAACACCTTGAACTATAACAAAAGTGTTGTATCATGCAGGGATATTATAGATGTCCCCAAAGAAGAACAGAAAGATGAGTGGGCTCAAGGAAGTGTGTTGACATGCAAAATGTGATGAAAGGGGTAGATGGTGAACTGGTGAAATCGGATGCCTTTATTCATACTTTCAGTAGCACAATGCTTCCAGAGCATAGTGAGGCAGGTTTAATTCATTCCTATGTGAGGCCTTTTATACTCATCCCAATGCACTGTCTTAAATGCCAGTGCTCTGCACACACCACTTGATATTACAATTAAAATTACTTTGTGATTAAGTGTTCGGAGGCTTTCCCAGCGTAAGTGTTGTTTCCAGGGCTCTCAGGTGTCCTGCTGGATGTGATCATTGAAGTCCCATGATATTTCGGCAAATAACCTTTCCGCCATCATCAGGTAGTTCTGATGGAATGGTCTGTCTACTCATTGTCGGTGTTATATATGTCCGTCAGTCGGGCTTCGACGCCCTGCACCAATTGTGGCCACTGACATTCGGATTGCGAACGCCGATGCTTCGATTGTGGCTGCTGACAATCCGTTTGCTGGTGCAAACCCAGATCTGCGCCGTCCCCGGCATTGCGACAGGTGGTGGAAGATGCTCCCACTCCCATGGAGTGTCCTCAGCGGTTATCATGGAAGGATTGTGTCTGCTTGAGACGTGACTCCTTGATGGAGCTAAG